>NC_058523.1:117763813-119123188 GCF_904849725.1 Hordeum vulgare subsp. vulgare | reverse complement strand
TGTGGTGTTCGATGACCTCCATGTGCGTTCGACAAGCTCCGTCCCTGCGTTCATGGGTGAGCACAAATGACATCTCCTCCACCCCCTTCATTTGCTCTGTTCGATATTCGTGCCGATGAAACTTGCTAGATATAGGTACATTAAATCATCGGCATGCGTGACCAGTATGTGTCTCCCGTTCAAAAGGGTTACGGTTATAAATATGCATGCATTTGCATAAATTTATAACCGTGATTATTTTGAATTGTCCAACGTTATACATGGACATCCCGAGTATGTGTAGATTGGCTTCGTTTTCCCATATGCTCTGCTCCGGATCCGATGCATAATTTCGTCAGTGCCTCCCTGTTGTTCTTTGGGTACACGTCCTCTCTGTTTATCGCCAAGACGTATATCAGGAGAATAGCGAGGAGGTGCTGCCAAAATTTTGCGTCGGATCCGGAGCAGAGCATGGGAAAACAAACCCAATCTACACATACTCGGGTGGGATTAGGACCTATCTTTACCTATTAACGTGTAGGTTGCATGGATGTAATAAAACCGACAAACTTATATGTATACATATATATATATATCATGTGTGTTTACTAGCTAGGTAAGATGAATGATTGTGCGTGGATGTACACCGGTCACACAAGTCATAAATAGATGATCAAAGAATGGTTAACAAAAACCAAGGAGTTTGTGAAAGCCGCATTTGCAAATGGCCAACGAAAAACCTGGTGCCCCTGTCCTTGGTGTGACAACTTTAAAAAGGGGACACATGATGAAATGGGTAAACACCTATAGAGGAGGGGTTTACGTCTGATTATACGGTGTGGACATTTCATGGTGAGTCTGCCCAATGTACTAGAGCCGAGGTGGTTCGTCGTTGCACCGACGAGCATGGTACCGGGATCGAAGACATGGTGCAAGACTTTGATGATGCTCGGGATTTGGATGATGAGATGGAGGAATCTGCAAAGGCCTTCTATGAAATGTTGGAGTCTTCAAAATGTCCTCTTCATGAGCACACTGAGTTTTGTCAGCTGGATACCATCGCACAAGTAATGGCTCTGAAGGGTCAATTCAACTTCGGCAGAGAATGCTACGACGCGATGATGACACTATTTGGACGCTTTCTACCTAAAGGCCATGTCATCCTACAAACCTGTACCAATCGGACAAAATACTCTGTGTACTTAAGATGCCCTATGAGAAGATAGATGCCTGTGAGAAAGGATGTGCCTTATTTAGGCTTGAGTATGCGGACTTGAACTATTATCCCATTTGCAAGTCTTCCATGTATGTCGTGGTAGACAACGATATGGGTGAGAAGAGGCAGACCAAAATCCCAGTTAATGTTCTTTGGTATATGCCAAACATATCAAGACTTCAATGTATTTTCATGGTCGAAGAGACGACCAGACAAATGACATGGCACAAATTGGGCAAAAGAACGGAACTAGATGCAAATGGGAATAAGAAGTTGGTACACACATAGGATGCAGAAGCGTGGAAGCACTTCGATGCATTACATGTGGGTAAAGCGGCAGATCCAAGGCATCTTTGAGTCTGCGTTGGCACGGATCGGTTCAATCCCTTTGGCACAACAGCAGCCCAATATAGTAGTTGGCATGTATTTGTCATTCCACTCAATCTCCCCCTGACAGATTATGCAAAGAAAGAACATATTCCTGACATTGATAATTCCAAGGCCCAACTATCCGGGTAAGTATATGAATGTGTACATGCAGCCGCTTAAGAATGAACTGCAAGAAGCTTGGGATAATGAGTTCAAGACAGACGACGCCGCTAGAAAATAAAACTTCAAAATGCATGTCTCGTACATGTACACGATGCATGACTTGCTGGCGTATGTGCTATTCGCTGGCTGTTGTGTGCATGGAAGGTTCCCGTGCCCCACATGCAGGGCAGCTCTTCAGTTTCATTGGTTGTAGGCGGGTCAGAAGTATTCTTGCTTTGACTTGCATAGACAGTTCCTCGATCCTCACCATCAGTTTAGAAAAGACAAGAAGAACTTTGTAAAAGGTAAAGTTGTCAAAAACTCGGCACCACCTACATTGTCAGGCCAACAGATCCTGGATCAGTTAAATGCTCTCGAGCCTGATCCAGAGCGTCCAGGGTATTTCAAGGGTATAATTCGGAACACGCCTAGACTCAAGAGACATGCTCGTGGGATTTGCCTTACTTCAAAGACCTCCTTATTCCACACAACATCGACATGGTGCACACTAAAAAGAATATCGAAGAGGCCATTTTTGGTACATTGTTCGGCATAGAGGGGAGGTCAAAGGATAATCCTAAGGCTAGACTCGATCAGCAGACTCTGTGTGATAGACCGTTACAATACATGCGACAATCAAAAGGAAAACACAACTGATTGAAGCCAAAGGCATGGTTCAATCTAAAAGGGGGAGCTATGAGGTAAATTATCTTGTGGGTCAAAATGCAGTTGATGTTCCCCGATGGGTATGCATCGAATCTAAAGAGGGGAGCGAGTCTTGAAAAAATGAAAATATTTGGTCTCAAGAGCCATGATTGGAACATATGGCTTGAGCGGGTAATGCCGGTGATGTTACGTGGCTTTATTCCTAAGGATGAATATGGCTAGTACTTCCACAGCTGAGCTATTTCTTCCATGTTCTTTGTGAGAAAGAACTATCGCTTGGCGTGGTAGATGACATGGAGGAGTTGGCGCCAGAGTTGCTCTCCAAGTTAGAGAAGATATTTCCATCGAGCTAGTTTAATCCAATGCAACATTTGATTTTACATCTCCCAATCGGGGTGGGATCGTGCAAAATCGTTGGTGCTTTGCAACTCAAAGGATGCATAAGACGCTTTGAGCAAAATTTAAAAATAAACATAGAATTAAAGTATCGATGGCCGAGGCATTCATTGTTGAGGAGGTGGCAAACTTCGTGACAACAGACTATGAAGCCAGAAATCATCATTTGCATAACGTGAAGCCTCGGTACAATGATGGCAACCCTAAAAAGGCAGATCCATCCTTAGCCTATTCAAAGAGAAGATCGCACCAGCTGGTGCTTCGAAACCAATAATGTTGGATGTTGAAGAATGGCGGACCATTTAGTTGTATATCTTCAACAACCTAACAGAAGTGCGGCCGTACATCGAGTAAGTTATCGGTACATTTTCTCGCAACTTCTAATTCCTTTGAACTGCTCTTGTTCCCGGATATTTGATACAGTTGACACGTCGCCAAATTCTCGGATGGAGCAGTGATCCAAAAGGATTCCGTCTAAGAGTATGAGCTTCTGACAAAGCATGAAGGCGGCTATCCCGGTTTCATATCTTGGTTCAGACAAACAGTAATTATCAATAATGGACCATTTCATTTCTTGGTCTAATTTGCGGCTAATGCAACAATCCTTTCGTATTAAACTTGTAGGCTAATTCAGTGTCTATGGATGTCGAATTGAGACAAGCCGCTAATAGTTTTGACTATAAGGTCCGTTCATTTGAGAAATACAACATCAACGAGTAACGCTTTCGTACCTTTGTCAAAGAGTTATCTATGCCCAACCGGAAATCTGCAAATTGTGGTGTCTCTGCTATCGATGAAGGAGGTACCGAGTATTATGGAAGAGTTGAAGCAATTTATGAACTTCAATTCTATATTGAAAGCCCACCGAACGTCATAGTCTTCAAATGTTATTGGTTCTAACCTAAGGTGACTAGAAGGACTCATGAACATATAGGGCTAGTCGAAATCAAACAAAGCACCCATTTAGATGTTCCCGATGTCTATATTACGGCTCAACAGGCGACCCAAGTTTTCTATCTACCGTGGGCCTGCCAAACTGATGAGAACTGAATGGTTGGGATGTTGTTTATGAAGTGTCGTTACATGCTAGACCACCTCCCTCCAATGAAGAGGATTATGAACCTCACATTAACCCTGGCACATATGACCGAGAATTCTTCCAAGCAACACATGTTTCCAAGAAATGTTTCAAGAACCATTCTACTTCACGCCAGAACATGGAAGTAGACAGCGACAATGAATCTGACTTCACCCCTGAGCCGAAACTAGAGGAAGTTACTGCTGCGGATGACGTGTCAATGCTTGACCGATTACAAAAAGGCCTTCCACATGTTGATGTTGCTGAACCCGATGAGCACGTCATTCATGACGACACACATGCTAGTGATGATGATGCATTTATTGATCCCGGAGCATATATAGACGATCCAGACTATTATTAGTTTGTATGCATCCCAACTTAAATTATATATGTACATATTATTATTCATGTTAGGTATTCAACTTTTTATGTTGTACTAATTTTATTTACTCTTTGTCATGTCACGTGTTAAAAGATGGTGGGCGCGGGTCTAGATCACTCGGCACGTACTTCTTCGATGGAGGCCCATGGGAGGGGTACTTCCATTCCACCCCAATCTCTCCGTAGAGTGTTGGAAGATAGTTTGGGGACACCCATGGGCACTTCTTCGTCGGCGTCGTTTCTCATCGGGAGAGGAGGTCGGGTAGGGAAGAAGGTGAAGGGTAGCGGACATGGCTGCGGGAGAGGTAGGCGGACTGCTACGCCGTCCTCACCGCCACCCCTAGTTCATTCACCTGAGAACATAACTACCAGGGTAGATCCGTTTGAGGTGGAGGCTACGAGGACTCCGGACCAGGAGCCTCGGGTTGACGGGCCTTCGGCCCATGAGACTCTGGTTCCAGAGGCTTCGGCCCACAAGACTTCTGTACCAGGGGCTAGATCCAATGAGACTCTGGCCCTAGAGGCTTCGGCTAATGAGATTCGGGAACCAGGGGCTACGTCCTAGGAGATGTCCGGATGGGGCACCTGGCCGGATTGGACCGAGGGGCCGGGTGGTCATGCTGATGGTGGCGGGGATGAGTGTACTGATAGTGAGGGCGAGGTGGTTGAGGGGGTCACTGTGTACCTGCGTGGTGGTACACTTCTCCCAGCCATGTCGGCGACCGGCGAGCAGAGGCCGTTGATTAGGCCCGCTGGGGATAAGTAAGTGCATTTACTATTTTTGTACCCTTTGCATTCACGTTTCTTCAAATATCTAATGCATTGACCTTGTCATACGTCAGGGTTTGGCATCACCCCCTTGGAGTCGCAAGCCAAACACTGTCCTTGATGTGCTTTGCCAGCAAAATTTCCGGAGGTTTGTCACGTTGCCCAGTGAGGGTCAGGTTCCTCAACTAGGATTTAGCTGGGAGCATTACAAGGCTGCCTAGGCTCCGCCAGAGGAGATGGTCGACGGTGTCTTGTGCCACACGAGGGATGAGATGGTGATCAACAGCTTTTGGGTATTTTCTCCTTTTACACAATCTAAAATTAACAATCTAGCTAGTTATTGTACTAATCAATGTTGTCTCGTTTGATTGCACACCTTCTACAGGTGTGAGGAGGGATATGAGGAGGCGATGGCCAAGGTTATTGATACAGAGTGCAAGCGCCTATTACTGAACTTATGCCACGAGGCATAGGTCCAGGCTATTCGAGACTACTATGCATCGCGTAGTATTAAGAAGGACAAGTCATCGTGTCACGAAAAGTTTCTGAAGAAAGAGCAGTACAAGAAGGTAATTACCTATTCTTAAGGCCTTGTACTTAGTTTCCTTGATTTGATTCGTAGGCGCAGCGCTCAAGTTTCTATTTACTAACTTATAGTTGCCCCCGAGATGGTGCGCAGATAAGATGGATTGTTGGGAGGTGTTGGTGGATGAGTGGTGCAAGGCCAATGGCGATCCGTCCACGACAATGCGAACGACCAGTGTGCCCAAATGATTGGTGTGCTACAGCATCAAGGCAGCGCCAACTTATTTCAGTTCGAGCGAAACTGGGTATGTGGTTTGCTTCATGATTCATGCAGTTCATTCTTCATGCTAGCTTGAGCCCTTTACTAATATTTTGTTGATCTCTTTTAGGCGCATCTCAATAACAGAGAGGTGTCAGAGGTGCATGACCTCTATGCCATGGCCCATACTGCCTCCTACAAGAAGGCTAAGGCATTCTCTAAGTCTGACCTCGATCATCCAAAGAAGTTCACCAACATCTCCTCCCACCACAAGCTCGTGAGTTACAAGGAGGTGGGGAAGGCGAGGAAAGGGGATGACTTTAACCCGAGCCAAGAACCTTTGGATCCAGAGCTGGTAATGATATGTGGTGGCGGGAGGGCCCATGGCTCGATATCCATTGGAGATGGGCTGATACGATGTCCTCTCACTCTCCCGGAGATCAAGGCGCACCAAATGAGCTCCTACCCTGAGATAAGGCCTCGTCCACGACCAGTCGATCTCACCATCGAGGTTAATTATACAGACTCAGAAAACTTTCCTCCATTACATTATGTGTGTGGCCATCGATGATTAAAATGCTAACGAGGAGTGGTGTTGCAGGCTGCTCTTCAGAGAGAGAGAGAGAGAGAGAGAGAGAGAACCGAGGCTGATGTTCATGAGCTTCTGCATGAGAGAGACCGGGTGGCGGCGAAGACGGCCCGGGCCACGGAGGAGAAGACGACTCGGTTGTTGGAGGAGGAAAGGGCATGGAATGAGGCGGTCACCGGGCCATGTACGATCTCCTTGTGATAAGCTTCTTTTTCATATTAGCCAAATGCATGCAATGTTCGTTTCATTACTAACTAATATGACTGACTCTTCAAAACCAAATGTGCAGTCTATGTGCGAGAAGAACGGTCAGACCCCTCCGCCGATACGAGACATTTCTGCGCTTGGAACAATGAGTTTCATTTGAATGGTCATTAGTTACTAGTATTAACATTTGAGTGGCATCATGCTAACGAGACATTGCAAATGATCGTTGTTGCGGAATAAGTCCCGAGCCGCATCGCACAACCCTTCTCCACATCAACCTTCTCTAGGTGGAACCGCCCGAGCAACCTCGGTGATTCACATCCGATGACGACGACGATAAGTTTTCTCGAGTGTTCTGCTTAACAAATGCATACTTAGCTTCGTACATGCTAGTTAGACCTATTATGCCACATACTTATCTTATTTCGCCCAAGAAATACATACTTAGCTAACTATCCTCCAAAATGACATAATTAGCTTATTTAGTTCATTTATGACATAATTAGCTTAGTTAGGTCAAAAATGATATAATAACCTTGGTTAGCTCATAAATGTCATATACTTAGCTTATTTTGCTCATCGTCAGCATCATCATCTTCTTCTTTTGCTTCATCACCATCATCATCATCATCATCATCATCATCATCATCTTCTTCTTCTTCTTCTTCTTCTTCTTCTTCTCCTTCTCCTCCTCCTCCTTCTCCTCCTCCTCCTTCTTCTTCTTCTCCTCCTCCTTCTTCTTCTTCTTCTTCTCCTTCTTCTTCTTCCTTTTCTTCTTAGCTAATTATCCACCAAAATGACATAATTAGCTTATGTAGTTCATTTATGACATAATTAGCTTAGTTAGTTTAGAAATAGCATAAGAGCCTTGGTTATGTCATAAATGCCATATACTTAGCTTATCTTCCTCCAAAATGACATAACTAGCTTACTTAGGTCAGAAATGGCATAATAGCCTTGGTTAGCTCATAAATGTCATATACTTAGCTTGTTTTCCTATAAAATGACATAATTAGCTTAGTTAGGTCAAAAATGGCATAATAATGTTGGTTAGCTCATAAATGTCATATACTTAGCTTATTTCCCTCCAAAATGACATGATAAGCTCAAAAATGGCATAAAAGAAAAAGAAATAATAGAAGAGGAAAGAGGAGAAAATAAAGAATATAAGAAGAATAATGAGCTTATTATTTCATTCTTCTTATTATTTTCCTTCTCTTTCTTCTTCTTCTTCTTCTTCTTCTTCTTCTTCTTCTTATAGTCTCCCTCTAGTCTTCTTTTTCTCATGTTGCTACTTCTACTTCTTCATCTTGTTCATCATCATCATCATCATCATCATCTTCTTCTTCTTCTTCTTCTTTTCATCATCATCATCATCATCATCATCTTCTTCTTCTTTTCATCATCATCATCATCATCATCATCTTCTTCTTCTTCTTCTTCTTCTTCTTCTTCTTCTTCTTCTTCTTCTTCTTCTTCTTCTTCTTCTTCTTCTTCTTCTTCTTCTTCTTATTCTCCTTCTCCTTCTCCTCCTCATCCTCCTCCTCCTCCTTCTTCTCCCCCTCCTCCTCCTCCTCCTCCTCCTTCTTCTCCTTCTTCTTCTTCTTGTCCTCCTTCTTCTTCTCCTTAGTCTTCTCCTTCTTCTTCTCCTTTTTCTTATCCTTCTTCTTCTTCTTCTTCTTCTTCTTCTTCGCTAATTATCCTCCAAAATGACATAATTAGCTTATGTAGTTCATTTATGACATAATTAGCTTAGTTAGGTCACAAATGGCATAAGAACCTTGGTTAGCTCATAAATGTCATATACTTAGCTTATCTTCCTCCAAAATGACATAATTAGCTTAGTGAGCTCAGAAATGACATAATAACTCGGGTTAGCTCATAAATGTCATATACTTAGCTTGTTTTCCTATAAAATGACATAGTTAGCTTAGCTAGGTAAAAAATGGCATAATAACCTTGGTTAGCTCATAAATGTCATATAGTTAGCTTATTTTCCTCCAAAATGACATAATAAGCTGAAAAATGTCATGAAACGAAAAAGAAAGAATAGAAGAGGACAGAGGAGAAAAAGAAAGAATATAAGAGAAGAATGAGCTTCTTTTTTCTTTCTTCTTATTATTTTCCTTCTCTTTCTTCTTCTTCTTCTTCTTCTTCTAGTCTTCTTCTCCTCCTCCCCTCCTTCTTCTTCTTCTTCTAACTTTCTTATTCTCATTTTGCAGATTTGTTTCACTTCATGGAAGCTCGCATTGATGGTTTGCCAATGCTTTCTTTTTTTCGATTTGTATGGATGAATGGTGTGATGTTTGAAACTATGTGTATATATGGATGAAGAGTGTGAAGCTAGGCTATTTGTTGTCTTGTTCAATATTTTCACGATTATGTAGGATACATGGCCTATGCTTCTTCTATGATGTTTGAAATTACATATGATGTTTGAAATTATATATATCATAGAAGTATTCTGAAAATGAAGGGAAATAACTGAAAAAAAGTGGCAATACACGCATTTTGTCGTCTGTCAGCGGACGGCGAAGGGCTTTGCCGTCTGTGAGCTGATTGCAAAGGTACCACGTTGTAGCTACGTGTGCAACCTGGGAGTAGTAGGTCTGACCCATATGGTCAGTTTGTTGTTAGCTAGATCCACGCAGACGACAAAGGTACTCCGAGGAAGACGACAAAGGGGCATCCAGGCAGACGACAAAGGTGCACCCAGGCATACGACAAAGGACACGGCAGGCGCTGACTAGCGGAGCTAGTGGTGACGTCAGCTGGCAGACGGCAAAGGCTGTTGCTAGTTGCCAGACGGCAAAGGCTCCATTAGCCACCTAACGGAGGTGACAGCTGTCCGCTTCCGTCTAACACCTTTGCCGTCTGCAGGCCTAGGAAGACCGACATCAAAGATCTTTGCCGTCCGCTGCCAGGCAGACGACAAAGAAAGCCTTTGTTGTGACTTTCAGTACCAGAAATTTTGTTGTCGGCCGGAGGACGGCAAAGATCTTTGTCGTTCGTGGAGTGGACCTTTGCCATCCGCTATGGGAGACGACAACGAAGCATATTCATGTAGTGCCTTGGTGCTGAAGGTCACTCCTTGCATCGCGGACCATGCATTGCGCATCTAATTGAGCAACACTAAGTGATTGGAAGGTCTTGTAGTATGCACTAGAAACAACCCCAGCAACCGGACCTGCTTGATGAGATCTTTAACCTCCTCTAAAAAGTTAAAATCTTCTTCTTCTTCTCCATGTAGCGTCATGCCCGTAAAAAGATCTGCGAGCTCGAGCTCCGGACACCAATAGTAGTCACCTTCATCTCCTTCCTCGCCGCGATCTATAAGGATATCTTTGGTTTCTCCTTCCCTTGTGACCGCCCTACTATCAACAGCGCGAGTCTCCCTTTCTCCCCGATCCACCCCACGAGCATCATCTGTTGCCGCAATTGCAACACCCGCAGTCGCCAGCACCGACGGAACAACAACACCAGCCAATTTCCCTCTTCCTTCGTCGACCCCCTCTCCCGCCTTCAGCTTTGCTTGGTCCAAGATTGTTCCCGCCATGCTGAACTTCTTCCTTATCAGTCCTGGGTAGGACTCGTTGGTGAAAGTGCAATCATGCCCTTAATCGTATTTTGATGTTGTTGATAACATACAAATAGGGAACTAATCACTCCTGTCAAGTGCGTTTCAGGTTTAGTACTCATGAGATACATTTTCATGATATTCAAGTATGGAGAAACAAGACAAAAAGCTCTATCTCTTTTGGGTTACTCTTGAGTATAGGGATCCCACACTATTAAGAGGGGATCACTCGTTATCGCGATAGACTTGCTCAAAAATCCAAGAAAAACCCCATGGCTAAGTTCTTGTCTTGAATAAATTGCTTTTGCCTCTCATGGCTCGGACATCAAACGGTCTCCGGACGTCCGACACTCCACAACTCTCGGTTGTCCGATGCCTACTGAGGTACGGAGCTACCTCACCCACATTGATTCGTCGGATTTCTGGTCCTTCCGGTCGACCGGCCTTCGGACGTCCGTGTGTGGCTGGGAATCCGATGCCATCCCAACAGAACCAAATTGGCCGGACGTCCGGCCCTTCCGTCGATGATCTTTGGTTGTCCGAACACTGTGCTGAACCTCCCTCTGCTGCGCTGGTTTTCTCTCTATAGTGGCCAGTCGTCCGACCCTCCCCTTCGGTCCGGACGACCGAAGCCTGTCAAACGTCCGACAAGTGCGCAGAATAAGTGACCTCCAACGACCATTTTCCACCACTACTATATATACCCCCTTCCCAGCTCGGGTGGGGGTTGTCCAACACACTAAAACGATTTCAAGAACACTTTTCTTTCTCACTCTCTCCACTCCTCACCAAATCTTAGATCCCAAGAGCGTTTGTGAGGATTCTTGAGTGTTGTTCCAATCAAAATATAGATCGTCCCTCTCTTCTCATCTCAACCAAAGCAATTCATGATTTGAGCAAGTCTTGAGCGGTTCCCTTGATCTTGTTACACTTGGAGGTTGGAGACTCCTAGGTGATAGGAGTTCTTCGGAGAGGAATCAAACCATTGTGATTTTCCCCGAAAAATGTGTGAGGGTTTGGAGGCCACCTCAAGGCCTACCACTAGTGGTTAAGAAACGCCTTCGTGGTGTTGTCTCAAAAAGAGAATATGGTGAGCCTTCGTGGCGTTGGTGTGCCTTTGTGGTAACATCCACCTCTTGTAGCTTCCCTCTAAGGAAGTGAACATCGGGATACATCCTCGTCTTTTAGAGTTGCGGTTATTCCTAACCGTGACACCTTACTTATGGTTACTTGTCTCCATACCTGTTTAACATGTTTTCATATTAAGGTTTGTTTACCTAGTTAAGTGCTTAACTTGTACTATATCATACTTGTCACCTTATCACTAGTGCAATTGTTAGGGTAAAGTTCATATTCCACACTTTTGCCTAAAATTGCTAAGTAACAATTAAATTTTGTAATTGTACCTATTCACCCCCTCTTTAGGTCCATTTCGATTCTTTTCAGTCGACATATGAGAAAGCCACGCCGCTGTCGTGGTTTTTACGTGGAACACCGGCTAGATCGCCACACGAGTTTGGGTACCCTAGAAAACTCTAGGGAAATATCTTAACTCTACTATACGCTTGTCTATGAGTACGTGATTTTTACACCGTGCATGACTGGTTGCGCCTTATGCGGGAACTCCTACACGCCGCTCGCTGCGGCAGGGGGAACAATTTTGAAAATCCCAAACAAATTTGGAAGCGTGAACATTTTTTGAATCTTGAGAACAAATTTTTTAAACGGAGAACAATTTTGAAAAACCCGAACAAATTTGGAAGGCGAATAAATTTTTAAAGCACAAACATTTTTTCAATTTTGAGAACAAACTTTGAAACCAAGAACAATTTTGAGAAATCATGAAAATTTTGAAAGCGCGAACAATTTTTTAAAGCACGAACATTTTTTGAATATTAATAAGAAATTTTGAAACCGAGAACAAAATTTGAACAAGTTTTCAATTTGTGAACAAATTTGGAAAAAGATAAATATTTTCCATAAATCAGGAACATTTTTATAAAAATGTGAAAACAAGAACATTTTTTAAAAACTGTTACCAATTTATGAAAAAAGGAACATTTTTTGAAAAATCATGCAGTTTTTCGAATACGAGAACAATTTTTGAAACACGAACATTCTTGAAAATAATAACACATTTTAAAAGCAAGAATATTTTTTGAAGCACAAACATTTAAATAAAATTATGAACAAAATTTTGAACACAAGAACATTTTTTTAAATTCAAAAATATATATTAGAAAATGTCAAACAAAAAAATAGGAAAAGGAAAGAAGGAATGAAAGTGAAGGAAAAAATGAATACCGAAACAATAACATTTTTTGAAATTCGCAAATATTTTTTTGAAAACGTAGAACATTTTTTGAAAATCCTATTTTTTTTAAAATTTATATATTTTTTTGAAAAACGATAATTATTTATAATCTAGAACATTTTTATTAAAGCAAGAACATTTTCTGAATTTCATGAACAATTTTCAAACATGAACTTGCAGAAGGAGATAGACCGGTCCAGTTGGTCGCGCCCCTGTGCGTTTGGCCGACTATTTGACGCAAAGAGCATCGAATAGGGTTTTCCGCCTTATGCAGCCTACCAAATGCCCCCTTTGGGCTTCTGCTGGTCGTTTCTCTTCCAGGGCCCATAAGAAAGAAGAAAAATCTTAACTACGTAGCTGTGCAGACAGGCAGACAGCCGCCGCAAACATACACGAACTGGCCCAGCCACTCGAGGCACTCAGCTAGTAGCGAAGGCGAAGCAGGCGGCGGCGCATCGAGCGACTGCGGCGGCGCGGAGCCGGTGACGGAGGGGGCGAGGCGCAGCGAAGTCGATCCGCGAACTTCTCGAGCCGTTTTCTGCGGAGGGTTGCGTCAATAGCACATGACCTGCTAAAACCCTAGCGCGAGCAGCGGGAAGGGAAGGGAAGGAACTCCGATCCCCTGGCCGTGACCACCGCGGCGCCGCCATGAAGCTGACGGTGAAGACTCTCAAGGGCACCCACTTCGAGATCCGGGTCCAGCACAATGACACCGTGAGATTCCCCGGCCCGCTCCCCTCATTTAGTTTCAAATTTCCCCGATTTTTTTTTCAATTCAAACAGAGCCCGTGTTCTTCGCTGGATGCACAGCTTCACAGCGATTTTTTTCTGGGAGTTACTAGCATTTCGATCAATGCAGATGATGTGACGGTGAGTAGATGTTAGGGACATGTGGTTATGCGTTGATATACGGAAGGGATTAGCTCGTTAGATTTGGGCGTGCTATTGCTGATTAGGTTTTTTTGCCGAGGTGTTGGCCCCTGATTTGGAATGCCGTTTGCACTGCGTCCTCGCATTTACCTGTGAGTGCTCGGGATCTTCTTAAGGGAAGAACAGTGCGTGTGAGTTTCCATGAAGGATGGTGAACGTGTTATTGTAGGCAGGCTGTTTAAAAATATATACTGGCAGACAATTTTTGGCAGTATTCCAATTGGACATGATTGGTAGACGAACGATGCTCTTTCTCTGTATACGCAACTTTAATTTTGTGGATATGCTGTGTTAATAGCTTGTTCCGGGGGTTGTGGTTTTGGGACGATGGAAAGCTGGAGTTGGCGAGGATTTAGGTCCACGTCAATTGGAAAGTGATCTTCATGATCTAGGGTTCAATTTGGTGTTGCAAGGTTGAGTTTCAGGAGTGTCATTGCTGTTCTTTCCCATCTGCAGTAATCATGTCCTTTGGACACCTTGTTATCCACTGTTCTTCCCCACCAGTGTCCCTTTGCCATGAGGAGTACACTTGTTTCCAAACTCGTCTTTTATCAAAGATGAATATTTTTTGTGATATACTCTATCTGTGTTCTTTTTAACTTGGCGACCTAGGATCTGTGGCCTCTAAGTTTGACCCCCAATAGTTTTAAAACTATATAGGTTTATGTAATAAATATATCATGAGATTTGCTGTTAATTTGTTTTTCATAGTATTATACTTAATGTATAGCTGTATTATTTTTTGTCAAAGTAGCATCTCGAAGACTTTTGAACTATGACTAGTAAAAAATGTCAGTGGGAGTAATTATTTCAATATCATGCTAACTGTTTGCTTTAAATCAGATTATGGCTGTCAAGAAGAACATTGAAGAGATTCAAGGAAAGGATAGTTATCCATGGGGTCAACAACTACTGATTCACAATGGCAAGGTTTTGAAGGATGAAAGCACATTGGATGAGAATCAAGTTGGCGAAGCTGGATTTCTAGTTGTCATGCTTAGTAAGGTAGGCTGCTTATGCCCTATACAGTATGGATTATTTCAGTTCTGTCATATGCTCGGTGTAACAATTGTAACATCATGAATTATTAAGGAGTGAACATAAGTGGTTACATGTGAAAATTATATTCAGATATGGCACTTGACTGTTACTGTTCAATGTGCCTGAAATACCTTTTCGCCTTACTTAATTTGCTGGCATCCTGCCATAGTCCATCTATATTGCTCCTTCCTATGTAGCAGCTATGCTGTACAATGTCCATTTATATCAACAGAAAGAAAGTACTTGACACTTACATCACTATTTCCACATTATTCGTCGGCCTTGTTCTTCTTCTCTTAAAAGTACCGCTATTTACTTATTTTCTGCAGAGTAAAGCTTCTGCTTCCAGTGGAGGTTCATCTGCCCAGGTAAAATTCTTCTTTTGCGGATGAAAACACAATATGAAGTATCCGTTCCGTACTGACACATGAACCATTACTAGCCTTCAAGCACTCCTGTTACCAGTCAAGCGCCTCCAGTTGCTCAACCACAAGCTCCTCAGCCCCAGTGAGCCCCTTGCTAGGGTTCCTCATTGCATTTTACTGCATGCACATAGGGTTTTGCCCAAACTAAATGTATGCGCCATCTTTCTGCAGAGTCCCATCAACTACGACTTCTCAGCCTGAAAGACCACCTGCAGAGTATGTTCGAAGTCTGCCAGTTGATATTCCTATTAGGGTCCTTTTTACCACTTAAATTTCATGTTTCTGCATGTATCCCTCCCAAGGGAAAACCGATGTTAACTTACAGAGGCATGTCCTTCTTATGATTGGTTCAGCTTTAAATCATGCAGTGTTGCATAAATGACCTCGTAGCTGCAAACGTTCATTGTGAAAAGTGACGACAAACACAAGTCGATGCATCAACTAATACTCCCTCCGTTCCTAAATATAAGTCTTTTAAGAGATTTCATTAGGGGCCTACATACGGAGTAAAATGAATGAATCTACACTCTAAAATATGTCTATATACATCCGTATGTAGTCCACTAGTGGAACCTCTAAAAAGACTTATATTTAGGAACGGAGGGAGTAGATTGCAATATGCGAGCAGAGTTAAAAGTATATTTTTGAACTCCATGAACATGTAACATGAGTCAATATGGTTAGAGCATCTCCAGTTGTTCGCCTCCCCAGGGGCTTGAAATAGCACCTCCTGGGGGCTAACCGGCGATATTTTCGCCGGGGGGGCTTGGGTTCCCAGCCTCTGCCCAAAGTTTGCCCCCCAGCCGCAGATTTCAAATGCAAATTCGGCACGCACTCGCCAAAAATTACACAATTTTGGACGAAATATAGGTGGTTCCATTCATATTTATACAAATTTAAAAACATACATAAAAGCCTGAAAATACTATGTCGTCGTCACCGCCCCGAGCCTAGTTCATGCCGAGGAGGTTGTAGAAGACGGTGTAGTCGTCGCTCGGTGGCTCGTCCTCCACGCCGTCGTCCTTGCTGCAGCCCTACCCTGGATCGCCGCTGCTGACGGGCTTGGTCGGCGCAGTCGCCTCCTCGTCACTATCGGAGAGGACGATGACGCCGCCCTCCTCGCGGCCGCGGCGACACTCGGCGATTTCCTTCAGAGCGAGAGCGTGGCACTGGCGCTCCATCTCCTCCCTCACGTAGTGGTCACGCGACCATATGAGGCCGGCGTCGAGGTGGGCGACCATCTCCACGTGCTCCTGCTTGACCACGGGCGTTGCCGGCTCCTTCTTCGGCTTGACCAGGCGAAGGTGGCCGCGGGGAGGGGAAGGGTCGTGGCGGCCCTCGTTTATGACGAGGTTCCCGCCCGCGGCTGCGCCGGCGTAGCGGTGTCTCCTGGGGCTCGGGCTTGACGGCGACGAGCGGCGTCGCCGCACCGGAGCGTGAACGACGGCGGCATGCGCCTCAGCAGCCACTAGCTCCCGCTCCAGCGTGTGAACGACGGCGCCGGATACTCTAGCGGCGACTCGTTGCCTCCCTCGATGTGCGAGAGGACGGCGTGGAGCGTGCGCCTTGGGTCGCCCCATCATTGACGGCGGCCGTCGGAGTTGTGGCGCCCCCTCGGCGGCGCAGCGCCATTGGTCGACGCCAGTTGCTCGGCGAGGTGGCACTGGAAATACGCCGTCCACAGGGGCTGGTTTTCGGGGGCATACCTCTGCTGCTAGCCCGCGTCCTCCGGCAAGGACTCCCCGAGCTGCGTGATCTCGGCGTGGCGCTCCGCGTCGGAGGGTGGCGGGGGTAACGGGGATGCCGCCGGTGCTGAACCGCCATGTGCCCGGCACACGCATGTCAGGCGGCGTTGGGTAGTTCGCATCGTGGAGAAGGCGTGCCTCCAACTCGTGCAAAAACCGGCGGCCGAAGCCATTGGCCGCCGCTCCGTCGTCGGGGAATATTTCCGCCATGGCCTCGGGGGGTGTTTCCGACGGTGGAGGCGAGAGAGATGGGGATGGATGGCGAGTGTGCGGCAAGGCATGACTTTTATAGCGGGGAGAGGAGCGGGAGTGGTGTGTACACGTGGCGGGAAAGGGCGGGACGTGCGGCGGCTCGCCATTAGTGCGTCGCAAGACCTTGGAAACCCAACCGGCGTGGTAGCCGAGGCGATGAGGACGACAAAGGCTCTCGGTGACGCACAGTCGCTGACTCGGCTGGTCCACACGGGAGGAATCTGGCGTGGTTTGTTTTCGTGCCAAATTCCTTTCCCCGGGCGCCCCCAGCGCGCTGGGTTCGGCCTGGATCTGCCGGCACCAATTTGGGCCCTAATCGGCGAAATTTGGGCTCCTGGGGGCGCGACTGGGCGTTTTTTTTTGCGCTGGCGGAATTACTTGTCACAAAAGTGGATAATAATAGATGTATCTAGAAATAAAATACATCTAGATACATCCATTATTATCCATTCCTCGGACAAGTATTTCCGGACGGAGGGAGTAGATATGAAGTTAGAAGCACTGAACATAACTAGGTGTATTTCTGGACTGCATGAAAATCCAGAGCCATTGTAACAGCGATTTGCATAGCTGGGTAATGGGAAGTTAGGCCCCAAACTGGAATTTTTGGGATTGCTGTAACTGCATGGAGTATAGATCTGAAATGGTTGTATAATAGTAGCATGGCATGATCCTGCAATCTGTCTCGCAGTCTTGGTCATGTGAATATGAACCGAGCAATTTCCCTTTAAATTTACTAATTCTGCTATGTAAAACTGTTTTTTCTTTTTTGTTAGGACCCCTTTGAGCACAGTTGATATTGCAGCATCGGATTTACTGTCAGGAAGCAATCTGGACACAATGATTAACCAGATAATGGAGATGGGGGGTGGCAGTTGGGATAGAGATAAGGTCCAAAGAGCTCTCCGTGCAGCCTATAACAATCCAGAACGTGCCATTGACTATCTGTACTCTGTGTGTATCTCTCCCCATCTGAATTTTGAATTTGGATCAATTTTCTGATGCTAATAGATGATATTTGTTTTGCTCAAACATTAGGGTATTCCCGTGACAGCCGAAGTTGCTGTTCCGGTGGTTGGTCAAGGGGCAAACACCACTGCTGCAGCTCCTGGAGAAACTGGCCTCTCTGGAATCCCAAACACAGCACCGTTGGATCTTTTCCCGCAGGTTTACTTTCCACCTTTGTCTTTGTAGTGCTGGTGTGGTGTTGCCTATTTTCAGTTTCTTTTGACTAATTAAATGATGTAACAGGGGGCTTCCCATGCTGGAGGTGCTGCTGGTGGTGGATCACTTGATTTTCTTCGAAATAACCAACAGGTTCTGTCTTCATGTTCTATCAGTTACTTCTCTACTTTTGTTTCCTATGGTCTCTCTGACAGAGAAAAGACGAGGTACAGAACAATGGTGCACATGGGATCAAGCCAATCATTCTGTTTACTATCGTTGCTCGTCAAACTTTCTGATGATCGAATGTACTAGTAACAGAGATGGACATGTGTGTGATGTGTGAACTTATAATTTGATGTTGTGATGGTAGCCAGTACTTCTATGGTCATGTGAATGCTGGTAGTTTGTCCACTCAAAAATCTATACGGCCCTCAATCTCAAAATATAAGGCATACATTGATTCGTTAAGACAAGGTTTTTACCAAAATATTACTTTGTTAGTACGTGGTTTGTGTGGGATAAAATTGGTGTCATTAGATTTGTATACTAAAAGTTTTGATTGCGATTTTGTATACATAGACCACATTAATTGAGTAACTTTTGATCAAAATCTCGTCTTAACAATTCAAAATATGGTGGACATGTTGGGACAGAGGAAGTATGATTTAGGGTTAACATCCTTCTTGAGGAGTTTACGTGGATTACTTGTAGATATGTTAAGTATGTGGAAAGTAGAATTCTGTGTTAGGAGCATATACTGCGGTCACTATAATTTGTTCTTTGTACAAGAGAATGCTGTGGTGGAAGCAGCTATTAGTTGGTCCGTCACACAATACTGTAGCATACATGTGTTTATCGCTACTTGGGATGCTTTTGTGCATAGTATTGGGATAGGAAAGTATTATCCTGCACATATCGTTGCACTTGCAATCCCAACGAATTATCATTTTCTATGTCATACACTAAAAGTGTGCAATGCTCCATTTGTCATACACTAATAGTTTGGTCGAATGAACTTCCCCTCAGTACCCTACCATGTGTTATTCTAATTTTGAAGTAATAGTGTATTGCAATCATCATTTGCAGTTTCAAGCACTTCGGGAAATGGTCCATACAAATCCACAAATTTTACAGGTTTTCTATTAATGTCTTATTTATGCTATGCTTCACCTTCATTCTCTGTCTAAACTTTTTGCTGGTATTTCGCTACAGCCTATGCTCCAGGAATTGAGCAAGCAGAATCCTCAACTTCTAAGGTTGATTCAGGAGAACAATGATGAGTTCCTTCAGTTACTAAATGAGACATTTGAAGGCGGCGATGGGTAGGTCTTTTTATTTGCTGGATTTTATATATTCTGATCTCATTTAAATAAGCTATAGGATTCATAGTGCTGATTTTGCTTTTTTAGTTATGAACTGGAATATCTGCTGACTGCCACTTGCCAGCCGCTGTAGCTTTTGTGGCAGGTGGTTTTGGACTTCAGTTCTATCTCGTCACTGTCAATTTTGTTTTGATTCAGGCCTATTTCACACCAGTAACTAGTAATATATGTTGTTTTTAAGGCTTATATTGGTTCAAGTATTGGATGTACCTTGCTAATATAGTTTCTGAACATAACATGATAATCTATTCTTAAAAGTAGCGCCTTAGAGAACCTGTGTGATACTTTATCTGAACATATCTATTAGCCGCTGCATCCTTTCCCTTGTATTCGCGTGTCCTTTTTTTCCTTAGACAATCAATCATGGTGTTTCGTCCTAACAATTTCTTTCAATTTGAGTAGAGTTTACAACATATATATCTACTAAATCATACTTGTCTGACATTTCCAGGGACTTCTTAGACCAGGCTGACCAGGATGAAATGCCTCATGCTATCAGTGTGACACCAGAAGAGCAAGAGGCAATTGGAAGGGTATGCTTCATAATTACTTTAAATATCCTTTTGCTGCATAAATGCACAATGCATCTGACATACTCATTTGGTTGGTCGGATTTGTTTTCGTACTTCAGTTGGAAGCCATGGGGTTTGAGAGAGCACGTGTCATCGAAGCATTCTTCGCCTGTGACAGGAATGAGCAACTCGCTGCAAACTATCTTCTTGAGCATGCTGGTGACGAAGAATAGAGAACATTTAGTTCACATTGGGTAAGAGTTCTTCCTCCATGTTTTAGCACTGAATGAACGCGTGGTGGTGCACTAACGATGTTTTTTTTTTGTGGGGCCATGACAGAGCTTGTTATGAACATCTGACCCAAATTGATGGTGACTGACGAATGGCTACACAGGTTGAGATGGAGCTAATGCTCGATTGAACTTATTATCTGTATGCACAACACCTTAGGTTACTTGCATTGCGAATTTGAAAAAACTTGTAGAATGAGCAAATTTATTGGGAGCTATCGGTGGAGTGCTGAAATGTTGTTTCCTTTTGTTGTGTGATCATTATCCATTCGCTTGGGTTATATGTGTCATCACTAGCTCGGGTTATGTTCATGGTTAAGGCAAGAAAATCCCAATCAACATTGAGATGACCATGTTGATACGGACATCTAATTTTGCATATACTGCGGTTGTAGACGGCAGCCGGTTCTGTTTAGAACCCTGGCAACAGATTGCAGCAAACACCTTATACTACTCGCTGCTTAGCTGAAATAGCGGCAAGCATCTCCTGAGATCTGCTGTCCACCGATCACTCCCCTCCAAATATCTCCTGACTGACGCCTCTCTCTTCATCCTTGGCAGTGACAGTAACTGCTTTACATCAGCTCCGGCTAAATGGACACAATTAACTCATGGATGAAAGTATTTCACGAACTGAACCACAATTGAAAAAAATTAACTCATCTAACCCTTTTGTGTGGCGTCCGACGGCTAGATGTCACACTACATTATGTGGTGCCCAAGACAAAGGCGTTATACATACTACAACACCGACTTCTCGTGTCAAGGCCTGAGCCCACTTCTGCAGTGTGGCGTCTAAGCAGTAGGCGTTGCACTTGCGATGTGTGGCGTACAGGGATCATCCGCCACACATTGACATATCCATTCGCGGGCCGGCCCTCCCCCACCCTCACTTCTTTCACATGCCAACGTCGGCTGCCTCTTCTTCTCGTAACCCCCTCTTCAAAATCCGTCAGATCTGTGAATTTTTTTCGTGAATTTATACCCCAAATCGTTCTAGAAGGTAATTTTCTCCGTTTTCCATCCATCTATCCAAAAAATATTGCACATTTTTTAGATTTGCATAAGTTAGGATGAGAGCCTTGTTTTGCTTGGATTCAAAATTTATATGAGAAGTTAGGTGTGATTTAGGATTCCTAGATGGGTAGATGAGTATTCCTATATGATTTGTTCATCTGTGGAACCATTTTGTGGAACATATGTATGATTGTTTAGATGAATACATATTAGATGATTATTTTCTTGTAATATGCACGATGGTGTGGCTTTTGAATGATTCCTATGACCTTGAACACCGGACCTACTTGATGTCGGAGAAGGGGATGGTAACAAGAGCATACTATTATTTTCAAATATCTTGTATTTATTTGAAAAGATCAAACCGTAGCCATATCACTTCTATGTTTGCAGAAGCTCATGCCCCTGAAGATTCGATCTCACGTGGCGTCGACTTTCATGCCGTACGATGAGCGGTACACATCGTACATCGAGATGACATGACTTCTTCCATTCATTCAGCTTGTGAGACGATCAACACCCAACTTGAACGCTGCGACAATCACTGCCACTTACGGATCGGTGGAGGCCGGAGACCCATAGTTTTCATCTCCGGACCGGAGAGATGACCGTCACTCTTGAGGATGTTTTCATAATCACCGCACTTTAAATTGAGGGGAAGCCTCTTTGTATGAGCAATGATTCCAAGGGATGACGCCAACAAATGGAGGCCCTTATTGGTATGTCTCGTGCAGAGCCGACACGAGTAGATGGAAAGAAGAAAGACAGAGTCCCAACCGACGCTCCTTTCACTTGGATCGTAGCCAACTTTGCGAATTGTTCTGAGGATGCCAATGACGATGTGATCCAGACTTATGCTCGTGTGTACATGTGGTATGTTATCTTTAGGACTATCTTTGTTGACGTCGGCGGCAAGAACACTCAATGGATGTGGCTGAAGGCGTTGACAGTTTTCGACCATAAGTTTAGCTGGGGGTCGGTGAAAGGATCGATATGGTTGACTAGAGGGGGGGGGGATGAATAGGCAACTACCAATTTTTAGCTTTTCTTAACAAGTTAGGGTTAGCAACATAAAGGTTCTCTAAAATAATAACTAGGTGAGCAACCTATATGATGCTACCAACTATAACCGCTAAAGCAAGTAAGAAATACTCTACGACAATAACAGACACAATGTAAAGGTAAGAGATAACCACAAGTGGAACCGATGAAGACGAGGATGTGTTACCAAAGTTCCTTCCCTTTGACAGGAAGTATGTCTCCGTTGGAGCGGTGTGGAGGAACAATGCTCCCCAATAAGCCACTAGGGCCACCATATTCTCCTCACGCCCTCACACAATGCAAGGTGCCGTGATTCCACTATAGGTGCCCTTGAAGGCGGCGACCGAACCTTTACAAACAAGGTTGGGGCTATCTCCACACAAAGCTTGGAGGCTCCCAACAAGACCACAGAGCTTCACCACAATGAAATGTGGCTCCGAGGTGACCTCAACCGTCTAGGGTTGTGACAGCCCGATGCTGACGTTCCAGAAGATTCCCCCTTCTATCCCGTTTCCGTCGTGTGATTAGTTTTATTTGTGCCTCGTCATGTAGTTTGCATCATCGCATCATGCATGGCATCATGTCAACTGTGTTTTATCGGTGTTGTTTGTTGCCGTGTTGTTGGGTGTTAGTGCATTGTGAGTGGCGTTGTTTTATTGGAGCGTTGAGAGAGGGTGTGCGAGAGCCACCGCTAAACCCTGTTGCACCGCAGACCTAAAACCTTCTCACCCCTCTTTTATTTGTTTTGTGGTTTTGCTAAAGTTCCGTTTTAACCCCTATTTTGAAAATAAAGATTCGTCTTCTTTTAAAAGATCCTTTCATTAAATGTGGGGCAACCCCTTGGGTTTCCTTTATTTTTTCCCTTTGTTTATTTTCTAAAACAGTCTCATTTCTTTTCTCCTTTAAAGAGCCTTTATTTTAGTCTTTAAATAAAAGGGGTTTTCTTTTATTCTTTTGTAAAAGGGTTTTATTTTAATTCTTCAAAGGTTTTAGTTTTAATTCGTTTAAGAAATGCCCAATCTATTTTAGAGTTGGGGTTTATTTTTAAAGGAACAAAGGCATTTTCCTTATTTTTTTCCTTTTCTTTGTTAAAAGCCTTTTCTTTAGTTAAAATTTATGTTTTAACCGTGTTAAAAAAAGCAAATAGAGAGGCCCAGTAGGCCAGCCGGCCCAGGCCAGCCAGCCCTCCGTTGCCCTAGCGCACGCTAGCCTGCCCGCAGCCCTCGTCCCCACGATCCCCTTTCTCTCCTCCCCTTGTCGCGCAGCTATCCCCTCGCCCTCGCGCACCTCTCTGCTCCTCCCCGCGCTGCGCCGCCCTAGCTCGCCGGCGGTCAGGGCCCCTCAGCCCCGCGCCTCGCCGGCCTCCCATCCGAGCCGCCCCGCCGCCATGGCCGACCTGTGCCGTGCGCCGCCTCTTCCCCGCGTGGTCGCTGCCGTGCGCCGCCTCGCCGTCATGCCGCCGACAGGACCCGGCCCGAGGTTCCCTCGCTGTGCCGCCCGCATGCAGGAGCCCCGCGCCGCCGCGCTCGCCGTTGTGCTACCGTTTTGCTGTTGACCGTTGCTTTGCTAGCCGCCGCTGCTGCTCGGCCGCTGCTGTCTACTGCTGTGCAATGTTACTGCTGTTGCCGTGCTTGCTTGCCGTTGCTTGTTGCCTATCGCTGCTCCTGCCGCCGTGCCGTGTCGCCGTGCTGCTATCGGTGTTTGCTGCTGCTGCTTGCTGCCGCTGATGCCGTTGCTTGGTGCTACTTGTGCTTGCCTGCTAGGCTACTATCGCTGCTTGCTGTGCTTGCTTGCCTAGTGCCGTAGCTTGCTGCCGCCGTTTTGCTAGATGTGCCGAGCCACTGCTGTTGCCTGCTGCGTTTGCTATTGCTGTATATGCTAGCTCGCTAGGTTGCGGAGCTTGCTGTGCCTAGCTGCTTGGAGTTGCTCTTCCTGATGCATGCTGTAGCGTTGCTAGCTAGCTCGTGCTGTCGTTGCCTTGCCTGCTTGCGTTTGGCCTGCTGATGCAAAGCGCTGTAGTCGCTGCTATGTGGCTGTAGATGCCTTGCTAGGCTTGGTTGCTGTGATGCTTGCCGTTGTTTGCCGGCGCCGTTGCATATTTGCTGTGTTGCCGCTTGCGTCGCCGCGTGCGCCGTTCCCCTCCGCCGTGGAACCGACAAGATCAGCGAGTACCACGACGTCCTCGACGACCCTCGGACCCGTGTTCGACTACCGTCGCGAAGACCCGTCTTCCGACGCCTAGTGCACGACTACCGATGAGAAGACCGGTGTACCAAGGCAAGAGTACGACTACCGTCGACGAGGCCGTGTACGACTACTTCCACGACGACCACGACCTCCATGACGTCCGCTTCGATCGAACCGCTCCGATGTGCACGCTCCGAAGGTATAACGTTGAGACGTTGTCGTGTACCGTGTACAAGTGATGTATGAATATATGTATGTATGCACCGTATGTTGCCCGTTGCCCGTTGTCTTATTTCGTCGTGCCTCGACACATGGGAACCCGAGATACGGGATCACCCCATCTTTATTTAACGTTCCCGCACGCACTTCAATTCGTTGGCGCGATATCTCGACGAGTTATCGGGATAGGAACATTGCGGTGGCATCGTTTCTGACTTGCCGCCATGGTTACCTCTCGCTCGCCGTGGCGACACATGTTTCGTTCTCTTCTTGCCCGTGATGCTTGAACTTGCATTCATGATGCATCCATGGCATATATCGTGTGTTGCATGCCTCTTGTGCCGTAGCTCCGTACTAAGTCTCGTGTGTTAACTGACTAGGATGCCACGTAGAACCGTCGCTTCACCCCTTGCCTTGATAACAACAATTTAATATTGCGTGTTAAATAATCGGGAGTGAATTAAATAATTAATCATGGAGTTTTTTCGATATGCAACCCGTTGCATATCGAGCTTCACTTAATGTGTAGAGTTGTGTGAGGTGAATTGCCATGCCATCCCTTGCATCATTGAACTGTTCACGCATCATAGTAGGTTATGCATCATGTGGTGAATATTTGTGTTGATGTTTGTTTCCGGTTTGCTCCGTCTCGATAGAGAGTTCCGCAAGCGTGTCGGAATGTGAGGACCCGTTCGACTACGTGGGTTCCCCGACTTCATGGAGCTGTACTTCTTCCAAGCGGGATCTCAGGCAAGATGACCATTTCCCCAGATACCATTACTATCATTGCCATGCTAGTTTATCGCTTCTATCGTTTATGTCTCGTTGCCTACCACCTGTTAAATTCAGCCTCTGAACAATGCCATGAAAACCTTCACCTGTTCAACCTAACAAACCACTGATTGGCTATGATACCGCTTGCTTAACCCTGTTGTTAGCGTTGCTAGTTGCAGGTGCAGTTGCTTCCATGTGAAAGCATGGGTTCCTTGTTATATCACCATATTAATGCTATTTAATTTAATGGACCTACATACTTGGTAAAAGGTGGAAGGCTCGGCCTTTCTAGCCTGGTGTTTTGTTCCACCTTTGCCCCCTTAGTTTCGGCTACCGGTGTTATGTTCCATAAATGAGCGCTCCTAACACGATCGGGGTTGTTATGGGGACCCCCTTGATAATTCGTTTTAGATTAAGACTGGTCTGGCAAGACCCAACTTTGGTACTACATTTGCCTAATAACCTAATAATAATGCATAGGGACCTGCCGGCACCCGAGGATAATTTAATCAACCCCCGGGCCAGTGCTCCTCATGAGTGTTGGTCCAAAACAAAGCAGCTTATTAACGCTACCCGGGGCAACTCGGCGTTTGGCGTGGTAACCATCGCTCATCTGTCGTGTCCTGAGAATGAGGTACGCGACTCCTATCGGGATCGTCGACACGTCGGGAGGCCTTGTTGGATTAGTTTTACCTTTGACGAGATATCTTGTGCATCGGGATTCCGGTGATGCTTTGGGTAATCTCAGAGTTGAGGTTTTCCACTAGGGAATCCGACGAGATCGCGAGCTTCGTGCTGGAGGATTTCTATGCGGCTTGTGGTAATTTGTGATGGACTAGTTGGAGCACCCCTGCAGGGTTAAATCTTTTCGGGAAGCCGTGCCCGCGGTTATGTGGCAACGTGGAAACTTTGTTTAACACTGGTTCTAGATAACTTGAAGTAACTTAACTAAAATGTGCCAACTGTGTGCGTAACCGTGACTGCCTCTTTCGTGAGTTCTTTCTCCAATCGAGGACACGGTGGGGTTATGTCTGACGTAGGTAGGTGTTCAGGATCGTTCTTTTGATCATCAGTAGACACTTCCGTTATGCGTAGCTCTTCCCTCTCTTATTTCTTGTACTCGTAAGTTTAGCCACCAAATATATGCTTAGCCGCTGTTGCAACCTCACCACTTAACCATGCCTCACCCATTAAGCTTTGCTAGTCTTGATACCTTTGGAAATGAGATTGCTGAGTCCCCTGTGGCTCACAGATTACTACAACACCAGTTGCAGGTACAGGTAAAGGTTATTTGACGCGAGCGCGTTGATTGTTCATTTGGAGTTGCTTCTTCTTCTTCTTGATCGATCTAGGATGGGTTCCAGGCCGGCAGCCTGGGATAGCAAGGATGGACGTCGTTCTTCTTTTCTCGTTTTTTTTCGTCCGTAGTCGGACCCTGCTCTTACTCTTGATGATTATGTAATGTACTGATGTGACTCTGATGTAGCTTGTGGCGAGTGTAAGACAATTCTATAAATATACCTCTTCTTTTCAGTACATGTACTTGTAACGATATCCATTCTTGCGACACGACGAGATGCGCTTCTATCCCTGACGAGGCCTTCGTGCCAAATTGAGGATAGGGTCGCATCTTGCGCGTGACAAGGGTGCTCAATCACCCAAGAGTAACAAGATCCACAAGGGATTAGTGGGGGGAATCAATATTCTCTTGGTGGAAGTGTAGATCTTGACCTTCTCAACCAATCCCTAGGAAATCAACAAGTTTGATTGGCTAGGGAGAGAGATCGGGCACATATGAGCTTAGGGAGCAACAATGGAGTCTTGGAGGGTCAAAGGTAGGGTTTGTGAGGTAGGTGAACCTTTTATATAGCGGGGGAACAAGTCCAACCGTTACCCCCACTGTCAGCACGCCCCTGGTGGTACTATCGCTTGGGAGCTGCGGTACTACCGCTGTCCCTGGCGGTACTACCGCTAGGAGGCAGCGGTACTACCGCAAGCCCCAGCGATACTACCGCCAAGACAAAGCGGTAATACCGCTAGGCAGACACAAAGCCACGGTAGTAGAAATACTACTACCGAGCCTACCACCGCTAGAAAAGTGTTCGCAAAAAGTCTGACGAAGTACAACCGCTCGGAGAGCGATGTACTACCGTCCCCTAGCGGTACTACCGCTCGTCTGTAGCGGTACTACCGCTCAACTAGCGGTACTACCGCTCATCTGGAGCGGTACTACCGCTAGCGAGCGGTGCTACCGCTCATCTTGAGCGGTACTACCGCTGGACCCTTTGCAAATGCTCCGAAAGACCAAGCGGGTGCTCCATTGCCGCAAAGAGAAAGTGGTGAAAAGAAAATGTGCGCGTGAGAGAGTTGATTCCACCCAAACGTTTCTAACACGTACTCCTCTTAATAGTACGACTTTCCTACTATTCCACACGACCAAAGAGAACCGTAGGAAACACCGTGCTCCAACAACACCGAGGGGCGACGAATCATCTTGTGCCTTATGATGTATTATCTGAAATGCTCAATTCACACGATTAGTCCGCAGAGGTGCTGTCATCAATCACCAAAACTAGTTAGAACAAAATATGCCCTAACAATCTCCCCCTTTTTGGTGGATTGATGACAACACCGGATTTGCACAAACACATAATAATGAAAACATAGACATGTGAGCATAAAGATAAAAGGCACAACATAAATGATCTCACATGCTAAATATAGAGAGAGACTTTAGAGATAATATAAGGATAGCATATGTCTCACACCATATGTCGAAGAGTCTTCACACACATAATAAGATATCCAACAGACTTAAACCAACCAAGTTCAGAAGAGAAAGACTCAAATACGAACGAAAAAACCAAAGGCAAATCTCTAACACTCTCTCCACCTTTGGCATGAGGACACCAAAAAGGCAGAGAGAACGTGAACACAGGTGGTGGCTCATTCATCCTCATCCTCAGCAGACACATCCGTAGCGTCCTCATCGTCCTCATCATCCTTGTGCTGCTCCTCGTGATCAGACCCTGCTGCTTCTTCTTCGTCAGACATCTCCTGTTCAGTCCCATCCCGCTGGTAGTCTCTAGCCTACATCCAGGCAGCCTGTGGAGTGATGACATCCTCAGAACCACTAGAGACGTGCACATCAAGCATCCTCAGCAGGCGCTTATTCCGTTGACGGTTCTCCTTCTGAGCCACATGAGTTTGATACTGTCCTTTTGCCTGCATGCAAAACAAGGTCCTCATCTGGTCCTGCAGGGACCCCATCCATGCCTTCAGCTTCTTGGCCCAAGATGGCTCAGCAGAAGAACGGGTCTGTGAAGCAGGGCCGCCCTCAGCCCAAGCAGCAGCAGTCTCCTCCTCAACCTCCATGTGAGCAGTAGAGAATGAAGTGGAGGTGTTGGCCCACTTCTCTTTCTGGCGCAACTTGATGGGATCATGGCTGACGAGCTCTATGGGTGCAGGAAAGGCCCTGTCAGGGAAGGTCTGAGCCCATTTAGTCTTGATATAGTAGTACAAGTAAGTCCCATAGATGGGGACCCTACGGTTGTATATGACCATATGAAGCTCGCAAAACATCACATTTGCCACATCGAGTGGCCCATTGGGCTTCTCCAGTCCTTCCTAACACATCAGGAGCATGTCCACCAGATAGGAGTGAACTTCGTTTTTTTTACCAACCCGAGGGAACAAAGTGTTGCAGAAGACCCGATGCATGATATCCAAGAGGGGAATGAGCACACCCTTCCTGACATATAAGGGCATCAGCTTGTCCTTGGGGGTGTTGTCAGGATTGCGATGAGGGCACAGGCCAAGAGAATTATGCAGCCCAGTGAAATTGATCCTCAAAAGCTTCATGAACTCAGCCCAAGAGCCAGTCAACATCTCGCCATGTGTCTTCCAAGTCAAAGAGAGATTCTCATCATTGTTGAAGAAGGCAGAGGTATAGAATTGAGCCACTACCTCTGCATCTAAGTCACAGTGAAAGGTGATGATATCATCAATACCCAACTGCTCAATCATACGCAGGGCCTCGCCAAAATATTCAGGATCCTTCCGGAGATGATTGAGATCAATCCATTGCACGGGAACAAACTTCTTCTTCTTAGTCAGGACGATATCTTGATAAATCATGAGTTGCTGCTTGGTCCAGAACATCTCTCCGCCCCTGAACTCCTCCCTCTCATTGACATAAGGGTTTTGCTTTCGGCGCCTCAAAAACTCCTCGGGAGACATAGTGTCAAAGTCAATGGTGTACGCCTTGTCCTTTGAGACAGTCTTTTTGACGGGGAGCTTCGAAGGACGGGAACCTTCCGGTTCTTCAGGGTTGCGGTACCTCTTGGACTCGGTGTTGCGAACTGGGTTGGAACGCCGAGAGCTACCACCTGAGACACGCAACACAAACACGCGAAAACGACAAGAGAAGTCATGGCAATATCTAGAACAAGGAGAAAACACAAAAGAATCCAAGTAGTAGCAAGCATATGCATCAAATCGAGTGCTAGCGGTAGTACCGCTCGGCCAGGGCGGTAGTACCGCTCTATGAGCGGTAGTAACGCTCGTCCAGGGTGGTAGTACCGCTCCACGATCTAGCGGTAGTACCGCTCGGTCAGGGCGGTAGTACCGTGAGTAGGCGGTAGAACCGCTCGGGGTAGGACGGTAGTATTGCGTGGTTACAGATCTGGAGGAGCAAGAACTAATCTGACCACAAAGCTGCATATTTGAAACCATAAGAGACCAAAACTATGGATCTAAGCCCAACACTATGCATATCCTATGCAACAATGCAAATAGAGGCACTTCCCAACATCTCTCCTCCAATCCATGTGCGAAACAAAATCATGCCACAACAATGGAGCCAATACATATATCCCTAACCCTAGAACCATGAACATCAACACAAAGCAAGGGGGATAGGGGTAGTACCAGAGTCCATGGCACACGGGGGAGGAAGGAGGAGGAGGGGCAATCCTTCCAACTCGAACGGGAGCAGAAGCGCCGCGGAGGAAGATCAAATCCGGGGGAACTCGAGGAAGAGAGGGAGAGCTCCACGAAAAACTACCCCCTCTCTTTATATACCCCAGGGCACGGGCAGGGCGGTAGTACCGCTCGGGCAAAGCGGTAGCACCGCTTGCTACGGTAGTACCGCTCGAGTCTTGGCGGTAGTACCGCTGGGATCATCGTGGTAGTACCGCATGAGGCAATAGTACTGCTCCCCCTGAGGATTTTCAGACGCCAACCCTAGTTAGCGGTAGTACCGCGCTGGTCATTGCGGTTGTACCGCCCGGTTTATCCGGTAGTACCGCTCCCCCTGGCGGTAGTACCACTTCCCCCCTAGCGGTAGTACGGCTCCAAAATATGCAAAAATTTCCAGAACTTGCCAGAACAGCGAGAAAACACCACAGACACATACCAGTCAGTACCGGAGAAAAGACAGAGGCAAAATATACTGACTGGCAATATTATAACCCTCCTTTACCCGGAGGGGAGAGGGGCGGTGGCCGGATCCACCTATGTTTGAGACAAAAGGTATGACACCACGAAGAATTATCCTTGGGTTCATGACCAACACTCATCTTTGAAGCACAAGCGCATCAATAATGGCCAATGTGAAAGACTTGACCGTTTTACGCATAATGGGGGGGGAGTTCATTGAGAGAACAACACTCCCCCCCTATGTCCATGCCTACACCTAGAACGAGATATAATGCGGAATGAGGTGCAGAGTGCCTAGTTTCAATCCACATTACTTGAATCAATGATATTTAGCTCATGCCTTAACTACCGGAACCTTGCTTCATCTAGGGGCTTGGTGAAAATATCTGCAAGTTGCTCTTCAGTGTTGTTGAAGTGAACCTCAATATCACCAATCTTGATATGCTCACGAATGAAGTGATGGTGAATATCAATGTGCTTGGTCTTGCTATGTTGCACCGGATCGAGGAAAATCTTGATAGCACTTTGTTTGTCACATAGAAGAGGCACTTTGTCAGAAGTGACACCGTAATCCTTCAAAGTTTGCCTCATCCATAGCAACTGTGCACATCAACTCGCACCTGCAACATACTCAGTTTCGGTGGAAGACAATGAGACACAGTTCTGCTTCTTTGAAGACCAACTTACCAGTGAACTACTTAAAAATTGACATCTTCCAGAAGTTGACTTCCTCTCCACACAGTCTCCCGCCCAATCTGAGTCAGAATAGCCCACTAGGTTGAAGCTTGCTCCTTTGGGATACCATAGGCCAAAGTTTGGGGTATGAGCCAAATACCGAAAGATTCGTCTGACAGCCATAAAATGGCTTTCCTTTGGTGCAGATTGAAACCATGCACAAATCCCTACACTCAACATGATATCCGGTCTAGATGCGCAAAGGTAAAGAAGGGATCCAATCATGGAGCGATATACCTTTTGATCCAGTGCTTTACCATTGGGATCACTGTCAAGCTTGCATCTGGTTGGCATGAGAAACTTGACCGGCTTGGCATCCTCTAGCTTGAACCTCTTGATCATGTCTTGGGTGTACTTGGCTTGTTTGATGAAGGTTCCTTCTAAACCTTGTTTAATCTCGAACCCGAGGAAGAATTTCAACTCACCCATCATTGACATCTCAAATTCCTCGGTCATTAGTGCAAAAAATTCTTCATTGAAAGATTCGTTAGGGGGACCATAAATAATATCATCAACATATAGTTGGCATACGAACAAACCCCCTTTGACCTTCTTGGTAAAAAGAGTGGGATCAATCTTCCCAATTTCAAACCCACGATCTTGTAATAACCCGGTAAGGTACTCATACCACGCACGTGGGGCTTGTTTAAGGCCGTAGAGTGCCTTATTAAGTTTATATACATGATTGGGGAGCTTGGGATGTTTGAATCCCGGGGGTTGTTTGACATATACCAACTCATTTAAAGGACCATTAATAAAAGCACTTTTCACATTCATTTGTTGTAATTTGAAATCATGATGAGATGCAAACGCAAGTAGCATGTGAATAGATTCTAGACGAGCAACAGGGGCAAAGGTTTCACCATAGTCGATACCCTCGACTTGGGAGTATCCTTGAGCCACCAATCTTGCCTTGTTTCGAACCATAATCCCATTGGCATCTTGCTTGTTTTTGAAGATCCATTTGGTCCCGATGACATTATGTTCCTCCTTTGATCTTGGCACTAATTTCTAGATTTGATTACGCTCGAAGTTGTTGAGTTCTTCATGCATGGCCATAAGCCAATCCTCATCATCGAGTGCTTCCTGTACCTGTTGAGGTTCACAATACGAAACAAACGCGTGATGCTCATAATAATTTAAAATTTGTTGACGAGTGGATACTCCCCTTTTTAGACTTCCAAGCACGTTCTTCATAAGATGTGATTTGACTCTTAGCTTGGATGCAATCTTGGCTGCACGACGCTCCAAGAGTTCCGCGCTTGACAATTGGGGAGCATCAACTTGATCACGTTGCTTGGCCTTGAGTTTTGATCCTTCCTCGGCACCGCGACCCCTCTTAGGTGTTGCAGAAGGAAATTGAGAAGCAGCATCCTGATCAACTTGATTTTCATCTTGAGCAGGCTCACTGGTTTGTTCTTGATCTTGTGGCCACTCTTGATCTTAATCTTGTGGGTGCACTTGATCTTGATCTTGAGCAGATTCAGAACCTTGTGTAAGCACTTGGACATCATGTGGTGCATCACCATGTTCGAGTGGTTGATCTTTCCCTTGATCATGTTCAGCTGGTTGAGGGTTTTCTCTTTGTTCATCAGAAGCGTGTGGGGCTTGCGAGGGTGATGGCTCCACTTGAGTAGAGCATTGTCCTTCTCCTTCGGCCACAAGGGGTTCCTCAATGGGGAGTATTTGACCAATCCCCATTCTTTTTATGGCTTGGGGAGGAATTTCATCACCTACATCACAAAGACCACTTTGCTCCACTTGGAAGCCATTATTTTCATCAAACTCCATGTTACACGTTTCCTCAATGAGTCCGGTGGACTTGTTGAGGACATGGTAAGCATGAGAGTTTGTGGCGTAACCAACAAAAATGCCCTCTTGAGCTCTAGAATCAAATTTAGCTAAACATGCACCTTTCTTGAGAATGAAACACTTACACCCGAATACCCTGAAGTACTTGAGGTTGGGTTTGTTTTCGGTGAGAATCTCATATGGGGTCTTTTTTAAGCCTTTGCGGATATAGAGCCGATTGGATGCATGACATGCTGTGTTGATGGCTTTGGCCCAAAAGTTATACGGAGATTTGAATTCCACCATCATCGTTCTTGTCGCGTCCATCAACGTCCAGTTCTTCCTCTCCGTCACACCATTTTGTTGAGGGGTGTATGGTGCTGAATATTGATGCTTGATTCCCTCATCACTAAGAAACTCATCCAAGGTGTAGTTCTTGAACTCGGTGCCATTGTCACTTCTAGTCATCAAAATATTTGCTTCATGTTGATGTTGAGTGTCATTAGCAAAGTTGATGACTGTTTGTTGAATCTCACTCTTCCTCTTGAAGAAATATACCCAAGTGTATCTTGAGTAATCATCAACAATCACCAAGTAGTACTTTGTGCCCCCAAGACTATCAAAATATGGAGGGCCAAAGAGATCCATATGAAGGATCTCCAAAGGCCTCTTAGTATAAATGAGAGTCGTTGGACGATGAGCAGTTTCATGAATCTTCCCTTCAATACAGGCACTGCAAGCACAATCTCTGGCAAAAATCACATTGGTTAGTCCACGAACATGGTCCCCTTTGAGGAGACTTTGCAAAGATCCGATATTGACATGAGCTAGTCGGCGATGCCAAAGCCAGCCCACATCAACTTTAGCCATTAGACAAGTCACATACTTAGTGGGTCGCTGTGGAAAGTTCACCACATAGAGACCATTTTCGACATATCCAACATAGGCTACTTTAAGAGTCTTGCTCCACAAAAGGACCACAGTATCAAGATTAAAGAATGTGGAAAACCCATAATTGCAAGTTGACGAACAGAAAGTAAATTGTAAGCAAGGGACTCAACAAGCATGACCTTCTCAATAGATAACTCTTGAGAGATGACCACCTTACCAAATCCCAATACCTTGGACGTTGAAGCATCAAATTTTTTGACATGGGTGGGCATAGATGGGGAAGGATGCACGTCCACCACTAAGTCCTTGCTTCCGGTCATATGATTTGTTGCTCCACTATCGAGCAACCATGACACCCCACCAAAAGCAAACTCCTGCAATAGATCAAGCCTTGGTTTTAGGTACCCATTTTTGAATGGGTCCTTTGATGTTAGAAACAAGGGTCTTAGGAACCCAAATAGCCCATTCAATGGACTCATAGTAAGAACCAACTAATCTGGCATAACCACGCCCATCACCAGCACGACATAAAGCATAAGATGGAATAAATTTGTCGGCTGTGTTGGTAGGAATGGTTTTGCCTTTCTTGACACTACCATCCTCCACCTTGTTCCCGTTATCCTTCTGAGTCCCTTCGCCCTCTTTGACAAAGATGTCCATGAGGGTAGGAGATCGCTTGTTCCTGTTCTTCCTTTTCCTTTTCGACTTGGATGTAAGTCCAAGTCCCTCCTTTACTACAACTCCCTTTTGATTACTCAAAAGGTTGTTTAGGTTCTTCTCGCCTTAGATGCATGACACAAGGCCCTTCTGAAGTTTATCCTTCAACTTCGCATTTTCCTCCACAAGATGTACATGCTCACAACAAGGGTTAGTTGCACAAGCATTATCAATTATAACAAAAGGAGGACATGTAGAGATCTCCTTGGTAAGCTTTGCTTGGAGTTGATCATGAGACTCTTTCAGAGAGAAATGAGCACCTTTAAAGACCTTGTGGGCCTTGTAAAGTGTATCAAACTCCTCCTTGAGTCTGTCATGGCCAACCCCAAGTGCAGCCTTTTCATACTTAAGCACACGTGTAAGGACAATAGCGTGATCTAGCTCCTTTTGTAATTTAACACAATCATCATTGTGTGACTCCTCAAGAGCCAAACGAAGACTGCACTCTTTTCTAGAGCAATAGATAATTCAGCAATCTCATCGGCATAGTCATGACTATGTCCTTGCAGCTCGGAGATAGTATCCTCATGAGACTCAATGAGGTAATTAGCCTCACCCAGTTGTTCCAAAAGAGCAACAAAGTGCTTCTTGGATTCTCCTTTGATTTTACACAGAAGTTTGTCAAAATCATGCTCATTAAGTTCCACAACATCACTATCATCAACACAGTTTAACAATGAAGGAGCAGTAGTGATGGTGGTCTTAATGCTGGGTGTTACCTGATCGATACCTTTGGCCATAAGGCACTTGGCGATTCGGGTATCATTGGGGGCGCCAAAGAGAGACACCTTGGGAGAGGGGGTGGCAATGACTACAGTAGCCGTTGCCACCATATCATCATCGTGATCATCATCGGAGGGGTACTCTTCAAGTGCCACCATACCCTTTGGATGGGGTTTCTTGACAAAGTTGTTCTTGTTTGGGAAAGACTTGGCTTTGTCTTTGCGAATGAGCTTGCCCCCGTTGTATTCCCTCTTCTCATAGGGACACTCTGCCACGAAGTGACTCACATTGCCGCAGTTATAGCATGTCCTCACACGCTGCTTGGTCTTGAACCCACTTGAGTTATTCTTGGAGAAATTGGGCCTTGAGTTTCTCTTGTTAGCCCAGAATTGCCTTGACGCAAGAGCCATGTGCTCGTGATAAGCATACTTAGTGTCTTCAGGGCAGCCTTCCTCTTCTTCTTCAGAAGCAGCCTTGGCTCTTAAGGCAAGGTTGGGTGAAGCTGTCTTTGACCGAACACGAGCAAGAGCATTATCAACGGTCTTGTTCATGACAGACATTGCGGTGAATTCATCCAACACCTCACTGGAGGACAAGGAGTGGAAATATGGCCGTTGGCGAATGACGGATGACATGGTTTTGTTGAATGGCATGATGGCCTTGAGAAACTTGCGCTTGATCCATGTGTCATCCACATCCTTGCTTCCATGATCCTTGAGGGCAACATCAATAGCAGTCACCCTTCGATAGAGATCTCGAGGGTCCTCATCTTCCTTCATCACAAACTCATCGGCCTCATCAAGAACCAATTCATAGTTGGACCGTTGAATGCTTGAGCTTCCCTTGTACAACACCATAATGTGCTCCCAACAGTCCTTAGCCTAAGTTAAGGGGCACAAGTGAGGAAGATCTTCAGGAGGCACTGCGGACTGGAGAATAAATAATGCAGAGTGATTATATTGATTGTCCGCTTCTTCTCTTGGAGTGAGGTTGCTTGGGTCATGCGGATAGTAGTCTTGCTCAATGATTCTCCATAAGTTTGTTGAGCTGTGATTCAAATGAGACTTAATGGAAAACACCCAGTTAGCAAAATCACCCTTAACAAGCTTAGGAGAAGGACCAACATGATTGATACGCGGTGTAGGTTCTCTAAAATAATAACTAGGTGAGCAACCTATATGATGCTACCAACTATAAGTGCTAAAGCAAGTAAGAAATACTCTGCAACAATAACATACACAATGTAAAGGTAAGAGATAACCACAAGTGGAACGGATGAAGACGAGGATGTGTTACCGAAGTTCGTTCCCTTTGACAGGAAGTACGTATCTGTTGGAGCGGTGTGGAGGCACAATGCTCCCCAATAAGCCACTAGGGCCACCGTATTCTCCTCACGCCCTCACACAATGCAAGGTGACATGATTCCACTATAGGTGCCCTTGAAGGCGACGACCGAACCTTTGCAAACAAGGTTGGGGCTATCTCCACACAAAGCTTAGAGGCTCCCAACAAGACCACGGAGCTTCATCACAATGGAATGTGGCTCCGAGGTGACCTCAACCGTCTAGGGTGCTCAATCACCCAAGAGTAACAAGATCCGCAAGGGATTAGTGGGGGGAATCAATTTTCTCTTGGTGGAAGTGTAGATCTTGGCCTTCTCAACCAATCTCTAGGAAATCAACAAGTTTGATTGGCTAGGGAGAGAGATCGGGCACATATGAGCTTAGGGAGCAACAATGGAGTCTTGGAGGGTCAAAGGTAGGGTTTGTGAGGTAGGTGAACCCTTTGTATAACGGGGGAACAAGTCCAATCATTACCCCCACTGTTAGCACGCCCCTGGTGGTACTACCGCTTGGGAGCTGCGGTACTACTACTATCCCTGGCGGCACTACCGCCAGGAGGCGGCGGTACTACCGCAAGTCCTAGTGGTACTACTGCCAAGACAGAGCGGTACTACCGCCAAGACATAGCGGTACTACTGCTCGGCAGACACAAAGCCATGGCAGTAGAAATACTACTATCGAGCCTACCACCGCTAGAAAAGTGTTCGCAAAAAGTTTGACGAAGTACAACCGCTCAGAGAGGGATGTACTACCATTCCCTAGCGGTACTATCGCTCGTCTGTAGTGGTACTACCGCTCAGCTAGCGATACTACCGCTCAGCTAGCGATACTACCGCTCATCTTGAGCGAACTACCGCTGGACCCTTTGCAAATGCTCCGAAATACCAAGCGGGTGCTCCATTGCCGCAAAGAGAAAGTGGTGGAAAGAAAATGTGCATGTGAGAGAGTTGATTCCACCCAAACCTTTCCAACGCGGACCCCTCTTAATAGTACGGCTTTCCTACTACTCCACACTACCAAAGAGAACCGTAGGAAACACCGTGCTCCAACAACACCGAGGGGCGACGAATCATCTTGTGCCTTATGATGTATTATCTGAAATGCTCAATGCACACGATTAGTCCGCAGAGGTGTTGTCATCAATCACCAAAACTACTTAGAACAAAATATGCCTTAACAGTTGGCGACATTGGCCTACTTGTACCAGCAGGTAATAAATTGTTCGTAGTTATTTTTGGTTTGGCTTCCACTCTTGCCTTAATTGATCCATGTTTGGCTTTACTTGCTGTTGGACGATGCTTGTCATAGGTCCTCGAAAGATGGCAGAATTGGTGGTTGTATGATGCTACTTTCGGTATGGAGCTGAGAACGCCTTCTGGTTGGACGCCTTAGAGAGGTAACGTTCAAGGCCTGGGATGACCACGACAACCATGTACGACTTCCCACCTGGGCTTACAAGTGAGACGTGGTATCAGAGGTGACAAGCGATGTCAATATCTTGTATAAGCAATACACCAACAAGATGGATTCGCTTACCGCCGAGAAGGTAAACATTGACATTACATCACTCACCTGACTCCTTGAAATGAAAGGAAAAAAAATGAATGGTGCCTTTTTCTGATGTGTTGTAGGTGGAATGGCAACCATATGGTGCCCGGGCTAACTTTGGTGATGCACACACGTTCCAGCTCAATCCTATGTGCTTGCAGGAAAAATATGTTTGGCTAATGCGGTGTCCACTGATATGCAATTGGGCGGTTGAGTTTCATCTCCCACATCGTGTATTGCGTCAATTTGGGTTGTTTCAGGGTCACCCATCGGAGTGGGTGGACACGAATACACAGCTTGACAGGTAACAGAGCATGCACAATAAATAGGAACGACCTAATAATGAGGTATTTAACATGCAGGTTGGATAGGAGGAGGCAGCGAAAGATCAAGGATTAGGATAAGCATCACAAGAAGTACGTCACCATGTTTGAGCTTAGTGTGGAGGAAGCTAGGAGTACGGCAGGATCCCATCTCCGCGAGCATTGTCCACTTGCATTTAACAACTATGTCAGATGGTTTCAGGAGGACATATTGGAAGATCCCACTTCATTCGATGAACTTGCCGAGGGCGACTACAACAAGCTTATTCGGGAAGGGTACCAAACCCCTTTTGCTCCAATGCTCAACTTGTGGTAAGTGTGCTCTCCTATGTTGTCTATGGACATTACTACACATCTTTGCTTGCCTTACATGTCATTTTTGCGTCATCATAGCGCAAAGAGATCAAGAAACAACCTAATGAAACCGAGGCTATTCTAGACACAACCCATAAAGGAAAAAGGGGAGAATCTACACTTTGACTTTTCATCAAGGTGCTTTGCCATATTTCACAATTTGCCGATTAGTGCAATATTTGCTACATTCTATATCTCATTCATCTGTCAATGTTACAGAAAGAGGGCCAAAAGTTGTGCCGATTATCCAACATTTTAGGTTGACGTGACCCTGAATATTCAGAATCATCGAGATCCGGTTCATCCCATATGTATACTCTGGACGATTCAAGTACATCGGGAGCTCATATGGACGATGGTGACATTACCTCAGGAGCTCATTTAGAGGATGATGTGGTCTCTCCAAAGGTATGCCAATATCATACTTTAAGCTCTTCATACCTTGCTTCATGATGACGATACCATTTTTATATTGAAGTTTGAGGACGACATGAAGTTGGAGGCTTTCCAACGCTTCGCTTACTTGTTGAAGCCTAGGAGGGGAATAAAGCGGTACACACTGGATGACTAACCGAACAAAGGAAAGAAGCCGGTCTCCGAGGGCTCGTGTATGACAGAAGATGTGACAAGGATGAGAGGTATGGACGATGACGATGAGTTGGAGGAACCACAACCGGTTGTGAGGAAGAAGCTACCTACTAAGAGGGGACGAGGCAACATTACGTGAGGAACGAAGTAGTAGTGTTGTTAGTGTCTTAAGTTGTTGAACAAGTAGCAATGTTGAAATTATTGTCTTTGGTTAAACTAGTAGTTGGACTTGTTGTACAATGAAATGAAGTTTTTGGTTCAATTGGAAGTTATGTTGAGGTTATTGTTTGTTTATCAAGTTTTTGTAAAAATACTATATCTCTTGGTTTATATAGTTATCGTTAGCAGTCCACCATGGCGAATTAAATGTGAGGATTTTCAACTGTGTGACGCCTAAGGGTGCATAACATACGGGAGTACACATAGAGGAGTTTCATGATGGTTGTTTAAAGTTCATGGGACGACAAGTTCCAAATAGCAAAGCACGCAAGTCGACAAGGTTCAACAACACAATAGGATCAAAGATGAAAGCACGCATGATGAAAAGAAGTAGCATGCTCTATGTGTCGAGCAAATCCCCTTTACCTTCTTCTTCTTCCTCTCTTCTTGCGCTTCTCTTCCCTTTTGCACATCTTTGGAGCCTCTTTCATCACCCTCTCTGTGAAGTGTTGATGCTCCCACTCTTTCCTCGCTGCATCCTCTGCCCAAACCTTCTTCCAGTTTTCTTCAAAATCCTTTTGACGTTTCTCCATCATCTTCTTGTGCTCCTTCTTCATCCGCGAAAGGTAGTTGTTATGCTAAATCTCCATTTTCATATCATCCTTCCTCTTAGCTTCCCTCGCCTCTTCCTTCTTCCTCTCTGCTTTGGATGCATCCTCTTATTGCAACTTCTTTGCAGCCCTCTCCCACAACCCCTGCTCCTCATCGACCGCATCCTTGTCCTCTACCCACTCCGTTGTTGCCTTGTTGGGTTGAGACGCCGCCATACCTATGCAAAAATAGCAACATAATAGTTAGTAAAGCAATGATAGTACATGGTTAACATTGAAGGGAGCATTAAAAACAACATGAAAAGATAAGTGAATAGTAGTGACATACGGAAATGGTCCTCGTAGGTATCCAACATGACAATCCTAGTCTCACCAACACCGCTTCTACCGCCACCACGAGCTCTCCCACCCCTACCTCTAGCACCATGACACACTGTCCCATGAGCACGTCCTCTAGTAAGTCCAAGTCAGCTCCTTGTCCTTGTTTGGCTAGGACCTTTTTGGCTACTATCTCCATGACTATCAAATTGTTGGATAGGAACTTGTTGGCTACTACTTGTTTGGCTAGGACCTTGTTGACTACTACTTGGTTGGCTTGACCTTGAATTATTTTTTTGGAATTCTTCTTCCGGTTGGTACACTTTCTTGTGTTGTGCCCTCTTCCACCACACTCTCCACAATGTGATCTCTCACTATGCTCTTGGAATTGGTTGTTCCCCATTTCTCGGCCACCACCATGGCCCCATCCATCCATGTCTCCTCTAAAACGCTTTGTGTTTTGTCTTCCCTGTTTGACCACCTTCTATTCCGGGTCGGGCCATAGTTGAAGTCCATGATACTCTGACCATTGTGATTGGTCAAAGTATGGTTCAAATCTAGGAGCCCATGTATGCTTGGTGGTCACGATAGAGAACTTGGACTCCCTCACGGTTAGCGGATGGTTGACGTCCACATTCCTAGTGTGAGCTACCGTTTACAAGTGCGAGCATGTGAGATGAACCAACCTTGGCCTCCCGCAAGAGAAATCACACAACGATAATGATACCTTGAACGTCCTGTTTCTGTGTTGCTAGCCATCATTTGTCGTTCCTCTGGGCTCATTCACTTGGTACGTCCAATCCTCGCTATTGTATAATGTAGCTGTTAACCTTTGGTGGGAACTTGTACTTGTACTTTTGCTTGTTCTCCCCCGCAATCTGATTATCTGTTTCAGTTGAGTACTTTAGAAAGTATGCTCTCAACTTGTCGAATGTGTATTGAACTATTGCCGTCACCGACAACGCACGGACACCCTTGAGCACCCGGTTGAAGCTTTCTGCCATGTTGCTTCTCATTTGACCGTATCTTCGGCCATCTTCATCATAAGCCCGTGCCCACTTTGGCCTAAGTTGAATGTGCGTGTTGAAAAACTCAAGACCCCCTGCATTAAGTTTTTTAGTTTGCAACTAAAGCATTGTACAATATTGCAAATCGTTTGTCGGAAAAAGCTTGACAACAATCTTGAAGATCATCCGTCAACTCCTTGCTACCACATGCCCGGTAAAAGTTTGAACAGAAATGCCTCATGCACCATCAATGGTGCAAAGGAGCATGCCCGGGAATGACAATGTCAATCGTGTTAAGTATTCCTCGATGGCGATCCGATACGAATTATTCCTCGAATGACAAATTTTTTTCCTTTTTTTTCTTCCTCGCTCGATGAATTTTTTATAGTTCGTGAACTTTTTCTTCAGATCGATGTTTTTTTTCCAATTAGCTGAACTTTTGTCAAAAATGATGAACTTTTTTCAAATCGAACGAACACTTTTGAAAATTTAATGAACTTTTTTCTCAAATTCAATGAATTTATTTTAATTCGAGGATTTAAAAAAAAATGATGAACTCTTTTCAAATTCGATGAACACTTTCTAAAATTCGATGATTTTTTTTCAAAATTAATGAACTCTTTTTTAATTCGATGATTTTTTTTAATTTTGATGAACTTTTTCAAATTCCATGAACTTTTTTAAATTTCGATGAACTTTTTTCAAATTTGATGAACTTTTTTTGAAAACTGATTTTTTCCCAAATTTGATGAACGTTTTTCAAAATCACTGAACTTCTTATAAAAATTAATGAACCTTTCTCAAATGTGATAATTTTTTTCAAATTTGATTATTATTATTTTTAAAATCTGTCAACATTTTTCTCATTTGAAGAACTTTTTTTGCAAAATCGGTGTACTTTATTTTTTGAAAATCAATGAACTTTTTCAAGGCCTGCTCGGACGCGAGAGCTGCTTGATGGGTCGGCCCAACGCAGAGCGCTATACGCGCGAGGAGGGCAAACGGGCGTGTGCAGCGCCGTATAGGAGGTCCGAGCTTAGAACCATTATTTGGAGACAACAAGAATTTTATGTTGAGGAAAAATATATATGTAGTTCAAAAATTCACGTTAACTTTGGTTATTTTGGTTATTACCAAAACCGAAATGAAACTAAATGGTTATTACGGAAACCAAACCGTATTTTGTATAAAACCGTATAAACTGAAGTATAATAACCGTATAACCCCAAAACCATATGAACCAAACCAAAAAAAACGAACGCACACACTTCAATTCCAGTGTATAAATGCACCTTCATGTTCGAATGAACAACTTTGTGTGGACGATAATGCGTAACCAAATAATCATCCAACCACATCTTCAATTCCAGGAATGTTTCGAACTTTGACCCGGGCAAAATAATTTTCTTCTCATGTTTGTCCCGGTGAGAAGTTGGCCTAACTCCAAGTAGTATGCTTTTGCGGTCCTCAACCATGGCTTGATCCGCAAGACTAAGATCCTCAACAATGGTGTACGGTGATCCCGCCCTAATACCTTCATGAAAGCTTTAGCCTCCTTTTCCGTGAACCCTTCCTCATCAACTTCTTCACCGGGACCGTCATCGTCCGACTCTGATGCATAGCCACGTGAGTACGGAATGGAATGGTCCATGGTCTCTTGCAAATAATATTTGTCGAAATAACCAAGGTTGTTGTCATGGAGAACAACATCATCATTCTCATCATCATCATGCTCATTATTCTCCTCTTGCAATGGTTCATGTTGGATCTTCGAATTCTGGGTCAATGTTGGCCTCACTTGTTGGGTCAAAAGAGGTTCAATGTTGGCCTCTTCGTTGATGCATGGAGGACTACCATCAACAAATGGAGAGGTGACGGGGGGATAACCCCGGGCTAGGTAAACTCGAGCACTTCCCCCACTCCCCTTCAAAAAAGACACGGGGTCGACACCTCTCTCCAGAAGGCCAGTTGCCTATGGCCGACTGCACAACCGGGCCGGCTCGGGGCAGGGACGCTCTCCATACGGCTCGGTTGTGCCCCGCCAGCCGGCGCGTTAGCCCTAGTCAGACCACCCTCACAAACGCGTCAGGGGCGCATCATCAAACGCGTGGCTACAACGGCCCATGTACCGCTGACCTGACCGCGCGTGGCTACAATGGAGGGGGTCATACCACTGAACATCGCCGACTACGACCAGTAGAGGCGACACAGTGGCGGCACGCCCCCATCCACTCCATTACGTGCCCCGATGTGGCTACACTATAGCCGGCCATTTCGCTGACTGCAGCCAGCTCCCGCAAGATGACACCGCACAATGTGACCCGTACCACTATGTGATGAGCACACACCAATAGCAACGACTGCTCGCCTGACCCCGGCTCTCGAGGGGACCCTGCAACCTGCGGTCCCTACATGCGACAAGACTATTCAATCGGTGCCCCCCTGGACAACTAGAGAGGCTGCTAGTCGGGTCCCTCTGGTACCCTTTATGCCTATTGTAAGCCAGGGGTTGGCCTATGAAACCCCCTGGTACCGGCCCATGCAAGGGGTTGGACATTCTGATACACACACACACCACATAGGAGAGATAGAGGGGACGAGCCAGCTTCTCCTTCCTCCTCCGTCGAACAACTCAAGGAGCACATTGTAATCCACTCGATTCATCAACCAAACTAGTAGGACTAGGGGTGTTACCTCCCACGGAGGGCCCGAACCTGGGTACATCATGTGCCTCGCACCGCTTGTCCTCGATCCCATTTTCGGAGCCCGCCGACGTCCTTACGACTCCAACTAATTTCGATTAGCCACCCCATGGCATCTGTCATGAGAAAAAACGACATTTGGCGCCCACCATGGGGCCGTCCACGGTGCCGGCTGGAGTCACGCTCCGGGCAGGACCCTTCGCCTACTCCGTCGGGCACCTCGCGTCCGGTCTGATCAGCATGCCCGTGGAGCTCTCCCCCGTGGAAGCTTCCGTAGCACTGGACCCCGGCTCCACCTGCTCCGCACGCCTCGTCACCGTTTGACCCGACGAGTCATGCCATAGCCACACCTCGTTCGATGTCGACGACCGCTGTGTGCTCTTCAACAAGCTTCGGCTCGACGACGTACTGGCGTTCGATGAGTACCCGAGCGAGGTGCTCGACTGCATTGATCCGCCATCATTCGCAGGGCGACCATCTCGAGCGGTGCCAGCGACTTCCGCGTCCTCGCGGAGGTAATGGTCACCCGCTCCTCCATGATCTCTAGTCGCGCTAGGGCGTAAGCGGGCGCATCTGCTGATGTGTCTCGTGCCAGGGGCGATGTGTACGCCACTGCGGCTCCTCCTGGTCCCTACGATCCTCTCCGCTGCACTCTTCAAGGGCTGAGTACCCTCATCGCGCCAACGGCCAACCCGGCTGCAGCCACGGCCAAGCTGGAGATGGCTCGTAAGCAGCTGCTCGCGGAGGCCACCTCCCTCGCGATCGGCCGATGCCGTATGGAGTCCGCGCATCATGAGTATACGTCGACCTATGGTCTTACTCCGGCTGGCGACGAGCCCAGCTGGTGCGGTGAGGTTCGTAGCCGCGGCCGCGTAGTTGCCGAGATCCTAGGCGGCAGGCTACCCACCTACGACATTCCCGTGGCCAAAATGAGGGCCGCCCAGGTGAGCTACGAGGATTTGATCACCATGAAGGGCGAGGAGCGTGCGCAGCAGGAAAAGCACATCCAAGACTTCATCGCCGCTGCCAACCTGCAGCAGGCTTGCCTCGATCCGACCCATGTCGGCTCCGAGTCTCCTCACCATGAGGACGAGGACCAGCGGGCTGCCAGCGGCCGGCAGCAGGCCCAACACTCTTCCTCCCCCTGCGGCTTCGGTCGGCGCGCCGACGGGAGTCGCTACAGTCGCTCCCAAAGTGGGATCGAGCAGCCAGCAGTCTCCAGCTGGCGCAATGACGCCCCCGAGGGAGGGGGCTGGTCGGCTCGTGCCTACACCCCACCTCCGCGGCAGGATCAGGCCCATTCGCCGGCTCCATCTGTCCGGGCCGAGCTCATGGCCCGGCTCAGGCCGCGTGTCCCCTAAAGCAAGAACGGCGCCCGCCTTCCTCTCGACCGGCTCGCGCAATCCGCCCTCCTGGAAGAGGAGGGCCCAATCGGTCCGGCATGCTTCGGTCCCTGGATCCGCGAGGAGCCGTTTCCCACCGACTTCACGCTTCCACGAGACACTCCAAAGTACAATAGCACGGCCAGGCCAGAAGATTGGCTGGTCAACTACACCACCGCATTCCGCATCATGAGGGGAAACAAGCGCGTTGCAGTATGCTACGTACCCCTCATGTTGACCGGCTCGGCCCTGACTTGGCTTAACAGCTGGCCGACCGACATCATCAATGCTTGAGTGGACTTGGAGGAAGCGTTCGTTCGCAACTTCACCGGCACCTACTGTTGGAATTATGCCCTAGAGGCAATAATAAATGTATAGTTATTATTATAATTCCTGTATCAAGATAATAGTTTATTATCCATGCTATAATTGTATTGAATGAAGACTCATTTACATGTGTGGATACATAGACAAAACACCGTCCCTAGCATGCCTCTAGTTGGCTAGCCAGTTGATCGGTGATAGTCAGTGTCTTCTGATTATGAACAAGGTGTTGTTGCTTGATAACTGGATCACGTCATTAGGAGAATCACGTGATGGACTAGACCCAAACTAATAGACGTAGCATGTTGATCGTGTCATTTTGTTGCTACTGTTTTCTGCGTGTCAAGTATTTATTCCTATGACCATGAGATCATATAACTCACTGACACCGGAGGAATGCTTTGTGTGTATCAAACGTCGCAACGTAACTGGGTGACTATAAAGATGCTCTACAGGTATCTCCGAAGGTGGTAGTTGAGTTAGTATGGATCAAGACTGGGATTTGTCACTCCGTGTGACGGAGAGGTATCTCGGGGCCCACTCGGTAATACAACATCACACACAAGCCTTGCAAGCAATGTAACTTAGTGTAAGTTGCGGGATCTTGTATTACGGAACGAGTAAATAGACTTGCCGGTAAACGAGGTTGAAATAGGTATACGGATACTGACGATCGAATCTCGGGCAAGTAACATACCGAAGGACAAAGGGAATGACATACGGGATTATACGAATCCTTGGCACTGAGGTTCAAACGATAAGATCTTCGTAGAATATGTAGGATCCAATATGGGCATCCAGGTCCCGCTGTTGGATATTGACCGAGGAGTCTCTCGGGTCATGTCTACATAGTTCTCGAACCCGCAGGGTCTGCACACTTAAGGTTCGACGTTGTTTTATGCGTATTTGAGTTATATGGTTGGTTACCAAATGTTGTTCGGAGTCCCGGATGAGATCACGGACGTCACGAGGGTTTCCAGAATAGTCTGGAAACGAAGATTGATATATAGGATGACCTCATTTGATTACCGGAAGGTTTTCGGAGTTACCGGGAATGTACCGGGAATGACGAATGGGTTCCGGGAGTTCACCGGAGGAGGGCAACCCACTCCGGGGAAGCCCATAGGCATTTGGGGGGGTCACACCAGCCCTTAGTGGGCTGGTGGGACAGCCCACCAATCCCCTATGCGCCAAGAGAGAAAAAAATCAAAGGAAAGGAAAAAAAAGGAAGAAGTGGGAAGGGGGAAGGACTCCCTCCCACCAAACCAAGTAGGACTCGGTTTGGGGGGGAGAGTCCTCCCCCCTGGCTCGGCCGACCCCTTGGGGATCCCTTGGACCCCAAGGCAAGGTCCCCCTCCCTCCTCCTATATATATATGGGGCTTTTAGGGCAGATTTGAGACGACTTTCTCACGGCTGCCCGACCACATACCTCCATAGTTTTTCCTCTAGATCGTGTTTCTGCGGAGCTCGGGCGGAGCCCTGCTGAGACAAGATCATCACCAACCTCCGGAGCGCCGTCACGCTGTCGGAGAACTCTTCTACCTCTCCGTCTCTCTTGCTGGATCAAGAAGGCCGAGATCATCGTTGAGCTGTACGTGTGCTGAACGCGGAGGTGCCGTCCGTTCGGTACTAGATCGTGGGACTGATTGCGGGATTGTTCGCGGGGCGGATCGAGGGACGTGAGGACGTTCCACTACATCAACCACGTTCTCTAACGCTTCTGCTGTACGATCTACAAGGGTACGTAGATCACTCATCCCCTCTCGTAGATGGACATCACCATGATAGGTCTTCGTGCGCGTAGGAAATTTTTTGTTTCCCATGCGACGTTCTCCAACAGTGGCATCATGAGCTAGGTTCATGCGTAGATGTCTTCTTGAGTAGAACACAAAAGGTTTTGTGGGCGGTGATGTGCGTTTTGCTGCCCTCCTTAGTCTTTTCTTGATTCCGCGGTATTGTTGGATTGAAGCGGCTTGGACCGACATTACTCGTACGCTTACGAGAGACTGGTTTCATCGTTACGAGTAACCCCCTTTGCTCAAAGATGACTGGCAAGTGACGGTTTCTCCAACTTTAGTTGAATCGGATTTGACCGAGGAGGTCCTTGGATGAGGTTAAATAGCAACTCATATATCTCCATTGTGGTGTTTGCGTAAGTAAGACGCGATCCTACTAGATACCCATGGTCACCACGTAAAACTTGCAACAACAAAATTAGAGGACGTCTAACTTGTTTTTGCAGGGTATGATTGTGATGTGATATGGCCAATGATGTGATGTGATATATTGGATGTATGAGATGATCATGTTGTAATAGAAATATCGACTTGCACCTCGATGGTACGGCAACCGGCAGGAGCCATAGGGTTGTCTTTATACTAACATATTTGTGCTTGCAGATGCGTTTACTATTTTGCTAGGATGTAGCTTTAGTAGTAATAGCATAAATAGCACGACAACCCCGATGACAACACGTTGATGGATGATCATGGTGTGGCGCCGGTGACAAGAAGATTGTGCCGGTGCTTTGGTGATGGAGATCAAGAAGCACGTGATGATGGCCATATCATGTCACTTATGAATTGCATGTGATGTTAATCCTTTTTTGCACCTTATTTTGCTTAGAACGACGGTAGCATTATGAGGTGATCTCTCACTAAAATTTCAAGATGAAATTGTGTTCTCCCCGACTGTGCACCGTTGCTACAGTTCGTCGTTTCGAGACACCACGTGATGATCGGGTGTGATAGACTCAACGTTCACATACAACGGGTGCAAAACAGTTGCGCACGCGGAACACTCGGGTTAAGCTTGACGAGCCTAGCATGTGCAGACATGGCCTCGGAACACATGAGACCGAAAGGTCGATTATGAATCACATAGTTGATATGATTAGCATAGGGATGCTTACCACTGAAACTATACTCAACTCACGTGATGATCGGACTTGGGATAGTGTAAGTGGATCATGAACCACTCAAATGACTAGAGAGATGTACTTTTTGAGTGGGAGTTTAGCATATAATTTGATTAAGTTGAACTCTAATTATCTTGAACATAGTCTAAGTCCACTTTGAATATATTTGTGTTGTAGATCATGGCTCACGCAAGTGTCATCCTGAATTTTAATACGTTCCTAGAGAAAGCTAAGTTGAAAGATGATGGAAGCAACTTTGTAGACTGGGCTCATAATCTTAAACTAATCTTACAAGCTGGAAAGAAGGATTATGTCCTTAATGCTGCGCTAGGAGATGAACCACCCGCTACGGCTGATCAGGATGTTAAGAACGCTTGGTTAGCACGTAAGGAGGACTACTCAATAGTTCAATGTGCAGTCTTGTATGGCTTAGAACCGGGACTTCAACGTTGCTTTGAGCGTCATGGAGCATTTGAGATGTTCCAGGAGTTGAAGTTTATCTTTCAGAAGAACGCCCGGATCGAGAGGTATGAGACCTCCGATAAATTCTATGCTTGCAAGATGGAGGAAAACTCGTCTGTCAGTGAACATGTGCTCAAAATATCTAGGTACTCAAACCGTCTAGCTGAACTGGGGATTGAACTCCCGCAAGAAGCTATCACTGACAGAATCCTTCAATCACTGTCGCCAAGCTATAAAGGCTTTGTGTTGAACTACAACATGCAAGGGATGAACAAGTCTCCCGGCGAGTTGTTTGCGATGCTGAAAGTCGCAGAGTCTGAACTCCGTAAAGAGCATCAAGTGTTGATGGTGAGCAAGACCACTAGTTTCAAGAGAAACGGCAAAGGCAAGAAGGGCAATTCGAAGAAGAGCGGCAAGCCTGTTGCCAATCCGCCGAAGAAACCCAAGGCTGGACCTAAGCCTGAAACAGAGTGCTTCTATTGCAAGGGTATGGGTCACTGGAAGCGCAATTGCCCCAAGTATCTGGCAGATAAGAAGGCGGGCAAAGAAAAATCAGGTATATTTGATATACATGTTATTGATGTGTACTTAACCGGCTCTCGTAGTAGTGCCTGGGTATTCGATACCGGTTCTGTTGCTCACATTTGCAACTCGAAGCAGGAACTGCGGAATAGACGAAGGCTGGCGAAAGACGAAGTGACGATGCGCGTAGGAAACGGTTCCAAGGTTGATGCAATCGCCGTCGGCACAGTGTCACTTCAACTACCATAGGGATTAGAGATGAACTTAAATCATTGTTATTTAGTGCCTGCGTTGAGCATGAACATTATATCTGGATCTTGTTTATTGCGAGACGGTTACTCTTTTAAGTCTGAGAATAATGGTTGTTCTATTTCTATGAGTAACATCTTTTATGGTCATGCACCGAATGTGAGAGGATTGTTCATATTGAATCTTGATAGAGATACGCATATACATAACATTGAGACCAAAAGAGTTAGAGTAAACAATGATAGCGCCATATTTTTGTGGCACTGCCGCTTGGGTCATATTGGTGTAAAGCGCATGAAGAAACTCCATGTTGATGGACTTTTGGAGTCACTTGACTTTGATTCACTTGACACGTGCGAACCATGCCTCATGGGCAAGATGACTAAGACTCCGTTCTCCGGAACAATGGAGCGTGCAAGTGACTTGTTGGAAATCATACATACCGATGTGTGTGGTCCAATGAGCGTGGAGGCACGCGGCAGATATCGTTATTTTCTCACCTTCACTGACGATTTAAGTAGATATGGTTATGTCTACTTGATGAAGCACAAGTCTGAAACATTTGAAAAGTTCAAGCAATTTCAGAGTGAAGTGGAAAATCATCGTAACAAGAAGATCAAGTTCCTACGGTCTGATCGTGGGGGTGAATATCTGAGTTTCGAGTTTGGTACTCACTTAAGACAATGTGGAATTGTTTCGCAGTTAACACCGCCTGGAACACCACAGCGTAATGGTGTGTCCGAACGTCGTAATCGTACTTTGTTGGAAATGGTGCGATCTATGATGTCTCTTACTGATTTGCCGTTATCGTTTTGGGGTTATGCATTAGAAACAGCTGCATTCACTTTAAATAGGGCACCATCAAAATCCGTTGAGACGACACCATACGAACTGTGGTATGGCAAAAGACCAAAGTTGTCGTTTCTTAAGGTTTGGGGATGTGATGCTTATGTCAAAAAGCTTCAGCCTGAAAAGCTGGAACCCAAAGCGGAAAGGTGCGTCTTCATAGGTTACCCAAAGGAGACAGTTGGGTACACCTTCTATCTCAAATCCGAGGGCAAAGTGTTTGTTGCTAAAAACGGAACTTTTCTCGAGAAGGAGTTTCTCTCGAGAGAATTGAGTGGGAGGAAGATAGAACTTGACGAGGTTGTCGAACCTCTCATCCCTCTGGATTGTGGCGCAGGGCAAGGGGAAACCTCTATCGTTGCGACGCCGGTTGAGGAGGAAGTTAATGATGATGATCATGAAACTCCAGTTCAAGTTTCTGTTGAACCACGCAGGTCGACGAGATCACGCGCTGCTCCAGAGTGGTACGGTAATCCCGTCTTGTCAATCATGTTGTTAGACAACAATGAACCTGCAAATTATGAAGAAGCAATGGTGGGCCCAGATTCCAACAAATGGCTAGAAGCCATGAAATCCGAGATAGGATCCATGTATGAGAACAAAGTGTGGACTTTGGAGATACTACCTGAGGGCCGCAAGACTATTCAGAACAAATGGATCTTTAAGAAGAAGACGGACGCTGACGGTAATGTGACCGTTTATAAAGCTCGACTTGTGGCAAAGGGTTTTTCACAAGTTCCAGGAATTGACTACGATGAGACTTTCTCTCCCGTAGCGATGCTTAAGTCCGTCAGAATCATGTTAGCAATAGCTGCATTTTTCGATTATGAAATCTGGCAGATGGATGTCAAAACGGCGTTCCTTAATGGTTTCCTTAAGGAAGAGTTGTATATGATGCAACCCGAAGGTTTTGTCGATCCTAAAAATGCTGACAAGGTGTGCAAGCTCCAGCGATCCATTTATGGACTGGTGCAAGCATCTCGGAGTTGGAACAAACGCTTTGATGAGGTGATCAAAGCATTTGGGTTTATACAAGTGGTTGGAGAATCTTGTATTTACAAGAAAGTGAGTGGGAGCTCTGTGGCGTTTCTAATATTATATGTGGATGACATATTACTGATTGGAAACAACGTAGAGCTTTTGGAGAGCATAAAAGGTTACTTGAATAAAAGTTTCTCTATGAAGGACCTAGGAGAAGCTGCTTACATTCTAGGCATTAAGATCTATAGGGATAGATCAAAACGCCTGATAGGGCTTTCACAAAGCACATACCTTGATAAAGTTTTGAAGAGGTTCAAAATGGAATAGTCCAAGAAAGGGTTCTTGCCAGTGTTACAAGGTACGAGATTGAGTAAGACTCAGTGCCCAGCAACTGATGAAGATAGAGAGCATATGCGCTCCGTCCCCTATGCTTCAGCCATAGGCTCTATCATGTATGCAATGTTGTGCACTAGACCGGATGTTAGCCTGGCCATAAGTATGGTAGGTAGGTTCCAGAGTAATCCAGGAGTGGATCACTGGACGGCGGTCAAGAATATCCTGAAGTACCTGAAAAGGACTAAGGAGATGTTTCTCGTGTATGGAGGTGACAAGGAGCTCGCCGTAAAAGGTTACGTCGATGCAAGCTTTGACACAGATCCGGACGACTCTAAGTCGCAAACCGGATACGTATTTATTCTTAATGGGGGTGCAGTAAGCTGGTGCAGTTCCAAGCAAAGCGTCGTAGCAGATTCTACATGTGAAGCGGAGTACATGGCTGCCTCGGAGGCGGCTAAGGAGGGTGTCTGGATGAAGCAGTTCATGACGGATCTTGGAGTGGTGCCAAGTGCACTGGATCCAATAACCTTGTTCTGTGACAACACTGGTGCCATTGCCTTAGCAAAGGAACCAAGGTTTCACAAGAAGACCAGACACATCAAACGACGCTTCAACCTCATCCGCGACTACGTCGAGGAGGAGGACGTAAATATATGCAAAGTGCACACGGATCTGAATGTAGCAGACCCGCTGACTAAGCCTCTTCCACGGCCAAAACATGATCGACACCAGAACTGTATGGGTGTTAGATTTATTACAATGTAATTCACATGGTGATGTGAGGGCTAGATTATTGACTCTAGTGCAAGTGGGAGACTGTTGGAATTATGCCCTAGAGGCAATAATAAATGTATAGTTATTATTATAATTCCTGTATCAAGATAATAGTTTATTATCCATGCTATAATTGTATTGAATGAAGACTCATTTACATGTGTGGATACATAGACAAAACACCGTCCCTAGCATGCCTCTAGTTGGCTAGCCAGTTGATCGGTGATAGTCAGTGTCTTCTGATTATGAACAAGGTGTTGTTGCTTGATAACTGGATCACGTCATTAGGAGAATCACGTGATGGACTAGACCCAAACTAATAGACGTAGCATGTTGATCGTGTCATTTTGTTGCTACTGTTTTCTGCGTGTCAAGTATTTATTCCTATGACCATGAGATCATATAACTCACTGACACCGGAGGAATGCTTTGTGTGTATCAAACGTCGCAACGTAACTGGGTGACTATAAAGATGCTCTACAGGTATCTCCGAAGGTGGTAGTTGAGTTAGTATGGATCAAGACTGGGATTTGTCACTCCGTGTGACGGAGAGGTATCTCGGGGCCCACTCGGTAATACAACATCACACACAAGCCTTGCAAGCAATGTAACTTAGTGTAAGTTGCGGGATCTTGTATTACGGAACGAGTAAAGAGACTTGCCGGTAAACGAGGTTGAAATAGGTATACGGATACTGACGATCGAATCTCGGGCAAGTAACATACCGAAGGACAAAGGGAATGACATACGGGATTATACGAATCCTTGGCACTGAGGTTCAAACGATAAGATCTTCGTAGAATATGTAGGATCCAATATGGGCATCCAGGTCCCGCTGTTGGATATTGACCGAGGAGTCTCTCGGGTCATGTCTACATAGTTCTCGAACCCGCAGGGTCTGCACACTTAAGGTTCGACGTTGTTTTATGCGTATTTGAGTTATATGGTTGGTTACCGAATGTTGTTCTGAGTCCCGGATGAGATCACGGACGTCACGAGGGTTTCCAGAATAGTCCGGAAACGAAGATTGATATATAGGATGACCTCATTTGATTACCGGAAGGTTTTCGGAGTTACCGGGAATGTACCGGGAATGACGAATGGGTTCCGGGAGTTCACCGGAGGAGGGCAACCCACTCCAGGGAAGCCCATAGGCATTTGGGGGGGTCACACCAGCCCTTAGTGGGCTGGTGGGACAGCCCACCAATCCCCTATGCGCCAAGAGAGAAAAAAATCAAAGGAAAGGAAAAAAAAGTAAGAAGTGGGAAGGGGGAAGGACTCCCTCCCACCAAACCAAGTAGGACTCGGTTTGGGGGGGGGAGAGTCCTCCCCCCTGGCTCAGCCGACCCCTTGGGGATCCCTTGGACCCCAAGGCAAGGTCCCCCTCCCTCCTCCTATATATATGGGGCTTTTAGGGCAGATTTGAGACGACTTTCTCACGGCTGCCCGACCACATACCTCCATAGTTTTTCCTCTAGATCGTGTTTCTGCGGAGCTCGGGCGGAGCCCTGCTGAGACAAGATCATCACCAACCTCCGGAGCGCCGTCACGCTGCCGGAGAACTCTTCTACCTCTCCGTCTCTCTTGCTGGATCAAGAAGGCCGAGATCATCGTCGAGCTGTACGTGTGCTGAACGCAGAGGTGCCGTCCGTTCGGTACTAGATCGTGGGACTGATCGCGGGATTGTTCGCGGGGCGGATCGAGGGACGTGAGGACGTTCCACTACATCAACCGCGTTCTCTAACGCTTCTGCTGTACGATCTACAAGGGTACGTAGATCACTCATCCCCTCTCGTAGATGGTCATCACCATGATAGGTCTTCGTGCGCGTAGGAAATTTTTTGTTTCCCATGCAACGTTCCCCAACACCTACAAGCGCCCCGGTCATCCCCGCGAGCTGGCCATGTGCGTCCAGGCGGCGGACGAGTCCCTCCTTGACTACCTCATGCGTTGGACCGAGCTGCACAACTCCTGTGAAGGGGAGGTGCACGCCATCCAATACTTCATCGAGGGCTGCCGAGACGGCATCCTCCTTAAGCACAAGCTCATGTGCTCGGAGCCGACACCCTGGCAGTGCTCATGGACAAGGCAGATAAGTACTCCACGACCAACTTCGCGATGCGGATCAAGGTCACCGCAACCAGCAAGGCCGCCTCGCCACCGGCTACTCCACGGACGGCTGCCAAAAGCCGGGGACAACAAAACAACAAGCGGAAGACCGACCAGCCGGATCCTCGGTACGGGAGCAAGTGGGTCGCCGCCAGCGAGGAAGAACAACCGGCAGCCCAGGCCATCAGCCAGCGCCACCGAGCCGGCAAGGGCACCTAGGAGCCTAAGCTCACCTTCAAGCAGATGCTCGACGCACCTTGCAAGATGCACTCCGTGGCAAAGCCGGCTACGCACACGCTCCGGCAGTGCAGTTTCTCCGAGCGATTGGCCCGGGGTGAGGGTCTTCCGGCCCCTACACCTCTGGCTCCTCAAGTTCCGGCTCCGGCTCCCCCCAACGACGGCCGCCTCCTCGACCAGTTCCCCGACCAGGACGGGGCCTATGTCGTCTTCACCAGTGAAGGCAGCGACAAGTATAGCCAGCGACAGCGCCTGCGCGAGGTGAATGCCACCGTGCCCTCAGTCCCCCAATACATGCACTCGTCCAAGAAGCTGGTCACATGGAGCCGCGCGGGCAACCCGCCCGTGATGCCAAACCCTAGCAGCTACGCCCTCGTCCTTGACCCCACCATCGCCTCCAAGAGGCTCACCTGCCGGTTCTCGTGGGTGCTGGTCGACGACAGCAACAACATTAACATCCTCTACCGCGAAAACGCTGCTCAAGCTAGGGCTCAGGGAAAAAGACCTATAGCTGACCTGGACGGTTTTCCACGGCATCGTGTCACGACAATTCTGCTCGCCCAACGACAAAATCCAGGTCGACGTTCTCTTCGGCGACTGATACGTCCATTTTGCGTCATGCTTTTATATTGATATTTATCGCCTTATGGGCAGTTATTACACATTATGGTACAATACTTATGCCTTTTCTATCTTATTTTATAAGGTTTACGACAATGCCGTTAGCTGGAATTCTGGGCTGGAAAAGGAGCAAGTTTGAGATACCTATTCTGCATAACTCCAAAAGCCGTGAAAATCAACGAGGAATTATTTTGGAATATATAAAAAATACTGGGCGGAAGAAATACTGGAGAGGAGCCACGAGGAGGTCACGAGCCTGCCAGGCGCGCCCCACCCCCCTGTAGTTGTGGATGCTTGCGAGAGGGGTTAATCATAAGTGGGAGGTTTGTCCAAGTAAGGACATCACCCAAGCACCGGTCCACCCACATATCAAACTATCAAAGTAGCGAACGCGAATCATATGAACATGATGAAAACTAGCTTGACAGAAATTCCCATGTGTCCTCGGGAGCGTTTACCTTATATAAGAGTTCGTCCAGGCTTGTCCCTTGCTACAAAAGGGATTGGGCCATCTTGCTGCACCTTTGTTACTATTGTTACTTGTTACCCGTTACGAATTATCTTATCCCGCAACTATCTATTACCGATAATTTCAGTGCTTACAGAGAATACCTTGCTGAAAACCACTTGTCATTTCCTTCTGCTCCTCGTTGTGTTCGACACTCTTACTTATCGAAAGGATTATTATAGATCCCCTATACTTGTGGGTCATCAAGACTCTTTTCTGGCGCCGTTGCCGGGGAGTGAATCGCCTTTGGTGAGTGGAATTTGGTAAGGAAACATTTATATAGTGTGCTGAAATTTATTGTCAGTTGTCACTATGGAAACTAATCCTTTGAGGGGCTTGTCCGGGGTATCTTCACCTCGACCGGAAGCACAAAGAGTTGCTCCTCAACCTACCGCACCTACTGAAAATATTTATTATGAAATTCCTTCGGGTATGCTAGAGAAACTGTTGGCTAATCCTTTTACACGAGATGGAACATCACATCCCGACTTGCATCTAATCTATGTAGATGAAGTTTGTGGTTTATTTAAGCTTGCAGGTTTGCCCGAGGATGAGGTCAAGAAGAAGGTCTTTCCCTTATCTTTGAGGGATAAATTATTTACATGGTATAGGCTATGTGATGATACTGGATCATGGAACTACAAACGACTGAAATTGGAATTTCATCAAAAGTTTTATCCTATACATTTGGTACATCGTGATCGGAATTATATCTATAATTTTTGGCCTCGTGATAGAGAAAGTATTGCTCAAGCTTGGGGGAGGCTTAAGTCAATGTTATATTCATGCCCCAACCATGAGCTCCCTAGAGAAATTATTATTATGAACTTTATGCTCGGCTTTCTCATGACAATCGCACCATGCTTGACACTTCTTGTACCGGTTCTTTTATGAAGAGATATATTGATTTCAAATGGGATTTATTGGAAAGAAGTAAACGCAACTCTGAAGATTGGGAGTTTGATGAAGGTAAGGAGTCAGGTATGAATCTTAAGTTCGATTGTGTTAAATCCTTCGTTGAAACAAATACTTTTCGTGATTTTAGCGCTAAACATGGACTTGATTCTGAGATAGTAGCTTCTTTATGTGAATCATTTGCTGCTCGTATTAATCTCCCTAAGGAGAAGTGGTTTAAATATCATCCTCCCATAGAAGTTAATGTAGTAAAACCCAATCCAGTTGAAGAGAAAGTTATTGCTTATAATGATTCTATTGTTCCTAGTGCTTACATTGAGAAACCACCTTTCCCTATTAGAATAAAGGATCATGCTAAAGCTTCAACTGTGATACGTAAGGGCTACACTAGAACACCCACACCCCCTGAGCAATTTAAAGTTGAACCTAGTATTGCTATTATTAAAGATCTCTTGGCCGATAATGTTGATGGGCATGTTATTCAATTCTGTGAAGCTGCTGCTAGAATTGCTAAACCTCATGCTAGAGACAAACATAAACCTGTTGTTGGCATGCCTCTTGTTTCTGTTAAGATAGGAGATCATTGTTATCATGGTTTATGTGACATGGGTGCTAGTGTTAGTGCAATACCTCAATCTTTATATAATGAAATTAAAGATGAGATTGCACCTGTCGAGATGGAATTTATTGATGTTACTATTAAACTTGCTAATAGAGATACTATCTGCCCTGTGGGAATTGTTAGAGATGTTGAAGTCTTGTGTGGTAAAACTAAGTATCCTACTGATTTTCTCGTTCTTGCTACCACACAAGATAGCTTTTGTCCCATCATATTTGGTAGACCTTTCCTCAATACTGTTAATGCTCAAATTGATAGTGAGAAACAAACTGTTACTGTTGGCTTTGGAGGTGTGTCACATGAATTTAATTTTTCTAAGTTTGGTAGACAACCTCATGAAAAAGAATTGTCTAGTAAGGATGAAATCATTGCTCTTGCTTCTATTGTTGTGCCTCCTACTGATCCTTTAGAGCAATACTTGCTTGAACATGAAAATGATATGCATATGGATGAAAGGAATGAGATAGATAGAGTTATCTTTGAACAACGTCCTATCCTTAAGAATAATTTGCCTGTTGAATTACTTGGAGATCCACCTCCACCAAAGGGTGATCCTGTGTTTGAGCTTAAACAATTACCTGATATTGTTAAGTATGCTTATCTTGATGAAAAAGAGATATATCCTGTTATTATTAGTGCTAACCTTTCACAGCATGAAGAAAAGAAATTATTGAAAACTCTAAGGAAGCACCGTGCTGCTATTGGATATACTCTTGATGATCTTAAGGGCATTAGTCCCACTCTATGCCATCATAAAATTAAAACTGATCCTGATTCCAAACCAGTTGCCGATCACCAACGAAGATTAAATCCTAAGATGAAAGAGGTGGTAAGAAAAGAAATACTAAAGCTCCTAGAAGCAGGTATTATTTATCCTGTTGCTCATAGTGACTGGGTAAGTCCGGTGCATTGTGTCTCTAAGAAGGGAGGTATTGCCATTGTCCCTAATGATAAAGATGAATTGATCCCACAAAGAATTGTTACTGGCTATAGGATGGTAATTGATTTTAGGAAATTAAATAAAGCTACTAAGAAAGATCATTACCCTTTACCTTTTATTGATCAAATGCTAGAAAGGTTGCCTAAACATACACACTCTTGCTTTCTAGATGGTTATTCTAGTTTCTCCCAAATACCCATTGCACAATCTGATCAGGAGAAAACCACTTTTACTTGCCCTTTCGGTACCTTTGCTTATAGATGTATGCCTTTTGGTTTATGTAATGCACCTGCTACCTTTTAAAGATGTATGATGGCTATATTCTCTGACTTTTGTGAAGAGATTGTTGAGGTTTTCATGGATGATTTCTCCGTTTACAGATCTTCTTTTGATGATTGCTTGAGCAACCTTGATCGAGTTTTGCAGAGATGTAAAGATACGAACCCTGTCTTGAATTGGGAGAAGTGCCACTTTATGGTTAATGAAGGCATTGTCTTGGGACATAAAATTTATGAAAGAGGTATTGAAGTCGATAAGGCTAAAGTTGATGCGATCGAGAAAATGCCATGCCCTACAGACATTAAAGGTATAAGAAGTTTCCTTGGTCATGCTGGTTTCTATAGAAGGTTTATTAAAGACTTCTCTAAGATTTCTAGGCCTCTCACCAATCTCTTGCAAAAAGATATTCCATTTGTTTTTTATGATGATTGTGAAGAAGCATTTGAAATACTTAAGAAGGCCTTGATAACTGCACCTATTGTTCAACCACCTAATTGGAACCTACCTTTTGAATTATGTGTGATGCTAGTGATTATGATGTTGGTGCTGTTCTAGGACAAAGAGTTGATAATAAATTAAATGTTATTCATTATGCTAGTAAAACTCTAGACTGTGCCCAAAGAAACTATGCTAATACTGAAAAAGAATTTTTAGCAGTTGTGTTTGCATGTGATAAGTTCAGATCTTATATTGTTGATTCCAAAGTTACTATTCACACTAATCATGCTGCTATTAAATATCTCATGGAAAAGAAACATGCTAAACCTAGACTTATTAGATGGGTTCTCTTGCTACAAGAATTTGATTTGCATATTGTTGATAGGAAGGGTGCTGAGAACGCCGTAGCAGATAACTTGTCTAGGTTAGAGAATGTTCTTGATGACCCACAACCTATTGATGATAGCTTTCCTGGTGAACAATTGAATGTCATCAATGCTTCACATTGTACACCATGGTATGCTGATTATGCTAATTATATTGTTGCTAAATATATACCACCTAGTTTCACATACCAACAAAAGAAAAAGTTCTTTTATGATTTGAGACATTACTTTTGGGATGATCCTCACCTTTATAAAGAAGGAGTAGATAGTGTTATTAGACATTGTGTACCTGAGCATGAACAGGGACAGATCCTACAGAAGTGTCACTCTGAGGCTTACGGAGGACACCATCCGGGAGATAGAACTGCACACAAGGTATTGCAATCCGGTTTTTATTGGCCTACTCTCTTCAAGGATGCTCGTAAGTTTGTCTTGTCTTGTGATGAATGTCAAAGAATAGGTAATATCAGTAAACGTCAGGAAATGCCTATGAATTATTCACTTGTTATTGAACCATTTGATGTTTGGGGTTTTGATTATATGGGACCTTTTCCAAAGTCCAACGGGTATACTCATATTCTAGTTGTTGTTGATTACGTTACTAAGTGGGTAGAAGCTATTCCAACTAGTAGTGCTGATCATAACACCTCTATTAAGATGCTAAAAGAAGTCATTTTTCCTAGATTTGGAGTCCCTAGATATTTAATGACTGATGGTGGTTCAGATTTTATTCATGGTGCTCTCCGTAAAATGCTTGCTAAGTATGGTGTCAACCATAGAATTGCATCTCCTTATCATCCTCAGTCTAGTGGTCAAGTAGAGTTAAGTAATAGAGAAATTAAATTAATTTTGCAAAAGACTGTTAATAGGTCTAGAAAGAATTGGTCTAAGAAACTTGATGATGCATTGTGGGCTTATAGAACTGTTTATAAGAATCCCATGGGCATTTCTCCGTATAAAATGGTTTACGGTAAAGCATGTCATTTACCTCTTGAGCTAGAGCATAAGGCTTATTGGGCAATCAAAGAGCTCAACTTTGATTTCAAACTTGCTGGTGAGAAGAGGTTATTTGATATTAGCTCACTTGATGAATGGAGAACTCAGGCATATGAAAATGCCAAGTTGTTTAATGAAAAAGTTAAGAGGTGGCATGATAAAAGGATACAAAAACGTGAGTTCAATGTAGGTGATTATGTCTTGCTATACAATTCTCGTTTAAGATTTTTTGCAGGCAAACTTCTCTCTAAATGGGAAGGACCCTACATTTTGCGGAAGTATATCGTTCCGGTGCCATAAAAATCAACAACACGGAAGGTAATTTCCCGAGAGTTGTAAATGGGAAAAGAATCAAGCATTATATCTCAGGTACTCCCATAAATGTTGAAAGCAATATTATTAATACCATAACTCCGGAGGAGTACATAAGGGATATTTACCAGCTTGTTTCAGACCCCAAAAACGAAGAGGTATGTGATACGGTAAGTAAACCGACTCCAAAACTTTTCCAATAGCATTTTTTCTCCGTTTTGGAATATTTAGAAAAATAGAAAAAATTATAGTAGTCCGGAAAGCGCACGAGGAGGTGACAAGCCTGCCAGGCGCACCCCACCCCCTGGGCGCGCCTGGGGGCTCGTGAGCACCTCGTGTGTCTCCCGGACTCCGTTTTCTTGTGGAATACTCCTTATGGTTGGTAAAAATTCATTATATAATCTCCCAAAAGGTCTGACCCTCGTATCACGCAAATATCCTCTATTTTCGTTTCGAGCTGTTGTGCAGACAGATCCAGATCGCTATGGTGTCCCCAAAAGTTCCGAAGATCAAGTTCTTCGAGAAGGTCATCAATCCCTACCTCGCGGAGGTGCTGCAACACCCTCAATCTATCGAGATGCATGAGGGGGTGTTGCACATCCGTGATGTTGAGGGGCCCAAGAGGACCGGAAGCGTAGAGGCGAGGCTCGAAGCAATGGAGCAGCAAGTCTTCAAGTGCCAAGGGATGGTGGAACGCGGACTCAACACCAACCACATGATGATCATAGAGTTCACCAACAAGCACAAGATCGATGCCAAGGACATCGGGGAGCACCTCTTCAAGCTCTATGACAGAATCGATCATCTCCAAGCCAAGATCTATGACCTGCAGAACCAAAACTATGAGTATGAGTATATATTTAAAGAATGCGGTTGGTTGTAGAGTTAAGGATTCCGGAGACTCGATCATCTTTCCATGACGGAGAATCAACCCCAGACTCCAACAACTCCACCACCATCACCTCTGAAGGAAGACAATTAAACACATGGGTATGGGCACTCCCCTTGGCTTGTTCCAAGCTTGGGGGAGTTGCCCCGGTATCGTATCACCATCACATCTTTTGCCTTTACCTTTATCTTAGTTCGATCCTTTTTGGTAATATCTTTATCTAGTAGAATAAAGTTCTTAGTATGATCTAGGCTTGAGTTTTGCTTTGTGCTACCCCCAATGTTATCGAGTTCGTGAGTTATATAATAAAGAGTGTTTTAGTTAAGGGCTTTGCTTCATGCCATGATCTAAAGAAAAGAATAATAATAGAACAAAAGCATGAAAGATCCTATGATGATCCTATGGGAAGTGGTGGCTTCACATATAAAAAGAATGTTGATTGAAACTTGTTGTGGGTGGACAAACATAGACCTTGGTCATTGTTGCAATTAATAGGAAGTTATAAAGAAAGAGAGGTTCACATATAAATATATCATCTTTGACACCGTCTATGATTGTGAACACTCATTAAACTATTACATGCTAAGAAGTAGATGTTGGACAAGGAAGACAACATAATGAATTATGTTTTCTTGGTCCCGAACAATGTTATATGACTAGAGATCCCTTAGCAAGTGACGCTTGCTTCCACCTCCTATCAGCCAAAACTTCCGCACTAAGTAGAGATACTACTTGTGCATCCATAAACCCTCAACCCAGTTTTGCCATGAGAGTCCACCATACCTACCTATGGATTGAATAAGATCCCTCAAGTAAGTTGTCATCTGTGCAAGCAATAAAAATTGTTCCTTAAATATGTATGATCTATTAGTGTGTGGAAAATAAGCTTTGTACGAACCTGTGATGAGGAAGACATAAAAGCGACAGATTGCATAATAAAGTTCTTTATCACATGAGGCAATATAAAGTGATGTTCCTTCACACTAAGAGATCACACATCCAAACCTCAAAAGCGCATGACAACCTCTGCTTCCCTCTGCGAAGGGCCTATCTTGTACCTTTACTTTTTATCTTTAAAAGAGTCATGGTGATCGACACCAATTCCTTATTTTTCCATTATCTTGGCAAGCATCATGTGCTAGGGAAAGATCTATATTCATATATCAACTTGGAAGTAAGTAATCATGAATTATTATTGTTGACATTATCCTTGAGGTAAATAGTTGGGAGGCGAAACTATAAGCCCCTATCTTTCTCCGTGTCCAACTGAAACTTTGATCTCATGAGTACCGCGTGAGTTTTAGCAATTGTAGAAGACTAAAAGATGATTGAGTATGTGGATTTGCTCTACAAGCTCTTATTTGATTCTTTCCGATGTTATGATAAATTGCAATTTCTTCATTGACTAAAGACTATTGGTTGTTAATTCTCAATTAGGTTCTTGATCCATACTTTACATTGTGAAGGAATTGGCACTTTAGCATAAAAGATTATATGACGATATTGTTGTTCTAAATGTGATCATGATGCCTGCATGTGTGCATTTTATTTTATCGACACCTCTATCTCTAAACATGTGGGCATATTTATTGATCTCGGCTTCCGCTTGAGGACAAGCGAGGTCTAAGCTTTGGGGAGTTGATACGTCCATTTTGCATCATGCTTTTATATTGATATTTATCGCATTATGGGCTGTTATTACACATTATGGTACAATACTTATGCCTTTTCTCTCTTATTATATAAGGTTTACATGAAGAGGGAGAATGCCGACAGCTGGAATTCTGGACTGGAAAAGGAGCAAGTTTGAGATACCCATTCTGCACAACTCCAAAAGTCGTGAAAATCAACGAGGAATTATTTTGGAATATATAAAAAATACTGGGCGGAAGAAATACTGGAGGGGAGCCACCACGAGGTCACGAGCCTGCCAGGCGCGCCCCACCCCCTAGGCGCGCCTAGGGGGCTCGTGGGCCCCCTGTTACCCCTCCGGCTCCCATCTTATGCTATATAGAGGGTTTCGCCCCAGAAAAAAAATCAAGGGAGAGATTTCGGGAAGAAATGCCGCCGCCACGGGGCGGAACTTGAGCAGAACCAATCTAGAGCTCTGACAGGGCCGTCCTGCCAGGGAAACTTCCCTCTCGGAGGGGTAAATCGTCGCCATCGTCATCACCAACACTCCTCTCATCGGAGAGGACTCATCTCCATGAACATCTTCATCAGCACCATCTCATCTCCAAACCCTAGTTCATCTCTTGTACCCAATATCCGTCTCGCGACTCCGATTGGTACTTGTAAGGTTGCGAGTAGTGTTAATTACTCCTTGTAGTTGATGCTAGTTGGATTACTTGGTGGAAGATCATATGTTCAGATCCTTAATGCTATTCAATACCTCTCTGATCATGAACATAATTATGCTTTGTGAGTAGTTACGTTTGTTCCTGAGGACATGGGATAAGTCTTGCTATAAGTAGTCATGTGAATTTGGTATTCGTTCGATATTTTGATGCGTTGTATGTTGTCTTTCCTCTAGTGGTGTTATGTGAACGTTGACTAAATGACACTTCACCATTATTTGGTCCTAGAGGAAGGCATTGGGAAGTAATAAGTAGATGATGGGTTGCTAGAGTGACAGAAGCTTAAACCCTAGTTTATGCGTTGCTTCGCAAGGGGCTGATTTGGATCCACCAGTTTAATGCTATGGTTAGACTTTGTCTCAATTCTTCTTTCGTAGTTGCGGATGCTTGCGAGAGGGGTTAATCATAAGTGGGATGTTTTTCCAAGTAAGGACAGCACCCAAGCACCGGTTCACCCACATATCAAACTATCAAAGTAGCGAACGCAAATCATATGAACATGATGAAAACTAGCTTGACACAAATTCCCATGTGTCCTCGGGAGCGCTTTACCTTATATAAGAGTTTATCCAGGCTTGTCCCTTGCTACAAAAGGGATTGGGCCATCTTGCTGCACCTTTGTTACTATTGTTACTTGTTACCCGTTACGAATTATCTTATCCCGCAACTATCTGTTACCAATAATTTCAGTTCTTGCAGAGAATAACTTGCTGAAAACCACTTGTCATTTCCTTCTGCTCCTCGTTGGGTTCGACACTCTTATCGAAAGGACTACGATAGATCCCCTATACTTGTAGGTCATCACCGACAAGGCCCACTTCTGCCGCGAGCCTGTATGGTTCGAGGTGGTAGTCCTCGACAGCCCCTACCATGCGGTCCTTGGCAGTACGACGCTCACCAAATTCATGGCGATCCCCCACTACGCCTACCTCAAGATGAAGATGCCAGCTGCCAAGGGCATCATCATCGTAGCCCGGGACTACAAGACGTCGATCGAGTGCGCGCGTGACAGTAGCCGGCCGGCCAAGGCATTAGTGGTCGTGGATGAGAACGCTAACTCGACCGACTCATTGCCTAGGCCACCGAGAAGCCGGCGGTGCCGACTCCCCCGTCCCAGATGTCCAGTGAGGCGACATTCCAGCCGTCTAATGACACCAAGCAGGTCCCACTCGACCCAGCTAACCCCAAGCAGTGCATCACCATCAACACTACCCTCAACAGCAAATAGGAAGGCAATCTCGTCGACTTCCTGCGTGAGAATCGGGACATATTTGCATGGTCGCCCAAGGACATGTGGGTGTTCGAGGAAGTATGCCGAGCACAAGCTTCATGTGCGGCCAGATGCAAAGCCGGTCAAGCAACCCTTGTGGTGTTTCTCTGAGGAGAAGCGACGTACAATAAGAGAAGATATCGCCTGACTGCATGCAGCCGACTTCATCATGGAAGTTTTCCACCCGGACTGGCTGGCCAACCTAGTCCTAGTGCTGAAGAAGAACAAAACCCATCGCATGTGTATCGACTACATGAGCTTGAATAAAGCATGTCCGAAGGATCATTTCGTATTCCCCCGGATCGATCAAGTGATCGACTCCACGGCTGGCTCCGATTTGCTGTCCTTGGTGGACGCTTATTCCGGCTACCACTAGATCAAGCTGGACCCGGCCGACCGACTCAAGACCTCCTTCATCACCCCATTCGGAGCCTACTGCTATGTCACTATGTCGTTCGGCTTGAAGAACGACGGCGCCACCTTCCAGCGTTGCAGGCAAAAATACCTTGTGCCCCAAATCGGCAGGAACATGCACGTCTACGTCGACGACATCGTCGTCAAATCCAAGAAGCACTTCATCCTCCTTGACGATCTCCGGGAGACCTTCGCCAATCTGCGCGAGTACAAGGTCCGGCTCAACCCGGAGAAGTGCATCTTTGGCATGCCTGCTGGCCAGCTCCTAGGTTTCTTCATATCCGTGTGCATCATCGAAGCCAACCCGGAGAAGATCAAGGCTATCGAGCGCATGCACAAGCCGACCAAGCTTCATGACATCCAAAAGTTCACCGACTGCCTGGCCTCGCTTAGCCGGTTTGTCAGCCGGCTCCACGAGAAGGCATTGCCCCTTTACGAGCTCGTGAAGAAGACAACCAAGTTCAAATGGACCAACCAGGCGGACGAAGCGTTCAGTGACCTCAAACGCGCTCTCTCCAGCGCACGTGTCTTGGCCGCGCTAGCCAAAAAGGAGCCCATGCTTGCGTATATCACGGACACCACACGCGTGGTGAGCGTCATTCTGGTTGTGGAACGACCTGAGGAGGGCAAGGCGCTGCCAGTTTAGCGCCCCATCTACTATCTGAGCGAGATGATTTCCGCCTCCAAGCAGAATTACCCCCATTACTAGAACATGTGCTACGGCTTATACTTTGCCGCCAAGAAGCTGAAGCAATACTTCCAGGAGCACACCATCACCGTGGAGAGCATGGCTCTGCTTTTAGAAATCATGGGCAACCGGGATGCCACCGTCGGGATCGCTAAGTGGACCATCACCATGGCCGACCACGACATCCAGTACGAGCCACACACGACCATCAAGTCCCAGACGGTGGCCGACTTCCTCGTCGACTAGGCCGAGACCTAGTTCGTGCCACCGCCTCCAGACTCCACGCACTCGCGCATGCACTTCGACGGCTCCAAGATGTGAATCGGCTTGGGAGCCAACATCGTCCTATCATCTCTGAAAGGGGACCAGCTCAAGTATGCCCTCCACATCCACTTCGCTGCCTCCAACAATGTGGCCGAGTACGAGGCGCTCGTCCATGGCCTCCGTCTCGCCAAGGAGATCGGTATACGACGAATCCTTTGCTTCGGGGACTCGGACCTCGTGGTGCAGGAGGTCTCTGGCGAATGGGAAGCTAGGGACGCCAACATGGCCAGCTACCGCTTCCTCGTCCAACAACTCACCGACCCTTTGAGGGCTGTGAGTTCCACCATGTCCCCCGGGCGGACAATGAGGCGGCAGACGCGCTAGGATCCCGTCAGGCGCTCCGAGCCGGCGTCTCCCTCGAGCAATTGCACAACCCATCGATCAAACTGTCTCTAGAGTCGGCGTCCATCTTCGTGCCTGCGGACCCCTCCGGCTCCCACTTAGTCTTAGGGGCTCCGCCGGCTCCGCCAATGTTGCTGGCTTCGATCGGTCGAGGGGCGGCCAGCTCCGAACCCGCAACCATCATGATGGTGGAAGGCGCGTCCGCCTCCGCCGTGGTCCTGGGGGCTAGTGGCTCCTCCTCGGGGGCTCCGACGGGGAGCCCGGGGGGCTCCGGCCGCTCCGGTTCCTATGCTTGAGCCGGAGCCGACTCCCGTCTCGGCCCCGACATGGGCCTAACCCATCCTTGCTTACCTCATGCATGACGAGCACCCTCCTGACGAGGCCAAGGCTTGGCAGATCCAGTGTCAGTCCCCCGCCTATGCGACCATCAACCGCGAGCTGGTTCACCGCAGCGCAACCAACATTTTTAGCACTGCATCGAATCAGAAAAAGGGCAGGAAATCCTCCGAGACATCCTCTAGGGCGAGTGCGGACATCACGCCGCCTCAAGGACCCTGGTGGCTAAGGCTTTTCACCACATGTTTTATTGGCCAACGACCCTAGAAGAAGCAAATCAGTTCGTTGACGAGTGCGAGGGGTGCCAACGTTTGAGCATGGAGAGCCACCTGCCGTCTATGGCCCTCAAGAACATCCCCCTCTCATGGCCTTTCACCGTCTCGGGGCTCGACATGGTGGGACCATTCAAGATCGCTTGAGATGGCATGACACACCTCTTGGTAGCCATCGACAAGTTCACGAAGTGGATCGAGGCTAAGCCCATCAAGAAGCTGGACAGCCCCATGGTCATTTAATTCCTCAAAGACATCACCGTCCGCTATGACGTCCCCCACAATATCATCACCGACAATGGTACTAACTTCGCCAAAGGCGTGATAGCACTTTTTTTGCTCCACGTAAGGCTTCTGGCTCGACCTCGTATCGGTGGCCCATCCGCAGTCAAACAGCCAGGCGGAGAGAGCAAACAACTTGATCCAAGCCGGCATCAAGCCACGGCTCATGTCGCCACTCGTCTGGTGAGCCGCCTGTTGGATCAAAGAATTGCCGACTGTCCTATGGAGCCTCCGCACCTCGCCAAACCGGTCAACTGGCTTCACCCCATTCTTCCTCGTGTACGGGTCCGAGGCGATCATCCCCATGAACATTGAGTTCGAATCGCCTCGCGTCACCTTGTACACGGAGGTGGACGCAAAAGAAGCAAGAGAAGATGGCATCGAGCTGCTCGAGGAAGCGCGCGAGCTGGCCTTGAGCCGTACAACCATCTACCAATAGAAGCTTCGACACTACCACAGCCTCTCCTTTCGCGAAGGGGACCTCGTGCTCAGGCGAATCCAACGAACCGCCAACCAACATAAGCTATCCTCCCCATGGGAGGGGCCGTTCATCATCGGCAAGGCGTTGCGTGATACGTCTCCAACGTATCTATAATTTTTGATGGTTTCATGCTATTATCTTGTCAAACTTTGGATGTTTTGTATGCATTTTATATCTTTTTTGGGACAAACTTATTAACTCAGTGCCAAGTGTCAGTTCCTTTATTTTTCCGTGTTTTTGACCCTTTTTAGAGGAGGATTTTAAACGGAGTCCAAACGGAAGGAAACTTCCAAAAAGATTTTTTCCGAAATAGAAGACGATCGGGGAACTTGAGAACCAAGGTAGGGGGCCACGAGTGACCCCAGAAGCCCCCTAGCCGCGGCCTATATATTCCCAAAATTTCCAGAAAAAATGAGGAGATCATCGAAAGTACTTTTCCGCCGCCGCATGCTTCTGTCTCCGCAAGATCCCATCTGGGGCATGTTTTGGCGCCCTACCGGAGGGGGGATTCGGATACGGAGGGCTTCTTCATCAACACCATGACCTCTCCGATGATGCGTGAGTAGTTCACCATAGACCTACGGGTCCATAGCTAGTATCTAGATGGCTTCTTATCTCTCTTGGATCTTCAATACAAAGTTCTCCATGATCTTCATGGAGATCTATCTGATGTAATCTTCTTTTGCGGTGTGTTTGTCGAGATCCGATGAATTTTGGATTTATGATCAGATTATCTATGAATCTTATTTGAGTTTCTTTTGATCTCTCTTATGCATGATTTCATATCCTTGTAATTCTCTTCGAGTTGTGGGTTTTGTTTGGCCAACTTGATCTATGATTCTTGCAATGGGAGAAGTGCTTGGTTTTGGGTTCATACCGTGCGGTGACCTCACCCAGTGACAGAAGGGGTAAGAAGGCACGCATCGTGTTGTTGCCATCAAGGGTAAAAAGATGGGGTTTTCATCATTGGTTTGAGTTTATCCCTCTACATCATGTCATCTTGCTTAAGGCGTTACTCTGTTCGTCATGAACTCAATACACTAGATGCATGCTGGATAGCGGTCGATGTGTGGAGTAATAGTAGTAGATGCAGAAAGTATTGGTCTACTTGTCTCGGACGTGATGCCTATATGTATGATCATTGCCTTAGATATCGTCATGACTTTGCGCGGTTCTATCAATTGCTCGACAGTAATTTGTTCACCCATCGTAATATTTGCTATTTTGAGAGAAGCCTCTAGTGAACACTATGGCCCCCGGGTCTACTTCACACCGTATTTTCAGCCTTACTCTTTTACTTCGTTGCACTTTCCGCCTTCAGATCTCACTTTGCAATCAATCTTGAAGGGATTGACAACCCCTTTATAGCGTTGGGTGCAAGCTCTTTTGTGTTTGCGCAGGTACTCTGGACTTGACGAGATTCTCCTACTGGATTGATACCTTGGTTCTCAAACTAAGGGAAATACTTACTGCTCCTGTGCTGCATCACCCTTTCCTCTCCAAGGGAAAAACCAACACAAGAAAGTCTCCGTCAACGTGTCAATTTCTGGCGCTGTTGTTTGAGAAGTAGCATTGGACAAGAATGCTTACTACCTGATGGACGCCCACAAGCCGCTGAAACGCAAGAGAGACGCCTCCGGCAAGGAATCGGAGCGCGCGTGGAACGCGGCGCTCCTTCGCCCGTTCTACTGTTAAGAGATAAAAAACGAGTGTACATATTTATCCCCTACCCTTTTAGGTTTGATGAATGCAGCGGGTGCCCCAAGCCGACACTTGGTGCATACCTTTTCGATTCCACCGAAAAGCATGTTGTTACTCGAGAAAGCGCCCAGGTCTGGCTCCTCGTACCCGGGGACTCGCTGGCTAGCCCAAGCCCACTCTCTCTTTGAAGCCGGTCAAGTAATGTGGGCCGAGCGAACACCCTTACCACCCCATCTAGCTACAGGCCGGCTCTCGGCTGTCCGGCTAGCGGGACTCTGGGACGGAAGGCTTGACACACACAAATGCCGACTGAGAAGGAGTAGCCGGCTTGGGCTAGTCGAACCCACAATTATTTCTAGCTGGCTGAAAGGATCGATATGGTTGTCTAGAGGGGGGTGAATAGGCAACTAATTTTTTTAAAACTTTTCTTTAAACAAATTAGTTTTAGCAACAAATAGGTTGTATAAATATGCAACTAGGTGAGCAACCTATATGATGCTAACAACAACAATAATAAGCAAGAAGTAAATACAAGTAAATGTAAGAAATAACCACAAGTGGAACCGATGAAGACGAGGATGTGTTTCCGAAGTTCTTCCCTTTGAGGGGAAGTACATCTCCATTGGAGTGGTGTGGAGGCACAATGCTCCCCAAGATGCCACTAAGGCCACTGTATTCTCCTCACGCCCTCACACAATGCGAAGTGCCATGATTCCACTAAGTGGTTCCCCTGAAGGTGGCAACCAGACCTTTACAAACAAGGTTGGGGCTCTCTCCACAACTCAATTGGAGGCTCTCAACGAAACTACGGAGCTTCACCACAATGGAAGGGAGGTGACCTCTTCCGTCTAGGGTGCTCAAACACCCTAGAGTAACAAAATCCACAAAGAACTTGGGGGGAATCACTTTTCCTTTGGTGGAAGTGTAGATCTAGATCTCCTCCTTCAATCCCTAGCAAGACAATAAGTTTGGGTGGCTAGGGCGAGAGATCGGGAAAGAAAGCTTGGAGTGCATCAATGGTGGAGAGAGAGACGTAAGAGATAAGAGGGAGGAAGAAGAAACCCCCTTATATAGCCCCCCACTTTCTAACCGTTACAACCATTTTTACACGGCAGCGGTACAACCGGGTGCCAGGGCGGTACAACCGGGCGACCTAATTTAGGGTACAACCCCACAACCAACGCCCAACAACCAGTCCAAAATAGAGTCTTGGCTTGAGGTTCTACCTGCCACGGCCGCTGGGCGTGGCTAAGTCCCAAGCGGTACAACCGCTTGGAACACCAGTAGTACTAGCTATACTTAATATAGCAGCACAACCGGGCCACCACCACCCAACCACCACAGCTAAACAGAGCTGTGCCTGGTTGTGGACCAGTGTTAGGTCGGTTCAACCGCCCAGGGGTTGAGCAGTACAACCACACTAGGCAGCGGTACAACCGCTCAGTTAGAAAGGAGGGGCCTCTCTCTCAATGATGCGATGGAACGAGATGGGTGCAAAAGTGTGTGAGAAGAATTGATTCACCCATAGACTTCCAAAGTGGATTCCCTGTTAATAGTACGTGATCCCTATGACCAAAGAGAATAAACACGTAGGGAACATGTCTTCGATCTTTTCCGTTTGGAGGGAATACCTAACCGTCTTGTGTTTTACATATGATACATGCACACTTGACACCCGATTAGATAACATAGTGAGTTGTCATCATCACCAAAACACTTAAGTTGGAGAATGCCCTTACAGTCTCCCCCTTTTTGGTGGATGATGACAACAACACGACTTTCATAGATGGTCTCTAAAGTAAAAGCAGAGCTCCCCCTCACTGTGTGCCCCAAATGAGACAGGAACATGAATTGGAGCTCCCCCTTGGTTTTAGAGGCCAATCACAGGGTACATAGAGGAAATAACATTAAGGAGCGTATGTACGAGATAAAGAGTAGAGATTTAATGACAAGGGTAATAATAAACATAGTCTCTACTGAAACTCAAATAGTCTCCACATAAGATAGGTTCAAAACCGACTAGCAAGCAAATAAGAGTTCAACTAGGAAGCAAAGCAAAACGAGAGAAACAACAGTACGACAACCAAAGCCTCCCATGCAAATCCCGTCATGATATAGCTCTCTCCCCCTTTGGCATTAGGACACCAAAAAGGGAAAGCGTGATGCTATCGCCCCGGTGCTCAGTAGAGCTCGTCAGATCCGTCAGACTCCTCGAAATCACCACTAGCATACTCATCATCACCATCACCATCATCACTATCAGTCTCATCGTGAGCAGCAGCAGCAGAGGAGGTAGCAGGATGACTCGAGACCTCATCATCAGTCCAAGTGCTATGTCCATAGATCCACTGCTCCTCAGGGGTGATGGTCTTCTCAGAACCATTGGATGCCTCAAGTTGGAGAGCCCGCATAATCTGAATCTGGCTGCACCTAGCAAGCTTCTCGTTGACATGGGCTTCATATTGCTTCTTCTAAACATGAGCTTGGAGGAAGAAAGTATTCTTTAACTTATCTGAGAGCTTGGAGACCCAAGATGGCTTGGCTCCTCCACGAAGCTCAAAATCACTGTCACTAGAAGTAGCAAAAACATCCTCAGGTTCGCCCTTGGGGAAGCGGGGTGCAAGATGCTTCTTCTTCCGGAGTTGCTTGACCTCATGCTCAGTGAGATTGTTAGGAGAAGAGAGAGGCTCTCCAGGCCTACGAACTGCCCACACAGAGTTGAGGAAGCACATGATGAACGGAGCATACTCGGGGACCAATTTGTAGAAGACTGTGGAGTACAGCTCCTCCCACAACCATTTGGAAGCATCAAATGTAGCCCAGAGCTAGCATCATCTTGCATGGTAACAAGTAGATCAAAAAAGTATCCATGAATCTCATCTTGGTTGCCAACCTTGGGTAGGAGAACATTCCGGAAAACACGGTGCATAATATCATATAACGGCAACATGTCCTTAGAGGATCCAGGAATCCCACGCTCGGGAATGTACAAGGGGCTAGCTTCACCTTATCCATAGAATTAGCCCGATCATGAGGATGGACACCGCCATTCCCATTAGCCCGATCATACCCAAGAGCATTGCAGAAGGCATGCCATAGGACCTCGAAAATCTCATCACCACATATGAAGGTGAGGGTACGAGCGTCATCAGTGCCAAAGTGAACAGTGACATGGAACTTGTGAATGAGCTGCACATCAAAGGGACAGTTAAGAGTCATGATCTTGAGCAAGTCAAATTCTTCACATAGATTATATGCCTCTCCAAAGTAATCCATGTTGTTCTTCTAGTGCTCAATATCAATTGTCCATTGCTTGCCAAACTTGTTCTTGTGAAGGTAATAGAGCTCATGCACGATCCGCATCTGAAGCGCATTCCAGAACTGAGGGGTGGTCCAGGTGGGAGCAACGGGGACCTCATAAGGATTCTGAAAATGAACCTGCTCCCAATCAGCTTGCTTCCAAGAGTGCACTGGCTTGGCAGATTTTTGCTTGGCGGCCAAGGACTTTGCACGACGAGAGGGATTGGTAGGGATCACAACTTCCTCTTCCTCAGGGTCATCAACGAGCCTACACCTACGAGCACGTTTCTTGGTGTTCTTCCGAGGAGCAGAACGAGAGCCAGAGCCACCTATAGACACACACTAGAGAAGCACACAAAAAGAAACCCAGAAAAGATGAGAGTATTGTACGTAAAAGAGGAATAAATCAGGTATGCAGAGAAGAACTAAGAATCGGTGGCGTAGGAACCAGACATGCCGGTTGAACTGGTCACACAAGAGGTTGTACCGCTGTAGTGGGGGAGGCTGGATATGAAGTACATATAGGACCTCCTCCTATCAATAGTTTTGACCAAAAACACGGGATCCTAGCAATGCTCTACGAGAAGAGGATTCAAAGGAGAGAATCCAAGAACAAGAGGAGAAGAGGGCATTACCAGTATCCATGGGATGAGGTTAGGGGAGGAAGGGCCTCCACGGAGCGAATCCGAAGGGAGGCAGCAGATCCGGGGCACCGGCGGCACTCTCGTTGTGATGGCAGTGGCTGGCGGTTAGGGCACCGAGGGGGGAGTTGGGCACGAAGGGGGAAACTGTGTACCCCTTCGGCTTGGCCCTCCCTATAGGCGCCGGTTGCCGTGACCGGTTATACCGCTCCGAAGAGCGGTTGTATCGGCCTGGAATAGACTGGAGATTAGCGGTTTAACCGCATAATCGGACCGGATGTTCCGCTGGAGCGAGACAACTGATGATTAGTGGTTGTACCATGGTAACCACCGGTTGTACTGCCCTACCACAGCCACCACCACTAAGGATTCAATGCGTACAATTGGATATGAGAGGGTCTCGAGGTAAGGAGAGCTTGGGACAGATATTAGACATAGGAGTATGGTGGGGTAAGCTCCAAGGTGAATGAGAATAAACACAAAAAATACAAACCGTGAAGGAAACCCACACCTAAGACTTTAAGCAAACAAGAAGCGCAAATAAGGGCCAAAAAGATACAGCTTGAAGAGTCACCAAAGGCAAATACCTCACTATGTTTGAGTCGACTGGTTTGGCACCGCGAAGATTTTAACCTTGAGCCCATGACCAAAACTCGTCTTTGAGAGACAAATACCATAAAAAATGGCAAATGTGAAAGATTTGGTTCTTTCATGCATAATAGGAGAAGAGATAGTTCATTGAGAGAACTACACTCCCCCCTAAATTCATGCCTACATCTAAACAAAATATAATGATGAGAGTGGTGGGATGTGCCTAATTTCAATGTACATTGCTCAAATCTATGATATTTAGCTCATGCCTTAACTCGCGAAATCTTGCTTCATTCAAAGGCTTCGTGAATATATCTGCAAGTTGATCATTAGTGTTCACATAAATGAGATCAATTTCCCCATGTTTGATATGTTCCCGGATGAAATGGTGGAGAATACTGATATGCTTCGTCATGCAATGCTGAACAGGGTTATGGGAGATTGAGATAGCACTAATATTATCACAATAAAGAGGCACTTTGTCACAAGTGACACCGTAATCCTTTAAAGTTTGCCTCATCCAGAGCAACTTAGCACAGCAACTGGCAGCAACTACATATTCAGCCTCGATGGATGAGAGAGAAACACAATTTTGTTTCTTTGAAGACCAACTTACTAGAGAGCAACCAAGGAATTGGCAACCTCCGGAAGTTGACTTCCTATCTACACGGTCTCCTGCCCAATCCGAGTTCGAATATCCTATGAGATCAAATAAAGCACCTTTGGGATACCATAAGCCAAAGTTTGGGGTATGAGCCAAATATCGAAAGATTCGCTTGACAACCACATAATGGCTTTCCTTAGGTGCGGATTGAAATCATGTACAAATTCCCACACTCAACATAATATCTGGTCTAGATGTACAAAGGTAAAGCAGAGAACCGATCATAGAGCGATATACCTTTTGATCCACGGCTTTACCATTGGGATCAATGTCAAGATGGCACTTGAGAGGCATGGAAGTGTTGACCTTGGCCGGTTTTAGATCATCCATCTTGAACCTTTTGAGCATGTCTTCAGTATATTTTGCTTTATTGATGAAGGTTCCTTGACTTTGTTGCTTGACTTCGAATACAAGGAAGAACTTCAACTCTCCCATCATAGACATCTCAAACTCTTTAGTCATCAATGCAGCAAATTCTGCATTAAAAGCTTTGTTAGGAGAACCAAAGATAATATCATCAACATATAATTAGCATATGAACAAGCTCCCCTTGACCTTTCCAGTAAAAAAGAATGGGGTCAATTTTCCCAACTTCAAAGCCACGGTCATGTAACATCTCAGTAAGGTGCTCATACCACGCACGTGGGGCTTGTTGAAGGTCATAGAGTGCCTTATTGAGAACATACACATGATTAGGGAACTTGGGATCCTCGAACCCTGGGGGTTGCTTGACATAAACCAACTCCTTAAGGGGACCATTAAGAAATGCACTCTTCACATCCATTTGGTATAATTTGAAGTCATGATAGGAAGCAAATGCAAGCAACATGCGAATAGATTCAAGCCGAGCGGCAGGAGCAAAGGTTTCACCGTAGTCGATGCCCTCGACTTGGGAGTAGCCTTGTGCTACCAATCTTGCCTTGTTCCGAGTGATGTCACCATTCACATCTTGTTTGTTCTTAAAGATCCACTTTGTCCCAATGACATTGTGTTTCTCCTTTGGTCTTGGCACCAACCGCCACACTATTTTGCGCTCGAAGTTGTTGAGTTCTTCATGCATGGCTTCAACCCAATCCATGTCTTCGAGAGCCTCTTGTACCTTTAGTGGTTAAATGAAAGAAACAAACGCATGATGGGCACTAAAGTTTGATAATTAACGATGTGTGGTTACCCCTCTTTGCAAGCTGCCGTAGACATTCTCCAGCACATGAGAATTATTTTTCAACATTTTGGCAGTCTTGGCTGCACGTCTTTCTTGAATCTCCTCAGGGGTAAGCCGAGGAGACTGTTTCAGACTTTTACCCCCTTTTTGAGTTTGCCCTTGATCTTGAGCTTGATTTTGTTCTTGCGCTTGCTCTTGATCTTGAGCATCCTCAAGGGGGTGAGCTAGATCAAGGACATCACTTGGTGCAGGACCATCCCGAGGTTGATCTTCTCCTTGATCGGGATCACGAGGATGAGGGCCTTCAGAGTATTCTTCGGAAGCGTGTGGGTCTTGTGTCAGTGATGGTTCCACATGAGTGGAACATTGTCCTTCTCCTTCGACCACAAGGGGTTCCTCAATGGGCAGGAAGTGTCCCACACCCAATCTTCTTATGGCTTGGGGAGGAATTTCATAACCTACATCACAAAGACCACTTTGATCCACTTGGGAGCCATTATTCTCATCAAACTCCATGTTACATGTCTCCTCAATGAGTCCCGAGGACTTGTTAAGGACACGGTAAGCGCGGGAGTTTGTAGCATAACCAACAAATATGCCCTCTTGAGCTCCAGGTTCAAATTTAGACAATCGAGCACCTTTCTTAAGAATGAAACACTTACAACCAAACACCCGAAAGTACTTGAGGTTGGGCTTGTTGCCGGTAAGAATATCATATGGAGTCTCGTTCAAGCCTTTGCAAAGGTAGAGCCAATTGGATGCATGACATGCGGTGTTGATGGCTTTGGCCCAAAAGTTATACGGAGATTTAAACTCTTCCATCATGGTTCTTGCTGCACCCATCAACGTTCGGTTCTTCCTTTCCACCACCCCATTTTGTTGAGAAGTGTAAGGAGCAGAGTATTGATGCTTGATTCCTTCACCACTCAGAAATTCATTTAGGGTGTAGTTCTTGAACTCGGTGCCATTGTCACTTCTGATCATCAATATCTTTGCATTATGTTGTCGTTGTGCTTCATTAGCAAAGTCGGTGACGGTTTGGTGAGTCTCACTCTTTATCTTGAAGAAGTATACCCAAGTATATCTTGAGTAATCAACCACAATCACCAAGCAATACTTTCTTCCCCCAAGACTATCATAGGATGGAGGACCAAAGAGATCCACGTGGAGGAGCTCCAAGGTCCTTTTTGTGTAGATGATAGTCGTGGGGCGGTGAGCTATCTCATGAATCTTTCCTTCAATACACGCACTACAAGCACGAGTTGTGGCAAAACTCACATTTGTTAGTCCATGAACGTGATCCCCTTTGAGGAGACTTTGCAAAGATCTCATATTGACATGGGCTAGCCAGCGATGCCAAAGCCATCCCACATCAACTTTAGCCATTAGGCAAGTCGTGGTCTTAGTGGGTCGCTCCAAAAAGTTAACCACATAGAGACCGTTCTCGACATGCCCAACAAAGACTACTTTAAGAGTCTTTCTCCACAGAAGGGCCACAAAGTCAATGCCAAAGAAAGTACTAAAGCCCTTAAGTGCAAGTTGGTGAACGGAAAGTAAATTGTATGCGAGGGACTAAACAAGCATAACCTTTTCAGTAGTAAGTTCGGGAGAAATTACCATCTTGCCAAGACCCAATACCTTTGAAATCGCATCATCACCAACGGAGACTTGGGTGGCAATGGATGGGTAAGGATAAACTTCCACCACCAAGTCCTTGCTTCCGGTCATATGATTTGTTGCTCCACTATCAAGCAACCAAGCCACCCCACCGGAAGCAAACTCCTGCATAAGATCAATGCTTGGATTTAGGTACCCATTCTTTAATGGGTCCTCTTAGGTTAGTAACAAGGGTCTTAGAAATCCAAATATACCATTCAATGTACTCATCATAAGAACCAACAAACTTAGCAAAGACATTCCCATTACTGGCTCGACACAAAACATAAGAGGGGTTAAAGCAGTCGGCTGTGTTGGGTAGAGGGGTTTTGCCCTTCATGGCATTACCACTCATAGTTTGGTCCTTTTTCTTCCATGAGTACCCTCCCCAGATTTAACAAAGGTTTCCATAAGCTGGGGAGGTTGCTTGGTCTTCTTCTTATTGTTCTTGTTGGACTTGGGTGCAAACCCAACTCCTTCCTTTGCAACCACTTCCTTTTGACTGCTCAAAAGGTCATTAAGATTCTTTTCACCTCGGATGCATGTCACAAGGCCTTTCTCAAGCTGCTCTTTTAATTTTGTGTTATCCTCCACAAGATGTGCATGCTCACAAAACGTGGCTATTTACTTAGTGAGTTTTACTTGGAGTTGAGCATGAGATTCTTTTAAAGAGATATGAGCACTCTTCAAGGCCTTGTGAGCCTTGTCAAGTGTTGCAAGCTCTTCCTTGAGTATAACATGGTCAAGCCCAAGCGCACCCTTTTCGGATTGAAGCACACGGGTAAGAACAAGATCATGATCAAGATCTTTCTTTAACTTAGCAAGGTCATCTTTATGTGACTCCTCAAGAGTCAAACAAAGTCCTTACTCTTCTTCAAGAGCAATAGAAAGATCTGCAATCTCATCGGCATAGTCACGACTATGACCTTGTAATGTAGAGATAATTTCTTCATGAGATTCAATGAGGTCCTTAGCCTCTTTGAGTTGTTCCAAGAGATCAACAAAATGCTTCTTGGATTTACCCTTGAGTTTTCCCATGAATTTACCAAAGGAGCTTTCCTCCTCCTCTACCTCTTCCTTTTCATCTCCGCTATCCATGGTAGCGGAAATGGTAGCTTTGATGTTGATAGTTTGAGCGTTAGAGGTTACCTTGTTGGATGCCTTGGCCATCAGGCACTTGGCAATGTGGTTCTCGTTGGGGGCCTTGAATAGAGACACCTTGTTTGGAGAAGAGGATGGAATGGCCATCGTGGCCATTCCCATTGCTTCACCACTTGTCTCATCGTCATCATCCTCATCGGAGAGGTACTCTTCTTGAGCCACCAACACATTCTAGGGCATCTTCTTGGGGAAGTTGTTCTTGTTTGGGAAGGACTTGGTCTTGTCTTTGCGAATGAGCTTGCCACCATTGTCTTCCCTCTCCTCATAGGGATAATCAGCCACAAAGTGACTCACATTGCCACAATTGTAGCAAGTTCTCATGCGTTGCTTTCCCTTGGATCCATTTGAGTTATTCTTGGAGAAGTTGGGCCTTGAGTTTTTTTTGTTGCCCCAAAACTGCCTTGATGCAAGAGCCATGTGCTCTTGGTAAGCATACTTGGTGTCTTCAAGACAAGTTTATTCTTCGTCTTCCTCGTATTCCTCCAAAGCAGCCTTGGCCTTCAAAGCAAGGTTGGGGGAGTCTTTTCTTGACCGTTGAACCCGGGCTAGAGCATTGTCAGTGGTCTTGTTCAATATGTTCATGGCAATAAACTCATCCAACACATCACTTGAGGACAAGGAATGAAAGTCCGGTCTTTGACGGATGAAGGAGGACATGGACTTGTTGAAAGGCATGATGGCCTTGAGAAACTTACGCTTAATCCAAGTGGCATCCACATCTTTGCTTCCATGATCCTGAAGAGCAACACCAAGAGTTGTAACTCTTTGATATAGTTCACGAGGGTCCTCATCCTCGATCATAGCAAATTCATCGGCCTCATCAAGAACCACTTCATAGTTGGACCGTTGAATGCTAGAGCTTACCTTGTACATGGAGATGATGTGCTCCCAACAATCTTTGGCACGAATGAAGGGACACAAGTGAGGAACATCTTCAACAGGTATTGCTTCTTGAAGAATGAACAAGGCAGAGTGATTGAGCTGATTGCCGGCCTCTTCTCTTGGCATGAGGTTTCTTGGATCATGCGGGTAGTACCCTGCTCAATGATTCTCCAAAGTTGTGTTGAGCTATGGTTCAAATGAGACTTGAAACGAAAAACCCAATTAGCGAAATCATTCTTAACAAGCTTAGGTGGAGGACCGAGGTTAATAATATGCGATAGGTGGACCGGTCCTCCATATACCATGGGAGGAGGAACTGAGGCAAAGGCATTTGCCTCATTCGTTCCTTGAGGCGGTTTATCTTTTCACTACTAGCATTTTCCTTTTCGGAATTGGCCCCCGTATCCGAAGTTGTGGGATTAGCCTCTAAAAACGGGTCGGTAGGCGGTTTGTAAATATCAAGAAAATCCTTAAGCATGTTCTTGACTTCGATAGCTAGTGAGGATTTAAATGTGGACACTACCTCATTTAGTTCCTCTTGGGTGACCGAGTTCGCAGTAGCTCCCTCGGGCACCTCCTCAACCCGGTCCCCGTCGTCAAGCATACTCTTTGGGTGGGGAAACCCTTAATAAAGAGACGAGTCTCTCATACCAATTGAAATGATCTATATGGTTGTCTAGGAGGGGGGGTGAATAGGCAACTAACAATTTTTAAACTTTTCTTTAAACAAATTAGGTTTAGCAACAAATAGGTTGTCTAGATATGCAACTAGGTGAGCAACCTATATGATGATAACAACAACAATAATAAGCAAGAAGTAAATACAAGTAAAGGTAAGAAATAACCACAAGTGGAACCGATGAAGACGAGGATGTGTTTCCGAAGTTCCTTCCCTTTGAGGGGAAGTACGTCTCCACTGGAGCAGTGTGGAGGCACAACGCTCCCCAAGATGCCACCAAGGCCACCGTATTCTCCTCACGCCATCACACAATGTGAAGTGTTTTGATTCCACTAAGTGGCTCCCTTGAAGGTGGCAACCGAATGTTTACAAACAAGTTTGGGACTCTCTCCACAACTCAATTGGAGGCTCCCTACGAAACCATGGAGCTTCACTACAATGGAATGTGGCTCCGAGGTGACCTCTTCCGTCTAGGGTGCTCAAACACCCAAGAGTAACAAAATCCACACAAGAACTTGGGGGGATCAATTTTCCTTTGGTGGAAGTGTAGATCTACAACTCCTTCAATCCCTAGCAGGACAACAAGTGTGGGTGGCTAGGGAGAGAGATCGGGCAAGAAAGCTTTGAGTGCATAAATGGTGGAAAGAGAGAGAGGTAAGAGATAAGAGGGAGGAAGAAGAAACCCACCCTTATATAGGACCCCCACACTTTCTAATCATTACCGCCATTTTTACACAACAACCGTACAACCAGTTGCGAGGGTGGTACAACCGGGCGACCTAATTTAGCGGTACAACCGCCCAACCACCGCCCAACAACTGGTCCAAAACAGAGACTTGGCCTAAGGTTCTACCTGCCACGGCCGCTGGGCATGGCTAAGTCCCAAGTGGTACAACCGCTTGGAACATCGGTAGTACTGGCTATACTTAATATAGCGGTATAACCGGGCCACCACCTCCCAACCACCGCAGCTAAACAGAGCCGTGTCCGGTTGTGGACTCGTGCTGGGTCGGTTCAATCACCCAGGGGTTGAGCGGTACAATCCCCCTAGGCAACGGTACAACCGGCCAGTTAGAAAGGAGGGACCTCTCTCTCAATGATGCGATGGAACGAGATGGGTGCAAAAGTGTGTGAGAAGAATTGATTCACCCATAGACTTCCAAAGTGGATTCCCTCTTAATAGTATGGGATCCCTACGACCAAAGAGAATAAACACGTACGAAACACTTCTTCGATCTTTTCCGTTTGGAGGGAATACCTAACTCTCTTGTGTTTTACATATGATACCTGCACACTTGACACCCAGTTAGATAACATAGTGAGTTGTCATCATCACCAAAACACTTAAGTTGGAGAATGCCCTTAAACCGGCTTCTGTCGTACTCATCCTTGTCTAAGTGTCCACGTAGCTCCAAAAAAATCCACGACCAAGCCCCCCAAAGGCAAATGCCCCCTCCCAATCGGAGATCGGCTCCCAGCTATCCGGCTGGCGATGCGGAAGCCGAAGAGGCAAGGCTTTGGGTAGCCGGAAACCAAAAGGACAAAAGGGGAGGATCGAGTCGACACACACAAATTTTTTCAGACAAAATTCGAAGCATGCATCTAATACACAAAAGCATAAAGGCCCGCGGCCACAAGTCCTGGCCCCGTCCTTAGCCTCGGCACGTCCCGCGGCGATTGAAGTAGAAGCTCCCTCGCCGGCACCAGCACCCCTCGCGTCGGCCTTCGCGCCCGTGCTACCCTCCGACAAGAGGTCAGCATAGGCATCGTCGCTGGAGTCGATGCCCTTGAGTTGCATCTCGCCGACGCTGCCTATGGGGTCATCCAGGTCAAGATGGTACCTTGCCTCCGGGATCACCTTGTCGTCGGCTGCCCGTTCCGGGACGTACTCGTCCCACGAGGCAAACGACGAAAGATCGCTGGCCTGCACGACCATCTTGCCATCGACCGCCTCCAGCTCCGCATCCGTGCCGGCGCGCTAGGACACAAGCATGCCTAGGTTTAGGTATGAATAGCATGACTTGGCGAGTCAGAGCGCCATGTACACGCCGGCTCGTGCCGCCGAGGCACGCTAGGCGCTCACCTACGCGCTCCCAGCCTCCAGCCACCGTGACAGCCGACTCAAGGACCGCGGCTCCACCGCATCCGGCTAGAGGATGTAGACCATTGCTAGCCCGGCCTTCTGGATCCAATCTATAGCCTGCACCAGCTCATTTAGACGGGCCTTGGCAGCAATCCCCACCTCGTCCACGGTCTAGGCGGCAAACGCCCCAATATGGATGACCAACGCCCGCAGCTCCTCACGGTGGGCCACTACGGCCACCTCCGCCTCATCCCGCGTCTCCGGGAAGAGATCTATTGGAGGAGGACGAGCACGTGGCGTAAGAAAAGAAAAAATGGCCAAGCCCAAGGCGGTGCAAGAAGAAAAGGTCAAGACAAAGAAAACATACCGGAGAGAAGCGCGTCCACCTCGTGCGCCTCCTCCTGCAGCTCTCGCTCCCTCGCCGTCCTTGCTTTGGCCTGACGGACATGCTCATCTTGCACAACCCGCGCCGCCTCGGCCGCCTTCCCAAGTGGGTCGTCCTTGGACTTCAGGGCCTCGCGATGGGCCACCTCCCACTGCTCCAGCTCCGCGTGATGAGCCGCATCCCGCTGCTCCCATTCCACGCGATGGGCCGCCTCGCGGTCTTTCTTCTCCGCCTGGAGGAGGTCCGCCTCCTCGCGCAGCTGGGCGTACTCCTCTTGTAGGAGATCCCGCTGCTGGCCGGCTTGGATCAGCCAGCTTCGGAGATCGGCTGACTGTTTTTAGCCTCCCGGTACCGACCCAGCTGCATGTTGTAGGCGACCGCTCGACGATCATGGTGGGCCTACAAAGGGTAGAGGAAAAAGATTGCCGTGGGTAAGACTCGAACCGGCTGATTCCCAGCGAGCCCGAATCTCGGGGGCTACACCCAGTGGGTGCGCTGGCCCACCCCCACTGAAGAAATTCGGAAGAGAAAGAATGAAGGGGCAGAACGCTTACCTCAATAGATTGCTGGAGATGGAGCAGCAGCTCCTATGTCGCATGGGCTTCTCGCTGCGCTTGGTCGCGGCACTCAACACACTCTGAAATAAGCGCGGGGACCCAACCTCCTGGTAAGACGGGAACCCCTCCACCGGACTTCCCGTAGGCTACGGCCTAACTTTCTAGCGGTCGAGTCCTGGCGCCGGTGCCAGCTCCGGCTGTCGGGCCGCACGCCGACATGAGGATGGCTCTGGCTCCTGAAGACGCGCCCCCGGCCGGCTCCTTCAACAAGTCGGCCCTGCGAGGGTCCTTCATTGCGGGGTCCTCAACTTCCGGTGCTCCGTCTCCCTCCTCCGTGGCTGGTTCTCCGATGGCGTCTGCCTTGCTGCCTGGAGCCTCCACCCCGACAGCGAGACCTCGACCTCCGGTGTGACTTCGAGCCACTCCGGCGCGACGTCGGGTCCCTCCGGCGTGTCGTCGGTCCCCTGCTCCATCCCCTTGGCGGCATCCGCCGCGCTCGCATCTGCGCGCGCCACTTCGTCGACCCGCGCGTCTGCCTCCGGCAGCCGTGCGGGGTCGTGCGTCCCCTTGGGCCGTTTTCCCTGGCCAATGGATCCGGAACCAAGCCTCTGGCTGCGGCACCCGATCCTCCGGCTCCACGCGGGGCCCTCCGGCCGCTATCTTCTGGGCAGCCGACTCCCGCTCGGCCCATGCAATGCGCTCCTTCTCGGTGCTCCCTCTGGCCTCCGTCGCCGTCGTCGGGGCTGACTTCCCCAAGGTGCCCCGGGCTCTGCTCGACGTGTTCTGATAGACGTAAGCTATCACAAAGAAAACAAGAACGAAGACGAAAGAGCCAGTTGAAGGACTTACCCGGCGTTGCGGGGACCGCCCGTGTGGTAGGTCCCACCGGCACGACGTGCTATTCTTTTCGCTGCCTCTGCGGCTGCCGGCCGGATCCCGCCGGTTGCTCGCTTGGGAGCCGTACGGGAGCTCGTCGGAAACTTGCCTCGACCTCTCGTGTCCGCCTCACTTTCGGCGGAGCCGCGTTCGGCTCGGCAAAGCCATCTCCTCGGCACGCTGGCATCATCCTCCATGGCCTCTGGGTTCTCCATGGCGGCTACATCGCGTGATGCCGACGACTCAGCATTGTCATCGAACCAACCCAGGAGCACGGACTTAAAAAACTCACCAGCCGGCTCGGATCCCTCTGAGTCCATCGTGTCGCCTCCCGATGCCTCGCCTCCAGCGCGGGTCGTCTCTCTTGGCTCTACCTCGTTGCATCCTTGATTCCCTCGGCGTCCGACTTCGGCAAGTCATTTCCCGGCTTGCCGTAGATTTGCAACCGAGGAAACAACTGCCGCCACAAACGGCACCCGCGTGAGGTGTGGAAGAATGGCATGAATAACAGAAAAAAGAAAGCGAATACACCACTTACCACTAGAGCTGGAGGTTGCCGATCATAGGGGCCTTTCCCTATTGCCATTCCCCTTCATCCATATGGGCGACAGAGATCAGGCCTGCACGGGTCGCGTCGACTGCCCATCTGACAAATGAGGTGCGGGCGATGCTGCAGTGGCTATACCCGACGCCCCACCATGGTGGCGAGGAGGTCCACGCCTGTGAGGCCTTCCTTCTCGGTGAGCTGATCCAGCCGGGTGCAAATTTGGTCCACCTCCTCGATCGGGTGTCACGGGGCCGACTTTCAGTTTTGCATGGCCACTCGGGGCGTGTTGATGAAGTCGGGTAGGTTGATGAGGTCGCGAGCCGGGTCGATGTTCTTCACATAGAAGAACCCCTTATGCCAGCTCTTCATTGAGTCCTACAGGGGAAGCTTCGAAAAGACAACTCTCGTGTGGTGGTAGACGAGTGCCACCTCGCAGGCGGTCATCTCCTTCACATTGGTGGTCTTGTTCACCACCGTCAACTGCTTGAAGTAGAACAACCGGCGCCAGAGGTCCAGGCATGGCTCGATCCCCAAGTAGCCCTCGCACAAGGCGACGAAGGCGGCCAGCTGCGATACGGCGTTGGCGTTGAGGTGGTGGGACTGCAAGCCGAAGTGCGTGAGGAACCTGCGGAAGAAGATGCTCGTCGGTAGCCCGAACCCCCGGGCGAAGTGCTCCATGAACACCACCACCTCGCCGTCGCAGGGGGCCAGGGCGTATTCCGCCCCCGCGATGCACGTAGCCACAAGCTCTGTCGGTGGCAGCTTGCAGCGATCGCGGAGGCATTCGATGTACTCCTCGGCGACATCGCTGCCATCCCAGGCGTGCTTGGTCGTCATCAGACTCGGTGGCGGCTCGAGGCATGGGGCCGAAGAAGGGAGAGGCTGGCAGGCCGCAGCGGACGTAGGCGGCGAACGATGGCACGGAGGGCACACGGCCAACGATTCTCTCTCTCTCTACGCGGGAGGGGAGCGAGGGGGAAGACCAGGGACGGGGGAGGGGGAGCGAGTGGCTCTCTCGGCCCCTCCTCATGTCCATTTAAACCCCGTGCAAGGTAGTCGGGGAGGGGATCCGACGCGCACGATCCCCACTACCCCCGCGCCGCATGGGGGACATTATGGCACGTCGGGAGCGCCAACCGTCGGCCTCGACCCGCAGAAGATCCACACACTTGGGCCGAGGCCGCGGTCAAGCAGGCCCTCCCCATGGCACGGTCTTGTCACCCGTGTGGCGTGTCAGGCCTCGGCCCGTGGCATGCCACACGTGGCAACCTTTCTCTGCGCGTCGGAGAACCCGAGGCGACCCGCCCGACGACAACCGACTGTTATCCTGGTTGTTTGCGACTGGCAAGTAGTTGGGCTACGGCTCCACGAGCCCGCGGGCGAAGGATCCAAGCCGGCGAGGTTCGTCGATCCGAGCCGACGGGCCTCTCCTGCTTCGGGGACTACTGACGCAGGGGGGGGGGTAATCCCGGGGTAGGAAAATCTGAGCACTTCTTCATTATCCTTCAAAAAATGACACGGGGCCAGCGCCTCTCCCAGAAGGCCGGTTGCCTCTGGCTGGCTACACAACCGGGCCGGCTAGGGGCAGAGCCGCTCTCCATCCGGCTCGGCTGCGCCCCGCCAGCCGGCGGGTTAGCCCTAGCCACATCACCCTAACAAACGTGTGAGGGACGCATCATCAAAGGCATGTCTACAGCGGCCCAGGTACCGCTGACCTGACCGTGCATGGCTACAGTGGAGGCGGTCATACCACTGACCATCACCGACTGCGACCAGTCGAGGCGGCACAGTGGAGGCACGCCCCCATCAACTCCATTACCTGCCCCGACGTGGCTATAGTGCATCCGACCGTACCGCTGACTGCACCCGACTGCCGCAAGATGACGTTGCACGGTGCGGCCCATACCGCTGCGTGACGAGCACGTACCAATAGCAGCGACTGGCCGGCATGCCCCGGCTCCCGACGGGACCCTACAGCCAACGGGCCCTACACGTGACAAGACTCTTCAACTGGTGAGCCCCCTAGCCGGCTAGAGAGGCTGCCAACCGGGTCACCCCGGTACGCTTTATGCTTATTGTAAGCGAGGGGGTTGGCCTATAAAACCCCCTGGTACCGCCCCATGCAAGGGGTCGGCCATTCTCACACACACACACACACACACACACACACACACACACACACACACACCACACATAGGAGAGGTAGAGGCGGCGAGCCAGCTTCTCCTTCCTCCTCCGTCGAACAATTCAAGGAGCACAATGTAATCCACTCGGTTCATCAACCAAACTAGCAGGACTAGGGGTGTTACCTCCCACGGAAGGCCACGAACCTGAGTACATCGTGTGTCTCGCACCGCTTGTCCCCGATCCCATTTCCGGAGCCTGTCGGCATCCTTACGGCCCCAACCACTTTCGATTAGCCACCCCATGGCATCTATCATGAAAAAACGATGACAAGAGGCAACCCGCTTCAAATACAAGTGTAAGTTAGCATCAACTTTTTTATGGCAAATAACTCTAGAGCCTTGTCTAGTGATTCGGCCACCTTCTCCTTGTATGCAAGCCAACGTTGCTCGGAGTTCACACGCATAGTCTTCCAACAAATATGCATTCCAAATCCCACATTATGCATACCATGAAACCCAACAACATAACTTGGGTCCATCCAATTCAAATCTTTTCGGACTTGTTCCAACAACTCGGCATAGCTAGGACAACACTCAAACACCATGTCAAGCTCATACGGGTCCAGATCAATATTGCCTTTCAAAAAAGGCATCCTTGTCCACGTGATGAACATAAACACATGTCCTTCCCATCACTAAAAAATTTAAACAACACAACATACAATATATTGTATAAGCAATCATCCAAATACTACAAAATTTGCATAATCATAAGAACCATAACTCTAACATCCAAACAACCCTAATCTTAACCCCAACACAACCGTCAATCTTACATACAAAGAACCCTAATCCTAACATACAAACAAGTGCAACAAAAACATTCACATCGAAATTTCATGAAGAACAAGGGTTTGCTCAAATTTGTAAAAAAGTGAGCAAATGAGATTTTTTTTTATGAGAAGGAGGTGATCGGGGGAGATTACCTTAAGGGAGGAATTGGGTTCCAAATCCCTGGACCAAACCTTCAGATCTGCAAGATTTAGGAAGGGATTTGAGAAAGGGGGCAAGGGGAACTCGAGGGGGACCTCTCTCTCTTCTGATTGGTGGAGGTGAATGGGGAGGGTGGTGTGGGAGGCCAGCCCGCGGGGCTCATAAGTGCGAGTGTGGCGTCTAAGGGCTAGGCGTCACACATCCATTCACTTAGGCGCCACACTGCTGGGGTGGGGTCGGCTCGCCACGGGGCGCTAGCGTGGCCGGGGGTGTGAAGCCTTTTCCTAAGGCGGCACACTGTGTAGTGTGGCGCCTGGCTGTCGGACGCCACACAAAAGGGTCAATTGAGTGAAAAAAATTGAACACGGTCCAATTTGTGAATTTGTTTCGTCGAGAGATCAATTTTATCAATTTTGCCATAGCTCCGGCACCGCAAAGACCTTCCACAGTCTGTTTATCAAAATCGGTTAGAACATATGTCCTCCATTTCAAAATAAGCGTTGGTTTTATTTTGGAACCAAGGATTTCAAAACAGTTCATCAAAATCGGTTAGAACATAATCCCTCCATTCCAAAATAAAGGTCGTGGTTTTATTTTGGAACAGAGGATTTCAGAACGGACATACTCCCTCCGTTTTAAAATAAGTATTGTGGTTTCATTTTGGAACAGAGGATTATGGAAAGGACGAAGTACTACATTGCGAATTTGTCTTTGAGAAAAACAGGCATCGAGGATAAACAGACGAACAATTTGCTCTCATGATACTTCTAATTATTAACCCCTTCTCGAGGCGAGAAGACTGCATGCACATAAAAATCGAGACCACAGGGTGCAGCACAAAAAACAACATTCCGGCTAAACAAAACTCCGTCGCATCTACTTCCTCTGTACCTAAATACTTGTTGTTGGAAAACACTAATACAAGTACCCCGAACTATAAGTATTGTGATCCAGAGGGAGTACATCTCAGTCACAGTGTGCAGCACAGCTTGGAGTCCATCGACGCCAAGCAAATGCAGAATGCTTGGTAGCCAGTCAACGGGTATCTGCAAACGTAATATTCCCATCAGAAAATTTTACTACTAGTCGATGATCGGTTAGGGCGATGATCGATGGCTTACCTGAAATCCATTATGTACTTGGACTTCCCGACCCTACCGAGCTGCAAGATCGTCTGCCTTCCGTTCTCCTGTCGAGCACAAGTTGCCGATATCATGATCTGTAATCTGTTGCTCATTCTGATCTAACCCCATTGAAAGCTGGAGCAGAAATCTTACCTCCAAAGTCATCTGGAAGTTCTTCACTGATGTCTGCACCTTGTATCCCATCCTCCCTACCCTTTCTCTGAAATCTAGTTCGTAGCGCTTTGTCATCTGTCGTGAATGCAAAAAGAAATAAAAGAACACACTGCCTTTTAGATACTGATGAACAAATACAATTCTCGACACGTCGATCCAAAGGGGAGATAATTTTCTTGAGAGAAGCTGCTTACATTGTTGTAGAAAGGTGACCTTGAGCAGAGTTGTTCAGCTCTGCTCCTCTTCTCCTGCCAGTCCTTTGGAAGCCCATTGACGTGCTGTATCTGCAGCAACATTTCCACAGCTAATGACGATATGCACAACTCTTGGTTTTAAAACAAATCCGGCTTTGTTTGGTAGAAGTGGATTGGAGAGGTTTAGGGAGGAGGGGATTTGAGGGGACTTGGTGAATCCCTTTCTTCCGCCCAATCCTCTCAAATCCTCGGGGCTTTGCTTCCACCAGTCCCTGGGGCCTCGTTTGGTTAAGGGGGATTGGAGAGGTTTTGAGAGGGAGGAATTTCAGGGGATTGGGTGAATCCCTTTGTTCCACCCAATCCTCTCAAATCCCCGGGGCTTTGCTTCTACTAGTCCCTCGAGGAGGGTTTTGAAACACATGGATAGGAAGGGATTGAAGGGGGACGGAGGGGATTGGGCTAAGCAAACCCCCTCCTACCAAATGGGCGCCCGAGGATCTGTAGGGTTTCTGGCCCTCCCGGGGATTTTCCTCTCAAAACCTCACCAATCCTCCTTAACCAAACAAGGCCTGGAGGATCCTGAAACACATGGATAGGAAGGGATTGAAGGGGAACGGAGGGGATTCAGCTAAGCAAACCCCTCGTATCAAATGTGCGTCCGAGGTTCTGAGGGGTTTCTGGCCTTTCCGAGGATTTTCCTATCCAAACCTCCTGAATCCCTCCGGGCCTTAACAAAGTCCATCGATGAATATCCTGGTGTTGCAATTTGACGTACCTGAGCAGAACTGTTGGACCTCAACTGCATTGACTGGTTCTTGGGAATCCATGCTCTCATGCTTCTGAAACTCCCTGTGAGCGTAGCAATAGTTGGGGCAAACCTGCACAAACCAAAAATTGGTCAAGAAAAGCCATACAATTCCTGAACAGGTCACAGAAGGAGATTGAATCTTACGCGATAATACCCAGAAGCCGCTTGGACTGGCTCTTCAGCTCATCGGCCCGGTTCCCCTACATCGGCAATCATTAATACCCATCACTGGTTCATGTCCACCATGATACTAAGGCTCGAATTCCAGAGAACGACATCAAGAACCAGGAAGAGGAACGTCATGTACCTGGCCCCAAATCTGGTACCTGGATCCAACGAGATTGGCACCCATAGTCCCGAGGAAGTTCTTGTCGGAGCTGCCGAAGACGCCGTCCTGGTTCTGCGCCACGATGAACTCGGACCTCCCTCTCCTCCTCCGGTGCCGGGCCACCGCCAGCTTCCGGTCCTGCCGCCCCTGCCCCTCCTGCAATCGCACAACAGAGAGATGGGCACGAATCCATATGGCACTAATCTCAGCAGCTAATCACATCACAATATCTTACGCTCCCCTGGATTTAAAATTTTGAAGCAGATTAACTCAAGAAAAGCAGACTACTCTCCCCCTGGATTTGGAATTTTGAAGCCGAGGAAGCGAAGGAGGGAGGATGGGGGGATTAGCTCACGTTGGTGTAGAGCGAGTAGAGCGCCACGCCTCTGGCACCGGTGGCCTTCTCCCTGACGACGACGCAGGTGCACCTCCCGACGTCCAGCGGCAGCGGGCGGCAGAGCAGTGCCCTGTTGGGCAGGGTGGCCCATGACGCGGCCGGCGCCGCCTCGTTGTCGGAGAGGTCCCACGCCTCGTAAGACGACGAAACCGGCGGGGGCGGCGGCGGCGGCAGCAGCTCCCTCCCCCTCGGCCCCACGAACACGGGCATCCCCGCCGCCGTCGCCCTCGCCAACGGCGCCTCCTCACCCTCCATGCGGGCCTGCAGCGACGACGGCTTCAGCGGCGGCGCCTTCGCAGCAGCAGGCGCCGCCTTCTTCTCCTCCTTGCCAGGGCCGAGATTGGCCGCTCCTAGGTTCTCCTTCTCGGCAGAGACCGCCGGCGCGCGTGGCCGCGCGGCGGCGGCGGTCGGAGGCGTGTGTGCGGCCGCGTTGCAGCTGAGGGGGGCCAGGGGCTCCCTCTTGGGCGGCGTGGCCGCCATTGGTGCGTCCGCGAGGGGAGGGGAGGGGAGGTGGACGGGGGTTTCGTAATGCGCGGAGCTCGTGTGCGTGCGTGTTAGTGCGAGGCTGGCTGGTGCTTAATCTATGGCACAAATGGCGCTGTGGTTTGGAGGTTTGGAGGGATGGTTTAAATTTGAAACGGCCGATGAGTGGCGAGTGCTGATAACGGTCGCCGCCTCGGGAGCTGGACCCTTTCTCTAATTCTCTGTGGTGGTGGTGATGTGATTTGCTTTTGGACTTTGTTGGAATTTTGCTCTTGGACTTCCCCACTTGAGATGAGATGGACCGTGGCCGAGTTTTTTCAAAAACACTAGGCGTCCGTCGTTGATGGTGGTTTGGAGGGAGGATTTAAATGAGCTGCTGCTGCGGCTCTGCTTGCTTTTTTTGCTTGGGTGGCATGCAGTTTTTGATGACAGGAAACAGGAAGCGATCATCAGTGGAAATAAATGAAGCGTCGGGAGCTATACGAGGCGAGCAGGACAGATGGAGAGCAAGCGGGACCGTAACGTTGACGCTTCATGGCTGACGACAGCTTTTACTCCCAAGTGCCAGCTTGCATTTGTGTCAGTACTGCTCCTACTCATGTTTTTTTTTTTACCGTAGATCATAAGCTGCGTTCTTTAAATGGGGAAGTACGAGCAGGCCATCTTTGGAAGCAGCACTGTACCCGCCTTGTTTGTTCAATTTTCCGTAACAACTTTTTTTAAACTTGTTTGAAACTATTTAATTCATCCAAAGACTATAGTTCAAACATTGTGTGTACCTCCGTTTGTTCAAACTTTATTAGTCCCTCTTTTCTCGTTTATAGTGGTTAAATCTAAAATCTCATCATTCTAGATGGATTGTGAGTGGAAACCACTCGATTTAACTAGCCAATGAAATATTTCTTAGCCTGGTCGTAATGGGAGTATCATATATAGTATCATACATGCCAACTAGACAATTTTGATGAAGTAACATGGAATTAAATAAAGAAAAAGATGGTTGAGTATCATATCATGATACCGTATCATATTAAATGTCGTGCTACTATGTGTCATGCATGATAATAAATGGCCTATTCTATGATACTAACATACTCCCTCCGTTCCTAAATATAAGTCTTTTAAGAGATTTCACTAGATGACTATATACGAAGCAAAATGAATGAATCTATACTCTAAAGTATATCTATATACATCCATATGTAATTCTCTAGTAGAATCTCTAGAAAGACTTATATTTAGGAACGGAGAGAGTATGATACAATGCACTAGGCTAGTTATAATGGGGAGTATCATATACTAGTATCATGCATATGATACTAGTGTATGATACTACATCCGTAATGCATAGTATCGTGTACTAGTATCATAGAACAGTTCATTTATTGTCATGCATGACACATAGTAGCACAATATTTAATATGATACGGTATCATAATATGATACTCAATCCTCTTTTTCTTTATTTAATTCTATGCCACCTCATCAAATATGTCTAGTTTACATGCATGATACTACTTATGATACTCCCATTACGACCAGCCTTAGGTCATCTCCAATGGTTGTAAGATAGTTGTTGGTAGATTTTGACACATATGATTTTTGATGATGTGTCATACAATAAATGAGGAAATAGAGCAAGGTTGTAGGTATGTAAATGAACCAACACCCTTGCACAAGTTTCAATGTAGAATGAGAAAACATCTTATTGGTGTAGTAACATACACTAGTCTCATATGCATGATACTAGTATATGGTACTCCCCGTTACAACCAGCCTTACAAATTCGATTTTTGAAGGAATAAATGTACCACCCTCCCCTTTTATTGGACTTGCATTGTGCATACAGAAAAAGATGCATGCAGAGCCACTAATTTCCTTTCTCTTATTTTATGAATTATTTACGACGTGAGGCTCAAAACACTTTAACTTATTTATACTTAAAATGAGCCTAATATAATGGAAATCTGAAACTTTTGAGATGAACCCTATAAACCGAAAAGAAAAGAGTATGGTGCGTGTTTGTACCTCAATGGTGGCCTGTGACGACGGGGACGTGCTGCATGCGACCGTATCCTATGTCCACATCATATACCTAGTTTTAAAAAACCCACATCCACTTGAGATTTGCAGTTAAAATTGAAACATTCGATTTTGATCGGGTTAATAATTTTCCAAATCTCTCTCACTTAATATTTCTATACTTTACATTATGCTTTCTAATTTTTAAGGTTACATATTTAGTTGAGGTCTTTAGTTTAGGATAGTCTCATCTGATTTCGAACGGCCAACAATTTCTAAAGCTTTCCAATTAAATTCCTTTAGTTTGTTGTGTTTATTAATGTTGAAGCTTTTTATTCAATTGAGGCATTCAATTTTAAATTTAGTTTACGATTTTGATTAGGCCCATAATTTTTTTAAATCAATTAGCAACAACCGGTCTATAAAAACATACCAATCCCACGCACCTTCCCACCACCTAAAAAAGAAGTGCCACCGATATAGAAAAATTTGCATATAAATATAGGTTGCTAGTGGATAACACAATTCATACTACAAAAGGCCAATCAAATCACCACATTATAAATACTAAAACAAACTCCATCACCCTCACCCGCCAAACTAAATATTCCATCAATTTCAAAATTTAAAGGGTATTTGTTTTTTAGAAACTCAAATTTCTTTAACTTTGACCAAGTTTAGAGAAGAAATATTGAGAACCACAATATTAAACAAAAAAGCATGGATTTTGATGTATTTCTCCATAAATTTGATCAAACTTAAAAGGTTTGACTTCTCAAAATAATAATACAGCTTATATTTTAGAAAACAATGAGTATTTTCTCAAGAAAATCAACTACACCAACGGCGCAGCAAAGCGCACTCAACCGTTCTAATTTAGGATGAATGATGAATTCGATCTCTCTACATAAACATACGTGGGCCGATATGTTTAAAAGTTTTTCCCTTCATTTGAAAAAAAATGGTTATCGCAACTAATCATTTTGCTCATCCGTGTCGTACCTGTACTTTGGCAAAAAATATGAATTCACTTTTTTTGCAATAAAATATCTGATCTATTGATTTTTAATTATGATACTACAACGAACAGGAGAAATGATAAAAATACATCCAGATTCGTAGGCCATATAGTAATGACTACAAGCATCGAAGCGAGCAGAAGGTGTGCCGCCGTCATCGTCCCCTCTTGCTGAAGCCGGGTAAAACTTGTTGTAGTAGATAGTCGAAAAGTCATTATGCTAAGACCACATAGGGCCAATGCACTAGAACAACCCCCGTCGCTGGTGAAGAGTAGACTAGATCACAAAGATCCAATCTGAGGACACACAAACGTAGACGAACAACGAGCAGATCCGAGCAAATCCATCAAAGACAGATATAACGCCCAAGATATGGTACTATCCTCATCCTATCTCGAGGGCCTCGATAGGGATAGAAGTGCATCTCGCCATTTAACAAGAATGTATATCGTTATAAGTACATGTAAAGAGGAGATGAGTATATGGAATTGGATTGCACTCATCACAACCTAAATCATCTCAAATACAATCATCCATTGTAATCATCATATATAAAAGCAGGTTTCGACTACACACGAAATCAAATGATAAAAGCGACATCCATCTTGCTAATCCCAGGCTGCCGATGTGGAACCCATCATACAATCGTTGAAGAAGAAAAAGAAGAAGAAGAACTCCAAATCAAACAAGCATCGCTCTCACGTCAAAGCATCAAATTACCGATACCTGCAACTGTTATTGTAGTAATATCTGAGCCATGGGGACTCAACATCTCATTATCAAGGGCATCTAAACTAGCAAAGTTTAATGAGTGAGGAATGGTTAAGTGGTGAGGCAACAAGAAGCACTAAGCATTTGCTATGTGGCTAACTTACGAGTATAAGAATAAGAAGAGTGATCTACGCATAAATGACCCCGAACTAGTAATGATCAAGAAGTGATCCTGAACACCTACTTATGATGCAAACATAACCCCATCGTGTTCTCTTCTTTGTTCAAACCTCACAAGAAGAGACGGTCACGGTTACGCACACGGTTGGTGAGTTTACTTAAGGTTTCCTATTACCGTGTATTATAAAGTTTCCAAGTTGCCACATAATCACGGGCACGACTTTTTGAAAGATTTAACCCTGTAGGGGTGCTCTAACTCATCCATCACAAACTGACCACAATCTGCGGTGGGAAACCTCAACCTCGAGATAGCCCGAAGTGCCTCAAAATCCCGGCGCACAAGACATTCTAGAAGGGTTAAAAAATCCAGCAAGACCCCCCGGCGGGCCAAATCCCGATAGGAGCCGCACATATCTATTTCTCACGGAACTACTAGATGAACACTATGTATGGTGTCCTGATATAAATCCCCCGAGTTGCCCCGTGGTGGCCCCTTAGGGAGTCCGGGATTAGGGGGTCCTTAGGCTGTCTACCTATTCTCGTGGGTCGGACTCTCTGGCATGTTCGACCATCAGCAAAAGTATTGGATTCGAGATGGACTCTTCCGAAGACTTGGCGTGCAATCCAAGACGATATAGTAATCGGCATATTCCTTCTCTATTGTAACCGACCTTGTGTAACCCTAGTACCCTCGCATCTATAAGCCAGGGGACATAGTTTGTTGGCCAGATTAAGCTCGTTACGATTAGGGTTTAGATCCCAACATCCGATCTCGCATTAGATCAACTTTGTACTCTTTACTATTCCATCAGTAACAACAAGAGCAGGACATATGGTTTTACCTCCATCAAGAGGGCCCGAACCTGGGTAAAACACAGTCTTCATCATCTCTTGTTACCCATCGACCCTATATCCACAGTTCGGACCCCCTACTCGAGATTAGCTGGTTTTGACACTGACATTGGTGCTTCCATTGGGAGCTCTGTTGTGAGGTCGCAAAAAAGGCTCGATGGCTCGCTTGGTCACCAGCGACAACGTCAAGTTTGAGGATATCTTCATCTCCGGCCAAACCTTTGCTTTTAGCACTGCCACCCCGCATGTCAAGGTGGCTCATCATCAGATCGACGGGATCACCCCAGGTCAGGAATTTAAGTTTGGCGAGTTGGAATTCATTGCCAACACCCGGGGCGACTTGATCCTCTCCGAGCTTCCGGCCGTGGCCGAAAACCTCGAAAATTCTGAAGCTTTAAATTCGGGTCTTCTTCCCGACCTCGAGTCTGAATTAGATTTTAACTTTGATTCGGCCTCGAGCCAAGATCCACCTATGGAGTTTGGAGGCATGAGGGTCATACCGCCTGAACGCATGTCCTACGCTGAAGCCCCGGAATACAATTCCGTTAGGGCTTTGAGGGCCAGTCTGGCAAATCCATCATGGTCAAATGAGACGAAGACCCAAGCCCAAACCAATGACTATTCGGATGAGATGGCCCCGATCCAGGACCTTTCCGGCCCTGGAACCAGGTGCATGGAGCTTTATTCCCCACCCACCACCCACTTTGTGGCCACCATCAAAGATCTAACTGATCTGTTAGACTTCTCTTCTAAAGAGGCCGAATATATGGACAAGGCTATCCAATCACCAGGTCCTCCCTTAATGGAACAATGGACCGCCACCTCCACGTACGACGTCTACATGGTGGACACCCGTAGGGATGAAGGTGATACGGGAAAAGCGATGATGACACCCTGTAACGCCCAAGATGCGATCCTATCCTTATTTTGGCGTGAGGGCCTCGACAAGGATAGAAGCGCATCTCGTCGTTTCGCAAGAATGGATATCGTTACATGTACATGTACTGGAAAGATCAGATATATGGAATTGGCTTACACTCGCCACAAGCTACATCAGAGTCACATCAGTATAATACATAAATATCACGAAGAAGAGCATGTTCCGACTATGGACGAAAACAAACGAGAAAAGAACGACGTCCATCCTTGCTATCCCAGGCTGCCGGCCTGGAACCCATCCTAGATCGATGATGAAGAAGAAGAAACTCCAAATGAACAATCAACGCGCTCGCGTCAAGTAACCTTTACCTATACCTACAACTGATGTTGTAGTAATCTGTGAGCCATAGGGGACTCAGCAATCTCATTTCCAAAGGTATCAAGACTAGCAAAGCTTAATGGGTGAGGTATGGTTAAGTGGTGAGGCTGCAGCAAGCGACTAAGCATTTATTTGGTGGCTAACTTACGAGTACAAGAATGAGAGGGAGATGATCTACGCATATCGGACGTGTACTACTGACAATCAAATGAATGATCCTGAACACCTACTTACGTCAGACATAATCCCACCGTGTCCTCGATCGGATAAGGAGCTCACGAAAGAGACAGTCACAGTTACGCACTCAGTTGGCATATTTTAATTAAGTTAACTTCAAGTTATCTAGAACCGGATGTTAAACAAAGTTTCCGAAAGATTTAACCCTGCAGGGGTGCTCCAACTAGTCCATCACAAATTACCACAAGCCGCATAGAAATCCTCGATCACGAAACTCGTGATCTCGTCGGACTCCTTAGTGGAAAACCTCAACTCTGAGTTTACCCAAAGCATCACCGGAATCCCGATGCACAAGATATTCGTCAAAGGTGAAACTAATCTAGCAAGGCCGCCCGACGTGTCGACGATGCCGATAGGAGCCGCGTATCTCGTTCTCAGGACACAATTGGATGAGCGCAGCGTACGATGGCCTAATAGAAATCACCCAAGTTGCCCCGGGTTGGCCCCGCACACGACTCTGTTTTGGACCAGCACCATCAGCACTGGCCCTCCGTGTATTATGTTGAATTACTCCTCGGGTAGCGCTAACTCCCTATGCATTTCAGTATTAACAAAATTATTATGTTGGGCAAATATAGTACCAATGTTGGGCCTTGCCACACCAGTTTTAATCTAAGACGATTTATCAAGGGGGTCCCCATAACAACCCCGATCGTGTTAGGAGCGCTCAATTATGGAACATAACACCGGTAGCCGAAACTAAGGCCAAGCCTTCCACCTTTTACCAAGTATATATGTGCATTAAATTAATTAGCAATTAATAGGGTGATATAACAAGGAACCCATGTTATCACATGGGAGTAACTGCACCTGCAACTAGCAACGCTAACACATGGTTAAGCAAGCGGTAACATAGCCAATCAGTGGTTTGCTAGGTTGTGAACCGGTTGAAGGTTTTCATGGCAATGTTGGGAGGCTAATATTTAACAGGTGGTAGGTAGCGAGACATAACGATAGAAACGGTAAAAATAGCATGGCAATGATAGTAATGGTATCTGGGGAAATGGTCATCTTTCCTGATATCCCGCTTGGAAGAAGAATGACTCCGTGAAGCAGGCGAACCCATGTAGTCGAACGGGTCCTCACTTTCTGACACGCTTGCAGAACTCTATCGAGACGAAGCAAACCGGAAACAAGAATCAACACACGATATTCACCACGTCACATGCATGACAATATGCAATCCACATATGATGCATGAGCAGTTGAATATATGTAAGACACGACATGTCAATTCACAACAATCAAACACTACACATTAAGTTAAGTTCAATATGCAACGAGTTGCATATTGATGAAACTCCACATACGAATTATTTAGTTCTATCCCGATTAGGTACACAACAATATTAAATGTGGTTAAACATGGCAAGAGGTGAAGCGTGATTAATCTACCTATCTAGGCATTTTAAATGATGTCGGAAACGACTTATAGCATCTCCGAACTGACCTCATACGTTAATTTATAACTCTGTCCAGATCTGAACCAAAATGTTTTAATAATTGTTGAACAGCAAAATAAATAGGTTCGCGTGATTCTACGCGTCGTTCCAATATTTACACATAGAGAACATCTCCAACGGAGCTACGGTTCAAAAGATACAAGCACCGCAAGATATGATGGCATGAATGCAATATGTGTGCAACGACAGTCACAAGCATTCCAAAACATACAACCAGCAAGATAGTATGAAACTACACGAGATTCTAAGCAAATTTCATGTAGGACACGGCCAAAACGGAGCAACGGTTCAACAACTACGAGCTAAACAAGAAATCACTACAATCTGCCCAAAACAACAACATGTCATTTTCTATTCCCCCGAACAACAAAATGCTCAAACAAGACATGAGACAGTAGAGGGCAAGACGCACTTCAACATACTACTAATAACACCTAGCATGGAAGCATGGATCACTAGGAAAAGAACTCACAAAATGGCATCTCACATACAGTTTCAGACTTAGTGAAAATATCAGTTTTGACAGTGCAGTTTTCGATCTGAAGGCATATTGACTACAACAAAACTATATGCTACAGGGTTCATAATGGCATGAAAATTCACAGCTTGCTAGAGAATCTTAAGGACTACAACTAACTCCATTGCACCAACCTCAAAAGAGCTACAGATCACCAGATAAACTCATGGAAAGACAGCAACACAATATAACAGATTTCAGACTTAGAAATATTTCAGCATCTCCAAATCAACACTATTTCCTAGCATGTTGAGAACAAGCAAACAACACCTAAACATGGATTTCTATTGCAATCAAAATTACCAGGGGCTAGCATACACATCCAAGGGCATATCTCTAGTTGACAACTCATTCCTATCATGCGCGAAATAAATCTCCCAAAATAAACAAAAGGGCAACATGGCAAAATATCACGCGCACTAACTTGCTCAAAATCTAAAACTAAATGCACAGTTAAATTATATGGATTTTTCTACCCCGAAAACATGTATAATATGAGGGGTTGCAAATTAAAAATATCGCCACACGTATATGCGAGAATATGTCCTAAACATGATATAACTGTCATGGGTATAAGTCTGACACTAGATGTGTAGTGTACGAAAGGATGGGCAGAGCCTTAGCTATGGCGAGGTTGTATGAGTTCAGGCCCCTCTACGGTGGAGGTAATAGCCCTACATCTCAGTGCTCTGGGAGCTTGTTGTCGAGTTGAATATGGAATACAGTGAATTGCTAACCCTTGTTCCAGTGGGGGAGGGCGGCTTATATAGAGTGCGCTGCCCTCCACAACGGTTCGGTGCACAGGGGTGGAGTAGTGGCGAATAAATGCCTACGTTACAGGTAACGTATGTCTTAAATGCTAATAAAGGCACATGGAAACGTACGACCGTTTCCCTCCTGGGGGGTTACGATGCATAGTTAATTTGATATACTCCGAATGCTCACCTCCGACTGGATGGTAGAGGGTCCGTTACCAACTGGATGATGGGAAGTCCTTAGTTCAGTCGGAACTGACTAAGGGCCTTGTCCCTTACGAGGGGTAGTCCTAGGGTAGGACCTACATGACAGGCCTATGACCCTACCCTAGGACTATAGCCCCATCATTAGTCCCCGAATGGATTGCGGTTGGAACGACGAAGCGATGCTTGAAGTATGGATCCGACTGGTACGGATGCGACTTTGGCGTTGCTTGCCTCGATCCATTTTATCTTCTCTGACCAACGATCCGAGTGGAAGTATTTGTGAAACAAACTGTTGGAAACCAAGTGCTTCCGTGGTATCTTCTGACGTGACTAGTCAACTTACAACGACAGATTTTTCGGGATCCTCAAATTTCGGTTACCGCGCGCTCAACGGGGATGACGACATCGCGCTCGAGTAGTACCTGACGCCTCGATCCCCGCGCCTTCATCTTCTCCACTGATATCGCCGTGACCGGTCGGGGGATAAGATTTCGGGCCACTTGTCAGTGACCCAGTCGGAACCTTACTTAAACCTCAGCGGCGAGGGTTTTTTCGTTACACTCGTCGGATATCTTGCACTTGCCTGCTCCACTCCTCTCGCCACCTCCTGCGCATCTCAAGCTCCTTCCTCCTTCTTCTCCCCTGCGAATCTGCGCCCTCCGCCATGACCAAGGGGCAGACTAGCAAGCTAGAGGCGAAGAAGAAGAAGGGGAAGGCGGCGGCTCCTGCTCAGCGACGGCAGCAAACGCTCCCAGCGGGGTGGATCCAGGGGGATTTCCTCCCCTCCACGGTGACGGAGGAGAACCTGCTGGAGTTGGTGGAGCACGGGATGATCACGCACAAATCGTGGAGGTTACCGGCGGAAGGAGAGATCGAGCCGGCGCCACGGGAGGGGGAGCGCGTCTTGCTCCTCAGCCACGTGTACCGAGGTTTTTCTCTGCCACCACACCCCTTCTTCAAAGGTATCATGAACCACTTCGGGGCGCAGCTCCACCATTTTCCTCCCAATGCCATAGCTCATCTCTCCGCCTTCGTCGTATTGTGCGAGTGTTTCATTGGCTGTCCCCCCCATTGGGGGCTTTTCAAACATATCTTCTCTACTAGATCCCAGACCATCAAACGGCTTAGCCAGTCGGATGACAAAACCCACCTTCTCCAGCTCTGCGGAGGCTTAGGCTTTCAAAAGAAGAGTAAAAGTAGCTATCCTGCTCTGCAGTTGAGTAAATCTGTTAGGAACTGGCAGTCGACATGGTTCTACTGCCAGGACGTCGCTTGTCCGAATGCTTCCACTGGACTCCCTCCTTTTAGCTTAGACCGACCAGCTCCTCCTAGGCAGCTCGCGCTTACGAAGGCGGAGAAAATCGAGATCCAGCCTCTGGTCGACGCGCTTGTAGATGTCGTCCGAAAGGGAGTCACTAGCATAGATTTGCTGGAGGTTTTCCTGGGTCGGCGTATCCAGCCTTTGCAAGCTCGACACCACGCCATGTGGCATTACACAGGGCCTGAGGACTCCACTCGGACCAACGTCGAGTGCGTGACCGGGGAGATGGTGGCGTCGTGGGTCCTCAACATCACCGGCGCCTGCGAAAACCCTAGAGGATCTCGGCGAGTGAAGGCCTTCCGGGCGGACAACCCTCCTCCAAACGCAGTGAGTACAACTTGTCGAGTGCACACAACTGTCTTAGATTTATTGCTTTCTTGAATCACTGTCTGACGTCTGATGTCGTCGACTGTATCTCGTGCAGGAGTGGACTAACTGGTTTTCTCCCGTCTCGAACGGGAATCCGGCCGAGGAGGAAGAAGGCAGCCAGGAGGGCAGCGTGGAGAGCGGTGAGTACGTCTGTGACAACGGGGAGACGGAAGAGGAGTCCGCACAAGAAGAAGAGGCAGATGAGGAGCAGAACTCGCCGCCTCCGCAGCCAGAGCCTCGGACTAAGCCTCGTCATGAACCAGTGGCTCCTTCAGCTCCTCCAGCGTCCTCGAGTGCGCCGCCAGCTCCTCCAGCTGCTCCTGTGGCACCGAGTGCCTCGCCAGCCGTTCCCGTGGCTCCGAGCGTTCGGAGCGCAAAGAGGACCATGGATTCTACCGTTGAGCCCGCGGGCCAACCCTCCAAAGCAGCAAAACCGAGTGGATCTAAGCCTCGGAAGGCCTTGCCACGGATGAGGGTCACAGTTCCCGTCACCTCAACGTAAGTGCATTGTCCTTCTATCTTCCTTCAGTACTTGATTGAACTCCTGCTTATTGGTCGAATGTATTTTACTCGACAGAGTTGCAACCTCTGCCACCTCTCCGACACGCCAGGGGGATGACTCCATGGACATGGACAACATTTCCACATCCCAGCCAGGTGCGTCGTAGTGACTCCGAAAGCTTATGTTATTGCGTCACCAATTCTGTCTTTGGTCTTGCCTTTTTCCTGTGGTCTCACGCCGTTCGGTCGGGTTTCTCTCAGGGGTGATTTTTGTGGAGGATGACGACCAGGAAAGGTCTGAGCAAGCTGCGGTGCCTGTCCTTGAGGCTGTTCCGCCGGTTACCACTCTCGCCACGGACGCGCCGCCGACTGAGGTGATGCTATCGACTGAAACGACGCTGATCGCTGCTGGACCGACTGGAGCGGGCCTTGGGATGCCAAAGGAGCCTCCTACGATGCCAGGCCCGTCGACTGTCGAGTACAACGTCCAGCGCCTCCTAGAAGATCAGGTGGGAGCTGCCAAGGGGGCCATGGTGCAGGCGGAGCTGATGGCGGGAGAGGCCAAGAAGGCGTACGACTCCATCGCGTCCTTGTACCAGCGAAGTTTGGAACTGCAGGACGATATCCGAGTAAGTGGGCTAGTAAGTATTTACTTTTCTCTTGTAACCCAGTGGGTGTGCTTGGATATCGTATGATTTTTGCAATGGGTTCACTCTTAGTGAACCCAGTGGGTGTAGTCCCCGAGACTTCTGTCGAGTGCTTGCACCGGCAGTTGTCTTTATACACATTTTTTGTTGACTTGAGCAGATCAAAAATTAATCTGTTCGAATGCTGACAGTTGGAGCACTCGGAGTGCACCTACTGAATGAGTCCCCGAGAGTAATTTTACTCAGGTCGGGTAGTAGTAGCCTCATAGGCTTAGGTGTTGTCATGTAGCTCAATAGGGCGGACCTGTTTGAGTTTCATGCCAGTGGGGTCACTCTTAGTGAACCCACTGGGTGTAGTCCCCGAGACCGCTGTCGACTGCTTGCGTCGGCAGCGGTCTGAAGAACTTAGATTTTTTATTGTTGAATTTGTCTGACCGTCTCTTGGCGCTGACTGGCAGAAAACTTGCGAGATGGGGACAACGTACGAGACTGTTAGGGCTGAAAAGGTTCAGTTTGCTGGTGAACTGGATGCGGTATTGGTTGCAATGGCTGGTATGAAGGATGTTCTGGCGGAACGAGAAAAGTCGTTGCAGCAGGCTCGTGAGGCGAACAAGGCTTTGACTGCTGAGGTGGAGAAAATGGGGAAACAAAGGACGGAGCTGATGGGGCAGATGAAGATGCTGAACAGGCGGTGCATAGCACAGGAAAATTACGTTAGTGATTGGGCCCGGAAGATGATAGCGCTTCTGGGTGGTAAGTCTTATTTTTCCGAGTGCTTGTGGACCGTGCATTTCATTCTGCGCTGACTGTTTGGTCATCCTGTCTTTGCAGATTTTTGCATGGACGCTGAGGTTGAAGCAACTGACGTTGAGCGGTCGATGCTTGAGAACATTCCACTCGGCGAGGACGCCAATCGAGATCTGCTCCGAGCGCACATTCGGCTGGGCAAAGTTGGACCTTTCATCGGTCGACTGAGAGAAGTCGTCGGCCGAATCGACAAGGAGCTTTGGCCTGAAGACGAGTCTCGGCACGAGATGGAAGGCTTGATGACTCGGCTGGAGGAGGTCCCGAACCGAGTGCAGTCATGGAAGAAGTCTGCGGCTCGCTATGGTGCGGACGTCGCTCTGTCTCTGGTCCGAGTGCATTGCAAGGAGGTGCGCGAAGAGAAGCTGAAGGCGTTGCAGGTCGCGAACACGAAAAAGCTTCGATTCGAAGACTTCATGGAGACCTTTCTTGAGAGCGCCACCCGCATCGCCGACGGGATCGACCTCGATACATTCGTAGAGCCTGCCAGTCCCATCACCAGTCCTGACGACGCTTGAGAAAACTTTTACCTCGGTATGCCGAGTGTTGATTGTAATAAAATTTGGCCACTGCTGTTGGCCGTCACATTCTTGGTTCGGTGTGGATAAGCTTGATCTACACCGAGCCAACTATCCTTAGGTGAACTTTGAATTTGAATCGAACCTTTTGCTCTTCTTTTGCCAAAGAGTTGCTGATACAAATTTGGCTCGTGTTTTTGTTTGGCGTTTCTTGGTGAAGCCAATGGCAAACATGCGGAGCATGTAATTGTCAGTTGTCTTGACATCTGCATGAGCCTCACTGAGGGTCTGCTGAGTTCCCGAGTGAACTTGCAGGATACACTCAAAGGCAATAGAGTACTTAGGCGATTCGTGATCGCGGCTAAGTCTTCGAGTGCGACTGTCAGGTCGTACTCGGAGCGGGTTGTTACTCATGTAATTGTCAGTGGTCTTGACATCTACATGAGCCTCAATGAGGTTCTGCTACTCATGTAATTGTCAGTGGTCTTGACATCCACATGAGCTTCAATGAGGGTCTGCTACTCATGTAATTGTCAGTGGTCTTGACGTCCACATGAGCCTCAATGAGGGTCTGCTGAGTCCCCGAGTGTATCTGTAGAATACAGTCGAAGGAAGCTTTCTCATTTAAGCGATTCTTGATCGCAGTTAAGTCCTCGAGTGCGACGGTTAGTGCACGCTCGGAGAAAATTTGTACTTAGGCGATTCTTGATCGCGGCTAAGTCTCCGAGTGCGACGTTTAGTGCACACTCGGAGAAAGTTAGTACTTAGGCGATTCTTGATTGCAGCTAAGTCCCCGAGTGCGACGTTTAGTGCACACTCGGAGAAAGTTAGTACTTAGGCGATTCTTGACCGCAGCTAAGTCCCTGAGTGTGACGTTTAGTGCACACTCGGAGAAAGTTAGTACTTAGGCGATTCTTGATCGCAGCTAAGTCCCCGAGTGCGACGTTTAGTGCACACTCAGAGAAAGTCAGTACTTAGGCGATTCTTGATCGCAGCTAAGTCCCCGAGTGCGACGTTTAGTGGACACTCGGAGAAAGTTAGTACTTAGGCGATTCTTGACCGCAGCTAAGTCCCCGAGTGCGACGTTTAGTGCACACTCGGAGAAAGTTAGTACTTAGGCGATTCTTGATCGCAGCTAAGTCCCCGAGTGCGACTTTTAGTGCACACTCGGAGAAAGTCAGTACTTAGGCGATTCTTGATCGCAGCTAAGTCCCCGAGTGCGACGTTTAGTGCACACTCGGAGAAAGTCAGTACTTAGGCGATTCTTGATCGCAGCTAAGTCCCCGAGTGCGACGTTTAGTGCACACTCGGAGAAAGTTAGTACTTAGGCGATTCTTGACCGCAGCTAAGTCCCCGAGTGCGACGTTTAGTGCACACTCGGAGAAAGTTAGTACTTAGGCGATTCTTGATCGCAGCTAAGTCCCCGAGTGCGACTTTTAGTGCACACTCGGAGAAAGTCAGTACTTAGGCGATTCTTGATCGCAGCTAAGTCCCCGAGTGCGACGTTTAGTGCACACTCGGAGAAAGTCAGTACTTAGGCGATTCTTGATCGCAGCTAAGTCCCCGAGTGCGACGTTTAGTGCACACTCGGAGAAAGTTAGTACTTAGGCGATTCTTGATTGCAGCTAAGTCCCCGAGTGCGACGTTTAGTGCACACTCGGAGGAAGTCAGTACTTAGGAGATTCTTGATCGCAGCTAAGTCCCCGAGTGCGACGTTTAGTGCACACTCGGAGAAAGTCAGTACTTAGGCGATTCTTGATCGGAGCTCAGTTTTTTTTGAGACCGGAGTCTGCGACCGCGGAAGAATTTTGAATCTGCAAAAACTCAATCTGCTTTGTATTATTTCACCAATACTTGTTCTTTACATAGCTTCAGTCGACGGTCACGTGTAGAAGCGCTTCAGGAGATCTCCGTTCCATGCTCGCGGCTCATCTGTTTCCCTGTCGATGTTGTAGAGTCGGTATGCCCCATTGTTCAGCACCTTGGAGATGATGAAGGGTCCTTCCCAGGCGGGAGCCAACTTGTGAGATCTTTGCTGATCCACTCGGAGCACCAGGTCGCCTTCTTGGAATGTACGACTCCTGACGTGTTGCGCGTGAAAACGCCGCAGATCTTGCTGATAAATGGTTGAGCGAGTCAGTGCCATCTCGCGGTCCTCCTCTAGAAGGTCCACTCCGTCTTGACTTGCTTGTTCTGCTTCAGCTTCGGAGAAGAGTTCGACTCGTGGAGCATTGTGGAGCAAGTCACTCGGAAGGACCGCTTCTGCTCCGTAAACGAGGAAGAACGGTGATTGCCCTGTAGATCTATTCGGGGTTGTGCGGAGACCCCAAAGCACTTAAGATAGCTCGGTGACCCATGCGCCAGCGGCATGCCCCACCTCCCGCAGGAGTCGGGGCTTCAAACCTTGCAGGATAAGTCCATTCGCCCACTCTGCTTGTCCGTTTGTTTGAGGATGCGCCACAGATGCAAAATCCACTCGGATACCTTGGCTTGCACAGAAACCTTTCAATCTGTCCGAGTCAAAGTTTGTCCCGTTGTCCGTGATTATGCTGTGAGGTACCCTGAATCTGGAGATGATGTCCCTGACAAACATGATGGCTGTTAGGGCGTCGAGCTTCTTGATGGGCTTGGCTTCAATCCATTTTGTGAACTTGTCGACTGCCACCAACAGATGTGTGTATCCTCCTTGGCCTGTCCTGAATGGACCGACTGTATCTAATCCCCATACCACAAACGGCCAAACAAGAGGGATTGTCTTCAATGCAGATTTTGGCTTGTGGGACTTGTTGGAGTAGAACTGACAGCCTTCACATCGGTCGACCATATCTTTAGCCATTTCGTTCGCCTGTAGCCAGAAGAAGCCACCTCTGAATGCTTTGGCGACGATTTCTCTTGAAGAGGCGTGATGACTGCAGGTTCCCGAGTGAATTTCTTCCAGGATTAACTGTCCCTCCTCTGGGGAGATGCATCGTTGAAGAACGCCTGAAACACTTTCCTTGTACAACTGGCCATCAATGACAGTGAACGACTTTGACCTGCGAACTATCTGCCTGGCTTGGACTTCGTCTTTTGGTAATTCCTGCCTCAGGATATATGCAATGATCGACACTGTCCAATCGGGGATGACAGCAAGAATTTCCATGATCAGATCAACCACAGCAGGTACGTCGACTTCAGTCGGATCTGTCGAGCTCTTTGGTTGTACTGGTTCCTCTGTGAAAGGGTCTTCTTTAACTGAGGGAAGGTGGAGGTGCTCGAGGCAGACGTCACTCGGGACTGGTCTCCGAGTGGATCCGAGTTTTGCCAACTCATCAGCTGCTTGGTTTCAGTCGCGGAACATGGTGGAGTTCTAGACCTTCAAACTTCTTCTCGAGCTTCCTCTCTACATTGCAGTATGTGGTCATGGTGGGGTTCCTGACGTCCCACTCTTTCATCACTTGATTAACCACCAAATCCGAATCGCCATAGACCATCAGGCGACGAACGCCGAGTGCGATGGCCATGCGCAGTCCATAAAGGAGAGCTTCATACTCTGCCTCATTGTTGGAGGAATCAAAGTGTATCTGCAGCACATACTTGAGTTTGTCGCCCTTTGGCGATACGATCACAACGCCAGCGCCGGAGCCATTCAACATCTTGGACCCATCGAAGAACATCGTCCAATGAGCCGAGTAGATGTGGGTCGGTTGCTGTTGTTCTACCCATTCTGCTATGAAGTCAGCCAGAGCTTGAGACTTTATAGCTTTCTTGGCCTCGAACTTGATATCACAGTACAACATCTCCATTGCCCACTTCTCCACTCGGCCCGATGCGTCCCGATTGTGGAGGATTTCCGACAACGGAGCATCAGAAACGACAGACACCGAGTGGTCTTGGAAATAATGAGCCACCTTCTTCGCAGTCATGTAAATCCCGTAGATAAGTTTTTGATAGTGGGGATACCTCTGCTTGGAAGGGGTCAGGACTTCGGAGACGTAATACACTGGCCGCTGAACTTTGTATACTTTGCCTTCTTCTTCTCGTTCGACCGTAAGAACAGTGCTGACGACTTGATTTGTAGCCGCGATATACAGAAGAAGGGGCTCTTTACTGAGCGGAGCAGTAAGAACCGGCTAGGTGGAAAGTAGGACTTTGAGGTCGTCGAATGCAACTTGGGCTTCATCTGTCCACTCGAAAGTATCTGATTTCTTCATGAGTCGGTACAGAGGGAGTGCTTTCTCGCCGAGTCGACTGATAAACCTGCTCAAAGCCGCCAGGCAACCTATGAGCCGTTGAACATCGTGTATTCTGACCGGCCTCTCCATTCGCACGATGGTCCCGATCTTTTCGGGGTTGACATCGATCCCTCATTCGAAAACGAAGAAACCGAGGAACTTTCCGCTGGGAACGCCAAATGAACACTTGGCGGGGTTGAGCTTGATATCGTACCTACGAAGGTTGGCGAATGTTTCTGCCAAGTCAGTCAGTAGGTCGGAACCTTTGCGTGACTTGACTACGATATCATCCATATACGCCTCCACATTCCGACCGATCTGGTCGAGGAGGCATTTTTGGATCATGCGCATAAAGGTAGCTCCTGCATTCTTCAAGCCGAATGGCGTAGTGATGTAGCAAAAGCACCCGAATGGGATGATGAAGGCTGTTTTTAATTCATCGGGGCCATACAGACGATTCTGATGATAGCCCGAGTAGGCATCAAGAAATGACAAACGCTCGCAACCCGCAGTCGAATCGAGAATTTGATCGATGCGGGGGAGTGAAAAATGGTCTTTCGGGCAGACCTTATTGAGATGCTTGAAGTTGATGCACATTCGGAGCGACTTGTCCTTCTTGGGCACCATGACAACATTGGCAAGCCACTCGGAGTGGTGTACCTCGCGAATGAAGTTGGCTGCCAAAAGCTTGGCCACTTCTTCTCCGATTGCCTTCCTCTTGTGCGTGGCGGACCGACGCAGGCGTTCTCGGACAGGCCGAGCAGCGGGATCCACATGCAGTCGGTGCTCAGCCAACTCCCTGGGTACACCTGGCATGTCAGAGGGCTTCCATGCGAAGATGTCCCAGTTCTCACGGAGGAATTGGGTGAGCTCGACTTCCTATTTATGATCGAGGGTGGTGGAGATGTTCGTCGGGGCAGCAGTGTCGTCTGTCGGGTGGATGCTGACCTTCTTCGTCTCTCCCGCCGACTGGAATGCAGACTCCGAAGCTGGCTTCGTCGCACGCATCAAGTCAGCGGGGTCGACTGTTTTCTTGTACTCATCAAGCTCGAGGACAGCCATCTGCTGATCGGCGATCCTTGACCCCTGCTGTAGACACTCTTCGGCCCGCTGTCGATTACCTGTGATAGTGATCACGCCTTTTGGGCCTGGCATCTTTAGCTTCAGGTACACGTAACATGGACGGGCCATGAAACGTGCATACGCCGGGCGGCCCAGAATTGCGTGGTACGCGCTCTGGAAGTCCACCACCTCGAACGTCAGCTTTTCCTTGCGGAAGTTCTTGTCGGAGCCGAAAACGACGTCCAACGCGATCTGGCCGAGTGACTTGGCCTTTCGTCCAGGGACGACTCCATGGAACTGCATGCTGCTCTCGCTGAGTTTGGACATCGGAATGCCCATCCCCTTGAGAGTGTCGGCGTACATGATGTTCAAGCCACTTCCGCCGTCCATGAGGACTTTGCGCAGTCGGACTCCTTCCACCACCGGGTTGACGACCAGAGCCTGTCTCCCTGGGGTGGGTACGTGTGCTGGATGATCCGACTGGTCAAAGGTGATTGCAGTCTGAGACCATTTGAGGAACTTGGGGTTGGTAGGGGTGGCCATGTTCACCTCCCTGTTCACCAGCTTCAGTCGACTCTTGCTCTCAACGTCAACGAAAATCATCAGTGTTGCATGGACTTGGGGGAACGGATCCTCCTTATCCTCCTCATCCTGTCCATTGTCCTTTTCACTCGGTTGCCCTTCGCCGAACCCCTGGATCAGGAGGCGACATTGCCGAGTGGTATGCCTCGGATATATGGCGTTGCCCTCTTCATCCATCTTCGTATGAATCAGACATGGCTGGTCCAGGATGGGATTGTTGAACTGCTTCTTCTTGGGGGTGAACTGAGCCTTCCCCTTGCCTTTGAACTTGGCGTTGGTAACAGCTGCAGCTTCTGCCTGCGGATTGGATGGAGCTTTTTGCTTCTGCTTCCGAGTTTTACTCCCATCTCCATCGGCGACTGTTTTGTGCTTGCCGCTTCAGATGCGGTCCTCTTCTTCGCCATTTGCATAGCGTGCCGCTATCTTCATCATCTTGCTCATGGAGATGTCGCCTGTTCGGCCGAACTTCAGGTACATATCCCCGTACCGCACGCCTGCCTTGAAGGCGCAAACTGCTTGATGCTCTGTGACGTTCTCCACCGTGTGGTAGAGGGTCGTCCAACGCTGAATGAAATCGCGTAGGGGCTCATTCTGCTTCTGGACACAGTATTGGAGCTCCACGAGGCCAGCAGGGCGCTTGCACGTCCCTTCGAAGGTCCTGATGAACACTCGGGCCAGATTTGCCCAGCTGTAGATGCTTGAGGGGGCCAACTGGTTCAGCCACGCTCGCGTCGAGCCGTCGAGCATCAGAGGGAGGTGCTTCATGGCGACGTGGTCGTCCCCTCCTCCGATCTGGACTGCCACTCGGTAATCATCCAGCCATGTTTCTGGCTTGGATTCTCCTGTAAACTTGCTGATCCCCGTCGCCAATCGGAAGTTGGGAGGGATATCAGCCAAACGGATGGCTCGACTAAAACACTCGGGACCAGAAACGATGGCCCTGCTTTCACTCGGACGGTCAATATCGTGATCACCGCGGTGGGCTCGGCCCCTGTCGACCCTCCGCTGGGCGATACACCCTCTCACATCGGGCCTTGGGTCGTAAGTGTCACCAACTGAACGCCGACCATCATGATGTCGGGGCCCGTAGGGCCCACCCCGCGGAGGGGTGCGTGAACGTCGACGATCTTCGGGATTTATGGAACGGCTGCCTCCCCTGTGTCGCTGATGAGAACCAGGGCTATGAACTGAGCGATGCCTGTTCGCATGAACATAACTATTGTGGATCCTGTTGTGCGACTGGGAGACCGCCGAGTTTTGCTGCTGCGCTGTGTGCAGCAGGGCGCGGATTTGCTCGATCCCCCTGCCAGCCTCTGAATCAGTCGGCTGAAGGGAATCGGCTATCTTGGCAGCGGCAGCCAAGTTGAGGATGGGCGTGCGGAACAACTCCACGTTGCTCCGTCGAGTGTGCCGACTGGCAGAACGGCGAGGTGGACGGCGAGCGCCGGATGTTTCGCCGATCTCATGCTCGTTCCGGCCAGGTTGGCGGGGACTTTCATGGGAGTTGTCCATGTGTACTAAACATGAGATAACTGTCGTGGGTATAAGTCTGACAGTAGATGTGTAGGGTACGAAAGGATGGGCAAAGCCTTAGCTACGGCGAGGTTGTATGAGTTCAGGCCCCTCTACGGTGGAGGTAATAGCCCTACGTCTCAGTGCTCTGGGAACTTGTTGTCGAGTGGAATATGGAATACAGTGAATTGCTAACCCTTGCTCCAGTGGGGGAGGGCGGCTTATATAGAGTGCGCTGCCCTCCACAACGGTTCGGTGCACAGGGGTGGAGTAGTGGCGAATAAATGCCTACGTTACAGGTAACGTATGTCTTAAATGCTAATAAAGGCACATGGAAACGTACGACCGTTTCCCTCCTGGGGGGTTATGATGCACAGACTGGAATCTAGTCGGTTAATTTGATATACTCCGAATGCTCACCTCCGACTGGATGGTGGAGGGTCCATTACCGACTGGATGATGGGAAGTCCTTAGTTCAGTCGGAACTGACTAAGGGCCTTGTCCCTTACGAGGGGTAGTCCTAGGGTAGGACCTACATGACAGTCCTATGACCCTACCCTAGGACTATAACATCAATAACAAACTAGCGATGGAACCTACATGCTAAAATGCAAACAACTACAATAAAATACATGCAAAAGGTCCCTAATAACACGAACATTTAAACTACGGGATTTGAGCAATCTGGACACGCACAAAAATTAATACGGGAAAATCCCCTATTACGACAGCATGCAAAACTAGGTAAACAATGGGTCAAACCACCCCAAACATTCATGCAAGTTCCAAATTATGATTCTACGCAAAAAAATACACGAGTTACATATATGATACATCTCGATCCGACACACGGTTTGAAATCTACAGGCATTATAGAATCCGACAATTTTCTGGAATTAATAAATTCGAAATAAAAATCCTAAAAATATGCTAGTGGGCCTAAATCATACATGGGCCTAACAGGGCAAGCACATCTCAGCTAAAAGTCGCCTAGGGCGGGGAATAGGCGGGGCTGGAGGCTAGCTCACCTCGTGGGCTTTGGCCTAGGTGGAGAGGCTGGCTGCTCGAGGCGGTGATGGGCCTGGGCGATGAGGCGGCTGGAACAGGGCCTCAGGAGCACTCGGCCGAGGCGTGTTGGGAGGCCGGTCGACGCGGCCCACGGGGCGAGGCGCTCGTGCAACCCACCTGGCACCGGTCAACACGAGCAGGGGAGTCGATCTCCTCAAGCTCCCATGCCGGCGGCGTGTTGCAGGCGGTGGCGCTGGGCTCCCTGGTGGCCAGAACGGCACAGGAACGACGGGAATCGACGGATCCAGGCTCGGAGATCCTAGATCCGGCAACGGGAGAAGCTACGGGCGGCCATGGCAGGGCATGCGCGGGGCGGCGACTCTCCATGAAAGCACGGAGGAGCTACGGCAAGCAGGACCTGGGCGCGGGACCGACTGGCTGCAGCGGCTTGCTCCGACGACCGGGGCTCGCTGGACAACGCATGTCGAGGCGGTGGGTGCTGCAGCTCGGGAGTCCCTCTCCCCGAGCGAGCAGGGGGCGCGGGGCGGTTCGGGCCCTGGTTGGCTCGATATGGGTCACGCGGGCCGCGGCGGTGGGAGGCGCTGGAGGGGACACGTGGCGCGCTCCGGTTGGTTGTGAGGTCGGCTGGCGGCGACTCAAGTGGTGGCCGGTCCTTTGGGTGGCGCCAAGTGGCGAGGTGGTGGCGGCTCGGTGCGGAAATCGATGCAGGAGGTGGGAGAAGGAAAATTTGGCACGGGAGGACGCCTATTTATAGTAAAGGGGTTCTAGGGTTAGGTTTTAGGGGCGTTTTACATCCGATTTCGACCACGCGGTCGCGATCGGACGGCTCCGGTCGCGGGCTGAGGCAAGGTGGACTTAGTGGCTGTGTAGAGGGCTAAGCGGGAGACGAGAGGGAAATGGAGCGGCGCGACAACGCGATTTAAAACACCGAAACACGTCCGACGAATAACCGAATACGGTGCCACTACGGTCGATCGTTCGGGTACCAGACGGACTCCGATTGAGACGAAAATTGGCAGGCGGCCTACCTATGTTAAAATAAGACCGCATATCAAGTTTCAAACCAATCAGAGGAAGTTTTATACACACTTTTGAAAACAAGGTTTTGATGATGCCGCGGGCGCGTGCGTGTGTGCTCGGGCTCAAAACGGGCAACGATGAGAACGGAGAGAACCGACAACTAATAACGGATGCAAGTTTTGAAAACTGGTGGCAACGGTGTGCCGATGCAATGCCGATGATGTGCATGATGCGATGATGATGCGACAAATAAAAATAAACACACGCCAGGAACGGAAAAGAGGGGAATCTTCTGGAGCGTCGGTCTCGGGCTGTCACACACCCCAACCAAGAACACTGGCGACGAACCCTCAAGCGCCGCCGCGAGCACAAAAGACTAAAGCTCGTAAGGGCATGGAAAGCAATGCATGCACATGGGAAAATTCAGATCTCGAGGATACAAAAAATCTCGTCGAATCCCCCAAACCTTCGGACCACGCATACGACCCCGACCTAATGGGATACATGGACACAGACCTGCCTGAAGATCTTGGTGATTTCGAAGAAAACAACTTTGTCCCTCCGATCGAGGAGGAGGAGAGCCTGGGAGCCGAATATTTTATCATCCCCGAAGACCCACTGGATCAGGAAGTATTCAGGAAACAACTCATCGCCACTGCTCGGAGCCTCAAGCTAAAGGAGAGACAACTCGAAGCCAAACATGATTCCATTAATGAAAGATGGACTAAGGTTTTGGCCGCCGAAGAAGGGTGCGAAGAGGAACGACAAGGGCAAACCAAAAGTTACGCGTATCGACGCTTGTTACCAGAGTTTGAAGACGAGGTCTTGGAACCTGCACCACCAAGAATCGCACAAGACGATCAAGCAGAGCGTCCTCCTCAAGGACGGGACAAGCAAAAGGAACTAGTTCAACCCAAAGACTGGAATGATCTGCGGTAGAAAATTAAGTCTAAACCCGAGAAAACCAGATCCGTTTACGGATCTAGAATTCGCACTCCCACAAGAAAAGACAAATACCAAGCTCGACCCAATCAGAACGGTGGATTTCGGGATACGCACCGCAATAGAACCTCGTCCGATCTCCAACATGACTTAGCTCAGATAAGGGGAGCCGCTCACTGATACGTCTCCAACATATCTATAATATTTGATGGTTTCATGCTATTATCTTCTCAAACTTTGGATGTTTTGTATACCTTTTATACATTTTTTCGGACTAACTGATTAACTCAGTGCCAAGTGCGAGTTCCTGTCTTCCATGTTTTTGACCCCTTTCAGAGGAGGATTTTGAACGGAGTCCAAACGGAACGAAACTGCCAAAAAGATTTTTTCTGAAAGAAAAAAATATCGGGAAGCGTGAGAATCAGGGCAGGGGGCCAGCAGGGACTCCACAAGCCCCCTAGCCGCGGCCAGGGGGCCCGCGCCTCCTTGACTTGTGGGCTCCCTGGGCCACCTTTGTCCTAGGACTTTCGCATGTAAATTCCCTAAAATCCCAGAAAAAATCAAGAGATCATCGAAAGTACTTTTCCGCCGTCGCAAGCTTTTGTCTCTGCCAGGTCCCATCTGGGGCACGTTCTGGTGCCCTGCCGGAGGGGGATTCGGACACGGTGGGCTTCTTCATCAACACCATGACCTCTCCGATGATGCATGAGTAGTTCACCATAGACCTACGGGTCCATAGCTAGTAGCTAGATGGCTTCTTCTCTCTCTTGGATCTTCAATACAAAGTTTTCCATGATCTTCATGGAGATCTATCCAATGTAATCTTATTTTGTGATGTGTTTGTCGAGATCCCATGAATTGTGGATTTATGATCAGATTATCTATGAATCTTATTTGAGTTTCTTCTGATCTCTCTTATGCATGATTTCATATCCTTGTAATTCTCTTCGAGTTGTGGGTTTTTTTCTGGCCAGCTAGATCTATGATTCTTGCAATGGGAGAAGTGCTTCGTTTTGGGTTCGTACCGTGCGGTGACCTCATCCAGTGACAGAAGGGGTAGCGAGGCACTGATCGTGTTGTTGCCATCAAGGGTAAAAAGATGGGGTTTTCATCATTGGTTTGAGATTATCCCTCTACATCATGTCATCTTGCTTAAAGCGTTACTCTGTTTGTCATGAACTCAATACACTACATGCATGCTGGATAGCGGTCGATGTGTAGAGTAATAGTAGTAGATGCAGAAAGTAACAGTCTACTTGTCTCGGACGTGATGCCTATATGTATGATCATTGCCTTAGATATCGTCATGACTTTGCGCAGTTCTATCAATTGCTCGACAGTAATTTGTACACCCACCATAATATTTTCTATTTTGAGAGAAGCCTCTAGTGAACACTATGGCCCCGGGTCTACTCCACACCTTATTTTCAGCCTTACACTTTTTCTTCGTTGCACTTGCCGCCTTCAGATCTCACTTTGCAAACAATCTTGAAGGGATTGACAACCCCTTTAAAGCGTTGGGTGCAAGCTCTTTGTGTTTGTGCAGGTACTCCGGACTTGACGAGATTCTCCTACTGGATTGATACCTTGGTTCTCAAACTGAGGGAAATACTTACTGCTCCTGTGCTGCATCACCCTTTCCTCTTCAAGGGAAAGCAAACGCAAGCTCAAGAGACGACACAAGGATCTCTGGCACCATTGCCGGGGAAGGACTTTTGTTGCCGTAGCAGAAGAATTTCTAGCACCGTTGCCGGGGACGATCAAGTCAAGAACTCATCCAAGGAAGTGTCGCAAACCCATCTCTTGCATTTACTTTGTTTGCGAGTTGCCTCTCGTTTTCCTCTCCCCCACTTCACCAATTTGCCTTTTTCGTTCGCCTTTTCATTCGCCCTTTTCTCTCGCTTGCTCTTTGTTCGCTTGTGTACTTGCTTGCTTGCCGAAGTCACCATGACTGAAAACACCAAACTTTGTGACTTCTCGAATACTAATAATAATGATTTTATTAGTACTCCGATTGCTCCCGCCACTAGTGCGGAGTCATACGAAATCAATGCCGCTTTGCTGAATCCTGTTATGAAAGAGCAATTCTCCGGCCTTCCTAGTGAAGATGCCGCATCCCATCTTAACACCTTCACTGAGCTTTGCGATATGCAAAAGAAGAAAGATGTGGATAATGATGTTGTTAAATTGAAGCTTTTTTCCTTTCTTGTTGCAAGATCGAGCAAAAACATGGTTTTCGTCTTTGCCCAAAAATAGTATCCATTCTTGGGATAAGTGCAAAGATGCTTATATATCCAAGTATTTTCCGCCGGATAAGATTATCTCTCTCCGTAATGATATCATGAATTTTAAGCAACTTGATCATGAACATATTGCACAATCTTTGGAGAGAATGAAATTGATGATTAGAAATTGTCCCGCTCATGGCTTGAGTCTTTGGATGATTGTACAAATCTTTTACGCTGGCTTGAATTTCGCTTCTAGAAATATCTTGGACTCCGCCTATGGTGGAACGTTCATGGAAATCACGTTAGGAGAAGCCACAAAACTCCTAGACAATATCATGATGAACTACTCTCACTGGCACCCTGAAAGGTCACCTACTAGTAAGAAGGTACACGCTATAGAAGAAATTAACTCGTTGAGTGCTAAGATGGATGAGTTAATGAATTTGGTTGCTAGTAGAAGTGATCCTTTAGATCCTAATGATATGCCCTTGTCTTCCTTGATTGAGAGTAGCAACGATAGCTTGGACGTTAATTTTTTTGGTAGGAATAATTTTGGCAACAATAATGCTTTTAGAGGAAACTATGTTCCTAGGCCTTTTCCTAGTAACTCTTCTAATAACTTTGGCAATTCCTACAACAATACTCATGAAAATTACAACAGATTACCCTCTGATCTAGAGAGTAATATCAAAGAGTTTATCAACTCGCAAAAGATTGTCAATGCGTCCATAGAAGAAAAACTACTCAAAATTGACGATTTGGCTAAGAGCGTTGATAGAATGTCTAGTGATATTGATGCTTTCAAAGTTAGATGTGGTCCTCCCAAGATAAATATGGATGAAACTTTGAAAGCTATGCGTGTTTCAGTGATTGAGAGCAAAGAAAGAACCACCCAAATTCGTGCTAGACATGAATGGCTTAAAAAGGCGTGTTCTCGTGATAAGAATCACGAAGATCTTAAAGTGCTTGGTGTGACTCCCATTGAATCTTTATTTGTTGTGTCAAACCTAATGATGATGGGGCTGGATATGAACCACTTTGGTTGAAAAGTGCCCCAATGATTCGGAGTCCATCTATCTTGATGCTAAAAGAATTGAAAGTGGAGTAGAAGATATTAAAACGTTGAGTAGTAATGAAATTACTACCTTGGATTTCAAGTAATTCAATTATGATAGTTGCTCCTTGATTGAATCCATTTCCTTGATGCAATCCATGCTAAACTCTCCACACGCTTATAGCCAAAACAAGGCCTTTACCGATCATATCGTCGAAGCCATGATAAAATCTCTTGAAGATAAACTTGAATTGGGAGTCTCTATCCCTAGAAAGCATCATGATGAGTGGGAACCTACTATCAAAATCAAAATAAAAAACTATGAATGCAATGCTTTGTGTGATTTGGGTGGTAGTGTTTCCGCGATTCCAAAGTCTTTATGTGATGTTATGGGTTTTAATGAGATTGAAGAGTGTTCTCTTAATTTGCATCTTGCGGATTCTACTGTGAAGAAACCCATGGGAAGGATCAATGATGCTCTTATTATTGTAAATAGGAACTATGTACCTGTGGATTTCATTGTGCTTGACATTGATTGTAATCCTACATGCCCTATTATTCTTGGTAGACCTTTCCTAAGGATTATCGGTGCTATCATTGATATGAAGGAAGGGAATATTAGATTTCAATTTACTTTGAAGAAGGGCATGGAGTACTTTCCTAGAAAGAAAGTAAGATTGCCTTATGAATCCATGATGAGGGCTACTTATGGTTTGAGCACCGAAGACGACGATACGTGATTTTATCACCTTATGCCTAGCTAAGGGCGTTAAACAATAGCGCTTGTTGGGAGGCAACCCAATGAATTTATCTTTTTCTTTCTGTTTTGTTGCATCCACAACATCATAATTTTATTGTGGTTGTGTTTTTTGTGTTTCTTTTTGTGTTTGAGCCAAGCAAAATCTTTATGACTAGTCTTGGTGATGGTTGTTTGATCCTGCTGGAAAAAGACAGAAACTTTTCGCTCACGAGATGATTTTTCATTTTTATTCAGAAAGAGGTTTTGAGTTGATTCTTTTTGCTTCTCGTTGACATGCCTTTTTCCCAGGCATTCGTAATTTTTCAGAATTTTTGAGGTACCAGAAGTATACGAAGTATACAGATTCCTACAGACTAGTCTGTTTTTGACAGATTCTGTTTTTGTTGAGTTGGTTGCTTGTTTTGATGAAACTATGGATAGTATCGGGGGTTACTAGCCATGGAAAAGTGAGAATACAGTAGCCCAACACCAATATCAATAGAATTCAAGTTTGCTACAGTAACTAAAGTGGTGGTAGTTTGTTTTCTTGTCCTAATGTTATCACGAGTTTCTCTTTAAGTATTGTGTTGTGAAGTTTTCAAGTTTTGGGCGATGTTCTCATGGACAAAGAGATAAGGAGTGGAAAGACCTCAAGCTTGGGTATGACCAAGGCATCCCAAGCCAAATTCAAGGACACCAAAAAGCCTAAGCTTGGGGATGCCCCGGGAAGGCATCCCCTCTTTCGCCTTCAATCTATCGGTAACATTACTTGGAGCTATATTTTTATTCACCACATGATATGTGTTTTGCTTGGAGAGTCTTGTATCTTAGGATTCTTTTTCCCTTTTTGTTGTGTCACAATCATCCTTGCTGCACACCTTTAGAGAGAGACATGCACTCATCATGATTTTGCTAGAATGCTCATAGTGCTTCACTTATATCTTTTGAGCTAGATAATTTTGCTCCATGTGCTTCACTTAGATATTTTAGAGTACGGCGGTGCATGACTTGGTAGTGGGCTTATGCTATGAAAGTAGTTCCAAAGGTGATAGGTACCCAAAGAGGATAGAAAATCTCCATCTTCATGTGCATTGAGTAGAAAGATAAGTCTTGATTCCTTTCAATTAGTTTTGAGACGTGGATTTGGTAATATTAAGAGCTATGTTAGTAGGGTGTTGTGAATCTAGAAATACTTGTGTTGAAGTTAGTGATTCCCGTAGCATGCACGTATGGTGAACCGCTATGTTAGGAAGTTGGAGCATAATTGATCTATTGATTGTCATCCTTTGTGTTGAGGTCGGGATCGCGCGATGGTTAACACCTACCAACCCTTCCCCTCGGAGTATGCGTTTAGCACTTTGTTTAGATTACTAATAAAAACTTTCGCAATAAGTATGTGAGTTCTTCATGACTAATGTGAGTCCATGGTATTGATGCACTTTCACCTTCCACCATTGCTATCCTCTCTAGTGCCACGCAATTCTCGCCAGTGCACAAACCAGCATATGTCTTCCTCAAAACAGCCACCATACCTACCTACTATGGCATTTTCATAGCCATTCCGAGATATATTGCCATGCAACTCCCACCGTTCAGTCTCATGACTTGTGCCGTCACTCTCATATTGCCATTGCATGATTGTAAGATAGCTAGCGAGATGTTTCAACATCATACGCCAAGCCAGATCGTTGCACATCCCGGTACACTGCCGGAGGCATTTCTTATAGAGTCATCATCGTTCTAAGCTTTGAGCTATGAGTAAATAAAAGTGTGATGATCATCATTATTAGAGCATTGTCCCATGTGAGGAAATAAAAAAAAATAGGCCAAAGAGCCCAAATAAAAAAAATAAAAAAAGAGAGGCCCAAGTGCCCAAATAAAAAAAATAAAAAAAAGAGAGAAAAAGAGAGAAGGGACAATGCTACTATATTTTTCCACACTTGTGCTTCATAATAGCACCAAGTTCTTCATGATTGAGAGCTTCTTGCTTTGTTACTACCATTTTCTAGTGGGAATCTTTATTATATAACCTGGCTTGTATATTCCAATGATGGGCTTCCTCAAAATTGCCCTTGGTCTTCGTGAGCAAGCACGTTGGATGCACACCCACTAGTTCTCCTTTTGAGCTTTCACATACTTATAGCTCTAGTGCACCCCTTGTATGGCAATCCCTACTCAGTCACATTGATATCTATTAATGGGCATCTCCATATCCCTTTGATACGCCGAGTCAATGTGACCATCTCCTCCTTTTTGTCTCACAACCACCACCACACTCTATTCCACCTATAGTGCTATATCCATGGCTCACACTCATGTATTGCGTGATAGTTGTAAAAAGTTTGAGAAAGTAAGAGTGCGAAAACAATTACTTGGCCAATATCGGGGTTGTGCATGATTTACATTAGTTGTGTGAGGATGATGGAGCATAGCCAGACTATATGATTTTGTAGGGATAACTTTCCTTGGCCTTGTCATTTCGAAAGTTCATGATTACCTTGCTAGTTTGCTTGAAGTATTATTGTTTTCATGTCAATAGCAAACTATTGTTTTGATTCTTACGGATCTGAACATTCATGTCACATGAAAGAAGTTGCAAAGGACAACTATGCTAGGTAGCATTCCACATCAAAAATTCAGTCTTTATCACTTCCCTACTCGAGGACGAGCAGGAGTTAAGATTGGGGATGCTTGATACGTCTCCAACGTATCTATAATTTTTGATGGTTTCATGCTATTATCTTGTCAAACTTTGGATGTTTTGTATGACTTTTATATATTTTTTCGGACTAACTTATTAACTCAGTGCCAAGTGCCAGTTCCTGTTTTTTCCATGTTTTTGACCCCTTTGAGACGAGGATTTTGAACGGAGTCCAAACGGAACGAAACTGCCAAAAAGATTTTTTCTGAAACAGAAAAAGATCGGGAAGCCTGAGAATCAGGGCAGGGGGCCTGCAGGTACCCCACAAGCCCCCTAGCCGCGGCCAGGGGGCGCGCCTCCCTGGCTTGTGGGCTCCCTGGGCCACCTCTGCCCTAGTACATTCGCCTATAAATTCCCTAAAATCCCAGAAAAAATCAGGAGATCATCAAAAGTACTTTTCCGCCGCCGCAAGCTTTCGTCTCCGCAAGATCCCATCTGGGGCACGTTCTGGTGCCCTGCCGGAGGGGGATTCGGACACGGAGGGCTTCTTCATCAACACCATGACCTCTCCTATGATGTGTGAGTAGTTCACCATAGACCTACGGGTCCATAGCTAGTAGCTTGATGGCTTCTTCTCTCTCTTGGATCTTCAATACAAAGTTCTCCATGATCTTCATGTAGATCTATCCGATGTAATCTTCTTTTGCGGTGTGTTTGTCGAGATCCGATGAATTGTGGATTTGTGATCAGATTATCTATGAATCTTATTTGAGTTTATTCTGATCTCTCTTATGCATGATTTCATATCCTTGTAATTCTCTTCGAGTTGTGTTTTTTTTTCTGGCCAACTAGATCTATGATTCTTGCAATGGGAGAAGTGCTTGGTTTTGGGTTCGTACCGTGCGGTGACCTCACCCAGTGACAGAAGGGGTAGCGAGGCACGCATCGTGTTGTTGCCATCAAGGGTAAGAAGATGGGGTTTTCATCATTGGTTTGAGATTATCCCTCTACATCATGTCATCTTGCTTAAAGCGTTACTTTGTTCGTCATGAACTCAATACACTAGATGCATGCTGGATAGAGGTCGATGTGTGGAGTAATAATAGTAGATGTAGAAAGTATCGGTCTACTTGTCTTGGACATGATGCCTATATGTATGATCATTGCCTTAGATATTGTCTTGACTTTGCGCGGTTCTATCAATTGCTCGACAGTAATTTGTTCACCCACCGTAATATTTGCTATTTTGAGAGAAGCCTCTAGTGAACACTATGGCCCCCGGGTCTACTCCACACCTTATTTTCAGCTTTACACTTTTTCTTCGTTGCACTTTCCGCCTTCAGATCTCACTTTGCAAACAATCTTGAAGGGATTGACAACCCCTTTATAGCATTGGGTGCAAGCTCTTTGTGTTTGTGTAGGTACTTTGGACTTGACGAGATTCTCCTACTGTGTTGATACCTTGGTTCTCAAACTGAGGGAAATACTTACTGCTCCTGTGCTGCATCACCCTTTGCTCTTCAAGGGAAAACCAACGCAAGCTCAAGAGACGACAGAAGGATCTCTGGCACCATTGCCGGGGAAGGACTTTTGTTGCCGTAGCACTCACCCAATGTGTTTCATAGATGAAGTGATGTGACATGAGTTCCCTGAAGGATTTAAACTTGTAAATATCGAAGAATACGTCGGGATGACAGATCCAGCTATATGGATCAAATATTTTCCCCTTCATATTCACATGGCCCGCGGAGATGATCTCCACGCCATCGAATACCTACCACTTAAGCTTAAAGGCCCGACTAGGCACTAGCTGAACATCCTCCCAAAAAACTCCATCGAAAGTTGGGAGGATCTTGAAGACGCCTTTTGAGACAACTTTCAAGGCACTTATGTTCGGCCACCTGGGTCCGATGACTTAAGCCACATAATCCAACAGCCCGATGAGTCATCTCGGCAATTCTGGAACAAATTCCTCAGCAAGAAAAATCAGATCGTTGATTGTTCGGATGCAGAAGCACTAACTTCCTTCCACAACAATATACGGGATGAATGGCTCGCCCGGATGCTTGGACAGTAAAGGCCAAGGACAATGGACGTCCTCACCTCCGCCATGATCCGCCATTGCACGGGTGAGGATACTTGGCTGGCTTAATGAAATAACCCTCCCTCAATCCTCGGCACTTGTACAGCCCGGGACAGTAATGGAAAGCCACGACACAATAAGAATAAGCATCGACACAATAGCGATGAGGCCGATGACACGGCGGTCAATGCCGGATTAAGCAACTCCAGGCGTGGACCCAAGAAGAAACCTTTCAAAGGAAACCAGGACGGGCCGACCATGTTGGACAAAATACTCGAGAGGCCTTGTCAGATACATGACACTCAGAATAAGCCCACTACTCACACCAACTGTAACTGTTGGGTGATCAAGGCAGTGGGCAAAAGCTTGGATGAAGACCAGTCAAAGAGCCCCCACAATGTGGATGACGAAGAACCTTGTTGCCCGAACAATGGAGGCCAAAAGCAGTTTCCCCCTGAAGTAAAAATGGTGAACATGATCTAATGTCACCCACTTGCCCAAAAAGGAGCCTAAGCGTGCGCTTCAAGGCATATATGCCATAGATCCAGTAGACCCGAAATATAATCCATGGTCGGCCTGTCCGATCACTTATGATCGCACGTACCACCCTACCAGTATTCGGCATGGGGGTCAGCAACTTTGATACTCGACCCCATCATTTAGGGGTACCATCTCACACGAGTCCTCGTGGATGCATGCAACAACCTTAATCTCATTTATGAGGATATGGTGCAGAAAATGGGGACTGGTACATCAAGATAAACCGAGCAAAACTACATTCAAAGGAGTAATTCCTGGCATCGAGGCTCACTGTTCACGCGCGATAACCCTAGATGTAGTGTTCGGCTCATCCAATAACTTTAGCAGCGAAGATTTGATGTTCATCATTGTCCCTTTCCGCAGTGGGTACCATGCACTTCTCGATCGTATGATATTCGCCCGCTTTAATGTCGTCCCTCATTATGCATACCTCAAGCTAAATATGCCGAGATCTAAGGGTGTGATCACAGTCAATGGTAACACCGAGCGATCCCTCCGGACCGAGGAATACACCGCAGCTTCGGCAACCGAAGTACAAGCCGATGATATGATTCCCAAGCCAAAGTTAGCTGTCAAGGAGCATAAACAGGCTCGTGCCTTGTCGTAGCCACATACCACGACACATAAATAGGGATACACTCCTCATAGCAGCACCTTGCCTCCAGCAAAGTATGTTCCTCGAAGACACAACTTTGCACTGAACATGCCATGGGAACCTATGGGGACTAATAATACACAGCTGAAAGGATCGATACGGTTGACTAGAGGGGGGGGGGGTGAATAGGCAACTACCAATTTTTAGCTTGTCTTAACAAATTGACGTTAGCAACAAAATGTTCTCTATATGAATGACTAGGTGAGGAACCTATATGTTGCTAACTACAATGATAATAAGTGCAAGCAAATAATACACCACAACTACAACAAGTATAAAGTAAAGGTAAGAGATAACCGCGAGTGGAACCGGTGGAGACGAGGATGTGTTACCGAAGTTCCTTCCCTTTGACAGGAAGTACGTCTCCGTTGGAGCGGTGTGGAGACACAATGCTCCCCAAGAAGCCACTAGGGCCACCGTATTCTCCTCACGCCCTCACATAATGCGAGGTGCCGTGATTCCACTATTGGTGCCCTTAAAGGTGGCGACCGGACCTTTACAAACAAGGTTGGGGCTATCTCCACACAAAGCTTGGAGGCTCCCAACTAGACCACGAAGCTTCACCACAATGGCATGTGGCTCCGAGGTTGCCTCAACTGTCTAAGGTGCTCAAACACACAAGAGTAACAAGATCCACAAGGGATTAGTGGGGGAATCAAATATCCTTTGGTGGAAGTGTAGATCAAGGGACTCTCAAGAAATCCCTAGAAAATCAACAAGTTTGATTGGCTAGGGAGAGAGATCGGGCAAAAGTAAGCTTTTGGAGCAACAATGGAGCTTGGAGAGGTTAAAGGTGAGATCCTCGAAGAAGAAGATACCTTTATATAGTGGGAGGCTCAGATCCAACCGTTACCCACCTACGATAGCAATAGACAAGCGGTACTACCGCTTTGGGAGCGGTACTACCGCTGCTACGAGCGGTACTACCGATCTGCACCTCACCAATCACGGTAGTAATAAATTGCTACCGTGCCTACTACTGCGGGGGGAAAAGCATGCAAAAAAGTCTGTCGGAGCGGTAGTAAAAAATTACTACTGCACTGAGGGCGGTAGTACCGCTCTTGGAGGAGTAGTAAAAAATTACTACCGCTCTGAGAGCGGTACTACTGGTGTGCCAGCGGTATTACCGCTGACACCAGTGGTACTACCGCTAACCCTTTTGCATAGACAATAAATATGGGTATGGAGCTCCATTGTGGCCAAAGAAAAGGTGGTGCACTAAGTGTACGTGATGATTCCACCCATACCTTTCCGACGCGGACCCCCTCTTAATAGTATGGCTTTCCTACGACTCAAAACCACCAAAGAGAAACATAGAAAGCAATCATCTCCGAGAGATTCCGAGGGGCATCGAGTCGTCTTGTGCCTAGATATGAATTATCTGAAATGCTCAACGCACACGATTAGTCTGCACAGGCATTGTCATGAATCACTAAAACCACTTAGGGAGAAATATGCCCTAACAATCTCTCCCCTTTTGGTGGACTGATGACAATACAGGATTTGCACACAAAGGATATAGAGAAGGCATATGCAAACCCCAAAAATATATAAACTAGGGACAAGCTCCCCCTGGGTGTGTGCCTACCAACACACAACCAAGGAAAGAGCACCCCCTAGATTTAATAGACTAAGCAATCCTTGATACATAGAAGATTAGATAGTTATAAATGGAAGCAAGGCATAACATGTGAGCATGAAGATAAGTCATAAGATAATAATACTCACAAGTTATTAATAGAAAGATAATAATGAGATGAAGGATAGGGAAGATATAGCATATGTCTCACACCATATGATAAAGTCTGTCATCTCATAGTTCCACCCATAAAGCAAAGACAAACAACGAAAGAAACTAAAGTTCAACAAACCAAACAACCATGAAAGCGAGAAAACGAGCAAATCCTACACTCTCTCCCCCTTTGGCATCGGGACACCAAAAAGGCAGAGAGGACACCTACGACATAGGTGGTAGCTCGAACTGGAGATAATATAGCCATCAGTCTTCGGTCTCCTCCTGAACATACTCCTCATGTGAGTCATCATCGGTCTCCTCCTCAGACGCAACCCACTGCAGCTGGGTCTTCTGCATCCACTCAGCCTCCGGGGTGATCTCTCGCTCAGAACCACTAGATATGTGCATATCAAGCTTCCTCATGATCATCTTGTCACGCTGACGACTCTCCTTTTGAGTGACATGGGTCCTGTACTATCCATTGGCCTGGATGCAGAACAAGGTCGTCATCCTATCAGTGAGCTTTTTGGCCCATGACGACTCAGCAGAGGAAGGCATATGTGATTCTGGAGCAGTCTCATCCTCAGCAGCAGCCACATCCTCATCAGAATCCCTAGGGGTAGTAGGTGAAGTGGAGGTGTTTGCCCATTTGTCCTTCTGGCGTAGTTTGATGGGCTCATGGCGAATACAATTAGCAGGAAGCTCAACACGTGGAAATGCCTTGGTCCAAGTCATCTTGATGAAGTAGAACAAACATAGACCGTAGATTGGGACCTTACGGTGGAAGACAGCAGAGTACAACTCGGACCACATAACATGAGAGACATCCAATTTGTCAGATGGGAGAGTCCGCCCCTTCTGACACATGATGAGCATATCTACCAGGTATGAGTGGACCTGGTCCTTGTTGCCAGCTATAGGAAACACGGTGTTGCGAAAAATGCGATGCATCACATCCAGAACCGGGGGCATAACATAGGAGACCTCACCAGATGGGGTATGCTTCAAAATATAGTAAGGTAGCAACTTCTCCTTGGCAGTAGCAGAAGGATTGGCATGCGGGCGCAAGCCAACTGGGTGGTGAAGCCCCTCATCCTGGATATGTAGAAGATCCATGAAATCCTTCCATGAAGTAGACAACACTTCCCCATTTGCCAGCTAGTTCATGGTGTGATCATCATTGGTGTGAAAGTGAACCGTGGCGAAGAAGTGTGCCACCAACTCATAGTCAAAATCTTTCTGAAAGGTCACGAGCTCCTCAAACTAAAGCTGGTCCACTATAGACGGAGCATCACCAAAATATATAGGGTCTTTCTTCAGATGGTTGATGTCAATCCACTGCACAGAAGCATACAAATTCTTCTTCGTCTTGAGGACGTCTTCAAAGATAAGAAACTGGTCTTTATTCCTGAACAATTCACCTCCAAGGAACTGTTCCCTATTGCTATTGTATGGGTTGATCCTCCGTCACCACTGAAACTCTCCTAGTGGCATGGTATTCCAGTCAACAGAGTTCTTAGCCTTCTAAGCAGTCTTCTTGAAATTGTGCTTGGGTGCTTTAGAACCTTCAGCAACATCAGATGAGCGGTGACGCTTGGAGTTGTCATCCCTAGGTGGGTTAGAGCGCCTGGAACCACCACCTATGATATGCAAAAAGCAAACACAACAAAAAGGACACAAAACGTCAACGCAAAGATCAAGAATCAACATAAAAAGCTCAAAAAGGAGAAGGTTCAAATGTGTGTGCAAGGAAGGGCGGTAGTACCGCCACTGAAGTGGTAGTAAAATTTTACTACCGCTCTAGGAGCGATAGTACCGCTACTCGAGCATAGTAAAAATTTACTACCGCCCTGGCAGCGGTAGTACCGCTTTGACAATGGTAGTACCTCTGCTCTAGCGGTCGTACCACATGAGGGGGGGGGGCAGAGTGCCAGATTTGATAGGGCCATGACACCAAAAATCCCCAATCCTTTGAAACGAAACCTTAGATCTGGGACTGCTGAGCACCCCTACACACAAGAGACCCTACTCCATGAATGATATACTACCCAAGAACTCCCCAATCCCTCTAGGTAGAGGATAGGGTGCCATGAAGAAACAAGTCATAGACATGCCCCTAACCCTAGATTCAACAAAAACCAAGCAAATATAAAGGGAAAGAGGGGCAGTTCCAAGGTCTATGGCATGTGGGAGAGGATCCCACCGATCGGAATTGGAGAAGGGTGACCGGAGATAGAGATCCGGCTATCCCCTTGGGCAGCACCTTGAGAGAGGAGAGAGAGAAAAGGAAGAAGAACTCAGGGTGAATGGGCAAAGGGGAAAAACTGCCTCCCCTGCCCTTTAAATACCCCCCGAGGTCGTGGCGGCGCGGTAGTACCGCTTTCATCGCAGTAGTACCGCTTGGCCAGGGGTAGTACCGTTTTCCGAGCGGTAGTAAAAATTTACTACCGTGCTGGGGGCGGTAGTACCGCTCTCCCAGCGGTAGTAAAATTTTACTACCTTGCTGGGGGCGGTAGTACCGTGCACTTTTCGACAAAATAGCCTGCAAAATAGCTGTACTCCCCTTAATAATAGAAAGAACTTGAACAAAGCCAGTGAATCAAGAAAAAGAACAAGAAGACCTCAACAAGAATAAGAAGCAACACCGAGTCTCCTAATGGAGAGGGTGGTGGCCGGAGCCACCTATGTTTGAGACAAATGGTATGACACCGCGAAGAATTATCCTTGGGTTCATGACCACAACTCGTCTTTGAAGCACAAGTGCCATCAACAATGGTGAATGTAAAAGATTTGATCAATTTGTGCATAATAGGGGGAGGAGAGGTTCATTGAGAGAACAACACTCCCCCTATGTCCATGCCTACATCTAGAGCCAAATATAATGATGAGTGAGGTGTGGTGTGCCTAGTTTAATCTACATTACTTGAATCAATGATATTGAGCTCATGCCTTAACTCGCGAAACCTTGCTTCATCTAGAGGTTTGGTGAAAATATCTACAAGTTTCTCTTGAGTGTTGATGAAGAGGACCTCAATATCTCCTTGCTTGATATGATCTCGAATGAAATGATGACATATATCAATATGCTTGGTCTTGCTATGTTGCACCAGATTAAGGGGTATCTTGATAGCACTCTCGTTATCATATAGAAGCGGCACTTTAACACAAGTGACACCGTAATCCTTTAAATTTTGCCTCATCCATAATATTTGAGCACAACAACTTGCGGCAGCTACATACTCAGCTTTGGTGGAAGAAAGTGACACACAATTTTTCTTCTTTGAAGACCAACTTACCAGGGAACGACCAAGGAATTGGCATCCTCTAGAGGTTGACTTCCTTCCAACATAGTCTCCAGCCCAATCTGAGTTAGAGTAACCTACTAAACTGAAGCTTGCTCCTTTGGGGTACCATAAGCCAAAGTTTGGGGTATGAGCCAAATATCAAAAGATTCGTTTGACAGCCGCATAGTGGCTTTCCTTTGGTGTGGATTGAAACCGTGCATAGATTCCCACACTCAGCAAGATATCGGGTCTAGATGCACAAAGGTAAAGTGAGGAGCCAATCATGTTGCGATATACCTTTTGATCCATGACTTTACCATTGGGATCACTGTCGAGCTTGCATTTGGTTGGCATGGGAAATTTGACTGGCTTGACGTCCTCGAGCTCGAACCTCTTGAGCATGTCTTGAGTGTACTTGGCTTGTTTGATGAATGTTCCTTCTATTCCTTGTTTGATTTCAAACCCGAGAAAGAACTTCAAGTCTCCCATCATTGACATCTCAAACTTCTCGGTGATTAGTTCAAAAAATTATTCATTGAAAGATTTGTTAGGAGAACCAAATATAATATCATCAACATATAGTTGGCATATGAACAACTCCCCTTTGACCTTCTTGGTAAAAAGAGTGGGATCAATTTTCCCAATCTCAAACCCACGGTCTTGCAACAACTCAGTAAGGTACTCATACGACGCACGTGGGGCTTGTTTAAGATTGTAGAGTGCCTTTCTGAGTTTGTATACATGAGTGGGGAGCTTGGGATCCTCGAATCCCGGGGGTTGTTTGACATATACCAACTCATTTAAAGGACCGTTTAGAAAAGCACTCTTCACATCCATTTGTTGTAATTTAAAATCATGATGAGAAGCAAAATCAAGTAACATGCGAATAGATTCAAGACGAGCGACAGGAGCAAAGGTTTCACCATAGTCGATACTTTCGACTTGGGAGTAGCCTTGCGCCACCAGTCTTGCCTTGTTTTCGAACGATCACACCATTTGCATCCTGCTTGTTCTTGAAGATCCATTTGGTTCCAATGACATTATGTTTCTCCGTTGGTCTTGGCACTAATTTCCAAACTTGATTGCGCTCGAAGTTGTTAAGTTCATCATGCATAGCTTCAAGCCAATCCTCATCATAAAGTGCATCATCTACCTTTAGGGGTTCAACACACGAAACAAAAGTTTGATAACCTTTAGGGGTTCATCATGCATACAAAAGTTTGATAACTGTTAACGAGTGGTTACCCCTTTATTGAAGCTACCAAGCACATTCTTGAAGATGTGTTGTCGAACACGGAGTTTGTTGGCTATCTTGGCAGCACGATGCTTCATAATTTCCCTACTTGATAATGTAGGGGTTTCTTCTTGAACGCTTTGTGCACCGTCTTGAGCTTGCTCACTAGATTTCCCTTGATCTTGAGTTGCCTCGGAATCTGGAGCACGATCTTGGACATCATTTGGTGTGGCACCATCTCCATGAGGTTGATCTTGTCCTTGATCAGGTTCATCGGGTTGAGGGTCTTCATTTTGTTCTTCAGAAGCGTGTGGGTCTAGCGAGGGTGATGGATCCACTTGAGTAGAGCATTGTCCTTCTCCTTCGACCACAAGGGGTTCCTCAGTGAGGAGTATTTGACCAATCCCCATTCTTCTTATGGCTTGAGGACGAATTTCATCACCTACATCACAAAGACCACTTTGCTCCACTTGGGAGCCATTATTCTCATCAAACTCCATGTTACACGTCTCCTCAATGAGTCTGGTGGACTTGTTGAGAACACGGTAAGCATGGGAGTTTGTAGCATAACCAACAAATATGCCCTCTTGAGCTCTAGCTTCAAATTTAGATAAACGGACAATTTTCCTAAGTATGAAACACTTACAACTGAACACCCGGAAGTACTTGAGGTCGGGCTTGTTCCCTATGAGGATCTCATATGGAGTCTTGTTCAAGCCTTTCCGCAGGTAGAGCCGATTGGATGCATGACACGCGGTACTAATGGCTTCACCCTAGAAGTTGTACGAAGATTTGAATTCCGCCATCATGGTTCTTGTCGCGTCCATCAATGTCCGGTTCTTCCTTTCTGCAACACCGTTTTGTTGAGGGGTATAGGGTGCTGAGTATTGATGCTTGACCCCCTCATCACTAATAACTCATTTAAGGTGTAGTTCTTGAACTCAGTGCCGTTGTCACTTCTAATCATCAATATCTTTGCTTCATGTTGACATTGAGCTTCATTAGCAAAGTCGATGACAGTTTGCTGAGTCTCATTCTTCTTATTGAAGAAATATACCCAAGTGTATATTGAGTAGTCATCCACGATCACCAAGCAATACTTTCTTCCCCCAAGACTATCAAAAGAGGGAGGTCCAAATAGATCCATGTGAAGGAGCTCCAAAGGCCTTTTAGAGTATATGACAGTTGTGGGACGGTGAGCTGTTCCATGAAGCTTTCCTTCAATACAAGCACAGCAAGTACAGTCTGTGGAAAAAGTCACATTTGTTACTCCACGAGCATGGTCCCCTTTGAGGAGACTTTGCAAAGATCTCATATTGATATGGGCTAGTCGGCGATGCCATAGCCAACCCACATCAACTTTAGCCATTAGACAAGTCGCGGTCTTAGTAGGTCACTCCGAAAAGTTTACTACATAGAGACCGTTCTCGACATATCCAACAAAGGCTACTTTAAGAGTCTTGCTCCACAAAAGGGCCACGGTATCAACATTAAAGAATGTGGCAAAGCCCATAATTGCAAGCTGTCGAACGGAAAGGAAATTGTATGCAAGGGACTCAACAAGCATGACCTTCTCTATAGATAAATCTTGAGAGATGACCACCTTACCAAATCCCATTACCTTAGATGTTGAGGCATCATAAAATTGGACATGGGTGGGCATAGATGGAATTGGATGCACATCCACCACCAAGTCCTTTCTCCCGGTCATATGATTTGTTGCTCCACTATCGAGCAACCATGACACCCCACCGGAAGCAAACTCGTGGACGAGATCAATGCTTGGATTTAGGTACCCATTTTTGAATGGGTCCTTTGATGTTAGAAACAAGGGTCTTAGGAACCCTAATAGCCCACTCAATGTACTCATAATAAGAACCAACAAATTTGGCATAAACATGCCATCACTAGCACGGCATAAAATATAAGAGGGGTTAAAATCGCTGGCGGTGTTGGTGGGAGTGGTTTTGCGCTGCTTGACATTGTCACCCCCTTCCTTGTTCTTCATATTCTTATGAGTACTCTCACCCTCTTTGACAAAGATGTACTTAAGATAGGAAGATGGCTTGGTATTGTTTTTCCTTCTCTTCTTAGACTTGGTTGCAAACCCAAGTCCTTTCTTTCCTGCAACTTCCTTTTGATTGCTCAAAAGATGATTTCCATTTTTCTCTCCTTGGATGCACGTAACGAGGCCCTTCTCCAGTTGTTATTTCAAGTTGGCATTCTCCTCCACAAGATGCACATGCTCACAACAAGGGTTAGAAGCACAAGCATTATCAATTAAAACAAACGGAGGACAACTAGAAATTTCCTTGGTTAGTTTTACTTGGAGTTGATCATGAGACTCCTTACGGGAGGAGTGAGCACTTTTCAAGACCTTGTGGGCCTTGTCGAGTATATCAAAATCTTCCTTGAGTCTATCATGGCCAACCTCAAGTGCAACCTTCTCATATTTAAGCACACGAGTAAGAACAATAGCATGATCAAGATCTTTTCGTAATTTACCATGATCAACGTTGTGTGACTCCTCAAGAGCCAAACGAAGACCGCACCCTTCTTCTAGAGCAATGGATAGTTTTGCTATCTCGTCGGCATAATCATGACTATGTTCTTGCATCTTGGAGATAGTATCCTCATGATTCTCAATGAGATCATTGGCTTCACCAAGTTGTTCCAAAAGAGCAACAAAGTGTCTTTTGGTTTCACCCTTGATCTTACATAAGAATTTATCAAATTCATTTTCATCAAGTTCTACTACCTCACTATTATCAACACAATCTAATAATGAAGGAGAGGTAGTGAGAGCGGTCTTGGTGCTAGGGGTTACCTTATTGATACCTTTGGCCATGAGGCACTTGGCGATATGGTTCTCGTTGGTGGCATCGAAGAGAGATACCTTGGGGGAGGAAGTGGCAATGGAGACGGTGGCCGTTGCCATCCCCTTACGACTTGTATCGTGTTCATCATCATCGGGGTGTACTCTTGATGGGACACCAAGCCCCTTGGATGAGTCTTCTTGGTGAAGGTGTTCTTGTTAGGGAAGGACTTGGGCCTATCCTTGTGAATGAGCTTGCCCCCGTTGTCCTCCCTCTTCTCATAGGGACAATCTGCAACAAAGTGACTTACATTTCCGTAGTTGTAGCATGTCCATACTCGTTGTTTGTTCTTGGTCCCACTTGAGTTGTCCTTGGAGAAGTTGGGTCTTGAGTTTCTTTTGTTTCCCCAAAACTGCCATGAAGCAAGAGCCGTGTCCTCATGATAAGCGTATTTTGTGTCTTCACGGCAGCCATCTTCTTCCTTTTCTTCTTCATCAACAATGGCCTTGGTCTTTAAGGCAAGGTTGGGTGATGCTGTTTTTGACCGAACACGAGCAAGCGCATTGTCCGCGGTGTTGTTCATGATATCCATAGCAATGAACTCATCCAACACTTTGCGTGAGGACAAGGAGTGAAAATCTGGTCTTTGCCGAATGACGGAAGACATGGCTTTGTTGAAAGACATGATTGCCTTGAGAAACTTGCGCTTGATCCATCTGTCATCCGTATCTTTGCTCCCATGATCTTGGAGAGAAACAATGAGGGCAGTCACCCTCCGATATAGATCACGGGGGTCCTCATCTTCTAGCATCACAAACTCATCGGCCTGATCGAGGACCACTTCAAAGTTTGACCGTTGAATGCTTGAGCTCCCCTTGTATAGCACCATGATGTGCTCCCAACACTCCTTTTAACGAGTGAAGGGCCACAGGTGTGGGAGGTCCTCTGGTGGCACAGCGGATTGAAGGATGAACAATGCGGAATGATTGTATTGGTTGTTCGCCTCTTCTCCGCGAGTAAGGTTCCTTGGATCATGAGCATAGTAACCTTGCTCGACGATTGTCCAAAGATTTGTTGAGCTGTGATTCAAATGAGACTTGATAGGAAAAACCCAACTAGCGAAATCACCTTTAACAAGGTTTGGAGGAGGTACTAGGTTATTAATATGCGAGGTAGGAACCGGTCCTCCATAGACCGGAGGAGGGGGAACCGAGGAAAAAGTCCCCGTCCCATTCTTGTCATAAGGGGACAAGGTTTGAGTACCTTTAGCCACTTCCTTATCGGAATTGGCCTCCGACACCGATGAGGTGGGTTTAACCACAAGCACGGGTCGGGAGAATTTATCATCCCCTCAAGTAATTCTGTAAGCATGGATTTGACTTCGGTAGTCACGAACATCTTGAGTGAAGCCATGGCCTCATTCAAGTCCTCTCGTGTGGTAGAAATCACCTCCACAGCCTCCGACCCTTCGGGACGATCCCCACCATCGTCAACCATACTCTTCGGGTGGTGAAACCCTTAATAAAGTGACGTAGCTCTGATACCAATTGAAAGGATCGATATGGTTGACTAGAGGGGGGGGGGTGAATAGGCAACTACCAATTTTTAGCTTGTCTTAACAAATTGACATTACAAACAAAATGTTCTTTATATGAACGACTAGGTGAGCAACCTATATGATGCTAACTACAACGATAATAAGTGCAAGCAAAGAATATGCCACAACTACAACAAGTATAAAGTAAAGGTAAGAGATAACCGCAAGTGGAACCGGTGGAGACAAGGATGTGTTACTGAAGTTCCTTCCCTTTGACAGGAAGTACATATCTGTTGGAGCGGTGTGGAGGCACGATGCTCCCCAAGAAGCCACTAGGGCCACCGCATTCTCCTCACGCCCTCACACAATGCGAGGTGTCGTGATTCCACTATTGGTGCCCTTGAAGGCAGCGACCGGACCTTTACAAACAAGGTTGGGGCTATCTCCACACAAAGCTTGGAGGCTCCCAACTAGACCACGAAGCTTCACCACAATGGCATGTGGCTCCGAGGTGACCTCAACTGTCTAGGGTGCCCAAACACCCAAGAGTAACAAGATCCGCAAGGGATTAGTGGGGGAATCAAATATCCTTTGGTGGAAGTGTAGATCAAGGCCCTCTCAAGCAATCCCTAGAAAATCAACAAGTTTGATTGGCTAGGGAGAGAGATCGGGAGAAAGTAAGCTTGTGGAGAAACAATGGAGCTTGGAGAGGTTAAAGGTGAGCTCCTCGAAGAAGAAGATACCTTTATATAGTGGGGGGCTCAGAGCCAACCGTTACCAACCTACCACAGCAATAGACAAGCGGTACTACCGCTCTGCACCTCACCAACCACGGTAGTAATAAATTACTACCGTGCCTACTACTACAGGGGGGAAAATATGCGAAAAAGTCCGTCGGAGCGGTAGTAAAAAATTACTACCGCACTGAGGGCGGTAGTACCGCTCTCGGAGCGGTAGTAAAAAATTACTACCGCTCTCGTGTCATAGACAATAAATATGGGTATGGAGCTCCATTGTGGCCAAAGAAAAGGTGGTGCACTAAGTCTATGTGATGATTCCACCCATACCTTTCCGACGCGGACCCCCTCTTAATAGTACATCTTTCCTACAACTCAAAACCACCAAAGAGAAACATGGAAAGCAACCGTCTTCGAGAGATTCTGAGGGGCATCGAATCGTCTTGTGCCTAGATATGAATTATATGAAATGCTAAATGCACACGATTAGTCCACACATGCATTGTCATCAATCACTAAAACCGCGTAGGGAGAAATATGCCCTAACAATAGCCTATTGTTCGGGTAAACTGAATCACGACCAGTATAGTCTTCAAACATATATAGTGTTGGGGAACGTTGCATGGGAAGCAAAAAATTTCCTACGCTCACCAAGATGAATCTAGGACATGCATATCTATGAGAGGAGAGATTGAATCTACATAACCTTGTATATTGCTAAGCGGAAGCGTTCAAGAATGCGGTTGATGTAGTGTTACATCTTCGCGATCCGATCACCATCCGTCCCACGAACTCCCGATCGAGCGCCGAATGGACATCACATCCGCGTTCAACACACATACGGCTTGATGGTGCCTTCACCTCCTCGATCCAGTGAGCGATGGTGAAGTAGCAGCCCGAGTCCTCTGCATCATGACAATGTGGTGAGGTGGTGGTGGTGACAGCTCAGTAGGGCTTCGCCGCACGATGTTTACATATTGGTTACATATTGTACGAAGATCTATATCGGTCGAACCTTGATGTCAAGTATTCAATCAATCCCATATATAATGCCCTCTGTCCATCGGTATGTTACTCTCCCGAGATTCGATCGTCGGTATCTCCATACCTAGCTCAGTCTCATTATCGGCAAGTCTCTTTACTCGTTACATATTATAAGATCCCATGACTAACTCTTTAGTCACATTGCTTGCATGCTTGTTGTGATATTGTATTACCGAGTGGGCCCTGAGATTCCTCTCCATCACATGGAGTGACAAACCCCAGTCTTGATCGATGCCAACTCAACAGACACCCTCGGAGATACCTGTAGAGCAACTTTATAGTCACCCAGTTATGTTGCGACGTTTGATACACCCCAGGTACTCCTTCGGGGTCAGTGAGTTGCGTGATCTCATGGTCATAGGAACAGATACTTGACATGCAGAAAACGAAAGCAATAAATTGACATGATCATATGCTACGTTCATAGTTTGGGTCTTGTCCATCACATCATTCTCCTAATGATGTGATCCCGTTTTCAAATGACAACTCATGTCTATGGCCAGGAAACCTTGACCATCTTTGATCAATGAGCTTGTCCATTAGAGGTTCACTAGGGATAGTGTGTTGTCTATGTATCCACACATGTATTTGAGTTTCCAATTAATACAATTCTAGCATGGATAATAAATGATTATCATGAACAAAGAAAGGGAATATAATAATAACCACTTTATTATTGCCTCTAGGACATATTTCTAACAGTCTCCCACTTGCACTAGAGTCAATAATCTAGCTCACATCACTATGTGATTTACATTGTAATGAATCTAACACCCATACAGTTCTGGTGTTGATCATGCTTCGCTCGTGGAAGAGGCTTAGTCAACGAGTGTGCAACATTCACATCCTTGTGCACTTTGCATATATTTATGTCCTCCTCCTTCATGTAATCACAGATGGAATTGAAGCATCTCTCTATGTGTCTGGTCCTCTTGTGAAACCTTGGTTCCTTGGCTAGAGCAATGGCACCGGCGTTATCACAGAACAAAGTCATTGGATCCAGTGCGCTTGGCACACAACTCCAAGATTTGTCATGAACTCCTTCATCGAGACACCTTCTGTAGCCGCCTCCAAGGCAGCCATGTACTCCGCTTTGCATGCAGAATCAACTACCACACTTTCCTTGGAACTGCACTAGCTTGCCGCTCCCTCATTTAGAATAAATACGCATCCGGTTTGAGACTTAGTCATTCGGATCAGTGTCAAATCTTGCATCAACATAACCCTTTACGACGAGCTCTTGATCACCTCCATACATGAGAAACATTTCCTTAGTCCTTTTCAGGTACTTCAGAATATTCTTAACCGCAGTCCAATGTTCCATTCCTGGATCACTTTGAAACCTTCTCGCCATACTTATGGCAAGGCTAACATAAGGTCTTGTGCACATCATTGCATACATGATAGAGCCTGTGGCAGAAGCATAGGGGACGACACTCATCTTTTCCCTATCTTCTCAATCACTCGGTATTGAGTATTACTCAACTTCATACCTTGCAATACAGGCAAGAACCCTTTCTTGGACTGATCCATTTTGAGCATCTTCAAAACTTTTTCAAGGTATGTGATCTATGAAAGTCCTATCAAGAGTCTCGATCTATCTCTATAGATCTTGATGCCTAATATGAAAACAGCTTCTCCTAGGTCCTTCATTGAAAAACTCTTATTCAAGTATTCTTTTACGCTTCCCAAAAATTCTATATTGTTTCCAATCAGCAATATGTCATCCACATATAATACTAAGAAACGCAGTAGAGCTCCCACTCACTTTCTTGTAAATACAAGCTTCTCCATAAACTTGTATAAACCTAAACGCCTTGATCACCTCATCATAGCGCTGATTCCAACTCCGAGATGCCGGCACGAGTCCATAAATGGATCGTTGGAGCTTGCATACTTTGTCAGCATTCTGTGGATCGACAAAACCTTCAGTTTGCATCATATACAACTCTTCCTTAAGGAAACCGTTACGGAACGTTGTTTTGACATCCATCTGCCAAATTTCATAATAAAAAAATGCATCTAGTGCTAACTTGATTCTGACGGACTTAAGAATTGCTATGGGTGAGGAACTCTCATCGTAGTCAACTCCTTGAACTTGTGAAAAACCTTTTGCCACAAGTCGAGATTTATTGATGGTGATATTACCGTCCGCGTTCATCTTCTTCTTAAAGATCCATTTAATTTGAATGGCCTTTCGCCCTTCACGTAATACTTCCAAAGTCCATACTTTGTTTTCATACATGGATCCTATCTCGGATTTCATGGCCTCTAACCATTTTTAGATCTGGGCCCACCATCGCTTCTCCACAACTCGTAGGTTCATTGTTGTCCAACAACATGACTGTTAAGACAGGGTTACTGTACCACTGAGAGCAGTGTGTGCCCTTGTCGACCTACGAGGTTCGATAGCAACTTGATTCGAAGCTCCATGATCATCATCATTAGCTTCCTCATCAATTGGTGTAGGCTCCACATAAACATCTTTCTGCATTGCACTACTCTCTGGTTGAAGTAAAGGTTCCACAACCTCATCAAGTTCTATCTTGCTCCCACTCAATTCTTTCGAGAGTAACTCTTTCTCAGGAAATGTTCCATTCTTAGCGACAAACTATTTGTCTTCGGATATGATATAGAAGGTATAACCAACTATTTCTTGTGGGTATCCTATGAAGACACATTTCTCCGCTTTGGGTTCCAACTTTTCTAGCTGAAGCTTTTTGACATAAGCATTGCATCCCCAAACTTTAAGAAACAACTACTTTGGTTTCTTGCCAAACCACACTTCATACAACGTCGTATGAAAGGATTTAGACGGTTCCCTATTTGAAGTGAATGCAGCTGTCTCTAATGCATAACCCCAAAATGATAACGAAAAATCGGCAAGAGACATCATAGAACGCACCATATCCAATAAAGTACGATTACGACGTTCTGACACACCATTACGCTCTGGTGTTCCACGCGGTGTCAAGTGTCAACTGTGAAACAATTCTACATTGTCTTAGGTGAGTGCCAAACTCATAACTCAGATATTCTCCTCCTCGATCAGATCATAGGAATTTAATATTCTTGTTATGATGATTCTCAACTTCACTCTAAAATTGCTTGAAGTTTTCACTCATTTCAGACTTGTGTTTCATTAAGTTAAGATACCCATATCTACTTAAGTCATCACTGATGGTGAGAAAATAATGATATCCACTACATGCCTCAATGTTCATAGGACCGCACACATCTGTATGTATGATTTCGAATAAGTCACTTTCCCGCTCCATTATTCCGAAAAACGGGGTCTTAGTCATCTTACCCATGAGCATGGTTCACATGTGTCAAGTGATACAAAATCAAGTGACTCCAAAAGTCCATCAGCATGGAGCTTCTTCATGCGTTTTACACCAATATGACCTAAGCGGCAGTGCCACAAGAAGTGGTACTGTTGGGTATATTATTTGCGGCCTGACCCGCCCTGTTGGGCCGGGTCAGGAAAGCGGCGAGTCATATATACGTGGCCAGTACAAGCCTTGGAAAGGCCTAAGGTGTGCAGGAAGGTCTTCGTCATCAGGGCCGCCAGGGCCCATGAGCTGGATGGCGGTTCAGGATTGATGGAGAAGATAAGTCGCCAAGGAGGTTTCCTAGCTAGGAAAACACGGCGACTTAGAGATATGGCAGGCCACGTTTTGTAAGGTGGCCAAGACTTTGTAAACCTAGGGGCCTCGACTTGTATATTAAGGAGAGTCTCTTGGGCAGATAGATTAAGTTAGAAATCATCGAGAGCTAGGTCAGGCGAGTTACGCCCTCCTTGTAATCGAATCCACCATCAATATACACAAAGTAGGACGTAGGATTTTCCTCTAGGGGATGGGCCGAACCTGGGTAAACCCTAGTCTCGCTTCCGCTCACCCTCTTTGAGTCACCACCAAGGTGTGATGGCTCCATCACTAAGTCCTTTCACGAGGACATCTGCAGTGACAAAACCACGACAGTTGGCGCCCACCGTGGGGCTTACGCACGGTGGAGTTGAGTTCTCAAAGGGAGCCCTTCCGGGGTTAGGAAGCTATGCGGTCGGCATCATGATGAAAAGCCGCCGCGGGAGGTACTACATCAACAACTCTCAGTGGGGACCTGAGGCCGATTCGATCGAATCTGGATGCACGGTCCCCTTCGGCAAGATTCACGTCTTCATCGGCAAGATTGGGGCTCCCGTACCTGAGCCGGACACCTTCACCGACATCGTCGAGCCGGCCCGGTCCGCCTATCCCGCCAAACATCAGGTCAGGAAACACCACACTTTCGTTGGTTTTACGCAAGGAACCGACCTACCGGACGAGCCGGTAATCCAGGAGATCACCCCTGTCAACTAGGACGACGAGTCGTCCATGGGTGACACAGATTCAAACTACCCTCTCCACGAAGGACAACTCGGGGGGTTGTCGGAGGTAGTAATCCCTGAGGACGTTGTAGGTCCACACCGTCAAGTCGCCATCTGCATGCCGGGGGCAGCGCCGCTTCAGCCAAACGCGGCAGGTAACAATGAAGCTAGCGGATCAGGGAAGGCTCCGGCTCAAGCCATGACGGATCTGGTAGCAGAGACGGCCAAACTCATGGCGATCCCTGTGACGGTGGAGAACCAGGAAGCGGTCAACACCGAACTGACGAAACTGAGGGAGGAGATGTCCAAGATCCAGCACGACATAGCGGGCCCAGATCGCCGCGGAGACAGAACGGCTGAATACTGAGGGATGTCGGCTTGAGAGACAGCAGTGTGCCTCTGATACAATCCACCAGAGGAGGCATCACGGCCGTCTGCCGGCTGATTTAAACCCAACTCGGCTCTTTGACAGCCCACGCACCCCTGGCGTAGAGCACGACCGACCATGGCAAGTCGCCTCGCGAGGCGGTCCGGCTCAGCCACCGCCTGACCCGCACGCACCTCAGCCAACGACAGCTCACACACCCCATTTTCAGAAACCACGGGTTCACTTTTCAAACCCCGTTGACAACATGTTAGCAGGAACCCACCACCTTGAGTCTCTCCCCATCCACGGAAACTCTCCGGCCGAGGTAGAGGCAAGAAACGCCATTGAGATGCTGAAAATAGCGGTGGTGCAACATGCACAATACTCATATAGCCACGAGCGGCTGCACTCCATGCCCCAGGCGAGTCACACCAGACGTGCAAAGAGGAAGGGAAGGAATACCTGGTTAAGAGACCGGTCTATTTTGTCAGCGAAGTCCTAACCCTCTCCAAACAGCGCTACCTGCACTGACAGAAGCTAGTTTTTGGGGTATTCATGGCGAGTCGGAAACTAAAACATTACTTTCAAGAGCATCCCATCACGGTGGTCAGTTCTGCGCGACTTCGTGATATTATATAGAATCATGAGGCGACCGGGCGGATTGCTAAGTGGGCCATTGAGCTTGGACCCCATCACGTGAAATATACCCCCCGCACGGCCATTAAGTCTCAGGCTTTAGTGGACTTCATCAACGATAGGACCGAGTTGCAAATTCCGGAAGACGGACCTGATCACACATATTGGACTATCCATTTTGATGGGTCTAGGCAGCTGGAAGGCTCGGGGGCTGGCGTGGTATTGACTTCGCCTCTGGGTGACAAGTTTTGCTATGTCCTCCGACTCATGTTCCCATGTACCAACAATGCGGCAAAATACAAGGCCTTGCTCCATGGTCTTAGAATCGCCAAAGAGATTAACCTCAGTCGGGTCAGATGTTTGGGCTACTCAAATCTTGTGGCACAACAAGTTTCTGGCACATGGTATTCCAGAGATCCTCTGATGGTGGCTTATGGGCATGCTGTGTCAGACATAGCGGGTCATTTCCATGGCTATCAGGTTGATCACATTGATCGTCGGCTCAACGAGGTGGCTGACACTCTTTCATGGCTAGGTTCACAGCGTAAGCCGGTTCCCCCTAACGTCTTTTTGGATGTATTGCACAACCCATAGGTGAAATTGCCTTCGGAGGAAGACTTAGCAGTTCCTGACCCTCAGTCTCAACTTGTGGCGGCTCTCCTTGCTACCACGGATTGGGCAATCCCCTACATGGCGTATCTAGCACGAGGAGAGTTACCTACTGATGAGTTGTTGGCCCACCAAATCATCCGTCCATGCAATTCCATGAACATACACAAAGGCGAGTAACACAAGCGAAGCACTTCTAGATTTTTTCAGAGATGTGTCTCGCCTGAGGAAGGGTGTGCGATTCTCAACGAGATACATGCACGTGACTGTGGTCATCACGCCGGGTCACGATCTCTGGTGTCCAAAGCCTTTAGGCATGGGTTTTTACTGGTTGACGGCTCATGCAAATGTTGAGGATATAGTACGCAGATGTGATGGCTGTCAAAAATTTGGGCGACAGATGCATGTGCCGGCTCAGGAATTGCGGATGATTCCAATTACGTGGCCTTTTTCAGTCTGGGGGCTGGACATGGTTGGTCCCTTCAAAATGTCATCCAATAAAAAGACTCACCTATTGGTGGCAGTCGACAAGTTTACCAAGTGGGTTGAAGCAGAGCCGGTTAGCAGTTGTGATGCAGACACGGCCGTCAAGTTCCTCAAGAAGTTGATTTTTTGCTTCAGGTATCCTCATAGTATTATTACTGATAATGGTAGTAATTTATCCAAAGGCGCCATGCAAGAGTTTTGCGCAAAGGAGCACATCCGGCTTGACGTTTCTACAGTTGCACACCCCGAGTCTAATGGACAGGCAGAAAGGGTAAATCAAGAAATATTGCGGGGAATCAAGCCTCGACTTATGGTACCTCTAGAACATACTCCAGGATGCTGGGTTGACGAGTTGCCTTCAGTTTTATGGAGCATCAGAACCACCCCTAATCGGTCTACCAGTTACACGCCCTTTTTCCTGGTCTATGGAGCAGAGGCAGTGCTACCAAGTGACATCAGACACGACTCGCCATGAGTCACCGCCTATGTGGAACAAGACAATGATCTAGCACGTAAAGATTCGTTGGACGCCCTAGAGGAAGAGCACGACTTGGTCGCGTCATGATCGGCGATTTCTCAACAGGACTTACGACGCTATCATAGCCGCCGAGTCAAAAGCCGAGCCTTTGAAGAGGGCGACTTAGTGCCCCGGTTGATTCAGGATCATACTAGTATGCATAAATTATCTCCTCCATGGGAAGGACCTTTTGTTGTCAGCAAAACTCTTCACAACGGTTCATACTACCTGGTGGATCTTCGCCCATATAGGCCAACAAGAGAGGTTGAGACGACCCGCCCATGGAACATCGCCCACTTACGGCCATACTATACTTAGAGCCACTAGCTCCTTATCTATGTCTAAAATTTATTCTTTGTAATCTCTCCTTTTATATATAAAGCAATAAAGCCAACACCCACGAACTTCGTGGGTTTCGTCCTTTTAGCTTCTTGAAAGCATGAGTCTTTATTGTTCCATAAGTTGTCCAAGCATGGACGCTATCAGCATCAAAGAGCATCAGTCGCCACGTTGCGCTTATTTCAAAACTGGATGTTGATATGCCAAAGAGGACCAAAGTTGCCACGCTGCAAGGTTCAACCATGGGCACCCTATATGGTTTTGACAATTAAGCCGACTTACTTGGGGGCTACTAGCTCCCAAGTCATTTTGCAGTAAGAGCGTATACGCTTATGCAATCCTATGTCTGACTTTTCCCTAATCATAGGTCACCTGGGGGCTTCTACTCACTGAGTTCAGCCTGAATACCCTATTGGCTAGTGAAAAATAACGCATTACAATGGTTATACTGGACTGTGTGTTTGGCAACTCGCTCTATGGTCCCATGTACTCTTGGCGAGTCAATCCGCTTTTTGGACCCTGAACTTGCCTTGGTTAAAACATGAAGGGTGCTAGCGGGAGCCGGCACATGGAAAATAGACAAACCATGGGTTCACTGAACCTGCTTCACTCAAGCTTGACTCACGCCTCATCATCTGGTCTAAACAACTCGGGCTGTTGGAAAAGGATTCTTGGGGTATGATACGTCTCCAACGTATCTATAATTTTTGATGGTTCCATGCTATTATCTTGTCAAACTTTGTATGTTTTGTATGCCCTTTATATATTTTTGGGAATAACATATTAACTCAGTGCCAAGTGCGAGTTCCTATTTTTTCCATGTTTTTGACCCTTTTCAGAGGAGGATTTTAAACGGTGTCCAAACAGAATAAACTTCCGAAAAGATTTTTTCCAGAACAGAAGATACACGCCAGACTTCAGAACCAAGACAGGGGCCAGCAGGGGACCCCACAAGCCCCCTAGGCGCGGCCAGGGGGGCCCTCGCCTAGCAGGCTTGTGGGCCCCCTGTGGCACGTCTGCCCTACCTCTTCCGCTTATAAATCCAGAAAAATTCCAAAACTGCCGAAGAGATCAACGAAAATACTTTTCCGCCGCCGCAAGCTTGTGTCTCCGCAAGTTCCCATTTGGGGCACGTTCTGGTGCCCTGCTGGAGGGGGGATTCGGATACGGAGGGCTTGTTCATAACCACCTTGACCTCTCCGATGATGCGTGAGTAGTTCACCATAGACCTTCGGGTCCATAGCAAGTAGCTAGATGGCTTATTCTCTCTCTTGGATCTTCAATACAAAGTTCTCCATGATCTTCATGGAGATCTATCCGATGTAATCTTCTTTTGCGGTGTGTTTGTCGAGATCCGATGAATTGTGGATTTATGATCAGATTATCTATGAATCTTATTTGAGTTTCTTCTGATCTCTCTTATGCATGATTTCATATCCTTGTAATTCTATTCGAGTTGTGGGTTTTTTTTGGCCAACTTGATCTATGATTCTTGCAATGGGAGAAGTGCTTGGTTTTGGGTTCATACCATGCGGTGACCTCACCCAGTAACAGAAGGCGTAGCAAGGCACGCATCATGTTGTTGCCATCAAGGGTAAAAAGATGGGGTTTCCATCATTGGTTTGAGTTTATCCTTCTACATCATGTCATCTTGCTTAAAGCGTTACTCTGTTCGTCATGAAATCAATACACTGGATGCATGCTGGATAGCGGTCGATGTGTGGAGTAATAGTAGTAGATGTAGAAAGTATTGGTCTGCTTGTCTCGGACGTGATGCCTATATGTATGATCATTGCCTTAGATATCGTCATGACTTTGCGCGGTTCTATCAATTGCTCGACAGTAATTTGTTCACCCACCGTATATTTGCTATTTTGAGAGAAGCCTCTAGTGAACACTATGGCCCCCGGGTTTACTTCACACCATATTTTCAGCCTTACTCTTTTACTTCGTTGCACTTTCCGCCTTCAGATCTCACTTTGCAATCAATCTTGAAGGGATTGACAACCCCTTTATAGCGTTGGGTGCAAGCTCTTTTCTGTTTGCGCAGGTACTCTGGACTTGATGTGATTCTCCTACTGGATTGATACCTTGGTTCTCAAACTAAGGGAAATACTTACTGCTCCTGTGCTGCATCGCCCTTTCCTCTTCAAGGGAAAAACCAACGCAAGCTTAAGAGACGGCAGAAGGATTTCTGTCGCCGTAGCAGAAGAATTTCTGGCACCATTGCCGGGGAGGAGGATCAAGGCAAGAATAGTCTCCCGTCAATGTGCCAATTTCTGGCGCAGTTGCCGGGGAGGATCAAGTCAAGGACTCATCCAAGTAAGTGTGGCAAACTCATCTCTTGCATTTACTTTTTTGCCTCCCGTTTTCCTCTCCCCTACTTGTGAAAAACAAAAATTTACAATTTTTTTTGCCTTTTTCGTTCGCCCTTTTCTCTCGCTTGCTTTCTGTTCGTTTTTGTGCTTGCTTGCTTGCTGAAGTCACCATGACTGAAAACTCCAACCTTTGTGACTTCTCGAATACTAATAATAAAGATTTTATTAGTACTCCGATTGCTCCCGCCATTAGTGCGGAGTCTTACGAAATCAATGCTGCTTTGCTGAATGTTGTTATGCAAGAGCAATTCTCCGGCCTTCCTAGTGAAGATGCCGCATCCCATGTTAATACCTTCATTGAGCTTTGCGATATGCAAAAGAAGAAATATGTGGATAATGACGTGATTAAATTGAAGCTTTTTCCTTTCTCGTTGCGAGATCAAGCAAAAACTTGGTTTTCGTCTTTGCCCAAAAATAGTATTGATTCTTGGAATAAGTGCAAATATGCTTACATATCCAAGTATTTTCTGCCGGCTAAGATTATCTCTCTCCGTAATTATATTATGAATTTTAAGCAACTTGATCATGAAAATGTTGCACAATCTTGGGAGAGAATGAAATTTATGATTAGAAATTGTCCCGCTCATGGCCTGAGTCTTTGGATGATTATACAAATATTTTACGCTGGCTTGAATTTCGCTTCTAGAAATATCTTGGACTCCACCTCAGGTGGAACGTTCATGGAAATCATGTTAGGAGAAGCCACAAAACTCCTAGACAATATCATGACGAACTACTCTCAGTAGCACACTGAAAGGTCACCTACTATTAAGAAGGTACACGCTATAGAAGAAATTAACTCATTGAGTGCTAAGATGGACGAGTTAATGAATTTGGTTGCTAGAGAAGTGCTCCTTTAGATCCTAATGATATGCCCATGTCTTCCTTGATTGATAGTAGCAACGCTAGCTTGGACGTTAATTTTGTTGGTAGGAATAATTTTGGCAACCACAATGCTTTTAGAGGAAACTATGTTCCTAGGCCTTTTCCTAGCAACTCCTACAACAATACTCATGGAAATTACAATAGATTACCCTCTGATCTAGAGAGTAATATCAAAGAGTTTATCAACTCGCAAAAGATTTTCAATGCGTCCATAGAGGAAAAACTACTCAAAATTGACGATTTGGCTAGGAGCGTTGATAGAATGTCTAGTGATATTGATGCTTTGAAAGTTAGATGTGCTCCTCCCAAAATCAATATGGATAAAACTTTGAAATCTATGCGTGTTTCCATGAGTGAGAGCAAAGAAAGAACCGCCCAAATTCGTTCTAGACATGAATGGCTTAAAAAGACGTTTTCTCGTGATAAGAATCACGAAGATCTTAAAGTGCTTGGTGTGACTCCCATTGAATCTTTTTTTTCTTGTGTCAAACCTAATGATGATGGGGCTGGATATGAATCCACTTCGGTTCAAAAACGCCCCAATGATTCGGAGTCCATCTATCTTGATGCTAAAAGCATTGAAAGTGGAGTAGAAGATATTAAAACCTTGAGTAGTAATGAAACTACTACTTTGGATTTCAAGGAATTCAATTATGATAGTTGCTCCTTGATTGAATGCATTTCCTTGATGCAATCTATGCTAAACTCTCCACACGCTTATAGCCAAAACAAGGCCTTTACCGATCATATCGTCGATGCTATGATGAAATCTCTTGAAGAGAAACTTGAATTGGAAGTTTCTATCCCAAGAAATCTACATGATGAGTGGGAACCTACTATCAAAATCAAAATCAATAACTATGAATACAATGCTTTGTGTGATTTGGGTGCTAGTGTTTCCGCGATTCCAAAGTCTTTATGTGATGTTCTGGGTTTTAATGAGATTGAGGAGTGTTCTCTTAATTTGCATCTTGCGGATTCTACTGTCAAGAAACCCATGGGGAGGATCAATGATGTTCTTATTATTGCAAATAGGAACTATGTACCCATGGATTTCATTGTGCTTGACATTGATTGCAATCCTACATGCCATATCATTCTTGGTAGACCTTTCCTAAGGACTATCGGTGCTATCATCGATATGAAGGAAGGGAATATTAGATTTCAATTTCCTTTAAAGAAGGTCATGGAGCATTTTCCTAGATAGAAAATAAGATTGCCTTATGAATCCATGATGAGGGCTACTTATGGTTTGAGCACCAAAGACGACGATACTTGATTCTATCACCTTATGCCTAGCTAAGGGCGTTAAAATATAGCGCTTGTTGGGAGGCAACCCAATGAATTTATCTTTTTCATTCTGTTTTGTTGCGTCCACACCATCATAATTCTTTTATGATTGTGTCTTTTGTGTTTCTTTTTGTGTTTGAGCCAAGCAAAACCTCTATGACTAGTCTTGGTGATGGTTGTTTGATCCCGCTGGAAAAAGACAGAAACTTTTCGCTCACGAGATTATTTTTCATTTTTATTCAGAAAGAGATTTTGAGTTGATTATTTTTGCTTCTGGTTTATATGACTTTTGCCCAGGCAGTCGCAATTTTGCAGAATTTGTGAGGTACCAGAAGTATGCGAAGTATACAGATTGCTACAAACTGGTATGTTTTCGACAGATTCTTTTTTTGTTGAGTTGGTTGCTTGTTTTGATGAAACTATGGATAGTATCGCGGGGGGGGGGGGGGGGGGGGGGGGGGGGGGGGGGGTGGGGAGGGGGTACTAGCCATGGAAAAGTGAGAATACTGTAATCTAACACCAATATGAATAGAATTCAAGCTTGCTACAGTACCTAAAGAGGTGGTAGTTTGTTTTCTTGTGCTAATGATATCACAAGTTTCTGTTTAAGTTTTGTGTTGTGAAGTTTTCAAGTTTTGGGTGATGTTCTCATGGACAAAGGGATAAAGAGTGGAAAGAGCTCAAGATTGGGGATCCCCAAGGCATCCCAAGCCAAATTCAAGGACACCAAAAAGCCTAAGCTTGGGGATGCCCCGGGAAGGCATCCCCTCTTTTGTCTTCAATCCATCGGTAACATTACTTGGAGCTATATTTTTATTCACCACATGATATGTGTTTTTCTTGGAGCGTCTTGTATCGTAGGAGTCTTTTCTTTTTGTTGTGTCACAATCATCCTTGCTGCACACCTTTTCAGAGAGACATGCACTCATCGTAAGTTTGCTAGAATGCTCATCGTGCTTCACTTATATCTTTTGAGCTAGATAATTTTGCTCTATGGGCTTCACTTAGATCTTTTAGAGCACGACGGGGCGTGACTTGGTAGTTGGTTTGTGCTATGAAAGTAGTCCCAAAGGTGATAGGTACCCAAAGAAGATACAAAAACCTCCATCTTCATGTGCATTCAGTAGAAAGAAAAGTTTGATTCCTCTCTTTGAGACGTGGATTTGGTAATATTAAGAGTTATGTTAGTAGGGTGTTGTGAATCTAGAAATACTTGTGTTGAAGTTAGTGTTTCCCGTAACATGCATGTATGGTGAACCTCTATGTTAGGAAGACGGAGCATAATTGATCTATTGATGGTCATCCTTTGTGTTGCGGTCGGGATCGCGCGATGGTTAACACCTACCAACCCTTCCCCTAGGAGTATGCGTTTAGCACTTTGTTTCGATTACTAATAAAAACTTAAGCAACAAGTATGTGAGTTCTTCATGACTAATGTGAGTCCATGGTATATATGCACCTTCACCTTCCACCATTGCTAGCCTCTCTAGTGCCGTGCAATTTTCGCCAGTACACAAACCGACCATATGCCTTCCTCAAAACAGCCACCATACCTACCTACTATGGCATTTTCATAGCCATTCCAAGATATATTGCCATGCAAGTCCCACCGTTCCATCTCATGACTTGTGCCGTCACTCTCATGTTGCCATTGCATGATTGTAAGATAGCTAGCGAGATGTTTGAACGTCATACGCCAAGCTAGATCGTTGCACATCCCGGTACACTGCCGGAGGCATTTCCTATAGAGTCATCATCGTTCTAAGCTTTGAGCTGTGAGTAAATAAAAGGGTGATGATCATCATTATTAGAGCATTGTCCCATGTGAGGAAATAAAAAAAATAAAAAGAGCCCAAAGAGCCCAAATAAAAAAAGAAGAGAGAAAAAAAGAGGCCAAAGAGCCCAAATAAAAAAAGAGAAAAAGAGAGAAGGGACAATGCTACTATCTTCTTCCACACTTGTGCTTCATAATAGAACCATGTTCTTCATGATTGAGAGCCTCTTGTTTTGTCACCACCATATACTAGTGGGAATCTTTATTATATAACTTGGCTTGTATATTCCAATGATGGGCTTCCTCAAATTGCCCTAGGTCTTCGTGAGCATGCAAGTTGGATGCACACCCACTAGTTCTCCTTTTGAGCTTTCACATATTTATAGCTCTAGTGCATCCTTTGTATGGCAATCCCTACTCATTCACGTTGATATCTATTAATGGGCATCTCCATAGCCGTTTAATACGCGAGTCAATGTGAAAGTTTATAGTTGTAATATCTATTAATGGGCATCTCCATATCTATTAATGGGCATCTCCATCTCCATCTCCTCCTTTTTTGTCTCACAACCACCACCACACTCTATTCCACCTATAGTGCTATATCCATGGCTCACGCTCATGTATTGCGTGATAGTTGTAAAAGGTCTGAGAAAGTAAGAGTGCGAAAACAATTACTTGTCCAATACCGGGGTTGTGCATGATTTAAGTTAGTTGTGTGAGGATGATGGAGCATAGCCAGACTATATGATTTTGTAGGGATAACTTTCTTTGGCCTTGTCATTTCGAAAGTTCATGATTACCTTGCTAGTTTGCTTGAAGTATTATTGTTTTCATGTCAATAGCAAACTATTGTTTTGAATCTTACGAATCTGAACATTCATGTCACATGAAAGAAGTTACAAATGACAACTATGCTAGGTAGAATTCCACATCAAAAATTCAGTCTTTATCACTTCCCTACTCGAGGACGAGCAGGAGTTAAGCTTGGGGATGCTTGATACGTCTACAACGTATCTATAAATTTTGATGGTTCCTTGCTATTATCTTGTCAAACTTTGGATGTTTTGTATGCGTTTTATATATTTTTTGGGACTAACTTATTAACTCAGTGCCAAGTGCCAGTTCCTATTTTTTCCGTGTTTTTGACCCTTTTCAGAGGAGGATTTTAAACGATGTCCAAACGGAATAAAACTTCCGAAAAGATTTTTTCTGGAACAGAAGATATGCGCCAGACTTGAGAACCAAGGCAGGGGCTAGCAGGGGACCCCACAAGCCCCCTAGGCGCGGCCAGGGGGCGCGCCTAGCAGGCTTGTGGGCCCCCATGTGGCACGTCTGCCCTACCTCTTCCGCCTATAAATCCAGAAAAATTCCAAAACTGCCAAAGAGATCAAGAAAAATACTTTTCTGCCGCCACAAGCTTATGTCTCCGCAGGATCCCATATGGGGCACGTTCTGGTGCCCTGCCGGAGGGGATTTGGATAGGAGGGCTTCTTCATCAACACCATGACCTCTCCGATGATGCGTGAGTAGTTCACCATAGACCTTCGGGTCCATAGCTAGTAACTAGATGGTTTCTTCTCTCTCTTGGTTCTTCAATACAAAGTTCTCCACGTCTTCATGGAGATCTATCCGATGTAATCTTCTTGTGCGGTGTGTTTGTCGAGATCCGATGAATTGTGGATTTATGATCAGATTATCTATGAATCTTATTTGAGTTTCTCATGATCTCTCTTATCCATGATTTCATATCCTTGTAATTCTCTTCGAGTTGTGGGTTTTGTTTGGCCAACTTGATCTATGATTCTTGCAATGGGAGAAGTTCTTGGTTTTGGGTTCATACCGTGCGGTGACCTCACCCAGTGACAAAAGGGGTAGCAAGGCACGCATCATGTTGTTGCCATCAAGGGTAAAAAGATGGGGTTTTTATCATTGGTTTGAGTTTATCCCTCTACATCATGTCATCTTGCTTAAAGCGTTACTCTGTTCGCCATGAACTCAATACACTATATGCATGCTGGATAGCGGTCGATGTGTGGAGTAATAGTAGTAGATGCAGAAAGTATCGGTCTACTTGTCTCGGACGTGATGCCTATATGTATGATCATTGCCGTAGATATCGTCATGACTTTTTGCGGTTCTATCAATTGCTCGACAGTAATTTGTTCACCCGCCGTAAATTTTCTATTTTGAGAGAAGCCTCTAGTGAACACTATGGTCCCTGGGTCTACTTCACACCATATTTTCAGCCTTACTCTTTTACTTCGTTGCACTTTTCGCCTTCAGATCTCACTTTGCAATCAATCTTGAAGGGATTGACAACCCCTTTATAGCATTGGGTGTAAGCTCTTTTGTGTTTGCGTAGGTACTCTGGACTTGACGCGATTCTCCTACTGGATTGATACCTTGGTTCTCAAACTGAGGGAAATACTTACTGCTCCTGTGCTGCATCGCCCTTTCCTCTTCAAGGGAAAAACCAACGCAAGCTCAAGAGACGACAAAAGGATTTCAGTCGCCGTAGCAGGGTAGCACTAGAGTTTTGCAAACTCGTCCTATCATGTCGTTACTCATTGAGCTGACGAACTTTATGACTATCTTTGTGGCACAGCCAAAAGGTTTCATAAAACTCTATTATAACCCATCGCGACACATTGAGCCGACCTATTGTTTTTTCTCTGATAAACAGGGTAAAGATCTTTCTTGTCAAACATGACAAAAGGCGATTCATATTAATGAAGGCCGAAACTTTCAACACCATCACAAGGTACATTTATCATACTGTTTTCAAAAATCCTAGACTATTACATGGCTCAGCAGGCCATGCCAGGAAACATGACCCGACCATAAAGGATCAATGTATTCTTTGTGGATCAACTTCATGTCAGTTTGGCTCAAGCCGCCTCCGCGTCATCCTGCCTCAAGCTTTCGCCGTCTTCGATCTGTAAGTCGCTGAATTTCAATTGCAATTGGTCAAGGCGAGGAACTCGTCTTCATCAGTCAATACGGTGGACAGATCGACATCAAAATCAAAAGGATTCTTACGGTGTCGCGGAGTCAGGCTGGTAATTTCATACAAAGGAGGAGTCACTCTTTTGATGTGTTCATCATAAGCCGCCTGATATTTTCCTAAATCCAGGCTGGCCGCTAGCTGAGTCGCTGCGAAGCGTGACTCTTTTACACAATGGTGGTAGTCCTCCTCAGTGAAATCTGACGCATCATCCCTTAGTTCTGGAAATCCAGCAGCCACCTCTTCCGGTTTAAGTTCTGGAGCATAGGCCAAACACCGGCTTAGGGATGTTAGCACTCCCTTGCGGGCGGCTGACCTCTTTAGCTCCTCTATTTGTGCTGGCAATGTTGACTAGCAACCCAGCATGTGTTTGATGGATTTTATGGGCTCCTTGTTGCCCATCACAGCATTCATGGTCATCACACCACCAGTATACAACTGCTCTGTCAAGGTATAGATCGCCTTCAACTTCAGAATGCAATCATTCTGCAGGGTAGAGGCTCGCGGACCTACACATGACAAAGCAAGATCATAAGTGGTTGCAAAGCTGTACAAAGTACTTCCAGAAGGAGGTAATTGACCTTTACCAAATATGGCATGTGTCATTTTGGAGATATGATGCTTCAAGCTGGAGAGTTGTTGTACGACAGCTTTCAATTTCTCTTCAGCTTATTCTGCCCTTGTCAAAATGGCGGCTTGCTCAGCATGGGCCTTATCTTCAAACCGTTTGTGCTCTCTTTTCATTTTTTCCATGTCAATTAGGGCAAGGAGAAATTTCTCTTCAAACTTAGCTCGAGCGTCCTGCTGCTCTGCTAAGCTTTGTTTCAAACTGGACATGGTTGAGTCGGCCCGATTCAAGGATTCCTGCACCAAACATCGGGAAAACAAGTTTCAGGACCATTGCAAGCAACATCCCTGACACTTGGGGGCTAATGTATGACTCAATTATTTTAAGGCCATACCTTCAAACAAGACCCAACCTATCTTTACAAAGATGACCCGACCCTTGGAGGCTACTGGTTCAAGCTTTTGTTCAAAGGCAAATTAAAAACCCGACTCATCTTTACAAAAGATGACCCGACCCTTGGGGGCTACAGGTTGAAGATTTCACCCCAAGTGTTAAATTAAAAAGTTTCGGCTCATTTTTACAAAGGTGACCCGACCCTTGGGGGCTACACATTGAAAGATGATACAAATGCGCGATTCGTCATCGATGACCCGTCCTTCGGAGGGCTAATGGTAGGATATATCAATAATGAAACAAGATGTCATACCTCATGTTTGATCCGCATCAGGTTGGCTAGGCTGTTTTCCATCTCGTGGCTTGTCTCTAGGCGGCTCACAAAGCCAGAATATAGTTTCTCAAACTCCAATTTTTCATAATGGGGAAGCTTCAGCTTGGTGATATCCTTCTCCGCAAATACTTGGGCATCTTTTGGCGTGTGTTTTGTTAACACCGCGGTTGCAGGTTTAGAATAGCCAGTACCAGTAATGACGACTGAGTCTGGGTCCTCAAGCGCCTTAGAAGGAGTGGGCGGGTTGATATTTTCAGTCACCTCCTTTTGAGGGCTTGAAGGGTTGACCCGGATATCAGGAACATGATCAAAAACAGTGTCACGAACTTCAAATGGTTATTCTGGAGCCTTTGGGACGGAGGTACCCATACCAGACGCTTTAGCCGCTTTGGGAGCCGAAGATGAGTCGCCGGTTTTCCTTTTCTTTGCTTGCTCTCTGAGAAACAACATCACCAATGTTGGGACAAAGACATTGACATTTGAAATAACATGTTAGTGAAGGAACTTACCCCTGAAGATGAATCATCGGGGGGAGAGTCGACATTGCTGAGTCGCTAGATGAAGGAGGTGAAACCTGATGAACAAGGATTCAAGGATTTGGTAAATTGCGAGAATATCTTACACGAGAAGGAAAAGATGCTTGCGGTAACATACCTCATTCTGCCGTTTGCGACCACTTGTTCTCTCAGGAAAGTCGGACACTAGGTATCTAGAATGGCTTCGAGTGTGACGTTTAGGTGTATAACTCGCCTTCTTCAAAAGGAAATTGGGATCCAGATGAGCATCCGGCTAAGACATGGGAACTTTCCTACAAATTCGCCTGGCTGGCTTGGGGAGAGAAGAAGTTGAGTTGGAAGAAATGGACATTACCTCGACATATTCATCTTGGCTCTCAAAGTCATCATCCTATAAACAAAGGTAGTAAATCATAAGTGCAAGTAAGAATGAAGCAATAAAGAGAAGAAAAATTCTAGCTCTGACTGTTCTTCGGCGGCCCGCGACTAGCCAACGACGGATGACTCTTTTGCTGCAGCTTTGCCTTTGCTCTTATTCTTCGTCTTAGGGGCGGGTTTGGTTGTTTTCTTGATGATTGTCTTGGGTCTTCGGGTCCAAAATGCCGAATCCCTCTGATTAACATGATGAAAAGCTCAAGATCAGAAACATGAATGAGTACATGGAAAAGCTAAAAGGGTGACCCGGTTTGTTTACATATGGAGCCGGGTTGGTGATGCAAAAAGGCTTAAGTCCAATTTTGGAACAATTCTCAATGGGCTCGCCACATAGTTTCTTCACAATATCAACAATGTCTTCTTCCAAAAAACCTCATATTGTAAAATCATTGGGGGTGGTCCAAGTCTCCATTATATTCACACATCAAGCCATCTCGGCGACTTAAGGGCAGGATTCTCCACTCTACCCAGCAGCGGATCAGATCGATCCTAGTAAGACCATTGATGGTAAGGGCCTTTAGCTTTGCAAAGATAGGGACAAATGTGGCTTCCTCTTCTTCAGTTATCTTTTCTGACAACTTGAAGTCCATGGGCAGGCGTTCTTCCCTGAAGCCTGGTAAATGGTTCTCATTGGATGGGGAGGTGTCATGGCAGTAGAACCAAGTCTTTGCTCAACCTTTGGGATGACTAGGCAATGTAACGGCCGGAAACCTGCATTCACGACGCCACTGGATGTTAACTCCCCCAAGCTCTAAGCTAGCCCCGTTGGCAAACTCCGTCTGGCGGTTCAGATAGAAAAACTTCCGGAACAACAATACAATGGGCTCTATTTGCAGATAAGCCTCACATAACACTTGGAACTGACAAAGGTTACTGGTGGAATTTGGCCCCAAGTCTTGGAGATGAAGGTTGAAGAAGTGCAAGGCGTCTCTAAAAAATTCGAGCTGGGCGGCTTGAAGCCTCGCTCAAGGTGATCGGCAAAAACGACTACTTCCCCTTCGGCGGGTTGAGGGGTTGTTTCCTCGAAGGCGGTCCACCTGCCAATGACTTCCTTGGGATCAAGGTTACCCACTTTTACAAATTTATCAAGATAAGCATCATTGACTTCTGTTGGCAACCAGTTACATTTAGAGATGGTACCCATGACTACAAAAAAAAGAGATTGGCGGGTTGTCAGAATCTATGGATTGGTAACTCGCCAACTAACGGTCGGAAGCATATCTACAAGGGTGTTATGACTCGCCGCAATGTTGAGGGCGGGTTGTGGCTCTAAAAGTTTCCTTAGAGGATATTCCCAATTGGGGGCAAACATGTTTCTAACACTGAGATAATTTACGGATCTATGGGTGATTCTCTTTGAGGAAATAATGCTTGCCAAAAATTGAGGCGCTAAGAACACGAGAACATTGCAAAACAAGTGCGTGGATCTATAAGCAATGGAGGAATAATACGCCTTGCTATGGAGAGCAATGGGACTACCAAGGTTTATCGCTACACGGAAGGATCTAAAGTGCCATACCTGGACGGGTTAATGGTGAAAGGATCTAGCATGCATGGAGTTTCGGTGTTGCCCTAAGAAATATGGGAGTTCAAGATCTACCCCTAATGGAGGAAGAGAACTTACCCGAAGGAGGAAGGCGATGACGGAAGAAGGTTGCTGTGGCTTTGCGACATGGACGCCGCCCCCGATTGGCTTGGGAAACGACTGGTTTGCAACAGAAGCTCGGCAATGGCGAGATGGTCAAGACGCGAGCTCAAGGAAAACAAAGCAGCCGAGGAGACGGAATGGAGGTAGGTGGGGATGTTCCCCCACTCCCCTACGACTATTTAAAGACCTAGGGCAGAGTTGAAACGGCAGGCGCGGGAATCGAGGCGAAAAATTCAAAACCGGAAATAATGGCGCCTAGATTTTCGGGTTAACACGATAACGATGAAAAGATCCGTTGGAAGTGATGTCATCAATATCCCATAAATGGTGGAGAAGGTGATGTCACCAATAAATGACCTGGCAACTCAAGCAAATGGGGAAAGTTGGCTGCTTGTCGCTTATTAAAATAAAAATGGAGGTAATATGAGTCACCAAAGACAGGCATAAAAGTTTATTGGCGTGAATGAATTCAAGTCAATCTGGGGCCTAATGTTGGGGATATTACTTGCAGCCTCACCCGCCCTGTTGGGCCGGGTTAGGAAAGCGGCGACTCATATATACGTGGCCAGTACAAGACTTGGAAAGGCCTAAGGTGTGTGCTGGAAGGTCTTCATCATAAGGGCCGCCAGGGCCCATGCGCTGGATGGCGGTTCAGGATTGATGGAGAAGATAAGTCGCCAAGGAGGTTTCCTAGCTTGGAAAACACGGCGACTTAGAGATATGGCAGGCCACGATTTGTAAGGTGGCCAGGACTTTGTAAACCTAGGGGCCTCGACCTATATATAAAGGCGAGTATTTAGGGCAGATAGGTTAAGTTAGAAATCATAGAGAGCTAGGTCAGGCGAGTTACGCCCTCCTTGCAATCGAATTCACCATCAATATACACAAAGCAGGACGTAGGCTTTTACCTCTACTGGAGGGGCCGAACCTGGGTAAACCTGAGTCTCGCTTCCGCTCACCCTATTTGAGTCACCACCAAGGTGCGATGGCTCCATCACTAAGTCCTTTCACGAGGACATCTGCCGTGACAAAACCACGACAGGTACTATCATTATTAACTTTACATCTTTTGGCATCAGTGTTATGAACATGTGTGCTATCACTATCGAGATTCAATAAGAATAAACCCCTCACAATGGGCTCATGACCATAAAATATATTCCTCATATAAATAGAACAACCATTATTATTTGATTTAAATGAATAACCGTCTCGCAATAAAGAAGATCCAGATAGAATGTTCATTCTCAACGCAGACACTAAATAAAAATTGTTCAGGGACATCACTAATACCGATGGTAATCGAAGAGCGAGCGTGCCGACAACGATCCCATCAACCTTGGAACCATTTCCCACGTGCATCGTCACTTTGTCCTTCGCCAACCTCCTTCTATTCCGTAGTTCCTGCTTTGAGTTGCAAATGTGAGCAACCGAACCGGTATCAAATACCCAGGCACTACAACGAGAGTTGGTAAGGTACACATCTATAACACGTATATCATATATGCCTTGTTTGGTGTTGGCCGCCTTCTTGTCGGCCAGATACTTGGGGCAGTTCCGCTTCCAGTAGCCACTCTCCTTGCAATTAAAGTACTCAGTTTCTGCCTTGGGTACAACCTTGGGTTTCTTCACGGGAGGAGCAACTGATGTGCCACTCTTCTTGGAGTTACCCTTCTTGCCCTTGTCATTTCTCTTGAAACTAGTGGTTTTATTGACCATCAACACTTGATGCTCATTCTGAATTTCTAACTCAGTGACTTTCAGCATCGCAAATAGCTCGGCGACAGAGTTATTCATCCCTTGCATGTTATAGTTCATCACAAAGCTTTTGTAGCTAGGTGGCAGTGATTGAAGAACTGTGTCAGTGATCGCCTCTGGCGGGAGAAAATTCCCAACTCAGCCAAACGGTTGGAATACCCAGCCATTTTGAGTATGTGCTCACTGACAGACCCGTTCTCATCCATATCGCAAGCATAGAACTTATCGGAGGTCTCATACCTCTCGATCTGGGAATTATTTTCAAAAATAAACTTAAACTCCTCGAACATCTCATATGCTCCATGACGTTCAAAACGTCTTTGAAGTCCCAAACCTAAGCCATACAAGATCGCACACTAAACTATTGAGTAGTCATGAGAACGCGGTTGCCGGACGTTCATAACGTCTTCAGTCACCGGGAGTGGGGGTGCGTCACCTAGCGGTTCATCAATGACATAAGCCTTTTGGGAAACCATGAGGTCAATCCTCAGATTACGGGCCCAATCCACAAAGTTACTTCCATCATATTTCAACTTGTCTTTCTCTAGGAACACACTAAAATTCAGGGGTGCTACTGCGTGAGCCATTGATCTACAACATAAATTTGCAAAGATTACTTAGACTATTGTTAGGGATAATGAGTTTATTTAATCATATTACTAAAAACTCCCACTCAAATTGACATCCTGTAGTCATTCGAGTGATACGTGATCCAAATTCACCAACCCAAGTCCGATCATCAGGTGAGATGAGGTGGTTTCAATGGTGAACATCTTCATGTTGATCATACCTACTATATGACTCATGTTTGACCTTTCGGTCTCTTGTGTTCCGAGGCCATGTTTGTACATGCTAGGCTCGTCAAGTTTAACCCGAGTGTTCCGCATGTGCAAAACTATCTTGCACCCGTTGTATGTGAACGTAGAGTCTATCACACCCGATCATCACATGGTGCTTCAAAACGATGAACTATCGCAACGGTCCACACTCAGGGAGAACATAATTTTATCTTGAAATTTTAGTGAGGGATTACCTTATAATGATACCGCCGTCCTAAGCAAAACAAGGTGCATAAAAGGATGAACATCTCATGCAAATCATAAGTGACATGATATGGCCATGATCTTGTGCATTTGATCTCCATCTCCAAAGCACCGGCATGATCTCCACCGTCACCGACACAACACCTTGATCTCCATCACCAATCATTGTATTGCCATCAAGGTTGTCGCTCCAACCATGCTTCTACTACTATTGCTACCATTTAGCGATAAAGTAAATCATTGCATAGAGCTTAATGATTGACACGGAGGTCATACAGTAATTAAAGACAACCCTATGGCTCCTGCCGGTTGCCGTAGCATCGACATGCAAGTCAATATTAACTATTACAACATGATGATCTCATACATCAAATATATATTATCATGTCTTTGGCCATATCATATCAAAACATACCGTGCAAAAACAAGTTAGACGTCCTCTAATTTGTTGTTGCATGTGTTTACGTGGCTGCTATGGGTATATAGCAAGAACTCTTCTTACCTACACAAAACCACAAATGTGATATGCAAGTTGCTATTTAACCTTGTACAAGGACCGCCTTTGTCGAATCCGATTCAACTAAGGTGGGAGAGACACACACCCTCAAATCATGTTATGCAACAAAGTTACATGTTAGTCGATGGAACCGGTCTCTCGTACGTGGACGAGTAAAGTTAGTCCGGGCCGCTTCATTCCACAATACCACTAAATGAAGAACAAACTAAGGAGGGAAGCAATCTAAATATCAACGCCCACAAACTCCTTTGTGTTCTACTTGTGATGTGATCTATGCATAGACGTAGCTCATGATGCCACTGTTGGGGAATGCTGCATGGGAAACAAAAAATTTCCTACGCTCACCAAGATCAATCTAGGAGATGCACATCTACAAGAGGAGAGATTGAATCTACATGCCTTTGTAGATTGCTAAGCAGAAACATTCAAAAACGCAGTTGATGTAGTGGTACATCTTCACGATCCGATCATGATCCGTCCCACGAACTCCTGATCAAGCGCCGAACGGACGGTACCTCCATGTTCAACAAACTTATGGCTTGATGACGTCTTCACCTCCTCGATCCAGTGAGCGATGGTGAAGTAGTAGCCCGAGTCCTCCGGCAGTATCACGGCATGGTGAGTTTGTGGTGGTGACAGCTCAGCAGGGCTTCACCGCGCAATGTTTTAGAGGATAAGAACTATGATGGAGAGGAGGAGAAGCACCGTAGCACATTTTGGTGTGGCTGCCCTCTCTATCCCTCTCTATATATAGGGGAAGGGAGGAGGGGAGGGCACCCTAGGGTTTCCCCTAGGGACCGGCGGCCAAAGGTGGGGGCGGCGGCAGGGGTGGACCCTCCCACCTAGGCGCCTTGTCACCCAAGTTGGGTTGGCCGGCTGCCCTAGGGGGTGATGCCCTCCCTTTGCCAAAGTGGGCTGGGGTGTGGGTGGCACCCAACCCCTTGTGGGCTGGTGTGCCACATCTCCTTGTCCCATGAGCCCCCCCAACACTTCCCCCCCGAAACTCCTTTCGGCACTCCATCATTTCCCCGATATGCCCCGGAACCCTTCTGGACTTTGATACCCTTCATCCTATTTATCAATCTTCACCTTCGGACTATTCTGGATTTCCTCGTCACATTCGGGATATCATTCGTGACTCCGAACAACCTTTGGTCACCATCACAATGGCTTGATTATGCGTATATCATCACCAAACATTAAGTCTGTAGACCCTACGGGTTCGAGAACTATGTAGACATGACCGAGACACTCTCCAGTCAATAACCAATAGCAGGACCTGGATGCTCATATTGGTTCCTACGTATTCTACGAAGATCTATATCAGTCGAACCTCGATGTCAAAGATTCAATCAATCTCGTATACGATTCCCCTTGTCCATCAGTATGTTACTTGCCAGAGATTCGATCGTCAATATCTCCATGCCTAGCTCAACCTCATTATCGGTAAGTTACTTTACTTGTTACATAATACAAGATCACATGAATAACTCTTTAATCACATTGCTTGAAAGCTTGTTGTGATATTGTATTATCGAGTGGACCTTGAGATACCTCTCCAACTCAACAGACACCCTTGAAGATACATGTAGACAACCTTTATAGTCACCCAGTTACGTTGCAACATTTGATACACACAAGGTACTCCTCCAGTGTCAGTGAGTTGCACGATCTCATGGTCATAGAAATAGATACTTGACATGCATAAAACGTTAGGAATAAACTGACACGATGATATGCTACGTTCATAGTTTGGGTCTTGTCCATGACATCATTCTCCTAATGATGTGATCCCGTTATCAAATGACAGCTCATGTCTATGGCCATGAAACCTTGACCATCTTTCATCAATGAGCTAGTCCATTAGAGGCTCACTAGGGACAATGTGTTTTCTATGTATCCACACATGTATTTGAGTTTCCAATTAATACAATTCTAGCATGGATAATAAACGATTATCATGAACAAGGAAATATAGTAATAACCACTTTATTATTGCCTCTAGGGAATATTTCCAACATATAGGTACCATCAACGACCGATCCCCGCGTTCAACACACTTGCACATCGGTGGCCTCTCATGACCACCATTTTCACAAGAGTTGTTTATTGACTTTGTTTCCTCTTCAAGGAGTATTCCTCGAAGAGTGAAGACGCAGACGTGCAACATGGTGCTTATAGGAACATCAAGCTAGTTATACTAAACCCTGTGTAAACCTCTACTCTGTACACTTTTATTCATCTCTCTCTATATATACAGTTGCTTGTTGAGTTCGAACTCTACTGTCCAAAAAAATCGGAGAAAAGGAACACTCTTTGTGATTCACGAGCTTTGCAATTTTGCCTCCTACTTTTCCCGAACTATTTCTCGAACGCATATAAAAGTTTGTTTTCATGCACATCTCTATTATTGGCTAAATTAACAGGGGGCTTGGGCCATCATGACCACCCCTTTCGAACCGTTACATTACTATTTGGCATGTGACATGTGTGGCGTCTTGGATTTGCATTATATGCATTAGTTCTGAATTATGTCGTTGGTCAAATGTTGGCTTGGACCGCTCTTGTGTTTACCCATTTACGTTCCTCCAGTTCAACTAAAAGGGTAAAGGGAGAACCACTGCGGTTGTATTTCCAGCTAGCTTGGTTAAATACCTCACTAGAGAAATCCAAAAACTGACCGGCATGATAAGCGAGAGGTGGTCCACGATCCGAACACAAGTGTTAAACTAAAGAACCGTTGGGGGTTCATCGCGTTCTACGAAAGGTTTGAGGTCGTTCAAACATGCTGATTGCAGATTTTTACACCACGGCATAAGCCGAATATCACAATGTTCAAAGGGGTTCTACTCAGCACCCACAATCAAGCTCTTATGGTTAAATGAAAGCTTAAAGCCAAATAGTTCGATTGCGTGGTTTTCTCCCACATCACCACCTCAAGGTGCCAAGACGTTAGCTAAGGATAACAATGCGGAAGCCGAAAACACCCCCGCTAGAAACTGGCGGGGGGCTGAAGCCGACAACTGGAAACTTTCAACATCAAAACAACCAAAATAAGGCTTGCAATGTAAGCATGGTTTACCATGCACAAGTTAAAAAGCACTGTATTATACAACCACTTTTTTAGGATAGTATTTTTTGACTCAAAAACTATGTCTTTGGAGCATTGTGCCTCTATAGCTCAGGATCCTTCCATAGCAATGGAGAAATATAGTTCGGGGTGTCGGTGCTCCTTTCCAGGTGGCGGAGCTGCGGTGGCCATCTTCGAGGGCTCTAACTTTGGCAAGTGCGTCATTGTCTTCGCAAAGGCCATACGAGCTCCTTCGATACATACCAAATGCTTCAGGACGTCGATTCGAGGCGAAGCAAAAATCAACTTTTGAACCAAGCCGAAGTAGCTATTGGGCAATGGTTCGGTTGGTCACAACCTGATGCACAAGTCTTTCCTGGCCGACTCGATCATCTTGTGCAGCTCCATCAGTTGTTTCAACTGATTAGATGCTAGCTGAGGATGCTCCAGATTTTGGAATAGTGCCTAGAATAGCCTTTGTTTTGCCGCGCCCTCCTGAGAAGCATAGTACTTCTCAGCTTTTCCGCACTGTTCGGAAGATCTGCAATTGCACCTAGAAAACTCCATATTTGAGTAAGAGATGAAAATCTTCGTCCCCCAAATGTACAATGTAGAAAATATCGCTTACCAGCTGCGATTTTCTTGATCTGATGGTCCTCTTTCCGAAGGTCGTGTGCTTCCTTCCATGCTTCTTGGAGTGTGGCGGTGACCGACATCAGTTCAGTCATTTCTTTTTCTTTATGCTCAACATCATCATTCTTCGTGATGGCCTCCTTAAGTTCTTGCTGAACTTCGCTGACCCAGGCCTCAGATTTTTTGCTAACAACTTTGGCTTGTGCGTCCGCCGCCCTATGTTCGGCGACATCTTGTTTGGCCTGGCCCAACTTGGCTGTAAGACGATCAACGTCAGGAGCAAGAACTTTGACAATCATTTGGACAACATGCATTTAGAGACAAGCATTACAAATAATTCAATAAGATAGCTAAGGCTTGCACACTTACTTTGAGCGTCTTAAAAACGTTTGTTGATGAGATCCAGCTCTTCTTCGAAAACTTTTAGTTTCCGATTCATTTCTGCCAACTCCACAGATTGCAGGCTGCGGCTAATGTAGAAGCCTGTAGAACAACATATGTTGTAGGTTTTTAGAATTTTTTTCTGAAATATTTTGCTAGGGTGTGTTCTCATGAACCCACGAGAGCCTTGGGGGCTACACACACTTTTTCCAAACTATTCTAACCCCTGCATGAGTCTTTCAAACTCAAACACGGCTTGCGGGCTACTAGGCATAATAAAAGTTTTAGACAATACATAATTAAAAATGAAAAAGTATGCAGATTACCTTGATGCCTGCTAGCAGTGCGTGAGAAGTTCCTTTATGACTATTATCAGTGGACCAAATGCTTTGGAAAACGACACTCGGATGAGTGCGACATTCGTCAGGAATGGAAGGATCGTTAAGACATTCCTCCCTTAAGTTAGGCCACCCAGTCTGGGGTGTCTCTGTCGTGAATGGATCCAGACGTACCGTAGCAGTCTCCCTTCATGGAGAGACTACTACTGATGGTGCCGGAGAGGAAGGACCCTCCGGAGTTGTCTTCGAAGGAGACACATAAGTTCCTATCCCTCCCTCCTTTGTCGCTAGGGGGAGTTCATCCTCCTGGTCCTTTGTGGCCGAAGTGTTAACCTCGTTCATAATATCTTCACCCCCGTTGTAATCTCCGACGTGAGGGGGGCCCTCCTTGGATACCACCTCCTCGGTCTCCTTGGATTTAGGGGGAGGTTTGTGGGGCGAGCCGGTCCCGCTTTCAGCCAGATTGGCTCGGAGGGAACCTGTTGGGGATATTATCCCACCATGAGACCCGCCCCAAGAGGCCGGGTCAAGATGATGGCAGCTCAACGTTCATGTTCAAGATGGGCCATGACTTGAGAAGTAGAAGGCGCAAGTCGGAGCCAGTAAGAGACGACTATAGCCCAAGACACAAAGATGGCGACTCATGGCCCACACGGGACAAGGGTCGCGGGGAATTTCCTTGCCTAAAGTAGCAAGGCGAGGTAGAGACATGTAAGGTGATGAATCATAAACGTGACCCGGACTCTTGTAACCCTAGGTCCTCGACTTGTATATAAAGGTGAGTCTCTAGGTGTGGTAGACTTAAGTTATCATTAATCGAGAGCTATGTCAGGCGAATCCGCACCATTGTAATCGATTTCCACATCAAAATACATAGAGCAGTACTTAGGCTTTTACCTCGATCAGAGGGGCCGAACCTGGGTAAAATCGTCTCTCGTTCCCGATCAGCCCCTTTGAGTTGCCACATAGTTGCGATGGCCGCATCATTAAGTCCTTTCAGGATGACATATGTCGTGACAAAACCACGACAGTTGGCGCCCACCGTGGGACCTGGGCACGGTGGAGTTGAGTTCTCAAGGCAGCCCTTCCAGGGTTCGGGAGCTATGTGGTCGGTCTCATGACCAAGAGCCGCCGGGAAGACACTACATCGACAATTCAAGCTGGGGTCCCGAGGCCGGTTCAATCAAATCAGGTTACCGGGTCCCCTTCGGCAAGATTCACATTTTCCTCGGCAAGATCGTAACGCCGGCCCCGAGCCGGATATCTGCACCGACATCGTCAAGCTGGCTCGGCTCGCCCAACCCGCCAAGCCTTGGGTCGGGCGGCATCACGTCTTCATCGACTTTACATAGGGGGTTGGCCTCCCTGATGAGCCAGTAACCGGTCGAGATACGCGTGTCAACTCAGATGGCGAGTCATCGATGGGAGATACAGATTCAATTTGTCCTCTCTATGAGGGAAGGCTTGGGGGATATCCTGAGATGGTGATTTCCGAAGGGCCACAGGAACCACCACGCCAAGTCACCATCTATATGGAGGGGGCAATGGTGGCTCAAAATCAGCCAGATGCGGTGACTGCTAATGGAGCATCATGACGGATCTGATGGTTGAGATGTCAAAACTCATGGCAATCGATGTGATGGCTGATAATCAGGAGGAAATCAATGCAGAACTGGCCAAACCACGGGAGGAGATGGCTCTGATACAATGTGAGATTGATGCTGAGAAAACCCGGATGGCGAATCAGCAAGCTCGGATCAATGAGGAGGTAGAACGCCTAAAGATGGAGGCGTGGCGACTTGAGCGTAAGTGAATCACATGTGATGTGGTGCACCAGAGGAGGCATCAGAGTCGTATCCTAGCCAATCTTAACCCCACTCGTTTATTTAGCAACCCACATACAACTGGCGCGAACCATAACACGCCTCCTCAGACTAATGCGCAGGTCGACGTCGTTCAGCAACAACTCAACCCCACTGATCCAGCACGCGGCTCAACACTTCCAAACACCCCAAGGTCACTTCTCCAACCCGGTAGATAACGTGCTGGTTGCGACCCGACATTTGGAGCCTCTTCCTATTGGTGGAAACACCACACTTGAGGTGGAAGCAGGGAACGCCATTGAGATGCTGAAGGCGATGGTGGTCCATCAGGCACAATTTTCATACAGTCGTGATCGACTGCACTCCACACCGCAGGCAAGCCACACGAAGAGCCGCCGAGATAATCGCCTCGCGGTTTCTAGCAGGGGTCGCCGATAGCAGCCTCAGGTCAACCTGCCCGAGATGCCAACATCAAACGCTCAGGCGCTTGTCAATGTTGCACGAGCTGCCCGACAGGCAGAAGCGGAGGCAGCGGCGGCACTGGTGGGCCAGGTAGTTCCAACTTATGCCCAGCCGGCTCCCATCGGGAGGAAGGAATGTAGGTGTCCCTTGCATATTGTTTTCTCTTTGCAACGAGCGCATGCCAAGAGACTTCAAGGGCCCTTTTAAGGTGCCTAATCATACACCCGATCTTGAGCCGGGGCATGGGTTGAGAGTTACGAGCTGGCTATGGACATCCTTGATGCTAGTGATGCAGTTTGCACCAAGTATTTCACCATGATGTTGGAGGGCCCGGCTCGTACGTGGCTGAAAAGTTTACCACCCAACTCCATCAACACATGGGTAGAATTGAAGGAGCGGTTCGTTAAGAACTTTCGTGGAACTTGCCAGCGTCCAATGACGATTGTAGATCTACAACATTGCGTTCAGCGGGCAGATGAGTCAGCCCACCATTGGACAAGGCGGGCCGCGGAAATTATCCTTTCATCGGATGACATCACGACGGCTCTAGCCGTGTTGATCTTGGAGAAGAACTGCCATTTTCAACCTCTGGTGTTTAAGCTCGGTCATCTTAAGTGGAAGGTGTAGGATATGGGCGAGTTGATGGACACCCTCACCAGGTCCGCTGAGTCAGATGGTACGAAGGATGGAGGGTCTGATTATGATAAGGCTAGTGAGGTTAAAAAGGGAGACGAAGCTAAGAGTCACGTCCAGGCTCACGGGCGCAACAGCAACCAGGGAGGTCAAGGAAAGAGGAGGCAGCAAGATGGCGGATTTGATTTTGTTGCTAACGCCAGCACCGGGCCAAGAAACCAGCGCTGAAACACTAGTCAAGATCGGGGCTTTAGTGGGAGAAAACTACGCAATTACGAAGATCTGCTCAGGCGACCTTGCCCTAAGCATAGTACCCCGGATGCCCCGGCCAACCATTCTTGGGAAAACTGTTTTGTAATGCAGGAATTCCGTCTTCAAACGTCCAGAGAGCACTAAGGGGGAAACAGTGGTGTCCATCCGAGTCAATTCGGTTCGGGCGGGCCACGAGGTGGCTCGTTTGGCAATTTACCTAATTCGGGTCCTTAGGGGTGAGGCGGCTCGCATAATAACGGTTGTCGGCCATTTGGCCAGGGTAATTAGCAGTATAATGACCAAGGCACTTTTTAGCAGCCAAACAATCAGGGCGGCTTTCAGAGCAATCCTAAGCATTTGAACGGCGGTCAATGCTATGTTTTCACCACTAACACCTGTAAAATGGATAAGAAAGTCAAACAGAGGGCGATCAACATGGCCGAAACAGCGGTTTCCAGGTACCTCAATTGGTCTGAGCAACCTGTGACGTGGAGTATAGCTGATCACCCACCCCAGATTGATAACCCTTGTGACTTAGCATTGGTGGTGGCGCCTCAGGTTGGGGGATACACCCTTTATAAAGTCCTCATGGATGGAGGTAGCAACATCAACATCCTATATTACGATACCTTTCGGCGTATGAACTTTTCTGAGAAAGACTTGATGCCTTCAACCACGGTTTTCATGACATTGTACCGGGTAAGTCGGCGTATCCAGATGGGCAAATCAAGCTGAATGTGGCTTTTGGTGATGAATCCATTTACAGGAGTAAGGCACTTATGTTTGAGGTGGTCAAAAGTAAGATTCCTTATCATGCTCTGTTCAGGCAGCCAGCTTATGCCCGCTTCATGGCCAGGCCTTGCTACGTGTACCTAAAGCTTAAGATGCCCGGTCTTAATGGCACCATCACAATAAATGGGGAGTGAAAGATAGAGAGAGAATGCGAACAAGGAGATGTTGCATATACCGAGTCGGCATGCGCTGCTGAGGAATTGAAGTTCCATAAAGCCAATGTGGACCCGCTGACATGAGCCCGCTCAAAAAACCAACGGTTGATTCTGAGCCGCCTCTTAAGTTCAAGCCGGCGGATGATACCAAGCAAGTTGATTTCACCCCAGGCGACTCTTCTAAGCAGTTTACTATTGGGGCCGGTTTAGACCCCAAATAGGAAGGCACGCTCATCGAATTCATCTTTGAGAATCGGGACATCTTTGCATGGAAACCTTCTGACATGCCGGGAGTACCAATAGAATTCGCTCAGCACCACCTCAATGTAGATCCCAATATGAAGCCGGTTTGACAGTACCTCCGTCGTTTCAATGAGGAGTGTCATAAAGCAATTGGGGAAGAAGTCGCCTGTCTTTTGGCGGCTGGATTCATTGTCGAGGTTTTTCATCCTGAATGGCTAGCTAACCCGGTTTTAGTTCTCAAGAAGAACGACACTTTTCGCACGTGCATCGATTATACAGACCTCAACAGAGCTTGCCCGAAGGATCCCTTTGCCCTTCCCCATATCGATAAAATCATTGACTCTATGGCGGGTTGCGAGCGTTTGTGCTTTCTGGATGCATGCTCTGGTTATCACCAGATCAAGATGGCTAAGGAGGATCAGGAGAACACGGCCTTTATAACTCCCTTTGGCGCTTTCTGCTATGTTTCTATGCCCTTTGGCCTTAAGATTTTGATATACACAACTCGATAGAACCGAAAATGTGGCTAACGGTGAGATGGCCCAACTCGGTGACACCGATACCCAAACTTGGAAATTCTAATTTTTTGTACCGAGGCAACAAAAGGTTGGTCACCTAAACTTAGTAGCATCGATGCATAATGGGTTGTACCAAAACGGTAGGTTTGGCTAGCGTTCTGTTTGGGTTGAACATCGGTAGGGCCGAATCTGAAAACTTGGTGACACCAATTTCGGATATGTGGCTTTGCATAGAAGTGTTAAGTGGGAAAATGACTGAGTAATTTTTGGTGGCTATCTCTGAGCACTTGAGAAAACTGTTCATTTTAATACCTCACCCCCTTTTAATAGTATTGGCTTTCCTATCGACTCAAAAGTGATTTCTCACAAATATAAAATGAAGAGTCTTGTTGCTTGAAGCTTGAGCCAATCTTATTCCTTTCTTGCACCAAGGGGCATCTCCACATAAACCTTTAGCCAATGCATATTTTGAATTTTTCTGAAATATACCTGGGTAGAATCATTAGTCCAATGATGCATATGTTGTGATCAATTATCAAAACCACCTTAGGGAGCAATTGTGCTTTCACCAGCCCAACTCCCCCTCATCTCAATCCTTTGTTCAACGAGCCAGCGTGGAGGCCACCGATGCATGCCACTGGCCGCGCCATCGCCATGGTGGCCATCTGCCCCCTCCTCGAGGCCTAGAAGACGCACCCGCACCCACCGTGTCAGAGGAAAGGACCAACGACAATCTATGAGACTTGGAAGGCCCCTTTATGATTCTGTAGGGGGCTTCGGTGCGCGAAGAGCATCAATCGGCCTGATCACACATGAGGGTTTATACAAGTTCGGGCCGCTCGGGAGTGTAAAACCGTACATTCTATTTTGGGTGGTAGTTGATTAGGTGGGTTCAAGTACATGAGTGCAGCTACCCGGCAAGGATGCTCAAGAGGTGCAACTACGCGTTGAATTAAACAAAGTGTCGACCCTTCTTCCGATAGCCATGGACCTCCTTTTATAGGATAAGGGGTTACCATAGTGCATACAATAGTCTTGTTACTGGGTGTACAATGCATACTACAGTGACGGGACTGCTTGCCAGAATAGGTATTGGGAAATACCTAACTTTGATGAACTAGCGCATGCACATTGAATGCATTCTGAGGTGGCGCGTGGGCAACGTCTCCACGTAAGAATTGCCTCTCTCTTTATGTCATCCGGCAAGGTACCTCTTATTCTTCTGCCACACCATGGGACATGTGTTATTGCGGCTCGAACACGCATGCTACAATGGCCATGTGCCCGTGCTAGCTCTGCCTGCCCGCTCGACACATCGGCAGATGTAGACAATCAACCCCTTGGTGAGGTGGAGTGGCGGCTTGGCAGGCTGGGATCTTGTCGGTCACCGCAAGCGGATGACTGGATAGGCCGGTGGGAGTCTTGCCGCCCCGCCTTGGTCTTAGTTGCCTTGGAACTCGGTGCGAGCCCCACATGGAATTGCCGGCCTGGGGGGCGTAGTTGCCCGTGCCTAAGTCAAGGGGACTAAGGACCCCATTTCTTAGTACACCGACACCCTCAAACCCTAGCCCTCCCATTTCTCTCCAAGATTGCCCCTTCCCCCCCTCCGCTTGGAACAGTGTCGCCATCACCATGGCTGCTGCTTAGCCGTGGCCACCGGCCCTCCCGCTCCCTGCCGTCATGTCCAGCACCTCTGCCAGCCTCGTCTTCTTCCTCCTCGCCGACCAGATTAGGCCCGGAGCCACCGCAACTCGATGTCTCCCCCTTCTTCCTCCTCAAATCACCGCCGCTCCTCGCTCTTGATCCGGTTGCCTCGAGCCTCCCCTCAGCCCGCTATCGCACGCTTGTAGGGCCTAGTGAGCTCCTGCTCCCCCCTCTCCCTCTCTTAGCTTGCACACGCCCTCCTAGCTAGCTCCCCAATCATCCGAAAGAGCTGCCGCCGACGAGCTCGTTGTCGTCTCCACATCGGCCGTAACCCACAACAAATCTCCCCTCGAGCTCCTGAAGCTCAAATGGGTCGTTCGCACGCGCGCATAGCCTTTCCCGAGCCCTTGTGCTCGATCCCCTCGAGCCCGAGCTCCGTACACCACCACGAGCTCGATCCCGACAAGATCCGACCACCCCAGCTCCTCCCGCTGGTCAGGATGGATCCGGGCGTGCCCTAGCTTTTGAACGCGCCCTCGCGCATGCCAAACGGCCCCGTGTGGACGTTTTTTGACGAACTCCGGCGAGGCCCAAGGCCAACCGCCGCGGTTTTGGTCACCGCAATGAGCCATCGGCTGCTTCCAACGTGGCCTGGCCGGGGCCACACCCAGGGACACTCACCACTAGCCCCTGGCCCCTATTGACCGTTGACCCTGGTTAACTACTGACCGGGCAGCCCGAGCGGGTGACCAGTGGGCCACCCCCCCCTCGCCATTGACGTGTGGGTCCATGGTCATTTGACCCTAACATGCACTCACTAGTGGACCCCCCTAATTTACGTGGTAAATTAATTAAACTAATTAATTTGAATAATTAGGCACTCACATGTTGGCCCTGTTAGTTAATTAGTTAAATTAGTTAATTTTCATCCTAGAATAAATCGAGTGTCTATGACAAGTGGGGCCTAGCTGTTAGGCTTGACCTAAGACACATGATCTTGACCCTAATGTCATGCTGGTGCAATAATTAAAATTTTAGAATTAATATAATTCTATTAATTTCATAAAAGGATTTAAATTTTTTAAAATCATATAAAATAATCTATAAGTGACATGAAAAAAATTTATATATGAAAGTTTCTCAGAAAAATCCCATGAATCCAACTACGCCATCCCTTCATATACCACATGCTCCTAGCATGATGAACAAGGACATTTTTGTGTCAAGATCATGTGTCCGGTAGTAGCCAAAGACCCAGGAAATATCGTCAGATTTTTGCTTGCTCCATCCATGACGTGTAGTACTATGTTAGTTCATCCCTAGCACTGTATACTGCCATGTCATGCATCGTGATGCATCTGCTTTCTTTTACTTATTGTTTCTTCCCCCCTCTTCTCTCTAGTAGACGCCGAAGCAGCAAGGCAAGGAAACCCCCCTTGACCATCCCTATATCGCTCATTCTTTCTCTTAGATTTTGCTACTATTGTAGATAGCTCCTATTCTGATGCATAGCCCATTTTTGATAAACTGATGTTGTACCCTACTACCTATTAAATGCTTAGTATAGGTTGATTAGTGATACCCGGTGACCCCAATTATCCCTAGTTGCCCCTACTTCATCATGGATGACTCAACGACTTAAAGCCTCGGAGACTCGATCATCCGATCGACTAACTGATACGTCTCCAACGTATCTATAATTTTTGATGGTTTCATACTATTATCTTGTCAAACTTTGGATGTTTTGTATGCCTTTTATATATTTTTTGGGACTAACTTATTAACTCAGTGCCAAGTGCCAGTTCCTGTTTTTTCCATGTTTTTTGACCCCTTTCAGAGGAGGATTTTGAACGGAGTCCAAATGGAACGAAACTGCCAAAAAGATTTTTTCCAGAACAGAAAAAGATCGGGAAGCCTAAGAATCAGGGCGGGAGGTCACCAGGGACCCCACAAGCCCCCTAGCCGCGGCCAGGGGGGCCCGCACCTCCCAGACTTGTGGGCTCCCTGGGCCTCCTCTGCCCTAGGTCTTTCGCCTATAAATTCCCTAAAATCCCAGAAAAAATCAGGAGATCATCGAAAGTACTTTTCCGCCGCCGCAAGCTTCCGTCTCCATAAGATCCCATCTGGGGCATGTTCTGGTGCCCTACCGGAGGGGGGATTTGGATACGGAGGGCTTCTTCATCAACACCATGACCTCTCCGATGATGCGTGAGTAGTTCACCATAGACCTACGGGTCAATAGCTAGTAGCTAGATGGCTTCTTCTCTCTCTTGGATCTTCAATACAAAGTTCTCCATGATCTTCATGGAGATCTATCCGATGTAATCTTCTTTTGCGGTTTGTTTGTCTAGATCCGATGAATTGTGCATTTATGATCATATTATCTATGAATCTTATTTGAGTTTATTTTGATCTCTCTTATGCATGATTTCATATCCTTGTAATTCCCTTCGAGTTGTGGGTTCATACCGTGCGGTGACCTCACCCAGTGACAGAAGGGGTAGCGAGGCACGCATCATGTTGTTGCCATCAAGGGTAAAAAGATGGGGTTTTCATCATTGCTTTGAGATTATCCCTCTACATCATGTCATCTTGCTTAATGCGTTACTCTGTTCGTGGTGAACTCAATACACTAGATGCATGCTGGATAGCGGTCGATGTGTGGAGTAATAGTAGTAGATGCAGAAAGTATCGGTCTACTTGTCTCGGACGTGATGCCTATATGTATGATCATTCCTTAGATATCGTCATGACTTTGCGCGGTTCTATCAATTGCTCGACAGTAATTTGTTCACCCACCGTAATATTTGCTATTTTGAGAGAAGCCTCTAGTGAACACTATGGCCACCGGGTCTACTCCACACCATGTTTTCAGCCTTACACTTTTTCTTCGTTGCACTTTCCGCCTTCACATCTCACTTTGCAATTAATCTTGAAGGGATTGACAACCCCTTTATAGCGTTGGGTGCAAGCTCTTTTGTGTTTGCGCAGGTACTCTGGACTTGATGAGATTCTCCTACTGGATTGATACCTTGGTTCTCAAACTAAGGGAAATACTTACTGCTCCTGTGCTGCATCGCCCTTTCCTCTTCAAGGAAAAAACCAACGCAAGCTCAAGAGACGAGAGAAGGATCTCTGGCACCATTGCCGGGGAAGGACTTTTGTTGCCGTAGCACTAACCATGACCCATCACATCAGCTCACACACCTTTTTATGTACTCTTGATGTTAACTCTGTAGTGTAGTTGGCCGGTGTCGGGGATATACCCCATGGGTAAGCCGGCTTGAAGTATGACCCGGTCGAGCTTGGCAACTCACTGGTGACCCGACCGAGCTTGAAGACTCACTGGTGACACGGTATGCGGGTCAGACGAATGACAAGACTGAAGGCCCAAGGCTCGTCGTGCACCCTGGCATAAAGCGGCTCATAGAGAGGCCAGGAGGGTCGGCTCACAAGAGAAGTCCCAATGAAGAGGAAAGACTCCCTCACAAAGGAAACAAAACCCGTATTAGGATTCAAGAGAACCTAGTCCTAATCCTACTCCTAATAGGACTCTACATGTAAACTTACCCCTTCCACTTATATAAGGAGGGGTAAGGCGGCCCAAGAGGGAGAAGTTAGACATATTCACAAGTTCAAGTCATTAGAGATAGACAGATTAGACACCCTTTGAGATTAGAGGTAGCGATTCCGGACCCTTGTAATCGAGACCATCATCTTCATCAATGAAATACAAGTAGGACGTAGGCTTTTACCTCCATCGGAGGGGCCGAACCTGGGTAAACTCGCATCTCTCGATTCTGACCAACCCCTCTCAAGCCGCCACATAGTTGCGATGGCCTCACACCTAAGTTCTTTCACGAGGACATATGCCGTGACAAAACCATGACATTTGGCGTCCACCACGGGGCTAATCGTATGATGGTATTGTGTTCTTGGAGGAAGATCTTTCAGGGAACGAGAAGCTCGCAATGAGTCGGATGAAGAAAATTCACCGCGGAAGAATCTACATCGTCTATACGACGAACACTCAAAACCACATATATGAGACTGAGATCAAGAAGATTAGGGTTGCGGGCTATTTCCCCGCCATCGTGTGAAAAAGTCGCCAAAGTCGGCAGGATTTTCATCGCGCATGGACGCGTCCGAGATCGAGAACAATTCTGCAAGATATTTATTAATTACTGATTGCCAATGGCTCTAGCACGCGTAGGTCAGTTGTTTTAGCACATGTTAATTTCATAAAAAATATTACTCAAGTCCACATTATGACTACTCGTAGGTCAGTTAAAATCGACTATTGAAACGACGCCGATCCGTGGATACAGTGCTCACCCACCCTTTTTAGAGCTCACGTCAGCAGTCGTCTCGTGCGTCCGCACCGACATACAACGCTGTGTATAACTCGGATGACCGCGCCGACCTCCAATGTCACGGCCAACTCGATATCCATGCTGGTTTCCAGTGCCGTGGTTGACTCCCATGTGTACATCATCACGCCGGTGCCATGACTGCTCGTTCGAGCCATCCAACGGACGAGCATGAGCCACCATTCCTGCGGCCAGGTCCATATCAAATATGCTAAAAGATTTTCTGAAGCTCATCCGTGAAAAATACCTGGTGCTATCAACCTTATTTATTCTATCAGTATATTTTTTATTTTTGAGAACAATTACTTTGTCTGCAATATTTTCCTGCGCAGGACTAGTGCTCACTACAAAGGTGATATAATATTGCGGATACAGAGCTCGCATCAATATTATCATGTGCCAGCATCCGTCCATGCCGACTTACAATGACGTGGACAAATCTCACGTCCGCGGGACCAAGATGGCTTACAATGACGCAAGCAACTCTCACGTCCGCGTGACCAAGATGGCTTATAGCGCCATGATCAACTCGCCTTCCGCGCCAGCTTATAAGTGACGTGGCCGACTCACCGTCCAAACGGCTTATGAATGACACGGTCAACACGCCGTCCGCGCCGACTTATAAATGACGCGACCGACTCTGTATTTGTGCTGGCTTACAATGCCACTGTTGACTCTTTGTCTATGATGGTTTTTCCAACACCGCAGCTGACTCTCACATCTACATCAGCATACTGATGCAGTACTTGCTTATACGAGCCGCCCAACAAACGCGTGCAAGCCGTCACCCCATGGTCCCATCTACATCAACCCACCGGTGCAGTGCTCGCTAATACGAGCCGCCCAACAAACAGACGCAAGACGCCGCCCTCACGATCCAGATAACATCAACATATCGGTGTTGTGCTCATTTATACGAGCCGCCCAACAGACGGATGCAAGACGCCGTCCTCACGGTCCGGACAACATCAACATATCGGTACAGTGCTCACTTATATGAACCGCCCAACAGACGTGCGCAACCATCAACATTATGCCGGCTTATGTCACAGTCAAGTATGGAGACTCTCAAGCCGCCTCCTTGAGTAGACTTAAGACTCGGGGGCTACACATGCATGGCTCGGCAGATTCAACCGGGCTGAATAATTCAAGAACCCTAGGTCATTATAGGGAAGTTAAGCCGGTCCCGGGGGCTGGTGCATCATTGGTGAAAAGATTTAAGGTTGCCCAAGAAGACAAGTCACCATGATGCGACCGTCCAAATATGAGTGCCCTGCCTCATTGGTCGATGATTTAAAAGCCGCCCAAGAGGCTGTGCCGCCGCCAAGGAGGTCATTCAAACATGGGCGCTACCAGTATTAAACAGGATAAGCCGCCACATTGCATTCATTCAAACATGGATACTGGTAAGCCAAAGAGGACCAAAGTTGCCACTATGCACGGTTCAAACATAGGCGCCAATGTATGATCATGAACGATAAAAAAGGCTTACTTGGGGGTTACTAGTCCTTATGTTGTTTAGCAGTAATAACATTGTCTTCTGCAATCCTATGCCCGATTTTCCTTGATCATAGGTCACTTGGGGGCTTCCAACTCACCGATTTAATCCTGAATACCCTCTTGGCTAGCGAAAAATTAACGCATTACAATGGTTATACTGGACTATATGTTTTCCGACTCGCCCTATAGGCCCCGTGTACTCTTGGCGAGTCAATCCAACCTTGGACCGTGAACTTCCCAAAGTTAAAACATTGAGGTGCTTGCGAGAGCGAGCATACGGAAAATAGACAAACCATGGGTTCATTGAACCTGCTTCATTGAAGCTTGACTTGAGCCTGATCCGCCAGTCTAAATCATAAATGTTTTTGCAAAAACCTCTTAGGGTACGACTAGAGCCTTGCAAGCCCGTCTACCCACCGTGACTCATTGAGCTGGCCTATTTATAAAAATTCAATACCCTATATGGTGTTATCTTTTTCAGGCAAGGATTCAATATTCTTGCCGGCTCATGCAAAGCATGGTGACTATGAAGTCCTTTTTCTCATAAAGAGAAAATCCAAATTGCAAGGCAATAAAGCTTAGAAGGGCGGCTCATATTAAAAGGTAATGCCAAAAGCTTTATTAAAAATAATTTGATGCCTTATATGGTGTTATATTTTCTCAGAAACCCGACATTATTTTATCACATACATGCATCATCTTGCATCGCATCATGCATCATACATACATATCATGCCGGTCTTCAAATCGGGTCAAAGCATAAACTTTTGCAAGAGAAAATAGATCTTTGATAGCCAATATGGTTGGATCTTCATTATGGTTTATCATAACCAGTGTTAAATGATTGGGATTTTTAAGTCACCTTGGAAGAATTGATTATTTTCAAAGAGCTGCCCATCGCATATAATGATGGGTCATCTAATTGACTGGCTCTTGGATTTCTTCAACTTGTGCTCCGTAGTAAACTACAACACTTATGTATTTCTCAAACATATATTTGACGGGGTTACATTGCAACCATGGTCAAGGATTTTTTTCATCACAAAATCATCATCAGCTCACAGAGTGGATATGATTTTATTCTACAATGGAAGGAATAGTCCCGAGTTGCCGCAGGCATACGTCCCGACACTTGGGGGCTACATTATCCAAATCAAGATTACATCAAAGTATGAAAGTCCCATGTCGTTGCAAGCATGCACCATGACACTTGGGGGCTAAAGCAAACTGCTCTTTCAAATCATCACATCATCAATAGACCCAACTATTTCAAGGAGATAAGCCGGCCCAAAGGGTACATGTCGCTCTTCATTCAAGTATGGATTCAAGCAAGAACCGGCTCATCATTTTTATAATGACCCGACCCTTGGGGGATACACATTGCTGCTCAAGTTTACATAAACAGATCTACAAAGTCACTGCTCATTATTGCATACTGACCCGTCCCTTAGGGGCTACATCATATGATGTTTTATTTTCAAAGGAGAAGAACGTGTAAGTCCCAAGTCGCCGCAAGCTATCAACCCGACACTTGGGGGCTACACTACTCACATCAAAATTTCCAAAGTCCCAGGTTGCTGCAGGCAAGACAACCCGACACTTGGGGGCTATAGCACTCAGTTGTTTTCATAGATCATGAGGTCTGAATTGAAGACCCGGCCCATCACACATTGATGAGCCGACCCTTGGGGGCTACACGAGATGAAGCTATACAAATATAAGACAATCACAAGTCCCAGGCTGCTGCAAGCAAGACAACCCGACACTTGGGGGCTACATGGTCAAAGATATTATTACAAACCACCAAGTCATCATGAACTGATAAACTTGGATCTTAGGGGCTACAGGCAATATGGATATATCAAAAATTGAAGAACACTTTTAAGATGTCAATTGCGAGACCGACTCAATATATATTTGTCTAGTTGAAGCATTGAAAGACCGGTTCAACATCACATGGATTTCGTTTTTCTCAATAATTTGATCAAATAAATTGGAGTTCAGTTGTTTGACTGGGCATTGCCAACAATCATGACCTCGCATTATCAATCATAACTCGACAACTTCGACGATCGCAACAAGACAAGTTCTAAACATCCTCAAGCCGGAAGTATTCGAAGCTCGCTCAGCACCAAAAGGGCATTTTAAGTCTAATATTTTAATCAAGCCAAAGCATTGGAGGCCTACTTAGTGGCATATGTATTTTATTGCAAAGGACATGTACCTCCAAGATGATTGTGAAGACGGCTCGAAGAAACCTGGATTTTTTGAGGAGCCACTTCACCCTTAAACATATTTATTATTCTTATTTCAGGAGCTTACCATGAATAAATTCAAGCTAACCTGGGGGCTAATGTCGGGGATATACCCCGCGGGTAAGCCGGCTTGAAGTATGACCCGGTCAAGCTTGGCGACTCACTGGTGACCCGGTTGAGTTGGTGACTCACTGGTGACACGGTAGGCGGGTCAGACGAACGACAAGGCTGAAGGCCCAAGGCTCGGCGTGCAACCTGGCATAAGGCGGCTCATAGAGAGGTTAGGAGGACCGACTCACATGAGAAGGCCCAAAGAAGAGGAAAGACTCCCTAACAAAGGAAACAAGACGAGAATTAGGACTCAAGAGAGACTAGTCATAATCCTACTCCTAGTAGGACTCTACATGTAAACTTACCCCTTCCAGTTATATAAGGAGGGGTAAGGTGCCCCAAGAGGGACAAGTTAGATGGATTCACAAGTTCAAGTCATTAGAGATAGACATATTAGACACCCTTTGAGATTAGAGGTAGCGATTCCGCACCCTTGTAATCGAGACCATCATCTTCATCAATGAAACACAAATAGGACGTAGGATTTTACCTCCATCGGAGGGGCCAAACCTGGATAAACTCGCGTCTCCCGATTCCGACCAACCCCTCTCAAGACTCCACATAGTTGCGATCGACTCACACCTAAGTTCTCTCACAAGGACATATGCCATGACAAAACCATTACAGCCGGGGTGGATTAACGAGGGTGATTCCTCCTTCACCACTTACGATAATGACTCTGTCATGCAACCCCTCAAGCGTGAACCGTCAAGGGTGATTCCTCCCTGGTCACCTTGATGGTTACATTGATTGGAATCCATCGAGGGTGATACCTCGGATTTCTCTAATGTTATAGACACACTGTTACTTTCACTTTACTACTGGAACATGATGAGATATGTGGTGCAGGTGGATTCCCGCGTGATTGTGATGAGGCGTGGCCATGCATTCTCGGCCCTTGCCACACATCCTCGAGATGGGGCGACGAGACAACATATCATGGATCGTTGATCGTCACCGCGGTTAACAAAACAATAATGGGCTCGGTATTTGATCCGAGTTGGTTGATTGACCTTTACGCACTAAACTTCACGCGGGAATAATTATGGGCACTCGGTCTCATTGTATCAGCAAAAGCTCTTTGAATGTGAAGCATTGGAGCACTGTGTTCCCGAGTGGTCCATGTAAGCATTGATCTTGTATAAGAGGTGCCAAGACTGTTCTTGGCCGCTCTCGCGACATGTAGGAATGCAAAGGGCGATGGGCCCAAGACCCCTGCATGCATAGGATTTAGTCCGGCGGGCTGGCCTCTCTATTGAGCCTAGGTAGGGCTACGATGTGTTGATCTCCTGAGGCCGGGCATGACCCAGGAAAGTGTGTCCCGCCGACTTGATCAAGCATGTTGGGAAATGTGGTGCACGAGATCTATTCGAATAGTCGTTTCCACGGTAATAGGATGACTTGGAGTTGTATCCTCATCTAATACAACTAGAATTGTGACATGAATTGAAATGTTGGCTCTAAGATTTCTTTCTCGCGGGGAGTTGAGGAAGAATCTCTGGGCGTGCATAATAAATTTGCTGCAACATAAATATGACATTTGTGTTACCGATTGAAAGCACAATTACTCCCTAAGGTGGTTTTGGTAATTAATCACAACATATGCATCATTGGACTAATGATCTTATCCAAGTATATTTTAGAAAATTCAAAGATGCTTTGGCTTTAGAATTGTGAGGAGATGCCCCTTGATGCAAGGAAGGAATAGGATTGGCTCAAGCTTAAATGAAGAATACTCTTCATTTTATACTTTGTGAAAAATCACTTTGAGTCCGTAGCAAAGCCAATACTATTAAAAGGGGATGAGGTATTATGATGAATTGGTTGCTCAAGTTCTTAGAGATAGCCCACAAATATACTAAGACATTCTCCCACAAAATATCTCTCTCCAAACCAAAACCCGCAAAATTGTTGCCACCAACAATTTCCATTCAGCCCTACCGATTTTACAGTTGACAAAACATATGCCAAACCCTACCATCTCGGTACAACCAACATTCTTATCGGTGCCACTCAGATTGCGTGACCAACTTTGTGTTGAGGAGACTTCACTAATCGGAATTTCCGAGTTTTAAATCGGTCTCACTGAGATTTGGAAACTAGTTTAGGTCATCTTATCGGTACCACTGAGATTCATATATCGGACTCACCGAGAATTAAAAAGTTGCGACAATTAGGGCAACTTGGTACCACCGAGATTCATTTAGGTGTTACCAAGTTGGGCAATAATGTTGTAACGGTTTGATTTTGGGAGATGCCTATATATACCCCTCCACCTACCTTTCATTCGTAGAAGCACCGAGAACACACTTACACTTGCCAGCTCCATTTTTTTGAGAGAGAGCCACCTACTCATGTATTGAAATCAATAAATACCATTCCAATCATTTTAACCTTGATTTCTAGCCTCCCCAAGTTGCTTTCCACAAGATCAATCTCTCCTATCTCTGACAAATCTAAGGGATAGTGACTGAGTGTTGAGGAGACTATCTTTTGAAGCACAGGAGCAAGGAGTTCACCGTTCTACCACAAATATATTACCTCTTGGAGGGTGGTGCCTCCTAGATTGGTTAAGTGTCATTTGGGAGCCTACGACTTCGTGTTGTGGAGTTGAACCAAGATTTTGTAAGGGCAAGGAGATCGCCTAATTAATGAAGATCTACCGTGAGTTAGGCTAGTCCTGTGTGGATGGAAGCCGTGGTGGAATAGAGAAGGATGGTTCTTCATGGACCCCTTGTGGGTGGAGCCCTCCATGGACTCTCGCAGTCATTACCCTCTGTGGGTTGAAGTCTCAATTAACATGGACGTAAGATAGCGCCACCTATCGAAACAATGCCAAAAAATGCCGTGTCAACTTGTGCGTTTGATCTCCCTACCTTACCCTCCACTTTACACTTGCATGTTTTCCTTTCCGCTGCTATACTCTGAGATGTGCATGTGTAGGGTGTACTTGACTAGTCATAATTGCTAAAACTGGCCCACACTTAAAATTGGGAAAAAGCTAAGTTTTTATCTAGTCAAGTAGTCTAATCACCCCTAGATATACTATCGATCTTACAACTGGCATCAGAGCTTTGGTATCCATTGCATTGGTTTCATGATACGTCCATTTTGCATCATGCTTTCATATCAATATTTATTGCATTCTTGGATGTTAGTACACATTATGGTACAATACTAATACATGTTCTCTCTTATTTTACAAGATTTTGATGAAGAGGGAGAATGCCGGCAGCTGGAATTCTGGACTTGAAGAGGAGAAAATCTTAGAGACCTATTATGCACAGCTCCAAAAGTCCTGAAAGTTAAGGAGAATTGTTTTGGAATATATAAAAAATAATGGGCGAAAGAAATACTGGAGGGTACCCACCAGGAGGTCAAAAGCCAGGGGGAGCGACCTACCCCCCTGGTCGCGCCCTACAGGCTTGTGGGCCCCTTGGCAGGCCTCCGGTGCCCATCTTCTCCTATATGAAGGGTTTTGACCTGGAAAAAATCATATCAGACCTTTCGGGATGTAGTGCCGCAGTATCGAGGTGGAACTTTGACAAAACTAATCTAGAGCTCCGGCGGAGCTATTCCGCTCAGGAAACTTCCCTCCCGTACGGGGAAATTGAAGCCATCGTCATCACCAACGATCCTCTCACCGAGAGGGGGTCAATCTTCATCAACATCTTCATCAGCACGATCTCCTCTCCAAACCCTAGTCCATCTCTTGTATCCGATCTTTGTCTCAAAACCTTAGATTGGTACCTGTGGTTGCTAGTAGTGTTAATTACTCCTTGTAGTTGATGCTAGTTGGTTTATTTGGTGGAGGACTATATGTTCAGATCCTTAATGATTATTAATATTCCTCTGATCATGAATATGAATATGCTTTGTGAGTAGTTACATTTGTTCTTGAGAACATGGGATAATTCTTGTTATAAGTAATCATGTGAATTTGGTATTCGTTCGATATTTTGATAAGATATATGTTGTCTCTCCTCTAGTGGTGTCATGTGAACATCGACTACACGACACATCACCATTATTTGGGCCTAAAGGAAGGCATTGGGAAGTAATTAGTAGATGATTGCTAGAGTGAAAGAAGATTAAACCCTAGTTTATGTGTTGTTTCGTAAGGGGCTGATTTGGATCCATATGTTCAATGCTATGGTTAGATTTATGTTAATTCTTCTTTTGTAGTTGCGGATGCTTGCGAGAGAGGTTAATCATAAGTGGGATGGTTTTCCAAGTAAGGGCAGCACCCAAGCGCCGGTCCACCCACATATCAAATTATCAAAGTAAAACGTGAATCTTTTGAGTATGTTGAAAACTAGCTTGACATAAATTCCAATGTGTCCTCGGGTGCGCTTTTCTGTATATAAGAATTTGTCCAGGTTTTTCCTTTGCTACAAAAGGATTGGGCCACCTTGTTGCACCATTGTTACAATTTTTACTTGCTACCCGTTATGAATTACCTTATCACAAAACTATCTGTTACCGTTAATTTGAGTGCTTGCACAGAATACCTTACTAAAAACCGCTTGTCATTTCCTTCTGCTCCTCGTTGGGTTCGACACTCTTACTAATCGAAATGACTATGATAGATCCCCTACACTTGTGGGTCATCAAGACTCAGTCCTAGCGTCGTTGCCGTGGAGTGAAGCGCCTTTGGTAAGTGGAACTTGGTAAGGAAACATTTATATACTGTGCTGAAATTTAGTGTCACTATGGAAAATAATCCTTTGAGGGGCTTGTTCAGGGTATCTTCACCCCTACCGGAAGCACAAAGAGATGCTCCTCAACCTGCTGCACCTACTGAAAATATTTATTATGAAATTACTTTGGGTATGATAGAAAAATTGCTAGTAATCGTTATGCACGATATGGAACACTACATCCAGATTTGCACCTAATCTATGTGGTTGAAGTTTGTGGAGTATTTAACTTTGCATGCCTGTCCGAGGATGATGTCAAGAAGAAGGTATTTCCTGTATCTTTGAAGGAAAAGGTGTTGACATGGTATAGGCTATGTGATGATATTGGATCATGGAACTACAACTGATTAAAATTGGAATTTCATCAGAAGTTTTATCCTATGCATCTTGTTCATCCTGATCGGAATTATATTTATAATTTTTGGCCTCATGAAGGAGAAAGAATCGGTCAAGCTTTTGGGTGGCTTAAGTCAATGTTATATTCATGCCCCAATCACGAGCTCCCAAGAGAAATTATTATTCAGAATTTTTATGCTCGGCTCTCTCGTAATGATCAATCCATGCTCGACACTTCTTGTGCTAGCTCCTTTACAAAGAAAGATATTGATTTTCAATTGGGACTTATTGGAAAAATTAAATACAACTCTGAAGATTGGGAACTCGACGAAGGTAATGATTCAGGTATACGCCTTAAGTTTGATTGTGTTAAATCCTTTATAGACACCGATGCTTTTCGTGATTTTAGCACTAAATATGGACTTGACTCTGAGGTAGTAGCTTAATTTTTTGAATGTTTTTCTACTCATGTTGATATCCCCTAGGATAAGTGGTTTAAATATCATCCTCCCATTGAAGTTAAAGTGGTAGAACCTTTTAAAGTTGAAGAAGAAACTATTATCTATAATGCGGATCCCTTTATTCCTACTGCTTATATTGAGAAGACACCCTTTCCTGTTAGGATAAAGGAACATGCTAAAGCTACAACTGTGGTTCGTAAGAGTTGTACTAGAACACCTATACCTCCTGAACAAATTAAAGTTGAACTTAGTATTGCTATGGTTAAAGATCTCTTGGTTGATAATATTGATGGGCATGCCATCCACTTCTGTGATGAAGCCGCTAGAATTGCTAGACCTGATACTAAGGGTAAACATAGACCTATTGTTGGCATGCCTGTTGTTTGTGTCAAAATAGGACATCATTGTTATCATGGCTTATGTGATGTGGGTGCTAGTGTGAGTGCAATTCCCTTTACCTTATACAAAGAAATTATGAATGATATTTCACCAGCCGAATTAGAGGAAATTGATGTTACCATGAAGCTTGCTAATAGAGATACTATTTCACCAATTGGGATTGTTAGAGATGTTGAAGTCTTGTGTGGGAAAATAAAGTATCCTACCGATTTTCTTGTCCTTTGTTCCCCACAAGATGATTTTTATACTATTATGTTTGTCGGGACCCCGATCCTAAGCCATAGGAAAATAGCCTGTAACACATCGCATCCCTTGGTGGTCTCACGCACGGTTAACTCCACGGCTGCAGCCTTACCTTAGCCGGGACCGTTTGCGTCTTTTGACTCACGTATGCGATAGTGTCGCTAGCAATCCAATGTCAAAGAACCCGGATCTACATGTCTAGTCATGAACCAAAGTGGCAGTACCGCACAAGGACAGGCATACATGACCCAACAAAGCAGGTGTCGGTCATCGGCGAATGTAGACGAGTCGTAGCAAGCTACAAGGACTCCATTACATCGCGCGACATTTCCCCAAAGGGGACAGACACAGCAGCTAAGAAGGACACATGTCGGTCAACCAATGTGTCCGGAGCAGTAGCGAACTACCAAGGCTCGTTGGATCACAAATGGGCATTTCCTTGTAAGGAGTGCTACTAAAGTTCACGACTAGGTATTCGAACCCCATACATACCAAGTAAGACACACGTACGCATGGCATACCGATATGTATAGATACATCGATGGCATCACAACATAACCATAAACATACAAGCTTTATTTAAGAGGCTCGAAAGAGCCACACACATAATATTACACATTAAGGGTCTCACGACCCATAATAGTAGTCATACAATACAAGCCAGCGGAAGAGTTATAAACTGTCTGGGTACAGAAAGGGCAACTAGAAGGCACATGGCCTGACTATACTACAGAGCCGACGTAGGGCCAGATCGTAGCTGGGACACCAGCTACTCGTCGTCGTCGATGTCTACGAAGAACCCTCCATTAGGGTCATTAGCAACCTCTGCAACATTTATTAAGCAAACATGAGTACGAAGGTACTCAGCAAGACTTTAGGAGAACTAACTACTCATGCAAGGTATCAAAAGGTATTGTGGGGTTTCATGCGGGAAGCCAGCATTTGAATCGTGGCTAGACAACTTGCACTTTGAAATTAGTTTTGACAACTTGATTTCTCGCACATGAGTCCACTAACACCACAACAATACACTATCGTGGAATCATTCCGACTCCATACGGAAATGCCGTCCACGACACTCACGCTTATCTTGACAATTTTATGAGTAACCATTGAAGTTATCTATGAACAACATATGTCTCCAAGCAGTCCATATCCGCGGACGCGGCTATTCAAATAGATCATAACCCTGCAGGGGTGTACTTCTTCACACACGCTCTCGCCACTTATCGCCATGTGCACGTCATGCACCTCGGCAACCTTCAAGCGGAAGCCCAGCGAGGGAGTCGGCCACGACCGTTAACCACACCGGTACCTAGTCCAGGTTTATCGCCTATCTGAGAGTAACCCGTACGGAAGTCCGGCCGGGGTTTCCGCCACGGCCTCAAACGATGTGCGCAGGGTTCCCAAGCCCACCATCCGGGTGCCACTTGGTACACCGTGCCACTGCCTACCGCATCACGGCCCACCTCTCAGGTCAGCACCATGCACGGCCTCCAGCATTACTATAAACACCAGAAACTACTTGCAACTCCTGGACCGAGTACTACGCGATTAATAGGCCGAGCGGGGTCATGTTTCAGGGCCCAACATGTGGTAGTATCTAGTCTTGGATTACATACACGGAACTCAGTTCCTAAGGACGGTTCCAATGAAACAACCCACCATGTACTCCTACACAGCCTTTCACCGGTACCTTTACCAAATCAAGTTCAACACACAACCTTTGCTCATCAAACACATTTCACAATTCTGTTCATCTCCCAGATGACAGACCATACACAACTCTAAGCATAGCATGCATAGAAGGATAAGGCACATCATAGCTCAAGCAACTACCAGGTATGCTAGGTTGCAAGGTTTGGCTATTTACTGTGACAATGTTAAGTCATGCAAAGGAAGTGGGTCCAACTAACGTGGCAAAAGCAGTTGAAGCATTTGATCCTAATGCAATAAATAGGTGCAGGAGCAAGAACATGGGATTTATCGGGATGATCAAAAGGGTTGCTTGCCTTGTTGCTCAGAGGAGGAACGATATCCGTCAGACGGATATTCGGTGGAATCCGGGGGTGCGGAGCCTACCGAAAAGAATGGCAACATTCAATAACAATCATATGCACTCAAAATGATGCATGAGCATAGCATGAGAATGCAAGGTGATAAGTTATTATTTTCAACATGTATTAGGTTTAGAGTTGATTTGAATCACATTCGAATAGAAATTCAAACGGGGTATTCTCGGATACCAGTTTAATTGATTCGACCTGATGCTCAGATCAACTTGATGTTAACATGCATGAAATGTCATGTTATGATACTGATTTGTAATTAGGGCAGTGTGTGATCATTGCATATATAATGAAACTTGAATATTTTTTCAAATTCCATTTATAAAGTGATTAAAAGAATTGAATTATTCCTTATTTCACAATTTAGGGTTCTGTAAATTTTTCAAACATGGATGAAAATAGCATAATCAGAATCCTTGAATTTTTCTGATACTTTTTCATATATAAATTATTTTCATTGGAGTTACAGATTAATTTCTATGATTTTTAAAATTTAGCAATTTCCTGAATTAGTTTGAAACTAGAAATTCTATTTATTGCCTCAGGCTGACGTCAGCAGGTCGGCCGACCTGTTCAGGTCAAACCTGACAGGGGGGCCCCGCTGGTCTGCCTCTCTGGGACTAATCCCGCACTGACCAGCCCTAACTGAGGTTTGACTTGGCCTTGGGCCCACTTGTCAGCGAGTGATTAGGTCACTAATCGGCTGGGTTAGCTTGACACGTCGACATCCACCGGCGGCGAGGTTGTCCTTGCCGGCGGGGAGCCTCCGGCGACCAGCAGCACGGCGGAGGGGCTCGGAAACGGCGCACAGGGGGCCAAATGCTGCGCGGAGAGCACCAGAGGAACGACACGTCTCCCGCAGCTTCATTTCTGCACCTAGCCGGGGCTGATCTGGACGGAGATGACGCCGACGACGAGCTTCGCGGCGGCCAAGGCTCGGGCGTCATCGGGGTCTTTGAATCAGGGGGATCTACGCTCGGTTCTTAGCTGCTACGGCATCTACGCGTCGTCCTGGAGCTGCTGGTGCCCTCGGAAGGACGAGCTGATCATCGGAGGGCTACCGGCGACGAGCGGCAGCGGCGGTCCTCGTCGGGCTCCGGTGAAACTAGAGCTAGAGGAGGGGATCGATGGGGAAAACTTAGGGGAAACGACCGCATACTCACGGGGAGTGCAGAGCAGAGCTTAGACGGCTCGGGGAAGGCCTGGGGGCGACGAATCGACGGGAGAGGTCCGGCGGCCGGAGGTGGAAGACGATGGCGTTGCGGGCGTTGCAGGGCTAGAGGAAGCTTCGGCTTCTGCAGAGATGACCAGGGCGACGAGGCGGAGCTAAATGCGTGCTCTGGGAGGGAATCCTATGGCCAGTGGCACGGGAAGCTCGAGCTCGAGCTCGGCTCTAATGGCGGCAGCAAGGAGGAGGAGGAGATCCGGGAGGAGGAGGAGAACCGAGGCAGGGAATGGATAGGGGAGGCTCTGGGGAGCTTATCCCCATCGTCGCCAGCGCGAGGCGGCGGCCAGGCAGGCACGCAGGTGCGTGGCCGCGCCGGAGGAGGAGGCGGCCACCTCCTGCTGCCTACTGGCGCGAGGGAGGGGACGAGCGGGGAGATGGGCCGGGCCAGGCTTGGGCGACAGGTAAGTTTTTTTCCATTTTCTCTGTTTTTGTTTTTTCTGTTTTGCTAATTATTGTTTTGCCAATTAATGCAGCTCCTAAACAAAAAGTAAAAACTATTTTAGACCTCCTAAAATATTTGTTATAATATCCCCAACCATTTCCAAGGTTTTCAACATTTTTGGAAAATTATAGTTTCTGATTTCAATTTTTAAATTTGAAACCAGTGGCTTTTGCATTAATTTAAAAAGCTTAAGGTGTCAAGGAAATAGTTTTCTCCAATGCTCATTTACTTTCATGATTTATCAGAAAGTTTGAACATTTCTTGAGGCCATTTTGGGTTCATTGATTTTGAACTAGTTTGAGATTTCCTTTAATTGAAATGGTGGCTAGGGTTTTGAGTATTTCCTTTGCCACTTTGTTGTTTTTGTTGAAACTTCTTAGATGCAAATGCAAAGAAGACATGAGCACAATGCTATCTTGCTTAAGGGTTAGGGATGTGACAACTCACCCCCACTCAAAAGAATCTCGTCCCGAGATTTAGAAGTCATCGGGAATAACGCAGGATACTCAAGTCGGAGACGATCCTCTCTTTCCCAAGTTGCCTCCTTTTCTGAATGATTTGACCATTGAACTTTAAGAAACTTGAGGTTTCGACGTCGAGTGGTACACTCAGCTTGATCAAGAATACGCGCGGGGTATTCTCGGTAAGAAAGGTTATCTTGTAGATCAAGCGTTTCGTGGTCCACTTCACGGATAGGATCCGAAAAGCAACGCTTGAGTTGCGAGACGTGGAAAACATCATGAACCTTGGAAAGATGCGGAGGAAGTTCCAACTGGTAGGCAACTTCTCCTCGTTTGGCAAGAATGCGAAAAGGACCAATTTAACGAGGAGCCAATTTGCCCTTGATACCGAATCGATGGGTACCCTTCAAAGGTGTAACCCGAAGGTAAGCCTTCTCGTCAACTTCAAAGGTCACAGCCTTATGATGACGATCATATTGGCTCTTTTGACGAGACTGGGCTGTTTTCAACTTTTCACGAATAATGCGAACCTGCTCTTCTGCATCCTAGATCATGTCCAGGCCAAAGAGTTGCCTCTCTCCGGTTTCTGACCAATTAAGAGGGGTTCGACATCTTCGTCCATAGAGAACTTCAAAAGGGGCTTTGCCCAAGCTTGATTGATAACTATTGTTATAAGCGAATTCGGCGAATGGAAGGCACTTCTCCCAATTCATACCGAACGAAATAACACAGGCCCGGAGCATATCTTCTAAGATTTGATTCACTCTTTCTACTTGACCACTTGATTGAGGATGGAAGGCAGTGCTAAAAGATAAGTGAGTCCCCATGGCATTCTGAAAACTTTCCCAGAAGCGAGAAGTAAAGATACTTCCACGGTCCGAGTTAATTTCCAGGGGAACACCATGAAGAGACACTATTCGAGAGATATATAACTCTGCTAGCTGGCTAGCTGTTATACTCTCACGAACAGGAAGAAAATGAGCCACTTTGGAAAGACGGTCAATGACCACAAAGATAGCATTATTTCCTTTCTTGGTCTTGGGAAATCTGGTAATGAAATCCATGCTAACTTTATCCCATTTCCATTCAGGAATAGCTAAAGGTTGAAGGGTGCCAGCAGGCCTTTGATGTTCTGCCTTAACTCGGCGACAAACGTCGCAGTTAGCAACGAACTCAGCAATTTCTCTCTTCATCCTAGTCCACCAGAACCTCTGGCATAGGTCCTGATACATCTTAGTACTACCGGGATGAATGGTGAGAGGAGAATCATGAGCCTCCTGAAGGATTAACTGCCTTAGATGTGGGTTCTTAGGAACCACTAAACGATTCTGGAAGAACACAACACCTTGATCATTCATGGAAAATTCTTTAGCGTTTCCGATAAAAATATTCTCCTTGATCCGTGATATACCCTTGTCACGCTTTTGGCCAGTTATAATTTGATCCTTAAGAGTAGGCTTCGCCACCAGGGTAGAAAGGAATCCTTGAGGAACAATATGAAGATTCAACTTCCGAAAGTCCTCATGGAGATGTGGTTGACCTTGTTGTAGCATCAAATTGTTACAATAAGATTTACGACTTAGTGCATCGGCCATAACATTGGCCTTCCCCGGGGTGTAAGTTATCCCTAAGTCGTAATCCGAGATCAACTCAACCCACCGTCTTTGCCTGAGATTCAAATCCGGCTGGGTGAAGATATATTTCAGACTTTGGTGATCACTGAATATTTCACAACGATTACCCAAAAGGTAATGTCGCCAGGTTTTTAGTGCATGGACCACAGCTGCAAGCTCAAGGTCATGTGTGGGATAATTATCCTCATGTGGACGCAACTGTCGAGATGCGTATGCGATCACATGACGATCTTGCATGAGAATGCAACCTAATCCTTGTCGCGAGGCGTCGCAATAGATAACAAAGTCCTTAGAAAAATCTGGTGGTAGCAACACACGTGCGGAAGTCAGGCGTCTTTTCAGTTCCTGAAAACTATGCTCACACTGTGGTGTCCACTCGAACTTTTTATCCTTCTTGAGGAGTTCAGTTAGAGGCTTTGCAACCTTGGAAAAATTCTCGACAAAGCGGCGACAATAGCTCGCTAGACCAAGAAAACTCCTAACTTGCTTAACCGATTCAGGTTGAGTCCAATCAAGGACAGCTTGAACTCTCTCGGGATTGACAGCAATACCCTTACCAGAGATTACGTGGCCTAGATAGGTCACTTCTGGTAACCAGAATTCACATTTTGAAAATTTGGCATAAAGGCGATGCTCTCGAAGTTTCATCAATACCAGCCTTAGATGCTCGGCATGTTCTTGTTCATTCTTTGAGTAGATGAGAATATCATCGAGGTATACTACGACGAATTTATCCAAATACTCCATAAAGATTGAATTCATCAGCCGAGAGAAAGTGGTTGGGGCATTGGTTAAACCGAAGGACATGACGGTGTACTCATATTGGCCATAACGAGTAACAAAAGCCGTTTTTGGAATGTCCCCGTTCTTAATCTTGATTTGATGGTATCCCAACCTCAAATCCATTTTGGAGAAGACTGAGGATCCAGCGAGCTGATCGTACAGGTCGTTGATCCTGGGGAGCGGATACTTGTTCTTAATGGTGACCAGATTAACTGGTCGGTAATCTACAACCATCCGATCCGTTCCGTCTTTCTTCTTGACGAAGAGGACAGGGCAAGCCCAAGGAGAAGAGCTAGGACGAATGAAACCCTTGTTCAAGGCCTCATCTAATTGCTTCTTAAGTTCGGCTAGCTCCAGGGGTGCCATCTTATAAGGTCTTCTGGCTATTGGGACAGTTCCCGGAACAAGATCTATCACAAACTCTACATCTCTGTCAGGTGGAATTCCTGGCAGTTCCTCTGGAAAAACATCCGGAAAGTCACGGACTACCGGAATGTCTTCAAGTTCCGGAAGAGGGTTGGCATTTAAGGAATAGAGCTGGCATTTGGCAACTCAAGTAGAGACATTTACTATCTCACCCGAGGAATGGGTAAGCTGGACATTTCTAGAGTGAGTATCAATCTTGGCATAGTGAGCTGACATCCAATCCATGCCCAAGATGATATTAATATCCGAAGATTTCAATGCTATCAATGAGGCTAGAAAAACTAGCCTGTCTACTAGAATTTCATTGTCATAGGTTATCCTAGAGGTTTGCCATTTACTACCAGGGGTTTGGACAACCAATGGGATTGGCATATCACAAAATGACATGTTATGCAACTGTGCATAACTTTCTGAAATGAAGGAATGAGAAGACCCAGTGTCAAAGAGAACGGACGCTCGGTGATGATTAACAAGAAGCGTACCCAGCATGACGTCGGGATCCTCTGCAGCTTCTTCTGCTGACACATAATTCACACGGCCACGTGCAGGAGTTGGCTTCACATAAAAAGCTTTGCCCGACTTGGCTTGCCCGATGGACTTTCTGGGTTGCTTGGCACCCACATTCTGAGGACACTCACGGGAATAATGCCCTGGTTCTCCACACTTGTAGCATATCACCTGGTTGGCACGTGGTGCAACATTGCTAGCTGGACCACCATAAGCTTTTGCTGGAGGGTTGGCTGATTCTTCTGAGGCGCCACGTAGGATGGCCTCGGAGTGTACCTTGGCGGCAGAGAACTGTTTGGAACCCACAGCCTGCGTTTTGGAAACGCGGAACTAGAAGATGAGCCAAAGTCACGGGAGTGCTTCCTTGTGGCTTCAAAGTCAGTATGACCAGTCTCCGCACTGATCGCTTTGTTGACCAGGGCTTGAAAACTTGCACACTCATGGAGGCGCAGGTCTCGACGGAGCTCAGGGCTCAGACCCTTACGGAATCTTGCTTGCTTCTTGGCATCAGTAGACACCTCCTCTGTTGCATAGCGGGCGAGGTTACCGAACTCGCGGCTATAGGCATCCACAGACAACTTGCCCTGAGTGAAGGCACAGAACTCCTCTCTCTTTCTGTCCATCAGGCCCTCTGGAATATGGTGCAGACGAAAAGCTGCGCTGAAGTCTGCCCATGTGGCCACTGGTTCAGCGGGACGCATAGCTTCAAAATTCTCCCACCACAGATTGGCGGGTCCTTCTAGGAAATACGCCGCAAAGGTCACCTTGTCGGCCTCAGACACATTCGCAGAGCGAATCTTACGTGAGATGCTGCACAGCCAGTCATCAGCGTCGAGGGGATCGACGGAATGATGAAACTTTGGAGGATTCAGCTTCACAAAGTCATTGAGGGACACTGCAGCATTCCTAGGCTGTCGAGCCGTATTCTGCTCAATACGCTCTAGCAGTCGGTTGGTCTCCCTTTTGTTTCTTTCTGCCTCAAGCATCACTTCTACCAGAGAAGGTGGGTGAGGCAGGTCTTCCTGCGACGCTTGACTACCCTCACCTTGCTCATGAGCAGGGGCACGGTTCAACCTGGTGAACACCATCCTGACAAACAAACTCATAGCTTAGACCAATATCATATCAATACTAGCTATGGATTAAGAATGTACTGAACACACGGAATGCGGAAATGAATATCCGAACAACATGGTAACAAGCAACTGCTATATATACACCATGGTTCATACACACTCTTACATAGTTCAGTATAAACTTACCCGAAGAGCAAACTACTGAAATGGTGGAACTACTCATCAGAGGCTTACAAGCTTCCTATACATTATTTATCTAGGCCTCCGGAATTCATTTCACATTACTACCATACTTCACAAGTCACGCAGGACTGTGAATGTACGGCTACTACCATACTATCCTTCCGCTCACAGCTCAGGCATCCGCATAGAACATCTCATAGAGATTACCTCCATGACCTGGAAGCTCAACCTGCGGATCAGGAAACACTCTAGCCTGAGATCCCTGGGGTCCATAAGGACAGGGATGTGGCCTTGGTCCCCTGACTGGTGGTAAGAGGGGTCCCCGAAGAGGTGTGACTCCTCCTATAGCTGGCTAGTCAACGTGAGCCGGAAGATGGGTCCTAACAGGGTTCAGCATCTCCATCTCTCCATACCCTGTCTGGACTACCGGTGCCAGCTGCGTCAAAACTGTCCACAGACGGGCACGGGTGCCATAAAGCTCCATGCGGAGAGCACGAGCATCCCTGTCTCTGTTCTCTAGCATCTCAACAGTGGACTGCAGAAGTGGATCCTCCATAGAAGAATCAAAATAGACTCCACTGAGGTATCCCTCTTCACCAGACTGAGAGGCCGGAACATAGCAGAACTCTGAATTCTGCAGCAGTGCATGTCTCGCTCTCATAATAGTCAGCATTGAATAGGCAGCATCCTGTACTGCCATGTCAACAGTGACCCCCAACCCATAGGACCAATGGATTGGCTTCTCCACTCCAGAGTAGTCTGGGAATACCCTAACAGTGCAGATGTACTGGCTCTGGTTGAAGTCTCGGTACTGTTCCTCTACCGTGTACTCGGGGTACCAGCGGTAACCGCACACCGACATCACCCTGACCAGCATGGCCGTATGACCCGGCACATCAATGCACCTGGTCAGACGTACCACCTGACGAGAAGGACGGCCAGGCATCTGTAAATAGAGAGTAATGCAAAAGCATTAGAGCTCCGAATGTAAAATTGGGCAGCATAATGGCTGTAAATGCTCAAAAACAAATTTTGAGACAACCCAAAATGAAATAGTGTCACCACTCAACTATCAAGTTCAACTCTCTGATCATAAAACTTACTTCCTGCTTCCTAGGGATAAAAGAAACCCAATATCTCTCGACCCGTAGTCCTATAAGCTACCGATCGGAAACACGAGCCTAGGAGAAGATGAGAAATCTAGTCCTTAATTCCCGCAGAAGAGACGAGGATGACCAGAATAGAATAACTTGAGAAGAGAACAAGAGTCTTACGTTCCCTTCCACAAACAATTCTCTTATATATAACTAAAGCAATTCTAGACTCAACTTCGACCAGTTTGGCTTAGTAATCCTACAGTCAGTCAGGCTCTGATACCAACGCTGTCGGGACCCCGATCCTAAGCCATAGGAAAATAGCCTGTAACACATCGCATCCCTTTGTGGTCTCACGCACGGTCAACTCCACGGCTGCAGCCTTACCTTAGCCGGGACAGTTTGCGTCTTTTGACTCACGTATGCGATAGTGTCGCTAGCAATCCAATGTCAAAGAACTCGGATCGACATGTCTAGTCATGAACCAAAGTGGTAGTACCACACAAGGACATGCATACATGACCCAACAAAGCAGGTGTGGGTCATCGGCGAATGTAGACGAGTCGTAGCAAGCTACAAGGACTCCATTACATCGCGTGACATTTCCCCAAAGGGGACAGACACATCAGCTAAGAAGGACACATGCCGGTCAACCAATGTGTCCGGAGCAGTAGCGAACTACCAAGGCTCGTTGGATCACAAAGGGGCATTTCCTTGTAAGGAGTGCTACTAAAGTTCACGACTACGTATTCGAACCCCATACATACCAAGTAAGACACACGTACGCATGGCATACCGATATGTATAGATACATCGATGGCATCACAACATAACCATAAACATACAAGCTTTATTTAAGAGGCTCGAAAGAGCCACACACATAATATTACACATTAAGGGTCTCACGACCCATAATAGTAGTCATACAATACAAGCCAGCGGAAGAGTTATAAAAATGTCTGGGTACAGAAAGGGCAACTAGAAGGCACATGGCCTGACTATACTACAGAGCCTACGTAGGGCCAAATCGTAGCTGGGACACCAGCTACTCGTCGTCGTCGATGTCTACGAAGAACCCTCCATTAGGGTCATTAGCAACCTCTGCAACATTTATTAAGCAAACATGAGTACGAAGGTACTCAGCAAGACTTTAGGAGAACTAACTACTCATGCAAGGTATCAAAAGGTATTGTGGGGTTTCATGCGGGAAGCCAGCATTTGACTCGTGGCTAGACAACTTGCACTTTGAAATTAGTTTTGACAACTTGATTTCTCGCACACGAGTCCACTAACACCACAACAATACACTATCGTGGAATCATTCCGACTCCATACGGAAATGCCGTCCACGACACTCACGCTTATCTTGACAATTTTATGAGTAACCATTGAAGTTATCTATGAACAACATATGTCTCCAAGTAGTCCATATCCGCGGACGCGGCTATTCGAATAGATCATAACCCTGCAGGGGTGTACTTCGTCACACACGCTCTCGCCACTTATCGCCATGTGCACGTCATGCACCTCGGCAACCTTCAAGCGGAAGCCCAGCGAGGGAGTCGGCCACGACCGTTAACCACACGAGTACCTAGTCCAGGTTTATCGCCTATCTGAGAGTAACCCGTACGGAAGTCCGGCCGGGGTTTCCGCCACGGCCTCAAACGATGTGCGCAGGGTTCCCAAGCCCACCATCCGGGTGCCACTTGGTACACCGTGCCACTGCCTACCGCATCACGGCCCACCTCTCAGGTCAGCACCATGCACGGCCTCCAGCATTACTATAAACACCAGAAACTACATGCAACTCCTGGACCGAGTACTACGCGATTAATAGGCCGAGCGGGGTCATATTTCAGGGCCCAGCATGTGGTAGTATCTAGTCTTGGATTACATACACGGAACTCAGTTCCTAAGGACGGTTCCAATGAAACAACCCACCATGTACTCCTACACAGCCTTTCACCGGTACCTTTACCAAATCAAGTTCAACACACAACCTTTGCTCATCAAACACATTTCACAATTCTGTTCATCTCCCAGATGACAGACCATACACAACTCTAAGCATAGCATGCATAGCAGGATAAGGCACATCATAGCTCAAGCAACTACCAGGTATGCTAGGTTGCAAGGTTTGGCTATTTACTGTGACAAGGTTAAGTCATGCAAAGGAAGTGGGTCCAACTATCGTGGCAAAAGCAGTTGAAGCATTTGATCCTAATGCAATAAATAGGTGCAGGAGCAAGAACATGGGATTTATCGGGATGATCAAAAGGGTTGCTTGCCTTGTTGCTCACAGGAAGAACGATATCCGTCAAACGGATATTCGGTGGAATCCGGGGGTGCGGAGCCTACCGAAAAGAATGGCAACATTCAATAACAATCATATGCACTCAAAATGATGCATGAGCATAGCATGACAATGCAAGGTGATAAGTTATTATTTTCTACATGTATTAGGTTTAGAGTTGATTTGAATCACATTCGAATAGCAATTCAAACGGGGTATTCTCGGATACCGGTTTAATTGATTCGACCTGATGCTCAGATCAACTTGATGTTAACATGCATGAAATGTCATGTTATGATACTGATTTGTAATTAGGGCAGTGTGTGATCATTGCATATATAATGAAACTTGAATATTTTTGCAAATTCCATTTATAAAGTGATTAAAAGAATTGAATTATTCCTTATTTCACAATTTAGGGTTCTGTAACTTTTTCAAACATGGATGAAAATAGCATAATCAGAATCCTTGAATTTTTCTGATACTTTTTCATATATAAATTATTTTCATTGGAGTTACAGATTAATTTCTATGATTTTTACAAATTTTAGCAATTTCCTGAATTAGTTTTAAACTGGAAATTCTATTTATTGCCTCAGGCTGACGTCAGCAGGTCAGCCGACCTGTTCAGGTCAAACCTGACAGGGGGGGCCCACTGGTCAGCCTCTCTGGGACTAATCCCGCGCTGACCAGCCCTAACTGAGGTTTGACTTGGCCTTGGGCCCACTTGTCAGCGAGTGATTAGGTCACTAATCGGCTGGGTTAGCTTGCCACGTCGACATCCACCGGCGGCGAGGTTTTCCTCGCCGGCGGGGAGCCTCCGGCGACCACCAGCACGGCGGAGGGGCTCGGAAACGGCGCACAGGGGGCCAAATGCTGCGCGGAGAGCACCAGAGGAACGACACGTCTCCCGCAGCTTCATTTCTGCACCTAGCCGGGGCTGATCTGGCCGGAGATGACGCCGGCGACGAGCTTCGCGGCGGCCAAGGCTCGGGCGTCATCGGGGTCTTTGAATCAGGGGGATCTACGCTCGGTTCTTAGCTGCTACGGCATCTACGCGTCGTCCCGGAGCTGCTAGTGCCCTCGGAAGGACGAGCTGATCATCGGAGGGCTACCGGCGACGAGCGGCAGCGGCGGTCCTCGTCGGGCTCCGCTGAAACTAGAGCTAGAGGAGGGGATCAACGGGGAAAACTTAGGGGAAACGACCGCATGCTCACGGGGAGTGCAGAGCAGAGCTTAGACGGCTCGGGGAAGGCCTGGGGGCGACGAATCGACGGGAGAGGTCCGGCGGCCGGAGGTGGAAGACGACGGCGTTGCGGGCGTTGCAGGGCTCGAGGAAGCTTCGGCTTCTGCAGAGATGACCAGGGCGACGAGGCGGAGCTAAATGCGTGCTCTGGGAGGGAATCCTATGGCCAGGGGCACGGGCAGCTCGAGCTCGAGCTCGGCTCTAATGGCGGCAGCAAGGAGGAGGAGGAGATCCGGGAGGAGGAGGAGAACCGAGGCGGGGAATGGATAGGGGAGGCTCTGGGGAGCTTATCCCCGTCGTCGCCAGCGCGAGGCGGCGGCCAGGCAGGCACGCAGGTGCGTGGCCGCGCCGGAGGAGGCGGCGGCCACCTCCTGCTTCCTACTGGCGCGAGGGAGGGGACGAGCGGGGAGATGGGCCGGGCCAGGCTTGGGCGACAGGTAAGTTTTTTTCCATTTTCTCTGTTTTTGTTTTTCTGTTTTGCCAATTAATTCAGCTCCAAAACAAAAAGTAAAAACTATTTTAGACCTCCTGAAATATTTGTTATAATATCCCCAACCATTTCCAAGGTTTTAAAATTTTTGGAAAATTATAGTTTCTGATTTCAATTTTTAAATTTGAAACCAGTGGCTTTTGCATTAATTTAAAAAGCTTAAGGTGTCAAGGAAATAGTTTTCTCCAATTCTCATTTACTTTCATGATTTATCAGAAAGTTTGAACATTTCTTGAGGCCATTTTGGGTTCATTGATTTTGAACTAGTTTGAGATTTCCTTTAATTGAAATGGTGGCTAGGGTTTTGAGTATTTCCTTTGCCACTTTGTTGTTTTTGTTGAAACTTCTTAGATGCAATGCAAAGAAGACATGAGCACAATGCTATCTTGCTTAAGGGTTAGGGATGTGACAATGTTCAATAGACCCTTCTTGAATATTGTTAATGCTAAGATTGATTGTGAAAAAGAAACGATTACTTTAAGTTTTGGGGATGCATCTCATGAGTTCAATTTCTCTAAATTTCATAGACAACCCCATGATAAAGAATTACCTAGTGAAGATGAAATTATTGGTCTCGCTTCTATCATTCTGCCTCCTACTGATCCCTTAGAATAATATTTTCTAGACTATGAAAATGATACGCATATGAATGAAAGGAACGAAATAGATAAGATTTTCTTTAATGAGCAGCCTATTTTGAAACACAACTTGCCTCTTGTAATACTTGGGGATCCTCCTCCATCTAAGGGTGATCCCATGTTTGAGCTTAAACGATTACCTCATACTCTGAAGTATGCTTATCTTGATGAAAAAGAGATATATCCTGTTATTATTAGTGCTAACCTTTCAGAGCATGAAGAAAAGAGATTATTGAAAACTCCGAGGAAGCACCGTAACACTATTGGATATACTCTTGATGATCTTAAGGGCACTAGTCCCACTCTATGTTAGCACAAAATCAATATGGAACCTGATTCTAAAATAGTTGTTGATCACCAACAACGATTAAATCCTAAAATGAAGGAAGTGGTAAGAAATGAAATACTAAAGCTTCTAGAGGTAGGTATAATTTATCAAATTGTTGATAGTAGATGGGTTAGTCCCGTTCATTGTGTCCCTAAAAAGGGAGGTATTACCATTGTTCCTAATGAGAAAGATGAATTGATCCAACAAATAATTGTTAGAGGATATAGAATGGTAATTGATTTCAGGAAATTAAATAAGGCTACTAGGAAAGATCATTACCCGCTTCCTTTTATTGATCAAATGCTAGAAAGACTATCCAAACATACACATTTTTGCTTTCTAGATGGTTATTTTGGCTTATCTCAAATACGTGTATCAAAAGAGGATCAAGAGAAGATCCTTTTTACTTGCCCTTTTGGTACCTTTGCTTATAGACGTATGCCTTTCGGTTTATGCAATGCACCTACTACCTTTCAAAGATGTATGATGGCTATGTTCTCTGACTTTATTGAAAATATTGTTGAGGTTTTCGTGGATGATTTTTTCGTTTACGGAACTTCTTTTGATGATTGCTTGAGCAACCTTGATCGAGTTTTGTCGAGATGTGAAGAGACTAATATTGTCTTGAATTGCGAGAAGTGCCACTTTATGGTTAATGAAGGCATTGTCGTGGGACACAAAATCTCAGAAATAGGTATTAAAGTTGATAAAGCTAAAGTTTATGCTATTGAAAAAATGTCGTGTCCAATAGATATCAAAGGTATAAGAAGTTTCCTTGGTAATGCTCGTTTCTATAGGAGATATATTAAGGACTTCTCTAAGATTTCTAAGCCTCTCACTAATCTTTTGCAAAAGGATGTTCCATTAGTTTTTGATGATGACTGTGTAGAAGCATTCGGAATTCTTAAGAGAGCCTTGATCACCGCAGTTGTTGTTCAACCACCTAGTTGGAACCTACCCTTTGAAATTATGTGTGATAATAGTGATTATGCTGTTGGTGCTTTTCTAGGACAAAAAGTTGATAAGAAATTAAATGTCATCCATTACGCTAGCAAAACTCTAGAAATTAAATGTCGTCCATTTTGCATCATGCTTTTATATCAATATTTATTGCATTATGGGCTGTTAGTACACATTATGGTACAATACTTATGCCTTTTATCACTTATTTTACAAGATTTCCATGAAGAGGGAGAATGCCGGCAACTGGAATTCTGCACTGGAAAAGGAGCAAATATTAGAGGCCTATTCTGCATAGCTTCAAAAGTCCTGAAAATTTACCGAGAATTGTTTTGGAATATATAAAAAATAATGGGAGAAAGAAATACCGGAGGGGTGATGACCCACAAGTGTAGGGGATCTATCATAGTCCTTTCGATAAGTAAGAGTGTCGAACCCAACGAGGAGCAGAAGGAAATGAAAAGCAATTTTCAGTAAGGTATTCTGTGCAAGCACTGAAATTATCGGTAACAGATAGTTTTATGATAAGGTAATTTGTAATGGGTAACAAGTAACAATTGTAACTAAGGTGCAGCAAGGTGGCCCAATCCTGTTTGTAGCAAAGGACAAGCCTGGACAAACTCTTATATAAAGAAAAGTGCTCCCGAGGACACATGGGAATTTATGTCAAGCTAGTTTTCATCATGCTCATATGATTCACGTTCGTTACTTTGATAATTTGATATGTGGGTGGACCGGCGCTTGGGTGCTGCCCTTACTTGGACAAACCTCCCACTTATGACTAACCTCTCTCGCAAGCATCCGCAACTACGAAATATGAATTAATATAAATCTAACCATAGCATTAAATATATGGATCCAAATCAGCCCCTTACGAAGCAAGGCATAAACTAGGGTTTAGGCTTCTGTTACTCTAGCAACGCATCATCTACTTATTATTTCCCAATGCATTCCTCTAGGACCAAATAATGGTGATGAGTCATGTAGTTGACGTTCACATGACACCACTAGAGGAGAGACACCATATAACTTATCAAAATATCGAACGAATACCAAATTCACATGATTACTTATAACAAGCCTTATCCCATGTCCTCATGAACAAAGGTAACTACTCACAAAGCTTATTCATATTCATGATCAGAGGAGTATTAATAATCATTAAGGATCTGAACATATAATCTTCCACCAAATAAACTAACTAGCATCAACTACAAGGAGTAATCTACACTACTAGCAACCCACAGGTACCAATATGAGGTATTGATACAAAAATCGGATACAAGAGATGAACTAGGATTTGGAGAGGAGATGGTGCTAATGAAGATGTTGATGGAGATTGACCCCCTCTCCGTGATAGGATCATTCGTGATGACGATGGCTTTGATTTCCACCTTTGGGAGGGAAGTTTCCTCGACGGAATCACTCCTGCGGCGCTCTAGATTGGTTATGTCAAAGTTTTGCCTCGAGACGGCGGCATCGCGTCCCGAAAGGTCTGATATGATTTTTTCTAGGTCAAAACCCTTCATATAGGAGAACCTGGGCACCGGTGGCCTGCTAGGGGGCCCACAAGCCTGCAGGGCACGGCGGGGGGGGGGGGGGGGGTAAGCCGTGCCCCGTGGGCTTGTGGCCACCTGGTGGGTCTCCTCCGGTATTTCTTTTGCCCATTATTTTTTATAAATTCCAAAACTGTTCTCCGTAACTTTTCAGGAATTTTGGAGCTGCGCAGAACATGTCTCTCAGATTTGCTCCTTTTCCAGTCCAGAATTCCAGCTGCCGGCATTCTCCCTCTTCATGTAATTTTTGTAAAATAAGAGAGAGAAGGCATAAGTATTGTACCATAACGTGTAAAAACATCCCATAATGCAATAAATAATGATATAAAAGCATGATGCAAAATGGATGTATCAATTCCCCCAAGCTTAGACCTCGTTGTCCTCAAGCGAAGCCGAGATCAATAAATATGCCCACATGTTTAGAGATAGAGGTATCGATAAAATAAAATACTGACATGAGGGCATAATGATTATCTTTAGAACAACAATACACATTAACATAGAGTATCTTATACTGAAGTAACTAGTCATTCACAAGGTAAAGTATGAATCAAGAACTCTATTGAGAACTAACAAACTATGATTTCAGTCATTAAAGCAATTCCAATTTATCGCAACGTAGGAAAGAGTCAATATAAGAGCTTGTAAAGCTAATCCACATACTCAATCATCTTATAGTATTTCATAATTGCTAACACTCACGCGATACCTATGGGGTCGAAGCTTCAATTGGACACAGAGAAAGACAGGGGCTTATATTTTTGTCTCCCAACTATTTACCTCAAGGGTAATGTCAACAATAATAACTGATGATCACCTACATCCGAGCGGATATATTTGTTTAGATCATTCCCCAACACATGACGCTTGCCAAAAGATAAAGGCAAAATAAAGGAAATGGTGAAGATCACCACGATTCTTTACATAAAGGTAAATATTTACAAAGTAAAAGTAAAAGATAGGCCCTTCACAGAGGGAAGAAGAGGTTGTCATGCACTTTTATAGTTGGATGCACAATCTCTTAATGCAAAAGAACATCACTTTATATTGCCCCTTGTGATAAAGAGCTTTATTATGCAGTATGTCGCTTTTATGTCGTCTATATCACAAGTTCGTATGAAGTTTATTTTCCTCGCACTAATAAACTAAACATATTTAAGGAGCATTTTTTATTGCTTGCACCGATGAGAACTTATTTGAAGGATCTTACTCAATCCATAGGTAGGTGTGGTGGACGCTCATGGCAAAACTTGATTAAAGGTTTTTGGATGCACAAGTAGTATCTCTACTTAGTGTGGGAGTTTCTTTTGGCTAAAATGAGGTGGAAGCAAGCGACACATGTTGAAGGATTTATAACCATATAACTTCTATCCGGAAATAAGTAATCATAACTCATTATGTTGTCTTCCTTGTCCAACATCAACCTTTTGGCATATGATATTTTAATGAGTGCTTACAAAGCATTAGTCGATGATCCCACTACTTTAGGTGACAAACTTGTTACCAATGAGAGATCAGCTTCATGGTCAGAAAATTTAACAAGTTCTACAAGAGTAGAGGCAAAGAGAGCAGCTCAAGCTCAAGGTATGATGAGAAGCATTCGTCTAGTCGTGACTGAAACTAATACAACTCTGGAAATCCCGGACACTTTTCAAATGAGTGCTCAGCTCCCCACAAACAAAGAGGAGAGTCACCTAGAAGACGAAGCTCAAGAGATTAGTCACCTCGCAAAGAATGAAGGAGTAGAGAAGATCATTATGAACAAAGACACTCCCACAGAGGCAAACAATCAGAGAAGAAGGACATGTACACCAAGATTAGTTCAAGAAGAACACATCAAGATCACATTGGTGAATGGGTTTCTTGCTCTGAGTGTGACAACTAATCCGAGAGAAGCTATCACTCCATGTCCGACTACAGTCAAGATGAATGTGTTGCCGACATTGAACTCGTTTCTTCCAAATCCTACGACCTATTTGATTCACCAAATGGAGGGATTGGAAAATCCTTAATGGAAAAGGCCTCAAGGTATCACACCCCGAGTACTTTGACTTTTATAGTTATGAGTATGACTTGTTAGAAGATGATGACTTGCTCCTTGATAAGACTACTGATAACACTGAAAATGAACTTGAAACTACTCATGCTAGTCAAGAGAAATCGAATGATGATGATAATAAAGAGATTGACCGACTAACTAAAGAATAAAATACTCTTAAGTTAGTTCATGAAACTTCTCTAGAAAATCATTGAGAGCTTGCAAGAACTCATGAAAATCTGTGCTTCAAGAAGCTAAATTTAGAGCAAGAGCAGGAGTTTCTAAAAGCAATCAATGATGATATTTGAAAGAAGAGTTCTTCTTATCTAGCCAAATGATTACTCTTTTCTACTTTTTTTCACAAGACAAACCTAAGAACACTAGTAACAAAGGCAAGAATGTTTTTTAATCTAGTAACAACAATGCTAAACTCTCTTGATTCCGCTAGTGATTCTCTTAGCCTAGTTACACTTGAGAAAGGAAACGATTTATCACAAGGTATTATAGAGAGAGGTGTCTTGAAGAGTCTTGTCGAAAGTACGCAAGGAGGACATTGGAAGAAGCAAGGTGTTGGCTACTTCAACATCAACGGAGATGTTTGGGAAAAAGGTCCATATACGATTCCCCAGTTTGTTCCTCAAGAGAAGAATTATGATCCTACTCCTCCCAAGGGAACAAGCTGACAAGATGGCCTTCTACCACAAGACCACAAGGGCAAGGGAAAGGTTGAAACGGAGATTCACTCATTTGAGGAAGAACCCCAAGCCAAGGTCGAGTGGGTTCCCAAGGACACTTCTCGTACTACCTCATATAGTGCTACTACAACTCCAAGGATCCCCATGAATGTGATGTGGGTCCCCAAGAGGAAGAACTAGAAAGTTCTTAAGGGGTGACTACGCCAATGAAATTCACTAATTCATTTTGGCAAGAACTATATGCAATCAACTCCAACCACGTGCCTTAGTTCAAGGAGTCACACATTCCCTCGAAGGTGAGCAAGGGACAAGGTAATTAATGCATCTTTGGACATCACCGCCCATGTATTTAATTCCATGTCCATAGATGTCCTTGCATTTGTTTCTTTTGTTTTGCGACTAACCCATTGTTGGGGAATGTAGCATAAATTCAGAATTTTCCTACGCCATATTCAGATCTTCCTATGGAGAGACCAACAACGAGAGAGGGGTGAGTGCACATTATTACCTTTGAAGATCGCTAAGCGAAAGCGTCACTAGAACGAGGTTGATGGAGTCGTACTCGCGGCGATTCAGATCGCGGTATGATTCCGATCTAGTGCCGAACCACGGCACCTCCGCGTTCAACACACGTGCAGCCCGGTGACGTCTCCCGCACCTTGATCCACCAAGGAGGAGGGAGAGGTTGGGGAAGATCTCCGGCAGCACGACGACGTGGTGTCGATGGAGAGACGAGGTCTCCCGGCAAGGCTTTGCCAAGCACCGTGGGAGAGGAGGAAGAATAGACACAGAGCTGCGCCGAGAGAGAGATGGAAAACCGTCTCTCCAATGGGTTTCCCCCTTGAGGGGGGGGCAGCCCTAGATGGGGGGTTGGGGTGGCGGCCAGGTGGTGAGGAGGGGGTGGCGCACTCCCTGGTGGGCCTTGGGCCCACCTGCGCTAGGGTTCCCCCCTTCCCCCTCTTAGGCGCCATGAGCTGGGTGTGGGGGGCGCACCAGCCCACCCAAGGGCTGGTTCCCTCTCACACTTGGACCATGTAGCCTCCTCGGGCTGGTGGTCTCTCTCGGTGGGCCTCCGGAACCCTTCTGGTGGTCCCAACACTTTGCCGGTGGTGCCCGAAACATTTCCGGCATCCAAACCCATCCATCCTATATATCAATCTTTACCCCCAGACCATTCCGGAGCTCCTCGTGACGTACAGGTTTCCATCCGGGACTACGAACAACCTTCGGTAACCTCGTATAACAATTCCCTATAAACCTAGCGTCATCGAACCTTAAGTGTTTAGACCCTACGGGTTCGGGAGTCATGCAGACATGACCGAGACACCTCTGCGGCCAATAACCATCAGCGGGGTCTGGACACCCATGGTGGCTCCCACATGTTCCACGATGATCTCATCGGATGAACCATGATGTCATGGATTCAATCAATCCCGTATACAATTCCCTTTGTCAGTCAGTATAGAAATTGCCCGAGATTCGATCGTCGGTATACTTATACGTTGTTCAATCTCATTACCGGTAAGTCTCTTTACTCGTTCTGTAGCACATCATCCTGTGACTAACTACTTAGTCACACTGAGCTCATTGTGATGATGTTCTACCGAGTGGGCCCTAGAGATACCTCTCCGTCACACGGAGTGACAAATCCAGATCTCGATTCGTGCCAACCCAGCAGATACTTTCGGAGATACCCGTAGTGCACCTTTCTAGTCACCCAATTACATTGTGACGTTTGATACACCCAAAACACTCCTACGACATCCGGGAGTTGCACAATCTCACGGTCGAAGGAAAATATAATTGACATTAGAAAAGCTTTAGCATACGAACAACACGATCTAGTGCTATGCTTAGGATTGGGTCTTGTCCATCACATCATTCTCCTAATGATTTGATCCCGTTATCAATGACAGCCAATGTCCATGATGAGGAAACCATGATCATCTATTGATCAACGAGCTAGCCAAGTAGAGGCTTGCTAGGGACACATTGTGATCTATTTATTCAGACATGTATTACTGTTTCCTGTTAATACAATTATAACATGAACAATAGACGATTATCATGAACATGGAAATATGATAATAACGATTTTATTATTGCCTCTAGGGCATATTTCCAACACCCATGTAGGTGAGAAGAGTAAGAAACAACAAGTATTGCTCCCAACTCAAGATGATCTTCATCAACAATGAGAATCCACCACTACTTCACCAACTTGAAGTTTTCTACGAGAAAACCCAAGGTTAGTTTATCCCTCTTTTGGGGGATGTCACATCTAGGGGAGATTTTCTCCAAGACTTGAGTACAAGTGTCTCCCAAATGATGTGAACACATTAATGCATTATGTAAAAGTAGTAACCCCATTTGTTCTTAATCGATTATTATGAACTATGATCAAGTATTCTTGCTTGGCTCCTAAGTCAATATACTTATATAGATGACTTTGTCATTGCCAAAGTGCTTGATAGATGCTATAATGTTTGTGCATGTTCACCATGTTTCTTTGACATTCTATTGTGTGAGCATGTTGGTATGCATCTTTTGCTCATTTGAGGATATCCAATTGTTGTTATTTTGCTTTCTATTTCTTTTGGACAATTGGATATACAAGAATGCCTAAGTACCCTCCTCTAGATATCTATGCTTTCTCGTCTCAAATTCTATTCATGGTTCATCACAAAATTTGAGCAAGCACTTTAGGGACACTCTATGTCAGGAGCACTCGGAGATCCGTCTCGACAAGAGCTGAATTCCAAAACCTCCCAAAGTGCATCTCGGTGTGACCAACCTCAATATCTCGGTCCCACAGAAGCCTAGGTTGATCAGTTTTATCATCTTGGTGTAACCGAGTTTGGCTTTTTGGCCTGACCGAGTTTCTCTGTCAGTTGACAGTTGTGAAAGTCGGTGGCGCCGAAAACCTCAACTCGGTATCACCGACAGTGAAGGGATATATATCAGCGGATCCACGCTAAAGTTAGGCTATGGATTCGGATTCCCTTTGCACTCTGCTACTGCGACAACAGACCTTCCCCGGCAACAACGCCAGAAATCCTTGTGCTACTGCGACAACAGACCTTCCCTGACAACGGCGCCAGGAATCCTGCTGCTACGGGCTACGCCTATAGGGCCTTCCTTGGCAAATATGCAAAGGATTTCCCCGCGGCCTTGGAGCCTTGTGTTGGTGTTCCCTTGAAGAGGAAAGGGTGATGTAGCACAGCGGCGGTAAGTATTTCCCTCAGTTTAAGAACCAAGGTATTGATCCAGTGGGAGGATCGCGTCGAGTCACAAGTACCTGCACAAACACAAAGAGCTTGCACCCAACGCTATGAAGGGGTTGTCAATCCCTTATAGATTGTTTGCAAAGTGAGAACTGAAAGCAAAAAGTAAACAAAGAAAAGTAAAAGTGAAAGTGGAGACGATAGTTGTGAACAGACCCGGGGGCCGTAGTGTTCACTAGTGGCTTCTCTCATGAAAGCAAGTAGATGGTGGGTGAACGAATTATTGTCGAGCAATTGATAGAACCGCGCAAAGTCGTGACGTTATCTATGCCAATGATTATATCTGTAGGCATCACGTCCAAAACAAGTAGACCGATACTTTCTGCATCTAGTACTATCCAGCATGCATCTAGTGTATTAAGTTCATAAGAATAGAGTAACGCCTTAAGCGAGATGACTTGATGTAGATGGACAATCTCATATCTATGATAAAAGCCCATCTTATTACCCTTGATAGCAACAACATGATGCATGCCTTGCTGCCCCTTCTGTCACTGAGAAAGGTCACCACACGGTATGAATCCAAAACCAAGCACTTCTCCCATTGCAAGAATCATAGATCTAGTTGGTCAAACAAAACCCAAGACTCGGAGAGACTTACAAGGATATCAAATCATGCATATAAGAAATCAGCAAAGACTCAAATATAATTCATAGATAATCTCATCACAAATCCACAATTCATCGGATCTCGACAAACACACCGCCAGAGAGGATTACATCGGATAGATCTCCATGAAGATCATGGAGAACTTTGTATTGAAGATCCAAGAGAGAGAAGAAGCCATCTAGCTACTAACTATGGACCCGTAGGACTGAAGTGGACTACTCACGAGTCATTGGAGAGGCGATGATGTTGATGTAGAAGCCCTCCAACTCCAAAGTCCCCTCCGGCAGGGCACCGGGAAGGGTCTCCAGATGAGATCTCGCGGAAACGGAAGCTTGCGGCGGCGGAAAAGTGTTTTCGTGGATGCCCTGATTTTTTCTGGGATTTTAGGGAATATATAGGCGAAAGAGCTAGGGCACGAGAGCTCGAGGGGGCCACAAGCCTGGTAGCCGCCGGCCCCCCTGGTGGTGGCTACAGGGCTTGTGGGCCCCCTGTGGCTCTCCTCCCTTGGCCCTCAAGTCCCCCGATCTTCTTCTATTCTGGAAAAAAATATTTCGGGGATTTTATTCCGTTTGGAATCCGTTCCAAAATCAGATCTGAAAGGAGTCAAAAACACAGAAAAAACAGGAACTGGCACTTGGCAGTGAATTAATAAGTTAGTCCCAAAAAAGATATAAAAGTTATATAAAACATCCAAAGTTGACAAGATAACAACATGAAACCATCAAAAATTATAGATACGTTTGAGACGTATCAAGCATCCCCAAGCTTAACTCCTACTCGTCTTCGAGTAGGGAAGTGATAAAGAATGAATTTTTGATGCTTTCATGCTACCTAGCATAGATGTCCTTCGTAACTCCTCTTACGTGACATGAATGTTCAGATCCATTAGATTCAAATCAATAGTTTTCTATTGATGTGGAGACAATAATACTTCAAGCAAACTAGCAAGGTAATCATGAACTTTCAAAATAACAAGGCCAAAAGAAAGTTATCCCTACAAAATCATATAGTCTGGCTATGCTCTATCATCCTTGCACAATGAATTTAAATCATGCACAACCTCGGTATTGGCCAAGTAATTTTTTTCACACCTTTACTTTCTCAAACCTTTTCAACTCTCACGCAATACATGAGTGTGAGCCATGGTTTTAGCACTATAAGTGGAATGGAGTGTGGTGGAGGTTGCAAGACAAACAAGGAGAAGATGGTCACATTAACTAGGCATATCAAGGAGCTATGGAGATGCTCATCAATAGATATCAATGTGAATGAGTAGGGATTGCCATACAAATGATGCACTAGAGATAAGAGTATGTGGAAGCTCTTAAAGAAAACTAGTGGGTGTGCATCCAACTTGCTTGCTCACGAAGACCTAAGGCAATTTTGAGGAAGCCTATCATTGGAATATACAAGCTAAGTTATATAATGAAAATTTCCCACTAGCTATATGGTGGTGACAAAACTAGAGACTCTCAATCATGAAGATCATGGTGCTTAGTAAGCACAAGTGTGGAAAGATAGTAGCACTGTCCCTTCTCTCTTTTTCTCTCATTTTTTTGGTGGGCTCTTTGGCCTCTTTTTTTGTGTGGGCATCTTTGCCTCTTTTTGTAAATGGGCTTCGCTAGCCTCTTTTATTTCCTCACATGGGACAATGCTCCATCAATGATGATCATCACACTTACAACTCAAAACTTAGAGCAATGATGACTCTATATGGAATGCCTTCGGTAGTGTACTGTGACAATGATCTAGCATGGCATAGACATTAATGGAAACATCATGCTAGCTATATTATGATCATGCAATGGCAATGTAGAAGTGGTGGCACATGTCATGGTGGTAATTGCATGGAAATATATCTTGGAATGGCTTTGAAAAAGCCATAGTAGGTAGGTATGGTGGCTGTTTTGAGGGAGGCTAATGGTGGGTTTTGTGCACCGGCGAAAGTTGCATGGCACTAAAGAAGATAGTGATGGTGGAAGGTGAAAGTGCATCTAAACCATGGACTCAACATTAGACATGAAGAACTCATATACTTGTTGCAAAAGTGTTAGTAGTAATCCAAACAAAGCATTCAACGCATACTCCTAGGGGAAGGGTTGCTAGGTATAAACCATCGCGCGATCCCGACCGCCACACAAAGGATGACAATCAATATACTAATCATGCTCAGACTTCATCACATAGCGGTTCACCATACATGCATGCTACGGGAATCACTAACTTCAACACAAGTATTTCTAGATCCACAACACCTTACTAATATAAGTTAAATATTACCACAACCACAACTCAAAGCATCTAGGTACTAACTATGGACCCGTAGGTCTGAAGTGGACTACTCACGAGTCATTGGAGAGGCGATGATGTTGATGTAGAAGCCCTCCAACTCCAAAGTCCCCTCCGGCAGGGCACCGGGAAGGGTCTCCATATGAGATCTCGCGGAAACGGAAGCTTGAGGCGGCGGAAAAGTGTTTTCGTGGATGCTCTGATTTTTTCTGGGATTTTAGGGAATATATAGGCGAAAGAGCTAGGGCAGGGGTGCTCCAGGGGGGCCACAAGCCTGGTAGCCGCCCCCCTGGTGGCGGCTACAGGGCTTGTGGGCCCCCTGTGGCTCTCCTGCCTTGGCCCTCAAGTCCCCCGATCTTCTTCTGTTCTGGAAAAAATTATTTTGGGGATTTTATTCCGTTTGGACTCCGTTCCAAAATCAGATCTGAAAATAGTCAAAGATACATAAAAAACAGGAACTGGCACTTGGCACTGAATTAATAAGTTAGTCCCCCAAAAGATATAAAACATCCAAAGTTGACAAGATAACAACATGAAACCATCAAAAATTATAGATACGTTTGAGACGTATCACGCTCCAATCTGATTCTTGCACAAAAGATTATGCCATTATCTGTCCACAATTTCTACAAATTCAATCCTGCAGAAAAATACCTTAGATTAGCGAGCAAAGCAGAATTTAGGTTTAAGAGTCTATCACATTGAATCTCGGTGTCACCGAGCTGCAAAAGTCGATAGTACCGATTTTGGTTTTCGGATTACTGAGAATGTTCTCGATGGAACCAAGTTCTCTATTTTGGTGAAACCGAAACGGGTGCCTGGTTTATGTTAAATAGAACATGTATCTCGGTGGCTCCGAAATTTCTGACTCGATGGAACCGAAATCCAATTTTGCTAAAAGTTGAAACTAAATTTTCCAGAGTCCAAGTTTTACAAAACTTCTGCAAATTTGTGATGCTTACCTTTTCCAACTCTTTTATATCTTTTCACAAGGTCTGCTTGTCTGCGAGTCTGCTTGTCTGCTTGGTCTTGCAAGATGTAAGGTTCCGATGATAGTCAGAACAACTTAAGTTAGCCCCATGTTGAATCTGACTCAATCACTAGTCCTGAGAGGACCCCTCCTGATCTAGGTACCCCAACTCTCATAGATTGCCCAAGGTAGCCACTAGGACCAGAAGTAAGCTCAATTCTAATGAAGAAGATGTTGATTTCATCCCTGATGAATGTGCTCCCCAAAAGCAGACGGACAAGACGACATTCAGTAAGACTGTGAGGTAAGAGTATGGCAAACCTTCTAAGCCTAGGCTTACCAAGAAGCCAGGTGTGAAGAGAGCGAGGAAGAGGTTTGTCCATGCTATTGGTAGGCAAACCTCCATGTATGAAGATCTAGTAGAAACTGCTCATGGCGATGATGAGGAAGAAATTCCAGCTGAGGACTACAATGGATATTCCTACTCCTAAGAAACTTCTCATGATGATGATGAGAAGGAACCCCCAATAATTCTTCTGCTCCTAAGAAGCTTGAAGCTCCCAAGAGGAATACAAATGATATTCCTGCAGCTCGGGAAAACAAAGGCTCTGCATCCAGAGATTTTGCTCCTAAGGAAGATGAGGATGCTCCTGTGCTTATGGATCTAAGACCTCATTTGCCAATCCATGATGCATCTCACCTTGTTGCTGAGGACATGAAGAAGAAGAAAGTTGCAGGGTCGTGGAAGTGGAGATCCATTGATCCATATGCTGTGAGAAGGATAACTGCTATTGATCTCCACTTTCAGACAAGGGAACAACAAGATTTCTATGAGACATTTTTTCTCGACAGGAATCGTGCAGTCTACGCCATGAGATATGTCGATTGGGAATACATCAAGGGATATGAAGACTATTTTCGCCATGTGAGAGAAAATTTCAGGATGGTTAACATTGAAGATTTTATTGGCAAAGAGATGACTGCATGGAATGATGAGATGATCATGAAATTCTATTCCATCACTTATTTCTATACTCATGGAAGAATTGTTTGGATGGCTGAGGGTCACTGATACGTCCATTTTGCATCATGTTTTCACATTGATATTTATCGCTTCTTTTCTTGTTATTTCACTTCATGGTACTATTCTTATGCCTTTTTTCTCTTATTTTGCAAGGTTTACATGAAGAGGAAGAATACCGGCAACTGGAATTCTGGCCTGAAAGTGGAGCAAAGTTGAGATACCTATTCCGTGCAATTCCAAACACCGTGAAAATCAACGGGGATTTTCCCCGATTTATCAAAAATACTGGGCCGAAGAAGTGCCAGAGGGGCGCCAGGGGGTGGCCACAAGCCTGCACGGTGCGGCCACCCCCTGGCCGCGCCATGGCGACTTGTGGGCATCCTGCTGGCCCACTTGCCCCCTCTTTTGCTATATGGAGGGTTTCATCTAGAAAAAAAATCAGAAGGGAGCTTTTTTGTGGTTTCGCTGCCGCCACGAGGCGGAACTTGAGCAGAACCAATCTAGAGCTCCGGCAGGACGATCCTGTCGGGGAAACTTCCCTCCCGGAGGGGGAAATCGTCGCCATCGTCATCACCAACACTCCTCTCACCGGAGGGGACTCGTCACCATCAACATCTTCATCAGCACCATCTCATCTCCAAACCCTAGTTCATCACTTGTAACCAATCTCCGTCTCGCGACTCCGATTGGTGCTTGTAAGGTTGCTAGTAGTGTGGATTACTCTTTGTACTTGATGCTAGTTGGATTATTTGGTGGAAGAGTTTATGTTCAGATCCTTGATGCTACTCATTACACCTCTGATCATGATTATGATTATGCTTCGTGAGTAGTTACTTTTGTTCCCGAGGACATGGGATAAGTCATGCTAATAATAGTCATGTGAATTTGGTATTCGTTCGGTATTTTGATATGTTGTATGTTGTCTTTCCTCTAGTGGTGTTATGTGAACGTCGACTACATAACACTTCACCATTATTTGGGCCCAGAGGAAGGCATTGGGAAGTAGTAAGTAGATGATGGGTTGCTAGAGTGACAGAAGCTTAAACTCTAGTTTATGCGTTACTTCATAAGGGGCTGATTTGGATCCACTAGTTTAATGCTATGGTTAGACTTTGTCTTAATTCTTCTTTCGTAGTTGCAGATGCTTGCGAGAGGGGTTAATCATAAGTGGGATGCTTGTCCAAGTAAGGGCAGTACCCAAGCTCCGGTCCACCCACATATCAAACTACCGAAGTAACGAACGCGAATCATATGAACATGATGAAACTAGCATGACAGAAATTCCCGTGTGTCCTCGGGAGCGTTTTTGCTCCTATAAGACTTTGTCCAGGCTTGTCCCTTTCTATAAAAGGGATTCGGCCACTTTGCTACACCGTTGCTGCTTTTTTTACTTGTTGCTTGCTACGAATCATCTCACCACACAATTACTTGTTACCGACAATTTTAGTGCTTGCAGATTTTTCCTTGCTGAAAACCACTTGTCAGATCCTTCTGCTCCTCGTTGGGTTCGACACTCTTACTTATCGGAAGGACTACGATTGATCCCCTCTTCTTGTGGGTAATCAAGACTTTTTTCTGGCGCCGTTGCCGGGGAGTGAAGCGCCTTTGGTAAGTGGAACTTGGTAAGGAAACATTCATATAGTGTGCTGAAATTTATTGTCACTTGTCACTATGGATACTAATCCTTTGAGGGGCTTTCTCGGGGTATCTTCACCTCGAACGGAAGCACAAAGAGTTGCTCCTCAAGTTGCTGCACCTACTGAAAATATTTTCTTTGAATTTCCTTCGGGTATGCTTGAGAAACTGCTGGCTAATCCTTTTACAGGAGATGGAACATCACATCCAGACTTGCATCTAATCTATGTAGATGAAGTTTGTGGTTTATTTTAGCTTGCAGGTGTGCCCGAGGATGAGATCAATAAGAAGGTCTTTCCTTTATCTTTGAAGGATAAGCAGTTGACATGGTATAGGCTATGTGATGATACTGGATCATGGGACTACAATCGGTTGAAATTGGAATTTCATCAAAAGTTTTGTCCTATGCATTTAGTACATCGTAATCGAAATTATAGTTACAATTTTTGGCCTCGTGACAGAGAAAGCATCGCTCAAGCTTGGGGGAGGCTTAAATCAATGCTATATTCATGCCCCAATCATGAGCTCTTGAGAGAAATTATCATTTAGAACTTCTATGCTCGGCTTTCTCATGATGATCGCACCATGCTTGACACTTCTTGTACCGGTTCTTTTATGAAGAGAGACATTGACTTTAAGTGGAATTTATTGTAGAGAATTAAACACAACTCTGAAGATTGGGAGCTTGAAGAAGGTAAGGAGTCAGGTATGAATTTCACTTTTAATTGCGTTAAATCCTTTGTTGAGACAAATACTTTTTGTGATTTTAGCGCTAAGTATGGACTTGACTCTGAGATAGTAGCTTGATGTGTGAAGCTTTTGCTGCTCATATTGATCTCCCCAAAGAGAAGTGGTTTAAATTTCATCCTCCTTTAGAATTAAATATAGTCAAACTCACTCCAGGTGAAGAGAAAGTCATTGCCTATAATGATCCTGTGGTACCCAGTGCTTATATTGAGAAACCACCTTTCCCTGTTAGGATAGAGGATCATTCTAAAGCATCAACTGTGATACATAGAGCCTATATTAGAACACCTACACCGCCTGAGCAAATTAGAGTTGAACCTAGCATTGCTATTATCAAAGATCTTCTGTCTGAAGAAGTTGAGTGACATAATATTCACTTTTGTGAAGATGCTGCTAGAATTGCTAAACCTCACGTTAGAGACAAACATAGGCCTGTTGTTGGCATGCCTGTGGTTTCTGCTAAGATAGGAGATCATTGTTATCATGGTTTATGTGACTGGGGTGCTAGTGTTAGTGCAATACCTCAATCCTTATACGATGAAGTCAAAGATGAGATGGCACCTGTTGAGAGAGAACCTATAGATGTCACTATTCAGCTTGCCAATAGAGATACTATCTGCCCTGTGGGAATTGTTAGGGCTGTTGAAGTCTTTTGTGGTAAAACGAAGTATCCTGCTGATTTCCTCGTTCTTGCTACCGCACAAGATAGCTTTTGTCCCATCATATTTGGTAGACCTTGTCTCAACACTGTAAATGCTCATATTGATTGTGAGAAGCAAACTGTCACTGTTGGCTTTGAAGGAGTGTCACATGAGTTCAATTTCTCTAAGTTTGGTAGACAACCTCATGAAAAGGAGTTGCCTAGTAGGGATGAAACTATTTCCTTAGCTTCTATTGCCGTGCCTCCTACTGATCCCTTAGAGAAATACTTGCTTGAGCATGAAAATGATATGCATATGGATGAAAGGGATGAGATAGATAGAGTTGTCTTAGAACAATATCCTATCCTTAAGAATAATCTGCCTGTTGGACTGCTTGGGGATCCACCCCCACCAAAGGGTGATCCTGTGTTCGAGCTTAAACATTTGCCTGATACTCTTAAGTATGCCTATCTTGATGAAAAGGAGATATATCCTGTTATTATTAGTGCTAGCCTCTCATAGCAGGAAGAAAAGAAGTTACTAAAAACTCCGAGGAAGCACCGTGCTGCTATAGGATATACTCTTGATGATCTTAAGGGCATTAGTCCCACTCTATGCCAGCACAAGATCAAAAGTGATCCTGAATTCAAACCAGTTGATGATCATCAAAGGAGATTGAATCCTAAGATGAAAGAAGTAGTGAGAAAAGAAATACTAAAGCTCCTAGAAGCGGGTATTATCTATCCTGTTGCTCATAGCGATTGGGTGAGTCCGGTGCATTGCGTTCTTAAGAAGGGAGGCATCACCGTTGTCTCTAATGATAAGGATGAGTTGATCCCACAGAGGATTATTACTGGCTATAGGATGGTGATTGATTTTAGGAAGCTGAATAAGGCCACTAGGAAAGATCATTACCCTCTGCCTTTTATCGACCAAATGCTAGAAAGACTGTCCAAACACACACACTTTTGCTTTCTAGACGGTTATTCTGGTTTCTCCCAAATACCAGCTGCACAATCTGATCAGGAGAAAACCACTTTTACCTGCCCTTTCGGTACCTTTTCCTATAGATGTATGCCTTTTGGCTTATGTAATGCACCTGCCACCTTTCAAAGATGTATGATGGCTATATTCTCTGACTTTTTTTGAAAAGATTGTTGAGGTTTTCATGGATGACTTCTCCGTTTATGGGTCTGCCTTTGATGATTGCCTCAACAACCTTGATCGAGTCTTCCAGAGATGTAAAGATACAATTCTTGTCTTGAATTAGGAGAAGTGTCACTTTATGGTTAATGAAGGCATCGTCTTAGGACAAAAAATTTCTGAAAGAGGTATTGAAGTCGATAAGGCTAAGGTTGATGCAATCGAGAAAATGCCATACCCCACAGATATCAAGGGTATAAGAAGTTTTCTTGGTCATGTTGGTTTCTATAGAAGGTTCATCAAAGACTTCTCTAAGATTTCTAGGCCTCTTACCAATCTCTTACAAAAGAATATTCCTTTTGTCTTTGACGATGATTGTGAGGAAGCCTTCAAAATACTTAAGAGGGCTTTGATAACTGCACCTATTGTTCAACCTCCTGATTGGACCTTGCCTTTTGAGATCATGTGTGACGCGAGTGATTATGCTGTTGTTGCTGTGCTAGGGCAAAGAGTTAATAAGAAGTTGAATGTTATTCACTACGCTAGTAAAACTCTATATAGTGCCCACAGAAACTATGCCAGTACGGAAAAGGAATTTCTAGCAGTCGTGTTTGCATGTGAAAAGTTCAGGTCTTACATAGTTGACTCCAAAGTCACTATCCACACTGATCACGCTGCTATTAAGTACCTCATGGAGAAGAAGGACGTCAAACCTGGACTTATCATATGGGTTCTCTTGCTACAAGAATTTGATCTGCACGTTGTTGACAGAAAGGGTGCTGATAACCCAGTAGCAGATAACTTGTCTAGGTTGGAGAACGTTCTTTATGACCCACAACCTATTGATGATAGCTTTCCTGATGAGCAATTGAATGTCATCAATGCTTCACGTAGTGCACTATGGTATGCTGATTACGCAAACTATATCGTTGCCAAATACATACCACCTAGTTTCACGTACCAGCAAAAGAAGAAATTCTTCTTTGACTTGAGACACTACTTTTGGGATGATCCTCACCTTTATAAGGAGGGAGTAGATGGTGTTATTAGACGTTGTGTACCTGAACATGAACAGGGGCAGATCCTATAGAAGTGTCAATCCGAGGCCTACGGAGGACACCATGCGGGAGATAGAACTGCACACAAGGTATTGCAATCAGGTTTCTATTGGACCACTCTCTTCAAGGATGTCGTAAGCTTGTCTTGTCTTGCGACGAATGTCAAAGAATAGGTAATATTAGCAAAGGTCAGGAAATGCCTATGAACTTTTCACTTGTTATTGAACCATTTGATGTCTGGGGCTTTGATTATATGGGACCTTTTCCCAAATCCAACGGGTATACTTACATCTTGGTTGCTGTTGATTATGTCACTAAGTGGGTAGAAGCTATCCCCACTAGTAGTGCTGATCACAACACCTCTATCAAGATGATGAAAGAAGTTATCTTCCCTAGATTTGGAGTCCCTAGATATCTAATGACCGACGGTGGTTCACACTTCATTCATGGTGCTTTCCATAAAACGCTTGCTAAGTACGTTGTCAACCATAGAATTGCGTCTCCCTACCACCCTGAGTCCAGTGGTCAAGTAGAGCTAAGTAATAGAGAGATTAAACTAATTCTTCAAAAGACTGTCAACAGGTCTAGGAACAATTGGTCTAAGAAGCTCGATGATGCACTGTGGGCTTATGGAGCTGCCTATAAGAATCCCATGGGAATGTCTCCGTACAAAATGGTGTACGGTAAATCATGTCATTTACCTCTTGAGCTAGAGCATAAAGCTTACTGGGCAATCAAAGAGCTAAACTTTGATATCAAACTTGCCGGTGAGAAGAGGTTATTTGACATTAGCTCGCTTGATGAGTGGAGAACTCAAGCATATGAGAATGCCAAGCTCTTCAAAGAGAAGGTTAAGAGGTGGCATGATAAGAGGATACAAAAGCGTGAGTTCAACGTAGGTGATTATGTCTTCCTATATAACTCTCGTTTAAGATTCTTTGCAGGCAAGCTTCTCTCTAAATGGGAAGGTCCCTATGTTGTTGAGGAAGTATATCGTTCCGGTGCTATCAAGATCAACAACACGGAAGGTAATTGTCTGAGAGTGGTAAATGGGCAAAGAATCAAGCATTATATCTCAGGTACTCCCATAAATGTTGAAAGCAATATCATCAATACCATAACTCCGGAAGAATAACTAAGGGATATTTATCAGCCTGTTTTAGACTCCGAAAACGAAGAGGTATGTGATTCGGTAAGAAAATAGAGTCCAAAACTTTCCCAATAGAAAATTTTCTCCGTTTCGGAATATTTGAAAAAATACAAAAATTGGAAGTAGTCCGGAAAGTGCGCGAGGAGGCGACAAGCCTGCACGGCGCGCGCCCACCCCCTGGCCGCGTCGTGAGGGCTTGTGGCCACCTCGTGCGCCTCCTGGACTCCGTTTTCATGCAGGGGACTCCTTCTGGTCTGAAAAAAAATCATTATATATACATCCGTTTGGTCTGACCTCTGCATCACGCAGATTTCCTCTGTTTTCCGTTTCGAGCCTGTTTCTGTTGCAGATCTATATCGCCATGACTTCCCCAAAAGCTCCGAAGGACAAGGTCTTCGAGAAGGTCATTAATCCCTACCTCACAAGAGTGCTTCAACACCCTCAATATATCGAGATGCGTGAGGGGATGTTGCACATCCATGATGTTGAGGGGCCTAAGAAGACCGGAAGCATGGAGAGGAGGCTCGAAGCAATGGAGCAACAAGTCTTCAAGTGCCAAGGGATGGTGGAGCGTGGACTCAACGCCGACCACAAGATGATCATGGAGTTTACCAACAAGCACAGGATTGATGCCAATGACATTGGGAAGCATCTCTCGAGGCTCTGTGACAGGATTGATCAACTTCACGGCCATATCTATGACCTGCAAAACCAAAACTGTGAGTATGAGTATAGATTTAAATCAATACGGTTGGCTGCAGATTTGAGGATTCCGGAGACTCATTCATCTTTCCATGGTGGAGCACCTATGCCTTGGAAGACGGAGGATCAAGCCCATGTTGCAACAACTTAACCATCACCACCAAAGGAAGACAACTGAGCATTGGTATGGGCAATCCCCTTGGCTTTTGCCAAGCTTGGATGAGTTGCCCGGGTATCGCATCACCATCACATCTTTTGCCTTTACCTTTGTTTTAGTTTTCCTATTCAGTTTTCTTTTTATCTAGTAGAGTAAAGTCTTAGTGTTTTAGTCTTGAGTTTTGCTTTGTGTCACCCCCGATGTATTCTTGCTCGTGAGCCATATAATAAAGAGTGTCTTAGTTGAAGGGCTTTGCCTCTTGCCATGATCAAAAGAGTGAGAATATAACAAAAGCATGAAAGATCATGTAGTGATCTTATGGGAAGTGATGGCTTCATATATAAAAAGAATGGGGATTGAAACTTGTTGAGGGTAGGCAAACATAGACCTTGGTCATTGTTGCAATTAATAGGAAGTGATAAGGAAGGAGAGGTTCACATATAAATGTATCATCTCTGATACCATCTATGATTGTTAACACTCACCAAACTATTGCATGCCTAGAAGTAGATGTTGGAGAAGGAAGACAACGTAATGGATTGTGTTTTCTTGGCTCTGAACAATGATATATGATTAGAGATCCCTTAGCATGTGACGATTGCTTCCACCTCATATTAGCCAAAACTCCCGCACCAAGGAGAGATACTACTTGTGCATCCATAAACCTTCAAACCAGTTTTGCCGTGAGTGTCCACCATACCTACCTATGGACTGAATAAGATCCCTCAAGTAAGTTGTCATCGGTGCAAGCAATAAAAATTGCTCTCTAATATGTATGATCTATTAGTGTGTGGAAAATAAGCTTTGTACAAACGTGTGATGAGGAAGACATAAAAGCGACAGACTGCATAATAAAGTTCTTTATCACAGGGGGCAATACAAAGTGACGTTCCTTCGCAATAAGAGGACACGCATCCAAACCTCAAAAGCGCATGACAACCTCTGCTTCCCTCTGCGAAGGGCCTATCTTGTACCTTTACTTTTTGCCCTTGAAAGAGTCATGGTGATCTTCACCAATTCCTTGTTTCGCCTTTATCTTGTCTAACGTCATATGCTTGGGAAAGATCTATATTCATATGTCAACTTGGAGGTAAGTATTCATGAATTATTATTGTTGACATTACCCTTGAGGTAAGCAGTTGGGATGCAAAACTGTAAGCCCCTATCTTTCTCTGTGTCCAGCTGAAACTTTGATCTCATGAGTACCACGTGAGTTGTAGCAATTGTATAGAACGAAAGAATGATTGAGTATGTGGATTTGCTTTACAAGCTCTTATTTGACTGTTTCTGATGTTGTGATAAATTGCAATTGCTTCAATGACTAAAGGCTATCGGTTGTTACTTCTCGGTAAGGTTCTTGATCCATGCTTTACTTTGTGAAGGAATTATGTGGGGACCCCGACTGGTAAGTCGAGATCGCCGTGCCCAGTGATCCCAAGGATCAATGCTCACTGAACACAGATACTGAATAATAGAGTCTTACATCCATACATACCGTTTGATACAATAAATGACCACTTCGGTCGAGTCTTACATACATAGGGCCTTAAAGGCCAAGCACCAAACTAGACCAATAGCGGAATTATTGGTTGAAAGCGTGAACCCATGCCATCAGCTTTAACCTACAGGCATTCTGACTGGGAAGCGTCCTAGCTCGCAAGAACGTCACGAGTTAATCTTCACCATATCCTGTCTTTCACACCTGGTCAATGAAATAACCAGTGGCAAGCCAATGAGTACTTTGAATGTACTCGCAAACAACCCATGATACGAACAATGAAAGTGAAGGATAACAGTATCATGCATCTTTATGTAACTCATCTGGGTGGAATGATCATGTATATGCATCAGGTTAAAGTATTACTTTTGAAGAACAGGTTACAGATATCGACATATCTGACAAGGGTTGAACACACCGTGTTCACCCTGTATGTCAAGTCATCGGACTTGTCATAACCTCAATACATTAACTAAGGGTTAAACCGTCCGGGTTCACCCTATATGCCAAGTCATCGGACTTGTCTTAATCTCAAGGTATTAATGAGGGCTAAACCATCTGGGTTTACCCTATATGTCAAGTCACCGAACTTGGTCATATTATTGTGATTATCATGATTATAACAACACCTTTCTAACACCACGCACACACACTTGGTTTATGCGAAAACTCAGGACGTTGTTTAAGCAGCACCACCCAACTGTCCTTGACCGTGGACACGACTATTCGAATAGTTTACACTCTGCAGAGGTAGTACGCTGGACCCACGAGAAACGGAATACTTCCGTGTCATCCACGACTCACGGTATATCACATATACCCGAGGTAAGTACCCGATCATCATCTTTCCCCTGACGATACTAGACAAAGAGATCCACTCGATTGGTACCTAGCCCACATGTTGTACGTCTTACGAGCACCGACTCTGGACTGTAACAACCATGCAGGGACCAACGGTGTGCCTGGAAATCATAATAATGGCATAGTCGTCCTACCTGGCACGACCCCATCACGAGAGTGACACCGATCACTCCCGCCACTAGTAATGTGGCTCTTTGCTAGCACCGACCAGAGTAATCAACAAAGCCCCGTCCCATAAAGGGGTATCGTGGTCGTACTGGGTAAGGTTGGGACGGTCGACACATCATAAATCTAATCCATTTCCGAAACCATACTCACACCAAAATCACCGGTGCATCACTTCACCAAAAGTGATCACCAACTCATCATCACCCTCGGGCATTAGTGGCACCCGACGGGGTTTTCAGAAACTCTTTATTTAACTCATCATCATGCTCATGATAAAATGCTCTTTATTACTTGTCAACATGGTATGACATGACCCTCACGGGGTAGGGTCAAGCTCAATGCAATGATTCTACTTTACTAGTCAACATGACAGCAGCCCGATCCTCGTAGATGGTAGGGTCAAGCTCATCATGTTTATGCTCCGAGGAGCCATGTAATAACACTACTATCAATGCAAGTGCTTCGAAGAAGCCTTCGATACCATCACATCAATGATGAACCGGCATCGTGATCTTATGCAACGGAAAATACTTGCTATTCTAGCATGAATCATTTTATTTACTTAAGTCATGGCAAAAGGGCATGCTTGCCTTGCTCACGTAAGTCCTCGGGGTCTTCGAAGTCTTCCGCTCCGTCCCCGAGTACTCCGTCTACCGTCAACTACGTCGGAAATAACCATAGTAAGCCATATATCCAGCAGAATAAAAGTGTTCTATAGATAGAAGTTATATTTTTCTTGGACCTCTCTGGTCATAAGAAAAAATACCTGAAGCTTGGTATAGGATATTTGGGTCATCAATGATTTTTGAATGGATGGAAAGAGCAATAGATGGCCATTGAATAAGCCAACAGAAATCTTTCTGTTAAAAATGAGTGGAGGCACCCATTTAACAGAGAATGATTTTAGAAATATTTAGGAAGGGGTTTCATTGGATTTGGAGTTGAAATGATTATCCTAGAGATTTTACAATGAGGAATAAATAGCAAAGAGAGCTATTTATTTATTGCAACAGAAAGAAGTCACCCAAAAATGTTGACCATGGCTCTAAAAATGGAGTGGGATTTTAGAAGTCTCTGGAAGTTGGAATCACTCCATTTGGAGTTGAAATGAAGCCTATGGGATTTTTGAAAGGTTGAGTTTTCAATGTCTAGATTGACATTTGAAAAATAACACCATAGGAAAAGTGCTTGGAAAAATGTGCCAGGCATAGATATGGATAGAGCTTGAATTTAGAAACCTGCAGAAATTTGAATCATGCAATTTGGAGTTAGTATGATTTTTGGATGGAATTTATAAGTTAAGGAGGGAAGTAAAAAGGAAAAGGTCTCATCTCTGGAGGAAAGACTATCTTGCGCACAGGGCGGCAGCTAGGCCTTCGGGTCGGCCGAGTGGCTAGGACCACCAGCGAAGGGACACGCCGAAGGCGCATTCGCTGGAGTGCGCTTCTCGCACGGGGAGACGGCAAAGGAAGGGGCGTTGCCACTTAAGTGCACTGCCCACCTGGCGGTTGCACCCACCCGCCGACGTGCGGGGCCCGCGGCCCTTCTTCAACCTCCCTTGCTAGATACAGAGGGAGTACTAGAACGAAAGCTGGCCGGCGCTGGGGGCATCCTCCGACGGCCGCAGCCACCCTAGGCCGTGCCCCGACCACCAGCAGGCTCAGGGGAGGTGGCCGCCCCCGTTCCCCTGCTCGGCGCTGGCAGAGGAGGGCCGCAAGGGCGCTGGCAATTGAGGCGGCTGGGAGGCCGTCTACCTCCTGGCTTCGGCACCAGGAGCGAGAGGAGAGGGCATGAGCGTGGGGAAGGAGGTGCGGTGGCCTGGGGGGTGGGGGGTTGCCGGCAAGGCGGAAGGAGGCGGGGAAAAGCTCTGGGCAGGCCAGCCCGAGCGGGGGCCGGAGGTCTACCCCGCGGCCATGGGGAGAGGAAGGAGCCCGAGAGGAGAGGAGGCACGAGGGGCTCCCTGGGAGGAGAGTAGGAGGGTCTTGGGGAGCCCGAGAGGCTCTGGAGAGAAGAGATAAGAGAGGAGGAGGAGGGAGGAGAGCTTGGAAGCTCTCGGGTGCACCCGTGGGCGTGGTGCCACACGTCTCCGAGGGACTTTAGAAGCTAGCCCGTGGGTGGAGAGGCTTTGAATGGTCAAGGGGAGGAGGAGGCAATGATAGAGGAGGAGGGAGATAGGAAGGGAGAGGCCGAGAGAGCTCGGGACTCTCTGGAGCTTTGAGAGCACGGGGTAGACATGTGTCCCAGGGACGTCTTGGAGGCTAGCTGGCGTGGGGGAGCTGCTGGACTGGTCAATTGAGATACCCCAGTGCCCTGAGACATGCTGCAACGGTTGAAAACAAGTTGCAGCAAGAGGACAAGGATTAGAGCACCATTATTGCAGGCTGGAGTGGTGGTCACCACCCCACCTGGTGTCCTAGGGCACCCCTTGGCCAGGCCAAGGTGTCAATCGTGCAAGGCATGTTTGCCACGATGCACTGGGGGAGTTTGGAGCCAAGTGCAGAAGGTTTGAATAGAGTTTGACTGCTGTGAACATTTCAGCAGGAAACTAGGGGCTGCTACCAATGGTTTTCACAGGCAGAGAGGGGAGGTGAAACCATGTCCTGGAGCATCTGGTATGGAAGGACTACACGTTTGCAAAAATTGAGCCCAAGAAAAGAAGTGTAGCTAGCACTTGCTGTACAAAGCCACATTTCAGCCAAAAATGAACTTGTAGATGTGCTCCTCATTTTTCCTACATGAGCATGCCATATCTTTGCTCTAAATGAAGCCTCGGCATATATTAGATGCTCTGGAAAGAGTTGGGAGTGATAGCTTAAGTAGAATAATGGAAAGAAGGGTAAAACAGTGCTGCCAAGGGTAAAAATGAGAGAGAGTTACAAAGGAACCTTCCCCAATAATTGACCTGGAGGTAAAATGCAACTATGTGAGGCTGTGGTAGAAAGTTGAGCTCAAGGGTAAAAGTAGAAGGGCAATAGAAGCCAAATTAGTGAGTGCACACAAGGTGTTTGATCTGTGGTTGGGCTACCAGATGAATTCCAATGGCTATGAAACTTAACAGGATCAAATAATAGATGAAAATAGGCTTGCACACCAAATTTGGAATTTGCTGGATGAGTTTTCCAATGTAGATTGGGAAAACCCTAGAAAGGGGCAGAAATGGGTTTCTGCTTAGAACCCTATTCAAATAAATTCCCACAAATCCAATATTTGGTGTAGGGGCATTATTTGAGCATTAAGGCATGCACAAAAAGTTTGAGGTCAATTGGACAAACTTTATAATGTAAAGTTTGTCAAAGTCAGAAATCGACACACAGGGTTTTGAGGGTCTTAGGACAAGTTCCTCTATTCTCCTTGGTGTACCGCTTGGTGTGGATGCCTAATTGGAGTACTGGAACATGTCCACCAAATTTGAGCACAATTGGAGATACTTCACAATGTAAAGTTGCTCAAATTTGATTCTGGACAGATAGGGTTTTAGAGTGATTAGGGGAGTCAAATCAACTTGGATTGAAATGAAACTTGGCAAGATCATCAAGAATATCATAGATGACATGCTAGAATTTTACTGGAATTTAGTGAGATAATTCTTATAGAAATATTCCAAAAATCTTGAAATAGACAGGAATGGTTTTGGAGGGGTTTGCCCAATATTTTGAACATGACCATGTGTTGAAACTCATAAATATGGAATAAATATATCCACTGAGTTTCCCTAAATTTTCTTAAATATTTTGAAAGCAATAAAAATAACTTTCCTTCATAGGAGACCATTTCTGGCCTCACAGAAGGGCTTTTAAATAAAATAATGAAATAACTTTTAAAATAATAATATGGTGGTTTTTGAAAGTCATTTTGATAATGGTTTTAAATAAAACAATTGGTGTAAGAATAAACTCCCTAATTTGAGGACTTGTAGTGCAAACCTCATCTCAGGGGTTTGAAAGTTTAATTCAAAGAAAAGCTTTTTGGTGAAAATAATATTTGGTAAAAATAGATATTTGCTCTAGACACATGGCATGATCATTAGGCAGGAGATCAGGGAGTGAGAAGATGATTAGGAGGATGGTAAGAATGAATGGGGAGCAATCACATGCAAAACAATCACGCAGACAATAGTCACTCCAAGCATCACAATCATTCACAAAAAAATTTAATTGGTCCTAAATTTTTAAATAAGTTACTTAGTTAGGAAAGCCAAAAACTAGGGTGTGACAAATTATCACTTTATCATGAGAGATTATATGTTGGTATTGCTGTTCCGATCATGATCATGATGCATGCATGTTCGTATCTTGTTTTGTCGACACCTCTCTCCCTAAACATGTGGACATATTTATTGAGCTCGGCTTTCGCTTGAGGACAAGCTAGGTCTAAGCTTGGGGGAGTTGATACGTCCATTTTGCACCATGTTTTCACGTTGATATTTATCGCTTCTTTGGCTGTTATTTCACTTCATGGTACTATTCTTATGCCTTTTCTCTCTTATTTTGCAAGGTTTACATGAAGAGGGAGAATATCGGCAACTAGAATTCTGGCGTGAAAGTTGAGCAAAGTTGAGATACCTATTCTGCGCAACTCCAAACGCCGTGAAAATCAATGGGGATTTCTTTCCCGATTTATCAAAAATACTGGGCCGAAGAAGTGCCAGAGGGGCGCCAGGGGGTGGCCACAAGCCTGCACGGCGTGGCCACCCCCCAGGCCGCGCCATGGGGGCTTGTGTGCACCCTGCTGGCCCACTTGCCCCCTCTTTTTCTATATGGAGTGTTTCGTCCAAAAAAATCAGTAGGGAGATTTTTCGTGGTTTCGCCGCCTCCACGAGGCGGAACTTGAGCACAACCAATCTAGAGCTCTGGCAGGACGATCCTGCCGGGGAAACTTCCCTCCGGGAGGGGGAAATCGTCGCCATCGTCATCACCAACACTCCTCTCATCGGAGGGGACTCGTCACCATCAACATCTTCATCAGCACCATCTCATCTCCAAACCCTAGTTCATCACTTGTAACCAATCTCAGTCTCGCGACTCCGATTGGTACTTGTAAGGTTGCTATTAGTTTTGATTACTCTTTGTAGTTGATGCTAGTTGGATTATTTGGTGGAAGAGTTTATGTTTAGATCCTTGATGCTACTCATTACACCTCTGATCATGATTAAGATTTTTCTTTGTGAGTACTTACTTTTGTTCCCGAGGACATGGGATAAGTCATGCTAATAATAGTCATGTGAATTTGGTATTCATTCAGTATTTTTATATGTTGTATCTTGTTTTTCCTCTAGTGGTGTTATGTGAACGTCGACTACATAACACTTCACCAGTATTTGAACCTAGAGGAAGGCATTGGGAAGTAGTAAGTAGATGATGGGTTGCTAGAGTAACAGAAGCTTAAACTCTAGTTTATGCGTTACTTCGTAAGGGGCTGATTTGGATCCACTAGTTTAATGCTATGGTTAGACTTTGTCTTAATTCTTATTTTGTAGTTGCGGATGCTTGCAAGATGGGTTAATCATAAGTGGGATGCTTGTCCAAGTAAGGGCAGGACCCAAGCGTCGGTCGACCCTCATATCAAACTATCAAAGTAACGAACGTGAATCATATGAACATGATGAAACTAGCATGACAGAAATTCCCGTGTGTCCTCTGGAGCGTTTTTCCTCCTATAAGACTTTGTCTAGGCTTGTCCCTTGCTACAAAAGGGATTGGGCCACTTTGCTGCACCGTTGCTACTTTTGTTACTTGTTGCTTGCTACGAATCATCTCACCACACAATTACTTGTTACCGACAATTTCAGTGCTTGCATATTTTTCCTTGCTGAAAACCACTTGTCAGATCCTTCTGCTCCTCGTTGGGTTCGACACTCTTACTTATCGAAAGGACTACGATTGATCCCCTATACTTGTGGGTCATCAGTCATCGGTATGAGTCGACAGTTGATGAGTGAGCCACTATCATTGCTGCTCCAAAAGCATGTGAAGAGGACTTGGATGTGTATTCACAGCTCAAAATGAATCACAACTCCATGGCCAACATGTACAAGGCTATGCCAAGTGATTATCTGCCATCTCACAAACTTGGCTTTGTCTATTTCTGCCAAGAAGGAATGCCCACTACAAACACTATCATGAGACACATCATGATGCCCAAATCAGTTGATGCCAAGATGATTAGAGGTTATTCCGTCAACATGCTGCACCATCTAGACACCCACACCCCGTTCCGAGTGATGGACTTGATAGTTGAGACTGTCAAGACGACTGTAGCTAATCAGAAGAGATCTTGTGGATATGCTCCATACATTCACATGATTATCAATGCCAAGATTGGCAAGCATGCATATTAACTTGATCGTCCCCACCTGCCTCTTCAAGCTGATTTTGAGGACAATTAAGTTGTAATGGGTGATACCCATACCAGCTCAGCTACTGCTAGAGAAGCAGCAGAGGCAGCAACTGCATACACCGCAACGGATGCTCCACCTCAACCCCCACCGCTTAGAACTGGATATGAGAAGATGTCCTTCTTGATCAGCACCATCCAAGGGATGGAGAAGAAAATTTCTGAAATCTTGCTGAACCAGACGAGCCTAGAGAGGATCATGGAGACAAAATTCCATGACATGGATGTTAAGATGATGGAGTTGACCACCACTGTTCAACAAATTCAGCATGAAGTTGACTCAGTGAAGATTCCATGCTCCAGTGATGATGATGATGATGATGATGATGATGATAATGATTCGCCTCTTCGTACTACCACTCAGTTTATGACCGAGACTAGGTCATCAGCTGTGCCAGTACTTGAAGCAAGACCATCTTCACCAGCTCAAGCTTCAGCTCCTACTCCAGAACCTCGAGTGTCTACACCTCCAGCTCAAGCAACATCTGCACAAGCCTTCGTCAGTGCTGTCTTGTTCACTCCATATTCATCTACCGGAGGAGATCGTGCCTAGAGAAACGCTTAGTTCTAGACCTTTGAACTTTTAGGTAACTTGTTGCCAAAGGGGAGAAGTGTATAGATCAAATAGGGCTTCGAGAGGGAGAGCTTTGCATTTTATTTGCTCTTTTTTCACTTTTGATCTTTTGGATGACTTTATCCGTTTAGAGGTGTGTTTGATCATACACTATGGTTGTTTGATGCTACCACATTATTACTTTTGAGCTATCTACATGTTGATCATTCACGTCTTGTTTGGTGTTATGTGCATTACTTTTCATTCTTATCATTTACGCGCACCACTAATTTGTATGTGACATGGAAGAGTAACCCATGCTCCTAATAGATTGCGCATTGGCATTCAAATGCAAATTCAAAATAATAAACAAATTTAGGGGGAGCTCTTGCTTTTCACATACTTCTCAAAGCGTTTATGCTAATCATTGATTATATTTTTTGTCGAAGCTTTGACCTATATGTTGTCATCAATTACCAAAAAGGTGAGATTGAAAGCAAAATTGCCCCCTAAAGTGGTTTTGATTAGTAATCACAACATATGCATCATTGGACTAATGATCTTATCCAAGTATAATTCAGAAAAGTTCAAAGATGCTTTGGCTATAGGATTGTGAGGACATGCCCCTTTATGCAAGGAAGGAATGGGATGGTCTCAAGCTTAAAGGAAGAAGACTCTTCATTTTATACTTTGTGAAAAATCACTTTGAGTCCATAGAAAGCCAATACTATTAAAAGGGGATGAGCTATTACGATGAATTGGCTGCTCAAGTGCGTAGAGATAGCCAACAAAAATACTCGGCCATTCTCCACAAAATATCTCTGTCCAAACACAAACCTGCAAAATCGATGCCACCAACAATTTTCATTTTGTCCTACTGATTTTACATTTGACACAACCTATGCCAAACAGTGCCATCTTGGTACAACCAACAATCCTATCGGTGACACCGAGATTGCATGACCAACATTTTGTTGAGGAGATTTGGAAACCAGTCTAGGTCATCTTATCGATACCACAGAGAATTCAAAAGTTACCACATTTAGTGCAACTCGGTACCACCGAGATTCATTTCGGTGTCAAATAGTTGGCTAATAATGTTGTAATGGTTGGATTTTGGGAGATGCCTATATATACCCATCCACCTAACTCTCATTTGTAGAGGAAGCACTCCGAACACACTTACACTTGCCAAATCCATTTTTCTAAGAGAGCCACCTAGTCATGTGTTGAGATCAAGAGATTCCATTCCAACCATTTGAACCTTCATTTCTAGCATCCCTAAGTTGCCTTGCAAAATATCAATCTCTCCTACCCCTGCCAAATCTGTGAGAGAGTGATTGATTATTGAGGAGACTATCTTTTGAAGCACAAGAGCAAGGAGTTCATCATTCTACCACATCAATTACCTTTTGGAGGGTGGTGCCTCCTAGATTGGTTAGTTGTCACTTGGGAGCCTCCTACTTCGTGTTGTGGAGTTGAACCAAGATGTTTGTAAGGGCAAGGAGATCGCCTACATCGTGAAGATCTACCATGAGTGAGGCTAGTCCTGTGTGGACGGAAGCCTTGGTGGATTAGACAAGGCCGATTCTTCATGGACCTCTTGTGGTTGGAGCCCTCCGTGGACTCTCGCACCCATTACCCTCCATGGATTGAAGCCTGCACTAACATGGACGTACGATAGCGCCACCTATCGGAACCATGCCAAAAATCGCCGTGTCAACCTTTGCGTTCGAACTCCCTACCTTACCCTCTACTTTACACTTGCATGGTTTACTTTCCGCTGCTATACTCTTAGATGTGCATGTCCAGGGTGTACTTGACTAGTCATAATTGCTAAAACTAGCCCACACTTGAAATTGGGAAAAGGCTAGGTTTTTATCTTGTCAAGTAGTCTAATCACCCCCCTCTAGACATACTTTCGATCCTACACTGATATATACTCTTCTAATGCTACAAGGCACTGAAGATGCTGGTCTTCGGTAGGGCTAAGCCTTCTCCCTATTCTGGCATTTCTGTAGTCGGTCCAAAGATATATCCCCATTCCTTTGATACTGATGCATACTTAGCATAGTTCTCGTATCAGTCTTGCGAGTACTTTGGATGAGTACTCAACATTGCTTTGCTCCCTCTTTTCCTCTTGATTCGATTGGCGCGAACAGATGATGTAGCCCAGGAGATGGCTGATCCCACCGACGCCTGCTACCCCGATGGATCCTACAACTATGTGGAGGCCGCTGACGACCAAGAGTAGTTAGGAGGTTCCCAGGCAGGAGGCCTTGGCTCTTCGTTCCATGTTATGTTTGTGCTAGCCTTCTCAAGGAAAAACTTGCTGACTTATGTTTGTACTCAGATATTATTTGCTTCTGCTAACTCATGTGTATCCGAGCTTATGTATTCGAGCCCTCGAGGCCCTTATCTTGTAATATGAAGCTTGTATGACTTTATTTTATGTCTAGAGTTGTGTTGTGATATCTTCTCATGTGTCCCTAATCTTGGTCATACACATTTGCGTGTATGATTAGCATACGATTAAGTTGGGGGCATCACAAGTTGGTATCAGAGACAACTGCCTGTAGTTATCCCCCTTTCCAACTCCTCGGCCGAAGTTGAGTCTAGTCTTTCAAACACTTTTACTAACATTGTTGTGTGTCTTACGGGCTCACATCTCAATCGGGTGGTAATAGGATCTTTTACTCCTCTTCTATACTCTGGGTTCTGATCCCTCTTCTCTTTCAAGTTAAATATTTTGCTAACTCTAACATTAGGTTCTCATAATCACATCCACCGGAGAGCAATCTTATCTAGCTTTTGTTGCTCTTGAAAGTATGTTGCACACACTGTCTTTTGACATCTTTGAACCTCCTTGTTTCAGATGCGTCCCGCCAGACAATTAGTACGCCTAACTATGGTTGTCGAAGCAAATGGTTTCTCGACCATTCTGGTTGACCTCTTGACCAGGTTGGGATCTTGCTGGTACCTCGAGTACACTATTTACAAGGACTACCGCGAGTTCAACCAGGAGCAGTACCAGGTTGTGGTTCGTATCTTCGATCGCTGGAACATTTCCATCATCGATATGCATGCCTTTTGCGGTGTTGGGGTGACTTTTGATTTGGCAGTCTATGATGCTACCTATACTGCTATCACTCACCTCCGTGGAGAGTACCCTCTCTTGGAGGAGACTGGATTCACATACATCCTATATGCCCCCGCTCGAGATGAGACTATATCTAACTTTTCTACCTACACCTAGTACGTGTGTAAGCATAACGGCTGGTCCTACACTGATGTGTGTACGCCATACGTGAGTCGACATTACGAACCACACGTTCGGGTTTAGTACACTAAGGTGCTGGATCGTGCTGTCTGAGCACTGACTGGTGAGTTGTACACCACCGATACTCGTCTTTATGATGCTATGCCACAGTTGCTACCAGCAGTGAGTGCAAGGATACAACCACAGTACATCATTTACTCGCGCATGACAAAGTTACCACCGGGTCTTGAGTGGCCTGCTGTCGGAGGTTGTACTCCTTCACGTGGACCTCTGCTCCCTGTTTGGGACCAGTATCTCTATTAGAGTATTCATGGGTTGCAAAATCCCGCCCCTAGTTTTGTCATACAAGGTCACCGATATTTACCTGGCTTTGGTGGTTGTCTCCGATGTTGATGTAGCATATCGCTATGTCCCGTTGTTGTATCCCTCTACTGCGTGCCTGTGTGCCGCCAAGTTGTCTAAGGTTTTACCTTTACAAACTTGTACCGTTGGGTTGTAATACACCTATGTATGGACCTATATGACATGATCCACTACTATGATGTATCTATTGCACTTCTTTTCATTGTGCATGATACCTCATGAATGATTCATCGTCTTGTTATTTATCCAATACCAAATTGCCGTTGTTACAATTTCACAGGATGGTTAGACTAGCTGGCCATGACGATGGTGCCGCCAACCCACTACCGCCCGAGTACATGGCTGGAATGATACAACAGTTTGAGCTGAACCATCAGTTTATGCAAGGACTCATGGATCAATTCACGAGGACGAATATGCACCAGCGAGCCCTAGTGACTCTGGAGGACTTTGTCCTCCTAAACCCTGCTATCTACTACAGCTCAACTTAGCCGCTTGATGGTGATGACTGGCTCGATGACATCACTTATGAGCTGGAGTGTGCAAATGTTCCCATGGAAAACTATTTCACCTTTGCGGCATACTTCCTGAAGGGTCCTGCTGCTCAATGTTGGGACAATGACATGCGTTCTCAGCCTGCTGAAACGATCATCACCTGGCCGAAGTTCCAAGCTACTTTCCGTGCCCGCTACATTCCTCAAGGATCATGGACTGGAAGAAGCGAGAGTTCTGCAACCTCAGCTAGGGCAACAAGACCGTGGATGCTTATCAGTGGAAGTTTCTGGATTTATCCCACAATGCTGAAGAAGACATTGCTACGGAAGCTCGCATATAGAAAAAGTTCCGTGAAGTGCTTCACCCTAACATCAAGCTCGTGCTCATTGTTGAGGACTATCCTGATTTCACCACCTTGGCGACATGGCAATCCAGGTTGAAAGGGTCTGCAGGAATACAAGGATGGCAGTAAGAGTAACTGTGACATAGGCTCATCTTTGGGATCATCTTCACATAAGTGGAAGATCTGGATTCCCCACAACATGTACCATGCACTCGCTCCTGCTCCAAGGTCGTCTTATGCTGCACCTCATCTGCCTTCTCCACCAGCTAGGCGGCTGAGGCTCCCACCTCCACAACCCCGAGTTCCTCCTTCCCGTCCCGAGGATGGGATGTGCTTCAAGTATGGTTGTCCAAGTCACGTGCCAGAGATTGCATGCATCAGCAGAATCAACTTGCACTACCTTCAGTTGACAGTGGTAACAATCAGGACCGCAACAACAGTGGCAGGCCTTCTTATGGTCATGGTCAGGCTAACAACATTGAACCGAGTCAAGCTCAATACGAGCCTGCTACCGTGATGGGTACTCGTCTTGTTAACTCAGTACCAGCTTCTGTATTGTTTGATACAGGCGCATCCACTAGTAGAAAATTGCCCATTTGTCCCGGTTCTAGAGGCCCATTAGCCCCGGTTCTGGAACCGTGACTAAAGGGTCGGGACTAAAGGGTTGGCTTATGAACCGGGCCTAAAGGAGCTCCACGTGGCTGCTGCGGGTAGCCCAAGCAGGAGGAACTTTAGTCCTGGTTGGTCACACCAACCGGGACCAAATGGCATCCACGCGTCAGCATCTGGCCGCGGCTGAGGGTTTTTTTTTGAATGGGGGGTGGAGGGTTAATTTAATGGTTTTATATTGTGTTAGCTAGCTAATAGAGAGAAGTGTCCTTCCTTTCTCCGTGCTTGGTCGAACAACAAGTTTTCGTATATCTATCCGACGCCATTACATATATACAATATAATATCTTTTACAATTAATCCAAAGCATCATCTAATTAAGAGCCAATGATAAATCCACATGGCATTCTCCGTCTTTAGGTATGACGTGGTCAAGAAAGAAACCCGCCAATTCCTCGTGAATTGCTCGTATGCGATCATATGGTAGGAGTTGATCCCGCATCTCGCACATCTAATTTAAAGAAGGGGTCAATACATGCATATATATTTATATGAATAAAACTCAACACAATTGTGAATATTATTTACGTACTTGAAATTGTTCCTCACAGAAGACCCGCTCAGAGGTCGAGTGGCGAATGAACTCACATACGTGGTATGCACATAAAAAAGTGGATTCTTTCTGGTACATACACTTTACGAGAATAGAGTTCAATCAAACTGATAAGCAAACATGGTAATGATATATTGATGAAAATTTGAATCTATTTGAGATGCACGGAACTAGCTAGTACTACTTTCTTTGGGGTGCATAAATCAAAACTCTTTGTTTAGACCGGGAACCTTATTGGGGAACTTTGTACAAACCGTGCGAGGCAAAGAATTGATTACTTGATATCAGGAAATTAACACAAGTTGTATGACGATATGGTCTCGCTATATTGACTGAACTTACTTCTTGAGCATTGCATTTATGTCCTCATAATCCTCTTCGGCTTTACGTCTCAAGTCTAAGACATTTACTAATGCCCTGCCAATGTCAATGGATAGAAAAATAAAGTGGTCTCTACGCACACATATGTAACTCATCAATTACATTACTTAATTAACCTCGAGTAAGCGAAATCGAGTTTAAAGAGAAGACATCAACACTCACTTGAAGTTGTAAGGAAAGTTTATTTCCCTATTTTTATGTATAAGGAACGAGTTTAGCAAGTTCTCCTCGGTCTCTTTGATTGAGTTTCGTATCGTCAATTCGTTTACGACATCTGGGCTAATGAACCCAACGTCGACGATTCCTGCTTTTTTTAATTCAACGATCTTCAATATGCATAATATATATAGTGAGGATAAATACATATACATGCAATGAACGAGCTGAGCTAGAGACTTAACTATAGAAGTAATACTTACACACAGTAGGAAGTCATGAGTTGTTTGTCAAGGGCCAGTTGATTGTATAACTGAAATAACTCCTCAAATTGAATAGTAATCACGGGAAGCCCAATGAATTCATGCTCTGGTTTCACGGGCACATACATAGCATTTTTCCCACACTCCCTGCAGGTTTTAATGTACCACTCATGCAATCTGTGCATCATCGATGTTAGAGCAGGATGACCACGTTTGACGAGAGAAATCCCATGAACGTATTTATATTGTTCTTTTGTTACATCATCCCCCAAGCAATCATCGGGATTGGTACCAGGCACCATCTCCGGATGATTAGCGACAACGATATCGAGCTCGGGAATAGTTTCCCCACTTGTTCGTTCTGCTAACCTTGCATCACTAGAAGTAGTTCCCGACCGCACCGCATGTGCACATGTCTTTTTAAGAATGGGGTCATAGTTGGAATCCGATGGAGGCGCTGGTCGACGCTGCCGTTGATTGATAGTGCGCTCCGCTTTCACCGGATCTAGCTTCTCCTTCGGAGGTGGAGTTTTGTTTGCAAAATGGGCCCTCAATTCGGCATGACATATCTCCTAGTTTTTCTCCTTAGTCCTCTCGTATGGTAACTTTTCTAGAGGCTTGAGAGATGGACCGTATTTCCCACCTCTTCTTGTTTTGCTAGCCGCCGGAGAGAACGAGGCATATCTCTTCCACTTGAGAGAAGGAGGCTGATACGTCTTCGTCGTATCTACTTTTCCGAACTCTTTTGCCCTTGTTTTGGACTCTAACTTGCATGATTTGAATGGAACTAACCCGGACTAATGCTGTTTTCAGCAGAATTGCCATGGTGTTGTTTTTGTGCACAAATAGAAGTTCTCGGAATGTCCTGAAAATTTACGGAGATTTTTTCTGGAATCAAAGAAAAATACCTACGCAAAGATCCACCGGAGGAGGTGGACCAGTGGGCCACAAGCCCACAGGCGGCGGCCACTCCCCCTGGCCACGCCGTGAGGGCTTGTGGGGCCCATGTGGCTCCACCGCCCCCAAACTCAGCTCTATATCTTCCGTCTCGCCCGGAAAAAAATCAGAGAGAAGGTTTCATTGCGTTTTACGATACGGAGGCGCCGCCACATCCTGTTCTTCATCTGGAGGGCAGATCTGGAGTCCGTTTTGGACTCCGGACAGGGGAAATCGTCGCCATCGTCATCATCAACCTTCCTCCATCGACAATTCCATGATGCTCTTGACCGTTCGTGAGTAATCTCATCGTAGGCTTGCTGGACGGTGATGAGTTGGATGAGATCTATCATGTAATCGAGTTAGTTCTTGACGGGGATTGATCCCTAGTATCCACTATGTTCTAGATTGATTGCTACTACTTGGCTATGCTTAATGCTTGTCACTAGGGCCCGAGTGCCATGATTTCAGATCTGAACCTGCTATGTTGTCGCCAATATATGTGTGTTTTAGATCCTATCTTGCAAGTTGTAGTCACCTACTATGTGTTATGACCCGGCAACCCCGGAGTGACAATAGCCGGAACCACTCCCGAAGATGACCATAGTATGAGGAGTTCATGTATTCACCACGTGTTAATGCGTTGGTCCGGTTCTTTACTAAAAGGAGAACCTTAATATCCCGTAGTTTCCATTAGGACCCCGCTGCCATGGGAGGGATGAACAATAGATGTCATGCAAGTTCTTTTCCCTAGGCACGTATGACTACATACGAAATACATGCCTACATTAGATTGACGAACGGGAGCTAGTTACATATCTCTACGTGTTATAGTTGTTACATGATGAATCATATCCGTCACACTCATCCATCACCGATCCACTGCCTACAAGTCTTTTACTACTGTTCCTCGCTACGTTACTTTGTCTAGGCTTGTCCCTTGCTACAAAAGGGATTGGGCCACTTTGCTGCTGCTGCTGTTACTTTGCTGCTACTGCTGTTACTCTGCTGCTGCTGCTACTGCTGTTCCTTGCTACTTTGCTGCTCCTTGTTGCAAGACTTTTCCAACACCGTTGTCGGGGAAGAATAGTTCCCCGTCCACGTGAAACCTACTGGCACCATTGATACAACAATTAGGAATAGTCTGCCGTCAACAGATCGTTTCTGGCACTGTTGCTATCATACTACTTTGCTTGCAGACACTAATCTTTCAGGTGTGGTTGAATCTGACAAACTCAACTGCTAATACTTGAGAATATTCTTTCGTTTCCCTTTGTGAGCGAATCAACAAATTTGGGTCGAATACTCTAACCTCAAAAATTGTTGCGATCCCCTACACTTGTGGGTTATCAGAGGCAGACTGCTCTGACGCGTCGGACGAGCCGGAGCGGAGGCATTTGTCTTCCGATGTTGCCGACGAGGCGAAGGAGGAGGCGGACTACTCTGACACGCCGGAGTAGGCCAAGGAGTAGGCGAAGTGCCCTCACGCGTCGGAGGAGCTGGAGAAGGAGCCGGAGTGCCCTGATAACTCGCTGGAGGAGGAGGAGGAGGAGGAGGGGGAGGAGGCGGAGTGCCCTGACTCGTCGTCGTCGTCGGAGGAGGCGGAGGCGTCCAGTTTGTAGCTTGATGAACTCCTTCTGCCATAGACATGTATTTCCCATAGCACTAACCAGGTGAATCTCCCCTTCACCGGTAGGGTGGTCAAGCTCGAGGTGCTCAAATTCCTCCGTTACTTGATCCACCATCACAACATCATAGCCATGTGGAATCGGAAGGCAGTGAAAAGTTCCGTTGGGTTGAGGAGGTTCAACAGAGCCGACATCCGCCTTGAAAGTGAGGTTCTGACAGTTCATCATAAGCTTGCAACGTTGAGCCTCCGTGATAGTATCCACGGGGTAGCTAGGAGCCGTGAAGTCATGTTGAACGGGCTCCATGGAAGCCAAGCTGCTTCTCCGCTAAGATGATGGGGTACCTTCTAGGGTAGCTTCGTGCCGCTGAGATGGTTGGCCGGGAGCTCCCTGGCTCTCAAATTCCTCTAGCTTTTGAAGTCTTGCCTTGATCTGCTGCATGTCGCTCAGCTCCGCTTTCCTCTTTCTCTCCCGGCTTTCCTCGTGTTCGTCCAGGGTGCCCAACATTCCCTAGGGCCTCAGTCAACTCATCATTCTCTCTGTCTGGAATGAACGTCCCTTCCTGCGCTGCGGCGATACAATTCTGAAGCTTGATCATGGGTATTGCAAGTTGCTCGTCCGTCCAACGACACTTCCTTGTTTCAGGGTCCAAAGTTCCCCCAACCCTGAAGAACCAAGTCTTTGAATGGTCTGGCCAGTCCAATGTCTGTGGTTGAACCCCTTTAACAATGAGGTCATTCTCAGCTTTGTCCCGGAACAGCCGGGCTTTGAGGTATCCACCTGACCCCGTGTGTTGGTGATACTGCTTCTTTGCGGCATTGTTCTTGTTTGTCTATGACATTTTCTTACTCTTCTCCGATGACTTGTAGGCCACAAATGTGGGCCAGCGATCTCTTATCATCTCAAATCGGCCGACGAATTCTGGAGTCTTCCCTTTGTCGACAAACATTGATTTCAAATCATTCTTCCACTTCCCAAATAGATGTGCCATCTTCTTAAGAGCACACGCCTTGACAAGTGGCTCTATAACTGGCTTATTCGGATTTTCCTCTAGCGGTAGTGTGAAATTTGCCTGCAGCGTGGTCTAGAGATAATCTTTCTGCCTATCGGTGACATAATAACCTTCAGGGACGTCGTCGCCCTTAGGCTTTTTCCATTGTTTGACGTTGATCGGGATGTTGTCCCTAACAATAGCTCCGTACTGAGCAGAAAATGCGTCCTTGGTCAGCTTGGGTTCAATCGGTAGGCCATCGTCTGCGAGTGCTGTGATCGTGAACTTTTCATCCATGCGCAACCTTCTCTTCGGGCCTTGCTACGGCGACAAAAATCCTTCTGTCGTCTCTTGAGCTTGCGTTGGTTTTTCCCTTGAAGAGGAAAGGGCGATGCAGCACAGGAGCAGTAAGTATTTCCCTCAGTATGAGAACCAAGGTATCAATCGAGGAGGATAATCGCGTCAAGTCCAGAGTACCTGCGCAAACACAAAAGAGCATGCACCCAACGCTATAAAGGGGTTGTCAATCCCTTCAAGATTGATTGCAAAGTGAGATCTGAAGGCGGAAAGTGCAATGAAGTAAAAGAGTAAGGCTGAAAATATGGTGTGAGGTAGACCCGGGGGCCATAGTGTTCACTAGAGGCTTCTCTCAAAATAGCAAATATTACGGTGGCTGGAAAAATTACTGTCGAGCAATTGATAGAACCGCGCAAAGTCATGACGATATCTAAGGCAATGATCATACATATAGGCATCACGTCCGAGACAAGTAGACCGATACTTTGTGCATGTACTACTATTACTCCACACATCGACCGCTATCCAGCATGCATCTAGCTTATTGAGTTCATGACGAACAGAGTAATGCCTTAAGCAAGATTACATGATGTAGAGGGATAAACTCAAACCAATGATGAAAACCCCATCTTTTTACCCTTGATGGCAACAACACGATGTGTGCCTCGTTACCCCTTCTGTCACTGGGTGAGGTCACCGCACGGTATGAACCCAAAACCAAGAACTTCTCCCATTGCAAGAATCATAGATCAAGTTGGCCAAACAAAACCCACAACTCGAAGAGAATTACAAGGATATGAAATCATGCATATAAGAGATCAAAAGAAACTCAAATAAGATTCATAGATAATCTAATCATAAATCCACAATTCATCGGATCTCGACAAACACACCGCAAAAGAAGATTACATCGGATAGATCTCCATGAAGATCATGGAGAACTTTGTATTGAAGATCCCAGAGAGAGAAGAAGCCATCTAGCTACTAGCTATGGACCCGAAGGTCTATTGTGAACTACTCAGACATGATAAGTGAGGTCATGGTGTTGATGAAGAAGCCCTCCGTATCCGAATCCCCCCTCCGGTAGGGCACCAAAACGTGCCCCAGATGGGATCTTGCGGAGACAGAAGCTTGCGGCGGCGGAAAAGTATTTTCGTTGATCTCTTCGGCAGTTTTGGAATTTTTCGGGATTTATAGGCGGAAGAGGTATGGTAGACATGCCACAGGGGGGCCACAAGCCTGCTAGGCGCGCCCCCTGGCCGCGCCTAGGGGGCTTGTGGGGTCCCCTGCTGGCCCCTGCCTTGGTTCTCAAGTCTGGCGCATATCTTCTGTCCCGGGAAAAAAATCTTTTCGGAAGTTTTATTCCGTTTGGACACTGTTTAAAATCCTCCTCTGAAAAGGCTCAGAAACACGGAAAAACAGTAACTGGCACTTGGCACTGAGTTAATAAGTTAGTCCCAAAAAAAGATATAAAAGGCATACAAAACATCCAAAGTTTGACAAGATAATAGCATGGAACCATAAAAAATTATAGATACGTTGGAGACGTATGAAGCATCCCCAAGCTTAAATCATGCTCGTCCTCGAGTAGGGCAGTGATAAAGAGTGAATTTTTGATGTGGTATGCTACCTAGCATAGTTGTCCTTTGTAACTTCTTTCACGTGACATGAATGTTCAGATCCGTAAGATTCAAAACAATAGTTTGCTATTGACATGAAAACAATAATACTTCAAGCAAACTAGCAAGGTAATCATGAACTTTCGAAATAACAAGGGCAAAGAAAGTTATCCCTACAAAGTCTAGCTATGCTCCATCATCCTCACACAACTAACTTAAATCATGCACAACCCAGGTATTGGCCATGTAATTGTTTTCACACTCTTACTTTCTCAATCCTTTTACAACTATCACGCAATACATGAGCGTGAGCCATGGATATAGCACTATAGGTGGAATAGAGTGTGGTGGTGGTTGTGAGACAAAAAAGGAGGAGATGGTCACATTGACTCGGCGTATTAAAGGGCTATGGAGATGCCCATTAATAGATATCAACGTGAATGAGTAGGGATTGCCAAACAAAGGATGCACTAGAGCTATAAGTATGTGAAAGCTCAAAAGGAGAACTAGTGGGTGTGCATCCAACTTGCTTGCTCACGAAGACCTAGAGCAATTTGAGGAAGCCCATCATTGGAATATACAAGCCAAGTTATATAATAAATATTCCCACTAGTATATGGTGGTGACAAAACAAGAGGCTCTCAATCATGAAGAACATGGTGCTATTACGAAGCACAAGTGTGGAAGAAGATAGTAGCATTGTCCCTTCTCTCTTTTTCTCTCTTTTTTTATCTGGGCTCTTTGGCCTCTTTTTCTCTCTTCTTTTTTTATTTGGGATCTTTGGCCTCTTTTTTTATTTCTTTATTTCCTCACATAGGACAATGCTCTAATAATGATGATCATCACACTTTTATTTACTCACAGCTCAAAGCTTAGAACGATGATGACTCTATAGGAAATGCCTCCGGCAGTGTACCGGGATGTGCAACGATCTAGCTTGGGTATGACGTTGAAACATCTCGCTAGTTATCTTACGATCATCCAATGGCAACATGAGAGTGACGGCATAAGTCATGAGACGAAACGCTGGGAGTTGCATGGAAATATATCTCGGAATGGCTAGGAAAATGCCATAGTAGGTAGGTATGGTGGCTCTTTTGAGGAAGGCTTATGGTGGGTTTATGTACCGGCGAAAATTGCGTGGCACTAGAGAGGCTAGCAATGGTGGAACGGGAAAGTGCATCTATACCATGGACTCACATTAGTCATGAAGAACTCACATACTTGTTGCGAAAGTTTTTATTAGTAATCGAAACAAAGTGCTAAACGCATACTCCTAGGGGAAGGGTTGGTAGGTGTTAACCATCGCGCGATCCCGACCGCAACACAAAGGATGACAATCAATAGATCAATTCTGCTCCAACTTCCTAACATAGCGGTTCACAATACGTGCATGTTACGTGAATCACTAACTTCAACACAAATATTTCTAGATTCACAACACCCTACTAACATAACTCTTAATATTACCAAATCCACGTCTCAAAACAAATTGAGAGGAATCAAACTTTTCTTTCTACTCAATGCACATGAAGATGGAAGTTTTTGTATCTTCTTTGGGTACCTATCACCTTTGGGACTACTTTCATAGCACAAACCAACTACCAAGTCACGCACCGCCGTTCTCTAAAAGATCTAAGTGAAGCACATAGAGCAAAATTATCTAGCTCAAAAGATATAAGTGAAGCACGATGAGCATTCTAGCAAATTCATGATGAGTGCATGTATCTTTCAAAAGGTGTGCCAAAAGGATGATTTTGACACAAGAAAAATAAAAGACTCCTATGATACAAGACGCTCTAAGCAAAACACATATCATGTGGTGAATAAAAATATAGCTCCAAGTAATGTTACCAATGGATTGAAGACAAAAGAGGGGATGCGTTCCCGGGGCATCCCCAAGCTTAGGATTTTTGGTGTCCTTGAATTTGGCTTGGGATGCCTTGGGCGTCCCCAATCTTGAGATATTTCCACTCTTTATCCCTTTGTCCATGAGAACATCACCCAAAACTTGAAAACTTCACAACACAAAACATAAACAGAAACTCGTGATATCATTAGCACAAGAAAACAAACTACCACCTCTTTAGATACTGTAGCAAACTTGAATTCTATTCATATTGGTGTTAGATTATAGCATTCTCACTTTTCCATGGCTAGTACCCCCCGATGCTATAAATAGTTTCATCAAAACAAGCAACCAACTCAAGAAAAACAGAATCTGTCAAAAACAGACCAGTCTGTAGCAATCTGTACACTTCGCATACTTCTGGTACCTCAAAATTTCTGAACAATTACGACTGCGTGGGAAAAAGGCATATAAACCAGCAGCAAAAAGAATAAACTCAAAAGATCTTTCTTACTAAAAATGAAAAATAATCTCGTGAGCAAAAAGTTTATGTCTTTTTCCAGCAAGATCAAACAACCATCACCAAGACTAGTCATAAATGTTTTGCTTGGCTCAAACACAAAAAGAAACACCAAAGACACAATCATAACAGAATGATGATGGTGTGGACGCAACAAAACAGAAAGAAAAAGATAAATTCATTGGGTTGCCTCCCAACAAGCATTATTGTTTAACGCCCTTAGCTAGGCCTAAGGCGATAGAATCACGTATCGTCGTCTTTGGTGCTCAAACCATAAGTAGCCCTCATCATGGATTCATAAGGCAATCTTATTTTCTTTCTAGGAAAATGCTCCATGCCCTTCTTTAAAGGAAATTCAAATCTAATATTCCCTTCCTTCATATCGATGATAGCAGCGATAGTCCTTAGGAAAGGTCTACCAAGAATGATAGGGCATGTAGGATTGCAATCAATGTCAAGCACAATGAAATCCATGGGTACATAGTTCCTATTTGCAATAATAAGAACATCATTGATCCTTCCCATGGGTTTCTTGAAAGTAGAATCCGCAAGATGCAAATTAAGATAACACTCCTCAATCTCATTAAAACCTAGAACATCACATAATGACTTTGGAATCGCGGAAACACTAGCACCCAAATCACACAGAGCATTGCATTCAAAGTTTTTGATTTTGATTTTGATAGTAGGTTCCCACTCATAATGAAGCTTTCTAGGGATAGAAACTTCCAATTCAAGTTTCTCTTCATGATATTTCATCAGAGCATCGACGATTTGATCGGTAAAGGCCTTGTTTTGGCTATAAGCGTGTGGAGAGTTTAGCATGGATTGCATCAAGGAAATGCATTCAATCAAGGAGCAACTATCATAATTGAATTCCTTGAAATCCAAAGTAGTAGTTTCATTACTACTCAAGGTTTTAATATCTTCTACTCCACTTTCAATGCTTTTAGCATCAAGATAGATGGACTCCGAATCATTGGGGTGTTTTTCAACCGAAGTGGATTCATATTGAGCCCCATCATCATTAGGTTTGACACAAGAAAACAAAGATTCAATTGGAGACACACCAAGCACTTTAAGATCTTCGTGATTCTCATCACAACTTTCAGGTTTAGCAGCCATTTTATTGACTAAAGTAGCCTGTTTATCAGAAATCTGGCCTACCAATTTTTCAAGACGAGGAAACTGAGAATTTAGCGCAACGAATTCTTTGGCCATATCATCAACTTCTTTATTCATAAAAGCCAAAAAACAATTTTGCTCCTTCAGTTCCCTACGAAAGTAACTGTTGTAATCAAACTGTGTAGACATGAAGCCTTTAACACTAGTTTCAATCTCATCCAAACTTGCAAAGTAAGCATCAAAATCCCTTGGTTGGGCCATACAAGTCTTAGGAGGCAGACAAGCGGGCAGAAAGCAAGCGAGAGAAAAGGGCGAACGAAAAAGGCAAACGAAGAAAAGGGCAAATATTTTTGTAAATTTTTGTTTTTCAGAAGTGGGGGAGAGGAAAACGAGAGGCAAAAAAGCAAATTCAAGAGATGAGTTTGCAAAACTTACTTGGATGAGCCCTTGACTTGATCCTCCCCGACAATGGTGCCAGAAATTGGCACGTTAACGGGAGACTATTCTTGACTTGATCCTCCTCCCCGGCAACGGAGCCAGAAATTCTTCTGCTACGGCGACAGAAATCCTTTTGTCGTCTCTTGAGCTTGCGTTGGTTTTTCCTTGAAGAGGAAAGGGCGATGCAGCACATGAGCAGTAATTATTTCCATCAGTTTGAGAACCAAGGTATCAATCTAGTAGGAGAATCGCGTCAAGTCCAGAGTACCTGCGCAAACACAAAAGTGCTTGCACCCAACGCTATAAAGGGGTTGTCAATCCCTTCAAGATTGATTGCAAAGTGAGATCTGAAGGCGGAAAGTGCAACGAAGTAAAAGAGTAAGGCTGAAAATATGGTGTGAAGTAGACCCAGGGGCCATAGTGTTCACTAGAGGCTTCTCTCAAAATAGCAAATATTACGGTGGGTGAACAAATTACTGTCGAGCGATTGATAGAACCGCATAGTCATGATGATATCTAAGGCAATGATCATACATATAGGCATCACGTCCGAGACAAGTAGACCGATACTTTCTGCATCTACTACTATTACTCCACACATCAACCGCTATCCAGCATGCATCTAGTGTATTGAGTTCATGACGAACAGAGTAACGCCTTAAGCAAGATGACATGATGTAGAGGGATAAACTGAAACCAATGATGAAAACCCCATCTTTTTACCCTTGACGGCAACAACATGATGCGTGCCTTGCTACCCCTTCTGTCACTGGGTGAGGTCACTGCATGGTATGAACCCAAAACCAAGCACTTCTCCCATTGCAAGAATCATAGATCAAGTTGGCCAAACAAAACACACAAGTTGAAGAGAATTACAAGGATATGAAATCATGCATATAAGATATCAGAAGAAACTCAAATAAGATTCATACATAATCCGATCATAAATCCACAATTCATCGGATCTCGACAAACACACCGCAAAAGAAGATTACATCGAATAGATCTCCATGAAGATCATGGAGAACTTTGTATTGAAGATCCAAGAGAGAGAGAAGAAGCCATCTAGCTACTAGCTATGGACCCGAGGGCTATGGTGAACTACTCATGCATCATCGGAGAGGTCGTGGTGTTGATGAAGAAGCCCTCCGTATCCGAATACCCCCTCCGGTAGGGCACCAGAATGTGCCCCAGATGGGATCTTGCGGAGACAGAAGCTTGCGGCGGCGGAAAAGTATTTTCGTTGATCTCTTCGGCAGTTTTGGAATTTTTCTGGATTTATAGGCGAAAGAGGAAGAGCAGACGTGCCACAGGGGGCCCACAAGCCTGCTAGGCGCGGGCCCCCCTAGCCGTGCCTAGGGGGCTTGTGGGGTCCCCTGCTGGCCCCTGCCTTGGTTCTCAAGTCTGGCGCGTATCTTCTATTCCGGAAAAAGTCTTTTCGGAATTTTTATTCAGTTTGGACACCGTTTAAAATCCTCCTATGAAAAGGGTCAAAAACACGGAAAAAACACGAACTGGCACTTGGCACTGAGTTAATAAGTTAGTCCCAAAAAAATATATATAATGCATACAAAACGTCCAAAGTTTGACAAGATAATAGCATGGAACCATCAAAAATTATAGATACGTTGGAGACGTATCAGGCCTCGTCTCTTTACCGAAGTTTGTCTCGATCCGGAGGGCTATAAAAGAAGAAAGAAGTCTTAATATATGTACATACCTTCGGGCTTAATTAATATACATACCTCGCCGAACTTTGCAACATCTCCCTCCTCCGTTCGGTCACCGGAGCCGTCAACATGGTCTCCTTCTTCCTCCGGCCTTCGGTCACCGGAGCCATCATGATCATGTCCTTCCTCCTCCATTATTTGATCATACGAGCCATCATCCTCTCCTTCAAGACCATCGGTGTCATTGAGATACGACAAATAATCACCGAGCATTATCTCCCCCAACAACTGTTCTCTTTGATCCATATAGTTTCTGCAAATATTTCAGCTCCTTGTATGAATAACCGAATTACACAAACTTCTATGTTTTAAACATGCACAAACTTTTTTATAGTTATTTTGAAATGTCGAATAGTTCATAGATGTATGTTATGATAATGCAATAGATATCAAGAGGCAAAAAGGTTTTCTTTCAGTTAGAACCAATAATCAACTTAATACATCTCGAATTTAATCTCGAATACATCTCTAGTATAATCTATATATGAACAAAATTTGTATGAACAACAATATGCAGGGTGGCGATGGCGACAAGCAGAGCACGCAGAGGAGGGGCTCACCGGGGCCGATGGTCTCGGCGCGGCGACAACACGGGCTCGGGGCGGCGACGACGACATGCTTGGGGTGGCGACGACGACGGGCTCAGGGCGACGACGACGGGCTCGGGGGCGGCGACGGTGACGTGATCGGTGCGTCGATGGCAGCGAGGATGACTGGATCGGGGTGGCGGCTACGATGACGGGCTCGGGGACGGCGGCGACGAGGAGGAGGATTCGATCGCGGGCGGCGACGACGAGGACTGGCTCGGGGGGCCGTGGCGAGCAATGGGAGAATTTTGGGGGAAATTTTGACAACTCCCGCCTATATGCGAAAACCTTCTGTCCCCGTTGGTGCCCCGAACCGGCACCAATTCCACCCTTTCGTCCCGGTTGACTCATCAAACTGGGACTACAGGTCAATTTTTCAGGAACCCAAATGGCGGGGAAGAAGATACATGTACTCCCGGTTTGCGGAACCAACCGGGACGATAGGGGGCCATTTGTCCCGGTTTGTGCCACCAAACGATACTAAAGACTATCTTTGGTCCCGGTTTGTACCATAAACCAACACGAAAAGCCCGTGCCTCGCACAGCCGCTGTGCGGTTAGATGTATAGTCCCACCTTGCTAGTCAAGGGAGAAGTGGAGTGGTTTATAAGCGCTTGTGCACACACAGTTTCGAGCTCCTCTCATCTGCAGGCTTACATGCCTAAATTGCCACTACCTGTTGGGCCTTCTGCGGGCCTGAATCCTGGCCCAACTATCTAGTTGGGTTTCTAGTCGTATTCACGCCATGGTGGCCCATTAGTTGACATTTCTTTTTAAAGAATATAGTTTTTTGTTCCTACATACTGTTTTTTCAGTGATTCTTTATATTTTTTGTTTTGTTTTTTACTTTATTTATTTTATTTTGGTCCGACTTACTATTTTTTAGTGATTCTTTTTTGCTTTGAGGTCACAAAAATTATTATGAGGGTTTCATATGAAAACTCATCTATTACAAAGGGATTTCCTTTTTTGGAATTATTTGAACTACAAACTTTTTGTGTGTTCAAAATGCACCATTCAAAGCCACATCATCAATTTTCAACTATTTCTGACTTTTTTCATGCTTTTACTGATTTTTTTTGGAGCTAAATGACCCAGAAATTGAAAAGCACTACAAATGAACTCTGAATAGGTTGAAAGTTGGCATGGTATCATCATTTCACCCACATAGCATTTTGTGTTTGCGCCAAGTAAGACCTTTGGGATGGTCTACGGTGTTTGAAATTTAATTTTGCTGAAAAAACAGAAACTTTCAACCTCAGTCCAGGAATTTTTTAAATTCACTGGAACGTGCTTTGGATCTCAATTTTTTACACAAGATTCATATACAATTTACCCAGATTGTCTTATTTTTCATAATTTTTGGAGTTACATAAGTATTCGAGTTATACAGATTACTTTAGACTATTCTGTTTCGACAGATTCTGTTTTCTTTGTGTTGCTTGCTTATATCGATGTATCTATGGGTTGTATCGGGGGGTATGAACCATGGAGAAGTTTGAATACAGTAAATATTACACCTATAGGAATAAACATTTAGTTCACATCAATACCTAAAGTGGTGATCAATAAAGAAAGGGCTAAACCATTCAAATTTGGAAACTATATAATGGCACAAACAAAAACTAGATATATATAAATTGGTCCAAGCAGTACATAATAATACATGCAAGCAGTACATAATAATAGCTAGCATACATATATATACAAGTGTTCGCCATTGTGAACACTACTCGTCTGAATCTGATTCTGAATCAGAATGTCCCAAAACTAGTGGTGCGAGGTGACGCTGGCCATAGTTCACGATTCTAATCTTGTGGTACAACTCGTATGCAACGTATGCATCTTTTTCTTCATACTGAACATTGATAGGGTCAAGTGGGGTCTTCCCCCACTTTCTGTGCTGAGACTTCAGCAATGAAGTCTTCATATCATGGTACTCCTCGTTGATCAGGGCGACTGCCATATCAGCCATCGAAGTCCTCTCATATTGAAGCAGGAATAGGCCTTGGATATCAATGTGGCACTCAGCTGGTATATCAATACCGAAGCTGCGCCTCATATTCAGCCTGTCGTTTGTTATGTCAACGCTAGAGAAACGTATGCCGCTATGAAGGAAGTCCACGAGTTCTGGACAATGCTTGTCACTACTGCGACATAAACAAATTAAAATGGAACAAATGTTACATATTGCTGCAACAAGGACAAATGTTTCACTACAACTAAAGAGAAATTTATCATAATGATTCAAATGGAACATATTGCTATTCTCTGCAATTTTCATATCCTATGAATTGATATTTATAGGATTCCAATATTGTAACATATTGCTATCCGATGCAATTTACATATCCTATGAATTGATCAAGAAACCCTCAATTAACTATCCAATGGAACATATAAAGAAACTTCATATTGCTATCCAATGGAACCTAGAGAGATTAGTATATGCAATTTTCATAACCTTTGGATCAAAGAAAGCCTCAAAACTTACCAATGAAAAATTGTTTCACTACAACTAAAGAGAAATTAATCTTTATAGGATTCCAATATTGTAACATATTGCTATCCTATGCAATTTTCATATGCTATGAATTGATCAAGAAACCCTCAATTAACTATATATCAATGGAACATATATACAAACTGCATATTGCTATCCAATGGAACCTAGGGAGATCAATATATGCAATTTTCATAACCTTGCCTCAAAGAAAGCCTATGTTGTAATATACCCAATGGAACTTAGGGAGATCAATATATGTTAGCCAATGAAACCTAGGGAGATCAATATATACAATGTTGTAACGCATATTGCTATACTATGGAATTTTCATATCCTATGAATTGATTAAGAAACCCTCAATTAACTATCCAATGGAATGTATACAAAAACTCCATATTGCTATCAAATGGAACCTAGAGAAGATCAATACATGCAATTTTCATAACCTTGAATCAAAGAAAGACTCAAAACTTACCTCACCCATTGGAACAACAAGACATACTGTTTGAAACGCAGCTGGATGACGGCAACACCTTGTTGGTTGGTCGTGTACTCCAGCTCAAGCCCCAAGAATGCCTCACGCTCCGGCGCGGCATCAACCCACGCATAGAACCGTCTAAGAAAATTTGGCACCGCCGTATTCTCGTTCGTGTACCCGACACTGAGTTCGGTTGTGCCATGAGTGTGCACCATTTCGGTTTCATATGTCACGGTGGAAGAAGAATGGAAGAAGAGAGGGGAAGAAGAGAGGAAGAAGAAGAACAGAGGAGAGCGCTAGAGGAGAAGAACAGAGAATGGCGATAGACTCTGCTTTGGTTGCAGTTTTCATCGCTGGAAACGACGCGGGAGGGCGAACTGTTTGGACCTTTAGTCCCAGGTTGGACGACGAACCGACACTAAAGGGGTGATTCAAAGGGCCGCCACCCCGGTTTGATCCACCAACCGGGACTAAAGGAGGATACGACCGGTTGTACGAACGCCCGCCACCACACCTTAGTCCCGGTTTGACCCACCAACCGGGACTAAAGAGGATACGAACGGTTGTCGGCCTATTAGTCCCGGTTCTTGACTGGAACCGAGACAAAAGGGGTGAGACGAACCGGGACCAATGGCCAACAATGCCCGGCCGGCGCCCTGGCCTCACGAACCGGGACTAGTGTCACCATAGGTCCCGGTTCCTATGTGAACCGGGACTAATAGGATTTCAGGACGTGGACCAAAGCCCTCTTTTCTACTAGTGATCGCATTCTTTCATGTCAATTTTTTTGCATTCATGCATAACATTAATTACGAAGATATGGACATTCCAATAATGGTAAACAGCCTCGCGGGCCAATGTAGAACCTCCAAGGTTAGCCCCAATGTCCCCGTTGAAATTGAAGGTTTGGAATTCCTTGCCTCTCCCATATTGCCGAAGTCTTCCAATATTGACCTCATTCTAAGAATGGAATGGTTGAAAACTAATACGACTTCAATTGTTTGTGCCACCAAAACAATCCATCTCCCGCATCCTTCAAATGAGATAGTAAGTTGCCATGCTCATCTTGTTCGAGATTCCAAAGCTCGGCTATATGTCATGAATGCATTGAATGTGTTACCTCTTGAGGGGATTGAAAGCATTCCAATTGTCCATGACTTCCAAGATGTTTGTCCAAAAGAATTCCCAGGAATCCCCCCTATGAGAGTGCCGAATTTGTCATCGACTTAGTGCGAGGCACCACTCCTATCGCCAAACGGCCCTACAAAATGCCACCACATAAACTCGTTGAACTTAAGGAAGAAATTCACAACTCTCTTCATTGTAGTTTCATTCGTCCAATTTCCTATGCTCGGGGAGCACCTTCTCTCTTTGTTAAGAAGAAGGATGGAAGAAATTGTTCAGTTCAAGATTGCCGTCCTATCAACCACACAAGTATTCAGAACAAGTATCCTCTTCATCGGATAAATGATCTGTATGACCAACTTGTTGGTTACTCAGTCTTCTCTAACCTCGACATGAGGTTAGGATACCACTAGATCCATGTTTATGAAGAGGATATTCTAAAATTTTCCTTCGTTACTCGATATTGTTCATAGGAGTACACCATCATGTCCTTTGGCTGAGCCAATGCTCGAGCAACCTTCTCTCTGTTGATGAATTATACCTTCATGGACTACATCTACAAATTCGTTGTGGTTTATCTTGATGGTATCCTGGTGTACGCCAAGAATAAAAAAGAGCATGCTAAACGTCTTCGTCTTGTACTAGAAAAGCTTCGGGAGCATCAACTTTATGCCAAGTATTCCAAGTGTGAGTTCTGATTGGATGAAGTGACCTACCTTGGTCATGCGATCTTCAAGGATGGTATCGCGGTCAACTCTAAACGAGTTCATGCTCTTCTTGATAGGAGTCCCCCGAAATATGTCAAGCAAGTCAGAAGTTTCCTCCGACTCGCCAGCTGTTGTCGTAGTTTTGTCGAGAAGTTCTCCAAGATTGCCAAACCCTTAACCAATCTACTTCATAAATGTTTTAAGTATGTACAAAAAAATGTGAGGAGAGTTTCCAGCCACTCAAGGACAAGTTGACATCTGCTCCTGTGCTTTTCATACGTCCCAAACATATCTATAATTTCTGCTTGTTCCATGATCTTTTGGGTGACATTGTTATACGTTTTGCTACACTTTTATATCATTTTACACATATTTGGACTAACCTACTAACTCAGTGCACCTAGTGCCAGCTTCTATCTAGTGATGTCTATTTTGCAGGGCCTTTTACCCAATTTTCCGAAGCCCGAAAAAATACAGAAAAATATATAAAAATCAACGGAACAGAATCTTCGGGATAATTGAAGGGGGGGCAGAGGGGGGCCAAGGGCCTCCCACGCGGCCTGCTCGTGTGGCCAGGGCCCACGTCTCGCAAGGAGGTCACCTGGGTGGGTCCTACCTCCTCCGGTGCCCTCTTTTGGCCTATATTTAGAGATCCGTGAGGAAACCCTCGCAAACTTTCTGGAATCGCGAATTTCTCCATCGTTCCGCTGCTGCAGCACTTCCAAGATCGGGAGCGTCATGAGACCTCTTCCCAGCACCCTGTCGGAGGGAGGATTGACCTCCGGGAGCTTCTCCACCACCATGAACGCTTCCCGGACGTGCCGTGAGTAGTCCTCCTTGGACCATGAGTCCATGAACAGTAGCTATGTGATGTCTTCTCTCCAATCTCGTGCTTCAATGGTTAGTCCTTGTGAGCTGCCCTACATGATCAAGGCATCTATGTAATCCTCTTGCTTTTGCTATGCTCGGTTTGTTGGGATCCCATGGATTATGAGATTATGTTCAGATTGTTATGAGTTATATATTTGATTATCCTTTTATATTATGTTCCTTACTGATTCATGCATGTTCTCCTTTGCTTTTTATTGCTTTGGCCAAGTAGTAGATCATAGCTCCAAGAGGGAGTGTTATGCATGATTGTGGGTTCGGACCCCTCGATGTCTAGCTTGAGTGACACAAACATGAGACTAGGGGATGTGCTTGTTGCCACCAGGGAGAAAACAATGGTGCTTGTGACCCCGGTTGCAAGGATTGTTTACCTTACGCATAGTTTGTTAATGCAGTTGTCCGTTGCTTTGAGTTTACACTTTGGGTGGGGCTCGCAACTTAATACCGGAGAGATGTTCTGGATAGATATCTCAAGGCTGATGATTAGTAAGTAGATGTTGATGAATAAACGGTCTACTTGCCTTGGCGTACTGCCCATTACTATTGAACCTCTAACTATCAACGAGCAAAATTAGCATTGTGGTGCGATCATAATTATGTCAATTGCCCAACTTTGATTTGTTTACCCTAGCATAGTTGTTTATCGTCTTTTGGGAGAGAGACATCACTAGTGCACATCATGCGACTCCGGCCATGTCACCATCATTGTTTACACCTCAACTATTTACCACATTCATTTACTTTTCCGTTGCAAACACTATTACTTTCCCGCCTGTGTTTTGATCCTTTGCAAACTACAAGGCCGGAGATATTGACAACCTCTCTGTACTCGTTGGGAGCAAAGTTATTTGTTGTGTGTGCAGGTCCACGTCTTCTACTAGCGCCAGGGTGGAATACACCTACTTGTTGAGCCTAGGAGTCCTCCTGGTTCGATAAACCTTGCAGTCTCCGTGTAAGGGAAATTTGCTGCTCACTACATCTCCACCTTCCACTTGGGGTATCCAACGAGGGGCGAGAAGTATATGCATCATCTCGTCATCAAGCGAATTTTTGGCGCCGTTGCCCGGGAGTCCACTCTTCAAGATAGGGGAGTTGCACATCGTCTTTTACCTTTCCTTTTTAGTCTTGTTAGTTTGCTTTCTAGTTTTTTCTTCACAGACCTATACCAAAAACCACAAAAAAATTAGTTGCTTTGCTCGTGCTTGTTGTCATTGCTATGGGTTCCTTTGCGAACACGAGGTTGGGTGACTCCTCTAGTCACAACAACAATGATTACACCTTCTCCTCTATTGCTCCAGTTACCACTAAGGGTCTTTTTACAAGTAAACCATGTGACTATACTAGTCACTATGGAGAATTATGCCCTTGGCATGGTTGCGTCGGAAAGCCAAAAGATCTTTGGTTTGAAGTTGCTCCTAAACGTCCCCAAACTTGGGAAGACATCCAAACTCTTATAATAGAGAGCAAATCAAACGTAGAGGATGACACTACAATTTTACTTAATAGCAAAATTATTGATTTTGACAATTGTAGTCTTTCCGAAGTCATTACCTTTTTGCAAATAATGGCTCTATATAATTTACAGAAAAATTCGCCAAAAATCACCAGATCATATTTTTGATCTGAATGTTTTTGACAGAATGCTCTATATAATTGTATTTCCGGCGTCTGTTCTGAGTTTTTTGATTTGATTTGCAGAAGTGACCCGAATAAATTATTTAATATCTGTTGTTCTGTTTTTCATATATTCTACCATGTTTTGCGTTTTCATTGTTTTGCAAATCCTAAGCTTGCTTTTTGTTTGCAAAAACTCTTTGGCATTCATAAGAAGCAGTAGCTTTTCATGAAAATATTTATTTCCAGCAGGTATTGAATTATTTTATTAAGGGAACTAACCACTCTAATCAGCTTATGATCAGTTTGGTATGAAGGGAGTTTTCAAGTATGTGATGGGAGAGATGGTGAAAGAAGATAAAGGAGTGTCAAACGCTCAAGCTTGGGGATGCCCCCATGCATCCCAAGAAATATTCAAGGAGACTCAAGCGTCTAAGCTTGGGGATGCTATCAACAATCATTAGTTCGTCCATCTCCATGCTATATTTTTATCACTTCATATGATATGTGCTATGCTTGGAGCGTCCCGCTATTTGATTTTTAGTTTGTTTCAGTTTTGTTTGCTGGTCATAACAAGTCGGAACCTATCCTACCTTGTTTGGGAGAGACACACGCTCCATTCCGCTCTAGAACACAACATAGCTTTTCATGCTTAGCCTTTTGTGTATTCTTCATCTTTTCATAGCTACTGTCATGCTTAGCTCTTAGTTTTCATGCTTATCTTTTTAAGAGCTATTATTTAGGTTGATTTTGGAACTCTCTTGAGCTATCATGCTTATCTTGTTTCGAGAGTTGGCTCGTTGCACTGAGTTGTGTGTCTTTCATGAGTAGGTAACTGAGGTTGCTATGTAAGTATAGTCGTAACTTGCAATAGTTTTGAGGTATTGATTTGAGTAATGTTAGGACTATTGGTGCCAAGAGCTTGAGCCTATTAGTGACAGGTGTCGTAGTTTGGGAAATTCGCGTGTTTTTACAAAAACTAAAATTAGTTGAGAACTCCAGCTACTAAATTGATCGCTAACCTGTGGAGGGGTTGGAATATATAGAGTACCCTCATGTTACCATTAGTCTAGGATGCACAAGGATAACCAAACCCCCAAACATTCCTCCTCGGGGTACTTGTCTCTTTGTGAATTTCCTAACTAGATAGAGAGTTATCGATAATAAGTGTATGAGTTCTTCAGACTAATGTGAGTACTCGATTGTTGGCACTTCCACCATCTATATTTTGCTAGCCTCTTCGGTAACGTGCATTGCCCTTTCTCACATTGAGAGTTGGTGAAAACTCCATCGGTGCATCCAAACCCATGACATGATACACTCTGTAATACATAAGCCTCATTATATCTTTCATCCAAACAGCCACCATACCTACCTATTAAGGCATTTCCATAGCCTTTCCGAGATACATTGCCATGCAACATCCACCATCTCATGACTTGATCTTCATGTCATACATGCTTTTGTTTGATCATAGAGCCGCATGCTAGTTGGGCCTTGCCCTCATTACTGCTACATGATGCGCTAGTATCATTGCATATCCTGCTACACTAGCAGAGGCATACATTTGCATACATTATGATAGTTTTCACTTGTCTTTATGTTGAGTACTTCTTGGAAAGTGTGATGATTTTTCTTTCTATTCATGTAAAACATAGAGTGTTGCCCTTAAGTGAGGAAAAGATCACAAAGTGGACAAAACAAAAGATCCCAAAGAGGACAAATGAGAGATAAAAAGAAAGAGCCAAAGAGGCCACAAAAATAAATATAAAAAGAAAAATAAAGAAATAAAAAAGAAATAAAAAGAGAGAAAGGGGAACACTACTATTCCTTTTGAAATATCCACACTCGTACTCCATTACTATATTGGTACTACATAGAGATTATCATTCATGCATAACTATGTGGGGACTCCTACACTATAGAACTTGGTTTGCATATTCCAATGATGAGCCTCCTCAAATGAGCTCTAGGTCTTCACGAGCAAACAAGTTGGATGCAGCCCCACTAGTTCCATTGGAGAGCTTGCCTTAGCTCATATGTGCATCTGTTACATGGCAATCCCTATTCCTCACATCATATCTATCATTTGGCTTTCTCTCGCCTATGGTTGTCCTTATTGATGTGAGCCTTTCACACCTTTTTTTGTCTTCCTTCCCCATCATTATTCTATTTGCCATCCTAAGTGCCAGCATATCTTGCTTACGCTCATCCATTGCATGAGTGCTCAAAACCAAAATGGGGAGGATCATTTTAACTTGTGCTTGACAAGTGGTCCGGGAATGAGTCAAAATAAGATTCCGAAGGAGACTAAGTGTGAGGTTTAGTACATTGAGTTCTCAATTAAAAATATATTTTATCTCTGAACCCATCTCCCACTTCTTGCACGCAAACACCATTTGGAGACATCTGAGTCACAGACAGCGAGAGCACTTGCACATTTATGTTCTTACTTTGCTAATTTCAATACTAGATATAGACTCTTGCTTGTTATTGTCTTGACTTGAATTGCATATCTCACTTGCTTTACTTTGAAGTTCTTATATGTGTGTTAGCATGTCACCACGGAAATTATTGTGTTATCATTTATCTACACGAGGACGAGCATAAATTAAGCTTGGGGATGTTGATACGTCCCAAACGTATCTATAATTTCTGCTTGTTCCATGATCTTTTGGGTGACATTATTATATGTTTTGCTACACTTTTATATCATTTTACACATATTTGGACTAACCTACTAACTCAGTGCAACCAGTGCCAGTTTCTGTCTGCCGATGTCTATTTTGCAGGGGCTTTTACCCAATTTTCTAAAGCCCGAAAAAATCCTGAAAGATATATAAAAATATCAACTAAACAGAAGCTTTGGGATCACCGAAGGGGGGCAGAGGGGGGCCACGGTCCTCCCAAGTGGCCTGCTGGCGCGGCCAAGGCCCAGGCCGCGCCAGGAGGTCGCCTGGGTGGGTCCCACCTCCTCTGGTGCCCTCCTTTGGCCTATATTTAGAGATCCGTGAGGAAACCCTCGTAGACTTTCTAGAATCGCGAATTTCTCCATCGTTTCGCCGCTGGACGCTTCCAAGATCGGGAGAGTTAGGAGACCTCCTCCCGACACCCTGCCGGAGGGAGGATTGACCTCCGGGAGCTTCTCCAACGCCATGAACGCTTCCCGGACGTGTCATGAGTAGTCCTCCTTGTACCATGAGTCCATGACCAATATCTATGTGATGTCTTCTCTCCAATCTCGTGCTTCAATGGTTAGTCCTTGTGAGCTACTCTACATGATCAAGGCATCTATGTAATCCTCTTGCTTTTGCTATGCGCGGTTTGTTGGGATCCGATGGATTATGAGATTATGTTCAAATTGTTATGAGTTATATATTTGATTATCCTTTTATATTATGTTCCTTAGTGATTCATGCATGTTCTCCATTGCTTTTTATTTCTTTGGCCAAGTAGTAGATCGTATCTCCAAGAGTGAGCGTTATGCATGGTTGTGGGTTCGGGCCCCTCGATGTGTAGCTTGGGTCACAGAAACATGAGACCAGGGGATGTTCTTGTTGCCACTTGGGAGAAAAGAAGGGTGCTTATGACCACGGTTGCAAGAATTGTTTACCGTACGCGTAGTTCGTTAATGCAGTTGTCCATTGTTTTGAGTTTACACTTCGGGTGGGGCTCGCAACTTAATACCGAAGAGATGTTCTAGATATATATCTCAAGGTGGATGATTAGTAAGTAGATGCTGATGAATACACGGTCTACTTGTCTTGGCGTACTGCCCTTACTATTGAACCTCTAACTATCAAGGTGCATAATTAGCATTGCGGTGCGATCATAATTCTGTGAATTGCCCAACTGTGATTTGTTTACCCTACCATAGTTGTTTATCGTCTTTTGGGAGAGAGATATCACTCGTGAACATCATGTAACACCGGTCCATATCACCATCATTGTTTACACCTCCACTATTTACCGCTTTCATTTACTTTTTTGTTGCAATCACTATTACTTTCCCGCTTGTGTTTTGATCCTTTCCAAACTACAAGGCCGGAGAGATTGATAACCTCTCTATACTCGTTGGGATCAAAGTTATTTATTGTGTGTGCAGGTCCACATCTTCTGCTAGCGCCAGGGTGGAGGACAGCTACTTGTTGAGCCTAGGAGTCCTCCTGGTTAGATAAACCTTACAATCTCCGTGTAAGGGAAATTTGCTGCTGACTACATCTCCACCTTCCACTTGGGGTATCAACGAGGGACGAGAAGTATATACATCATCTCGTCATCAGCGTGCACCTCCGGATACTCTTAAGGACTTTGTCATTTATTGTGATGCTTCTCGTCAAGGACTGGTATGTGTCCTAATGAAGGATCAAATAGTGGTTGCCTATGGCTCACGACAGTTGTGTCCTCATGAAGAGAACTATCCAGTTCATGACCTTGAACTTGCTCGAGTAATGTTTTCATTATTTCTATGGCGACATTATCTTCTTGGTAATTGTTGTGAGATCTACACCGATCACCAAAACCTGAAGGACCTGTTTACTCAGCTAGATCTGAACATCCGTCAATAGAAATGGATGGAGTGCATAGCAGATTTTAACTTGGGCATTTCTTATAAATCTCGCAAAGCTAATGTATTGGCTGATTCCTTCAGCCGCAAGTCATATTGCAACCACCTCTAGGTTCCTAAGGTTCAAACCCTTCTTCAAGAACAATTCCGCAAACTGAACCTCCATATTGTTCCTCTAGGTTATCTCGCTCCCCCTCCTAAGGAGTTTTGCAAGATGAACCTCTATGTTGTTAACAAGAGTTCCCTTAATAACCTGGTTGTTGAACCAGATCTCGTGGGCTACATCAAAATTATTCAACACTATGATGATGAAGTTGAAAAGATTAAAGGTTATCTTGTAGAAGGTAAACCCTATTTCTTCACTGTTGCCGACGATGGTGCCGTGTACTTCAAGGGTCGCCTATTTGTTCCAAGTCAAAGGGAAACTATGGATATGCCTGGGAGGGTGATGAAAGAAGCTCATGATACACCTCTGTCTATTAATCCAGGTAGTACCAAGATGTACCAAGACATCCGTCAAAGGTTCTGGTGGTCAAACATGAAGCAAGACATTGCATGCTATGTCACAGAATGTGACATTTGACGTTGAACCAAAGCAGAATATAGAAGGCCTGCTGGAAGTCTGCAACCTATTATTATTCTTGAATGGAAATGGGACCATGTCGAAATGGACTTTATCACTGGTTTTCCCAGACCACAGAAGTGTAATGATGCTATTCTTGTCGTCATTGACCGACTGTCCAAAGTTGCACATTTTCTGGCCGTCAAGGAAACCATCACGGCTAGTTAGCTGGCAGAACTATATATGTCCAGAATTGTTTCACTCCACGGCATCTTGCTGGTAATTAGGTCACACCACGACAGCTTATTCACTTCAAGATTCTGGGAAATTTTACAGAAAGCTATGGGAACTCATGTGTTCTTTAGCAACGCTTTTCATCCTTAATCCCAGGGACAAGTTGAATGAGTCAACAGATTCTCGAAGACATGCTTCAAGCTTGTGTCATTTCTTTCGACAAGAAATGGGAGGAATCTCTCCCGTATGCCGAGTTGTCCTACAACAATAGCTATCAAACTAGTCTGAAGATGGCCACCTTTGAAGTTTTGTATGGACAAAAGCTTCAAACTCCTCAGAATTGGTCAAAAACAGGGGAACGGTCACTCTTCGGTCCGGGTATTATCCAACATGCCGAAGATCAAGTCCGCTTTATTTGTGAGAATCTGAAGGCTGCTCAGTCTCATCAGAAGAGTTAGTATGACCGTCATCACCAAGATATGGTGTATCAACCTGGCGAAAAGGCTTATCTTAGTCACACTAATGAGGGGCGCACACTTCTTTGGGGTCAAGGGCAAGCTAGCTCCTCGTTATATTGGTCCATTCACTATTCTCGAAAGGCGTGGAAAGGTGGCATATCAATTGGAACTACCATAGAACCTTTCTCAGGTTCATGCTGTCTTCCATTTGTCACACCTCCGCCACTACTTCAAGGATCCTATCCGAGGAGTGGATCATGATATGTTTGAGCTGCAACGAGACCTTTCTTATAAAGAGCACCCGGTCTACATTCTTGATCAGGATGAACGTTGAATTCGTCAGAAGGCAATCAAGTTCCTTAAAATTTTGTGGTCAAACCATTGTAAAGAAGAAGCCACTTGGGAACGCGAGGATCATCTTCGTGATGAATACCCCGAGCCTTTTTCCTTCTACCTCTTAACTTTCGGGACAACATTTTCTTTTGGTAGGGGAGAGTTGTGATACCCCTCGATTCATGCTAGAGTGATCATTGAAATTAAGCTATAGTGATGGCCAAGATTAAGCTAATCCATTTTGCTAAAGAGTGTTTGATCAATCTTAGAATCATATCTCATTTCAAATTCCTTTCGAAATTAAAAATTCAAATAATAAGTGGATTAAATATTTTGACAAACATGAAAACTAAAATCATGATTGGATTCTAAATATTCCTTTAGTATTTATAAAATGTGAACCAACATTTTATCAAGTGTTTTGGTGCCTCAAAATAATTATAACACATGGCCAATCAACTATTAAATCCCCTTTTGGTTTAAATAAATTCTAAAGGCTCCCGAACTTTTTGTGGCAATGCAATATATTGCAAGATGAATAATGGGCGTGGTAGCATATTTTTGCATAAGATTTTGTTACTAAAATAAAACAAAATATAAACAACTAAAAAATAAAAGAAAAAAAGAAAAATAAAATAGGAATGGATCACTTTTGGACTGGGCTGCAAGTGCATAGTGTACACCCCAGCCCAACTCCCTCTCATCTCCCTCCTTTGTTCATCGAGACAGCATGCAATATGCTGATGCGTGACACCGGCCGCGCCATCCCCGTGGCGGCCATCTGCCCCCTCCTCGAGGCCTACAAGACGCCCCGGTACCCCATGGAACCCAAACCCCCTCCTATTTCTCCCCAATCTCGCCCCTTCCTCCCCTACGCTCGGAACAATGTCGCCATCACCATGGTTGCTGCTTAGCCGCGACCACCGGCCCTCCCGCTCCATGTTGTCGTGTCTAGGACCTCCGCCAGCCTCATCTTCTTCCTCCTCACCGACCAGATCGGGCCCGGAACCACCATAGCTTGCCATCACCCCCTTCTTCCTCCTTGGATCACCGCTGCTCCTCGCCGTCGATCCGGCACCCTCGATCCTCCCTCGAGCCCGGTATCACACACCTCCAGGGACCGGTGAGCTCCAGCTTCCCCCTCTCCCAATCTTAGCTTGCGCATGCCCTCCTAGCTAGCTCCCCCCATCGCCCGAAAGTGTTGCCACTCGCGAGCTCGCTGTCGGTGCCACAATAGCTGCAGCTTGCAACAAAGCCAACTCGAGCTCCTCGCGCTTGCAACGGACGAACGCATGCGCGCACAGCCTTCCCCGAGCCACTGTGCTCGATCCCCTCGAGCCCGAGCTCCATCCTCCATCGCGAGCTCAACTCCAACGAGCTCTAGAAACCCCAGCTCCTCCAGCTGGTCGGGATAGTTGTCGGCGTGCCTTGGCTTTCAAACAGTCCCTCTCGCACGCCAAATGGCCCCCTGTGGGCATTTTCCGACGAACTCTGGCAAGGCCCGAGGCCTTCCGCCGCGTTTTTGGTCACCGACGGCGAGCCGCCGGCCGCTACCGACGTGGCTTGGCTGGGTCCACACCCAGGGACACTAACCTGTGCCCCCGTGGCCCCTATTGATCATTGTCCCCGATCAACTAGTGACTCGGCAGTCCTAACAGCTCACGAGTACGCCACACCCCCGTGGGCCACTGACCTGTGGGCCGCGGGTCATTAGGGTCATAACAATCACTAACTAGTGGACCCCCCCTTATTAACCTGGTAGATTAATTTAAATAATTAATTTGAGTAATTAGGCACTAACATGTGGGCCTTGTTTAGTTAATTAGTTAAATTAGTTAACTTTAATCGTGGAATTAACCCATGCTCTATGACAAGTATGGCCCAACTATCAGGTTTGACCTCAGACAGATAGGTTGTATCTCATATCACCCTGATGTCATGATTGTGGGGACCCTGACTTACGCGTCGAGATCACCGCATGCACGTGTACAGTGATCTCAGAGATCAATGCTCACTGAACACACAGATAATAAATAACAAGAGTCTTACATACAAATTTAACGTGTGATACAATAAAGGGGCCGTCAAGGTCAAGTCGTACATAGATAGGGACTAAACAAACAGTCACACCATCACAACTACTAGCGGAATACTTGGTGCTAAACGGGAACGCATGCCACCGGCCTCAACCAACATGCATTCTGCCTGGGAAGCGTCCTAGTTCGCGTGTCCATCTCTGACGATGAATTCCTCTTCATAGTCTCGTTCCTTAATGTCTGGTCAACAAAATAACTAGTGGCAAGCCAATGAGTACTTTAAATGTAATCGCAAATAGCCCATGAAATGGATGATGCAGTTGGTACGGTAATAAAGTAATATGCAACCTTTGCAGAAAGCAAGTTTTAATTAAGAATAAGCATGGTCAATTACTTGTATGGATATGCATTATAAACTAGATGGTAATCATAAGTATAGGTTGGAGATATCAACATAACCGCTGAGGGCTGAACACCTCAGGTTCTCCCTATACGCCAAGTCACCCGAACTTGACCTTACCGCCTCTTTCAGATAACACTTATGAACACACACACACACACACACACACACACACTTGGTTTATGCTGAAATGAGTGGATGTAGTTAGAGCAGAGTTACCCAACTGTCCTTAACCATGGACACGGCTATTCGAATGGTTTTACACTCTGTAAAGGTTGTACGTTGTACCCATGAGATCCGGGAAACTTCCGTGTCATCCATGTCTTGCGGTATATAACATACCCGAGGTAAGTACCCGATCATTACCTTTCCCCTGACGACACTAGACAAAGAGTCCACTCAATTGGTATCCAGCCCGCATGAAGTAGGTCTTACGAGCACCAACTCTAGACCGTATCATCCATGCGGGGACCAACGGTGTGCCTGGAACACATAAAAACAACATAGTCGACCTACCTGGTACGACCCCGTCATGAGAGTGACCACATATTACTCCCACCACTAGTAATGCGGGCTCTTTGCTAGCACCGACCAAAGTAATCACCAAAGCCCCGTCCCATAAATGGGTATCGTGGTCGCACGTGTAAGGTTGGGACGGTCGACACATCATAAATCTAATCCCATTTTCGAAACCACTCACACAAAACCTTTCTGGTACACCACTTCTTTCTCAAGTGGTCATCCACCTCAACACCATCACCCTCATGCATTAGTGGCACCCGACGGGGTTTTCGTAAAACCTTTGATATGAACTCTGTGTTACCATCATCATGCATATGCTCATCCTATGCATAGCACTATTGTCTACTTGTCAACATTTTATCAGCGGGACCCTCATAGATGATAGGGTCATGCTCAATGCAAGTACTCGAGAGGAGCTATTGGGAACACCATGCTGGGGTGCACCGATTAATCTTAACTATATGCCTCGGGATAAAATAATCTACATGTCATGCACAAAACATTTTCTCAGACATGGTCAAAGGGTTGCTTGCCTTGACCAGCTAGGTATCCGGGGTCTTCGGGTCCAAGTCCTTCATCAAACGTGTGATCTATCGCCATAATAATAGTAATGAGAATAAGAAGCACACTCAAAAACATAGCACAGACTCACTTTAAAAATGTTAACCTATTCTCAGAAATCTTAACTATAGTTTAAAAAAAAATTGTCTCTTGTATTCATGTCAAAATATATTTTCAAAACCTAATTAACAAGAGCTAAAATACCTCAATAGGCATTTTAATTAAAGCTATGCATAAAAGTTTTTACAAAAATTAGTACAACAACACTAAAATATTCTTCACATTTTTAGAAGAATCGTGGTGGAAAAGTTTTTAAATTTTATTAAATATTTAATATTACAAAAATGATTTAAAACATATTTAAAAGGAAAAAAGAAAAGGGCTCAAACCCTGGCCTGGTCGGCCAGTGGCTGGCCGACCCAACTGGCCAGCCGGCCAGTTAGCCAGCTAGCTGGCCCAAGTGCGCGCGCGCCATTAGGTTTGAACCTGACGTGCGGGCCCTTGCGGTTAATGGCAGAGTGAGGAGAGAGGGGAGAGGCTAGCAACCGACAGGTGGGGCCTGCATGTCGGGGTCGTCTTCCTCCTCGGGACAGAGCGCAGGGGAGGCACGCCGGCGGCGGTTCCGACGCCCTCGTGGCAAGGAGGTGGCAGGAATGCCACTGTGGCATCGTCGCCTACCTGCTGGTGGTCGAACTAATGACATGGAGGTCCTGGCCCGTGGGTCACCGGTGATACCTTGGTCACGACGAAGATGATTCGGGTGGTGGTGTAGATGGGTGCTACGGGCAGGGAAAAGCTCGGTGAAGAGGTGAAGAGGCTTCTTGATATCACTACGGTCACGGAGGAGGTGAGAGGAGCGCGAGAGCTGGCCTGTAGCCCAAGATCGACGGAGCTTCGAAGCGGCGGGGCCTCGGTTGAGCTCGACCACTTGACCTCTTCCTGCTCGAGTGGAGTGGCTAAGGGCTCGATTGAGGGTCTGGAGGAGTGGGGTGAGGTGATGGAGTGAAGGGGGAGGGCATATTTATAGGCCAACAACGAAACGAGCAGGGGAGCGCCGGTGGTTTCACCGCGGCTGCAGGAGAGGGAGTGAGAGCTCGGGGTTGATACCACAGGTTCGTGGAAGTGGTTTGAGACTCTAGAGACTCAACGAGAGGGAGAGGGAGCTCAGTGTGTGCATGCTGCAAGGCCGTGCACTTCTGGCCGAATCTAGCGCGCGGGGGCATGCGCCACCTGGATCAGTAGAGAGGGGGAGAAGGGGCCCTGAATGTGCCCTGAGTTAGGTGGTTTGTCGGAGACGCAGAGGGACACCTAGGGCAGGTGAGAATGAGCCGGGGCTGGCCTCCTTTGCCTCGGGTGCGACCTGTAGCATGCCCAGAGCGCAGATTTGGCATGCCATGGCATGCTGGCACGCTCTGGGCTGCTTTGGCCCTGCCTCGCATGTTCGGGGGTTGGCTTAGACGCCCTCGGCTGTTTGGAGCCGAGAGACTCATTGCTGGTCAATGGGAAGTGCTTTGGGAGATGCTGTCATTTTTGAACCATAGACTAATTTGGTGATTTTGGCTTACCTGCTTGGAACCAAAGAGGGGCCTCTCGTCTGCAGTTGAGGGGTGATGCTGGCAGCCTACGCTAGGAGTTTAATGAGAAGGGAGTGGTTGTAGAGGGCGTTAGGTGCTATTTGACCATTCTTGCTAAAGGTGTTTGATATGTGTTTGGGGTAGTTAACCTTCACCACTGATGCTAAAAGTTAAGAGGATTGGGTTTTATTCAAAAGTAGGATGCTCTACCAAATTTGAGCTCCATTGGACAAGTTTGACAATGTAAACTTGAAAACACCCCCAAATGGATAGTTCTGTCTTAGTAAAGGAGAATGTGGGTAAATTAATTCCCACAAATCCAATTCTAGGTAGGGACTCCTCATTTGGGGTATTGAGCACTCGTGCAAAGTTTCAGGTCACTTAGACAAACTTTGCTATGTAGAGTTGCTACAATTTGCTTCTGGACAGGAAAGTTTTTACGATTATTTGGTGAACCGAACCACCTTGTAATGAAGTGAAACTTGGTATGATCACCAAATATAGCTTCGGAGGCATGCTAGAATTTTCTGGGAATCTATTGAGAATATTTCCTTTGGAAATATCTCAAAAGGTCAAAACAGAAAAATAGGTTTTCAAGGTTTTCTCAAATATTTTGAAGACAAATAGGGGTTGAAAATCTTATGAATGGAAAATATATGTCCTGTGAGTATCTCCAAATTTTCTCAGATTTTTGCAAGGCTGAAAAATAATTTTCCATTCAGAAATATCATTTCTGGCCTCAGAAAAGGACATGCAAATAAAATAGAAAATATTTTATAATATAATTATCGTATGCTTTTCGGGAGTTATAATAGTGCTAAAATCAGTATACAATCTTTGGGTGATGGCACTCCCTTGGAATCATGGACTTGTAGTGCAAACCCAAAACAAGGTTTTGAATTAATCAAAATGAGAGAAAGGATCTTTTTGGAAATATCATGTTATAAAAATATTGTTTGTAGATCCACACACTCAAGCATACACACAAACAATGAAAATCATGGCACTCATAGTATTTGCTTAAAAAGGTTTAATAAACTCAAATTGTTTAAAAGACTATAGTTGAAACAAAGTGAAAACAGGGTGTGACAAACCTATCCCCCTTACAAGAATATCGTCCCCGAGATTGCTAAGCTAGGTGCTAAAAAGGTATGGAAATTCGGATCGGAGGTAGTCTTCACACTCCCATGTTGCTTCTGCTGCGGTGTGGTTGCTGCACTGAACCTTGAAGTACTTGATGGTGCGGCTTCTGGTGCAACACCCAGCTTCGTCCAGGATGCGGATTGGTCTCTCACGATAAGTGAGGTCAGGTTGAAGGTCAATGGCTTGTTGGTCGATGTCCTTATAAAGATCTGGGCGGTTCGGCGCTTGAAGGCACTTTCAGAGTTGTGACACATGAAAGACGTTGTGCACACCCGAAAGTTCTGGAGGTAGCTCGAAGTGGTAAGCAACTTCTCCTCGCCTTGTTGTGATCTTAAAAGGTCCAATGAACCTTGGAGCAAGTTTCCCCTTGATGTGGAAACGCTTAGTTCCCTTGAGAGGTGTGACGCGGAGGTACACCTAGTCTCCGGGGTTGAACTCCACTTCTCTATGGTGAGAATCCGCACAGCTCTTCTATCGCGGCTTGGCAGCTTTCAGGTGTTCCGTGATAAGTTGCACTTTGTCTTCACCTTCACCAAGAACGTTTGTCACGAAAATCAACCCTTCACCAGTTTCAGACCAGTTGAGCGGGGTGTGGCACTTACGTCTGTATAGCATTTCGAATGGGGCCATCTGGAGACTAGACTGATAGGTGTTATTGTATGAGAACTCAATGAATGGCAGACAGTCTTCCCATTTGGTCACATGTGCTAAGACACAAGAGCGGAGCATATCCTCAAGTATCTGATTCACTCACTCCGTTTGTCCGCCCGTCTGTGGGTGGAAGGCGGTGCTAAAAGAGAGCTTGGTTCCCAGAGTTTCTTGGAGCTTCTTCCAGAATCTTGAGGTGAACTGTGGGCCTCGGTCGGACACAATTTCCTTGGGAACTCCATGGAGCCTCACAATACGCTCAATGTGGAGACTAGCCATCTTGTCAGCACCATAAGTGGTGTTGGCAGGAATTAATGTGACACCTTGGTAAGGTGATCAATAATGACCCATATGGAGTCATGGCCCCTGCTGGACCTAGGTAGACTGGTGATGAAGTCCATGCTGACTCTCTCCCACTTACATTCGGGCACTTGGAGTGGTTGCAATAGCCTAATAGGTCGCTGGTGCTCAGCCTTGACCCGTGGTCATATGTCGCACTTGCCGATATAGGAAGCCATTTCCCTCTTCATGTCATTCCACCAAAATCTTTCCTTGAGGTCTTGATACATCTTAGTCCCACAGGGGTGAATTGAGTAGGGTGTGTCATGGGCATCTTGCAAGATTAAATTCTTGAGTTCAGCCTTGTTGGGTATGCATAAATGTTTCCCAAACCATACAACTCCTTGTTCATCCACTGTGAATTTTGGGGCCTTGCCTTCCTGGATCTTCTGCTTGATGCCTTCAATGCTCTCGCGTCCCTTTTGGGCCTCTTTGATGTTGTCTTCCAAGGTGTGATCGACTTCGAGGTTAGATAGGAATCCTGGTTCAACCATCTCTAACCCGAAGCTCTGCAACTCTTCATATAGGGCGGGTAGCCTTTTCTTGATCATAGCATTCAAGATGCAGACCTTCCGGCTCAAGGCATTAGCCAGCATGTTGGCCTTACCAGGGTCGTATTGAATGTTGAGGTCTTAGTCCTTGATCAGTTCCAACCATCTTCGTCGCCTCATATTCAACTCCCTTCAGGTAAAAATATACTTCAGACTCTTGTGGTCGATGTATATTTCACATTGCTTCCCAGAAGGCAATGTCGCCATGTCTTCAGGGCATGCAGTACAGCTGCCAACTCGAGATCATGTGTGGCGTAGTTTTCCTCATGCGGGCGTAGTTGCCGTGACAGATAAGCCACGACCGTGCCGTCTTGCATGAGGACGCCACCGAGCCCGATTCTTGAGGCATCACATCATATCACAAACTCCTTGTTGAAATCTGGAGTAGCCAGTACCGGGGCAGTGTTCAATCTCTTCTTTAGTTCGTGGAAGCTTTCTTCGCACTCCGGTGTCCATACGAACTTTTTGCCCTTCTTCAAGAGCTGAGTCATTGGTCGAGTGATGCGGGCGAACCCTTCCACGAACTTGCGGTAGTATTCCGTGAGTCCGAGGAAGCTTCCGACTTCCTTCACACTGATTGGCGACTCCCGGTTGGTTACCGTGGTAATCTTGGTAGGATCGACTCCTAATCCGTCTGCAATCATGGTATGACCCAAGAATCCAACTTCGTGCAGCTAGAATTCACATTTGCTAAACTTGGCATAAATTTGGTGCTCTCGAAGTTTTTCTAACACTAGCCTCAAGTGTTGCTCATGTTCTTCTTCGGATTTGGATAGGATTAGTATGCCATCGGTGAAGATGACAGCGAACTTATCCAGGTATTCCATGAATACTTTGTTCATGAGGTACATGAAATATGTTGGGGCATTGGTCAACCCAAACGACATGACTGTGCACTCGTACAGACCGTACCCGGTCACGAATGTCGTCTTAGGAATGTCCTCGGGCCAAATCTTTAGTTGGTAGTATCCAAATCTAAGATGAATCTTGGAAAATACCTTGGCACCATTTTACTGGTCAAATAGGTCTTCAACCTTGGGGAGTGGGTACTTGTTCTTCATCGTGACTTCATTGGTGGAAAGGTAATCAACCCAGAGACTGATAGTCCCATCCTTCTTGGACACGAATAGAACAGGTGATCCCCAAGGTGACACACTTAGACGGATGAATCCCTTCCTGACTTGCTCATATAACTGCTTCTTCAACTCCGCCAGCTCTTCAAATCCCGTCCTATAGGGCTTCTTATAGATAGGCCTTGATACGGGCATGATCTCAATGATGAACTCAATGTCTAGGTCAGGAGGCATCCCAGGCAGCTCATCAGGAAAGACGTCCGGGTATTCACACACTACTGGTACTCGGTCCAACTCTCTTTCCGAAAGGCAATTAACCTGAGGGACTTGAGGGGAGGTAGGTTCAGGGACATACTTGACTTTGACCGCTTGGTCACTTGTCATGGTAATAGCCCTCTTGGCGCAGTCCAGTATGCTTTGGTGCCTGACCAACAAATCTATACCAAGGATCACGTCCAAGCCTTGCGACTTAAGGACGATGAGATCTTCTATGAAGCTTATCCCATTAATGTTGATCCCAACTCCTCTACATCCTAGGTTGGTCCTTAGCACTGCGCCTGGGGTATGTACTGCCATTTGTCTATTAAGGAGGGTAGGCTTCAAACCACACTTGGCAGCAAACTTTTGGGTGACAAAAGAATTCGAGGCACCACAATCAAACAATACTGTTGCTGGTGTGGAGTTGACGAGGAATGTAACCAGAATGCAGTTTGGGTCCACCTAGGCTTCCTCTGCAGAGATGTGATTTACGCATCCCCTGTTGTGGTACTGCTGGTTGCGGGGAGCCTGGTTCCTGCTTGGTCGTCCATGACCTTGTCCTTGATTAGGTGCATTGGGGCGCGATGCATCGGGCATCTTGTTGGGTCATTGCCTCGAGTAGTGCCCAGTCTATCCACATCCAAAGCAGGTAACCTACCCTGGAATGTTGGGCTTGACCCCACTACTGTTGGGTGGATTGTTTGTTGGCTTGGGGTTGGCATACTACTGGGGCTGGTAGTTCTGACGGAACGTAGGTGCCTTGTACTGTTGCAGCTGATAGCTAGGTCTTGCCAGGGCGGATTGCCACAGACGTGCCTTCTGGTTACTGGAACCTCCATTGCCCATCATCTTACGCTTGAGGGTGTCATCCATTGCTCGACTCTTGTCCTCCAGCATGAGGGCCTTGTTCACCAGATCGCAGAAGGTTCGTCATTCACACACAACAAGCTCGTATTGTAGCGACTGCTGAAGCCGTTCCATGAAGCGTTCCACTATTGCGGCTTCAGTGTCGACGTGCTGTGGTGCATACCTTGACAAAAGGTTAAACTTCTATAGGTACTCCTTGACTGTTCTGCTGCCTTGCCTTAGAGCTCGGAATTCCCGCTTCTTAATGGTCATCATCCTAGGGGGAATGTGAGCTGCATGGAATCCTTCCTTGAAGATAGTCCAAGTGATAGCATGCGCGTCTCGCATGATCCGGAACCCGTCCCACCAAGGTCTGGTTGTGCCTCCGAGACAGTGAGAACCATAAAGGACTTTATCGTGGTCGTCGTTGCACTTCACCAGCACGAGGAGGTCTTCAATGGTGTGGATCCAGTCATCGGCATCCAAGGGCTCAGTTGTCTCTGTTGATATGGGGGGCGTAGTCCTCATAAACTCAAAGAGAGTGGAGCGACTGTTGACATTTCCGCCCTGCGGCGGGTTGTTCACTAAGACTTGAGCCAACTGCTGGATGGCGGTGTTGTTGGATTGGCGTTCCTCTCAGAGAGCTTGGAGGAAATGAACCACAATCATGCTCTCCGGGGGAGGCGGTGGCGGGGGAATGTCGCCTTGCTACCACTCAGCGTGATCTCCAGCTCGGGCAGACCCACCGGCTCCTGGCTGCTGGCTAGAGGTGCCAGTGATAGGGTTGCCGAAGGTGTTGGTGCGAGTAGAAATCACCATCCTATTTGGAGCAGACATGCCAATACTCCAAAGTGGTCAAGAGGAATGCATAAAGGGATGGTGTGCCTAGATAAGGGGGATTGGTATAGTGCAAGTGTGTCAAACAAAAAGGTTCGAAGAACCTTATGCAAACACCTTAATTAAATAGGTGATGCAGTCGCTTACATGCTGCCTAAGGCAAAAGCGCGGCTTGCATCGAGACATAAACAAGAAACACATAACATTCATGGGTTCTCATGAACCACTACACAGACTCGACTTTGCATGGGAGACTCCTAATTTGTCCTAAGATGTTCCTCTAAGCGACTGATTGCTCGGTCTCGTACGTAGGTTCTTCACGGTCTTCCTTTTCATCCTCGTTGGTGCGGGTGTATTCTTCCTTTAGGGGTATGGGGGAAGGAAGAGGTCCATCACAACATAGCTTTGTCGGTGAAGCGCTGAGGAGATGTGTGTATTCTTCCGCGGCCAGACGGCGACTCTGTATAGGAGTGGCCTGAAACGGTGGTATTCCTCCTCGGAAGGCGATGGTGGACTGCCCTCCGGGTGCTCCTTCCTTCTTGATCTTGCATGTCTTCATCTTTTCTAGGCTAAGTAGGTCCTTGACTTTGTGAAGTTCTTGGCGAAGCATCGCATATTCCTTGATTAGAAGGTGAGTCCGGGTGTCGGTGGAGCGGTTGTAGTAGGTCTGAAACCTGTGTGGTGTCCCATCTTCCGGGAATGGGTTGAGTTTCCAGCTCCCGTCAAATCCGTCCTTAACAAAAGGCTGTTGACGAGTAGCCGGCTCGTTGGCCATCTCGAGAAGGATATCGCGGAGCGCCTCTCGTGCTGCTGTCTCCACTACAAACATCAGATTCTCCATCTCTGATCCTCCAAAGAACCTACTAGTTGGGGAGTGATACGTCTCAAACGTATCTATAATTTTTGATGGTTTCACGCTGTTATCTTGCCTTCTTTGTATGTTTCATGTACCTTTTTATATCTTTTTGGGACTAACTTATTAATTCAGTGCCAAGTGCCAGTTCCTGTTTTTTCGTGTTTTTGACTCTTTTCAGATCTGATTTTGGAACGTAGTCCAAATGGAAGAAAAACGCCGAAATGATTTTTTCCCGAACGGAAGAAGTCCAGGGGACTTTTGGGCCAAGCCAGGTGGGCTCCAGGGAGCCCACAAGCCCCCACTCCGCCACCAGGGGGAGGCGGCGGTGGGCAGGCTTGTGGCCTCCCTGGCCGCCCCCTGACCTAGGTCTTTGGCCTGTAAATTCTCAAATATTCCGCAAAAAATCGGGGGAGCCTCGAAACTACTTTTCGGCCGCCGCAAGCTTCCGTTTCCGCGAGATCTCATCTGGAGACCCTTCCCGGTGCCCTGCCGGAGGGGACTTTGGAGTTGGAGGGCTTCTTCTTCATCATCATCGCCCCTCCAATGACTCGTGAGTAGTTCACTTCAGACCTACGGGTCCGTAGTTAGTAGCTAGATGGCTTCTTCTCTCTCTTGGATCTTCAATACAAAGTTCTCCATGATCTTCTTTGAGATCTATCGGATGTAATCTTCTTTGGCGGTGTGTTTGTCGAGATCCGATGAATTGTGGGCTTGTGATCAAATTATCTATGATATATATTTGAGTCTTTGCTGATTTCTTATATGCATGATTTGATATCCTTGCAAGTCTCTTCGAGTCTTGGGTTTTGTTTGGCGAACTAGATCTATGATTCTTGCAATGGGAGAAGTGCTTGGTTTTGGGTTCTGCCATGTGGTGACCTTTCCCAGTGACAGTAGGGCAGCAAGGCACACATCAAGTAGTTTCCATCAAGGGTAAAAAGATGGGGGTTTTATCATTGGTTTGAGATTATCCCTCTACATCACGTCATCTTTCTTAAGGCGTTACTCTGTTCTTATGGACTTAATACACTAGATGCATGTTGGATAGCGGTCGACGTGTGGAGTAATAGTAGTAGATGCAGAAACTATCGGTCTACTTGTTTCGGACGTGATGCCTATAGAAATAATCATTGCATAGACATCGTCACGAATCTGCACAGTTCTATCAATTGCTCGACAGTAATTTATTCACCCACCGTCTACTTGCCTTCATGAGAGAAACCACTAATAAATACTACGGCCCCCGGGTCTATTCACATCCATCGTTTACATCTCTGCTTTTACTTTGCTTTGTTACTTTGTTGCTTTCAGTTCTCACTTGGCAAACAATCTATAAGGGATTGACAACCCCTTCATAGCGTTGGGTGCAAGCTTTTGTATTTGTGCAGGATCTTGAGATACTCTTCCGCCGGATTGATACCTTGGTTCTCAAACTAAGGGAAATACTTTTCGTCGCTGTGCTACATCACCCTTTCCGCTTCGAGGGAACACCAACACAAGGCTCCAAGGCCACGGGGGAAATCCTTTGCATACTTGCCTAGGAAGTCCCTTAAGGTGTAGCCGCAGCTGAAGGATTCCTTGTGCCGTCGACACAACTATTTGTGGCGCCATTGCAAGGGATACACAACAAACATCGGAAGTATTTCTGGCGCCGTTGCTGGGGAGCAGAAATCAAAATCTATCCAAGTAGGTCTCACAAACTCTTCTCTTGCATTTACTTTTGTTGCTAGTTGCCTCTCGTTTTCCTCTCCCCCACTTCACATTTGCCGTTTTCATTCGCCTTTCTCCTTCGCCGTTTTATTTTTCTTTTTTCCTTTCCCTTTCGCTGCCTGCTCCTTGGTTTGTTCGTGAGATATTTTTCCTCATGGGCAAACCAAACTATTTCAGAAAATTGGAGGATATTGAAACTAATGTCAAAGGTTTCATCTCTTCATAGTTTGACCAAAATAGTTACTTCCCTAGGGAATTAAAAGAGCAAAATTCCTTTTTGGTCTGCTTGAATAAAGAGGTTGATGATATGGCCAATGATTTCCTTGCACTTAGTTCTCAGTTTGCTCACCTGGAAAAATTGGTGGGCCAAATTTCTGACAAGCATGCTACCTTAGTCAATAAGATGGGAGCTAAACCTGAAATTAGTGATGCAAATCACGAAGATCTTAAAGTGCCTGGTGTGTCTCCTCTTGAATCTTTGTTTTCGCGTGTCAAACCTACTTATGGAGGGGCTGGATATGAATCCACTTTGGTTGAAAAACGCCCCAATGATTCGGAGTCCACCTATCTTGATGATAAAGGTGTGGAGAGTGGAGTAGAAAAAGTCAAAATTTTGGGTAGTAATGAAACTCCCACTTTGGATTTCAAGGAATTCAATTATGATAATTGCTCCTTGTTTGAATGCATTTCTTTGATGCAAGCCATTGCAAACTCTCCACATGCTTATAGCCAAAGCAAAGCCTTTACCGCGCATATCGTAGATGCTATGATGAAATATCTTGAAGAGAAGCTCAAACTAGAAGTCTCGATACCTAGAAAACTTCATGATGAGTGGGAACCTACTATCTAAATGAAGATCAAAAACTATGAGTGCAATGTTTTGTGTGATTTGGGTGCCAGTGTTTCCGCGATTCCAAAGTCTTTATGTGATATTCTTGGTTTTCATGAGATTGAAGAGTGTTCTCTTAATTTGCATCTTGCGGATTCTACCGTCAAGAAGCCCATGGGGAGGATTGATGATGTTCTTATTGTTGCAAATAAGAACTATGTACCCGTGGATTTCATTGTACTTGACATAGATTGCAATCCTTCATGTCCCATTATTCTTGGTAGACCTTTCCTAAGGACTATTGGTGCTATCATCGATATGAAGGAAGGGAATATTATATTTCAATTTCCCTTAAAGAAGGGCATGGAGCACTTTCCTAGAAAGAAAATAAGATTGCCTTATGAATCTATGATGAGGGCTACCTATGGTTTGAGCACCAAACATGACTATACGTGATTCCATCACTTTCGCCTAGCTAAGGGCGTTAAACAAAAGCGCTTGTTGGGAGGCAACCCAACGAATATATCCTTTTTCTTTCTGTTTTGGGTTTTTCATACTTTCATAATTCTGTTATGATTGTGTTTTTTGTGTTTCTTTTTGCGTATGTGCCAAGCAAAACCGTTATGATTAGTCTTGGGGATGATCGTTTGGTCACGCTGGAAAAGACAGAAACTTTCTGCTCACAAAAATAATTTTCATTTTTTTCTGTAAGGGATTTTGACTTGATTCTTTTTGCTGCTAATTTCTACGCAAATTCTTCAAACTGTCTTAATTTTTCAGAATTTTTGAAGTGCCAGAGGTATACGAAACATACAGATTGCTACAGACTGGTCTGCTGTTAACAGATTCTGTTTTTGTTGTGTTGGTTGCTTATTTTGATGAAACTATGGATAGTATTGGGGGTGTTAGCCATGGAAGATTGAAAGCACAGTAAACCAACATCACCACAAGTAGAATTTAAGTTTGCTACAGTACCTAAGGAATTGGTGGTTTGCTTTCTTGTACTAATGTTATCACAAATTTCTGTTTAAGTTTCGTGTTGTGAAGTTTTCAAGTTTTGGGTGAAGTTCTTATGGACAAAAAGATAAAGAGTGGCAAGAGCTCAAGCTTGGGGATGCCCAAGGCACCCCAAGAAATTCAAGTATGCTGTAAAAGCCTAAGCTTGGGGATGCCCCGGGAAAGCATCCCCTCTCTCGTCTTCAATCCATCGGTAACGTTACTTAGGGCTATATTTTTGTTCACCACATGTTATGTGTTTTTGCTTGGAGCGTCTTGTATCGTAGGAGTCTTTTTATTTTTTGTTGTTGTGTCACAATCATCCTTGCTGCACACCTAGAGAGAGAGACATGCACACACCATGATTTTGTCGAGCTTCACTTATATCTTTTGGTAGACAATTGAGCTCACATGTGCTTCACTTATATCTTTTAGAGCACAACGGTGTGTGGCTTGGTAGTTGATCTATGCTTTGAAAGTAGTCTCAAAAGGGGTAGTTATCCAAAGGGATACGAAAACTTCCACCTTCATGTGCATTGAGTAGTTAGAGAAGTTTGATTCATCTCAATTAGTTTTGAGTTGTGGTTAAGGTAATATTGAAGTCATGCTAGTAAGGTGTTGTGGATCTAGAAATACTTGTGTTGAAGTTAGTGATTCCCGTAGCATGCACGTATGGTGAACCGCTATGTGATGAAATATGAGCATGAGTAGTCTATTGATTGTCATCCTTTGCGTGGCGGTCGGGATCACGCGATGGTTTATACCTGCCAACCCTTTCCCTAGGAGTATGCGTTGAATGCTTTGTTTCGATTACTAATAAAACTTTTGCAACAAGTATATAAGTTCTTCATGACTAATGTTGAGTCCATGGTTTAGATGCACTTTCACCTTCCACCATCACTATCTTCTTAGTGTCATGCAACTCTCGCCGGTACACAAAACCCACCATTAGCCTCCATCAAAACATCCACCATACCTACCTACTATGGCTTTTCCAAAGTCATTCCGAGATATATTACCATGCAACTACTACCATGATATGTGCCACCACGTCTACATTGCCTTTGCACGATCGTAAGATAGCTAGCATGATGTTTCCATTTATGTCTATGTCATGCTAGATCATTGCCACGGTACACTACCGAAGGCATTCCATATAGAGTCATAATTGCTCAAAGTTTTGAGTTGAAAGTGTGAGGATCATCATTATTGGAGCATTGTCCCATGTGAGGAAATAAAAGGGGCCAAAGAAACCCATAAAAAAAGAGGCCAAAGAGCCCACCAATATAATAAAAAAAATGAGAGAAAAAGAGAGAAGGGACAATGCTACCACTTTTTCCACACTTGTGCATTTTGAGCACCATGATCTTCATGATTGAGAGTCTCTCGTTTTGTCACCACCATATAGCTAGTGGGAAATTCTGATTATATAACTTGGCTTGTATATTCCAATGATAGACTTCCTCAAAATTGCCTTAGGTCTTCGTGAGCAAGCAAGTTGGATGCACACCCACTAGTTTTCTTTAAGAGCTTTCACATACTTGTAGCTCTAGTGCATCATTTGTATGGCAATCCCTACTCATTCACATTGATGGGCATCTCCACAGCTCATTAATATGCCTAGTTAATATGACTATCTTCTTTTTGTCTTGCAACCCCCACCACATTCCACACCATCTATAGTGCTATAACCATGGCTCACGCTCATGTATTGCGTGAGAGTTGAAAATGTTTGAGAAAGTAAAGGTGTGAAACAATTACTTGGCCAATACCGGGGTTGTGCATGATTTAAATTCGTTGTGCAATGATGATAGAGCATGGCCAGACTATATGCTTTTGTAGGGATAACTTTCTTTTGGCCTTGTTATTTTGAAAGTTCATGATTACTTTGCTAGTTTGCTTGAATTATTATTGTTTCCACGTCAATAGCAAACTAATGTTTTGAATCTAATGGATCTGAACATTCACGTCACATAAGAGGAATTACAAAGGACACCTATGCTAGGTAGCATGAAGGCATCAAAAATTCATTCTTATCACTTCCCTACTCGAGGACGAGCAGGGGTTAAGCTTGAGGATGCTTGATACATCTCAAACGTATCTATAATTTTTGATGGTTTCACGCTGTTATCTTGCCTTCTTTGTATGTTTTATGTACCTTTTTATATAATTTTGGGACTAACTTATTAATTCAGTGCCAAGTGCCAGTTCTGGTTTTTTCGGTGTTTTTGACTCTTTTCAGATCTGATTTTGGAACGGAGTCCAAACGGAAGAAAAGCCCCAAAATGATTTTTTCTCGAAGGGAAGAAGTCCAGGGGGCTTTTGGGCCAAGCTAGGTGGGCTCCAGGGAGCCCACAAGCCCCCACTCCGCCACCAGTGGGGAGGCGGCGGTGGGCAGGCTTGTGGCCTCCCTAGCCGCCCCCTGACCTAGGTCTTTGGCCTATAAATTCCCAAATATTCCGCAAAAAATCGGGGGAGCCTCGAAAATACTTTTCGGCCGCCGCAAGCTTCCGTTTCCGTGAGATCTCATCTGGAGACCCTTCCCGGTGCCCTACCGGAGGGGACTTTGGAGTTGGAGGGCTTCTTCATCACCATCATCGCCCCTCCAATGACTCGTGAGTAGTTCACTTCAGACCTACCGGTCCGTAGTTAGTAGCTAGATGGCTTCTTCTCTCTCTTGGATCTTCAATACAAAGTTCTCCATGATCTTCATGGAGATCTATCCGATGTAATCTTCTTTGGCGGTGTGTTTGTCGAGATCCGATGAATTGTGGACTTGTGATCAAATTATCTATGATATATATTTGAGTCTTTGCTGATTTCTTATATGCATGATTTTATATCCTTGTAAGTCTCTCCGAGTCTTGGGTTTTGTTTGGCCAACTAGATCTATGATTCTTGCAATGGGAGAAGTGCTTGGTTTTGGGTTCTGCCATGTGGTGACCTTTCCCAGTGACAGTAGGGGCAGCAAGGCACACATCAAGTAGCTGCCATCAAGGGTAAAAAGATGGGGGTTTTATCATTGGTTTGAGATTATCCCTCTACATCATGTCATCTTGCTTAAGGCGTTACTCTGTTCTTATGGACTTAATACACTAGATGCATGCTGGATAGCGGTCGACGTGTGGAGTAATAGTAGTAGATGCAGAAAGTATCGGTCTACTTGTTTCGGACGTGATGCCTATAAAAATAATCATTGCATAGATATCGTCACGACTCTGCACAGTTCTATCAATTGCTCAACAGTAATTTGTTCACCCACCTTCTACTTGCCTTCATGAGAGAAGCCACTAGTAAACACTACGGCCCCGGGGTGTATTCACATCCATCGTTTACATCTCCGCTTTTACTTTGCTTTGTTACTTTGTTGCTTATAGTTCTCACTTGGCAAACAATCTATAAGGGATTGACAACCCCTTCATAGCGTTGGCTGCAAGCTTTTGTGTTTGTGCAGGATCTTGAGATACTCTTCCGTCGGATTGATACCTTGGTTCTCAAACTGAAGGAAATACTTTCCGTCGCTGTGCTACATCACCCTTTCTGCTTCGAGGGAAAACCAACGCAAGGCTCCAAGGCCACGGGGGAAATCCTTTGCATACTTGCCTAGGAAGTCCCTTAAGGAATAGCCGTAGCTGAAGAATTCCTGGTGCCGTCGACACAACTATTTCTGGCGCCATTGCAAGGGATACACAGCAAACATCAGGGAGTCGTTTGCCTTCACTATCACGTCCACGTGATACTCCTTAGTATCGGCGTTGACACAGTGCTCGTGGTAGAGAAAAATGGGCGTGCGGCGTACTTGACACTTCTCCAGGATGTCTCCCAGAAGTAGGGGAAAGCGAGTGTCGAGAAGCGTCTCAGGTACGACGGCCATCTACAAGGTTTTTAGGAGAGGGTTAGAAATTTGGTGGATGGTAGTGGGGTCTAGATAATCTTATGTGTAAGGGATCAGGGTGTTATTCGTCTGGGCTATCGTCTATGCTACCTAAGGCTTCCTACAACCAGGATGGCTCTGATACTAGCTCCATGGGGACCCCGACTTACGCGTCGAGATTGCCGCATGCTCGTGTACAGTGATCCAAGAGATCAATGCTCACAGAACACACAGATACTGAATAACAAGAGTCTTACATCCAAATTTTACGCCTGACACAATAAAGGGACCATCAAGGTCAAGTCTTACATAGATAGGGCCTAAAGGAGCAGTCACACCATCACAACTACTAGCGAAATACTTGGTAGTAAACGGGAACCCATGCCATCAGCCTCAACCAGCAGGCATTCTGACTGGGAATCATCCTAGTTCGCGTGTCCATCTCCGACGATGAATTCCTCTCCATACTCTGGTTCCTCCATGTGTGGTCAATAAAATAACTAGTGGCAAGCCAATGAGTACTCTGAATGTACTCGCAAACAGCCCATGAAATGGATGATGCAGTTGGTACGGTAATAAAGTATATGCAGCCTTTGCGGAAAGCAAGTTTTACTTAAGAATAAGCATGGTCAATTACTTGTATGGATATGCATTATAAAGTAGATGGTAATCATAAGAACAGGTTGCAGATATCAACATATCCGCTGAGGGCTGAACACCTCAGATTCACCCTATACACGAAGTCACCGAGCTTGATCTTACCGCCTCTTTCAGGTAACACTTATGAACACACACACTTGGTTTATGTGGAAACGTGTGGATGTAGTTTAAGCAGGATTACCCAACTGTCCTTGATCGTGGACACGACTATTCATATAGTTTTACACTCTGCACAGGTTGTACACTGTACCCACGAGATCCGGGAAAGTTTCCTATCATCCATGACTCGCGGTATATAACATAGCGAGGTAAGTACCCCGATCATTGTCTTTCTCCTGACGACACTAGATAAAGAGTCCACTCGATTGGTACCCAGCCCACATGATGTACGTCTTACGAGCACCAACTCTAGACCGTATCATCCATGCAGGGACCAACGGTGTGCCCGGAACACGTAAAAACGACATAGTCGACCTACCTGATACGACCCCATCACGAGAGTGACCACATATCACTCCCGCCACTAGTAATGCGGGCTCTTTGCTAGAACCGACCAAAGTAATCAACAAAACCCCGTCCCATACAGGGGTATCGTGGTCGCACATGTCAAGTTGGAATGGTCGGCACATCATAAATCTAATCCCATTTCCAAAACCAATCACACAAAACCTTTCTGGTACACCACTTCTTTCTATGGTGGTCATCCAGCTCAACACCATCACCCTCGGGCATTAGTGGCACCTGACGGGGTTTTCGTAAAACCTTTGATATCAACTTTGTTTTACCATCATCATGCATATGCTCATCCTATATGTAGCAATATTGTCTACTTGTCAACATTTTATCAGCGGGACCCTCATAGATGATAGGGTCATGCTCAATGCAAGTACTCCAGGGGAGCTACCGGGAACACCATGCTGGGGTGCACCGATTAATCTTAAGTATATGCCTCAGAATAAAATAATCTACATGTCATGCACAAAAAATTTGCTCAGACATGGTCAAAGGGCTGCTTGCCTTGACCAGCTAGGTATCCGGGGTCTTCGGGTCCAAGTCCTTCATCGAATGCGTGATCTACCTCGTAATAATAGTAACGATAATAGGAAGCACACTCAAAAACAGAGCACAAACTCACTTCAAAATTGTTAACCTATTCTGAGAAATCTTAACTATAGTTTCAAAAATGTTTGTCTCTGGTTTTGATGTAAACAGGTATTTTAAAACCTAATTAAGAGGAGCTAAAATACCTAAACTAGGCATTTTAATTAAAGTTATGCATAAGAGTTTGTACAGAAATTGGTACAACAACACTAATAAATTCTACACATTTTTAGAAGAATTGTGGATGAAAAATATTTTAATTTGATTAAATATTTAATCTTACAAAAATGATTTTAAAACAGATTTAAAAGGAAAAAATAAAAGGGCTCAAATCCTGTCCTAGCTCTGCTAGTGGCTGGGCCGGCCCAACTGGCCAGCCGGCCACTTAGCCAACCATCTCGCCCAAGTGTGCGCGCGCCGTCATGTTTGAACCTGACGTTCGGGCCCCTGCGGTTAGCGGCATAGAGAGGACAGAGGGGGAGAGGCTGGCCACCGACAGGTGGGGCCTGCCTGTCGGGGCCGTCTTCCTCCGCAGGACAGAGGGGAGAGCAAGCATGACGGCGGCGGTTCCGACACCCTCGTGGCCAGGATGTGGCAGGAATTGCACCGTGGCATCATCGCCTACCTGCTATTAGTCGAATGAACGATGGGGAGGTCCTGGGTCACCGATGATGTCGTGGCTGCGACGTAGATGATTCGGGTGGTGGTGGAGATGGGTGCTACGGGCAGGTAAAAGCTCGGGGAAGAGGTGGAGAGGCTTCGTGAGCTCACTACGGTCACAGAGGAGGTGAGAGGAGTGCGAGAGCTGGCCTATAGCCCGAGATCGACGGAGCTCTGAAGCGGCCGGGCCTCGGTTAATCTCGAGCACCGGAGGTCTTCCTGCTCGAGTGGAGTGTCTAGGGGATCGATTGAGGGTCTGGAGGAGTTGGGTGAGGTGCTGGAGTGAAGGGGGAGGGCCAATTTTAGGCCAGCAACGGTGCACCGAGCGGGGGAGCACCGGTGGTTTTACCGCGGCTGCAGGAGAGGGAGTGAGAGCTCGGGGTCGATACCACGGTTTCGTGGACGTGGTTTGAGACTCCACTGACTCAACAAGAGGGAGAGGGGGCTCAATGTCGCGTGATGCAGGGCCGCGCACTTCTGACCGAATATGGCGCGCGCGGGCACGTGTTGCCTGGGTGAGTATAGAGTGGGAGATGGGACCGTGAGGGTGCCCCGAGTCAGGTGGTTTGTCGGAGATGCGGTGGGACACCGAGGGGAGGTGAGAATCGGACGGGGCTGGCCTCCTTTGCCTCGGGTGCGCCCTGTAGCACACCTAGAGCGCAGATTTGGCATGCCACGGCATGCTTGCGCGCTCTGGGTGCTTTGGCCCTGTCTTGCGTGTCCGGGGGTTGGCTTATATGCCCCTCGCCTGCTTGGAGCAAAGAGACTCATTGCTGGTTAATGGGAAGTGCTTTGGGAGATGCTGTCAGTTTTGAACCACATACTCAATTGGTGATTTTGGCTTATCTGCTTGGAACCAAAGAGGGGTCTCTCGTCTACAGTTGAGGCGTGATGCTGGCAGCCTGTGCTAAGAGTTTAATGAGAAGGGAGTGGGTGTAGATGGTTTTAGATGATGTTTGACCATTCTGGCTGAAGGTCTTTGCTATGTGTATGGGTAGTTAACCTTCACCACTGATGCTAAATGTTAAGAGGATTGGGTTTTATGCAAAAGTAGGATGCTCTACCAAATTTGAGCTCCATGGGACAAGTTTGATAGTGTAAACTTGAAAACACCCCCAAATGGATAGTTTTGTCTTAGTAAAGGAGAATGTGGGTAAATTAATCCCCACAAATCCAATTCTTGGCAGGGACTCCTCATTCGGGGTATTGAGCACTCGTGTAAAGTTTCAGGTCATTTAGATAAACTTTGCTATATAGAGTTGCTACAATTTGCTTCTGGACCGGAAAGGTTTTGGACTATTTGGTGAACCAAACCACCTTGTAATGAGGTGAAACTTGGCATGATCACCAAATATAGAATGGGAGGCATGCTAGAATTTTCTGGGAATTTATTGAGAATATTTCCTTTGGAAATATCTCAAAAGGTCAAAACAGACAGAATAGGTTTTCAAGGTTTTGCTCAAATATTTTGAACATAAATAGGGGTTGAAAATCTTATGTATGGAAAATATATGTCCTCTCAGTATCTCCAATTTTTCTCAGATTTTTCCAAGGAATAAAAATAATTTTCCATTCAGAAATATCATTTCTGGCCTCAAAAAAGGACATGCAAATAAAATATAAAAATAATTATAAAATAATTATTTGATTATTTTGGAGAGTTATAATAGTGCTAAAATCAGTATACAATCTTTGGGTGATGGCACTCCCTTGGAATCGGGGACTTGGAGTGCAAACCCAAAGCAATGTTTTGAATTAATCAAAATGAGAGAAATGATCTTTTTGGAAATATCATGTTACAAAAATATTGTTTTAGATCCACACACTAAAGCATACACACAAACAATGACAATCATGGCACTCGTAGGATTTGCTAAAAAAGTTTTAATAAGCTCAACTTTTTTAAAAGACTACAATTTAAACAAAGTGAAAACGGGGTGTGACAATGATGATCCAATAATAGAAATTTTCGAATTAAAATAATTCTGTTAATTTCAAAAAGTTATTTAAATCTTTGATAAATCAGATAAAATAATATATATGTGAGATGAAAATAATTTATATCTGGAAGTTCCTCAGAAAAATCCCACGAATCCAAATATGTTGTCCATTCATATGTCACATGCTCCTAGCGTGATGAACATGGACATTTTGGCGCGAGGATGACATGTCCACTAGTAGCCAAAGACCCAGGAAATATCTTCATATATTTTCCCGCTTGTCCATGACATGTAGTACTGCATTAGCTCATCCCTAGCAATGCATATTGCCATGTCATGCATCGTGATAAATTTGCTTGCTTTTATTTAGTGTTTCTTCCCCCTCTTCTCCGCAGTAGACGCAAAACCTGATGCTGCTGTCAGATACGACTACCCCCTTGACGAAAAATCTTTTGCATTATAGCAACAAGGCAAGCAACCCCCTTGATCATCCCTATATCGCACATTCTTTCTCCCTCATGCTTGCATTAGATTTTACTACTGTTGTAGATAATTCCTATTCTAATCCATAGCCTGTTTTTGATAAACTGATGTTGTACCCTACTGCCTATTAAATGCTTAGTATAGCTTGAGTAGTGATCCCCGGTGACCCAGTTAGCCCAAGTTACCAGTGCTCCATCATCGAAGACTCGACAACTTGAAGACTCGGAGACTCGAAGGCTCGATCATCTAATCGACTAGCCATGACTCGTCACATCACCTCACACCCTTTATTTATACGACTGTGCATAGCTATTATCAAGTACAGATGGTGATACCTCCTTATGTACTCCTGATGTCAACTCTGTAGTGTAGTTAGTCGGAGGCGAATTACGGACGGTTATTCCTCCTTCACCACTTCCAATAATGACTATGGCCTGCAACCCCTCAAGCGTGAACCATCGAGGGTGATTGCTCCTTGGTCACCTTGATGGTTACATTAATTGGAATATATCGAGGGTGATAACACAGATTTCTGTGATGTCCTAGACACACTCTTACTTAAGCTTTACTACTAGAACATGATGAGATTTGTGGTGCGGGTGGATTCCCATGTGATTGTGATGAGGCGTGGTCAGGCATTCTTGGCCCTTGCCACACATCTTTGAGACACGGCGATGGACCACATATCATGGATCATTGATTGTCAGCGTAGTTAACAAAACATTAATGGGTTGGGTATTTCATCTGAGTTGGTCAATTGACCTTTACACACTAGACGTCACGCAGGAACAGTTATGGGCACTCGGTATCGTTGTATTTGCGAAAGCTCTTTGGACATCAGCATTGGAGCGGCGTGATAACCCACAAGTGTAGGGGATCGCAACAGTTTTCGAGGGTGGAGTATTCAACCCAAATTTGTGGATTCGACACAAGGGGAAGCGAAAGAATATTCTCAAGTATTAGCAGCTAAGTTTGTCAATTTCAACCACACCTGAAAGATTAGTGTCTGCAAGCAAATATCAGTAGCAAAGTGGTATGATAGCAACGGTGCCAGAAAAAGATCTGTTCACGGCAGACTACTCCTAACTTGTTGTATCAATGGCGCCAGTAAATAGCACGTTGATGGGGGACTATTCTTCCGAGCAACAGCTCCGGAAAAATCTTGCAACAGGTAACAACAAAGTAGCAAGTAACAGCAGTAGTGACAGCAGTAGCAAGGAACAACACTAGTGACAGCAGCAGCACAGTAACAACAGTAACAACAGTAGTAGCGACAAAGTAACGTAGCAAGGATCAGTAGTAAAAGACTCGTCGGCATTGGATTGGTGATGGATGAGTATGCCGAATGTGATTCATCATGTAACAGCTATAACACGGAGAGATATGTAACTAGATCCCATTCGTCAATCTAATGTAGGCATGTATTCCGTATGTAGTAATACGTGCTTAGGGAAAAGAACTTGCATGGCATCTATTGTCCATCCCTCCAATGGCAGCGGGGTCCTAATGGAAACTACGAGATATTAAGGTTCTCCTTTTAATAAAGAACGGGACCAACGCATTAACACTTGGTGAATACATGAACTCCTCATACTATGGTCATCTCCGGGAGTGGTTCCGGCTATTGTCACTCCGGGGTTGCCGGGTCATAACACATAGTAGGTGACTACAACTTGCAAGATAGGATCTAAAACACACATATATTGGCGAGAACATAATAGGTTGAGATATGAAATCATGGCACTCGGGCCCTAGTGACAAGCATTAAGCATGGCAAAGTAGTAGCAACATCAATCTCAGAACATAGTGGATACTAGGGATCAATCCCGTCAAAACTAACCCGATTACATGATAGATCTCATCCAACTCATCACCGTCCAGCAAGCCTACGATGAGATTACTCACGTACGATGAAGAGCATCATGGAATTGGCGATGGAGGAAGGTTGATGATGGCGATGGCGACAATTTCCCCTCTCCGGAGCCCAGAACGGACTCCAGATCTGCCCTCAAGATGAAGAACAGGGGGTGGCGGTGCCCCCGTATCGTAAAACGCGATGAATCCTTCTCTCTGATTTTTTTCCGGGTTTGGAGGTGGTGGCGCCACGTGGGCCCCACAAGCCCTCACGGCGCGGCCAGGGGGGGTGGCCGCGGCCCCGTGCTTGTGGCCCACTGGCACACCTGCTCCGGTGGATCTTTGCGCATGTATTTTTCATTTATTCCAGAAAAATTCTCCATAAATTTTCAGGACATTCCGAGAACTTTTATTTCTGCACAAAAACAACACCATGGCAATTCTGCTGAAAACAGCGTTAGTCCAGGTTAGTTCCATTCAAATCATGCAAATTAGAGTCCAAAACAAGGGCAAAAGAGTTCGGAGAAGTAGATACGACGGAGACGTATCAACTCTCCCAAGCTTAAAGCCTTGCTTGTCCTCAAGCAATTTAGTTGACAAACTCAAAGAGACAAAAGAAAAACTTTGATGCACTCTGTTTGATCTTGTTGTGGCAACTATGTCTAACTCATAACCAGAATTTCAGCCAGATCACAAGCAAACCACATAAGCTAATGACATCTAGGTCTCACGGTAAACTCATATCAATGGCATAATCAACTAGCGAGCAAATAATAATAAGCCTCAAATGTCAACACTTCAATCAAAACAATCATGAAGTAGTACAAATAGATGGTATCTCGCTAGCTCTATCTGAGACCGCAAAACATAAATGCAGAGCACCTTCAAAGACCAAGGGCTGACTAAACATTGTAATTCATGGCAAAGAAGGTCCGGTCACAGTCATACTCAACACAGTTAAAAGCAAAGCATAAAAATGACAGAGGTGCTCTCTAATTGGTGCTTTTGTAAGAGGAGGATGACTCAACAGGAACATAAATAGACTGGCCCTTCGCAGAGGGAAGCATTGATTCGCAGATGTGCCAGAGCTCAAGCTTTGAAAACAGAGATAATAATTTTGGGTGGCATGCTTTCATTGTCAACGCAATGACTAAGAGTTCTCAACATCTTCCACGCTACACATGCTATAGGCGGTTCCCAAAGAGAAAAGTAAATTTTGACTCCCCCAACCACCAATCAATCACACTCAACGGCTAGCCGAATCCTCGGGTACCGTCCATACCAACATCAATCTTGGGGGAGTTTTGTTTGCAATTATCTTTTGGATTTGAGCATGGAACTGGGAATTCCAATTACCGGCCCCTTTCTCGTGAATGATAGTGAATAAACACATATCGAGGATAACACGCCTAGCATGGAAGATACTAATAGCCCCCTGTCACCACATGAGCGGTTCGGGCATGCAAAACAGATTATTTCTTGAAGGTTTAGAGAGTGGCACATGAAAATTTACTTGGAACGGCAGGTAGATACCGCATATAGGTATGTATGGTGGACTCATATGGAACAACTTTGGGTTTATGGAAGTGGATGCACAAGCAGTATTCCCGCTTAGTACAAGTGAAGGCTAGCAAAAGACTGGGAAGCGACCAACTAGAGAGCGACAACAGTCATCAAAATGCATTGAGATTAACTAACATTGAGTGCAAGCATGAGTAGGACATAAATCACCATGAACATGAACATCATAGAGGCTATGTTGATTTTGTTTCAACTACATGCGTGAACATGCGCCAAGTCAAGCCACTTGAAATATTCAAACGAGGATACCATCCTATCATACTACATCATAGTCATCTCAACATTCATGTTGGCAACCAAGACAAACCATTATAAGCTCCTAGCTAAGTAAGCATGGCATAAGAAACTATGATCTCTAAGTTGTCTTTGCAAACATGTTTCTCTCACAACAAAGCTGAACAAGGAACAGTGAGCTAGTCATATTTACAAAAACAAAATAGATCGAGTTCATACCAGCTTTCCAGGTTGAGTCACTTCATCATATATCATCATTATTGCCTTTCACTTTTACGACCGAACGGTGTGAACAATAATAAGAGTGCTCGTGCATTGGACTAAAGCTGGAATCTGCAGGCAAACACAAAGGAGAAGACAAAGTAATATGGCTCTTTGAAAGCTAAACAGGTATGCATGCAAGAGCCACTAAACATTGTAACCATGGTCTTCTACCTTGACCCAAAGAAAAAAAAAACTATTTACACGGGAAAGCTCCCAACAAGCAAAAGAAGAAAAAGAAAATTTGTTTGGGTTTTCTCAAACTAGACAGACACACGAAAAGAAAACGAGAAAAAGAAAATAAACTAGCATGGATGATATAGTGGCAAAGTGTGAACACCGGCTAACAAAGTGAAAGCATAAGCAAGAATGTAAAGTCGGTGAGAACACATACTCCCCCAAGCTTAGGCTTTTGGCCTAAGTTGGTCTACTCTCAAGGAGGGAAATAATCAGCTCCGGGGTACGCCGGAGTGGACTGAGGATGCCACCACTAGTAGAAAAAGGGCCTTTTGTCCCGGTTCATAAGGACCTTCTGTCCCGGTTTCGGGACCGGGACAAAAAGGTCGTTACTAATGCCCTTTGCCTTTAGTCCCGGTTCTTACACGAACCAAGACAGATGGGCCTCCACGTGGCCGCTGCGGCCAGGCCAGGCTGGGGGGCCTTTAGTCTCGGTTGATGACACCAACCGGGACCAAAAGGCATCCACGCGTGAGCACCTGGCTGGAGCTGAGGTTTTTTTAAAGGGGCTGGTTTAGGGGTTAATTTAGGTTGTTATTAGCTAGCTAATAGAGAAAAGTGTCCTCTCTTATATATCTCCGTGCTTGGTCATCCGTCGTGCTTTGTCAAACACATTTACAAAATGTAGACACGAGTTACATGCACATATATGCATCTTTTTTACATTATATCATTTCACATCATTTTCGTCGAATGGCAATAGTATTCTAATCGATCATCTAACAGCTCATCATCAACTTAATCATATACCAAGTTATCATATGATACACATAAAATAAAAGAGAGAAACATCATAATATAAATATAGTCATCATATGCATCACGCATCCTAATTAATCGATCATGTCAGGTAATAATATAAACTAGAATAACTTGTCTCTCATAAGACCTAGTCCTCGCTCTTAGATATAATGTCATAAAATAGAATAAGACCTATGGCTCCATGATGAATCATAGAGATCCAACGGTCTCCAGCTTGTGGCTTGCGAGCCTTCTTTATTTCTCTCCATGCTTCAATTTGGAGTCTTTTTGATCTTGATTTGAAGTTAATCAAGTATGGAGCATAGAACTCAGCCCTCAGCGGGCTTCCAATTTTCGTTTGACCTTCTGGGTCCATCAACGGAGGCACTACATCATGTGGTAGTTGCTGTTGAAGAACATAATAATAACCTAGTTAGCAATGTAATCAACACCATTTATGCAAATAGTGGAGCGTACTTAATTAGGAAACTCTTACCAAGACATTTCGGCGAATGTCATCTGGACCCAATCTATGCACTAGTGGCATGTAAACTAGATAATTTTGGCCAATTCTAAAATGATACGGGAAGGTATCCCTAGAAGCCAGAACACCAGCAACAAGAAAGTGGAGAAGATCATCCTTCTCCTCCCAAGTTAGATGTGATCCATACGTGTAGTGTGTCGTGTCAATTAATTTTCGTAATTCAGTCGAAGCAACGGAATAAGCTGTAAATTATAATTTAACAAATTTAGTATATAGATGTACACCAACTATTTCTAAATATAAATGCAAATTACTTCACATGGAGGTAAAACAGGAAGCATATCATCGACAAACACCCAAATTTTGTAGTAGTTTAATGTTTCAAAAATACTTAGAATTTTGTAATTGTCCACAACATATGAGTATAACTTGTTAAAACATCAAATTCAATTTTATAATAATACACCTTGAGCTCTAAACAGTTCCACACAATGTGGGCATTATATAAACCATTCAAAACGACCACATGTGCTACGATCATTCAAAGGACAATTTGGGTTGTTGTTGTTGTTTGTACAACATGTAACATGATATAATTATAACTATGGCCCAATAACTAGGAACCTGCAATGTGTGGCCAAAGTTTTAATAGACGATGAACACCACATGACATGTAAATTGCGAGAGGAAACCAGGTTGACTACACCAACTATTTATAAATATAAATGCAAATTACTTGACAAATATGGTTCAGAAACTCACATGGAGGTACATCAGGAAGCATATCATCGACAACAACCCAAATGTCGATGTTGTCTGGCATATTATCTTCAGGACGAAGATCGAAGGTGATTTCCATTCCCTTCTGAAACCCATATGCCTTGCAAAGATCTTCCCACTTTGGGCACCCAAATTCTGTTTGAAAAACTGAACTAAATACTTGGATAACGAATGTGTGACCATGTATAGTCCTCAGCTTAGCGCTCCTCGTCTCAATTCTCTCGTGGTCTTCGAAACCGAGCCTCTCCAACACATATCTTCTTGCATGGCAAGGGAGGTACATATCGCCGTTCTCGTCAAGCTTCATGCTGAAGAACCTATCGTCTCGCAGGTGAGGCATGTCGCACATACCCCGAAAGTCGCCACAATATTCACACTCGCAATATCCATCGTCAGACATTTCCTGTTTTAATGTGGTAAATGTGTGTAAACAATAATATAATCGTGACACACTATATATATCGAAAGAATTGAACATCTATATATAATAACTCTTCATGCTCGCATCATGCATCATCATATATAACAACAATTCCTACTAATTAATCATCATCATACATAGTTATATAAAGTGTGTCACGATTATATATAACAACAAGTCGACGTCGATGCGGGAACTACTTCTATATATAGTTAAATAAAGTAGTTTTATTAATTAAATCAACTAGTTCAACTACTAAGCACTTACTATAAATAAATAAAGTAGTACTTACTAAAAACAAATTACTTCTATATATAGTAAAAATGAAGTAGTTTATTAAATCAACTAGCTAGTTCAACTATATATGAAGCACTTACTATAAATAAAATAAAGTAGTACTTACTAAAAATAAACTAGTTTAACTGTAGTTCTATTATTTTTCTAACTAATTATATTAAACACTTTCTCTTCTTATTTTTTCCTTTTGCCTCTATTCTAAAATGAACATATTCATAAATGAATTTGATCATGCACAATTTTCCTATACATACACAATATGAACATATACATAAATTGAGAAAGAAAATACTATGAAAAAAAATCATTAAAATTCTATGAACAAAATTACAACAGAAAAAAATCGTAAAAATTCTATGAACAGAAAAAAATCATAAAAATTTGACATATTCGATCTTTGCATATGTATGAACATACAAACATGCATATTCAACAATAATATCACCAAAAAAATCTCTTAACAGAAAAAAAATCTTTGCTCACGGTGACGGCGACGACGACGGCGAGGTGCGGCGCGGGGCGGGGCGGCGAGGCAACGGTCGACGGTGAGGTGCGGTGCAGGCCGGGGCAGGGGCCGGCGGCATCGCGGGGCACGGTGCGCGGGGCGGGGGGCGGCGACGGCGTCGAGGCGGCGCGGGACGGCGTCGGGGCGGTAACGGATGGCGCGGGCCGACGACGGCGACGGCGAGGCGGAGACGGCGGGGAAGAACGAACTAAACCAAATTCTCGCGAGTGCTGCTTATATAGGCAGAGCATTGGTCCCGGATCATGGCACCAACCGGGACCAAAGGTCTCTTTTCAGCAGCCCAAAGGGCGGGAAATAGAGACCTTTTGTCCCGGTTGGTGGCACCAACCGGGACCAAAGGCCTCTTTTCAGCAGCCCAATGGGCGGTAAACAGAGACCTTTGGTCCCGGTTGGTGCCACCAACCGGTACCAATGCACCCCTTTAGTCCCGGTTGGTGGCACCACTGGGACCAAAGGGCGTGTGCTGGCGCGGTGCGGTGCTATGTTTAGTCCCACCTCGCTAGCCGAGAGGGGCTTGGAGTGGTTTATAAGCCCTGCCGAACCAACCACTTCGAGCTCCTCTCTATTGCAGGCTTACGGGCCTAAAATCATCTCTGTGCTTGTGGGCCTATTGGGCCTACTGCGGGCCTACATCCTAGCCCTAGTAATGGGTTTCTAGTCGTATGCAGGCCGTGGTGGCCCTGTACGTGGCACTGTTTTAAATATTTTTTTCTTCTGTTTTTTGCTTTCTTTTTTGTTTCTAATTACTTATTTATTTTCTTTTATGATAATTCTTTTTTCTATTAAAGTTTTTAACAAAATTCTAATTACTTATTTATTTCCTTTTATGATAATTCTTTTTTGCTTTTAATGTTCTGAACAAAATTCTAATTACTTATTTATTTTCTTTTATGATAATTCTTTTTGCTATTAAAGTTTGTAACAAAACTCTATATAATTTTAGGTTCAATAATACTAGAGGTTTATAAAAGCTTTTTAGTTGATTCCTTTAGTACCAGTTCTAAGGCTGTTACAAAGGCATTTTATTTGGTACAGGTTTTAAGGCTGGGGCCCCACGAGCAACTTTTAGTACCGGTTCGTGGCATGAACCGGTAAAAGAGTTTTCTAGTTGATTCTTTGTGCAGCTGTTTTTTAGTCCCACCTCGCTAAGCGAGAGGCACTCGCAGCGATTTATAAGCCCTGAGTGTAGAGACGATGAAGGGAGAAGCGCAGTGCTCACCTGCACGTTGGCCTGAAGCTAAGCAACGTGCAGGTGAGCATTGCGCCTCTCTTTTATTTTGGCATGGTATCATCATTTCATCCACATAGCATATGCAAGAAAGTTGAGATGGTTACGACAAAAACTGGATGCACTTCGTGTACAAAACAGACAATCTCTTTCGAAGTATCAGGATTTCATGCGGAAACTTGTCTGTTACAACATGCATCTCAAACGAACTACAAAAAGGTTCAAAGTTGGCATGGTATCATCATAATAGTTGTGGAGAAAGTGTTCACTTTTTCTTTGCTTATGTCCTTTCCTTATTGCGCCGTAACCATGGATAATCTTCATCATTTATGAGGATGCTTGGGTCAGCCTTGACTTTGAAGGGAGGAATTTCATGAAACTTTTCGTAATCTTCGGACATGTCTGTCTTGCCGTCCACTCCCACGATGTCCCTTTTTCCTGAAAGAACTATGTGGCGCTTTGGCTCATCGTATGATGTATTCGATTCCTTATTTTTTCTTTTTCTCGGTTTGGTAGACATGTCCTTCACATAGATAACCTGTGCCACATCATTGGCTAGGACGAACGGTTCGTCAGTGTACCCAAGATTGTTCAGATCCACTGTTGTCATTCCTTACTGTGGGTCTACCTGTACCCCGCCTCCTGACAGATTGACCCATTTGCAGTCAGTCTCCCCTCATACCGCGATTTAGGGAGACCTATCTTCTTAAGGTCAGGAATGAAGTCAACACAAAACCCAATGACATCCTCTGTTTGATGGCCCATGGAGATGCTTCCTTTTGGCCTAGCGCGGTTACGGACATATTTCTTTAGGACTCCCATGAAACTCTCAAAGGGGTACATATTGTGTAGAAATACGGGGCCCAGAATGACAATCTCGTCAACTAGATGAACTAGGATGTGCGCCATGATATTGAAGAAGGATGGTGGGAACACCAGCTCGAAACTGACAAGACATTGCACCACATCACTCCTTAGCCTTGGTATGATTTCTGGATCGATCACCTTCTTAGAGATCGCATTGAGGAATGCACATAGCTTCACAATGGCTAATCGGACGTTTTCCGATAGAAGCCTCCACAATGCAACGGGAAGCACTTGCGTCATAATCACGTGGCATTCATGAGACTTTAAGTTCTGAAACTTTTTCTCTGCCGTATTTATTATTCCCTTTATATTCGACGAGAAGCCAGTCGGGACCTACATACTCAGCAGGCATTCAAAGAAGATTTCCTTCTCTTCTTTGGTAAGAGCGTAGCTGGCAGGACCTTCATACTGCTTTGGAGACATGCTGTCTTTTTCGTGCAAACGTTGCAGGTCCTCCCGTGCCTCAGTTGTATCTTTTGTCTTCCCATACACGCCCAAGAAGCCTAGCAGGTTGACGCAAAGGTTCTTCGTCATGTGCATCACGTCTATCCAAGAGCGGAACTCTAGGTCTTTCCAGTAGGGTAGGTCCCAAAGTATAGATTAATGTCATCCGCGCTTAAACCAAACCATACGTTCCTTGGGTCACGTGAAAACTCAGCCCAGTACTCTCTCTCGATTTTTCTCCACTGCGACCCGTCAGCTGGTGCTCTCAACTTCCCGTCTTTCTTACGGTCCTCACTGTGCCATCGCATCAACTTGGCATGCTCTTTATTTCTGAACAGTCGGTTCAACCGTGGTATTATAGGAGCATACCATATCACCTTCGCAGGAACTCTCTTCCTGCCGGGCTTGCCGTCAACATCACCAGGGTCATCTCGTCTGATCTTATACCTCAATGCACCGCATACCGGGCATGCGTTCAAATCCTCGTACGCACCGCGGTAGAGGATGCAGTCATTAGGGCATGCATGTATCTTCTGCACCTCCAATCATAGAGGGCATACGGCCTTGTTTGTTGCGTACGTACTGTCGGGCAATTCGTTATCCTTTGGAAGCTTCTTCTTCAATATTTTCAGTAGCTTCTCAAATCCTTTGTCAGGCACAGCATTCTCAGCCTTCCACTTCAGCAATTCCAGTACGGTACCCAACTTTGTGTTGCCATCTTCACAATTGGGGTACAACTTTTTTTGTGATCCTCTAACATGCGATCGAACTTCAGCTTCTCCTTTTGACTTTCACATTGCGTCCTTGCATCGACAATGACCCAGCGGAGATCATCATCAGACACATCATCTGGTTTCTCTTGATATTCAGCAGCTTCCCCCGTTGCAGCATCATCGGGCACATCGTCTGGTTCCTCTTGTTCTTCAGTAGCTCCCCCCGTTGCAGCATCACCGTATTTAGGGGGCACATAGTTATCATCGTCCTCTTCTTCTTCGCCGTCTTCCATCATAACCCCTATTTCTCCGTGCCTAGTCCAAACATTATAGTGTGGCATGAAACCCTTGTAAAGCAGGTGGGTGTGAAGGATTTTCCGGTCAGAGTAAGACTTCGTATTCCCACATTTACTGCATGGACAACACATAAAACCATTCTGCTTGTTTGCCTCAGCCACTTCGAGAAAAATATGCACGCCCTTAATGTACTCGGAGATGTGTCTGTCACCATACATCCATTGCCGGTTCATCTGCGTGCATTACATATAATTATGTGTGTCAAAATTAAGAAAACCAGACAAATATCTATCTAAAGTAAGAAAATTAGACAAGTATCATAAAGAAGATAAGAACAAGAGGCTCACCACGGTGGTGCCGGCGACGAGATCGGCGCGGGCGATCAACGGCGGTGAAAACGGGGACGGGGCATGACGAACCCCTAAATCTAGACAAATCTCGAAAAAAATAGAGCTCCTAGGCCGAGCTTCGAGAGGAGAAAGCTTAACTAGTGTGGCTCGGGCATTTCATCGAACACCTCATGTGCATTGGAGGTGAACACCTCATGTGCATAGGAGGTGAACTAGAAACCTTGCCGGATTAAAAAAACAGAGCATTGTGGAGTGCTCTGCCGCGGCGGTGGGTATATATAGGCAAGTTATTTGTCCTGGTTCATGGTATGAACCGGGACTAAAGCGACCCCTTCTGTCCCGGTTCATGCCACGAACCAGGACCAATGGTTGTGGGCCAGCAGCGAGGACCATTGCTCCCGGTTCATGGCTTGAACCGGGACAAATGGTTCTACACGAACCGGGACCAATGCCCACGAGGCCCCGGCCGACCTCCTGGGCTCACGAACCAGGTCTAATACACCCATTGGTCCCGGTTCTTGAAGAACCAGGACAAATGGGCTGGCCAGGGACGAAAGATAGCCCTGTTTTCTACTAGTGCACTACTGTGTGAGCTCCTCTGTCTAACACTGATAAACTGGCGTCTGGTACTCGACTGGTGGCTCTGGCACGGGCACCTGTGGTTGGTCTAGGCCCCAATATGCGTAGATGTCTGAGGGAATAATAATGTACGTGCCTGCATGAAGATTGAACAAAGAAGGAACAGGCAAAGTAATAGTCTCACGAGTACCCTGAGTAAATACCAGGTTATAAATCATCCTTCTATTTATATCTCTATCAAGAAAGTCATGGCGAACCATGCTATCGCAATCTAGATATCTCTCAGTAAGAAGAATCTCTTCTTCCTCCTCCAGTCTAATAGGTATCTCAAAATGTCTAGCAAGACGAGTAACATAGATACCTCCATAGACAATGCCCTTAGAACGGTTCGTGTTCAACCGTTGAGCTACTATAGCGCCCAAGCTATAAGTTTTATTGTTATAAAGGGCTTCGCGCAAGACCGCAAGATCTGGGGAACTAAGTGACCCAGCTTTCCCACGGCCAATCAAACATTTTTCCACAAATAATGAGAAGTACCCAAGCACGGGAAAATGTATGCTAGCAGCTCTAGCGCAAGAGACTCCTCTCTCCTCTCCTACAGCAATTGTATCGATGAAAGCTTCCAAGTCCCGTGGACGAGGTTCATGAATATCCCCAACAAAAGGCAAGTTGCAAACATTGCAAAAAATCCTGGAGTGACATGCGCTGGGGAATATCATAAAGTTTGAACTCAACCATAGGAGGATTCTTCCTCGGATAGAAGTTAAAGCTTTGCACGAAGATATTAGTGAGGAGGAGGTATTGCGGACAATTATCTTCAACGAAGGCGGTAAGGCCTGCATTCTCCACCAAGTGATAAAAGTCCTCATAAATTCCAGCGGCGCGTAAGAACACGTCGCTTGGCCACTCGCACGCTCGAACTTCTGCGACTCAAGGTACCAAATACTTGGATTTTTTCTCACTTCCATCATCCTTGGGGTCACGGCTTGAAGAGCCTCTTAAGAACCTCCTCATCTTTTCCCTTTTCTATCTCTGAAAATTTCTGAAATTTTTAGTGATTCTAAGGAAAAGTGAATAAGGCTCAACTAAACTAGTAGCAACTACTCCCACAAGTGCCTAGAGGCCATATTACGCATCAAAACTACTTGGGACCAGCTAAAATTAGCATGCAAAGCTCAAGTACATGGTCACCAAGGCAGCAAAAATACGCGAAGTATAAGGCACTAGAGCAAAAACTAATTGGACCAATGGAGGAGTCACTTACCAATGAGTAATTTCCCCAAAACAGTTCGGAGAATGGTGATTTGAGCAAAGAGATCGAAAATCCCAGCCAGAGGAGCAAGAACACGGGTTTGAGCTACGAACAATATTTTCTCGAGGTAGGAGAACCAGATGAGAGCAAGAATGAGTGGAGGGGGTGCCTATGGGCCCCACAAGCCTGGGTGGCGTGGCCAGGGGGGTGCCCGCTCTGTCAGGGCTTGTGGCCCACTGGTATAGCCCCCAGACAAGCTCTTTCTCTCAGAGTTTCTCAAAAAATCCAGAAAAAATCATACTTGATTTTCAGGACGTTCGGAGAACTTTTATTTTTGGGGTTCTTTTCTACCGGACGCTAAAACAGAAAACAGGGAAAACTAAACTAAATATATGATTTTCCTTCTAAGCAACGTAAAGTGAAAGCTTGGAACAGAGGTTTGTGACTCCTTGATTCATCCATCTCATGGTCATCGAAAGAAATCCGTCATTGGGGTTGATCAAGTCTCCTCGACAAAACTTTCTCGAATCACAAAAGAGAGCAGAGAATTTTTGAATAGTCACTAGGTTACCTCAATGGGGATGTGTATTTCCCCAACAAGCAAATCATACTTCATCTTGACACGAGGAATAGGGCATTCAAAGGTCCCAATAAGAATCGATGAAGTCTTTTTGATAGCATTGATGCAATGTACTCGATACTGTTTCTTCGGAAAGTGCACCGTATGCTCATTACCGTTGACATGGAAAGTGACATTGCCTTTGTTGCAATCTATAACAGCCCCTGCAGTGTTTAAAAAGGGTCTTCCAAGGATGAAAGCCATGGCATCGTCCTCGGGAATATCCAAGATAACAAAGTCTGTTAAGATAGTGGTATTTGCAACCATAACAGGCACATCCTCGCAAACGCTGATAGGGAAAGCAGTTGATTTGTCGGCCATTTGCACAGAGATTTCAGTGGGTGTCAACTTATCCAGTTCAAGTCTACGATAAAGAGAGAGAGGCGTAACACTAACACCGGCTCCAAGGTCGCATAAAGCAGTTCTAACGTAGCTGCCTTTAATGGAGCAAGGTATAGTGGGCACACCGGGATCACCTAGTTTCTTAGGAGTTCCACCCTTGAAGGTATACTTAGCAAGCATGGTGGAAATCTCAACCTCAGGTATCCTCCTCTTATTAGTCACAATATCTTTCTTGTACTTAGCATACGGAGACATCTTGAGCATATCTGTCAAACGCATCTGCAGAAAGACAGGTCTGATCATTTCAACGAATCGCTCAAAATCCTCATCATCTTTTTTCTTGGATGGTTTGGGAGGAAAGCGCATGGGTTTCTGAACCCATGGTTCCCTTTATTTACTATGCTTCCTAGCAGCAAAGTAATTCTTACCGTATCTCTTAGTCTTAGGCTGTGGGTTATCAAGATCAGGTTGCATCTCCACATCCTTTTCATTGCTAGGTTGAGCATCTTCATGAACATCACTATTGATATTATCATTAGGCTCATGTTCATCACCAGATTGTCTTTCAACATCAGAGACAGAGGCATCGTTTGGACTCTCAGGTGTAGTAGCAACAAGATTGCTAGCGTGCAGGTTCCTATCATCTTTCTTCTTCTTTCTAGGATGACTAGGTGCATCAGTGCTAACTCCTTGAGAATCTTGTTCAATTCTCTTCGGATGACCCTCAGGATACAAAGGTTCCTAAGTCATTCTACCGCCTCTAGTGATGACTCTGACGGAATTGTCATTCAAATCATTGAGCAAGTCATTCTGAGCTTTAAGTACTTGTTCTACCTGAGTAGTAACCATAGAGGCATGTTTCCTCAGAAGCTTAAGATCATTGACATTTCTGTCCACACAAGCACTTAAATGACTAGGAATACGAGCATTCTGTTCCAATTGTCTGCTAACATAATCATTGAAACTCTATTGTTTGGCAACAAAGTTATCAAATTCATCCAAGCATAAGCTAGAAGGTTTATCAAAAGGAATATCACTCTCATCAAACCTACGCAGAGAGTTTACTTCTACTACCTGTATCGGGTTATCAAGACCATGGATCTCTTCGATAGGTGGTAGATTTTTGACATCTTCAGATTTAATGCCTTTCTCTCGCATAGATTTCTTGGCTTTTTCATATTTTCAGGACTGAGGAATAGAATAACTCTTTTCTTCGGAGTTGGCTTAGGAGGTGGTTCAGGAATAGTCCAAGCATTCTCATTGCACAAGATGTTATTCAGTAGAATCTCAGCTTGTTCTACAGTTCGTTCCCTAAAAACACAACCAGCACAACTATCTAGATGGTCTTTGGAAGCATCGGTAAGTCCATTATAGAAGATATCAAGTATTTCATTCTTCCCAAGAGGGTGATCACGCAAAGCATTCAGTAGCTGGATGAGCCTCCCCCAAGCTTGTGGGAGACTCTCTTCTTCAGCTTGAGCAAAGTTGTATATTTCCTCCAAGGCAGCTTGCTTCTTATGGACAGGGAAATATTTTTCAGGGAAGTAGAGGACCATATCCTGGGGGCTACGCACACAACTAGGATCAAGAGAAGTGAACCAGGTCTTAGCATCATCCTTTAGCGAGAAAGGAAACAACTTGAGGATATAGTAGTGGCGGATCTTTTCCTCACTAGTGAATAGGGTAGCTATATCGTGCAGTTTGGTAAGATGGGTTACAACCGTTTCAGACTCATAACCGTGAAAAGGATCAGATTCGACTAGAGTGATTAACTCAGGGTCGACAGAGAATTCATAATCCTTATCGGTCACAAAGATAGGCGAAGTAGCAAACTTCAGGTCGTATTTCATCCTGGCGTTCAGAGATTTTTCTTTCCACTTGCGCAGTAATTTCTCAACATCATAGCTATCCTTACACGCAAGAAAATCCTCAGCTATCTCTCCCTCCATAACCCAACGCGTATCAGACATATCAGGCAATTCAGGCATAGGAGAGCTAGTTCTAGCATGCAAAATATCAGTTTCTACTTCAATGGCATCAGCAGTTTCAGAAGTATCATCACATCTAGCAGCAACTCTAGCAATTTGTGCATCAAGGAATGCACCTAGTGGCAAAGTAGTATCAAGCATAGCATCATCATAAGCATCATGGGCAGCAGAAGTAGCATCATCAAGCACAGGCGACATATCAAGATTTCTAGCAGGAGGTGAAGTCACAAACTTACTCATAACTGAAGGTGAATCAAGTGCAGAGCTAGATGGCAGTTCCTTACCTGTCCTCGTAGTTGAGGGCAAGATTTCAGTTCTTGGATCTTTCGGATTCTTCATAGTGATCAGCAGACGTAAATCCCAAGTGACTCAGAGAATATAGATGTGCTTCCCCGACAACGGCGCCAGAAAATAGTCTTGATAACCCACAAGTGTAGGGGATCGCAACAGTTTTCGAGGGTAGAGTATTCAACCCAAATTTATTGATTCGACACAAGGGGAAGCGAAACATTATTCTCAAGTATTAGCAGCTGAGTTTGTCAATTTCAACCACACATGAAAGATTAGTGTCTGCAAGCAAATATCAGTAGCAAAGTGGTATGATAGCCACGGTGCCAGAAAAAGATCTGTTGATGGCAGACTATTCCTAACTTGTTGTATCAATGGCTCCAGTAAATAGCACGTTGACGGGGGACTATTCTTCCTAGCAACGGCTCCAGAAAAGTCTTGCAACAGGTAACAACAAAGTAGCAAGTAACAGCAGGAGTGACAGCAGTAGCAAGGAACAGCAGTAGTGACAGCAACAGCAGTAGCAACAATAGTAGCGACAAAGTAACGTAGCAAGGACCAATAGTAAAAGACTCGTAGGCATTGGATCGGTGATGAATGAGTATGTCAGATGTGATTCATCATGTAACAACTATAACACGGAGAGATATGTAACTAGCTCCCGTTCGTCAATCTAATGTAGGCATGTATTCCGTATGTAGTCATACGTGCTTAGGGAAAAGAACTTGCATGACATCTATTGTCCATCCCTCCCGTGGCAGCGTCATCCTAATGGAAACTACGGGATATTAAGGTTCCCCTTTTAATAAAGAACCAGACCAACGCAGTAACACTTGGTGAATACATGAAGTCCTCATACTATGGTCATCTCCGGGAGTGGTTCCGGCTATTGTCACTCCGGGGTTGCCGGGTCATAACACATAGTAGGTGACTACAACTTGCAGGATAGGATCTAAAACACACATATATTGGCGACAACATAATAGGTTCAGATCTGAAATCATGGCACTCGGGCCCTAGTGACAAGCATCAATCTCAGAACATAGTGGATACTAGGGATCAATCCCCGTCAAAACTAACTCGATTACATGATAGATCTCATCCAACTCATCACCGTCCAGCAAGCCTATGATGAGATTACTCACGAACGATGAAGAGCCGCATGGAATTGGCGATGGAGGAAGGTTGATGATGACGATGGCGACGATTTCCCCTCTCCGGAGCCCAGAACGGACTCCAGATCTGCCCTCCAGATGAAGAACAAGGGGTGGCGGCGCCTAGTATCATGAAACACGATGAATCCTTCTCTCTGATTTTTTTCCGGGCGTGACGGAATAAATAGAGCTGAGTTTGGAGGCGGTGGCGCCACATGGGCCCCACAAGCCCTCATGGCGCGGCCAGGGGGGTCGCCGCGGCCCCTGGGCTTGTGGCCCACTGGCACACCTCCTCCGGTGGATATTTGCGCAGGTATTTTTCATTTATTCCAGAAAATTCTCCGTAAATTTTCAGGACATTCCGAGAACTTTTATTTCTGCACAAAAACAACACCATGGCAATTGTGTTGAAAACAGCGTTAGTCCGGGTTAGTTCCATTCAAATCATGCAAATTAGAGTCCAAAACAAGGGCAAAAGAGTTCGGAAAAGTAGATATGATGGAGACGTATCATGCCGCACGCCCAAGTAGTCTGTGTAAGCATTGATATTGTATAAGAGGTGCCAGGACTGATCTTGACCGCCCTCGCAACATGCAGGAGTGCAAAGGGCTGGCTTCTCTATTGAGCCTAGGTAGGGCTACGACGTGTTGATCTCTCGAGGGCGGGAATGACCTAGGAAAGTGTGTCCAACCGTTGTTGATCGAGCGTGTTGGGAAATGTGGTGCACCGCTGTAGGGATGATATATCTATTCGAATAGCCATGACCACGGTAATAGGACGACTTGGAGTTGTATCCCAATCTAATAAAACTAGAATTTTAAATTAAATTGAAATGTTGGCTCTCGGATTTGTTTCTCGCTGGGAGTCAAGGAAGAATATTTGGGTGTGCTTAATAAATTTGCTACAACATAAATATGACATATGTGTTACTAATATATACTCTTCTACTGCTCCAAGACACTCAAGACGCTAGTCTTCGATAGGAATAGGCATTCTCTCTATTCTAGCATATCTGCAACTAGTCCAAAGATATAGCCCCATTCCTTTGATATTGATGCATACTTACCATAGGTCTGATGTTAGTCTTGCGAGTACTCTGGATGACTACTCATCATTGCTTTGCTCCCCCTTTTCTTCTTGATACAATTGCACGACCAAATGTTGGAGCACAGGAGATGGCTGATCCCGCGAACAACTACTACCCCGACGGAGCCTACTACTATGTGGAGGTCGGTGATGACCAGGAGTAGTTAGGAGTTTCCCAGGCAGGAGGCCTTGCCTCTTCGTTCCATGTTATGTTTGTGCTAGCCTTCTCAAGGCAAAACTTGTTGTCTTATGTTTGTACTAAGATATTATTTGTGTCCGCTGACTCATGTGTATCCGAGTTTATGTATTCGAGCCCTCGAGGCCCATGGCTTGTAATATGAAGCTTGTATGACTTTATTTTGTGTTTAGAGTTGTGTTGTGATATCTTCCCACACTACAACAAGAACCCCCTTTCAGCAACGCATTGATGTGTTGTTGTATGTCAATATAAGTGTTGCTAAGGCCTACACCAATGGATTAATATGTGTTGCCGTAGGTGGCGTTGGAAGGGCCTACAACAACGTATATAAATGCGTTGGTAAACGGCATGAAAAAACGTTGCAGGCTGGCAACGTATATAACTAGATTCTAACAACACTTTCTATGTGTTGCTCGCTGCATTGTACAATAGGATTTGCAAATGGGCACAACAGATCATTGCAACATATAGAGGTGTTGCTAAAGTTTATGAACTGTGATTCCATATATTGTTGTCAGAATGATATGGTTAGTGCTGACAATACATGGAGCCACAATATAACAAACATAAAGGTCTCATATATTAATTTGACTTTGTTGCTTTAATAAGAACATGATCCAAAGGATGCAATGAGATACTAAAATAATAGCTAAGTCTAGACGTTTCAATCAATGCCTCAACCATTCTAAAACATAATGTTTGAAATATCCACACTAGAGATGACATCCTAAAACACTACATAAGACCATCGAATAGGAGCCCCATTCTCCACCTTGCAATCAACATCTGGGCCATGCGTCATCAATTTATCTTGGCAATCTACAATAATAAAGAAATGATATCAACAAGTTATTGTAGAGAAAACAAGGCTAAGAGTGGTAAAATTAAAGAAGAAAGAACATACAAAGGTTGAAGGCCATGCAATAATTAATCCTGCTGCATGACCAATAATGTTGACCTTTTTTAGAGGTCGTATCAATGGACCTGATTTTGCCATTGTAGCATCAATTCGCACTGCCCAGAATTGATTACCAAGACGAACACCCTCAACTTTGCATTCTGGATCAGTGCTTTGGAGTGTACCAAAAGCAACATTCTTGTTTGGATTTCCCAAGCTCTTCAAAAATACTATAGTGCCAATATGTTCGTAAACGAGAAAACCATTTGTACTATAAGCAATTTGAAACATGCACATAATCATGCGTAACATAAACTTAATACCCATACATCTATCGAGTCGGCACCCATGCAATTTGTTGTACAGCATTGTTGTTTCTGTAGATATTTTATGCAACATCAGTATGCAATATACTTAAAGCCGAAGAACTGAAAGGGAGAATAATAAGATTTAGAAGATGTATGTCATACATTGGCATTCTTTGTTGCGTTACCTCCTCTTGACATCTTACTAATGCTCTGGCCACCATGCTAATGGCAAGATGCAAAATAATCAGAATAACTTAAGAAGGAAAAACTGAATATATATGTACACATGATGAATCACAATTAAATATTCATATATGATGTCTACATATATATATGTACACATGATGAATCACAATTAAATATTCACATATGCTGTCTACATCATTATGCAAAAGAAAGACTGAAATAACAATGTGAAGGTATTTTTCATCTTGGTCAAAGTGGCTGCACTTTATCTCTTAGGTTGTTATCTCGCATAGTTTTACGCAATATTGAAATTGTTATATATGTCAGACATCATTTCTAGCATGCGTATGCACTAGAAATGTGCAAAAAAAAAATCTTGACGCATGAGAGCAGAGATGCATTGTGAAAATAAGCTTTAGAAGATTAGAAGATATGTAGTGCAGTAACCTTATTTGCACTAGAGTTTTCCTTCTCTTGTTGCACATTTTCAGCATGGATAGAAGCATCTTTGTTCTATGACAGAAGATATATTATAAGATTTGGAAGAATTGTAATAAACATTCCTACCATGAGACGAGTAAGTAACAATTAATTGTTGCTCAACCATATTGGACTCCAAACTATACATAAATGAACATACCTTATCCCTAGAAAGGCGTTTGTTTGATAGTTGCATCTCCATGTCATATATAAACTTTTCCTTGCTCTGTAATGAATGGCAAGAGGTGATTAATTTCTATAAAATAAAACAGAAATATATTAATGCATGCATACGCTACCATTACATTCTTCTTCTTCACAACAGTACCAAGTTGTTGACTACGAGCGTCGTTGTATACTCTGCGTCGATTGAAACAAAATAAGAAAATGGGCATATTAATCTAAATGACTTGGAATTTATTATTGTTATATTCTATAGATAAATACTTTTTGTTTCGAATATGTATTGCCAACACAAAGAGCATCTTGAGATGTAGACTTCCGGCCAAAAGAATCATGTAACGAGAACCTAACAATTAGTACATGTATTGAATAATGAAGAGAATTGTAAAGATAAACAATTTCTCTTTTTGAAATAGATTCAGAGTTGAGAATAAATAAGCCACAACATCTATGCAATGCGTATCTAGTGTTTTATATCTGATTTCATTGGTGTATCATCATAAAAGTTTGTACGGTAATCTTCTCAAGATTCTTGACATTGGTATAAGTTCAGAAAGGGAAGGAGTTAGTAACCTTATCTCCACTAGTGTTTTCCCACTCTTGCTGAACATTTTCATCATGGACCAAAGTTTCATTGCTCTGTGACAAAAGATATACTATCAGATTCGTGAGAACAATAATAAAAAATCACAGTGGAAAAATGTGTGAGTAATTCCAAATTTGTACTCAACCATGTCTGATTCCAAACAATATATCAATGATCATACCTCATCCATAGAAGGACGTTTGTCTGATGGTTGCATCTCCATGTCTTTCAGAAATGTTTTCTTGCTGTGTAATGAATGTCAAGAGATGATTAATTTCTTTAACAAGAAAATAGAAATGTATTAATGCATCCATACACTACCATCACATTATTCTGCTTCCCAACAGTACGAAGTTGTTCACTATGACCGTCGCCATAAATTCTCTATCAATTGATACCAAACTAGATTAATAACATAATTGTAAAATGGCTTCAAAATATTTATTATACCTTTCTAAAGACACATACTTTTCTTTTTGAATTTGTCTTGGCAATAGAAGGAACATCTCGAGATGCAGATATCTGATCCAAAGAACCCTGTAACTACTACCTAAGAATTAGTACATATATTGAATAATGGATAAATTCTTCGAATTTACCTGACCTTCGGAGTTTTTGTTCTTCGCTTTTAGTTCCAAAATCTCAGCGTCTTGCTTTTCCACTTTGTTCTCCAGCTTCTCCATCTTCAGTCTAATAGCCAAAAGATCTTCATTCGATGTATCCTGCAATGAACTAAGGTGTATATTCTGAAAGTGGCGTGAAGTTGATACATCAAAGACTTGATTTGGATCTGGAACACGTCCCAGGCCATGAATATGTCTAGGCTTGTCTGCGCCAAGTACCGCATTCAAAACATCTCCTTTCCATGTTGTCTTTCCTGTACTAGTATCTACTAAAGATGGATTCTCTGTTATACGCTCCTTCAAATCAACCTATATACATGAATAGTGTATGTCAAAACAATGTGCTAAACAACACTATAATTTTGAATAAAAGTGTCGATACTATACCACTTGTTCATTCATTTTCTTGTCGCTTTTATGCTTATGAGTATGAATGTATAAGACAACCCTGTGTGGGTACTTCTTTTCTGGATCCTTTAGTCTCTATTGGTCAAATGGTTAACTTATTAAATACCTGCAGTACAAATGGGATGTAGATGCATATAGTCTGAGTTCTCATAAACTGACCAGCTCTTCTCGAACTCGTGGAAAACTCTTAGTTCCAAACGTGTGTTTGGACTTCCTCATCGCACAATTTCTCCTATTTGTCTCACTTATCCCCTATCAAACAATTGTATAATGTATGCACAAGTATTTTTCAGAATTTTGCACCATGACTGAGGAACATGTACATAACAAATCTGGTGACAGTATACATACATGTGCCTTTGGGGTCATCCAATTACTGACAAGAGTAATCCACTGGTCCTTAATCACACCCTTTGGAACATTGGTGTTATTCGCTGCCATGCTCTTATTTGCATCAAAGTATAATGCTTTCAGATCTGACTTATGTTCCCCCCATCTATCTCCAATTTTTTTAAGATAATCTTTTCCATGCGAGGAGGGTAAAGAAATGTCATCTACATTTCAAATAAAACTATGTTTATGATAATGCTAGTATGCAAAGCATAATGATGTCAGCAAAAGAGATTTAATGTACTCTGAATATACCTTTACTTGCGCTAGTATATCCCTTTTGTTTCTTTGTTCATTTGTCGTTTTTTCTCTCTCTCCTATTAGCTTTCTCCAGTCCTTGTAGCTCAAACTACACAATTTTCCATTCCTAGCAACTGTGCTAAGAAAATTCCCAAGACGTGCAGCTTCCTTTCCAATTGGTTGGTTTATATCATTGAAGTGGACCACAATTCTCTGTCCTTTCGGAACATTCCATGTTTCTTTTAGCCTTGTCCTCCCACGCTTGGTTGTTTCTCCATTTTCATCTAATCATGCATAAGTTTCCAAAACATTTATAATTCTAATTTTGTTCTATTTTGGAGAAGATGGTACTGCAATGCTGATTCTAATTCTATTTTTTCAGAATGTTTGGCGTAGTGTCAAAAGGTAATTACCTTGTTCATTAGCAACAGTGTCGTCCTGGTACTCTTCATCATCACTATCATTCAAGCCTTCTTCAACATTACAAGATGATGGTTGAACATGAGATGACTCAACATCTTTGCACATGGTGTTCTCATGTTCAATATGTTCCTCAGTCATGTATTCATCATTGCATTCAACAACATGTAGTTTACTTCGTGTCATATCAACTCTAGGAGGAAAACCAACTCACAACCTGAAAAAATGTAAATGAAACATCAATATGTTCCTCTGAATCACACCCGCATAAACCAATTTGACAGGGAAACATCAATATGTACGTACGAATTAACACTATTTAGTGAAGCCAATGATGCTTGTCTATTTATTCATTTACGAGTGTACACAAAGAAAACTACTGCGATCTCTATGTATTAATTTAGTGCATAGTACACAAAGAAAGCCAATGATTTATTTATTTAGGGGAAACACTTTCCGTCATACGACTGATCCTGGACTCTGTTCATCCATTGAAAACATGACAATAACTGGAATCTCTTCATCCATTGAAAACATGACAATAACTAGACTCTGTTCATCCATTGAAAACATGACAATAACTGGACTCTGTTCATCCATTGAAAACATGAAAATAATAATGAGCCTTTGGATTTGCAGAGGCAAGAGAGCTTTGAGGAGCTGCAACACCTGTTTGTGGACATGTTCCAGTCTGATATTGACTCAGGATTTTGCAATGGACCTGCCGAGGGCCATCATGACCTCGTCGCCATCCCCACAAACTCCACTAGCTACAGAGGCAGAAGCAGCCTCATGTAACGGCACTAACAAGCGTGGCTCATCAGCCATGAGCCGTGGTGTATTAGCTTTGCTTAATAAGTTCAGCATCAGAAACCCAAGTGATGCAAAATCTAGCTCCACCACTGGATGTAACTTGTGGGCAGATGGGAGAGCTTGGGATTTCGTGGACGCAGCCGTTACGGGGAGCTATTCGCTCGAAGAAGTGTCCAAGTGCATCCATGTTGGGCTCTTGTGTGTCCAGGACAGCTCCAGTTCTAGGCCACACATGTCGTCGGCCCTATCCATGCTCGACAGTGAGACCATGCGTCGCACAGCACCACAACAACCTGTGTATTTTGCACGGATAAACTACGAAACCAGCGTTTCCAATGCGAATAAATCCACCATGATTTTTGGGTGCAACTAATTCTATGAAGCGAAAGACATGGAAACTAAATTCAGAAAGACACAATATTCAGACAGACACAAGATTCAGACAGAGAATTAGGTCGGGGGCGGAGGAAGGGCGCCAGGGGCTAGCAGGAGCGAGGAGTGGTGCACTGATGCAGGCATTAGGTAGGGGCAGAGGATGGGCACCAGATCAGCGGCGACAACGACACCAGCAGTGGGAGCGACGGCGACAGGTCGGAGGAAGGGTGCATGCAAGAGAGATCCAGGGGGAGGCACTAATCTGCAATCGGAGAGATGGTCTGCCGTCGTTAGTCGCCGGAGATGGCCTAGAATCGCCTGTCGCCGCCACTCGCCGGAGAAGGCCCAGAATCGTCTGCCGCCGCGAGCCGGCAGAGATGACCCACGATTTGTGTTCAGCCACGACTTGAGCTGTTGAGATAAACGGGGGAGGTGCATAAGATTTTTGGTCAGTTACCTTAATTTGGAGGGAAATAAAAAACTAGAGGGAAAAGACCGAGGGAAAGAGGATAAATAGAAATTCGTTTTTGAGTATTATTTTCCGTTCATTTTTAGTATTATTTTTTGAGTATGGTATAAAAATAGCATTACTCTCAAATTCTTTTTTGAGTATGATATAAATCAACTGAAGTGAAATGAAATAGTGTGTATATTATTTTCCGCTCATTGGCTGAACTTGGGATTGGATTTCAAAAATGACCCAAGTATGTGTTCATTTTGTCAATGTATTCAAAAAAGAGCAAAATTGATCAAGGCTAGTTTACTTCTTCTTTCGTCCATAATATAAAAGTTGTTTTGCCTCTCCGCTCCTGCGACCGTGTCGGCCCCGTGGGGCGATCGGCCGCAGCCAACCTCCCCTTTCATCCAGCCCCGCCTTCTCCCTCACCTTTCCGCCGCCGTCTCTAGCACCCCTTGCCCTTACCCTCCCAGTGGCTCTCCAACGTGGGGCGGAGCTGCACCAGGGGGTGCTCCTAGGCGGCGGCGTTCCAGGTGGCGGTGGGGCTCCCCGGCTTGGCGTCGACGGTGGAGGTGGATCTCCTCATGCTCGGATAAGTAGCTAGGAGTGAAATATGACTTATCTCATTGGCTTCGTGTTGGTGTTTGGCTGGTTGGCTCTGGTTGGGTGGTGGGGTGTGGAGTGCGGAAGAAATCCTTGTTGGTTCGTCTAGATCCGATGCGGTGAAACCGGCGGCTGCAATCCCCTACGTCCTTCCACGTGTCGGGGAAAACCCTAGGACTCGTCCGGGCAACAACGTCGTCGACCGTCACATCCCTTCTTGGAGGTGTTATTTGGCAAACGGCGGGTCGGAGCCTCGGGCTGTGGTGGTTTGTCTCTGGAAGGCGCAGCGGTGGCGTATCATCCGCTCTTTGTCGAGCTAACGCTGTTGACATTTGTTTCTTTTTTGTTTTTTGGGCTTGGTGTGCTATTCGCCCTAGCAATAATCTGTCTACGGTGGTACATTCTGGCACGCGAGAGACGGAGGTCCTACACATGGTAGATTCCGGCACGCATGAACATGCCATGGCGGAGTGGTGCCGACAATCCCCGCTTGAAGTCCTCGACGAGCGCGCATTCTTCGCAAAAAGGAGGGCGGAGAGGACACCATCGGGTTGGAGGAAGGCGACGAGGAGTAGTTTATTTTATTATTATTATTTATGTACGAGGAGCAAATATGTACAAGTTCCTCAAAGTTTGACTGGAATATTAAGTTAACTTGTGATGGAATTACAAAATAATTATAGTAAATTTGTGTAACTCAGTCAAGAACGGAGAAAGCTTAGCCAAGACTAGCTTGATGGCTTTCAGCTCACCGTACCTCAAAGTACAGGATTTGTACATAGTTTTATATCTAATTTAAATTCAATTTTTTTGTTGTTCTGTTCACCCATTTTAGATACAAAACAAAAGGAGAAAATAAACCATGTTGATTTTAATTGTAACTAGAACAAGGAGAAATTTACATGGGGCAACATTGTTTTCCACATCCTCAATGAGATTTCTAATTGTAACATAAAGTTTTGGTATATCAACTGTTCTCTCAGCTAATGTTACATGTTCATCACGAGCTGCCTCATATGTAAGAGCAACATTGCTTTGCACATCTTCAGTTAGCTCACTGTTGTTTGCATAAGCGCTGTTGTTGATTGCTTATGTTTCCACGGCTTCAGTATCCTTCACATTTTCTCCTCGCAGATCACTTGTTGATGTGTTTCCTTCCATTTCAGCAGGTTCACTCTTCTTGATCTCTTCTATGTCTGGCTCTTGCAGTTGTGGGGCAGCATTATTCTGAAATTGACTTCACCCCGAGCATCTACTACAGAAATATTATCTTTCATTAAGAAAATTGTAGATCTCACAGTATTGTAAAGATAAGCTAGAATTTTCAAACCTAGCTGGGCAAATCAAGACATTAGAAGCAAACCTTTCATTTAGTCCAAAGCTTCAGGATCAGAACTTGCAATAGGATCTACAGTTGTTCCTTCTATATCTCTTCTAATCCACATTTCATTCCCATGTGTAGTGTCAAAAAGGTCACCCAGATTACTGGCATGATAAGGCTCACTTTCTATATCATTCCATTCTTCACCCATGTCAAAATTGTCTCGAGGAGTCACCTTCGTCACAAATGACCATCCAGGATTTGTACGGTCTTTCGTATAGAAAACTTGGTCAACTTGATTGGCAAATACAAAAGGCTCATCCTCTATCTTCTCGCCACTATGGACTTGCTGTGAAACATTCACAAGCGTACGACCAAACCTATCCTTTTTTACTTCTCTTTCTTTAGTACTATTAACCTATTCACATTTAAATAGGACCACCGAAAATTTTCTATAATAATCCAACTCAATTATGTCCACTATCTTTCGATAGTAGAAGACATCTCCAAGTATAGGGTTAGTATCTCCTTCAGAAGCATAACTTGATGTTCTTGCGGTCAAAACAATCCCACTGTTTTGAGTCTTCTTGTCATAACGCCTGGGTCTAAATCTATATCCACGGGTACAGAATCCTATGTATCTTCGTGCAACCTCAATTGGACCACGAGCCAACCATCTAATGTCATCATCGATGCTGTCAGTACCCCTTTGCTGCTCCAGCTGCATTACCTACACCAACAACGGAACTTAGATAACATAAACTCAAAATCATAAAACAAATAACATGGAACTTACATGATCTCTAAACCATTCAGGGAAGTTTGTATGCTGCATGCGCTCAATGGTTTTTAGTGCTAGGCACTTGTTGCGGTTCTTCCTTTTTAGTTCAGCACCATGAGCTCTACAACACATATAAACACAATTTTAGATCAAAAAATTAGTCAACATGCTAACAAGTTAAGGTAAGACATTTACATGAGATATGGAGTGACAACATCACAGTTGTACAACACAAATCTATGGGCTTGTACGGACTTCATATCATTCAAAGTGTAGGTGCGTGGTTTTCCCAATGGATTCCCTACTGGAGGAAATAATGTGGATTCATTTGCATACATGGCAGATTCATTCTCATTTGGTTTGTCATGATTCCTTGATGGTTGGTTCTGCTTAGTGGAGAAACCCTCTAAGTATCTTGAACAAAAGGCCATACACTCATCCGCCAAATATGATTTTGCAATTGAACCCTGAGGGCAAGCTTTGTTGCGAACATATGACTTCAATTTACCAAGATACCTGCACACATGTAAAGAAATCAATTTAGTAGGTCTCATATGACATCACTTGTGCCAATATTGCACTTTTCTTAGCATCACAATTTTACCTTTCAATAAAGTACATCCAACGGTAGCAAACTGGTCCAGCAAGTTTACATTCAGTTGCTAAATGGACAACTAAATGAACCATGACTGTGAAAAAACCAGGAGGGAATATCATCTCCATTTTGCAAAGTGTGATTCTAATAGATGCTTCCAAACGATAAAGCTCATTTACATGGAGAACTTTTGAACATATTCCTCGGAAGTAAGCAGATAATTCAAATAGTACTGTTGTGACATGGTCTGGAAGAATACTCGTCAAAGCGATAGGCATGAATTGTTGCAGTAGGACATGGCAATCATGTGTTTTTAGCCCAGAATTTTTTCCTTCGGCAGACTTCACACATTTAGATATATTTCCACAATAGCCATCAGGAACCATTATAGACTCAAGAACTTCAAGGAACAATTTTATCTCACTTCTGGACATGGTAAATAATGTCGGTGGTAAATAAAACTTGCCTGAAGGTTGTTTCTCTAGATGCAGGTCCTCTCTAATATTCATTTCTTTAAGATCTAGACGAGCAGAAATATTATCTTTTGACTTCCCATCTAAACCTAAAAGTGTGCCCAAAACATTATCACACACGTTCTTCTCTATGTGCATCATGTCAAGATTATGATGAACGAGATTATAGTCCCAATAGGGTAATGTAAATAGACTACTTAATCCCTTATAAGTTTTTGACTGCTTAAAATCACCAAGAGCCTTTATTTCTTCTTCGACCTGATGTCCATAGTATGTTCGAGGCTCTGCTCTATGCTCTGCTGTTCCATCAAAAGACTTTTCATCAAAACGAAACTTATGACCAGGTGGCAGAAATCGGTGGTGACCCATAAAGCATGATTTCTTTCCATGTTTCAATCGTTTGGACCATGCATCTGCACCGCATGGTGGACATGCAAATTCTCCATGCACCTTATGTGAAGAAACCATTCCTAAAGCTGGCAAATCATTTATAGTCCATAACATGATTGCTCGCAAAGTAAAGGTTTCATTTTTAGATACATCATATGCCTGAATTCCATTCATAAATAAGTCTTTCAAGTCATCCAAAAGTGAATTATCAAAGATAGCAAAAGATATTATCGCCTGGACTTTTGGACCCAGGAATTATCAAAGATAGCAAAAGATAAGATTCTTTCATGCACAACCATGGCGACAGATTATATATTACCAAAACAACTGGCCAACAACTATAACTAGAACTCAGCATCCCATAGGTATTAAATCCATCAGTGCTCAAGCCAAACCGTATATTACGACAATCAGATGCAAGACTTGAGTACCTTTCATCTAAAGCCTTCCATGCTGGGGAATCGGTCGGATGTCGTAGTGCACCATCCTTAATGCGCTCTTCATCATGCCATCACAAAAGAGGTCCTGTCTCTTTGCACATGAACAATCTTTTCAACCTATCCTTGATTGGAAAGTAACGTAAAACTTTGCATGGTGTTGCTTTTTTATTTCCTTCTTTGTTAACTTTGTTTCCGGTGCTTTATCTTTCCACCTCGAGGCCTTGCAGATTGAGCAAAATCATCATTTTCTGTGTCTTTCCAGAAAAGCTAGCTATTATTTGGGCAAGCATGATTTTTTTTTATAATCTAGGCGAAATTTTGAAACAGTCTTCTTAGCCTCATAGAAATTCTGGGGCAGCTCATTTCCATTTGGAATGGCCATGCGTAGAGTATCAAGTGGATCTCCAAATGACTTGTGAGACCATTTGTTCATGGATTTTCTATTAAACAAAATGACAAGTAATGATAACTGTGATAATCCACATCCCGACCATAAAGGCTTCTTTGAATCATCGATCAATATGTAAAATTCCTCAGCTTCTAAATGTGGTCCATGTTGATTCGGTGGATCTGGACTCTCACTCATTAGCACATCATCATAAATATTCCTAAAAGCATCTACGCCATGTTAGCAAGCATTTCTTCATTGTGAGGTTGTGGTTGGTGATCATCATTGTTCTCATCTAAAGATTCACCATGAAAAACCCATTTGTCATAACTCTGAAGAATTCCATTATAGATCAAATGATCACGGACATCATCCTTTGACAGCAAAGAAGTGTGCACGCATTCTTCACATGGACAAAGGATCGTGGTATCTTCTGTCTTATCCTTATATGATAATTCCAAAAAACCATCTACGCCAGCAAAAGTACCGGCTACTTCCTCTAGGATAATGCAAAAGTACCTTGGTGATTTGTACATCCATAGACACTCTGCAATACAGGGTTTAATTGTCATTGTAAGGTTGAATTCTACTTAATCTGATTTTCCAGTTACCGATCAAGACAAGTTATGTCTAACAACCATAAGCAGACCATAAAAATATCAAACTTAGACTTTTTCTAGCAAACTTCATCATCAAGGACATAAATATTTTCCAAATATGAAGTAGATAAGATCATACAAGAGATGAAAAGGGCGAGAAGCTTTACCTATGCTGGGCCGTGTCTTTGGTGTTGGTGTAGGCGGCAATTTTCAGACTGCTGGTCGATGGTATAGATGTGACAAAAATTCTGAAAGAGAAAACAAAATAGCTCATGTTTCTTTAGAGTTGTTTTATAGCATGATCATACTACCCTAACAATCAAATTTTCTCTCAACCAACAAGGACATGTATATCATCCATATATTTCCCAATGGGCATGACTAGTTTGTCAATAGAAGAATACATTTTATAGTAATAGGACTACATGATCAACAACACTACACCACAATAATCTTTTTCAAAACTACAAGCTAATGAAACCGAACATGCATGCTACAGTTTGGTGCAGGTTTTCTACTAATCGATGCATAGCCTATTACACGAAATTGGGAGGACCTCATGATCGAACTTTGACTGAATTTACTTATATAGATGTATCTACAAATTCAGTTTGTTAATATGACTTCTTGAATAGCATATGCAGATGATTATGCTAGATAGATATACTTAATTGACTTCACCGGCATCAAGTTCAGTTTAGGTGTCAGTTTTTTATCGGGTACAAGAATAAATCTGTATTTATCTTCACACTTTCAGACAAAGAGATGAATTGCAGGTGATTCAGTTCTTATAACCAGCGGAATAAATGTCTGTTTCAGACAAGAGATGAAGAGGGTGAGCGAAGGTCACCTATGCAGGGGTGCTTCGCTCGTACAACGTCAGGTGAGGCGGCGATTGGCATACGACTGGCTCGCGGCGCTGCTAGGTGCGGGGATCCAGGGAGAGTAGTGTCAACACGGTGTTGGCGGCGTGGGTAGCAAGGGATGGCGGCCTAGGAGGGGCTTTGGACGGTCGGGCGTGCAGTATGGGGAGGGGGCTTGGGGCCGGCGGCGGAAGTGAGATGGCTCGGTGGCAGCGCAATAAGGAGAGGCGGTCTGGGAGGGTGGAGGTGGAGGGGAGTTCTTCGTCCTTAGGGCTCAGGTATAAATCAGGGGCGACGGTGGGAGGTGGGATTCCTCGGCGGCGGCGTGTTCTCACAGGTCACGGCGGGATTCTTCGGCAGCGAGATTTGGATTCACGTAATTCTAGGTATTTGATCCTTACATTATTATACGATTTATTGGAAAATAAGAGAATATAACCAATAAATAAGGGAAACAAAAAAACGTTATTATTATTTAAAGGGCCCACGAGTCAGAATTCTAGATGAGAGGACATTTGTTCCTCCCGTCCATTAACACATAGCAACACAAAACTACAACATATGGCATTCGTTGTTGTCCATATAGCGACAACGGATGTCCTTGCCAATGTATATATGCGTTGGAATGATGATATATTGCAGCGCATTCTCAAAGCGTTGCAAACTATGCATTGCTATATGGGGGTTCTTGTTGTAGTGCCATGAGTCCCTAATCTTGGTCGTATGCATTTGCGTGTATGATTAGCGTACGATTAAATTGGGGCGTCACACCCATCACGCTTAAGGCTTCGTCAAGATGACTGTTGCAGTGGCACCATCGCCATCCGTCATTTCAAAAATGACACTGTACGCACCCTCGAGCACGCCTACAAGGCCGTCGCCACCGCATACCCCACCAACGAGGACATCCCTGGGCTTGTCGATGAAGCACCTACGAATAAGATGCCCCTCCTTCCTCAGGAGCGGATTGGATCCAAGAGGGCGTCATCGGATGGGGATAGGACATGCCCCTCCCGCGCCATTAGAACGCCCCCACCCCCAAATAGGAAGGCACGTTCATCACCTTCCTCCAGGAAAGCCCTAGTGCATCATCATGGATATCATCAAGCATGTCCGGCCTGCCGAGGGAGGTGAACGAGCACCACTCAACTGCGTGCCAGAGTGCACGACCTGTCAGCAAGTCTAATGATGCAGGAATCGCCCATGAAGCTCGCCACCCTAGGTGGATCGTCATGACCACCCACATCTCCAAGTCACGCGGCAGCACGCGCATGTGTTTCGACTACGTCTCCCTCAACCTGGCTCGCCACGCGAGGCCTTATCTCCTCCAACTCCACTCATGTGCGTGCCCTTCGGCCTGAAGGACGTCGCAACCATCTTCGCAAGGGTGACACACATGAGCTTGGAGTCCCGCATCGCGGGCGTGGTTCACGACCACCAATTAGCCCACCGTGGTCGTGCTAATGACGGTGGAGGGTGTTCTGATAAAAAAGACATGGGACACCCTCCATCACTGTAAGTTCTATCTATGATCCATGGATACGAGCGAGACGGAACTCCACATGCTCCGGGGTTCTCTACCCACACTGCCCTCGGCACGTCAGAGTCCCTTCTCACTCTCGTGGAAGCCTCATGCTTAGAGCTCGCGAATACCGCATGGTCAGACATGGCGGAACCTTTTGACAACGAGGGTGCTTTCCGGCTGCATCAAGCTTACGTTGATCCTTGTTTATCGTGACATCGTTTTTCTCATCCTTTGAGGGTGCTTTTCAACTACAACAACCTCGCGCTGACTTGTTTCAAACATGACGACATGTATCTTTTTTGTCATCTAACGAACCTACTTCATGCATCAATGAAGCTCATTCCTTTTTGGAATTCCGTGCGCTTGCTGCTGAGCATGCCTTGGGAAGGGCGGGCGCTCATGATCTCCACTATGTTTGCACGCGAGCGGGGCTGGGCACGGTGTTTGTGCTTGGGTGCGTACTTGTAGCACTACAAAGCCCAAGCAACTAAGCTCTAGCTCGCGGGCCTACTCCCGTGTATGTCATGTCAACAGGTCGTTGGTGCCTTTGTCTCCTTGCATAGCACCCACATGTGACCTTGCAAGCACGCCTACTTGGCTCCTTGCAAAACTTGGCAGTTTCCTTGGTGCAGGACAACAAAGGCTTCAGGAGACCCCCTCGGGAGGCCTCGGGACCAGCACGCAATAGGTAGAAGGCTTCGCCAGCTAAGTCTAAGTGCACCCCTCGGGTTTCTTCCCTCTCGTTTCCCTCTCGAGGCATCCTGATTTCCTTGGCAAGAGTCGCTTGCATGTTAAGGGGGGCTCCGAGCATCGCGTCTTAGGTTCTCCTACCAGCCCAATGAGTCCTACACCCTCTGGCCTTGCTCAGACCTCGCTCCAAGCATACCAGCAATTGTGTAGTACGCCTCGGGGGATGGGTCCTAGTGATGCAGGGTGCAAAGGCAACGTAAAAAGGGAAGAAAGACCTCACAAGGAAAGTGAAAGCGGATAAAACATTACCCATTTAATACAAAAGTATCATAAGGATGTCTTCACGCCCCCACGGGGTCGTGCCTACTTTATTATAGGGGTGAGCCATGGAAAGTCTAGGTGCACAGGTCGCTGTCGTCGCCGCTCATGTCGTCATCGCTAGGGGGCTCGTCATCGTGGCCACTAGCCACGACCATGAAGGCATGCCGCTCAATGAAGCTAGCCAAGTGTGAGGGAGTCCTTGACTAAGGGGTCCTCGGATGGTCGGCCCACCTCTTAGAGGCCGACCATATGGGCCGTATTATTGATGACCAGACTGCATAACAACTTCATATTCAAGAAGAAAAGCTCCGAAGACTAGCATATCATCCAAGTTTAGTAGTCTTGGTTGGTTCCTGTACCCCCGACTCGGGGTCGGTTGTATGTAACCCTAGGGACCCCTGGTGTCATATAAACTAGAGGATTTCATCCGCACAAAAAGGTTGATTCATGTAGGGTTTAGCTCATACGAACTCGAGGTAGATCAACTATGTAATCCTCATACTCAATCAATATAATCAAGCAGGACGTAGGGTTTTACCTCCTCAAGAGGGCCCGAACCTGGGGAAAACACTTTCCCCTTTGTCTCATGCAACCCATCGATCCAAGGTCTACAGTTCGGGACCCCCTACCCGAGATCCGCCAGTTTTGACACCGACATTGGTGTTTTCATTGAGAGTTTCGTTGTAGGATCGGATGGAGGATTGATGGCACGACTAGTCATCCGCGAAGAGATCCGTGGCAAGAACACCTTTGTCCCTAGACACATCTTCGTGTTTGAAAGCATCATTTTGCATGTTGATCCAACCGACCACCTTAGCCAGGTGAGAAGCTTCGTCCCCAAGCAAGAAGTAAGATTCGGGAGCCTAGATGTAGCGACTAAGATGCAACCCTTTCCTATTTTGGGGGCGATGCCCCAAAAGGGAAAGAGGCGCATATAAACGTTTCGCAAGCGAGATAATCATAGCATTACATATTCAAAGATTGACAAGTAGGGCATACACCTGCCATCTGACATAGTATAATATAAGGTTTACATCCACACAATTATTCAGAATAAGTTAGTCCCGCTACATATCATGCAATCTGGTATACGGATACAAGGAGTAATATTTCACACAACTCCTATACAAACCCGTCCAGTGTATCACATCCGTCAACACATAACCAGAATCTCGGACCTTCATCTACTACAGACCCTCGTAATCACAACGATACAAAGTATGGCAGTACCCCAGAATAATCTGCACCAGTACTAGGGACATCGGGGTTATCTCGCCACTACTAGTATTGAAGAAATTTCGAACATCCTTCGTCCTGAGATACTAAGAAATCTGAATGATGGCGATGTGCACAAGAATCCCCTGGAGCACAACTCCCCGGAAGAAATCAAGTCAGACAGGAGGCACCAAGATAGAACTCCGTCACATCGATATCATATAGATTTCAAAATACCTGCATGATCCTAAAAAAATTTGAGCGAGAAGAGGAGTAGAAATAAGATTTCCTAAGTCGAGAACCTCACCAGAGCATAGAAGAGGAGAAAAAGAAACCTACTCTCCGATATAACTAAGACTCAAAACATTTTACTAGACTCGACTTAGCCAAGTTCGATCACACAAAGGCACCTATGGTCGTAAGGCTCTGATTACCAACTTGTAACGACTAAGATGCGGCCCTTTCCTATTTTGGGGGCGATGCCCCAAAAAGGAAAGAGGCGCATCTAAACATTTCGCAAACAAGATAATCATATCATTACATATTCAAAGATTAACAAGTAGGGTATACACCTGCAATCTGACATAGTATAATATAAGGTTTACATCCACACAATTATTCAGAACAAGTTAGTCCCGCTACGGACATCATGAAACAAGGAAAAGACTATGATATCCCGCATGCTGGCCCACGATCACGACCACGGCCTCAGTCCTCCGGATAGTTCACGTACAGTCGGTCGTTCTCCTCATCTTACTGCCACGCCAGCTGCGTGCCATCAGGATCTCCTGCGTCGGGCGTACCTGTACCTATTGGGGTGTTGTAGTAAACTGTGAGCCACGCGGACTTAGCAATCGGATGACCTTGGTACCGAAACTAGTCAAGTTATTAGGTGAGGAAGGTTCAATGTATAGGTTGCAGCATCCTAAGCTTATATGGTGGCTAACTTATGATGATCAGAGCTATTGATATGGTGGTCTACGCAAGCGGTCGAAGACTAGGTGATCACTAAGTGAACTTGAACACCTACTTACGTCAAACATAACCCCATCGTGTTCCCGATCGAAGAGAGGTCTTCAAAGGAGACAGTCACGGTTACACACACATTGGCAGTTTTATTAGAGTTAATTCGAGTTATCTAGAACCGGATGTTAACAAATTATCCATGTTTGCCACATAACCGCGGGCACGGCTTTCCGAAAAGATTAAACCCTACAGGGGTGCTCCAACTAGTCCATCCCAAACTGCCACGGGCCGCAAAGTAATCCTCTATCACGAATGTCGTGATCTTGATGGATTCTTTAGAGGAAAACCTCAACTTTGAGGAGACCCAAAGTTTCACCAGGATTCCTATACGCAAGATACATCGTTAAGGTAAGACAAATCTAGCAGGACTTCCCGTTGTGTCGACGACCCCGATAAGAGCCGCATATCTCGGTCTGAGGACACGACGGATAAGCTACGCGCACGATGGCCTCATAGAAATCAATCAAGTTGCCCTGAGTTGGCCCCGCACAGTGCTCTAGTTTGGACCAACACTCATGAGGACCACTGGCCCGGGTTTTGATTAAATCCTCAGGGTAGCTATTCCCTATGCAAGTTATTATTAGGTGGTTAGCAAATTAAAACCAATGTTGGGTCCTCCCGGTTAAGCCTTAACACTACACGATTTATCAAGGGGATCCCCATAACAACCCGAAACGTGTTAGGAGTGATCAGTTATGGAATCAAACACCGGTAACCGAAACTAAGGCGGCAACAACGGAACAAATCACCCGGAAAAAGGCTAGGCCGTCTGTCATTTACCAAGTATATAGGTGCATTAATTAAATAGCAGTTTAAACACAATGATATCAAAATACTCATGTTATCACATGAGACAGTTGGCACCTGCAACTAGCAAAGCTATACATTAGAAGCTGAGCAAGCCTACTTAGCCAAACAACATTAGCTAGAAGGCGATGGTGTTTGGGTTTCATGGCATTAACAGGAGGAATTTTTATCAAGTGGTAGGCAGCGAGCATATATCGAAGGAAACGTGATTCTAAACATAACAAAGCTAGATACGGTATCAAGATCACGGTCGTCTTGCCTGTGACGTCCTCAGCTTGGAACTGCTCTTGATCGTCCTGCACGTACTCTCCAGAATCCATGTACGAGCTCTCCGATCCCGGTGCTACCCAAGATAAAAAATAACAGCCATTGAACACTAACACAACAAGATGCAACAAACAATATGATGCATGAGATGAGAAGGAAGCATGCATCACTATTCTAGTCACTTACATATGCATGTGATGAGTTGATAAACTTCTGGACATAACTCCATACTAAGCTATCTTGACATGCATGGGATGGCATGAACAGGTGCATCATGAGAAAATGATGCAAGCACACTCCAATGGCACTCTTCCGGTGTTCCCAGGTTGCCACATGATCAAACAAACAAATATAAGTGGGGTGGTGCAAAGAAACACACCACACCATCAACAATGCTCACACAAGCTTCAAAACAACTAAAACATGCAATCTGTCCTAAACAGCATCATAGCAGTTTGTCGACAACATTCAAAGTACCTACAGCCACCCAAATGAGCCAAACAAGATATGTGTAAAAAGCCATTCAAAAGCTCTACAAGCCTGAGCAAGAAGCTACTGCAAAGTTATCACACATGAGAATATCTATGGACACAAACTTGGACAAAAATAACAGATTCTGGGACTTAGTGAAAATCTCACGTTTTCACCAACTACTTATTCTCTGAAGCATTTTGGCAGCCTCCAAAATGATATCTACAAGAAGTGAAAGAGCATGAAATTTTACAGGGAGCTAGACAAACCCAAAAGCTCACAAACCTTAGTTTGTTGCATGGGCTGATTCCCAACACATGAGCTTGTGCAACCACATCAACAAGGGAAGAAAATAACAGCAGATTCTCAGACTTTGTGAAAATCACATATTTTCACAAAGTTGACAATTTCAGCCAAGTGTCAACTTTGACAAGGCACAACAAGTACATACAAACTCCTAAGAATAAAACGAAGACCCCGTGTTGTAGAGGGGTTCACCCACTACTGCCACATCAAGGATTCATCCTCATAGGGTCAAAGCACTACATGATACTAAGCTCTTAACATCGCATCAATAGAGAAAAATGACAGTTTATGAAGTTGCTCTAAAATGAAATCTGATTTCACCAATGGATTCCTGGGATGATTCTACCCCAAATCCATACAAAATACATGGGTACTTGCATGGAACATGTAGGCACAAAGCTTGCTCGAAAAATAACATAGAAATCACTATGCTGATATAAGACATTATCACATGTGTAGAAATCATATGTAGCCACTCCTACACCTACACATGCACACACACAAGCCTACTATCACCACATCACACCATAGTGGCAAGCATGAGGGGTTAGCTGTCATGCACAAGTGCATATGTGCACCCATGCCCACACACACACATGCATCAACTACACACACACACATACACCAAACATGTGCATATCCACACTACTCACCACATCCACAAACCCACATGTATATATCACTTACACACACCGCATATACACTCACAAGCTAAATTAAAAGGGGTAAAACCCACTGGTTTTGATACACCCAAGATAACTTGCTTACCAAGATAAGCATAGTGAAACAAAATTCAAAACAACAACAAAAAAATAAAAGGGAGTGCATGGGATCGAACACAGGATCCCTTGAACTGCAGCAACACACTCTGCCACTGGGCTACTACTCGACTACTGCTCTAGAAGGAGAAGTAGAACAGGTAAGATATCCTTGTTGTCGTTCTACCATTGTACTAACACAAATAGCCAAAAAGGGGGCTTCACCAGGGATCGAACCCACGACCTGCCCGTTGCACTAGAAACAGCAAACCACTAAACTACACGAACGGAACTTAACAGAGAGGGGGGCGTTGCTCTTTTGAGCATCCCCTTCTGTTCCTTCTACAGATCGACGGCGACCGGAACAGGGGAACCACATCGGCGTTGCTACGCGCTAAATTTCCAAGGGAGAGCTCACTAGGAGGAAGAGGGATCATCAGGGGATCCATTCCTGGTCGGAGCTCACCGGGAGGCGCACCACATCTACGGGTCCACAAGCACCTACTACGGCGACGGCGACGACAGCAGAAAGCTACGGCGACCTACGCTAGGAGGAGGGAAAGGAAGGGAATGGGATTTTGCTCACCCTATGCGTCGAGGAGAGGAGGAAGGCTTGTCGTAGAGGAAGAAGGGGATGAAGAGGCGCGGCGATGTGACATGCTGCTCCGGCTTGTCGGAGCCCCAGCGGAGGGAGCGCCAGAGAGGGGGAACCACCCCTCTACCGACGGGAATGGACCGGGGAGGAGAAGCAACATGCTCGCAGACGCCTCGGACGCCGCGGGGACGGGCTGCCGGCGACGAGAGGGACGCGGATCGACGGCGGCGACCCTCTGAACTTACTGAAACTCACTGGACTTACCTGTCGAGGGAGAGGGAGAGAGATGGGAACGAGGGGTGGCGGCGGCGAGGAGGAACCCTAGGCACACTGGCGAAGGGGGAGGCACTAAATAGGGCGGATGGGACGGCCTCGACGTCTGTGAGGGGGACGGCGCGCGCACTCTCTCTCTCTCGGGCTCTGACGGAAAGCAGAGAAGGGAGAATATGTCGTCAGAGAAGAAGTGAGGAACAGGGGAGATGGGCTGCTGCACGAGAGAAAAAGAGAGATGGGCCAGGGAAGAGAGGAAGCCCATCCACTGGTGCAAGATAACCAAAGAGAAAAACCCAAAGGGTTTTATTAAAACAAATACCACACCAAAATAAATCACCCAAGGAAATCTAGGGCTCCAAAAATAAAAATAAAACAACCCTGGTCATAAGGGAATTATGACCCAATTAAATAAAATACAAAGATGATTTTTGGAGCAATAAAATAATTACAAAACAGAATTAATTTAATCTGTTTTGTAAATAAAACCCTATTTAAGCAAAGTTTTAAAATTCCCTAGTCACATCTCCACATCCGCAAGAAAAGGCCTTAAATGTTCTACATTTTTAAAACAGGATTAAAACAACTTAAACATCAGCTCACAAAATAGAGAGAAGGGTTTATTTAAAATCTAGTTTGAAAAACAAGCATAGTTGAAACACAAGCTTTGCAAACACCACATCATCACACCACATACCACATGCACTCACGAAGGAAGCACAACATCAACACAACACAGGGAGAAGACATGATGCATTGAATGGTATGATGCATGAGAGAAGACATCAAAGTAAGCCACATGATCACATGAAATTATAACTCCAAAGCATGACATCATGGATCCAAACATGAAAAGTTTCCAAATATGGAAAGGTTACATCTGGAGCATTACAAACTCTCCCACACTACAAGAAGATCTCGTCCCGAGATCTAGGACTGAAAGAACTCTGGGAATTCGGAACGAAGGTGATCCTCGCGCTCCCAAGTGGCCTCTTTATCAGAATGATGTGACCACTGCACCTTGAGAAACTTGATTGACTTATTGCGGGTCTTGAGCTTAGTCGTCTCGAGAACTGCAACTGGATGCCCACGATAGGATAGGTCAGGTTGAAGGTCGATATCCTGAAGATCAACTGTGCGCTCGGGAGTCTTGAAGCATCTCCGGCGCTGAGAGACATGGAACACGTCATGCACATTTGCGAAGTTTGAAGGGAGCTCAAGTTGATAAGCAAGGTCGCCTCTCTTGCCAACAACTCTGAAAGGACCAACGAAACGAGGAGCAAGCTTGCCTTTGATGCCAAAACACTGAGTGCCCTTCATAGGAGACACTTTGAGATAGACGAAGTCATCGAGCTCATAAGACATGTCATGATGCTTGCTATCATAGTAGCTCTTCTGACGGGACTGCGCTGCTCTGAGATTATCCTGAATGGCCCGACACATCTCTTCTGCTTCTTCGATCAAGTCATTCCCAAGAATCTGACGCTCGCCAGTGTCTGACCAGTTGAGCGGGGTACGACACTTCCTGCCATAGAGAATCTCAAACGGAGCTTTGCCTGAACTTGACTGATAGCTATTTTTATAAGAGAACTCAGCAAAAGGTAGGTAGTCTTCCCACTTCATGCCAAAGGAAATGACACACGCTCTTAGCATATCCTGAGGACCTGATTGACTTTTTCAACTTGCCCACTAGCCTGAGGATGAAAGGCTATGCTGAATCGAATCTTAGTACCCATCGCAGACTGAAATGAGTCCTAGAACTTGAAAGTGAAGATGCTTCCGCGATCCAAAGAAATCAGCATTGGCACGCCGTGCAAGGAGACTATTCTCAAAGTGTACAGCTCTGCAAGCTGAGCTGCCGAGATGGACTCCTTGACTAGAAGGAAATGATCTACTTTGCTCAACTTGTCGATGACGACTAAGATGCCATCGTTACCCTGCTTTGACTTCGGAAACGCGGTGATGAAATCCATCTCAATATGGTCGAACTTCCACTCGTGAATGTTCAATGGATGCAAAAGACCTGCTGGACGTTGATGCTCTGCTTTCACCCTTTGACATAAATCACATTCATTTACGAACTGAGCAATTTCACACTTCATGCGAGTCCACCAGAAGGTCCGTTTCAAATCCTGATACATCTTGGAACTTCCTGGATGTATGGAGAGAAGAGAGTTATGAGCTTATTCCACGATAACGTTTTTGAGATCCCCTTTCGGAACGACAAGACGATCCTCAAAGAACAATGTATCTCTGGCATCAACACTGAAGCACTTATATTTGGGAACTCCCTTTGCCAAGCCAATCTTAACTTTCTTCACCATTGCATCAAGAAGTTGAGCATGTCGGACCTGGTCTTCCAAGGTAGGAGAGATCTAAAGATTTGCAAGAAATCCCTGAGGTACTAATTGAAGGTTGAGCTGTTTGAAAGATTCACAAAGGTCAGGATGGAGAGGCTTCAGAATGAGACTGTTGCAGTAAGCCTTCCTGCTCAAAGCATCTGCCACGACATTAGCTTTGCCTGGAGTGTACTCAACGCTCAGATTAAAATCTTGGAGCATTCCACCCAACTAGTTTGCCGAATATTGAGGTTAGGCTGGGTGAAGATGTACTTGAGACTCTTGTGATCGGTGAACACTTCAACCTTTCGTTCCAACAAGAGGTGTCTCCAATTCATCAGAGCATGTACCACTACCGCCAACTCAAGATCATGAGTGGGGTAATTCTTTTCACTTGGCTTCAACTTCCTTGAGGTATAAGCTACCACTTTCTTATCTTGCATCAACACTGCACCAAGACCTTGAAGAGAGGCGTCGCAGAACACTTGATAAGGTTTGGAGTCATCAGGAGGAACCAAGACTAGAGTAGAAGTGAGCTTCTCTTTGAGTGTGTCGAAAGCCAACTGACACTCTAGAGACCAGACATACTTCACGCCCTTCTGAAGAAGACTTGAGAGAGGCTTAGCAATCTTGCAGAAATTCTCAACGAATCTTCTACAATAGCTTGCAAGCCCAAGAAAGCTTCGAAGCTGCTTCACATTTTGCGGAGGCTCCCATTCAACAATGGCTTACACCTTCGACGGATCAACTTTGATGCCCTCGGTAGAGATGATATGCCCAAGGTAGACAACTTCTTTCAACCAGAACTCACATTTGGAAAACTTAGCATAGAACTTATGCTCTCTTAGCTTATCAAGCACCAGCTTGAGATGTTCTTCATGATCATCCTCAGTTTCTGAAAAGACCAGAATATCATCAAGATACAGCAAGACGAATTCATTCTTGAATGGGGAGAAGATATAATTCATCATTCGACCGAATGTCGGTGGAGCATTGGCCAGACCAAAATACATCACTGTATAATCATACGAGCCAAAGATTGTCCTGAAAGTAGTCTTTGGAATGTCCTCTTCGCGAATGCGAATCTGATGATAACCCATCCCGAGATCAAGTTTCGAGAAGATCTTAGCCCCTTTCAATTGCTCGAACAACTCATTGATGTTAGGAAGTGGATACTTGTTTCTGATTGTCTTCTTATTCAATGGACAGTAATGGACGCACAATCGGTCCATGCCATCCTTCTTCTTGACAAAAAGAACTCCACAACCCCAAGGAGATGAGCTTGGTCTGATCAGACCAAGACGCTCAGGTTCATCAAGTTGTCTTTTCAGCTCCTTCAGCTCTTCTGGACCCAGTTTGTACGGCCGTTTGCACACAGGCTCAGTACCCGGTTCAAGCTCAATTACAAACTCAACTGCTCATTGCAGATGCATTCCTGGCAGTTCTTCCGGAAAACATCTTCATATTCGCAGACCACTGGGACTTGCGAAATTGGAGAGATCTCACCCTTCTCATTCAAAGAAAACAGACGGAACGTGTCATCACGCGCTGCGAAGATAATCACGTCCTCTGAAGAATGAGTTAGCTTCACAATCAATAGACGCCTTGTTCATAGCCAACCAATCCATCCCAAGGATCAAATCAATGTCGGAGTTGCCAAGGACAATAGGAGAAGCCAGAAAAGCATAATTACCCATCTTGAGAGAAACATCCAAAATTACCACATTAGAACTCATCAACATGCCCGGGGAAACCACACAGAAAGGTTTGTCCAACGTCTTAGAAACAAAATCATGATTCCATGCAAGTGGTCTAGACATGAATGAATGAGAAGCACTAGAATCAAATAAAACCTTTGCAGGAATATCATTAACGAGGAGATTACCCATAATCACGTTTGAGGAGTTTTCTGCTTCAGCTGCATTCACCATACTGACTCTCGCAGACCTGGGGTTGAACTTCACTATAGGATTGCTTGGAGGTTTGCCTGGAGGAGGAGGCGGAAGACGCAGCTGAGAGGTGCACTTGTTGGCATAGTGACCCTTCTGCCACACTTGTGACAGGTAACATCTGCCGGCTGACGGAACTGCATCTGAGGATTCCCTTGCTTCTGCTGCTGAAACCTGTGCTGGAAAGCTGGGTTGGGTGGGTAGGAAGAACCACGACCACCTACTTGCTTGAACTGTTGCGTGTGCCAAGGAGGAGGAGGAGACACCCAATATTTATGTTGCTTCTGAACCACCTGAGTTGAGGAAGACGAGCTGGAATCTCCGAAACGCTTCTTCGAATTCTCCACTCTGAGCAAAGCTGCCTGAGCCCTGAGAGCCAAGTTGTAGAGCTTATCAAACTCATCAGGATCGTGCAAGGTGAGGGCTAGCTGCAAATCCTCTTTCAGACCACCTCTGAATTGATAGATCTTGCTCTTCTAATCTGGCATGTCCTGCAAGGCATATCGGGCTAGCTCATGGAACTCGACGTTGTACTTGTACACGGAGGAACCACCTTGCTTCAAATGCGTGAACTTCTCACGAATTTCCTCCACAAAGCTAGACGGGATATAGTGGGACCTGAAATCTCTGCAGAACTCATCCAGAGTGATCACTCTGGCACCACTGGAGTCCTTCAACTACTGCCACCAGATCGATGCTTGCCCCTTGAGCTGGAATTTTGCAAACTTGACGAAGTCCTCTGGACGGACATTGCTGCACTCAAAGTGTTTGTTCATGTCCCGAATCGAGTCCTCAGCGTCAAATGGCTGATCACACGACATGAAGGTCTTCGGCTGGTTTGCCAGGAATTGACTCAGAGATGCAAACTGATTACCACCATGATTGGAATTGCCCTGCTGCTGATTAGTTGTCTCTTGCAACAGCTGGATCAACATTTGAGTGTTAGCATTTGTTGCAGCCATCACCGCTTTTCAAGCCTTTGCAGGAGGAGGCGGCGGCGGAGGAGGTGGTGGAGGGGGTGGTGGCGGCATCTCAGCACCCTCACGACCCGGATTCTGACGAGTTGGTGGAGCCATACTGAAGATGGACAACACATTAGCCCAGAGAACAATATTGAAGGTAAAGCAGAATCAAAAGGCAAGAATAACTGAAGAGGAATATTAGCAATTGCACTCGAACAAAATAGTAAGAATGCTTCCTCGAAGTGACTATCGACAAAATCTAATTAAAGACCACTTGCAAACCAAGTATGAGCTAGAACTGCTCGGAACAAACGTATGATCGATATTCCATCCGATATCTTTGTGGATATGATCGCACGGGCTCGAATTTACAGTAGCCATCCTATGCAAGGCAGTGCACATGACTTACGAAGCATCCCCGAATTGTAGCAAGCTACAAGGACTCTTTAAGACACAACGAGAACCGCTGTAAGACGACCATGAACAAACGTACCCACTCAATGTCGAATCCCAAGCTCACATCATGCATCTGCAGGAAGATTGTCCTATAAGTCACTACTTGATATCCCACCTATGAATTCCCGAAATATCTGGTCATGCAATCTAGTATACGGATAGAAGGAGTAATATTTCACAAAACTCCTATACTAACCCGTCCAGTGTATCACATCCGTCAACACATAACCGTAATCTCGGACCTTCATCTACTACAAACCCTCGTAATCACAACGATACAAAGTATGGCAGTACCCCCGAACAATCTACACCAGTACTAGGGACATCGGGGTTATCTTGCCACTACTAGTATTGAAGCAATTTCGAACATCCTTCCTCCTGAGATACTAAGAAATCTGAATGATGGCGATGTGCACAAGAATCCCCTGGAGCTCAACTCCCGGGAAGAAATCAAGTCAGACAGGACGCACCAAGACAGAACTCCGTCACATCGATATCATATAGATTTCAAAATACCTGCGTGATCCTAAAAAAATTTGAGCGAGAAGAGGAGTAGAATTAAGATTTCCTAAGTCGAGAACCTCACCAGAGCATAGAAGAGGAGAAAAAGAAACCTACTCTCCGATATAAATAAGACTCAAAACATTTTACTAGACTCGACTCGGCCAAGTTCGATCACACAAAGGCTCCTATGGTCGTAAGGCTCTGATTACCAACTTGTAACGACTAAGATGCGGCCCTTTCCTATTTTGGGGGTGATGCCCCTAAAGGGAAAGAGGCGCATCTAAACGTTTCGCAAGCGAGATAATCATAGCATTACATATTCAAAGATTGACAAGTAGGGCATACACCTACCATCTGACATAGTATAATATAAGGTTTACATCCACACAATTATTCAGAAAAAGTTAGTCCCGCTACGGACAACATGAAACAAGGAAAAGACTATGATATCCCGCATGCTGGCCCACGATCACGACCACGGCCTCAGTCCTCCGGATAGTTCAAGTACAGTCGATCGTTCTCCTCATCGTTCTGCCATGCCAGCTGCGTGCCATTAGGATCTCCTGCGTCAGGCGTACCTGTACCTGTTGGGGTGTTGTAGTAAACTCTGAGCCAAGGGGACTTAGCAATCGGATGACCTTGGTACCGAAACTATTCAAGTTATTAGGTGAGGAAGGTTCAGTGTATAGGTTGCAGCATCCTAAGCTTATATGGTGGCTAACTTCATACTAAGCTATCTTGACATGCATGGGAATGGAATGAACAGATGCATCACGAGAAAACGATGCAAAAACATATAAAGAACATTGAGAACGGAGCTACGGATCAACCGGAAACTACAAAACAAGATATGGAGTCATACGGTTCAAATCCACCACAAGCACACTCCAATGGCACTCTTCTGGTGTTCCCAGGTTGCCACATGATCAAATAAACAAATATAAGTGGGATGGTGCAAAGAAACACACCACACTATCAACAATGCTCACCCAAGCTTCAAAACAACTAAAACATGCAATCTGTCCTAAACAACATCATAGCAGTTTGTCAACAACATTCAAAGTATCTACAACCACCCAAATGAGCCAAACAAGATATATGGCAAAAGCCATTCAAAAGCTATACAAGCCTGATCAAGAATCTACTGGAAAGGCATCACAAATGATAATATCTATGGACACAAACTTCAACAAAAATAACAGATTCTGGGACTTAGTGAAAATCTCTGATTTTCACCAGCTGCTTATGCTCTGAAGCATTTTGGAAGCCTCCAAAATGATATCTACATGAAGTGAAAGAGCATGAAGTTTAACAGAGAGCTAGACAAAATCAAAATCTCACAAACCTTAGTTTGTTTCATGGGCTGATTCCCAACACATGAGCTTGTGCAACCACATCAACAAGGGAAGAAAATAACAGCAGATTCTCAGACTTGGTGAAAATCACAGATTTTCACAAAGCTGACAATTTCAGCCAAGTGTCAACTTTGACAAGGCATAACAAGTACATACAAACTCCTATGAATAAAAAAAGACCCCATCTTGTACAGGGGTTCACCCACTACTGCCACATCAAAGATTCATCCTCATAGGGTCAAAGCACTATATGATACTAAGCTCTACACATGGCATCAAGATAGAAAAATGACAGTTTAGAAAGTTGCTCTAAAGTGAAATCTGATTCCACCAGTGGATTCCTGGGATGATTCTACCCCAAATCCATATAAAATACATGGGTACTTGCATGGAACATGTAGGCACAAAGCTAGCTCGAAAAACAACATAGAAATCACTATGCTTATATAAGACATTATCACATGTGTACAAATCATATGTAGCCACTCCTACACCTACACATGCACACACACAAGCCCATCTATCACCAATTCACACCATAGTGGCAAGCATGAGGGGTTAGCCCTCATGCACAAGTGCATATGTGCACCCATTCCCACACACACACATGCATCAACTACACACACACATACACCAAACATGTGCATATTCACACTACTCACCACATACACAAACCCACATGTATATATCACTTACACACACCACATATACACTCACAAGCTAAATTAAAAGGGGTAAAACCCAATGGTTTTGATACACCCAAGATAACTTGCTGCCCAAGATAAGCATAGTGAAACAAAATTCAAAACAACAAAAAAAATAAAAGGGAGTGCATGGGATCGAACCCAGGATCGCTTGGACTGCAGCAACATTCTCTGCCACTAGTACAAAAAGGGGGCTTCACCAGGGATCGAACCCACGACCTGCTCGTTGTACCAGAAACAACAAACCACTACGCTACACGAACGGAACTTAACAGGGAGGGGGGCGTTGCTCTTTTGAGCATCCCCCTCTGTTCCTTCTACAGATCGACGGCGGCCGGAACAGGGGAACCACATAGGCGCTGCTACGTGCTAAATGGACAAGGGAGAGCTCGCTGGGAGGAAGAGGTATCATCAGGGGATCCATTCCTGGCCGGATCTCACCGGGAGGCGCACCACCTCTACGGCTCCACGTGCACCTACTACGGCGACGACGGCGACAGCAGAAAGCTACGGCGGCGACAGCAGAAAGCTACGGCGACCTACGCTAGGAGGAGGGAAAGGAAGGGAACAGGATTTTGCTCACCCTACGCGTCGAGGAGAGGAGGAAGGCTCGTCGGAGAGGAAGAAGGGGACGAAGAGGCGCGGCGACGCGACGTGCTGCTCCGTCTTGTCGCAGCCGCCGCGGAGGGAGCGCCAGAGAGGGGGAACCACCCCTCTAGCAACGGGAACGGAAGAGGGGGAGAAGCCCCATGCTCGCGGAGCAGTCGAACACCGCGGGGACGGGCTGCCAGCAACGAGGGGGACGTGGATCGACATTGCAACCCTCTGAACTTACTGAAACTCATTGGACTTACCTTTCGAGGGAGAGGGAGAGAGATGGGAACGAGGGGTGGCGGCGGCGAGGTGGAACCCTAGGCACACTGGCGAAGGGGGGGGCAGTAAATAGGGCGGATGGGACGGCCTCGACGTCCGTGAGGGGGACGGCGTGCGTTCTCTCTCTCGGGCTCTGACGGAAAGCAGAGAAGGGAGAAAACGTCGTCACAGAAGAAGAGAGGAACGGGGGAGATGGGCTCCTGCGGGAGAGAAAAAGAGAGATGGGCCAGGGAAGAGAGGAACCCATCCATTGGCGCCAGATAACCAGAGAGAAAAACCCAAAGGGTTTTTCTATTAAAATAAATACCACAGCAAAATAAATCACCCAAGGAAATCTAGGGCTCCAAAAATAAAAATAATATAACCCTGGTCAAAAGGGAATTATGACCCAATTAAATAAAATACAAAGATGATTTTTGGAGCAATAAAATAATTACAAAACATAATTAATTTAATCTGTTTTGTAAATAAAACCCCATTTAAGCAAGTTTTGAAATTCCCTAGTCACATCTCCACATCCACAAGAAAAGGCCCTAAATGATCTACATTTTAAAAACACGATTAAAACAAATCAAACATGAGCTCACAAAATAGAGAGAAGAGCTTTATTTGAAATCTAGTTTGAAAAACAAGCATAGTTGAAACACATGCTTTGCAAACACCACATCATCACACCACATACCACATGCACTCATGAAGGATCAAGCAGAACATCAACACAACACAGGGAGAAGACATGATGCATTGAATGGTATGATGCATGAGAGAAGACATGAAAGTAAGCCACATGATCACATGAAATGATAACTCCAAAGCATGACATCATGGAACCAAACGTGAAAGGTTTCCAAATATGGCAAGGTTACATCTGTGGCATTACACTAGAGTTCTTCATCGACCCTCGGGGAGATCTTGTGTTAACAAGGCTCCTCGCTCCTTTCGAGGAGCCCACGAGTTCTGATGCCTCGACTTCGGAAATCGTGGATCCCCATACCGAGGCAACTTTGACCCTTGGTCCGGCCTTAGAGCCCGACGACATCGATATGCCCGGATTTGGCTCGGCCGAGCACAGCATGTTAGTGTCCTGAAACGATCCCAAGGGATCCGCACCGCGGCCCGATTACGAACACTTGGACAGTACGGGATCCACCGAGGCTCCGTCGCTACACAAGTTACTCGACCGAATCCAGTATGTGGCCATGATCGGCGATCAATCTCCGATCTATGATCGAGTCGGGATTAGGTCCGAGGACAGGGAAATTCATGTTCCACCCATTACGCATTTCGTCGCTACCGTCGAGTGCTCGACTAAAGGCTCCCCGCATCAACTGCCGGAGTTAAGGACGCTCTACGTCCCGATTGCTGAACATACGAACTCCTTCGATAGTTAAGAACCCGGATCTCGTCCCGAGATAAACTCGGGACCAGGGGCCCATCACTAACGCGACAAAGAACCAGCGTGGCAGGAGCTCGTTACAATCACGAATTCTAATCCTTCTGTACCAAACCCCGCAAAAGCGTGGATTGCGGTCGACAAACTCTCGGAGTCGTACCGCATGGGAACACAAAATTGTAACCCATCCACCACCCAGCTCGAACACCCCTTGGGAAAATGGTAGGGTTCGGCCTACCGCACCCACACAAAGGTCCAACAACGGCCAGGGGAGTCAATACACCACTTTTGGGCAAGATTCCTCCGCAATAATGGTAGGGTAGAAGGCCTCAATGATCAAGAGGTGATCAACTCCTTCCGACATAGTTGGCATGACGAGGGCATCCTTAATGCCCTCGCTCATCACCGAGTTGTCAAACCTGGTGCTCAAATATTGCGCCATGGAAAGCACTTGAAAATACAGCTAATGTGCATGGAGCCCAGACACATTGACCAAGCCAGTGGAACCCGAAGAAGTCGTGCTCCCCCATTCTCGGGGCCGAATACACCCGAGCCCGCATAGAAGAGGAACACAACGTGGACCAGATCGGTCCTCGACACATTACTAGACTAGACTTGCCACATACACTCGACCCCTCCTAATGAAAGCTCCACCCACAGCCTTCGGGCATATTGGGTCGTCAGGCAAGTCACAATAATTGGAGAGGGCAACTTACAGGCTTCGCTTGAGGAGGGAAGGTCGGGGCTGCCGCCGGTAAGCAACACGGAGATCTTAATGATCTATGAAACATTTTCCTCAAAAAACCAAAGAAATAGAGCTCTTCAAGAGTTCCATAAAATTCACCACATCGCGACGGCGAGTCCATGGTCGGCCACACCAATTACTTTCAACAAGGACGACCAACCGATCATCAGCACGGGCCGAGCGCCTACAGCCCTAGTCCTAAACCCCATAGTCGACGACTTCCATCTGAATAAGGTGGTAATGGACGGTGGTAGTGGTCTAAACCTCATTTACGAGGATACACCGTAAAAATGCAGTTCGACAGATATCAAATCGAACGTAGCAACACCAGCTTCCGAAGCATCGTCCCCGGGAAAGAAGCACGATGTACCGGACGAGTAACACTCAACGTGGTACTTGGCACGCCCGAGAACTACCAATCCGAAGAACTTCTTTTCCATATCGTGCCCTTTCATAGTGGTTACCATGCCATGTTACGATGCGAGGCCTTCACAAAATTCCATGCCCTTGAGGTACTAGCCCTTGGTGTAATCACTATCATAAGTGACCCCAATAGAGCCCTCCAAGCTGAAAACAAAACGACATCCCTAGTCCTTGAGGTACTAGCAGAAACTCTCGCCGCGGAAGTGCTCACCACACTCCGCTCCATAGTGGACAAGGACGACGTGATCCTCGGCAAACGTCCGAAGTCCACATACTTCAAACCAGCTAATGAAATCATCAAATTTACGGTACATCCACCGGACCCCACCAAAACGATGTCCATTGCAGCTCAGCTTGACCCCGCAATCGACGAGGCGCTATGCAGTTTTTTGCGCGAAAATTTTAACATCTTCGCCTCGCACCCCTCAGACATGCCAGGAATCCCTCGGGGGCTGACCGAACATAGCCTAAATATAATACCAGGCTTTCAACCTGTCAAACAAGCCTTGCGCTGATTCTCTGAGATAAAGCGTCAAGCCATGGGCGAGGAGGTGGCCAAACTACTAGAAGCCTGGTTCATTCGAGAAATCAAACATCCCGGCTGATTGGCAGATTTGATCATGGGACCAAAGAAGGACAAATCTTCGCGGCTATGTGTTGATTTCAATGACCTCAATAAAGCGTGCCCCAAGGATCATTTCTCCTTACCCCGAATAGACCAAATCATCGATGCAACGGCCGGACACAACTCTCCGTGTTTACTTGATGCCTACTCCGGATACCATCAGATTAAAATGAAGGAATCCGATCAGGCTGCAACCGCCTTCATAACCCCCTATGGACCATTCTGCTTTAACACTATGCCTTTTGGGTTAAAGAACGTGGGTGCTACTTACCAGCATATGACCGAAACTTTATTGGAGAAACAAATCGAAAAAATAGTAGAGGCATGCGTGGACGACGTGGTCGTCAATACCAATCACGTGTGGACCAACTGGTAGATGACCTCAGGCATACCTTTGTCAGCCTACGAGAATATGATATACGGCTTAACCCAGACAAGTGTGTCTTCGGCGTCCCAATCGGCAAACTTCTTAGATTCATTGTTTCGCAAAGAGGGATAGAGGTCAATCCGGCCAAGATCCGAGCTCTGTCGAAACTCGCATTTCCTACAAAGCTCGAGCATGTCAAAAAATTGATAGGCTCTATGGCAGCTCTAAGCTGCTTTATCTCTCACCTCGGCGAGAAAGCACTCCCACTTTACAGGTTGCTCAAAAAGACCAATAACTTCGAATGGACCAACAAAACTGCGACTGCTCTAGAGGAAATCAAAATGATGCTCGCTAGCAACCCCATCCTAGCATCACCTTGCGCAGGAGAACCGATGTTGTTATACATCTCAGCCACCAATCAAGTTGTCAGTGCGGTCCTCATCGTAGAATGGGAGACCTAGGGGCACCAACTACGGATACAAAGGCCAGTCTATGATGTGTCTGAAGTGCTTACCCCATGCAAAACTAGATACCCCCACTACCAAAAGATTGCCTACACAATGTTTATGGAATCACGTAAGCCCGGGCACTACTTCCAAGAGTGTGAGGTCATGGTAACATACGAGGCCCCCCTCAATGACATCATCAACAACAAGGACCCCACCGGCCAAATAGCTAAATGGGTCATCAAACTCCTACTATTTGAGATTACCTAAATGCCACGACGAGCCATCAAATCTCAAGTGCTTATCGACTTCGTTGCCGAATGGACAGAGGCAGAGCTCCTAGACAGTACAACACTTATGCTCATTGGACCATGTATTTTGACAGGTCCAAAACTCTTGTCGGCCTGGCGGCTGGCGTAATCCTCACATCCCCAACCAGGGATAACATCCGATATGTGCTACACATAATGTACGCCGACTCAAATAATGCGGTAGAATACGAAGCACTACTACATGGTCTTTGGATCGTAACCTCAATGGGGATACAATGGCTCGAGGTACAAGGGGACTCCAACCTCGCCATCTCATAAATCAATGGTGAATTCGATGCAAAACAAATCCAGAAATGGCATGATACGTCTCCAACGTATCTATAATTTTTTATGGTTCCATGCTATTATCTTGTCAACTTTAGATGTTTTATATGAATGAATATGCTATTTTATATATTTTTTGGGACTAACCTATTAACTCAGTGTCAAGTGCCAGTTTATGTTTTTTCCGTTTTTTTGACCCTTTTTAAGACGGAGTCCAAATGAAATAAAACTTTACGATGATTTTTTTGGACCAAAAGGGACCCCCGAAGGTTTGGAAGAAGGCCAGAAGAACCACAAGGGAGTCCCAAGCCGGGAGGCGCGACCCCTCCTAGGCCGCACCTACCAGGCCTGTGACCTCCTTGTGGGCCCAACCGACGTAATTACACCGCGATAAATTCCTATAAATACAGAAACCCCCAAAAACAAACCTAGACCGGGAGTTCCGCCGCCGCAAGCATCTGTAGCCACCAAAAACCAATCTGGAGCCCGTTCCGGCACCCTGCCGGAGGGGGAATCCATCTCCGGTGGACATCTTCATCATCCCGGTGATCTCCATGATGAGGAGGGAGTAGTTCACCCTCGGGGCTGAGGGTATGTATCAGTAGCTATGTGTTTGATCTCTCTCTCTCTCTCTCTCTCTCTCGTGTTCTTGAGATGTCATGATCTCGATGTGTCGCGGGCTTTGCTACTATAGTTGGATCCTATGATGTTCTTCCCCCTCTCCCTTCTTGTAATGAATTGAGTTTTCCCTTTGGAGTTATCTTATCGGATTGAGTTTTTAAGAATGCTTGATGTATGTCTTGCACGTGTCTATCTGTGGTGACAATGGGATATTCATGTGAGTACTTGATGTATGTTTTGGTGATAAACTTGCGGGTTTAGTGACATCGGGAACCTATGCATATGGGTTGGCACACGTTTTGACTCTCCGGTAGAAACTTTGGGGCACTCTTTGAAGTTCGATGTGTTGGTTGAATAGATGATTCTGAGATTGTGTGATGCATATCGTATAATCATGCCCACGGATACTTGAGGTGAAAATGGAGTATCTAGGTGACATTAGGGTCTTGGTTGATATGTGTCTTAAGGTGTTATTCCAGTACGAACTCTAGGATAGATTGAACGGAAAGAATAGATTCGTGTTATTTTACTACAGACTCTTGAATAGATAGATCAGAAAGAATAACTTTGTGGTGGTTTCATACCCGACAATAATCTCTTCGTTTGTTCTCCGCTATTAGTGACTTTGGAGTGACTCTTTGTTGCATGTTGAGGGCTAGTTATATGATCCAATTAGGTTATCATTGTTGAGAGAACTTTCACTAGTGAAAGTATGAACCCTAGGCCTTGTTTCCACACATTGCAATACCGTTCGTGCTCACTTTTATTATTAGTTACCTTGCTGTTTTTGTAGTTTCATATTACAAAAACCTATATCCACCATCCATATTGCACTTGTATCACCATCTCTTCGCCGAACTAGTGCACCTATACAACTTACCATTGTATTGGGTGTGTTGGGGACACAAGAGACTCTTTGTTATTTGGTTGCAGGGTTGCTTGAGAGAGACCATCTTTATCCTAAGGATTGATAAACCTTAGGTCACCCACTTGAGGGAAAATTGCTAATGTCCTACAAACCTCTGCACTTGGAGGCCCAACAACGTCTACAAGGAGAAGGTTGCATAGTAGACATCAAGCTCTTTTCCGACGCCGTTGCCGGGGAGGCTAGGTAAGCGGCACTCACCTCCCGTCAACGAAGCTCTTTTCTGGCGCCATTGCCGGGGAGGTTAGCGCTTGAAGGTATATCTTTATATCTTGCAATCGAATCTTTTTGTTTCTTGTTCTTTCGCTAGAAAACTACAAAAAAAATGATATTGAGGATGCCTCATATGCTCCGTCTTTTCAATGTCTTTCGTGAGCATGATGGGAAGGAAAATTGTGCTCAAGTGCTGAAAGAAGAATTACATAGAATGCTTGGCATAGAATATGTGAATGACGAGCATGATTGCAATGCTGTTAGCATGAATTCTTTGAATACCCATGATGCTAATGATATGCAAAGCCGCAAGCTTGGGGATGCTATATTTGATGAAGATGGTCTTTTTAGTTCTTCCACTTTGAATGATCAAAATCATTTTGATGAAAGCATGCCCCCTATCTATGATGATTATTGTGAGGATACTTATGCTATAAAGAAGAGGGATGAAAAAACTTTTCATACTCTGGAGAACCCCTTTGCTAAACCTTGCTTTTTCATTGTGGACACAATTTGTAGTGCTCAAGTCTTTTATGATACTCCCACTACTATTCTTGAGAATAGATTTCCTTATGTGGAGAGTAGTAAAATTCCTATGTTGTAGATCATGAAAATAAATCCTTAGGTGCTGGTTATATTGTCTAATTCATTCATGATGCTACTGAAAATTACTATGAGAGAGGATCATATGCTTCTACTTATTGCAATAGTATCAAGCTTCCTCTCCATATATTGAAATTTTTGAAGCTATGCTTGTTTTGCCTTCATATGCTAGTTGATTCTTGCTCCAACAAGTTATTTGTTCACAAAATCCCTATGCATAGGAAGTGGGTTAGACTTAAATGTACTAGCCATATGCTCCATGATGCTCTCATTGTGCTTCAATCCTTATCTTTTATGTGAGCATCATTAAAATCATCATGCCTAGCTAAGGGTGTTAAACAATAGCGCTTGTTGGGAGGCAACCCAATGAATTTATTTTTGCTTTTTGCTTTCTGTTTTGTTTTGTCCACACCATCATAATTCTGTTATTATTGTATTTTTTGTGTTTTAATTAGTGTTTGTGTCAAGTAAAACCTTTATGATTAATTTGGGTGATAGCTGTTTAATCATGCTGAAAAAGACAGAAACTTTCTGCTCACAAAATTATTTGTAATTTCTATCGAGAGAGAGATTTTGAGTTCATTCTTTTTTCTGCTGATTGATACGCAAATTTCCCTAATGGTCGTAATTTTTAAGAATTATTTGAGGTGCAGAAGTATGGTTCTCATTCAGATCATTACAGACTGTTCTGTTTTTGACAGATTCTGATTTCAATACATAGTTTGCTTGTTTTGGTGTTTCCATAGATTATATTAAGTGATAGAAATTGTGGAAATGATAATATACAGTAGGCATTGTGTGAAAATAATTATGAGTCTTGTTTTGACAGTACCCAAGTGATTGATTTGCTCGTTATCATACTAACCTATCTCACGAAGTTCAGTTAAGTTTTGTGTTGTGAAGTTTTCAAGTTTTGGGTAGAGTTTCGATCGACTATGGAACAAGGAGTGGCAAGAGCCTAAGCTTGGGGATGCCCAAGTCATCCCAAGACATATTCAAGGATACCAAAAAGCCTAAGCTTGGGGATGCCCCGGGAAGGCATCCCCTCTTTCGTCTTCAATCCATCGGTAACTTTACTTGGGGCTATATTTTTATTCACCACATGATATGTGTTTTTCTTGGAGCGTCATTTTATTTTGTTAGAATAAGGTACTTAGGATCTGAAATTCTTAGATGGGAGAGTCTCCACATAGCCAAATAGTTGTTCAACTACTCATTGAGCTTCACTTATATCTTTTGGAGTAGTTTGTCTTTTGCTCTAGTGCTTCACTTATATCTTTGAAGAGCGTTGCAATGGTTCTATTTTATAGAACTAGTTGAACTCTCGTGCTTCACTTAGATCATTTTGAGAGTCTTAAACAGCGTGGTACCTTACTTAGGTTATGAATCTAGTCCTAATATGATAGGCATCCAAAGAGGATAAAAACCTTCATATTCATGTGCATTGATTAGTAAGAGAAGTTTGATTCCTATCAATTGGTTTTGAGATATGGATATGGTAATATTAGAGTTATGCTAGTGGGGTGTTGTGAATCTAGAAATACTTGTTTTGAACTTAGTGATTCTCGTAGCATGCACGTATGGTGAACCGCTATGTTAGGAAGTCAGAGCATAATTGATTTATTGATTGTCATCCTTTGTGTGGCGGTCGGGGTCGCGCGATGGTTAACACCTACCAACCCTTCCCCTAGGAGTATAAGTTTAGCACTTTGTTTTGATTACTAATAAAAACTTTCGCAATAAGTATATGAGTTCTTCATGACTAATGTGAGTCAATAGTATAGATGCACTTTCACCTTCCACCATTGCTAGCCTCTCTAGTACCGCGCTACTTTCACCGGTGCACAAACCCACCATATACCTTCCTCAAAACAACCACCATACCTACCTATTATGCATTTTCATAGCCATTCCGAGATATATTTCCATGCAACTCCCACCGTTTCATCTCATGACATGTGCCGTCACTTTCATATTGCCATTGCATGATCGTAAGATAGCTAGCGAGATGTTTCAACGTCATACGCTAAGCTAGATCGTTGCACATCCCGGTACACTGCCGGAGGCATTTCATATAGAGTCATCATTGCTCTAAGTATTGAGTTGTGAGTAAATAAAAGTGTGATGATCATCATTATTAGAGCATTGTCTCATGTGAGGAAATAAAAAAAAAGAGGCCAAAGATGCCCACCAAAAAAAGGAGGCCAAAGAGCCCAAAAAAAGAGAGAAAAAGAGAGAAGGGACAATGCTACTATCCTTTTTCACACTAGTGCTTCAAAATAGCACCATGTTCTTCATGATAGAGAGTCTCTTGTTTTGACACTTCCATATACTAGTGGGAATTTTCATTATATAACTTGGCTTGTATATTCCAATGATGGGGTTCCTCAAAATTGCCCTAGGTCTTTGGGAGCAAGCAAGTTGGGTGCACACCCACTAGTTTTCCTTTTGAGCTTTCACACACTTATAGCTCTTGTGCATCCGTTGATTGGCGATCCCTACTCATTCACATTGATATCTATTGATGGGCATCTCCATAGCCCATTGATACGCCGAGTCAATGTGACCATCTCCTCCTTTTTGCCTCACAACCTCCACCACACTCTATTCCACCTATTGTGCTATATCCATGGCTCATGCTCATGTATTGCATGAGAGTTGAAAAAGTTTGAGAAAGTAAGAGTGCAAAAACAATTACTTGGCCAATACCGGGGTTCTGCATGATTTTAATTCCTTGTGTGGGGATGATGGAGCATAGCCAGACTATATGATTTTGTAGGGATAACTTTCTTTGGCCTTGTTATTTCGAAAGTTCATGATTGTTTTGCTAGTTTGCTTGAAGTATTATTGTTTCCATGTCAATAGAAAACTATTGTTTTGAATCTTACGGATCAGAACATTCATGCCACAAGAAAGATGTTACAAAGGACAAATATTAGGTAGAATTCCACATCAAAAATTCAGTCTTTATCACTTCCCTACTCGAGGACGAACAGGAGTTAAGCTTGGGGATGCTTGATACGTCTCCAATGTATCTATAAGTTTTGAATAGATCGATCAGAAAGAATAACTTTGTGGTGGTTTCGTACCCGACAATAATCTCTTCGTTTGTTCTCCGCTATTAGTGACTTTGGACTGACTCTTTGTTGCAGGTTCAGGGCTAGTTATATGATCCAATTATGTTATCATTGTTGAGAGAACTTCACTAGTGAAAGTATGAACCCTAGGCCTTGTTTACACGCATTGCAATACCGTTTGTGCTCACTTTTATTATTAGGTACCTTGCTGTTTTTGTAGTTTCAGATTACAAAAACCTATATCCACCATCCATATTGCACTTGTATCACCATCTCTTCCCCGAACTAGTGCACCTATACAACTTACCATTGTATTGGGTGTGTTGGGGACACAAGAGACTCTCTGTTATTTGGTTGCAGGGTTGCTTGAGAGAGACCATCTTCATCCTACGCCTCCCACGGATTGATAAACCTTAGGTCACGCACTTGAGGGAAAATTGCTACTGTCCTACAAACCTCTGCACTTGGAGGCCCAACAACGTCTACAAGGAGAAGGTTGCGTAGTAGAAATCATGGCAACATACAGAAATGCCGTCCTCAAGATAACAACACGGTTCGAGGGATTGGAGTTTCATCACATATCAAGGGATAACAACCAAGCCGCAAATGTCCTCGCTCACTTATGCGCAAAACGTGATCCATCCCCCACAACACTTTCCTAGAGAGGCTGTTCAAGCTATCAGTGGTATGGCAAGACGAGGGCACTCGCACGACAGTCGATTGTGCATCATAGGTTATGCCCCCACATCCGAGCCAGACAACAAGATCATCACTGGATCCACAACTGAAGAAACACATTAGGCTCACAAGGTCATGGCAGTGATCGCGCCATGGACCGAGCCCTTCCTTGCTTACCATCTTCACAAAGAGCCCCCCGATGAACAGACCAAGGCAAGACGTATCATCCGCCGATCAAAGGCCTACAAGGTCCACGAGGGTGAGCTATATAAGAAAAGCACCACAGGAGTGCTCAAGTGATGCATCTCCAAAGAAGAAGGGAGGCGGCTCTTAGCCGAAGTACATGCAGGCATGGGCGGCTACCATGCAGTTGCACGGGCCTTGGTCAGCAAGGCTTTTAGAGCTAGTTTCTTCTAGCCAACATCCCAAGAAGAGGCCCACACACTTGTTCAGAATTGTGTAGGGTGTTAACTTTTGGAAAATCAAAGCCACATGCCCCCCACAGATCTTCGGACAATTCCGGTCACATGGCCTTTTGTTGTGTGGGGGCTGGATATGGTCAGAGCACTTAAAAGGGGGACCAAGAAAAAGAAATACCTTCTGGTTATGGTGGACAAATTCACCAAATGGATTGAAGGCAAGCCCGTAAGCTCGGCAAAAGCAAAGTCGATGATTGAATTCATATCCAGCATTGTACACCGTTATGGTGTCCCGCACAACATAATAACAGACAATGGATCCAATTTCACTGCCGAGGAGGTCAAAGACTAGTGCGCAAACTTGGGCGTTAAGCTCGATTATGCTTTGATATATCACCCCCAAAGAATGGCCAAGTCGAACGAGCCAACGGGCTCATTTTGAGTGGTATCAAATCTCGGCTGGTCCGATCTCTCACAGAATCTGACTGCCAGTGGGTGGAGGAGCTCATCTCCGTGCTATGGGGTTTGCACACCACCCTGAATCGTTCAACAGGGTACACAGTCTTTTTATGGTGTATTGGGCCCAAGCGATCCTCCCTTGGGATATCATCCACGATGCACCTCGGGTGTGCATGTATGAGGAAAGAGAGGCTGAGCTAGACTGGCAAGACAACTTGGATGCATTGGAAGGCGAGCGCAATATAGCTCGGGCCTATTCTACCTTTTAGCAACAACAAGCTCGACGCTATCAAACCAGGGAAGTCTGGGCAAAGGCATACAACATGGATGAACTCGTCCTACCCCTCCGAGAGAAGCAGGAACATAAACTTACCACCTGATAGTAGGAGCTTACCACCTGTGCAACCGAGAGGATAATCGCCTCAAGACAAACCCATGGAACGCAGCTCGTCTTCGACGTTTCTATGGCTAGAATGACGTTGCTCCCTTCTTCATTACCTTACACTTCTTCTTTATTCAAGTTTTTTCTTGTTTTACTTTTGTCTAGGATCACTTAAAATTGCCTAGGATATGTTCGGATCAAACGAACTCCTTCAAGCACTTATCAGAATACATTCATGATAAATAGAGTGTCTCCCCTGATTTTACTTGGGGGCTTCTATAGCGAATTCGATCAAAGGATTTATTTCTCCTAAATATATATGTACTATATGCCTCGACTGAATATTAATTTATGCCACTATATGCATAAATCGGACTTAAGATTCTTGCAATGCTGTATTGCCTTGCTCCTGTGCTTATCCCCTACATTTCCGACTGCTCAACTAGGGGGTAAAGGGAGCACCTCTGTGATTGTTACGACCGGTTTGCCCGGATATGTACCTCAGACGGGTGAAGCTGACAGCTGGTGTTCCTTAAGATACAACTTGGTCAGCCACAAATGAGGTTTGTATAATCGTCAATCTTTGCCACAAAAGGGGATTGTTCATCCCGAAATAGCAGCAGTCCGCATTACAAGGATACATAGCACTAACACCTACATTTTCCATAGCACCCTGCTACCTCTTGAGCTTGCGTTGGTTTTCCCTTGAAGATGAAAGGGTGATGTAGCAAAGTAGATAAGTATTTCCCTCAGTTTGTTGAGAACCAAGGTATCAATCCAGTAGGAGGAACAAATAAAACTCCAATAGTAGTACCTACACAAATAATCAAACACTTGCACGCAACGCTATAAAGGGTTTCTCAATCCCTTCAGAGTTATTTGAAAGGATGAGATCTAATAGAGATAGATATAAAATATTGATAGATCTGGAAGTAAAACTAAAGTAAATAAATTGCAGCAAAGTATTTTTGGTATTTTTGGTTTATAGATCTGAAAATATGATATGGAAAATAAACCCGGGGGCCATAGGTTTCACTAGAGGGTTCTCTCTTAAAGGAAAATAATACGATGGGTGAACAAATTACTCTAGAACAATTGATAGAAAAGCAAATAATTATCAAGATATCCAAGGAAATGATTATGCATATAGGCATCACGCCCGTCTCAAGTAGACCGAAACGATTCTGCATGTACTACTATTACTCCACACATCGATCGACTCCTGCCTGCATCTAGAGTATTAAGTTCATGAAGAACAGAGTAACGTATTAAGTACGATGACATGACGTAGAGGGATAAGCTCAATAAATATGATGAAACCCCATCTTTTACCCTTGATGGCAACAATACAATACGTCCCTTGCTACCCCTACTGTCACTGGGTGAGGACACCGCAAGATTGAACCCAAAACTAAGCACTTCTCCCATTGCAAGAATTACCAATCTAGTTGGCCAAACCAAACAATAATTCAAAGAGGCTTGCAAATATATGAAATCATGCATATAGGAATTTAGAAGAGACTCAAAAAATATTCATGGATAATTTGAACATAAACTCACAATTCATTGGATCTCAACAAACACACTGCAAAAGAGTATTACATCGGGTAGATCTCCATGAAGATCATGAAGAACATGGTATTGAAGATCAAAGAGAGAGAAGAAGTCATCTAGCTACTAGCTATTGACCCGTAAGTCTGTGGTGAACTACTCACACATCATCGTAGGGGCAGTGGAGTTGATGTAGATGCCCTCCGTGATCAATTCCCTCTCCAGCAGATTACCGGAAAAGGCTCCCAGATTGGATCTCTTGGGAATAGAGGCTCCCGACAGCGTAAAAGTATTTTCGTCGCTCTTTTTTGTGTTCTGGAATATTTGGGAATCTATAGGCCAATAATTAGGGCCAGGAGACCTGTAGGGGGGCCACAAGCCAGGGGCGCGCCCACCTCCCCCCCCCCTAGGGCGCGCCCTGTAGGCTTGTGGCCTCCCAACAACTTCCTTGCCCCCTACTCCAAGTCTGTTGCATGTCTTCTCGTCCAGAAAAAAACTTTCCACAGATTTAATTCCGTTTGGACTCCGTTCCTTATCTGCAATATTCAAAAATGTGGAAAAAACAAAAACTGGCACTAGGCTCTGGGTTAATAGGTTAGTCCCAAAAATAATATAAAATAACATATTAATGCATATAAAACATCCAAAACATGTAAAATAATAGCATGAAACAATAAAAAATTATAGATACGTTGGAGACGTATCACACCCCAAAGAAAGGAACCCATAAAGGAACTATTCTCTTCAAAAGATGTTTCTTACATCTTATCATAATATAATATAATCCTATTGTGTGCTCTCTGACTGTTCGCACCACATGGACATATTGCCTAGTTCTTGGAAATAAGTTCCTATTACCACAAGATACACAGTACGGAACACTGCCCAATTATTCGTAGGGGAGGTAGAAGTTGATGGCCGGTTTATGACAGGATACACAAACACGGAAGGAAGTGTATTTCTACATGAATATAAAAATTACATATCATCACGCGTTAGGCCAGTGGTCAAGATGACCAACTATAGAATCTAAGGCACAATCTTCTTGCGAAAGACGGGTTTCGGGCATCACTTGGTCGTAAACCAGATGAAGCGGAATCTCCTTGCCATCCGACCCTGCCGACCCATCATGGGCCATGTGCTCTGGATTCAGCTTGGTGAAGCGGGTCTTCACCATAGCCCATGCCTCCCGAACTCGTTCACGGCAGGCCGAAGTATTCCACGGCTCGAAGACTCCGGTCTCCTTGGAAATGCTCGGGAATCTCAGCCATCCCCTGCGCAGGACTCTCATTCGGCCATACAATTTGACCATACTTCACATAGCTTTTTGAGATCCCTGGTGCACAACGGGTAACTCCTTCAACAAGCGCCCCCCCAAAGATCTAGCCTCTTCCTCGGGGCGACCAGTTAAGAGACCTGGTCAAAAGGAAGTGCACATCTTTATAAACAATGCGATAAAGTGTGACTTATCAGAGTCCAGGATTGGGATTTTACTTATAGAATAGACCACCCTTTAATTTCCAATTCTGTTCATGGTATTGCAGCAATTGAGATGTCAAGTTCTCAATCTCTTCGGCTTGCCGCTTATTATCATCCTTGAGTTGATTATTTTCCTCTCGACATCGCTTTAGTGGCGATGACAAGCTTCAAGCTGGGATTCGGCATACCTCTGAGACTCTCAGGATGCCTCGAGGTATTTTTGCAATTGGCCTATAGATTCGCATGCTACGACTAAATTTTCGGGTTACAAAGGTAATCCCATGGAATCCTACATACTACAAAATAATTTTACTCATTGTCTGCTTCTGCGGTGAAATTCGTCACCCCTTCTAGTTCAACCTTGCTAGCTTGCAACTCGGCCTTGCTTCGCTTGACATCTTTGGCCAGTTTCTTGTTCTCTTTCTTTAGAATCTGCATAATGGTAAACTGTTAAACCGACCCTTAATTCGGTCGTACCGACCAAACTAAGGCTCGGGGGCTACTTGGTTCGAACTTATGTCCGATTATCAAAACCGACAACTTCGCTCTAGGTGGGAGAACATCAACTTGGCCGCTTCTTCGAGTCCGGCTCTCAAATCCCCAAAGCACACTTTTTTGGAGTTAAAAGTATTAATCTCCTGTTCCAAAAAACAGGGTGGTGCAAGGACTCGTTTCGCCGCTGGTGATTCATCAAGCTCTCGGCTTTGGAATGAGTTGCTGAAAATTCTGCGGGGTCATCAGGAAGTAAATCCATATTCATATCTAATGCGTTAGCACAGGATCTTGGATTTTGATGACTGCCACATATTTCGGCAGTGTCTTCGGGGAAAGACGATTGTGTACGTCTCCTGAGCAATTCAGCTAAGGGTTAGGAGTGGTTAAGGCAGTCATTACTACGGAAAAGGGAACGATTGATGTATATACCTCTTGGTTGAAGGGGAGACCGATATGTTTATCATCGCTCCCCCTTGCCCGGCCGTCCCGTGCTTGGTTGATGCAACTCCAGCTGGTATAGCTTGGTGCGGAGTTTGGCGCTTGGACCGATGATACGTCTCCAACGTACCTATAATATTTGATGGTTCCATGCTATTTTCTTGTCAAACTTTGGATTTTTTGTATGCCTTTTATATCTTTTTTTGGACTAACTTAACTCAGTGCCAAGTGCCAGTTCCTGTTTTTTCCGTGTTTTTGACACTTTTCAGAGGAGGATTTTAAACAGTGTCCAAACGGAATAAAACTTCCAAAAAGATTTTTTCCGGAACAGAAGATATGCACGGGACGTGAGAACCAAGGTAGGGGCCACCAGGGGACCCCACAAGCCCCCTAGGTGCGGCCAGGGGGGCCCACACCTAGCAGGCTTGTGGGCCCCCAGTGGCTCGTCTGCCCTACCTCTTCCGCGTATAAATTCCTAAAAATTCCAAAACTGCGAGAGAGATCCACGAAAATACTTTTCCGCCGCCGCAAGCTTCTGTCTCCGCAAGATCCCATCTGGGGCACATTCTTGTGCCCTACCGGAGGGGGGATTCGGATACGGAGGGCTTCTTCATCAACACCATGACCTCTCCGATGATGCGTGAGTAGTTCACCATAGACCTTCGGGTCCATAGCTAGTAGCTAGATGGCTTCTTCTCTCTCTTGGTACAAAGTTCTTCATGATCTTCATGGAGATCTATCCGATGTAATCTTCTTTTGCGGTGTGTTTGTCGAGATCCGATAAATTGTGGATTTATGATCAGATTATCTATGAATCTTATTTGAGTTTCTTCTGATCTCTTATATGCATGATTTCATATCCTTGTAATTCTCTTCGAGTTGTGGGTTTTGTTTGGCCAACTTGATCTATGATTTTATCCCTCTACATCATGTCATCTTGCTTAAGGCGTTACTCTGTTCGTCATGAACTCAATACACTAGATGCATGCTGGATAGCAGTCGATGTGTGGAGTAATAGTAGTAGATGCAAAAAGTATCGGTCTACTTGTCTCGGACGTGATGCCTATATGTATGATCATTACCTTAGATATCGTCATGACTTTGCGTGGTTCTATCAATTGCTCAACAGTAATTTGTTCACCCACCGTATTATTTGCTATTTTGAGAGAAGCCTCTAGTGAACACTATGGCCCCCGGGTCTACTTCACACCATATTTTCAGCCTTACACTTTTACTTCCTTGCACTTTCCGCCTTCAGATCTCACTTTGCAATCAATCTTGAAGGGATTGATAACCCCTTTATAGCGTTGGGTGCAAGCTCTTTTGTGTTTGCACAGGTACTTTGGACTTGACCTCGATTCTCCTACTGGATTGATACCTTGGTTCTCAAACTGAGGGAAATACTTACTGCTCCTGTGCTGCATCACCCTTTCCTCTTCAAGGGAAAAACCAACGCAAGCTGAGGCAACAGAAGGATTTATGGCACCGTTGCCGGGGAGGATCAAGTCAAGAACTCATCCAAGTAAGTGTCGCAAACTCATCTCTTGCATTTACTTTTTTTGCCTCTCGTTTTCCTCTCCCCCACTTCTCAAAAAAAAAATTTACAAAAATATTTGCCTTTTTCGTTTGCCTTTTTCGTTCGCCCTTTTCTCTCGCTTGCTTTCTGTTTGCTTGTGTGCTTGTTTGCTTGCTGAAGTCACCATGACTAAAAACACCAAACTTTGTGACTTCTCGAATACTAATAATAATGATTTTATTAGTACTCCGATTTCTCCCGCCGCTAGTGCGGAATCATATGAAATCAATGCTGCTTTGCTGAATCTTGTTATGAAAGAGCAATTCTCCGGCCTTCCTAGTGAAGATGTCGCATCCCATCTTAATATCTTCATTGAGCTTTGCGATATGCAAAAGAAAAAAGATGTGGATAATGATGTGATTAAATTGAAGCGTTTTCCTTTCTCTTTGCGAGATCGAGCAAAAAACTTGGTTTTCGTCTTTGCCCAAAAACAGTATTGATTCTTGGAACAAGTGCAAAGATGCTTACATATCCAAGTATTTTCTGCCGACTAAGATTATCTCTCTCCGTAATGATATCATGAATTTTAAGCAACTTGATCATGAACATGTTGCACAATCTTGGGAGAGAATGAAATTGATGATTAGAAATTGTCCCGCTCATGGCTTGAGTCTTTGGATGATTATACAAATCTTCTACGCTGGTTTGAATTTCACTTCTAGAAATATCTTGGACTCCGCCTCAGGTGGAATATTCATGGAAATCACATTAGAAAATATCATGACAAACTACTCTCGGTGGCACACTGAAAGGTCACCTATTAGTAAAAAAGTACACGCTATAGAAGAAATTAACTCGTTGAGTGCTAAGATGGATGAGTTAATGAATTTGGTTGCTAGTAGAAGTGCTCCTTTAGATCCTAATGATATGCCCTTGTCTTCCTTGATTGAGAGTAGCAACGCTAGCTTGGACGTTAATTTTGTTGGTAGGAATAATTTTGGCAACAACAATGCTTTTAGAGGAAACTATGTTCCTATGCCTTTTCCTAGTAACCCCTCTAATAACTTTGGCAACTCGTACAACAATACTCATTGAAATTACAATAGATTACGCTCTGATCTAGAGAGTAATATCAAAGAGTTTATCAACTCGCAAAAGATTTTCAATGCGTCCATAGAGGAAAAACTACTCAAAATTGACGATTTGGCAAGGAGCGTTGATAGAATGTCTAGTGATATTGATGCTTTGAAAGTTATATGTGCTCCTCCCAAGATCAACATGGATGAAACTTTGAAAGCTATGCGTGTTTCCATGAGTGAGAGCAAAGAAAGAACCGCCCAAATTCGTGCTAGACATGAATGGCTTAAAAGGTGTGTTCTCGTGATAAGAATCACGAAGATCTTAAAGTTCTTGGTGTGACTCCCATTGAATCTTTGTTTTCTAGTGTCAAACCTAATGATGATGGGGCTGGATATCAATCCACTTTGGTTGAAAAATGCCCCAATAATTCGGAGTCCATCTATCTTGATGCTAAAAGCATTAAAAGTGGAGTAGAAGATATTAAAACCTTGAGTTGTAATGAAACTACTACTTTGGATTTCAAGGAATTCAATTATGATAGTTGCTCCTTGATTGAATGCATTTCCTTGATGCAATCCATGCTAAACTCTCCACACGCTTATAGCCAAAACAAGGCCTTTACCGATCATATTGTCGATGCTATGATAAAATCTCTTGAAGAGAAACTTGAATTGGAAGTTTCTATCCCTAGAAAGCTTCATGATGAGTGGGAACCTACTATCAAAATCAAAATCAAAAACTATGAATGCAATGCTTTGTGTGATTTGGGTGCTAGTGTTTCCGCGATTCCAAAGGCTTTATGTGATGTTCTAGGCTTTCATGAGATTGAGGAGTGTTCTCTTAATTTGCATCTTGCGGATTCTACTATCAAGAAACCCATGAGAAGGGTCAATGATGTTCTTATTATTGCAAATAGGAACTATGTACCCGTGGATTTCATTGTTCTTGATATTGATTGCAATCCTACATGCCCTATCATTCTTGGTAGACCTTTCCTAAGGACTATTGGTGCTATCATCAACATGAAGGAAGGAAATATTAGATTTCTATTTCCTTTAAAGAAGGGCATGGAGCATTTTCCTAGAAATAAAATAAGATTGCCTTATGAATCCATGATGAGGGCTACTTACGGTTTGAGCACCAAAGACGACGATACGTGATTCCACACCTTATGCCTAGCTAAGGGCGTTAAACAATAGCGCTTGTTGGGAGGCAACCCAATGAATTTATCTTTTTATTTCTGTTTTGTTGCGTCCACACCATCATAACTCTGTTATGATTGTGTCTTTTGTGTTTATTTTTGTGTTTGAGCCAAGCAAAACCTTTATGACTAGTTTTGGTGATGGTTGTTTGATCCTGCTGGAAAAAGACAGAAACTTTTCGCTCATGAAATTATTTTTCATTTTCATTCACAAAGTGATTTTGAGTTTATTCTTTTTTCTGCTGGTTGATATGCCTTTTTCCCAGGCAGTCGTAAGTTTTAATAATTTTTGAGGTACGAGAAGTATACGAAGTATACATATTGCTACAGACTGGTCTGTTTTTTGACAGGTTTTGTTTTGTTGAGTTGGTTGCTTATGTTGATGAAACTATGGATAGTATTGGGGGGTACTAGCCATGGAAAAGTGAGAATACAGTAATCTAACACCAATGTAAATAGAAATCAAAATTGCTACAGTACCGAAAGAGGTGGTAGTTTGTTTTCTTGTGCTAATGATATCACGAGTTTCTGTTTAAGTTTTGTGTTGTGAAGTTTTCAAGTTTTGGGTGATGTTCTCATGGACAAAGAGATAAAGAGTGGAAAGAGCTCAAGCTTGGGGATGCCCAAGGCATCCCAAGCCAAATTCAAGGACACCAAAAAGCCTAAGCTTGGGGATGCCCTGGGAAGGCATCCCCTCTTTCGTCTTCAATCCATCGGTAACATTACTTGGAGCTATATTTTTATTCACCACATGATATGTGTTTTGCTTGGAGCGTCTTGTATCGTAGGATTCTTTTCTTTTTGTCGTGTCACAATCATCCTTTCTGCACACCATTTGAGAGAGACATGCACTCATCGTGAATTTGCTAGAATGCTCATTGTGCTTCACTTATATCTTTTGGGCTAGACCATTCTGCTCTATGTGCTTCACTTAGATATTTTAGAGCACGGCGGTGCGTGACTTGGTAGTTGGCTTGCGCTATGAAAGTAGTCCCAAAGGTGATAGGTACCCAAAGAGTATACAAAAACTTCCATCTTCATGTGCATTGAGTACAAAGAGAAATTTGATTCCTCTAAATTAGTTTTGAGACGTGGATTTGGTAATATTAAGAGTTATGTTAGTAGGGTGTTGTGAATCTAGAAATACTTGTGTTGAAGTTAGTGATTCTCGTAACATGCACGTTTGGTGAACCGCTATGTTAGGAAGTCGGAGCATAATTGATCTATTGATTGTCATCCTTTGTGTTGCGGTCGGGATCTCGCGATGGTTAACACCTACCAATCCTTCCCCTAGGAGTATGCCTTTAGAACTTTGTTTCGATTACTAATAAAAAGTTTCGCAATAAGTATGTGAGTTCTTCATGACTAATGTGAGTCCATGGTATAGATGCACTTTCACGTTCCACCATTGCTAGCCTCTCTAGTACCGCGCAATTTTTGTCGGTGCACAAACCCACCATATGCCTTCCTCAAAACCGCCACCATACCTACCTACTATGGCATTTTCATAGCCATTCCGAGATATATTGCCATGCAACTCCCAACGTTCCATCTCATGACTTGTGTCGTCACTCTCATATTGCCATTTCATGATCGTAAGATAGCTAGCGAGATGTTTCAACATCATACGCCAAGCTAGAACGTTGCACATCCTGGTACACTGCCGGAGGCATTTCCTATATAGTCATCGTCGTTCTGAGCTTTGAGCTGTGAGTAAATAAAAGTGTGATGATCATCATTATTAGAGCATTGTATCATGTGAGGAAATAAAAAAAAGAGGCCAAAGTTGCCCACAATAAAATAAAATAAAAAGAGAAAAAAGGCCCAAGATCCTAAACAGAAAAAAAAAACAAAAAAAGAGAGAAGGGACAATGCTACTATCTTTTCCACACTTGTGCTTCAATATAGCACCATGTTCATCATGATTGAGAGCCTCTCATTTTGTCACCACCATATACTAGTGGGAATATTTATTATATAACTTGGCTTGTATATTCTAATGATGGGCTTCCTCAAAATTGCCCTAGGTCTTCGTGAGCAAGCAAGTTGGATGCACACCCACTAGTTCTCGTTTTGAGCTTTCACATACTTATAGCTCTAGTGCATCCTTTGTGTGGCAATCCCTACTCATTCACATTGATATCTATTAGTGGGCATCTACATAGCCCATTGATACACCGACTCAATGTGACCATCTCCTCCTTTTTGTCTCACAAACACCACCACATTCTATTCCACCATAGTGCTATATCCATGGCTCACGCTCATGTATTGTGTGAGAGTTGAAAAACGTTTGAGAAAGTAAGAGTGCGAAAACAATTACTTGGCCAATGCCGGGGTTGTGCATGATTTAGGTTAGTTGTGTGAGGATGATGGAGCATAGCCGGACTATATGATTTTGTAGGGATATCTTTCTTTGGCCTTGTTATTTCGAAAGTTCATGATTACCATGCTAGTTTGCTTGAAGTATTATTGTTTTCATGTCAATAGAAAACTATTGTTTTGAATCTTACGGATCTGAACATTCATGTCACATGAAAGAAGTTACAAAGGACAACTATGCTAGGTAGGATTCCACATCAAAAATTTACTCTTTATCACTTCCCTACTCTAGGACGAGCAGGAGTTAAGCTTGGGGATGCTTGATACGTCTCCAACGTATCTATAATTTTTGTTGGTTCCATGCTATTATCTTGCCAAACTTTGGAAGTTTTGTATGCCTTTTATATCTTTTTTTGGACTAACTTATTAACTCAGTGCCAAGTGCCAGTTCCTGTTTTTCGGTGTTTTTGACCCTTTTTAGAGGAGGATTTTAAATTGTGTCCAAACGGCATAAAACTTCTGAAAAGATTTTTTCCGGAAAAGAAGATACGCACGGGACGTGAGAACCAAGGCAGGGGCCACAAGGGGACCCCACTAGCCCCCTAGGGGCGGCCAGGGGGCCCGTGCCTAGCTGGCTTGTGGGCCCCCTATGGCTCGTCTGCCCTACCTCTTCCACCTATAAATTCCTAAAAATTCCAAAACTCCGAGAGAGATCCACGAAAATACTTTTTCGCCGCCGCAAGCTTCTGTCTCCGCAAGATCCCATCTAGGGCATGTTCTGGTGCCCTATCGGAGGGCGGATTCGGATAGGGAGGGCTTGTTCATCAACACCATGACCTCTCCGATGATGCGTGAATAGTTCACCATAAACCTTCGAGTCCATAGCTAGTATCTAGATGGCTTCTTCTCTCTCTTGGATCTTCAATACAAAGTTCTCCATGATCTTCATGGAGATCTATCCGATGTAATCTTCTTTTGCGGTGTGTTTGTCGAGATCCGATGAATTGTGGATTTATGATCAGATTATCTATGAATCTTATTTGAGTTTCTTCTGATCTCTTATATGCATGATTTCATATCCTTGTAATCTCTTCGAGTTGTGGGTTTTCTTTGGACAACTTGATCTATGATTCTTGCAATGGGAGAAGTGCTTGGTTTTGGGTTCATACCGTGCGGTGACCTCACTCAGTGACAGAAGGGGTAGTGAGGCACGCATCGTGTTGTTGCCATCAAGGGTAAAAAGATGGGGTTTACATCATTGGTATGAGTTTATCCCTCTACATCATGTCATCTTGCTTAAGGCGTTACTCTGTTCGTCATGAACTCAATACACTAGATGCATGCTGGATAGCGGTTGATGTGTGGAGTAATAGTAGTAGATGCAGAAAGTATCGGTCTACTTCTCTCGGACGTGATGCCTATAAGTATGATCATTGCCTTAGATATCGTCATGACTTTGCACGGTTCTATCAATTGCTCAACAGTAATTTGTTCACCCACCGTATTATTTGCTATTTTGAGAGAAGCCTCTAGTGAACACTATGGCCCCCGGGTCTACTTCACACCATATTTCCAACCTTACACTTTTACTTTGTTGCACTTTCCGCCTTCAGATCTCACTTTGCAATCAATCTTGAAGGGATTGACAACCCCTTCATAGCGTTGGGTGCAAGCTCTTTTGTGTTTGCGCAGGTACTTTAGACTTGACCTCGATTCTCCTACTGGATTGATACCTTGGTTCTCAAACTATGGGAAATACTTACTGCTCCTGTGCTGCATCACCCTTTCCTCTTCAAGGGAAAAACCAACGCAAGCTCAAGAGGCAGCAGCCGTCGACCTTTAGGTAGAGCTCCTCTCCGAGTACTCATCTTGCTCTTGTTTGCGGTGGAGGACGGAAGGCCCTTGATTGTCAGCGCGGAGGTCCACCTTGACCTCGTCGACGTTGTCCTAGTAAAATACATCATCCTCAAAATCAATTGAAAGATGTGGATCCTCATGGAGTTTGGGATTGTCATTGCAGAGTAGTTATCGGGTTGAGGGGTGGGGCAGTTGACCGTCGCAATCCAACGCCTCCAAGTTTGTTAAGAAAAGCAAGGGGTTATTGATTAGTAAAATCAAGCGTAAGTGTCCGAACTATGGGACTATAATCACACTTACCCATTCAACGAGACTATACCCCGAGTAACCGTCCCTGACAATATGGTGGGCGAAATTCTCTTTTTCTCCATTAAATAGGTCGGTCAAGATAGCCGCCAAAGCCTCTTGATTATCTCGCCCCTATGGCCTCGAACGGGTAGTGTCGCTTTTCCCATTGTAGCGCCACAGGGGGTGTGTGTGCTGTGAGCAAGTAATCTCACCTTGGCGGCTAGTCGTTGTACTTTGGGACTCTCTTCCTGAGAGGGACTGATCGGCCACCACCTGAACCGCTTATTCAAGGAAGCCTCAGAGTAATCGGAAAGACCCCTCCAAACTGGGTCAAATAAGGGAATGTGTTTGATATAAAACCATTCTCAAGACCACTTGTTAGTTTCCTTTTTTGGAGTCTCGACCGGGTATCAGGTTCCAGCTATACGCCACACCTCGGCTCCGCCCACTTCCCGAATTCACGTTCCCCTAGTTCGGGAAACTAGGCAGGAGTACTTTCTCCACAAGTCAAAGTGGGGCTCACATCCCAAGAATATCTCCCACATGGCGACAAAGCCAAAGATATGAAGGATTGATCTAGGGGTAAGCTTGTGGAGCTGAAGACCATAAAACTCTAATAAACCTATCAGGAAGGGGTCGACCGGGAAACCCAAACCCCGTAGTAGGAAAGAAACAAAGCAGATCCTTTTCACCCTTTAGCAGGGTAGGGAAATTCTCTGCGAGAATCTCGCTGTTAGTGGAGGTTAGTCCAGCACGAGTGAGCACGAGACCTGACGAGGGAAGATATCCTTGTATTTCAAGGTTCCCCAACTGGAGCAAGGAAACGAAACAACTTGCCCAATCTCCTGGGAGAGGGCCAAAGGGACTCGAGGAGGAACCCGCAATGGCTGTGGGTGTTGCAACTCTAGGGCTTTCTCTTGGTGGTGCCTGAGGGCTGGTGATCGCCCAAGGATAGATTTGGTCTGTTTATAAAGTGTATTTTTCCCTCGCGGTTACATAAAGCGGGTCCGAGTGGGACTGCTAGATTGCTTATCTTCATTAATGCGCACATGGATCGAGTGTTGTTATCGATTCTCGAGCACAAATCTTGGAGGCCATGGGCCCTGTGACACTTTTGTAATCGTCATCTAGTCAAACGCCTGGATCATCCAGAGGGGATGGAGGAACTCGCCTCGCAAGCCGATCACTACGCAAGAAGCTGCCGAAGACCATGTACATCAGTGTTGGATGCAAGTTCGGGGGCTACTGAGGGAGTCCTCGACTAAGGGTGTCAGGGGGATAACCCCGGGGTAGGCTCATCAAGCATGCTCCTTCATTTCCTGCCCAAAGGATATGAACAAATACAGTTCCCCAATGCCTAAGTCTTCTGGCCGGCTAGGCTGTGCCTGCCGGCTGGAGGACGAGGCGGCCAACTCTCTGGCCGGACAAGCAACCCCTGTCGGCTAGAGGCGAGACGGCTACCTCTTCCTGACCGTCTTGGCCAAGCCAACTGGCTAGGAACGAGGCGGCCGTGCCCAAGCCGGCTAGCCAAGCAGGCTAGCCGGCCGGGGATCACAAGTCACATCAGTTCGTAGGTCAGGATGAGACCTTATGATTAAAGGTAGCTACGCGTCGGCAAAGGTACTGGATCAGAGTGTCCGGCAGGTACGAGCGTCGGAGGCCATGCCGCTGACCTACCCCGGCTCTGATCCATCACCTAGCATAGTGTCGGACCGTCACACTCCCACTCCATTACTGCACTCGGTGTGGGGAACAGTGGAGGTAGTCGTCCTACCTGCCCATGAGGAATCTCGCTCGACGACGCTCGATGTATAGCGCGTGCTCAGCGTCAACCTTACGCGAGAGCTTCATTGGCCAGCCGGCGGGTCCCACGACCAAGTGAGACAATGCAGCCGGCAGGCCCCTCAAGCGACAAGACAAGACTCTCGTGGGCCCCTGGTCAGCCGGCGACGCTGCCAGCCGAGTCCCACTCTTGTACCCTTTATCCATATTGTAGGCCGGCGAGTTCATCTATAAAACCACCCGGTCACCCTCCATGCACAGGGTCGGTCGAACAACACTTCACACCCACCAACCACATAGAGAGAGGCAGAGACGAGCCGGCTGCTCCCCTCTTCCTCCTCCCAACACAGCTCCAAGAGCAACCTTGTAATCCATCCATATACATCAAACACTCCGGGAGGACTAGGGGTCTTATCTCTACGGAGAGCCCTGAACCTGGGTACATCGTGCATTCCATGCTTGTACTAACCTCGTACCCAGCGCCCTCCTTTGTCCCTTCGGTTTTCACCGACTTTAGCCTACCTATGGCATATGTTGTGAGTATTCACCGACATTTGGCGCCCACCGTGCGGTCGATCGCGGCATCGGTTGGCTTTACGCGCTGGGCGGGGCCCCGCACCTACGCCACAGGATGCATCGCGTCCGGATCGGTCTGCATGTCCGTGGAGCCCGCTTTCGACGAGGCAACACCGATGATGATCAACGTCCCCGTCCGTCATGTGGATTCGGATGAAGATTCTGATGACGAGGCGCTTCCTAGCGTCGTCGTCGCTTCTATGGAGAACCTCAGCGTTCTCTTTAGTGACTTACGTCTCAACGACGGTCCTCGCTACTTCGGCGAGGACTTCGACGTTGGGGCACTCTGCGCCAGCTTCAGCAGGCTCTCTATCGCTGAGATGCCTGCACATGATGCGTACCCCAACAACATACTCGTCTTCGACGGCCCTCCGTTGTCGGTGGGTTCTTCACCCCATACCTTGTCGCCGCCGTCTCCAATGTCGTGGAGGTGATGGTAATCGGCGCTGGCACCAACGCGGCTCAAGGCAAGGCGTCAGCAGACACTGGTGAGCCCGCTGTCGCCACCGCTGATACTCTTCGGGACGCTATCGCCGGCCTGAAGACACCCATCGCTGCCTCTGCGAAACCTAGCGACACCCGAGCCTCACTAGAGGTGGCTTGCAAGCATATCTTGGAGGAGGGAATTGTCGTCGCCTCGGCAAAGCGTCGGATGGAGGCCACGCAGCACGAGTATAACTCTGCATACGGCCTCACTCCGATTTCCGAGGCCCCTAGCCGGCTTGGATTGGTCCGCAGCTGCGGTCGGTTCATTGTTGAGGTCCTAGGTAGCAACCAGCCCACTTACGAGACCCATGCGGCCAACTTGCGGGCGGCGCAGGCGGCCATGGAAGAGATGACGAGCTTGGAGGGGGAGGAGCGAGCCTTCCAAGAGAAGAGGGTCAATGATCTCCTTGACGCCGCCAACGAGCAGCAAACTCGGCTTGACCCCGGTCAGGCCCAGTCAGAATCTCCGGGACCCAACCCCGGCCCAGTCAGAATCTAGCGGTCAGCATCACGCGGAGGAATCTTCCTCGCATCGCACCTCCAGCCGGAGGGGCGAGGGAAGCCAACACTGGCGCTCCCAACGCCAGAGCGAGCACACTTCGAGCAAGCATCGCGGTGGCAACGAGGGCGATTCGGCGTGTGAGGTTCTTCACCCGGGAAGGACCCATGTCTCCGGTTCGTGACGTGCCTCCCCTCTCGCTACTCGGAGTGGGGCTCGCATTGCCCAGGATGATCGGGATGCCCGCAGGCGTCTCATCGTCCTGGCCCAGTCTGCCCTCCTGGAGGAGGACGGTCCCATCGGTCCGGCCCGCTTCAGCCCCTGGATCCGAGGGGAGCCATTCCCCCGAGGCTTCAGTTGCCTCGGGACACGCCCAAGTACAGTGGCACTGCCAAGCCAGAGGACTGGCTGATCAACTATACCACAACCGTCGGCATTGCTAGGGGCAACAAGCGTGTAGCGGTCCGCTACGTGCCACTCATGTTGGCCGGTTCGGCCCGGACTTGGCTTAACAGCCTTCCGGCCGGCAGCGTCAACTCCTATGTGGACTTCGAGGAGGGGTTCGTCCGCAACTTCACTGACACCTACAAGCGCTCTGGCCGGCCCCGCGAGCTGGCCATGTGCGTCCAGTGGCCCGACGAACCCCTTTGCGACTACGTCACCCGGTGGACAGAGCTCCGCAACTCCTTTGAGGGGATGCATGAGGTACAAGCCATCCAGTACTTCATCGACGGTTGCCGAGACGGCACCCTCCTCAAGCACAAGGTCATGTGCTCCGAGCCCACCTCTCTGGCGGTGCTCATGGCCAAGGCGGACAAGTACGCCATGGCCGACTCGGCGATGCGCGTCAAGGTCACCGCCTCGGACAAGGCTGTTCCCACGCCGGCTACTTCCAAGCCGGCTGGAGACGGTCGAGGCGGCCAGAACAACAACAAGCACAAGGCGGATCAGATGGATTCGCGCTCCAATAGCAAGTTGGTAGCCAGCATGGAGGGCGAGGCGTCGGCTCCTCAAGCCGGCTGATACGTCTCAAACGTATCTATAATTTTTGATGGTTTCACGCTGTTATCTTGTCTTCTTTGGTTGTTTTATGTACCTTTTATATCTTTTTTGGGACTAACTTATTAATTCAGTGCCAAGTGCCAGTTCGTGTTTTTTCCGTGTTTTTGACTCTTTTCAGATCTGATTTTGGGACGAAGTCCAAACGGAAGAAAAACCCCGAAATGATTTTTTCCCGAACGGAAGATCATGGGGCCTTTGGGCCAAGCCAGGTGGGCTCCAGGGAGCCCACAAGCCCCCACTCCGCCACCAGGGGGAGGCGGCGGTGGCAGGGCTTGTGGCCTCCCTCGCCGCCCCCTGACCTAGATCCTTGGCCTATATATTCCCAAATATTCCGCAAACAATCAGGGGAGCCTCGAAAATACTTTTCCGCCACCGCAAGCTTCCGTTTCCGCGAGATCTCATCTGGAGACCCTTTCGGGCGCCCTGCCGGAGAGGACTTTGGAGTCGGAGGGCTTCTTCATCATCATCATCGCCCCTCCGATGACTCGTGAGTAGTTCACTTCAGACCTACGGGTCCGTAGTTAGTAGCTAGATGGCTTCTTCTCTCTCTTGGATCTTCAATACAAAGTTCTCCATGATCTTCATGGAGATCTATCCGATGTAATCTTCTTTGGCAGTGTGTTTGTCGAGATCTGATGAATTGTGGATTTGTGATCAGATTATCTATGATATATATTTGAGCCTTTGCTGATTTCTCATATGCATGATTTGATATCCTTGTAAGTCTCTCCGAGTCTTGGGTTTTGTTTGGCCAACTATATCTATGATTCTTGCATTGGGAGAAGTGCTTGGTTTTGGGTTCTACCATATGGTGACCTTTCCCAGTGACAGTAGCGGCAGCAAGGCACACATCAAGTAGTTTCCATCAAGGGTAAAAAGATGGGGTTTTTATCATTGGTTTGACATTATTCCCTCTACATCATGTCATCTTGCTTAAGGCGTTACTCTGTTCTTATGGACTTAATACACTAGATGCATGCTGGATAGCGGTCGACGTGTGGAGTAATAGTAGTAGATGCAGAAAGTATCGGTCTACTTGTTTTGGACGTGATGCCTATAGATATAATCATTGCATAGATATCATCACGACTTTGCGCGGTTCTATCAATTGCTCGATAGTAATTTGTTCACCCACCGTCTACTTGCTTTCATGAGAGAAACCACTAGTAAACACTACGCCCCCCGGGTCTATTCACATCCCTCGTTTACACCTCCGCTTTTACTTTGCTTTGTTACTTTGCTGCTTTTAGTTCTCACTTGGCAAACAATCTATAAGGCATTGACAACCCCTTCATAGCATTGGGAGCAAGCTTTTGTGTTTGTGCAGGATCTTGAGATACTCCTCCAGTGGATTGATACCTTGGTTCTCAAACTGAGGGAAATACTTACCGTCGCTGTGCTACATCACCCTTTCCGCTTCAAGGGAACACCAACCCAAGGCTCCAAGGCCACGGGGTAAATCCTTTGCGTACTTGCCTAGGAAGTCCCTTAAGGCGTAGCCACAGTTGAAGGATTCCTGGTGCGGTCGACACACCTGTTTCTGGCGCCATTGGAAGGACTTTTCTGCATTAGCATAGCTGACATCAGAAGCATTTCTGGCACCGTTGCCTGGGAGGAGAAATCAAGATCTATCCAAGTAGGTCACACAAACTCTTCTCTTGCATTTACTTTTGTTGCGAGTTGCCTTTTGTTTCCCTCTCCCCCACTTCACATTTGCCGTTTCCATTTGCCTTTCTCCTTTGTCGTCTTCTTTTGCCTTTTGCCTTTTTCGTTCGCCCTTTTCTCTCGCTTGCTTTCTGTTCGCTTGTGTGCCATGTGCCTTCAATATGCTTGCATCTTCGTTTGTTAATCTCTTTAAGAGACCCACTTGTGTGGAATGAATTGCTAGTGAGTTGAGGGCAATTGACTATTTCTATGGAGTTTTCCTTAAGATGCATGAATCTGAAAATTGTGAGGAAGAAATTCATGAAGTGATTCATGAGGGCTCCTTGGATGAAAAGCACGATTGCAATGGTTTCACTATGAATTCTATTAGTGACAATCATGCTAAAAATATGCAAAACCCTAAGCTTGGGGATGCTAGTTTTGCTATGACCACTACTTATTGCAATAATCATGATTGGGGTGATGATCTTTCTTATGATCTTGAAATTTGTTCAAGCCTCATAATGAATATGATATTTGCAACAATACTGAAAGTGGGATTGGAGAAGTCATGACTTTATTTGATGATAATCCCACAATTTTTGAAGAGCGTGAACTTTGCATGCATGTGGATCATGAAAAGAATATCCTATGGGATAGCTATATTGTTGAATTTGAATATGATCCCACATGTAATTGCTATGAGAGAGGAAAATATTTTGGTATAAAATTTCATGTTACCAAATCACCTCTCGTGATGTTGAGATTGCTCTTGTCTCTTTCTTCTTCCTTGCATTTGGCAGCGATTGGTTGTCTTGACAATTTGTTTTCCTATAAAATGCCTATGCATAGGAAGTATGTTAGGCTTAGATGTGATTTTCACATGCTTTAGGATGCTCTCGTTGTGCTTCAATTCTTGTCTTTTGTGTGAGCATCATTGAATGCCTAGCTAAGGGCGTTAAACAATAGCGCTTGTTGGGAGGCAACCCAACGAATCTATCCTTTTTCTTTCTGTTTTGTGTTTTCCACACTTTCATAATTCTGTGATGATTGTGTTTTTTTGTGTTTCTTTTTGCGTTTGTGCCAAGCAAAACCGTTATGATTAGTCTTGGGGATGATCATTTGGTCATGCTGGAAAAGACAGAAACTTTTTGCTCACGAAAAGAATTTTAGTTTTTTTTCTGTAAGAGCTTTTGAGTTGATTCTTTTTTCCTCTGATTGCTACCCAAATTCTTCAGACTGTCGTAATGTTTCAGAATTTTTGAAGTACCACAGGTATACGAAATATACAGATTTCTACAGACTGGTCTGCTATTAACAGATTCTGTTTTTCTTGTGTTGGTTGCTTATTTCGATGAAACTATAGATAGTATCGGGGGGTATTAGCCATGGAAGATTGAAGGTACAGTAACCCAACATCAGCACAAGTATAATTTAAGTTTTCTACAGTACCTAAGGAAGTGGTGGTTTGCTTTCTTGTACTAATGTTATCACGAGTTTCTGTTTAAGTTTCGTGTTGTGAAGTTTTCAAGTTTTGGGTGAAGTTCTTATGGACAAAGAGATAAAGAGTGGCAAGAGCTCAAGCTTAGGGATGCCCAAGTCACCCCAAGAGATTCAAGGATGCAGTAAAAGCCTAAGCTTGGGGATGCCCCGGGAAGGCATCCCCTCTCTTGTCTTCAATCCATCGGTAACGTTACTTGGGGCAATATTTTTATTCACCACATGTTATGTGTTTTTGCTTGGAGCATCTTGTATCGTAGGAGTCTTTTATTTTTTTGTGTCACAATCATCCTTTCTGCACACCTAGAGAGAGAGACATGCGCACACCGTGATTTTGTCGAGCTTCACATATATCTTTTGGTAGACAATTCAGCTCACATGTGCTTCACTTATATCTTTTGAGCTAGATACTTTTGCTCTATGTGCTTCACTTATATCTTTCAGAGCACAGCGGTGCATGGCTTGGTAGTTGATCTATGCTTTGAAAGTAGTCTCAAAAGGGGTAGTTATCGAAAGGGATACGAAAACTTCCACCTTCATGTGCATTGAATAGTTAGAGAAGTTTGATTCATCTCAATTAGTTTTAAGTTGTGGTTATGGTAATATTGAAGTCATGCTAGTAAGGTGTTGTGGATCTAGAAATACTTGTGTTGAAGTTAGTGATTCCCGTAACATGCACGTATGGTGAACCGCTATGTGATGAAATCTGAGCATGATTAGTATATTGATTGTCATCCTTTGTGTGGTGGTCGGGATCGCGCGATGGTTTACACCTACCAATCCTTCCCCTAGGAGTATGCGTTGAATGATTTGTTTCAATTACTAATAAAAATTTTGCAACAAGTATATGAGTTCTTAATGACTAATGTTGATTCCATGGTTTAGATGCACTTTCACCTTCCACCATCACTATCTTCTTAGTGTCGTGCAACTTTCGCCGGTGCACAAAACCCACCATTAGCCTCCCTCAAAACAGCCACCATACCTACCTATTATGGCTTTTTCAAAGTCATTCCGAGATATATTGCCATGCAACTACCACCATGACATGTGCCACCACGTCTACATTGCCATTGAATGATTGTAAGATAGCTAGCATGATGTTTCCATTGATGTCTATGTCATGCTAGATCATTGCCACGGTACACTACCGAAGGCATTCCATATAGAGTCATAGTTGCTCTAAGTTTTGAGTTGAAAGTGTGATGATCATCATTAATGGATCATTGTCCCATGTGAGGAAATAAAAGAGGCCAAATAAGCCCACCAAAATATAAAAAAATATATTAAAAAAGAGGCCAAAGAGCCCACCAAAAAATAAAAAAAATGAGAGAAAAAGAGAAAAGGGACAATGCTACCACTTTTTCCACACTTGTGCATATTAAGCACCATGATCTTCATGATTGAGAGTCTCTCATTTTGTCACCACCATATAGGTAGTGGGAAATTTTCATTATATAACTTGGCTTGTATATTCCAATGATAGGCTTCCTCAAAATTGCCTTAGGTCTTCGTGAGGAAGCAAGTTGGATGCACACCCACTAGTTTTCTTTAAGAGCTTTCACATATTCATAGCTCTAGTGCATCATTTGTATGGCAATCCCTACTCATTCACATTGATATCTATTGATGAGCATCTCCACAGCTCATTGATATGCCTAGTTAATGTGATTATCTTCTCCTTTTTTGTCTTGCAACCTCCACCACATTCCACACCATCTATAGTGTTATAACCATGGCTCACGCTCATGTATTGCGTGAGAGTTGAAAAGGTTTGAGAAAGTAAAGGTGTGAAACAATTACTTGGCCAATACCGGGGTTGTGCATGATTTAAATTCGTTGTGCAATGATGACAGAGCATAGCGAGACTATATGCTTTTGTAGGGATAACTTTCTTTTGGCCTTGTTATTTTGAAAGTTCATGATTACCTTGCTAGTTTGCTTGAATTATTATTGTTTCCACGTCAATAGAAAACTATTGTTTTGAATCTAATGGATGAGAACATTCACGTCACATAAGACGAATTACAAAGGACACCTATGCTAGGTAGCATGAAAGCATCAAAAATTCATTCTTTATCACTTCCCTACTCAAGGACGAGCAGGAGTTAAGCTTGGGGATGCTTGATACGTCTCAAATGTATCTATAATTTTGTTTGGTTTCACGCTGTTATCTTGTCTTCTTTGGTTGTTTTATGTACCTTTTATATCTTTTTTGGGACTAACTTATTAATTTAGTGCCAAGTGTCAATTCCTGTTTTTTCCGTGTTTTTGACTCTTTTCAGATCTGATTTTGGAACGGAGTCCAAATGGAAGAAAAATTCCGAAATGATTTTTTCCCGAACGGAAGAAGATCATGGGGCCTTTGGGCCAAGCCAGGTGGGCTCCAGGGAGCCCACAAGCCCCCACTCCGCCACCAGGGGGAGGCGGCGGTGGCAGGGCTTGTGGCCTCCCTGGCCGCCCCCTGACTTAAATCCTTGGCCTATATATTCCCAAATATTCTGCAAAAAATCAGGGGAGCCTCGAAAATACTTTTCCGCCGCCGCAAGCTTCCGTTTCCGCGCGATCTCATTTGGAGACCCTTCCCGGCGCCCTGCCAGAGGGGACTTTGGAGTTGGAGGGCTTCTTTATCATCATCATCGCCCCTCCAATGACTCGTGAGTAGTTCACTTGAGACCTACGGGTCCGTAGTTAGTAGCTAGATGGCTTCTTCTCTCTCTCGGATCTTCAATACAAAGTTCTCCATGATCTTCATGGAGATCTATCCGATGTAATCTTCTTTGGCGGTGTGTTTGTCGAGATCCGATGAATTGTGGTTTTGTGATCACATTATCTATGATATATATTTGAGTCTTTGCTGATTTCTTATATGCATGATTTGATATCCTTGTAAGTCTCTCCGAGTCTTGGGTTTTGTTTGGCCAACTAGATCTATGATTCTTGCATTGGGAGAAGTGCTTGGTTTTGGGTTCTACCATGTGGTGACCTTTCCCAGTGACAGTAGGGGCAGCAAGGCACACATCAAGTAGTTTCCATCAAGGGTAAGAAGATGGGGTTTTTATCATTGGTTTGAGATTATCCCTCTACATCATGTCATCTTGCTTAAGGCGCTACTCTGTTCTTATGGACTTAATACACTAGATGCATGCTGGATAGCGGTCGACGTGTGGAGTAATAGTAGTAGATGTAGAAAGTATCGGTCTACTTGTTTTGGACGTGATGCCTATAGATATAATCATTGCATAGATATCGTCACGACTTTGCGCCGTTCTATCAATTGCTCGACAGTAATTTGATCACCCACCGTCTACTTGCTTTCATGAGAGAAGCCACTAGTAAACACTACGGCCCCCGGGTCTATTCACATCCATCGTTTACACCTCCGCTTTTACTTTGCTTTGTTACTTTGTTGCTTTTAGTGCAAACTTGGCAAACAATCTATAAGGGATTGACAACCCCTTCATAGCATTGGGAGCAAGCTTTTGTGTTTGTGCAGGATCTTGAGATACTCCTCCACTGGATTGATACCTTGGTTCTCAAACTGAGGGAAATACTTACCGTCGCCCTGCTACATCACCCTTTCTGCTTCAAGGGAACACCAACACAAGGCCCCAAGGCCACGGGGGAAATCCTTTGCATACTTGCCTAGGAAGTCCCTTAAGGCGTAGCCGTAGCTGAAGGATTCCTGGTCCCGTCGACACACCTGTTTCTGGCGTCATTGGAAGGACTTTTGTGCATTAGCATAGCTGACATCACCGGCCCTCAGCGGAAGCATTCCAACAGGAACAACGCCAACTGGCTGCCCAAGCAGTCCTTCGAGCAACTGCTTGACGCCCCCTGCAAGATACATTCTGGGGCACAGCCGTCCAACCACACCCTTCGACAGTGCAGCTTCGCACGCCGGCTGTCGCAAGGGGATGGCCTGCTGGCTCCCCCAGGTGCGCAGGCGGCGCCTCATGCACCGGCTCCTGGTCCTGCTCTGGCTCCACCACCGCCGCCTCGCGACGACGGCCGCCTCCATGACGACTACCCCCGTCAAGATGGGGCATTCGTTGTCTTCACCAGTGAAGGCGACGACGAGCACAGCCTGCGCCAGAGACAACACGAGGTGAATGCCACGGTTCCCCCGGTTCCCTAGTACATGCATTGGTCTGACAAACCAATCACATGGAGCCGGGTGGACCATCCTGCGGTGATGCCCAACCCGGGCTCATACGCGCTCGTCCTCGACCCCACCTTCGCCTCCAAGAGGCTTACCTGCCGGTTGTCCCGGGTACTGGCCGACGGTGGCAACAGCAACAACATCCTCTACCTCGACACTCTCCTCAAGCACGGGCTCAAGGAGACGGACGTCCTGCCGACCAGCACTGTCTTCCACGACATCATGTCGGGGCAGTCCTGCTCGCCTATCGACAAAATCTAGTTGGACGTCCTCTTCGGCGAAAAGGCTCACATCCACCGAGAGTCCATATGGTTCGAGGTAGTGGACCTCAGCAGCCTGTATCACGCGCTGCTGGGCAGACCGGCTCTGGCCAAGTTCATGGCTATACCGCACTACGCCTACCTAAAGATGAAGATGCCGGGTCCAAAGGGCATCATCACTGTTGCTGGCGACTACAATAAGTCGCTCGAGTGCGCCCAAGATAGCAGACGCCTCGTCGACGCCTTGGTGATCGCTGAGGAGAAGCGGCAGATCGACCGGCTCGTGGCCTAGGCTACCGAGCAGCCGGCGATTCTTTCTCCTCCGTCCCAGCCGGCCGGCGAGGGCTCTTTCAAGCCGGCCAAGAGACCAAGCAGGTCCCACTCGACCCTGCCAACCCCATGCAATGCGTCACCATCGGGGCTGGCCTTAGCCCCAAATAGGAAGGCGAGGTTGTCGACTTCCTCTATGAGAATCGGGACATCTTCGCATGGTCTCCCAAAGACATGTCAGGTGTTCCGAGGAAGTACGCCGAGCACAAACTTCACGTGCGACCGGATGCAAAGCCGGTGAAACAACCTTTGCGCCGCTTCGCCGAGGGGAAGTGGCGCACAAATGGAGAAGAGATCACCCGGCTCCTTGCAGCCGGCTTCATCATGGAGGTTTTCCACCCGGACTCGTTAGCTAATCCAGTCCTGGTGCTGAAGAAGAAGAACACCTGGCGAATGTGTATCAACTACACTAGCCTGAATAAGGCCTGTCCGAAAGACCCTTTCGTGTTGCCTAGGATAGTTCAAGTGATCGACTCCACTGCAGGTTGCGAATTGTTGTCATTTCTAGATGCTTATTCAGGCTACCATCAAATCAAGATGGATCCAGCTGATCGCCTTTAGACCTCCTTCATGACGCCCTTCGGGGCCTACTGCTACACCACCATGACGTTCAGTCTGAAGAACGCTGGTGCGACGTTCCATCGTTGCATGCAGCAGTGCCTGCTGCCACAGATCGGCAAAAACACCCACGTCTATGTGGATGACATCGTCATCAAGATGAAGCAGCACCTCAGCCTCCTCGACGATCTGCGGGAGACGTTCGCCAACGTGCACGAGTACAAGATCCGGCTCAACCTGGAGAAGTGCGTCTTTGGGGTTCCAGGCGGCAAACTCTTGGGGTTCTTCGTGTCCGCTCATGGCATCGAGGCGAACCCCGAGAAGATCGGCACCATCGAGCGGATGGTGCGGCCGGCTCGGATCCTAGACGTCCAGAAGTTCGCCGGTTGCCTGGCGTCCCTTAGCTGGTTCGTCAGCCGGCTTGGCAAGAAGGCCCTTCCACTCTACCAGCTCATGAAGAAGACGACAAAATTTGAGTGGAACGACCAGGCAGATGAAGCCTTCTGCGACCTCAAGCGGGTCATCTCGAGCCTGCGAATCTTGGCAGCGCCAGCTGAGAGGGAACCCATACTCATATACATTGGCGCGACCACTCGCGTGGTTAGTGTAGTGTTGGTAGTTCAACGCAAGGAGGAGGGCAAGGTGCTGTCAGTACAGCGCCATGTCTACTACCTCAGCGAGGTCTTGTCCGCCTCCAAGCAGAGCTACCCCCATTACCAAAAAATGTGTTATGGTGTTTACCTTGCTGCAAAGAAGTTGAAGCAATACTTCCAAGAGCATGCTATCACTGTGGTGAGCACTGCTCCACTTTCAGAGATCATGGGCAACCGTGATGCAACGGGCAGGATTGCCAAGTGGTCCACCGCCATGGCGGACCACGATATTCGCTACGAGCCTCGCACCGCCATCAAATCTCAGGTGGTGGCCGACTTCTTAGTCGACTGGGCCGAGACCCAGTTCGAGCCGCCACCTCCGGATTCTACGCATTGGCAGATGCACTTCGACGGCTCGAAAATGCGGATGGGTCTGGGAGCCGGCATCGTCTTAACGTCTTCGAAAGGAGACCAGCTCAAGTACGCTCTCCAGATCCACTTCGCCGCCTCCAACAACGTCGCCGAGTACGAAGCACTGGCTCACGTACTCCGGCTCACCAAGGAGATTGGCATCCGGCGGCTCATATGCTTCGGCGACTCAGACTTGATGGTATAGCAAGTTTCTGGCGAATGGGACGCCAGGGACGCCAACATGGCAAGCTACCGCTTCCTCATCCACCTACTCAACGGCCCCTTCGAGGGTTGCGAGTTCCACCATGTTCCCAGAGCAGACAATGAGGCGGGTGATACACTGGCCAAAATTGGCTCCATGAGACAGGCTATCCCAGCCGGCGTCTCCCTCGAGAAACTCCACAAGCCGTCTATCAGGCCGTCTCCTGAGTCGGCATCGATCTTCGTGCCGGCTGATTCCATGGTGCAAGCGCCGTCGGCTCCACCAGCTACGCCGGCTACGCTGGCCACGCCAACTCCAATAGCGGCACCGGCTGAATCTACGGTGCAAGCATCGTCGGCTCCACCAACTACGCCGGCTACAGCTCCTGTGCCGGCTACGCTGGCCATGTCGACTCCAATAGCGGCACTGGCTACAACAACAACTCCGGCTCCACCGTGCCTCGAATCCTGTCGTTTCGACACCCAGTCGGTGGACGTCATGGAGGTAGACGGTGAGCCAGCTGCTGCAGCAGAACCAGAGACACCTCGTCTCGAGCTCACGACCAATGCTTCACCAAGCGCGGGGGCTGCAGAAGCCCCTAACAGTCAGGCCGAGGCGAAGCCAGCCCTTGTGTCGGCTCCGTCATGGGCTCAACCTATCCTGGCCTTCCTCCTTCGCGGCGAGCTTCCTCAAGACGAGGCGGAGGCGAGGCAGATCTAGCGCAAGTCTGCAGCCTACGCCATCATCAATCGTGAGCGGGTGCAGCGCCGTGTGACTTGCGTGTTCCAGCGTTGCGTCGAATCAGAAAAGGGACAGGAGATCCTGAGAGACATTCACCAGGGGGAGTGCGGGCATCATGCCGCCTCTAGAACCCTGGTGGCCAAGGCGTTCCACCGTGGATTCTACTGGCCCACGGCCCTCGAGGAGGCCGTGGATCTGGTCGACAAATGCGAAGGCTGCCAGTTCTTCAGCGCAAAGACCCACATGTCGCCTTCGGTCCTCAAAACCATCCCCCTGTCATGGTCGTTCGCCGTCTGGGGACTGGACATGGTAGCGCCCTTCAAGACGGCTCGTGGTGGAACGACCCATCTCTTGGTAGCCGTCGACAAATTTAGCAAGTGGATCAAGGCCAGACCTATCAAGAAGCTTGATGGCCCCACGTTTGTCAAATTCATCACGGCCATCTTTGTTCGATATGGTGTCCCCCACAACATCATCACCGACAACGGCACCAACTTTGCCAAAGGCGCTCTGGTGCTCTACTGCTCCAAGGTAGGCATCCGGCTTGATTTGGCATCAGTGGCACATCCCCAGTCGAATGGCCAAGCAAAGAGGGCCAACGGCCTGATCCTGGCCGGCATCAAACCAAGACTGGTGGCACCACTTGTCAGATCGGCCGACTGCTGGATCGAAGAACTGCCGGCTGTACTATGGAGCCTCCGCACCACGCCCAACCGGTCGACCGACTTCACTCCGTTCTTCCTCGTATACGGGTCCAACGCTATTATTCCCACGGATATCGAGTTCGACTCGCCTCGGGTCACCTTATACATGGAGATGGAGGCGAAGGAGGCAAGAGAAGATGGTGTGGATCTCCTCGAAGAAGCAAGGGACTTGGCCTTGAGACGGACGACCATCTATCAACAGAAGCTGAGATACTACCACAACAAGAAGGTCAAGTCCCTCTCTTTCAGAGAGGGGGACTTGGTCCTCAGAAGAATCCAGCGCACTGCCGGCCAGCACAAGCTCTCATCCCCATGGGAGGGACCCTTCATTATTAGTAGGGCGTTGCACAACAACGCTTACTACCTAATCGATGCCCAAAAGCCAAGGAAGCGCAAGAGGGACGACTCCGGCCAGGAGACGGAACGTCCATGGAATGCGACGTTGCTTCGCCCGTTCTACTTCTAGAAGGCAAGTATCAAACATGGAAGGAGCATGCACAAATGTTTCTTTCTCCATCTTCAGGGATCCTCAATGAATGCAATAGAAAGAGCATGCCTCATGCTTCTTTTTAGAATTCATATCTAGAGTGCTCACTCTGCGACACCCCTTGCTGGCTCTAATAAGCTCGGGGACTCGCTAGCCGCCCGAACGCCTTCCTTATGTTGTAGAAGAACACATAGTGTACGCCGGACCGATCCCTGGTCACCTCGTATCAGCTTGCAGACCGGCTCCGGCCGTCCGGCTTGCAAGGGGACACCAAGTAAGGCCGCATGCATGCAAAGTTCGACTACAAAAAGGTTGTCGGCTCGGGTTGGCTCGATCAATTAACGATCTCATTCAGGTCGGCCTCTGCTGGTTTATGTCTGATTCTTTAAGTCTTGATGGCTTCGAAAAATCTAAGTCTTGTGTCCTAAGGCCAGAAACCTTGACCCAATCACAGACCGGCTCCTGGCTGTTGGGCTGGCGGGGTGGAAACTTGGGAATACAGGGATTGGAGAAAAGAAGTCAACCAGGAATCAAAAGATAAAGATATAAAACAACATGCATGGCAATGCGAATATAAGGCTGAATAAATACATTCAAAATGCATTGGCCCACGGCCGAGGTTCATTACACCCCCCCAGTGGGTGGAACTGTTGGACTGACAAGAAAATTGTAGACAACAAACAGGACACCGGCTACGGGGCTGGGACCTCATCGGTCGCCCCGGTTGCTGCCCCTGAAGTGGTGGCTTCACCTTCCTCGGCTGCTCCTGAGGCGGTTGCGCCGTCTCCTTCACGAGGGCTCCCGGCTCCATGTTCACCGGAGTCGGCGTACGCCGCACTGCTAGAGGCGGCAGCAGTATCCACATCGTGGGTCGTCTCGTCGGAGCTACCATCGGGGTCATAGGGCTGAAGGTCGTGTAGATCTTCAGGGATCACACCGCCATCTTCACCCCGCTCCAAAACGAGCTCGTCCCAGGCGGCGTACTCGGCGATGCCGCTGGCCCTCACACGCAGCGCCTCCTCCACGGCTTGCAGCTCCGCCTGTGAGTCGTCACGCTGAGCGACGAGCTTGCCCAAGTCCAGGTTTCGATACCAGGACTTGGCCAAGCGCAGGGCCATGTAGGCTCCAGCGCGCGCCGCTGAGGCGCCCCTGGCATCAAGGCGATCCTCGCCAGCTGCAAGCCAGCGGGCGAGCTGGATCATCGACGCCGGTGTTGCGGCAACAAAAGTCCTTCCTTGGCGCTACGAATTCTTCTTGTTACTTCTCTAGTTTGCGTCGGTTTTTCCCTTGAAGAGGAAAGGGTGATACAGCACAGGAGCAGTAAGTATTTCCCTCAGTTTGAGAACCAAGGTATCGATCAAGAAGGAGGGCCTCGTCATGTCCAAAGTACCTGCACAAACACAAACAAGCTTGCACCCAACGCTTCAAAGGGGTTGTCAATCCCTTCAAGATTGTTTGCAAAGTGAGATCTGAAGGCGGAAAGTGCAACGAAGTAAAAAGTGTAAGTCTCAAAATATGGTCTCGCGTAGACCCTGGGGGCCATAGTGTTCGCTAGAGGCTTCTCTCATAATAGCAAATATCACATTGGGTGAACAAATTACTGTCGAGCAATTGATAGAACCGCGCAAAGTCATGACGATATCTAAGGCATTGATCATACATATAGGCATCACGTCCGAGACAAGTAGACCGATACTTTCTGCATCTACTACTATTACTCCTTCTATCACTAGGTGAGGTCACCGGACGGTATGAACCCAAAACCAAGCACTTCTCCCATTGCAAGAATCATAGATCTAGTTGGCCAAACAAAACCCACAACTCGAAGAGAATTACGAGGATATGAAATCATGCATAAGAGAGATCAGAAGAAACTCAAATAATATTCATAGATAATCTTATCATAAATCCACAATTCATCGGATCTCGACAAACACACCACAAAAGAAGATTACATCGGATAGATCTCCATGAAGATCATGGAGAACTTTGTATTGAAGATCCAAGAGAGAGAAGAAGCCATCTAGTTACTAGCTATGGACCCGTAGGTCTATGGTGAACTACTCACGCATCATCAGAGAGGTCATGGTGTTGATGAAGAAGCCCTCTGTATCCGAATCCCCCCTCCGGCAGGGCACCAGAACGTGCCCCAGATGGGATCTTGCGGAGACAGAAGCTTGCGCCGGCTGAAAAGTGATTTCGATGATCTCTTGATTTTTTTTGGGATTTTTAGGGAATTTATAGGCGCAGCCGCTAGGTGAGGGGGCGCTCAGGGGGCCCACAAGCCTGGGTGGCGCGGCCTACCCCCCTGGCCACGGGGTGGGGGCTTGTGGGGCCCCTGAGGCTCCCCTGCCTTGGCTCGCAAGCTTCCCGATCTTCTTCCATTCCGGAAAAAATCTTTTTGGGGATTTTCTTCCGTTTGGACTCCGTTTCAAAATCTCCTCTGAAAGGGGTAAAAAACATGGAAAAAACAGGAACTGGCACTTGGCCCTGATTTAATAAGTTAGTCCCAAAAATATATAAAAGGCATGCAAAACATCCAAAGTTTGACAAGATAATAGCATGAAACCATCAAAAATTATAGATACGTTGGAGACGTAGCAGCCGACTCCACGCCATCCGGCCACAGTGCCGCCACCATCAACGAGCCTGCAACCTGGAGCTGAGCCACAGACTCGCCCAGGGCATGCAGGCGGGCCCTGAGGCCCACTCCAATCTCCTCCACGCTTCAGCCGGAGGTAGCATCTACCTCCTGCCCAGCTGTGCGGCGCTCCTCGCGGCTCACCTCGACGGCTGTGTCGGTTGCGACCTGAGTCGCAGGGAAGAGGCCTGAGACAAGAAAAGGAGTGCAGAAACGAGTAAGAAGAGGAGACGGCCAAGAAAGCTCAAGACAAAACAAAAAAGAGAGACTCACGATGGAAGGCGCCATCGGTCTCATGGGCGCTCTCCAGGACCTCGAGCTCCCGCACCTTGCTCGCGTGAGTAAGGCGGGCAACTTCCTCGTGGAGAGTCGTCTTAGAGTCCAGGGCCTTGACGAGCTGCGACTGCTTCTGGACAAGGGCCTCCTCCTTCTCCCTCAAGGCGGCGTCATTGAGCTTCATCTCCTCGAGATGAACCGACGTGAGGCGTTCCACGTCGGCGGAATGGGAGGCTTCCTTCTCCTGCAGCGTGCCATGTAGCTGCTCCAGCTCAACCCGGCTGGCCGCCTCGAGCTCCTTCTTCTCCATCTGGAGAAGAGCCAGTTGCTCCTGGAGACGGTCGCCTGCGTCACGCAGGGCGTCCCGCTCCACGGCGAATTCACCCAGCCGGGCTTGGAGCCCAGCAACCTGGCCATCGGCAGCCTGGTACTGATAGCGCAGCTCATTATAAGCCTGCACCTGGGCATCATAAATATCCTACCAAAACAAAGAAGCAGAAGTAAGATTTGGCCTCGTTAAGTCATAACCAGCCCGATTTTCGGGGGCTACACCTAGTGGGTGCGCTAGCGCGCCACCACTAAAGAAGCAAAACAAGAAAAGAGGCTCAAAGAGATTCGGCCCCGCCAATGATTGGCCGGCCCGATTGTCGAGGGCTACACCCAGTGGGTGCGTTGGCGTGCCCCCACTGAAGCAAGAGAAAAAATTCAAGATCAGGACGAAGCACTTACCCTGGTGCGGGCCTCCAGGCGCTCCAAGTCGCTTCCCACCACGCGGGCCGACTGCTCCACCTTGGACCGGCTGCTGGAAAATAGCGACACCAGCTCCGGGACACCGGTGAGGGCAGTGCCGGTAGGCAGTCGCGCGCGCCAAGTTGGCCGCCCGCCACGACTTCATGGGCCGGCTCCCGACCCAGCCTCCAGCTCCCAGCGCAGCTGGACTGTGGTGGGGACCGACGATGGCGCGGGCTCCAGGAGCCGGCGCGGCGGCCGGCTCCGCCGATATCCCGGCCGGCGCTGCCTCCTCAACGGGAGGTGCATGGGCCGCATCCGGCGCATACATGATCACCCCTGGCGCATCAAGGGCTGCGTCTGGCGCGTCCAGGATTAGTTCATGTGCTTCGGATGCCGCCTTAGCCCTGGGGGAGTCGGGGATCGTCTCCAAGTCCACCGGCGCAGAAGCGTCCGGCTCGGAGGGCTGGGCCCCCTCAGCCCTCGAGGCGTGCCTTGGAGCCGCCTCGCTAGCTGGCTCCTCCATGCGAGCATGCACGGAGGGGTCATGTCTAGCCTTCATACGCTTCTCCGCCGGCTTCTCGGCCCGGCTGGGGCGAGATTGGCCCTCGGCCATCTCCCCCGCGGCCGCGTCCCACCGGCGCTTGGACTGCTCCTCAAGCTCCCTCTGGGCAGCATCGGCTGCTGCCCAGCCAACCCGCTTGGCTGCGGAGGTGGTGTCTTCCTCCACATCCTCCGCCTCCCTGTCGAGCGACATTCTTAAGGAACAAAGCTTCCTACAAGACAAAGAAAAGGGGGAGGAAATCTTACCCCGCGACCATAGGCACCTGCCTTCTGCCGGCACCACGGCGCTTCTTGGCGCCGCCTGCCCGTGCTCCGGCTGGAGGACCCGGTGCCGGGCGCTTAGGAGCCGGCTTGGAAGCTGTGGCACCCTTGCCCTTCTTCCGGGCCGCCTCATCAACGACGGTTGCCCTGGCCCTTTGACGCCGACCGCGCATCAGCGGTGGGCTGGTAAACTCCTCCACCCCGTTGGAGTCTTCCTCGACGGCTGCATCAAAGAGGAATGAGGGAGTCTCGTCGTCATCCGTCCAGTCTGCGACGGAGGGCCGCGGGTACTCACCAGACGGCTCTGTCTCTTCCGACTCCAACGCGTTCTCCGAGCCTGCGGAGGAGTCCGAGCGGGACTCGATCACGCCCTCGTCCTCGATCTCCGAGGCGTCGGACGTGGCCACGTCGGGAGCAGGTGGACGGAGGGACGCCTCCAGCTTCTCGAACATCTATGAAAAAGGATTCGACAGCCAACTCAGCGAGACGGCCAGCCGCCAGACAAACAGCAAAGAACAAAGAGAACACTTATCACCGGAGGCGGACGAGACCCGTTGAAGGGGGTCATCACCCACGACCAGTTCCCGCCGTCGTCCATGCGGGCGGTCGAGATCAGGTTCATCCTTCACGCCACCGCGCTCGGAGTGAACCTCTTGGGGGACATCCTGAAGGGATCATGTCGGCCGCTCATCTGGCAGACCAGATGTGGCCGCCTCTGCAGCAGCAGGATCCGGCGGGTCACCATGGTGGTGAGCAGGTCGCGGCCAAGGTGGCCGCCCTTCTCCAGGATCTCGAGGTAGGCGCAAATCTGCACCACCTCAGGAATCGGCTTGGGGGTTTTCGCTGCCCAGTTCAACTTCGTCAGCGGATCGATGTTGAACGGGGGCATGTTGAGGGCGTCCTGGGCGGGGTCGGCGTTCTTCACGTAGAAGAAGCCCCGCTGCCACTGCTTGATGGACTCCTGCAGCGGCAGCTGGGGGAAGCCGGACTTCGAGCGATGATGCACCAGTGTGGCTCCGCACGGCGTCATCGGGTGCGGCCCGGCGAGCTTCTCCACCTCGGACTTCTCCATCGCGATGGATTGCTGCTTGAAGAAGAACAAGTTGCGCCAGAGGTCGACGCGAGGCTCGATCCCCAGGAAGCCTGATACGTCTCCATCGTATCTACTTTTCCAAACTCTTTTGCCCTTGTTTTGGACTCTAATTTGCATGATTTGAATAAAACTAACCTGGACTGACGCTGTTTCCAGCAGAATTGCCTTGGTGTTATTTTTGTGCAGAAATCAAAGTTCTCAGAACGTCCTGAAAATTTACGAGGAACATTTTTGGAAAATTTTAAAAATACCTGCGCAAAGATCCACCTGAGGGGGTGGACCAGCGGGCCACAAGCCCTGCCACCGCCACCCCCCTGGTGGTGGTGGGCAAGCTTGTGGGGCCCACACGGCTCTGCCGCCCCCAATCTCAGCTCTATAAGTTCACTTTCGTCCCAGAAAAAATAAAAAGAGAAGATTTCGTCGCGTTTACGATACGGAGGCGCCGCCACAACCTGTTCTTAATCTGGAGGGCAGATCTGGAGTCCGTTTCGGGCTCTGGAGAGGGGAAATCGTCGCCATCGTCATCATCAACCTTCTTCCCTCTCCAATTCCATGAAGCTCTTCATCGTTCGTGAGTAATCTATTCATAGGCTCGCTGGGCGATGATGAGTAGGATGAGATCTATCATGTAATCGAGTTAGTTTTGATGGGGATTGATCCCTAGTATCCACTATGTTCTGAGATTGATGTTGCTACTACTTTGCCATGCTGAATGCTTGTCACTAGGGCCTGAGTGCCATGATTTCAGATCTTAAATTATTATGTTGTCACCAATATATGTGTGTTTTAGATCCGATCTTGCAAGTTGTAGTTACCTACTATGTGTTATGATCCGGCAACCCCGGAGTGACAATAACCGGAACCACTCCCGGTGATGACCATAGTTTGAGGAGTTCATGTGTTCACCAAGTGCTAATGCGTTGGTCTGGTTCTTTATTAAAAGGAGAACCTTAATATCCCGTAGTTTCCTTTTGGACCCGCTGCTACGGGAGGGATGGACGATAGATGTCATGCAAGTTCTTTTCCTTAAGCACGTATGATGACACACGGAATGCATGCCTACATCACCTTGACGAACGGGAGTTAGCCACATATCTCTCCGTGTTATAACTGTTGCATGATGAATATCATCCAAACAAATCACCGACCCATTGCCCATGAGTTCGTCCTACTGCTGTTGTTACTTGTCTTGCTCTGCTGCTACTGTTGCTACTACTGTCGCTTGCTACTGTTGCTACTTCCTACTGTTGTCACTACTGTTGTTCCTTGCCACTGCTGTTACTCGTTACACTGCTGCTACCTGCTACACTTTTGATTCGCTGGTCGTTGACGGGAACAAACAATTTCCGTCAACGAGGCAACTTGGCGCCATTGATACACTCGTTAGAAATAGTCTGCCGTGTCAACAGATCGTTTCTGACACCGTTGTTATCATACTACTTTGTTTTTACTACTTTGCTTGCAGATACTAATCTTTCAGGTGCGGTTGAATCAGACAAATTCAGCTGCTAATACTCGAGAGTATTCTCTCACCTCCTGCCTGGCGTACCAACAAATTTGGGTCGAATACTCTACCCTCGAAAACTGCTGCGATCCCACGCGCTGGTGGGCCATCAACAACATTCTGCTAGTTTCGTTGCCGGGGAGTGCTAGCAGCATTCTTCTGGTGCCGTTGCCGGGAAAGGTCTGTTGTTACAGAATCAGCATTCGTCTAGCTATTGCCAGAGAATGCCAGTCAGCATTTTTCTGGCGCCGTTGCTGGGGAGGTATTGCTATATTCTCTGAGTCACTTGGGATTTATATCTGCTGATCACTATGAAGAATCTGAAGGATCCGAAAACCAAAGTATTGCCCTCAACTACGAGGGCAGGTAAGGAATTGCCATCTAGCTCTACACTTGATTCACCTTCAGTTATGAGTAAGTTTGCGACATCACCTCCTGCTAGAAATCTTGATACGTCGCATGTGCTTGATAATGCTTATGATGCTACTGCTAGAGATGATATGCTTGATACTATGCCTGATGATGCTAGAGATGCTATTTTGCGTGATGATGCTATGCTTGATACTGCTAGAGATGCTATGCCTGATGATACTATGCTTGATACTGCTAGAGATGCTATGCCTGATGATACTATGCTTGATACTGCTAGAGATGCTACTTTTCCTGATGTTCCACTAGGGGTATTTCTTGATGCTCGTATTGCTAGAGTTACTGCCAATGCTCGTGATGCTTCTGAAACTACCAATACTATTGAGATAGAACCTGCTTTCGCTCCTGCTAGATCTAGCTCTCCTAGATATGAATTGCCTAATATACCTGAGGGTTACGTTATGGAGGGAGAGATAGCTGAGGATTTTCTTGCGTGTAAGGATGCCTATGACGCTGAGAAATTACTTCTCAAGTGGAAGGAAAAATCTCTGAAAGCTGGGATGAAATACGACCCGAAGTTTGCCACTTCACCTATCTCTATCACCGATAAGGATTATGAATTCTCTGTCAATCCTGATATAATCTCTCTAGTCAAATCTAATCATTTTCACGGTTATGAGTCTGAGACGGTCGTAGCCCATTTTGCCAAACTACACGATATAGCCACCCTTTTCACTAATGAGGAGAAGATCCGCCACTACTATATCCTTAAGTTGTTTCCTTTCTCTCTAAAGGATGACGTTAAAGCCTGGTTCACCTCTCTTGCTCCTGGATGTGTGAGTAGTCCCCAGGATATGGTCTATTACTTCTGTGAGAAATATTTCCCTGCCCATAAGAAGCAAGCTGCCTTGCAGGAAATATATAACTTTACTCAACTCCAAGAAGAGAGTCTCCCACAAGCTTGGGGGAGGCTCGTCCAGCTACAGAATGCTTTGCCTGATCACCCTCTTAAGAAGAACGAGATACTTGATATCCTCTATAATGGACTTACCGATGCCTCTAGAGACCACCTAGATAGTTGTGTCGGTTGTGTTTTTAGGGAACGAACTGTAGAACAAGCTGAGACCCTACTAAATAACATCTTGATCAACGATAATGCTTGGACTATTCCCGAACCACCTCCTAAGCCAACTCCTAAGAAAAGAGGTATTCTATTCCTCAGACCCGAAGATATGCAAGAAGCCGAGAAATCTATGCAAGAGAAAGGCATTAGATCTGAAGATGTCAAAAATCTACCACCTATCGAAGTGATCCATGGTCTCGATAACCCGATACAGGTAGTAGAAGTAAATTCTCTGCGTAGGTTTGATGAGAGTGATATTCCTTTTGACAAACCTGCTAGCCTATGATTTGATGAATTTGACAACTTTGTTGCCAAACAACAGAGTTTCAATGATTATGTTAGCAAACATTTGGAACAAAGTACTCGTATGCTTAGCCATTTAAGTGCTTGTGTAGACAGAAATGTCAATGATCTGAAGCTTTTGAGTAAACATGCCTCTATGATTACCACTCAGGTAGAACAAGTACTTAAAGCTCAGAATGACCTGCTCAATGAATTAAATGACAACTCTGTCAGAGTCATTACTAGAGGAGGCAAAATGACTCAGGAACCTTTGTATCCTGATGGTCATCCTAAAAGAATTGATCAAGATTCTCAAGGAATTAATGCTGATACACCCAATCATCCTAAGGAGAATAAGAAGGATGATAGAAACCTACATGCCAGTTCACCAAATACTGTCACACCTGAAGAACCTAATGATATTTCTGCGTCTGATGCAGAAACACAATCTGGTGATGAACATGAACCTGGTGACAATATGGACAGTGATGTTCATAATGATGCTCATCCTAGCAATGATGAGGATGTGGAGATTGAACCTACGGTTAATCCTGATAACCCACAACCTAAGAGATACGATAAGAATGACTTCACTGCTAGGAAGCAAGGTAAAGAAAGGGAGCCATGGGTTCAGAGATCTATGCCCTTTCCTCCTAAGCCATCCAAGAAAAAGAATGATGAAGATTTTGAGCGCTTCGTTGAGATGATAAGACCCATCTTTGTGCAGATGTGGTTAACTGATATGCTCAAGATGTCTCCGTATGCTAAGTACATGAAAGATATCGTGACTAATAAACAGAAGATACCAGATCTTGAGATCTCCACCATGCTTGCCAATTACACTTTCAAAGGTGGAACTCCTAAGAAACTTGGTGATCCTGGAGTACCCACTATACCTTGCTCCATTAAAGGAAACTACATTAGAACTGTGTTATGCGACCTTGGAGCCAGTGTTAGTGTTATGCCGCTCTCTCTTTATCGTAGACTCGAATTGGATAAGTTGACACCCACTGAAATTTCTCTGCAAATGGCCGACAAATCAATTGCTTTCCCTATCGGCATTTGCGAGGATGTGCCTGTTGTGGTTGCTAACACCACTATCTTGACAGACTTTGTTATCTTAGATATTCCCGAGGACGATGGCATGGCTGTCATCCTCGGAAGACCCTTTTTAAACAAGGGGCTGTTATAGATTGCAACAAAGGCAACATCACCTTCCATGTCAAGGGTAATGAGCACACAGTGCACTTTCCAAAGAAACGATATCAAGTACATTGCGTCAATGCTATCGAAAAGACTTCATCGATTCTTATTGGGAGCTTTGAATGCCCTATTCCTCGTGTCAAGATGAAGTATGATTTGCTTGTTGGGGAGATACATATCCCCATTGAGGTGACTTCGTGGCTATTCGAAAATTCTCCATTTCCTCTTGCGATTAGAAAAGGTTTTGTCATGAGGATTTGATCAACCCCATTGACGGATTTCTTTTGATGACCATGAAATGGATGAATCAAAGAGTCACATACCTCTGTTTTGAGCTTTAATTTTCTATTGCTTAGAAGAAAAATGATAGATTTAGTATAGTTTTTCTTGTTTTCTGTCTTAGCGTCCCGGAGAAAAATACCTCGAAAATAAAAGTTCTCCGATGGTCCTGAAAATTTAGTATGATTTTTTCTGGAATTTTTGGAAATTACTGGGCCTGAGAGCTGGCCTGGGGGCCAGACCAGTGGGCCACAAGCCCTGCCACCGCCACCCCCATGGTGGTGGAGAGCAAGCTTGTGGGGCCCACAGGAACCCCCTCCACTCATTCCAGCTCCCAGCCTCTTCTTCCACCTCCAGAGAAAATTGTTTCGCAGCTCAAACCCGTGTTCTTGCTCATTTGGCTGTGATTTTCGATCTCCTTGCTCAAAGCACCATTCTCCGAACCGTTTTGGGGAAATTACTCCTTGGTAAGTGACTCCTCCATTGGTCCAATTAGTTTTTGCTCTAGTGATTTATCTTTCGCGTATTCTTGCTACCTTGGTGACCCTGTTCTTGAGCTAGAAAAGTTGATTTTAGCTGGTCCCAAGTAGTTTTAGCGCGTGATACGGTCTCTAGGCACTAGTAGGAGTAGTTGCTACAAGGTATGGTTGGTCTTCATTCACTTTTCTCTTGAACTTCAAAAATTTCAGCAAAAGGAAATTATGTTCAGGAGGAAGTTTCATGGTGGTTCCTCAAGTAAGAAGGGTCCCCGTCTTTCTTTTCGGGAGCCCAAACCTTTTCAACTAAGGGACGCACCGGTGCAACCATGTGAATGGCCTTCCGATGAGTTTATGATCGAAGCAGGTTTCAAGGATGAGTTTGATACACTTGTTTGCAATGTCAGGTTAGAATAATTTCTCTCAGATAAATGTTGTTACTTGTCTTGCTCTGCTGCTACTGTTGCGACTACTGTCGCTTGCTACTGTTGCTACTTGCTACTGCTATCACTACTGTTGTTCCTTGCCACTGCTGTTACTCGTTACACTACTGCTACCTGCTACACTTTTGATTCGCTGGTCGTTGACGGGAACAGACAATTTCCGTCAACGAGGCAACTTGGGGTCATTGATACAATCATTAGAAATAGTCTGCCGTGTCAACAAATCGTTTCTGACACCGTTGTTATCATACTACTTTGTTGTTACTACTTTGCTTGTAGATACTAATCTTTCAGGTGCCGTTGAATCAGACAAATTCAGCTGCTAATACTCAAGAGTATTCTCTCACTTCCTGCCTGGCGTACCAACAAATTTGGGTCGAATACTCTACCCTCGAAAATTGTTGTGATCCCACGCGCTCGTGGGCCATCAACAACATTCTTCTAATTTCGTTGCCGGGGAGTCCTAGCAGCATTCTTCTGGTGCCGTTGCCGGGGAAGGTCTGTTGTTATAGAATCATCATTCGTCTAGTTATTGCCAGAGAGTGTCAGTCAAAGCCCTCGCACAAAACCACGAAGGCCGATAGCTGCAATATGGCGTTCAGCGCCAGCTGATGCGGCTGCAGGCCAAAGAAATGGAGCCATTCGCAGAAGAAGGCGCTCTCTGAGAGCCCAAAGCCCCGGTAAAAGTGCTCATTGAAGACCACGACCTCTCCCACGGCAGGTGTGGGAGCGGTGTCGTCGCCTGGGATTCACACCAGCACCTCGGAGGCCGGGGGCAGCAGCCGATGATGGCGAAGCGCCTCGATGTGACCTTCGCAGATCTCGCAGCCCAGCCAGGCCCCATGCGACGAGGGCTTCTGCGACGAGGACTTTTTCGAGGTGGAGCCGCCGGCCATGGATGCGGGCGGCTAGACCTCGAAAGGGCTGGTGGCTCAGCGGCGATGAAGACGAAGAGGACGGGCTCTTTCTCTCTGGGCTCAGGGACGAAGAGAGCGTCGATGCGGGGCGAGAATGGGGGGCGAATGGCCTCCTCAGAACCCCCTCATACCATTTAAACCCGACGAAGCGTCGTGGGGAGGGGATCCGATGCGCATGGAATCCCCACTAACCCCGTGTATTACGGGCGATAGCACTTCCCTAAGCCCAACCGTCGCGGAGTAAATCCTTAGAGGATCCCTCGCGCGGAGGCCGAGGGGGCGTCATGGCGGGACCCAGGGCTCAGGCCCGGTCCCGTCACCAGTAATCACCATCATTACGTCAGGTGGGGCCTGGCACATGGCGCCTTCTGAGCAACCTACGACGAAGCCGAGGCGTTGCTTTGAAGCCAGCTGGTTTCGGAGCCGGCATCCCCCGTCGCAAGCGGCGGTAGAAGTACCAAGACAAAATATCAAGCCGGTGAGGCCGCCCGTTCGCAGACGGCGGGCCTCTCTAGCTTCGGGGACTACTGTCGGGGGGATAACCCCGGGGTAGGCTCATCAAGCCTGCTCCTTCATTTCCTGCCCAAAGGATATGAACAAATACAGTTCCCCAATGCCTAAGTCTTCTGGACGGCTAGGCTGTGCCTGCCGGCTGGAGGATGAGGCGGCCAACTCTCTGGCCGGACAGGCAACCCCTGCCGGCTAGAGGCGAGATGGCTACCTCTTCCTGACCGTCTTGGCCAAGCCAACCGGCTAGGAACGAGGCGGCCGTGCCCAAGCTGGCTAGCCAAGCAGGCTAGCCGGCCGGGGATCACAAGTCACATCAGATCGTAGGTCAGGATGAGACCTTATGATTAAAGGTAGCTATGCGTCGGCAAAGGTACTCGATCAGAGTGTCCGGCAGGTACGAGCGTCGGCGACCACGCCGCTGACCTATCCCGGCTCTGATCCATCACCTAGCATAGTGTCGGACTATCACACTCCCACTCCATTACTGCACTCGGCGTGGGGAACAGTGGAGGTGGTCATACTACCTGCCCATGACGAATCTCGCTCGACGATGCTCGACGTACAGCGCGTGCTCAGCGTCAACCTTACGTGAGAGCTTCATTGGCCAGCCGGCGGGTCCCATGGCCAAGTGAGACCATGCAAACGGCGGGCCCCTCAAGCGACAAGACAAGACTCTCGTGGGCCCCTGGTCAGTCGGCGAGGCTGCCAGCCGGGTCCCACTCTTGTACCCTTTGTCCATATTGTAGGCCGGCGGGTTCGTCTATAAAACCCCCCGGTCACCCTCCATGCAGAGGGTCGGTCGAACAGCACTTCACACCCACCAACCACATAGAGAGAGGAGAGATGAGCCAGCTGCTCCCCTCTTCCTCCTCCCAACACAGCTCCAAGAGCAACCTTGTAATCCATCCATATACATCAAACACTCCGGCAGGACTAGGGGTCTTATCTCTACGGAGACCCCTGAACCTGGATACATCATGCGTTCCATGCTTGTGCCAACCTCGTTCCCAGCGCCCTCCTTTGTCCCTTTGGTTCTCACCGACTTTAGCCTACCTATGGCATATGTTGTGAGTATTCACCGACAAAGGAGTCCTCGGATGGTCGGCCCATCTCTTAGAGACCGACCATATGGATTGTATTATTGAAGATCGGACTGCATAACAACTTCGTATTAAAGAAGGAAAGATCCAAAGACTAGTGTATCATCCAAGTTTAGGAGTCTAGGTCCGCACCTCTACCCCCGACTCGACGTCGGTTGTATCGAACCCTAGGGACCCCTGGTGTCTATATAAACCAGAGGTTTCATCCGCAGAAAATGGTTGATTCATCCAGGGTTTAGCTCATACGATCTCAAGGAAGATCAACTCTATAATCCTCATACTCCATCAATATAATCAAGCAGGACATAGGGTTTTACTTCCTCAAGAGGGTGTGAACCTGGGTAAAACACTTTCCCCTTTGTCTCCTGCAACCCATCGATCCAAGGTCAACAGTTCAGGACCCCCTACCCGAGATCCGCCGATTTTGACACCAATAATGTGCTCCTTCGTAGCCTCTTCGGGGCTGCTATGGAGCTCCTCCGGGAAGGGTTCACAACTTGCTTGAAGTCGAAGTGGCAGTCAAGGTGGAGAAGGTTGCCAAAGACTTGCGTTACCCCCTGGGCTAGCAGCTCATGGCACGCACCCTCCACGGTAGCGTCGGCTTCCGGTAGCAGCTTCTGGAGGACGTCAGCCTTGGCTTGGATCTGGTCCCTCGGCGCGCCAAGCTCGCGCTCCTTCACCAATGCGCGCCCCCTCTCTGCCTCCTGTGTGGACACGAAAGCCGCAAGCTCGCGCTCCCGGGTCTCTGCATTTGCCTCACGGGTGGCTATATTTGCCTTACACTTTGAGATCTCGGCTTCACGGGATGTAAGTGTGATAGCCTGGCATATTAGGTATTATAGACTATTCATATCAATAAGGAATTCCTTCTTTTTGGGGAGCCCATCCAAACAGAACTCTCGGGTTAAGCATGTTTGGCGTGGAGTAGTTCTAGGATGGGTGACCGACCAGGAAGTTGGTCCCACGTGTGCATGAGTGAGGACAAAGTGCACAGAAAAGACTAGTATTAATCTGTGGGACTAGTCTAGATCCTGCCAGCAGTAACGACCACTCGCGGGTGTGTCCGAGATGTTACAAGTTGGTATTACAACCGACCCTCGCGGTTACACGAATGTTTGCGAGCATGTGCGCGGCCATGTTGTTCATGACGTTTTTGACCCCGTCGTGGCACACGACATGGAACATGTACTCGACTGGATGCACACATGTTTGTGCCAAGAGGGAATGTTTGTGTGACCCGACGAGGACGTCGATTCCTCTCAGTGGGGTGTATGTGATAGCCTGGCATATTAGGGATTTTTCGGAAGCTCATTCAAACAGAACCCCCACGTTAAGCGTGCTTGGCTTGGAGTAGTTCTAGGAGTAACAACCACTGGCGGGTGTGTCGATGGCATTACTGTAAGGTGGTCCCCGCGGGTCTCCGCGGCCTCCTCCCATGCCTGGAGTCATCTCTCGAATGAAACAGGCAACTCCCAGAGTGCCCACGGCCTCCTCCCGTGCGAGGAGACGGCTCCAGCGTGAAGCAAGCAGCTCCTAGAGTGCTTTCTCTTGAGCGTCGGTCTCCCCTCGATTTCGCTTGTCTTCCTAGGCATCTTTGAGGGCGTCCACGAGGGATGCATGGGCCTATTTGACAAGATGCTGACGCTGCACCTGGGCCTCCTCGCCCCTCTAGCGGTCGAGTTCGTTCGCCTCCTGAAGATGGCTCCACCCCTATGCAAGGAACTGCCGCTCCTTTGCATAGAACCCGACCTCCTTCTTGAGTTTGCCCTCGAGGGTGTCGAGGGCCGCCTTAACGCTGTTGGGGTCCTCCTCCCAGTGGGCGGTGCCGCTCACCCCTAGCACCAAGGCATGGCTCACCAGGGTCCACACATTATCCACTGGCACCGCCGTGTGAGAAGGCTCGGTCTTGAGCCCTGTCGACAACTCTGCTTCGTCACCCCCATCTAGGGCCGTGCTCGCCATCCCGCAAGGAGGGCTCAAGGTTGCTACCTCCAGACACAGTGGTGTTGCCCCATCCCCTGGAGTGCCTCATGGGCTAGGAGCCCTGGCCTGGGGCCAGCTTCCGCTGGGCCATAGTAGATTCTGCCGCGGCTTGTGTTGTGTGTTGGGGGAGATCGGCATCTCGTGCCCCTCCTCTATAGTATAAACCCTCACCACCGAATCTTCCTCGGGGGTGACGCCACCGCGGGCCCGAGGAGCAATGGGGAGGCATCTCTTGGACGCTAGCTGCCAACCACTGGTTCTTCTTGGCCTTCTTTCTCGTCTCGGCGGTCGCCATGGGCCCGTGCATATAAACTCGTCAAGACGGTGGGAGCGGATATGCAGAGCTCGAATGATGGGGGCGGGGGAGCTTACTCATCTTGAGGGGCCCAGTACTTCCTCATCCGCTCCCTGACAATGCTATTGTTGTCGCCTTCATCGTGGAGTGTGCCCGAGCGGTCGTGTAGTGGCGTGCTGCCAGTCTTGCTGGTACCGGCGGGCTCGGGGGCTCCCTCCATTAGCGCCCCTAAAGTATGGTTATCTTCCCGGCTCCTCCGACTCCGACTCCTGCCTGCCCAGACTTGGCGTGCTCGGCCTGAGGGTCGTCCCCATCGTCGTCATCATTCAGCCAAAGCCCATGGCGACTATGGGAGTGGCGGAGCCGGCTGTCCACTACTCTCCTCCTCGGAGCGGGTGGTATCATTATCAATCGAAGCAAATCCAGTTCCTAAGGAGTCCACAAGAAGCTCCATGGTCTCCTCGAGGTCTACCTGAATCAGCCATCGCTTGTCGAACAGAGGCGCCACGACGAGCTCCGCCTGGTCGGCCCGGCAGTACACTGGGCATCCACGGCCGGGCACCTCCGTCGCCCACCCAGGGAACAAGACTTCCAAAGCTCTGGCCACCTCTTCGCTCGAGAGGCTCTTGTGTGCCAGCCAGATCCGGTCCTTGGCTCCGGTTACCTCCCAAACCGGGCGTGAACACTTCACCACGGGTGCGATATGCTAGTTGAGTAATTCCCTGGCAACCATGCACGCGACGAGCCCGGCCTCACGAAGCTCTGCGAGTCTCACCAGGATCGGCCTCAGATTAGTGTTGTTGGGTTTCTTGTGCTCGCATCAGGGAATCTTCTTGGTCGACTCGGTTGGAACCGCCAGGTGAAAGCACAATTGCTCCTTAAGGTGGTTTTGGTAATTAATCACAACATATGCATCATTGGACTAATGAATTTATCCAAGTACATTTCAGAAAAGTTCAAAGATGCTAGTCCTCTTGTGGAATAGTCAAGGCCGCTTCTTCGTGGACCCCTTGTGGGTGGAACCCTCCGTAGACTCTCTCAATCGTTACCCTCCTGGGTTGAAGTCTCCACTAACATGGACGTACTATAGCGCCGCCTATCGGAACCATGCCAAAAATTCTCGTGTCAACCTTTGTGTTTGATCTCCCTACCTTACCCTCTATTTACACTTGCATATTTTACTTTCCACTGCAATACTCTTAGATATGCATGTGTAGGGTGTACTTGACTAGTCATAGTTGCTGAAATTGGCCCACACTTAAATTTGGGAAAAGGCTAAGATTTATCTTGTCAAGTAGTCTAATCACCCCCTCTCTAGACATACTTTTGATCCTACAAGTTGTATCAGAGCTTTGGTCTCCATTGCATTGGTTTCACAACCTAGGAGAGTATGACGTCTAGTGAGAGAAATTATCACCGTAGAGGTCCCTATTTTGATGGCACTGATTTTTCTAGTTGGAAGCATAGGATGAAAATGTGTATTCTTGGTCATAAGCCTGTCGTTTGGGATCTTGTTCGTGTTGGTGTGCAAGGAGATTTCTTCGGAGAAGGAAGAGAACTGGATCGTGATGCGAGAACGGAATAATTGCAGATGCTGCAATTCAATGCTCAAGCCTGTGACATCCTGTTCAACTCCTTGTGTAACAAAGAATTCAATAAAATCAGTCGCCTTGAGAATGCAAAGGAAATTTGGGATACTTGGATTGATATGAACGAAGGTACATATTTTGTCACACAATCTAAGTTGCATGTGCTTCAAAGTTATCTTGACAAGTTCAATATGAAGGATGGTGAAGGAGCCGTTGAGATGTATTCTAGGCTAGCATGAAGGTACACGAATGTGATTGTCGGCTTAGGAAGCGAAGAGATGACCGACAAAATCATCATCAAGAAGACACTTAGAGCTTTGGATGGAAGATATGACATCGTGTGCACATTAATCCAAATGATGCCCAACTACAAAGATCTCAAAGCTTACTAAAGTCATTGGAAGGATTGTTGCTCATGAAATGTCTCTCAAAGACAAAGATGAGTTGCGCAACCAGTCAAGCGGTGCTTACAAAGCTCCAGTCGGTACTCCTGCTACTTCAAGCGACAACATTGTTACCAATGAAGAGATCAGCCTCATGGTTAGAAAGTTCAACAAGTTCTACAAGAGTAGAGGCAAAGAGATAAGCTCGATCTCAAGATATCATGAGAAGCGTTTGTCTAGTCATGACCGAAACTGCTACAACTGTGGAAAGCCCGGACATTTTTGCAATGAGTGAGTAGAGAAGACCATTATGAATGAAGACACTCCCGGAGAGGCAAACAATCAGAGAATAAGCACAAGTACACCAAGAGCAGTTCAAGAAGAAGACATGAAGCTCATGTTGGTGAATGGGTTTCTCGCTCCGAGTTTGACAACCACTACGAGAGAAGTTATCACTCCAACTCTGACTACAGTCAAAATGAAGGCATTGCCGGATTGCACTTGTTTCCTCCAACTCCTGTGACTTATTTTATTTACCAAATGAAGGGATTGGAAAGTGTTTCATGGAAAAAGGCTCCAAGGTATCACATCCTGAGTATTTTGACTTTGATATTGATGAGGACAACTTATTAGGGGAATATGACTTGCTCTTTGATAAAACTAGTGATATAACTGAAAATGAACTTGCTAATTATAATGCTAGTCAAGAGAAATCAAATGATGATGAGAAGAAAGAGATTGAACGACTAACTAAAGAATAAAACAATCTTAAGTTAGCGCATGAAATTACTCTAGAATATCATAGAGAGCTTGCAAGAAGTCATGAGAAGCTACGCTTCGAGAAGCTAAATTTAGAGCAAAAGCATGAGTTCCTAAAAGCGATCAATGATGATATTCGAAAGAACAGTTCCTATTATCTAGACAAACGATTACTCTTGTCTACTTTTGTTCCACAAGTTAAAGCTAAGAACACTAGTAACAAAGGCAAGAAAGTTTCTTCATCTAGTAACTACAATTGTAAAGCTAAATCAAATGATGTTGTTTCTAGTATCTCTGTTGATTCCATTAATGATTCTATTAGCCAAGTTACACTTGAGGAAGAAAACAATTTATTGAAAGGGATTATAGAGAGAGGTGTCTTCAAGAGTCTTGCCGAAAGTACGCTATTTGAGGAAATTGTGTGCAAGCAAGGAGGACATCGAAAGAAGCAAGGTGTTGGCTACTTGAACATCAACGGAGATGTTTGGGAAGAAGGTCCATATCCCATTCCCAAGTTTGTTCCTCAATAGGAGAAGTACGGTCCTACTCCTCCCAAGGGAACAAGATCACAAGATGGCCTTCTACCAAAAGACCACAAGGGCAAGGTAAAGCTTCAAAAGGACATTGAATCATTTGAAGAAGAACCCCAGGCCAAGAATGAGTGGGTTCCTAAGGACACTTCTAGCACTACCTCATCTAGTGCTACCCCAACTCTAAGTATCCCCATCAAGGTGATGTGGGTCCCAAGAGTAAGAACTTGAAATTTCTTGAGGGGTGACTCCGCCAATGAAATTCAATCCCATTATTTTTTGCAAGAACTATATGCAATCAACCTCAACCATACACATTACTTCAAGGAGTCACACATGCCCTCAAAGGTGAGCAAGGGACAAGGTAATTAATGCATATTTGGACATCACCTCCCATGTAATTCACTCCATGTCCATAGATATTATTGCATTTGTTCCTTTTGCTTTGGACAAACCCATGTAAGTGAGAACAGTAAGAAACAACAAGGATTTCTCTCAACTCAAGATGAACTTCATCAACAATGAGCATCCACCATTACTTCACCTACTTGAAGTCTTTTGTGACAAAACCCAAGGTTACTGGATCCCTCTTAGGGGGGATTTCACATCTAGGGGGAGCTTTACTCTAAGACTTGAGTACAAGCGTCTCCTAAATGATGTGAACACATGAATGCATTATATAAAGTGGTAACCCCGATTGTGCTTAATCGATGAGTATGACCTCTGATCAAGTATTCTTACTTGACTCTTAAGTCAATATACTTATATATAGATGACTTCGTCATCGCCAAAGTGCTTGATAGATGCTAGGATGTTTGTGAATATTCACCATGATTTCATTTGACATCTTATAATCTGGGCATGTTGGTGTGCATTCTTTTCCCATTCAAGGTCGTCCGATTGTTTCTGTTTGGATTTTGATTTATCTTTTGCCAATTGGATGGACAATAATGCGTAGGACCCTTCTCTAGCTATCTATGCTTTCTCGTCTCAAATAATATTCATGCTAAATCACAAAACATGAACAAACACTTTTCAATCCCTGTGTGTGAGGAGCACGCGGAGTGTCGTGTCGACAAGGGCTGCTTTCCAAAACCTCTTTGTGAATCTCGGTGTAACCAACCCCAAATTCTCATTTTCCACCGATTCTCAAAGTTGATCTAGGTTTTAATCTCGGTACCACCAATACCATAATCTCGGCTTCACTGAGTTTTCCTGTCAACACACAGAAGTGGGACTAGGTGGCACCAAAATTTTAGTACTTATACCACGGACTCAAATTTTGAAATCCAATCTTCAAACTTCGTGCTCCCCAATCCCAAATTGCCGCACCTGGACCCCTTGGTCATCGCCTTGCTTCCCCGTGCATCTTCGCTGCTGGGATCCCCGCCGTTGATGGAAATCGTCATCGCCGTCGTCGCCGTAGTGAGACTGCCACCAAGTTAGGGTATGGTTCCAATCTTGTTTTGTGCTCTCTTATCTAATTCTTGTGCATTAGGAATTTTTGTATATAAGCCACCGTGTGCGGACCTATTACTCCACCTGAAGTTCCCGTAGATCAGTGACCAAAAAATACTTAGGGTTAGCCGTCCATAGAATGCATCGCGGTGCCACCGAGTTGCAAAAATCGGTTCCACTCATCTGGTTTCTAGGTTTCCTAAGAATAGTCTCGGTAAGATAGAGTTGACACTTTTGGTTTCAACGAAGTGATTGCTAGGTTTCTGTGAAGACGATCATTTGTCTCGGAGAATCCGAAAATTCGGACTCGGTGCTACCGAAATTTACTCTACAGAAAGCTAAAACTAAGGATTTCTTTGTTCAAATTTTAAAAAACTTTTGCAATTTTGTGATTCTTATCTTCTCAAGATCTTCCATAACTTTTCATAGGCTCAGCTAGTGTGTGTGTCAGTTTGTGTGCTTGAATTCCAAGATGTCAGGTTTCGATGACAGTCAGAACAACTTCAGTGAGCCCCATGCTAAGTCTGATTCACGCACAGTCATGACAGGACCCATTTTGATGCAGCTACTCCCATGGCATGCCTGTAGCAGCCCGAGACCAACGCAATAGAAGATTCCCCTTTTAGTTCATTGTTGTCGTGTGATTAGTTTGTTTGTCGCATTCATCATAGCATCATGCACATCATCTGCATTGCATCAACACTCCTTTGCCACCAGTTTTCAGAACTTGCATCCGTAATTAGTTGCTCGTTCTCTCCATTTTTGTCGTTGACCGTTTTGAGACCAACCACACACGACGCGCCCGCGACACCATTAAAATATTGTTTTTAAAAGTATGTGTAAAAATTTATCGGATTGGGTTGAACCTTGACGTGCGGTCTTATTTTAATTTAAGTAGACCACCTACCAAATTTCGCCGCAATCGGAGTTTGTTTGATTCTCGATCGGTCAACCGTAGCGGCACCGTTATCAGTTTATCTTCACACGTTTTTCGGTGTTTAAAAAACCTTGTGTCGGGCCGCAAATCTTCCTGTCTTCTCAGCCCAACCTATTCTACACAGCCCAACGCCACCCACCTTGCCTACCGCTCCGTTTTAGACCGTCCGATTGAGATCCGACAGCCTGAAAACGGTGCAAAACCCCCTAACCCTAGCCCCTGTCTATAAATAGACAACCAAACGAGCCTCTCCTTGATTTCCGTGCCCCCAAAACCCTAGCCACCAGAACCTCTATCCTCCCCTCAGTCGCCAAGCCCGCTGAGGCCCAGATCCGTCCCTCCTGGACCCAGGTCACGCCGTCGCCGCTAGCCCGCAGACCCCCGAGCCACCCGCCCCATAGCCCCGTGCCCCAGCAGAGGAGCTCGAGCCAGCCCCGCGTCGTCATCGCCACTGACAGCCGGAGCCCCCGCCAGCCCATCGTCGTCGCCCCGCGTCGCCCTAGCCTTGTCGGTCGGACCTCCTGCACCCGTCGGAGCCACGGCACCGAAGCATCCGTCGGTCCCCTCGCCCGCCGGATTACCTGAGCCACCACCGCCCAATGACCTCAATCCTCGACGCCTTCCCAACCCTCCTCCACTAGAGCGGGATGCTCCGCCGTCGCCCTTCAGCCAGATCCGGCGAGCCTCAGGCCGGATCCCCCCCGCCTTCTCCCGCACTGCCGGTTGCCGTCGCTCGCTCGATAGCAAGCCGGGAGACGAGCACCAACGCGCCGCCCTTTGGGCCGCGTGGGCCACCAGCGCATCGCCCCAGCCCCGCTAGGCTAGCCGTCGGGCCGCCCCGTCGCCAGGCCCAGTCGATGCAGCTGCTTCCCCAAGTCGGCCCAGCCATCGGCCTCCTCCAGCAGGCAAGGCCGCATCAAGGCCGAGCACCGCAGCCCAGCCCAGCCGGCCAGATCTGGCCCAAGGTGAGGCCTCCTCTCACCTATCCCTTGCCCATGTGTGATGTTTAGTTAGCCTGCGCTCGCTTGTGTTAGTGGACCAGATCCAGATTCGACCTGATGCCTAGTTTTTTCTCTCCAACGAATTTAGCTAATTTCGTAGGGATTTTTCCAAATTACACATTAGAGGCATATTTTAAAACGCCCTAACTTTTAAACCGTGCGTTGGATCGAAATAAGTTATATATGTAAGACGTGTAGAATTTTGTGTAGATTAATATTTTCAAACTCTCATGCATATTCAAAACTGTTAATCTTGATGTTTGCCTCGTTTTGAGTGATGCCATGCTAAATAGGTTTAATTCGTAGCGAGTTAACCGTAGCTCCGTTGGAGATGAGATATATATGTAAACCGACTAGAATGACGTGTAGTTTCACGTGCTCCAATTGATTTTGTTGTTTAACTACCATAGAATGTGTTTAGGACAGATCTGGACAGATATTAAAGTTAACGTGTGGGGTCATTTCGGAAATACTATATGTTGTTTCCGACCTCATTTTAAATGTGTAGCTAGTGTAGTTTATTTTTGCTTCACCTCTTGCAATGATAACAACATTTTAAAATTGTCGTGTACCTAAATGAGAGTGAACTAAGTATTTGAATGTGGAGTTTCGTCAATATGCAACTCGTTGCATCTTAAGCTTCACTTGATACAAGCCTGCTCCAAATTTGGGATCATTTCATTGCCCCAATGTTTCTCTAGAATGTTTCTAAGATTCTGTCAAGAGAGATCCATTGTGAAGGAAGTACCATTTTGGTGTATCTAGTTGTTATAATAAATTTGTAGTGTGTTCATATGCCCAAATATCTCATCTCCTTCAAATTTTAGCTCAATACAAGCAAGCATGTGAGTGCCTCTTCCTAATTTGTATTTCTCTCGAGTGAGATGCTTTGTTCAGCAAGTGCTATACACATTCATACTTTTGGGCCAAAACTTCGCATAGGTGGCCATATTAGTGATTGATCACACAAAGCCAAAGATCAGATTCTCTCCCGAGACCAATCTCTGTGAGGAATCAATAACCACCTTGTTGTGATGTTGTCTTCTACTCCCTCCGTTCTTAAATATAAGACCTTGTAGAGATTGTATTATGGACTACATACGGATGTATTTAGACATATTTTAAAGTGTAAATTCACTCATTTTGTTCGGTATGTAGTCTATAGTAAAGTCTCTACAAGGTCTTATATTTAAGAAAGGAGGGACTAGCAAGTTGTGGTCACCTAAACAATAACCACCTTTTGGCACTCTATGGCGAGTGACCCTTCCAGTGGACAAGGTGTGGTCAACGAGAGTGCGTGTCACTGTCATGTTCACGTCGTGACCACGCGAATGGCATGACATTCCCGTGCTATGGCAGTTGGACCCCCTCCCCTCGTATGTACCTTCGAGCTTTCGCCACCTCCCCATGTCCAACGGATTCATCTCGTCGCTGCCCTCATCCTGGACTCCTCTCCCCTCCAGATTTTTCCTCTTCGCATCGTCCCCGTCGAGGAACAGATGTGCGCTCGTGACCCTCATCGGTTTCCTCCTCTGTTGCTTGCTGCCCTAGATCTCCCGAGCACTCGTGCGGCTATAAAAAGCTCCCCCGAGCTCCTCCACTTCTCATCGACCCCTCAGCCCCTCCCCAACTCTCTGGAGATCCCCAGCCCCGCCACTGACGAGATGACAGCCGCCGTTCCCCATGGCCAGCGCCTCCTCCAACACTTCCCCTCCCTTTCCTGGTGCCCCAAAGGCCTTGTGGACGCCCTCGAGCTGCCGCCACCCTCCAGTTTTCCCCCGAAGAGGCCCCGCCATTGCCGCTCCCCAAAGACCTCAGACCGTTGCGGCCACGTCTAGGGCCTCGGTGATGTGAACCTCCTCGGTCTTCCTCGCGGCTTCCCTTGGGCGAGGGGAGGAGCGGAGGCGCGTCCGCGCACGTCGGCCAGCCTCCTGGCGCGGTGAGGCGATGTCGGCGTCGGTACCCGAGGCCCTGCCTTGTGCCATGTCGAGAGGACGAAGAACAAGACAGAATGACAGAGAGATGGTGTGGGCCCCGCCTATCAGCGAGAGAAACCTCCGACCCGCGTTGAGTAACTGGAAGCGCCTTTTCACAAGATGCTTTTTCTTGTGAGGAAAGCCTATTCTGGTGTTCTTCGGGTGAAAATACGCTATCATTTGTCTCAAAGTGTATTCTCCCGAAGGCGCTTTATGTTTTATCTGGGAGGGACTTATTTGTGGATATTCTTGTTACACACGAGTCCCTAGCTTTCAAATAGTCATATCTTCGCGCTCGTAACCCCTTTTCAGGTGATTGCAAAGCCCTCGCTTTCGTCTCGTTGAGCCCATTCTGCTGGTATCATTTTCACTATGTTTTCACACTTTGAAAATGACCATTTTGCCATTGCCTCTAATAAGCCCCCTTCGAGAGAGAAGTATTTCCGGCGATTCGTTCCGCGAGTTTCTCGCACTTCTCCCCTGTGAATCCATCATCCCCAAGCAAGCCACGACAACCACTTGAATGATGGCCATACAGTAGACATAGTTTCCATTGAATATTTAAGAATTGTTTACTCGATTACTCTTGTTATTCCTATTTCAATTATGCATGTGGATCCAAGATTATCATCATGTTGTGCTCTTATACACCTTGTTAGTTTCGTGATTACTTGCTAGTATTATTTGCACATGTCATGCTTGTTAGGAGTACATGCTGGTAATACTGATGTTCTCCGAGGCTTTTTTATCCTTTGTTATGGTACCTTTGATATGCATGATCGTCGCTATTCCATGTTCATCTGCATCCAGTAGACTTAGTGCTTTATTATTGTTGGTGCTAATGATCCACATGTTAAATGGTTATCCTTCCATCCATGTTTATGTTGATATCATGTTCATATGCATTATCATTGCATCCTGTTATTTTTACTTTGACTAGGTTCATTACTTTCCAAGTTTAACCGGATATTAATTGAACTTGAATATATTTTGGCTAAGTCATAGTGCCATCAAGTCGAGCTAACCAGTGAAGCCACACTTGCATGTATGGGAAGGCGTTAATGTGGTGTGGTCACCTGAGCATATTATCCTGGTACATTATGTGCATGCGCTACCCTGATTAGGTAAGTGTCCATAAGCCTTGTGTGCCATAGTTTTTGTAGGGCCCTTTGTCCCCATTTGCGACGGGTTTTTTTCACGGCGATGGTTGTTGGATGTCCAGAGTTGCATCCGGGCCACCCATGACTTAGTCCAAAGTGGAGTTTGCCAAAGCGGCCAGGAGGGTGTCATGCAAGAAGATCAGTTTTGTCGGAACACCGTTGGTCCACCCGAATGGGACCACGAGGCCTTGGATTCCATGGTGTGGGTATAGTGTACTAACCTCTGCAGAGTGTGTATAATCTATCGATAGCCGCACCCGTGGATATGGGCCCAGTTCGTAGTAGGTCACACTATGAGTAATAGTAATAATAACCTTGTTAATAAACAACCGTGGTTCGATGAGAAAGAAGTTGGTTGATCTTTATGTGATCATGAGAGGATCAAAGTGGTATCATGGATACCGAGGTTGGTTAATATTTTGGATACATGTGGTGGTTATGAGATAACCCTGATCAGAGTAAGTTCTAATATGATAGTGCAGACATGATGCATGCTATTAGCATCTTTGTTCATGCCTTGAGTAACATGTTCATGCCATGCTCATTTGATGTTGTTCTAGTGGTATTTTGTTCATCATGTACATTCCATGTTGCTCTAGTAATATCATGTTTATTATTCATCTTTAACATGTAAATGCCATTGTGTTGTTTGTATTGATTGCTTTGGTCGCTGTGAGCTTGCGAGTACATTCAACGTACTCACCTGGCGTGTCATGCCAGTTTGCAGGTCATGCCATGATTGATTGTTGGTCGAGTTTGCGAGCTAGGATAAGCGTTCCAGACAGAGTCCCTGCAGATTAGAGTTCACAACCATCTCCATTGTTCCGCTGCTAGAAGTTATTCCACTACTTTGGTTTGTTCTACTGCTAGCATTGTATAGTGTCGTCATGCCGATGTAATTTGTTGTATCGGAACCATTGTATTCGTATCATTTGGAATAAAGTGATGATTTGTTCTATGTCAAGCGGTGTTGTATTCTAGAAGACTTATCTCTTGGCTGCAATACGAGGCATTCCGGTCTGTTTGAGCCGGGGTGCAATAGGGCAGAACAATCACGCCGCGGGCCCAGGGGGCTACTGTTAGCCCAGTCGGACCTGAGGTACAACGGCCCATCTTCAAATGGCCTAGAGCGCAATGTTGGGTTGGCCCGAATAAGATGGCCTTGGCTATGCAGCCCGGAGGTGGCTACCTCCGAAGGAGCGAGCCCTGGTGGAGGCCATGAGGCATCATGCTGCCTCACGTGGACCCCCTCGTGAGGTCACCTCACGAGGCTTGGCGCATCGCGCAACCGCAGGACCTCATGCCCATCACGTGGGTTACGCACCTGCTTGTAGGAAGAAGACATAAGCCGTGCTAGCAGGCGTGACTAGGTACAATTTCCTTTTTGGTGATTAGGGGGAAGCATTTGTTGCCCCTCCAAAAGAAAATCCGCAAAGTTTACCATTTTGGTGATAGAGGATCCAGACGGCTATCCACGCCACGGTGAAGGTCATCGCCGAGCCCATGACCGTGTCACGAAGACCGATTTATCAGGGGATGACCACCTTTAGTCAAGATCGGCCTAGCTCGTGTCCCCCTTGACGTTGCCACCCTGTGGCCACCCTTTCCCGTCGATATTTTTGGGGAAGAGGACCAAGGCACTACAAAGGGCGAAGGGCCACGCCCATGTAAGGGGATTGATCCATTCTCTCCCCCAACACCCCGTGTGGTGGAGCCTCAAGCTCCTCTTTTTCCAAGGCAACCAAATCACAAGCATTAGTAGGGTTTTACACCGCACGTGTGTCCCCGTCGTTTCCGGTGAGGAGGAGTGAGCTCGCTACCAACCTTGTTGTGTTTTTCATTGTGTTGTAGGTCGCAAGCCAAGCCCCCCTAGTGTTTGAACATCGTTCTTGGGAAAGCTCTTGGATGCACATCCTAGACTCTGACAGTGCGGACCCTACGATTTTGAGAATCATGCAGACATGACTGAGACACCTCTCCGGTCAATAACCAATAGCGGGAGCTAGATGTCCATATTGGTTCCCACATATTACACAAAGATCATTATCCATTGAACCACGATGTCAAGGATTCAGTAATTCCCGTTTGCAGTTCCTTTTGTTTGCCGGTATGTTACTTCCACGAGATTCAATCGTTGGTACCTCATACCTAGTTCATTCTCGTTACCGGCAAGTCTCTTTATTCCTTTCGTAATACAAGATCTCGCGACTAAATCCTTAGTCACATTGCTTCGGTAAATCGGCCACTTTAAGATTACCATCTGGGGAGGTCCGTCAAGCTTCTTGTGATGTTGTAGAGACGGCCCAGAGATACCTCTCCATTATACGGAGTGATAAATCCCAGTCTCAATCCACGCCAACCCAACAGACACCCTTGGAGATACCTGTAGAGCACCTTTATGATCATCCAGTTACGAAGTGATGTTTGATAGCACACAAGGTATTTCTCCGGTATTAGGGAGTTTCATGATCTCCTGGTCTTAGGAATATATAGTTGACATGAAGAAAGCAGTACCAATAAACTAAGTGATACGATCAAATGATATGCTTACGGTTGGGTCTTGTCCATCACACCATTCTCCTAATTATGTGATCCTATTATCAAATGACAACTCATGTCTATGGTTTGGAAACCTTAACCGTCTGATCAACAAGCTAGTATAGTAGAGGCTCACTAGGGACATGGTATTATTTATATATCCACACATGTATTTAAGTTTCCGATCAATACAATTCTAGCATGGATAATAAACCTTTATCATGAATAAGGAAATGTGATAATAACCAATTTATTATTGCCCCTAGGACCTATTTATAATAGTGTCCCACTTGCACTAGAGTCAATAATCTAGCTCACATCGCCATGTAATTAACACCCAATGAGTTATGGGGATTGATTATGTTTTTCTTGTGAGAGAGGTTTTAGTCAATGGGCCTGCAACATTCAGATTTGTGTGTACTTTGAAAATACATATGTTATTAAATTATTCTATCACACTCCACTTGGAGTTATTCCAAATGACTTCTCCACTATACGTATCCGGTTTGCAACATAGAGTCATCTTGATTGGGGTCAATGCTTGCATCGACGTAACCCTTTACGATGAACTCTTTATCATCTTCATAACCGAGAAAAATTTCCTTAGTACTCTTTAGGTACCTAATGGTAGTTGTGACTGTTGTTGAGTGATCCACTCCTGGATCACTCTTGTACCCCCTTTCCAGGCTAATGACAAGTAACACATCACATGCGGTACACAACATGCCATACAGTATGGAGCATATGGCTGAGGCATAATTGATGGCCTTCATCCTTTCAATTTCTTCTGCCCTTGTTGAGCTTTGAGTCTTACTCAATTTCACACCTTACAATATAGGGAAGAACTCCTTCTTTAACAGATCCATTTTGAACTCCTACAAAATCTTGTCAATGTATGTGCTTTGTGAAAGTCTTATCACGCGTCTTGATCTATCTCTATAGATCATGATTCCCAATATGTAAGAAGGTTTACCCAGGTCTTCCTTTGAAAAACTCCTTTCAAACACCCTTTATGCTTTGTAGAAATTCTACAACATTTCCAATCAACAATATCCCATCCACATATACTTATTAGAAATGCTATAGTGCTCCCACTCACTTTCTTGTAAATACAAGTTTTTTCATAAACTTTGTATAAACCAAAATCTTTGATCACCTCATCAAAGCGTATATTCCAACTTTGAGATGCTTGCACCAGTCCATAGAAGGATCATTGGAGCTTTCATACCTTTTAGCATCCTTAGGATCGACAAAACCTTCTGGTTGTATCACATACAACCTTTCCTCATGAAAATCGTTAAGGAAACACGGTTTTGACATCCATCTGCCAGATTTCATAATCGAAAAATGTAGCAAGTGCTAACATAATCACAACAGACTTTAGCATCACTATGAGCGAGAAAGTCTCATCATAGTCAACTCCTTGAACTTGTGGGAAACCTCTTTGTGACAAGTCGAGCTTTATAAATGGTGACATTACCAGTAGCGTGTGTCTGATCCATTTGTACTTAGCGGCGTGTCGGTCATCGGGCAAGTCTAACAAAGTCCATACTTGCTTTTCATACATGTATCCTATCTCGGATTTCATGGTCTTAGCCATTTGTCGGAATCCAGGCCCATCATTGCTTCCTCATAGTTCATAGGCTTATCGTTGTCTAAAAACATGACTGCAAAGACATGATCACCGTACCACTTGGGGTTTCCTTGTGGTCCTACAAGGTACGGTAGTAACTTAATCCAAAGATTCATGATCATCATCATTGGCTTCCTCTTCAATTGGTGTACACGTCACAGGAAAACCTTTCTCTTATGCGCTATTTTCTAATTCAAGTGAAGGTTTGATAACCTTATCAAGTTGTACCTTCCTCCCACACACTTCTTTCGAGAGAACCTCCTTCTCTCGAAAGGGTCCATTCTTGGTAACAAAGACCTTGCCTTCGGATCTGTAATAGAAGGTATACCACATTGTTGCTTTAGGATATCTTATGACAATGCACTCTTCCGCTTTGGGTTCGATCTTATCAGACATAAGTGTCGCATCCCCAAACCCTAAGAAACGACAGCTTAGTTTTCTGGCCAACCATAATTCATACGACGACGTGTGAATGGATTTAGATGGTGACCTATTGAAAGTGGATGTAGTTTAATAAAATGCCTAACCGTCATACCCTTTGTTTGTACGACTTTGCAGCGTTATGTTTTTATAAAATTTAGAACCAATTAAAACTTTTTGCATGCTTGTGATGTTTGATATGGTTGTTACTTGCTTGTGTGGTTGATTGCGTTTTTAATCAAAAAATTATTCTCCTCTCAAGAACTCATCTACTTGAACCCAAACTTTTGCCAATGATCATGCCATGTGTATAGGACCAGAAACTATTTGTATAGAATATTATTTTAACCAAAAGGCATTTATTTATTTTAAGATTTCAAAAACCCCTGAGTTGAGATTTGTACTACAAGTCCTCAATTTATGAGGGTTGTTTTACTCCAAAGATTTTATTTGGATCCAATTATCAAAAACACTTCCAAAAACCCCAAAATAATTATTTTAAAAATTATTTTCTTATTTTATTTAAATACTTCTTTCTGAGACGTGGAATAGTATTTCATTGTAAAAAATTATTTTTATACTTAAAAAATATTTGAGAAAATTTAGGGAAACTCACTCGACATATATTTTCCATATATAAGAGTTTCAACACATGGTAATGTTCATGCTATTGGACAAAACCCCTCAAGACACTTTCTGCCTATTTCAAGCTTTTGAAATATTTCCATAGGAAATATTATAAATAAATTCTAGGAAAATTCTAGCAAATCACACATGATATATGTGGTGATCCTCCAAAATCGCATATCAATCCAAATTGATTTGGTTCACCAAAATACCCCAAAACCCTCTTTGTCCAGAACCAAATTTGAGCAACTTTACATTTCCAAGTTTATCCATTTGATCTCAAACTTTCCAAGAGTGATCTAGGCCCCAAATAAGGATGCTACACCAAGTTGTGCATTTGTGGGAATATATTAGCCTAGCTTAGCCTTCAGAAATCTGATTCTGTCCATTTCTATGGTTTTTCAAGTCTGCATTGGCAACTTTGCTCAAACGGGCACAAATTATGTGACCCCTCTTGTTTTTACCCACAACTAAATCTTGTTAAATCTCACAACAATTGGGCAAGGTTACCTTGCCCAAAACCCCATCAAACGCCTTCTCGTGATTCTCCAGTAAAGCTAAATTCAGCACTTACTTTTTCTCCTTGCTCCCAAAAGTTTACCACAACTGCTCTAAGACCCAAAGCACCCCTAGTAACCACCCCAGCGATTAGGTGCATGGTTGTAGGGGTGAAAACCCTCATTTCCCTCTCTGGAAAACATCTTTTCTCCCCTGTCTCTTCTCTCTCTCACCTAGCCAGCATCTGGAGCATCCAACGCCCCACCCCCTTTGTTAATTCCCCGTGCTGCAAAAGGGCACTAGTTGATGCGCCAGAGCACATCAGTGGCATCATCATGTTGTCCATATGCACGCTCTACAATGTGTTATATGATCGCTGAAGCACTCCATAGGTTTGACCTCGTGCGCCCATTCTTGTCGAGCCCCTCCCGCATGCCAGACGCCTCATCTCGATGGACGCAAGCCTCCATGTCAATAGCCCCCTCCTTTATGTCCTCCCTGATGCTCCCTCTCGCGTGCACACGCTTACACTCGAGGCCCCCAACTAATGATCTCACACGCGCGGTGCCACAGAGCATTCCCCTTGTCCTCTACCTCCTCGCACCTCCCTTCAGTCCCCTAGCCTCGCCCATGCCTATTTTCCGAGCCACCGTAGTCTTAGTGCTCGGCCCCTGAGCTCTCCCGTGCACCCAACATCTAGCGTCTGCCGCGCGCCTATAAAGAGGCCTCCCCAAGGCCCCTCCCCCCTTCGGACCCTCTCTCCTACTCCTAATCAAGCCAAAGAGCCACCCACTCCTCCCCTTGAGCCCCTATGCTCGAGATCGACCGAAGCTCCGCCGCGTCGGGCCATTGTTGATCTTGAGGTATCGCCGCTCCCCGGCCCTCATTTCCTCCCCTTCACGTCCCCCTTGCATCTCTCATGATTTTCCATCTCCCCCCGCCCCTGTGCGTTTTGAAGTCGGGTTTGTCAACGGCGACCACCTCCCAAAGCTCTCCGCCACGGCCTCCTCGTCGCCGACGACTCCGTCCACCCATGTTGCTCCCTCGACCACCGCTAGAACAATGGGTCCATGCTAGTTCCATTCCCGTGCTCAATAGCCCTCGTCGTGTCGTCCTTGGACGGAGGTTGATGACGACCTTCCAATGGGGCTCAGTCATCGACCTCTCCTCCGCCTCCCCTCTCGCACGAGCCATGTCTCTCTCTCGCTGGCACCACGAGCCCGCTTGTCGGGTTTGAACCCAGGCAGGCCTGCGCCTTCGAGGCCCTATCTACGTAAGACTTGACCTTAGTGGTCTCTATTTGTATCAGATGGTATGTAAGGATGTAAGACTCTTGTATTTCAGCTTCTGTGCGGTCAGTGAGCATTGATCTCTGGGATCACTATACACGTGCATTTGGTGATCACGACTTATGAGTCGGGGTCCCCCACAGAATTGGTATCAGATCAATCCTAATTATAGGAAGCCTTTGTTAGCATGAACGTTAGTTAGGATAAACCCCCTCTCACAAAGTATACCTAGTATCCATACTTAGGAGTTTCTACACTTCTTACTGAAAGTACATATGCTCCCTTGGTAGTTTTGATAATTCATGACAACATACATTAGTTATTATTATATTTTCGTGTTCATAATAATCGTTTATTATCCATGCTAGAATTGTATTGATTGGAAACTCAAATACATGTGTGGATACATAGACAACACACTGTCCCTAGTGAGCCTCCAGTTGACTAGTTCATTGATCAAAGATGGTCAACGTTTCCTAGCCATAGGCAAGTGTTGTCACTTGATAACGGGATCACATCATTAGGAGAATCATGTGATGGACAAGACCCAAATTATATACGTAGCATATTGATCATGTCATTTTATTGCTATTATTTTCTGCATGTCAAGTATTTATTCCTATGACCATGAGATCATATAACTCACTGCATCGGAGGAATACCTTGTGTGTATCAAACGTCACAACGTAACTGGGTGACTATAAAGGTACTTACAGGTATCTCCGAAGGTGTCCGTTGAGTTAGTATGGATCAAGACTCGGATTTGTCACTCCGTGTGACGGAGAGGTATCTCGGGGCCCACTTGGTAATACAACATCACACACAAGCCTTGCAAGCAATGTGACTAAGTGTAAGTCACGAGATCTTGTATTATGGAACGAGTAAAGAGACTTGGCGGTAACGAGATTGAAATAGGTATGCGGATACCGACGATCAAATCTCGGGCAAGTAACATACCGAAGGACAAAGGGAATGACATACGGGATCATATGAATCCTTGGCACTGAGGTTCAACCGATAAGATCTTCGGAGAATATGTAGGATCCAATATGGCCATCCAGGTCCCGCTATTGGATATTGGCTGAGGAGTACCTCGGGGCATGACTACATAGTTCTCGAACCCGCAGGGTCTGCACACTTAAGGTTCGATGATGTTTTAGTATAGTTGAGTTATATGTGTGGTTACCGAATGTTGTTCAGAGTCCTGGATGAGATCATGGACGTCACGATGGTCTCCGGAATGGTCCGGAAACGAGATTGATATATAGGATGGTTTCATTTGGTTACTAAAAAGTTTTGGGCAATTCCGTCAGTGTACCGGGAGTGACGAATGGGTTCCGGGAGTTCACCAGGAGGGGCCCACCCACCCGGGAGTGAGCCCAAGGCCATAGGGTGGCGCCACAAGTCCCTAGTGGGTTGGTGGAGTCAGCCCAAGGGTCCCATGGTGCCACTTAAATAAATACAAAAAAGAAAAGAAAAAGAAAAGGAAAAAGGGGAGGTGGGTAGGAAGGAGTGGACTCCTTCCCCCAAACCAAATTGGGGTGGGAGTCCACCTCCTCCTTGGTTGGCGCACCCTGGAGGGCTTGTCCCTCTAGGCAAGCTTCCTCCCTGTTGGAAATATGCCCTAGAGGCAATAATAAAATGGTTATTATCATATTTCCTTGTTCATGATAATCGTCTATTGTTCATGCTATAATTGTATTAACAGGAAACAGTAATACATGTGTGAATAAGTAGATCACAAAGTGTCCCTAGCAAGCCTCTAGTTGGCTAGCTCGTTAGTCAATAGATGATCATGGTTTCCTGATCATGGGCATTAGATGTCATTGATAACGGGATCACATCATTGGGAGAATGATGTGATGGACAAGACCCAATCCTAAGCATAGCACTAGATCGTATTGTTCGTATGCTAAAGCTTTTCTAATGTCAAGTATCTTTTCCTTCGACCGTGAGATTGTGCAACTCCCGGATACCGTAGGAGTGCTTTGGGTGTATCAAACGTCACAACGTAACTGGGTGACTATAAAGGTGCACTACGGGTACCTCCGAAAGTGTCTGTTGGGTTGGTACGAATCGAGATCGGGATTTGTCACTCCGTGTGACGGAGAGGTATCTCTGGGCCCACTTGGTAGAACATCATCATGAGCTCAATGTGACTAAGGAGTTAGTCACACGATGACGTGCTATGGAACGAGTAAAGAGACTTACCAGTAACGAGATTGAACAAGGTATTGGTATACCGACGATCGAATCTCGGGCAAGTTCTATACCGAGAGACAAAGGGAATTGTATACGGGATTGATTGAATCCTTGACATCGTGGTTCATGCGATGAGATCATCTTGGAGCAAGTGGGAGCCACCATGGGTATCCAGACCCCGCTGGTGGTTATTGGCCAGAGGGGTGTCTCGGTCATGTCTGCCTGTCTCCCGAACCCGTAGGGTCTACACACTTAAGGTTCGGTGACGCCAGGGTTATAGGGAATTTTTATATGAGGTTACCAAAAGTTGTTCGGAGTCCCGGATGAGATCCTGGACGTCACGAGGAGCTCCGGAATGGTCTTGAGGTAAAGATTGATATATAGGACGGATGGTTTCAGACACCGGAAGTGTTTCGGGCATCACCGGTAACGTACGGGGACCACCGGGACCACCGGAGGTGGCCCGGGGGTCCACCGAAGGGGGCAACGACCACGGGAGGTAAGGTGGGCCAAGTGGGGGAGGGAACCAGCCCCTAGGTGGGCTGGTGCGCCTCCCCACTCAGCCCAATGCGCAAGGGAGAGGGAAGGGGGGGGCAAACTGTAGGCACAGGTGGGCCTTAGGCCCACCAGGTGGTGCGCCACCCCCTCCCACCCTAGCCGCCGCCCCCTTTCCCATCTGGTGGCTGCCGCACCACCTAGGGGGGAACCCTAGGGGTGGCGCACCCCCTCCCCCTCCTCCTATAAATAGAGAGGGGTTTTGGCCCTTGGGAGACAGACTTCTCCCTCTCCCTCAGCGCAGCCCTGCCCTTCTTCCTCCTCCTCTCTGCCGGTGCTTGGCGAAGCCCTGCCGGGAGACCTCGTCTCTCCATCGACACCACGCCGTCGTGTTGCTGGAGTTCTTCCCCAACCTCTCCCTCCTCCTTGCTGGATCAAGGTGTGGGAGACGTCACCGGGCTGCACGTGTGTTGAACGCGTAGGTGCCGTAGTTCGGCCTAGATCGGAATCGCTGCGAGTACGACTCCATCAACCACGTTCTAGCGACACTTCCGCTTAGCGATCTTCAAAGGTATGAAGATGCACTCACCCCTCTTTCGTTGCTGGTTTCTCCATAGGAAGATCTGAATATGCGTAGGAAAATTTTGCATTTATGCTACGTAACCCAACACTCCCCCTCCCTAATATATATGGTGGTGTTTTAGGGTTGATTTGAGACAACTATTGCCACGTGCAACTCAACCATAGACCACATAGTTTTACCTTTAGATTGGATTTCTGCGGAGCTCGGGCGGAGCCATGCAGGAGTAGATCATCACCACCACCGGAGCGTCGTCATGCTGCCGGATAACTCATCTACTTCTCCGTCTTGCTTGCTGGATCAAGAAGGCCGAGATCATTGTAGAGCTGTACGTGTGTTGAACGCGGAGGTGCCGTTCGTTCGGCACTAGATCGGAACGGATCATGGGAGGATCGCGGGACGGTTCGTGGGACGGTTCGTGGGGCGGTTCGAGGGATGTGAAGACGTTCCACTACATCAATCGTGTTTCTTAACGCTTCGTGCTGTGCGATCTACAAGGGTACGTAGATCGAAATCTCCTCTCGCAGATGGACATGACCATGATAGGTCTTCGTGTGCGTAAGAAATTTTTTGTTTCCCATGCAACGTTCGCCAACAGTGGCATCATGAGCTAGGTTCATGCGTAGATGTTATCTCGAGTAGAACACAAAGGGTTTTGTGGACGGTGATGTCCGATTTGCTGCCCTCCTTAGTCTATTCTCGTTTCGGCGGTATTGTTGGATTGAAGAGGCCCGGACCGACATTATTCGTACGCTCACGAAAGACTAGTTTCATCGATTGACATGCAACCTCGTTTCATAAAGATGACTGGCGGGTGTCGGTTTCTTCAACTTTAGTTTAATTGGTTTTGACTGAGGCGGTCCTTGGAGAGGTTAAATAGCAATTTGCACATCTTCGTTGTGGTTTTTGCGTTAGTAAGATGCGAACATACTAGATACCCATAGCAGCCACGTAAAACATGCAACAACAAATTAGAGGACGTCTGACTTGTTTTTGTAGGGTATGCTTGTGATATGATATGGCCAATGATGTGATGTGATATACTGGATGTATGAGATGATCATGTTGTAATAGTTAATATCGACTTGCACGTCGATGGTACGACAACCGGCAGGAGCCATAGGGTTGACTTTAAACTAACGTTTGTGTTTGCAGATGCGTTTACTATATTGCTAGGATGTAGCTTTAGTAGTAATAGCATAAGTAGCACGACAACCTGGACGGCGACACGTTGATAGAGATCATGATGATGGAGATCATGGTGTGGCGCGGGTGACAAGAAGATCGTGTCGGTGCTTTGGTGATGGAGATCAAGAAGCACATGATGATGGCCATATCATGTCAGTGATGAATTGCATGTGATGTTAATCCTTTTATGCACCTTATTTTGCTTAGAACGACGGTAGCATTATGAGGTGATCTCTCACTAAAATTTCAAGACGAAATTGTGTTCTCCCCGACTGTGCATCGTTGGTACAGTTCGTCGTTTCGAGACACCACGTGAAGATCGGGTGTGATAGACTCAACGTTCACATACAACGGGTGCAAAAAAATTGCACACGCGGAACACTCGGGTTAAACTTGATGAGCCTAGCATGTGCAGACATGGCCTCGGAACACATGAGACCGAAAGGTCAAGCATGAATCGTATAGTTGATATGATTAGCATAGGGATGCTTACCACTGAAACTATTCTCAACTCACGTGATGATCGGACTTGAGTTAGTGAATTTGGATCATGTACCACTCAAATGACTAGAAAGATGTACTTTTTAGTGTCAGTTCTTAAGTAATATGATTAATTGAACTAATTATCATGAACATGGTCAAAAGGTCTTTGCGAATTATGATGTAGCTTGCGCTATAGCTCTACTGTTTTTGTATGTTCCTAGAGAAAATTTAGTTAAAAGATGATAGTAGCAATTTTGCGGACTGAGTCCGTAAAACTAAGGATTGTCCTTATTGCTGCGCATAATGCTTATGTACTTAATGCACCACTCGGTGTGCTGCACCTTGAGCATCGTCTGTGGATGTTGCGAACATCTGACATAAATGTTTTTGATGACTACGTGATAGTTCACTGCGTAATACTTACTGGCTTAGAAGAAAGGCGGCGAAGACATTTTGAAATGTCACGGAACATAAGTGATGTTCTAAGAGATGAAATTGATATTTCATGCTCGTGCCCTTGTTGAGAGGTAAGAGACCTCCAACAAGATTCTTTGTCTACAAAGTAAAGGAGAAAAGCTCAATCGTTGAGCGTGTGCTCAGATTGTTTGAGTGCAACAATCGCTTGAATCAAGTGGGAGTTAATCTTCTAGATGAGACAGTGATGGTTCTACAAAGTCACTGCCACCAAGCTGCTAGAACTTCGTGATGAACTATAAACATATCATGGACTGATATGATGATCCTTGAGCAATTCACAATGTTTGACACTGCGAAAGTAGAAATCAAGAAGAAGCATCAATTGTTGATGGTTAGTAAAACCACTAGTTTCAAGAAGGGCAAGGGCTAGAAGGGATACTTCATGAAATGGCAGACCAGTTGCTGCTCTAATGAAGAAACCTAAGATTGAACCCAGACCCGAGACTAAGTGCTTCTGTTATGAGGGGAACGGTTACTCAGGTGGAGCTACCCTAGATACTTGGTAGATGAGAAGGCTGGCTAAGTCAATAGAAGTATATTTGATATACATGATATTGATGTGTACTTTACTAGTACTCCTGGTAGCACGAGGGTATTAGATACCGGTTCGATTTCTAAGTGATTAGTAACTCGAAATAAAAGCTACGGAATAAACGGAGACTAGCTAAAGGCAAGGTGACGATAAGTGTTGGAAGTGTTTCCAAGGTTGATGTGATCAAACATCGCACGCTCCCTCTACCATTGGGATTGGTGTTAAACCTAAATAATTGTTATTTGGTGTTTGCGTTGAGCATGAACATGATTGGATCGTGTTTATTGCAATACGATTATTCAGTTAAAGAGAATAATGGTTATTCTATTTGCTTGAATAGTTACCTTCAATGGTTTATTGAATCTCCATCATAGTGTTACACATGTTCATAATATTGGTGCCAAAAGAAATAAAGTAATAATGATAGTACCACTTACTTGTGGCATTGCCGCTTGAGTCATGTTGGTGTAAAATGCATGAAGAAGCTCGATGCTGATGGATCTTTGTACTCACTCATTTTTGAAACGTTTGGGACATGCAAACCATACCTGTTGGTATAAACGCATTAAGAAACTCAATGTAGATGGATCCTTTGGACTCACTTGATTTTGAATCACTTGAGACATGCAAAATTATACCACATGGAACAAGAGAGTAACTTGTTGGAAGTAATACATTTTTTTGATGTGTGCAGTCCAATAAATGTTGAGGCATGCAATGGATATCGTTGTGTTCTTAATTCATTGACGACTTGAGTAGATACATGAGTATTTACTTGATGAATCACGAGTTTAAAATGTTGAAAAGTTCAAAGCTATTTCAGAGTGAAGATCGTCGTGACAAGAAGATAAACTGTCTACGATATGATCATAAAGATGAATATCTGAGTTGCAAGTTTTTGGTTCACACTTAATACAATGTGGAAATCGTTTCACAATTCATGCCACCTAGAACACCGTAGTGTGATGGTGTGTCTGAACGTCATAGTCGCACCCTATTTGATATGGTGCATACTATGATGTCTCTTATCGAATTGCCACTATCGTTTATGGGTTATGCATTAGAGACAACCGCATTGACTTTAAATAGGGCACCGCGTATTTCCGTTGAGATGACACAGTATAGACTATGGTTTGGAAAAACCTAAGCTGACGTTTCTTAAAAGTTTGGGGCTGCGATGCTTATGTGGAAAAGTTTCAGTGTGAAAAGCTCGAACCCAAAACGGATAAATGCATCTTCATAGGATATCCAAAACAGTTGGGTACATCTCTTATCTAAGATCCGGAAGCAAAGTGTTTGTTTCTAGAGACGGGTCCTTTCTTGAGGAAAGGTTTCTCTCGAAAGAATTGAGTGGACGGTGGTGGAACTTGATGAGGTTAGTGATCCGTCACTTCAACCAGTGTGTAGCAGGGCGTAGGAAGTTGTTCCTGTGGTGCCTACACCAATTGAAGTGGAAACTGATGATGGTGATCATTGAGCTTCGGATCAAGTTACTACAAACCTCGTAGGTCGACAAGGTCGCGTACTACTACAAAGTGGTACGGTAACCTTGTCTTGGAGGTCATGTTGTTCAACAACAATGAACCTACGAGCTATGGAGAAGCGATGGTGGGCCCGGATTCCGATAAATGGCTGGAGGCCATGAAATCCGAGAGAGGATCCATGCATGAAAGCTAAGTGTAGACTTTGGAAAAACTACTTGATGGTCATTGGACTATTAAGTAAAGATGGACCTTTAAAAGGAAGACAACCAATGATGGTGAAAAGTCACCATTAAGAAAAGCTCGACTTGTCGCAAGGATGTTTCCAACAAGTTCAAAAAATTGACTATGATGAGACTTTCTCACTCGTAGCGATGCTAAAAGTCTGTTGGAATTACGTTAGTAGTTGCTGCATTATTTATGAAAGATTGCACATAGTATGTCAAAACATTGTTTCCTCGACGGTTTCCTTGAGGAAAAGTTGTATGTGATACAACCAGAAGGTTTTGTCGATCCTAAGGATACTAAGAAGTATGCAAGCTCTAGCGATCCTTCTATGGACTGGTGCAAGCATCTCGGAGTTGGAATAAATGCTTTGATGAGATAATCAAAGCTTTTGGGTTTGTACAAGGTTTATGAGAAACTTGTATTTCCAAACAAGTGAGTGGGAGCACTATAGAATTTTTGATAAGTATATGTGGTTGACATATTGTTGATTGGAAGTAATGTAAAATTTCTGTGAAGCATAAAAGGTTGTTTGAAAGGAGTTCTTCAAAGGAAAACCTGGATAGAGCTATTTGAACATTGAGCATCAAGATCTATAGAGATAGATCAGAACGCTTAATAGAACTTTCAAATGAAATGCATGCCTCGACAAGTTGTTGAAGGAGTTCAAAATAGATCGGCAAAGAAGGAGTTCTTGGCTGTGTTGTAAGGTGTGAATATGAGTAAGACTCAAAAGCCCGACCACAACAGAAGAAAGAGAAAGGACGAAGGTCGTCCCCTATGCCTTAGCCATAGACTCTAAAGTATGCCATGTTATGTACCGCACCTAGTGTGTGCCTTGCCACAAGTCTGTTAAGGGGTACAGAGAATGATCCAGGATTGAATCACTGAACAACGATCAAAGTTATCCTTAGTAACTAATGGACTAAGGATTTTTTTTCTCGATTATGGAGGTGATTAAAGAGTTCGTCGTAAAGGGTTACAATGATGCAAGCTTTGACACTAATCCTAATAACATTGATAAGTAAGAACGAATTCGTATAGTAGAGTAGATATTTGGAGTATTTCCGAATAACACGTAGTAGCAGCATCTATAAGATGACATAAATATTTGTAAATCACACAAGGATCTGAAAGTTTTAGAACGGTTGACTAAAACCTCTCTCACGAGCAAGACGAGATCAGACCCGAGAACTGTATGGGTGTTGGATTCGTTAAAATCACATGGTGATGTGAACTAGATTATTGACTCTAGTGCAAGTGGGAGATTGTTGGAAATATGCCCTAGAGGCAATAATAAATTAGTTATTATTATATTTCCTTGTTCATAATAATCGTTTATTATCCATGCTAGAATTGTATTGATTGGAAACTCAAATACATGTGTGGATACATAGACAACACACTGTCCCTAGTGAGCCTCTAGTTGACTAGTTCGTGATCAAAGATGGTCAAGGTTTCCTGGCCATAGGCAAGTGTTGTCACTTGATAACGGGATCACATCATTAGGAGAATCATGTGATGGAGAAGACCCAAATAATATACGTAGCATATTGATCGTGTCATTTTATTGCTATTATTTTCTACTCGTCAAGTATCTATTCCTATGACCATGAGATCATGTAACTCACTGGCACCGGAGGAATACCTTGTGTGTATCAAACGTCACAACGTAACTGGGTGACTATAAAGGTACTCTACAGGTATCTCCAAAGGTGTCCGTTGAGTTAGTATGGATCAAGACTGCGATTTGTCACTCCGTGTGACGGAGAGGTATCTCGGGGCCAACTCGGTTATACAACATCACACACAAGCCTTGCAAGCAATGTGGCTAAGTGTAAGTCACGGGATCTTGTATTACGAAACGAGTAAAGAGACTTGCCGGTAAAAAGATTGAAATAGGTATGCGGATACCGACGATCAAATCTCGGGCAAGTAACATACCAAAGGACAAAGGGAATGACATCCGGGATTATATGAATCCTTGTCACTGAGGTTCAACTTATAAGATCTTTGGAGAATATGTAGGATCCAATATGGGCATCCAGGTCCCGCTATTGGATATTGACCGAGGAATGCCTCGGGGCATGACTGCATAATTCTCGAACCCGCAGGGTCTGCACACTTAAGGTTTGATGATGTTTTAGTATAGTTGAGTTATATGTGTGGTTACCGAATGTTGTTCGGAGACCCGGATGAGATCATGAATGTCACGAGGGTTTCTGAAATGGTCCGGAAACAAATATTGCTATATAGGATGGTTTCATTTGGTTACCAGAAAGTTTCGGGCAATTTCGGCAGTGTACCGGGAGTGATGAATGGGTTCCGGGAGTTCACCGGGAGGGGCCCACCCACCCGGGAGTGAGCCCAAGGCCATAGGGTGGCGCCACAAGTCCCTAGTGGGCTGGTGGAGTCATCTCAAGGGGTGCATGGTGCCACTTAAAGAAATACCAAAAAGAAAAGAAAAATAAAAGGAAAAAGGGGAGGTGGGAAGGAAGGAGTGGACTCCTTCCCCCAAACCGAATTGGGGTGGGAGTCCACCTCCTCCTTGGACGGTGCACCCTTGAGGGCTTGGCCCTCAAGGAAAGCCTCCTCCCCCTCCCTCCTATATATGGTGGTGTTTTAGGGCTGATCTGAGACAACTTTTCTCATGTGCAACTCAACCCTAGACCACATAGTTTTACCTCTAGATCGGATTTCCGCGGAGCTCGGGTGGAGCCCTGCAGGAGTAGATCATCACCACCACCGAAGCGCCGTCACGCTTTCGGAGAACTCGTCTACTTCTCCGTTTTGCTTGCTGGAACAAGAAGGCCGAGATCATCGTCGAGCTGTACGTGTGCTGAACGCGGAGGTGCCGTCCGTTCGGCACTAGATCGGAACGGATAGTCAGACAGATCGAGGGACGGTTCGTGGGATGGTTCGTGGGGCGGTTAGAGGGACGTGAAGACGTTCCACTACATCAACCGCGTTTCTTAACGCTTCCTTCTGTGTGATCTACAAGGGTACGTAGATCCAAATCTCCTCTCGTAGATGGACATCACCATGATAGGTCTTCGTGTGCGTAGGAATTTTTTGTTTCCCATGCAACGTTGCCCAACACATGCTAGTTCCATTCCCGTGCTCAGCAACCCTCGTCGTGTCGTCCTCCGCCACCGGTGAGAACCACCCCCTCCTTGGACAGAGGTTGATAACGACCTTCTAGTGGGGCTTAGTCGTCGGCCTCTCCTCCACCTCCCCTCTCGCACACGCCCTCTCTGTCTCGCTGGCACCATGAGCCCGCTTGCCGGGTTAGAAACCAGGCAGGCGTGCGCCTTCGAGGCCCTGTCTACGTAAGACTTGACCTTAGTGGTCTCTATTTGTATCAGATGGTATGTAAGGATGTAAGACTCTTGTATTTCGGCTTCTATGCGATCAGTGAGCATTTGGTGATCACGACTTATGAGTCGGGGTCCCCACAGAATTGGTATTAGATCAATCCTGATTATAGGAAGCCTTAGTTAGCATGGACGTTAGTTAGGATAAACCCCCTCTCACAAAGTATACCTAGTATCCATACTTAGGAGTTTCTACACTTCTTACTGAAAGCACATATGCTCCCTTGGTGGTTTTGATAATTCATGAGAACATACTTTCTCTCTTGGACTAATACTTTTACCTACTATATTTCATGTATAGTCCACAAAGATATTTGGCTATAGGATTGTGTGGAGATGCCCCTTTAATTGAAGGAAGGAATAAGATTGGCTAAAGCTTCAAGCAAGAAGACTCTTCATTTATATTTGTGAGAAATCACTATGAGTCCATAGGAAAGTGTGACATACTCAGCTTTCGCTAGAGTGTTGAATGTAATTAAGATATAGTGATCCCACGCTAATAATGCCATGTCATCGTAATTTCTATCGTTGATTTTGTGTTAGTCGAAACCAAGTCGAATTCAAATTTTAAAAATAAGTCGAACGAGAAAAGTTTTCGAAAGTTAAAATAAAAATGTCGAATGAGTTACAAATATTCCGTAATAATTTATAGAAATGAAATAGGCATTTTTAAATTATTAAAACCCCTATATAATTAAAAACAGAAACTATTAGAAAAATAAAATAAATAACAAAAGAAAAAACAAACCAAAAGGCCTAGCCCAACTGGGCCAAAGTGGCGAGCCGACCACCCACCCCCCATCGGCCCACCCACCTAGGGGCTTATACCCCCACGGGGTACCCTAGCGCCGAACCCGTCGCACCCATTCCCTCCCTGCCGCCAGAAGGGGACGAGGGCAACTCCCTCATCAGCCTGTTCCTCTCGCCACCTACCCCCGTCACCGAACCCCCTCCCAGATCCCGTCGCTACAGCCCCGCTAGCCTCCCCATCTCCCCTCGTCGCCTCTACCCTCATCACCCCTGTTGCGCCCGTCTTCGAGCCACCCACCGCGCTGGCGACCGAGCCCCCCCCTCACCGTTCGGCTCCCCCCGGCAGCCCTCGCGCGGCCCTCCTCCCATACTGCCCCGTCGTGGCCGGCTCCCTTCTCCCCCTTGGCGCCTCTCCCCCGCAACCCCCAGTCTCCCTGTCCTCTCCCAGCGTCGCCCAACCGCCTGCCGCCGCCACCAAGGGCCCCCTCTGCCGCCCGGGGCCCTCCGCCACACGCCACTGACCCCGGCGGCCCCCCTCACCGGGTCCACCTCGACGGACAGCCCCGACGCCGAGCTACCACCTTGGCCTCCTCCTCGCCGGAATCGCACCACCACCACCGACTTCCCCGTCCACCGACTTCCCCGTCCTCCTCCTCAACAGCTCCACCGAGCCTTGCTGCCTCGTTCCCCGGCAACGCCGGTGAGCTCCGGGCCCCGGCCACTCTCTCCTCCTTTCCCCCGTTCCGGTTCCGTTCCGGCAAACACCGCCGCGTTCCGGCGCCGTTGAGCCCCTGTAGGAGGAGGTGGAGGTTGCCTCCTCTCTCTCTCTCTCTGTTGAGAGATATGCCTATGAGATAAGAGTTGGCAGTGAGAGTGTTAGTAGAGAGATGTGAGAGAGAAAAGAAAATAAGAAGAAAAAGATAATGTATATGTGTATGTATGTATGTATGTATGTATGTATGTATGTATGTATGTATGTATGTATTGCGTATGTATGCATGTATGTAGAAAAAGAAAAGGCATAAAAATAATATATATATATATATATATATGTGTGTTTTTATTAATAAATAGATAAATAGATATATTATTTAATTAATTAAATAGATAATTAAGATAATATGTTAATTAGGATAATTAAATTATCCTACTAGAGTATGACACGTGGGTCCGCCACTAAATTAATTTGATTAATTAATATTTAACCTTAATTAATAAATTGTGTCAATGACACGTAGGACCCACTGGTGAGAGTTGACCAGTCAACTGATGATGTCAGCATGGCATCACGCTTATGTCATAATAACTTTTAATAATTAATTAAATCTATTTTTAGTTCCTAATTATTGAATAAAACTTTAAAAAAATATATTAAATAAACCGTAAGAGAGTTCAAGATATTTTTAACATGAAAGTTGATCAGCAGAACGAGGCGAACCCGGATACGCGGTCCATTCGTCTGTCATGCGTCCCTAGCATAGCAAACGTGGAACTTTTCCATCGTTTTCAAACTGACCGGTAGTAGCCACACACCCGGGGAATATCATCTGATATTTTCCCGATCCGTCTATGACGGGTGTGATAACCCACAAGTATAGGGGATCGCAACAGTTTTCGAGGGTAAAGTATTCAACCCAAATTTATTGATTCGACACAAGGGGAAGCCAAAGAATATTCTCGAGTATTAGGAGTTGAGTTGTCAATTCAACCACACCTGAAAGACTTAGTATGTGCAGAAAAGTATGAGTAGCAGAGTAGTGTGATAGCAACAGTAGCAACAGTAACCAGTAGCAACAAAGTGACAGCAGTAGTGACAGAGTAACAGTAGCAGCAACGACAGTTATAACACGGAGAGATATGTAACTAGCTACAGTTCGTCAATGTAATGTAGGCATGTATTCCGTATGTAGTCATACGTGCTTAGGGAAAAGAACTTGCATGACATCTATTGTCCATCCCTCCCGTGGCAGCGGGGTCCTAATGGAAACTACGGGATATTAAGGTTCTCCTTTTAATAAAGAACCGGACCAACGCATTAACACTTAGTGAATACATGAACTCCTCATACTATGGTCATCTCTAGGAGTGGTTCCGGCTATTGTCACTCCGGGGTTGCCGGGTCATAACACATAGTAGGTGACTACAACTTGCAAGATAGGATCAAGAACACACATATATTGACGAGAACATAATAGGTTCAAATCTGAAATCATGGCACTCGGGCCCTAGTGACAAGCATTAAGCATGGAAAAGTAGTAGCAACATCAATCTCAGAACATAGTGGATACTAGGGATCAATCCCCATCAACACTAACTCGATTACATGATAAATCTCATCCAACCCATCACTGTCCAGCAAGCCTACGATGAGATTACTCACGAACGATGGAGAGCATCGTGGAATTGGCGATGAAGGAAGGTTGGTGATGACGATGGCGACGATCTTCCCTCTCCGGAGCCCAGAACGGACTCCAGATCCGCCGTCCAAAGGAAGAACAGGAGGTGGCGGCGCCTCCGTATCGTAAAGCGCGATTATCTCTTCTCCTTGATTTTTTTCGGACGAGAGGGACCAAATAGAGCTGGAATTGGAGGCGGTGGAGCAACGTGGTACCCACAAGCCTGCCAGGCGTGGCCAGGGGGGCCCGCGCCTAGTGGGCTTGTGGGCTCCACGCTCCACTTCTCCGGTTGATTCTTGCACCAGTATTTTTATATATTCCACAAAAAATCCTCGTAAATTTCCACGTCTTTCCAAGAACTTTTATTTCTACGCAAAAACAACACCATGGCAATTCTGCTGAAAACAACGTTAGTCCGGGTTAGTTCCATTCAAATCATGCAAATTAGAGTCCAAAACAAGGGCAAAAGAGTTTGGAAAAGTAGATACGACGGAGACGTATCAACTCCCGCAAGCTTAAAGCCTTGCTTGTCCTCAAGAAATTCAGTTGACAAACTGAAAGAGACAAAATAAAAACTTTTATGAACTCTGTTTGATCTTGTTGTTGCAACTATGTCTAACTCATATCCAGAATTTCAGCAAGATCATAAGCAAACCACAAAAGCAAATGACATCTAGGTCTCACGGTAAACTCATATCAATGGCATAATCAACTAGCGAGCAATAATAATAAGCTCCAAATGTCAACACTTCAATCAAAACAATCATGAAGCAGTATGAATAGATGGTATCTCGCTAGCTCTTTCAGAGACCGCAAAACATAAATGCGGAGCACCTTCAAAGACCAAGGGCTGACTAAACCTTGTAATTCATGGCAAAGAAGATCTAGTCATAGTCATACTAAACATCAGTCAAAAGCAAAGCATAAAAATGACGGAGGTGCTCTCTAATTGGTGCTTTTATAAGAAGAGGATGACTCAACAGGAACATAAATAGACAGGCCCTTCGCAGAGGGAAGCATTGATTTGGAGAGGTGCCAGAGCTTAAGCTTTGAAAACATAGATAATAATTTTGGGTGGCATGCTTTCATTGTCAACGCAATGACCAAGAGTTTTCAACATCTTCCATGCTACACATACTATAGGCGGTTCCCAAACAGAAAAGTAAAGTTTTGACTCCCCCACCACCGATCAATCAAACTCCACGACTAGCCGAATACTCGGGTGCCGTCCATACCAACAACAATCTAGGGGGAGTTTTGTTTGCAATTATCTTTTCGATTTGAGCATGGAACTGGGCATTCCAATTATCGGCCCCTTTCTCGTGAATGATAGTGAATAAACACATATCGAGGATAACACACCTAACATGGAAGATACTGATCGCCCCTTGTCACCACATGAGCGGTTCGGGCATGCAAAACAGATTATTTCTTGAAGGTTTAGAGAGTGGCACATGCAAATTTACTTGGAACGGCAGGTAGATACCGCATATAGGTAGGTATGGTGGACTCATATGGAACAACTTTGGGTTTATGGAAGTGGATGCACAAGAAGTATTCCCGCTTAGTACAAGTGAAGGCTACCAAAAGACTGGGAAGCGACCAACTAGAGAGCGACAACAGTCATCAAAATGCATTGAAATTAACCAACATTGAGTGCAAGCATGAGTAGGACATAAATCACCATGAACATGAATATCATAGAGGCTATGTTGATTTTGTTTCAACTACATGCATAAACATGCCCCAAGTCAAGCCACGTGAATCAATGAAAGGAGGATACCCTTCTATCATACTACATCATAGTCATCTCAAAATTCATGTTGGCATCCAAGACAAACCATTATAAGCTCCTAGATAATTAAGCGTGGCATCATAAACTATGATCTCTAAGTTGTCATTGCAAACATGTTTCTCTCACAACAAAGCTAAATCTGGAACTTTGAGCTAGTCATATTTACAAAAATAAAATAGATCGAGTTCATACCAGCTTTTCCAGGCTCGGTCACTTCATCATATATCATCATTATTGCCTTTCACTTGCACGACCAAATGATGTGAACAATAATAAGAGTGCTTGTGCATTGGACTAAGATGGAATCTGCAGGCAAACACAAAGGAGAAGACAAAGTAATATGGCTCTTTGACAGATAAACAGATATGCATGCGAGAGCCACTAAACATTGTAACCATGGTCTTCTACCTTGACCCAAAGAAAAAGAAAACTATTTACACGGGAAAGCTCCCAACAGCAAAAGAAGAACGAGAAATCTTTTTAGGTTTTCTCAAACTAGAAAAAGACACGAGAAGAAAATGAGAAAAATAAATAAACTAGCATGGATGATACAGTGGCAAAGTGTGAACACCGACTAACAAAGTGAAAGGGTAAGCAAGAATATAAAGTCGGTGAGAAACACGTACTCCCCCAAGCTTAGGCTTTTGGCCTAAGTTGGTCTACTTCCATGGAAGGTCCGGGTGATACCCAAAATCATAATGGGGGTTGTACGGGCTACCGCCTGAATAGCTGCCTCACGGAGGCGAGCAGCCTTTGCCTCCCTCATATACTCCTCTGCCTCTCCTCTGCTTATGTAATATCTGCATTTTACCTGAAAGTCAAAGAAGGCAGGAGCAGGAAGGGTAATATGGAAAACACGCTGTCGGTTAAATATTAACACGTATAGGAGGGATTCATTATCCCTCTCAAGGAACTGATAGCGTGTCATAGCGGCGCGATCAAGGAAAGCTGTATGGAGCGGGGGATCTCCTTCGCGGATGGGTACTCCAAGAAAATTTGCTATCCGAGTGGCATAGATCCCACCAAAGAAATCCCCTTCATTAGCATTATTATTCAGCCTCCTTGCTATTATAGCTCCCATGTTGAAACTTCTATCACCCGTTACTGCGCTCTTGAGAATACTAAGGTCGGGTGCGCAGAGGTGATAATGCTCGATCTTGACGTTAATGCATCTACCTATGAAGAGGCCAAAGTAATGCAAGGCAGGAAAATGAATGCTCCCCATGGTATCCTGCGTAATATCTCTAGTTTCTCCAACAGTTATACTAGAGAAAAAATCTCTAACCGAAGATTTAGGAGGATCATTGAGACTACCCCAATAAGGTATCTTGCAAATTCTATTGAAATCCTCTAAATCTATGGTATACGATTCGTCATAGAGTTCAAGCAGTACGGATGTGTCACGACCAACTGAAAATTTGAATCTAGGAAGAAAAGAGGCAGTGAGAGTAGTATACTGTTCACATTTATCGGAAATGAATTCTTCAAGTCCAACATTGTGAACAAGTGTATCAAACTCGTCTTTGAAACCTGCATCAATCATAAATTCATCAGAAGGCCATTCACATGGTTGAACCTGTGCGTTCCTCTCTTGGTAAGGATCGGGCTCCCGAATCGCGAGATGGGGACCCTTCTTGCTTGAGGAACCACCATGATAGTTTCTCGTGAACATCTTCCTTTTCTGAAAATTTTCAGTGACTCAAAGGAAAAGTGAACAAGCCTCAATGAAACTCATGGCAACTACTCCGACAAGTTCCTAGAGGCCATATTACGCATCAAAACTACTTGGGACCAGCTAAAATTAGCATGCAAAGCTCAAGAACAGGGTCACCAAGGCAGCAAAAATACGAGATGTATAAGGCACTAGAGCAAAAACTAATTGGACCAATGAAGGAGTCACATACCAAGGAGCAATTTCCCCAAAATAGTTTGGTGAATGGGGCTTTGCACAAGGAAATCGAAAATCGCAGCAAGAAGAGCCAGAAAGCAGGTTTGACCTACAAAACGATTTTTTCTGGAGGTAGGAGAAGCAGATGGAAGCTAGAATGAGTGGAGGGGGTACACGTGGGCCCCACAAGCCTGGTAGGCACGGCCAGGGGAGTGCTCGCGCCTCCAGGGCTTGTGGCCCACTGGTGCATCAACCTGACTAGCTCTCCGTCTCAGAATTTTTCAAAAATTCTAGAAAAAATCATACTTGATTTTCAGGACATTCGGAGAACTTTTATTTTCCGGGTACTTTTCTACGGGACGCAAAAAGCAGAAAACAGGGAAAACTAAAGCTAAATCTATCATTTTTCTTCTAACCAACCGACGTGAAACCTTGGAACACAGGTTTGTGACTCCTCGATTCATCCATCTCATGGTCATCCAAAGAAATCCGTCAATGAGGTTGACAAAGTCTCATTGGCAAACCTTTTCGAATCGCAAAAGGAAATGGAGAATTTTCGAATAGCCACTAGGTTACCTCAATCGGGATGTGCATATCCCCAACAAGCAAATCATACTTCATCTTGACAGTAGGTATAGGGCATTCAAAGCTCCCAATAAGAATCGATGAAGTTTTTTTGATAACATTGATGCAATGTACTCGATATTGTTTCTTCGGAAAGTGCACCGTATGCTCATTACCGTTGACATGGAAAGTGACATTGCCTTCATTGCAATCAATAACAGCCCCCGCAGTGTTTGAAAAGGGTCTTCCAAGGATGACCGCCATGGCATCATCCTCGGGAATATCTAGAATAACAAAGTCTGTTAAGATAGTGACGTTCGCAACCACAACAGGCACATCCTCACAAATGATGATAGGGAAAGCAGTTGATTTGTCATCCATTTACAGAGAGATTTCAGTGGGTGTCAACTTATCCAGTTGAAGTCTACGATAAAGAGAGATAGGCATAACACTAACACCGGCTCCAAGGTCTAATAAAGCAGTTCTAACGTAGTTTCCTTTAATGGAGCAAGGTATAGTGGGCACTCCGGGATCACCTAGTTTCTTAGGAGTTCCACCCTTGAAGGTATAATTAGCGAGCATGGTGGAAATCTCAACCTCAGGTATCCTCCTCTTATTAGTCACAATATCATTCATGTACTTGGAATAGGGAGACATTTTGAGCATATCTGTCAAACACATTTGCAGAAAGACAGGTCTAATCATTTCAACAAATCGCTCAAAATCCTCATCATCCTTTTTCTTGGATGGTTTGGGAGGAAAGGGCATGGGTTTCTGAACCCATGGTTCCCTTTCTTTACCATGCTTCCTGGCAATGAAATCGTTCCTATCGTATTTCCTATTCTTAGGTTGTGGGTTATCAAGATCAATAGGTTCAATCTCCACATCCTTATCATTGCTAGGCTGAGCATCATCATGAACACCACTATCGATATTATCATTAGGCTCATGTTCATCACCAGATTGCATTTCAGCATCAGAAACGGAGATATCATTTGGATTATCAGGTGTAACAGAGATTGCGTTTGTGTCCACACAAGCACTTAAATGACTAAGCATACGAGCATTCCGTTCCAATTGTGTGCTAATATAATCATTGAAACTTTGTTGTTTGGCAACAAAGTTATCAAATTCATCCACGCATAAGCTAGCAGGTTTATCAAAAGGAATATCACTCTCATAGAATCTACGAAGAGAATTTACCTCTACTACGTGTATCGGGTTATCGATACCATGGATCTCTTCGATAAGTGGTAGATTGTTGACATCTTTGGATTTAATGCATTTCTCTTTCATAGATTTCTTGGCTTCTTGCATATCCTTAGGACTGAGGAATAGAATACCTCTTTTCTTGGGAGTTGGCTTCGGAGGTGGTTCGAGAATAGTCCAAGCATTCTCATTGCACACGATATTATTCAATACGATCTCAGCTTGTTCTACAGCTCGTTCCCTAAAAACACAACCGACACAACTATCTAGGTGGTCCTTAGAAGCATCGGTTAGTCCATTATAGAACATATCAAGTATTTCATTCTTTTCAAGAGAGTGATCAGGCAAAGCATTCAGTAGCTGGACGAGCCTCCCCCAAGCTTGTGGGAGACTCTCTTCTTCAACTTGCGCAAAGTTTTATATTTCCTACAAGGCAGCTTGCTTCTTATGGGCAGGGAAATATTTTTCAGAAAAGTAGTAGATCATATCCTGGGGAATACGCACACAATCAGGAGCAAGAGAAGTGAACCAAGTCTTAGCATCATCCTTTAGCGATAAAGGAAACAACTTATGGATATAGTAGTGGCGGATCTTTTCCTCACTCGTGAATAGGGTGGCTATATGGTGCAGTTTGGTAAGATGTGCTACAACTATTTCAGACTCATAACCGTGAAAAGGATCAGATTCGACCAAAGTGATTAACTCAGGGTCGACAGAGAATTCATAATCCTTATCGGTCACAAAGATAGGCGAAGTAGCAAACTTCGGGTCGTATTTCATCCTAGCGTTCAAAGATTTTTCTTTCAACCTGCATAGTAATTTCTCAAGATCATAGCTATCCTTACAAGCAAGAAAGTCCTCAGCTATTTCTCCCTCCATAACATAACCCTGAGGCATATCAGGCAATTCATATCTAGGAGAGCTAGTTCTAACAGGCGAAATAGCAGGTTCTACTTCAATAGTCTCAGTAGTTTCAGAAGTATCATCACATCTAGCAACAACTCTAGCAATTTGTGCATCTGGGAATGCACCTAGTGTCAAAACAGTATCAAGCAAAGCATCATCACAAGCATCATGACAGCAGAATTAGCATCATCAAGCACAGGCGACATATCAAAATTTCTAGCAGGAGGTGGTGTCGCAAACTTACTCATAACTGAAGGTGAATCAAGTGCAGAGCTAGATGGCACTTCCTTACCTGTCCTCGTAGTTGAGGGCAAAACTTTAGTTTTTGGATCTCTCGGATTCCTCATAGTGATCAGCAGACGTAAATCCCAAGTGACTAGAGAATAGAGCTACGCCTCCCCGACAACGGTGCTAGAAAACGGTCTTGATAACCCACAAGTATAGGGGATCGCAACAGTTTTCGAGGGTAAAGTATTCAACCCAAATTTATTGATTCGACACAAGGGGAAGCCAAAGAATATTCTCGAGTATTAGCAGTTGAGTTTTCAATTCAACCACACCTTAAAGACTTAGTATCTGCAGAAAAGTATTAGTAGCAGAGTAGTGTGATAGCAATAGTAGCAACAGTAACCAGTAGCAACAAAGTGACACCAGTACTGACAGAGTAACAGTAGCAGTAGCGACAGCAATAGCGACAGAGTAATAGTAGCAACAGTGACAACAATAGCGACAGAGTAACGTAGCAAGGACCAGTAGGAAAAACTCGTAGGCATTGGATCGGTGATGGATGATTATGCCGGATGGTATTCATCATGCAACAGTTATAACACGGAGAGATATGTAACTAGCTCCAGTTCGTCAATGTAATGTAGGCATGTATTCCTTATGTAGTCATACGTGCTTAGGGAAAAGAACTTGCATGACATCTATTGTCCATCCCTCCCATGGCAGCGGGGTCCTAATTGAAACTATGGGATATTAAGGTTATCCTTTTAATAAAGAACCAGACCAACGCATTAACACTTGGTGAATACATGAACTCCTCATACTATGGTCATCTCCGGGAGTGGTTCCGGCTATTGTCACTCCGGGGTTGCCGGGTCATAACACATAGTAGGTGACTACAACTTGCAAGATAGGATCAAGAACACACATATATTGACGAGAACATAATAGGTTCAGATCTGAAATCATGGCACTCGGGCCCTAGTGACAAGCATTAAGCATGGCAAAGTAGTAGCAACATCAATCTCAGAACATAGTGGATACTAGGGATCAATCCCCATCAGAACTAACTCGATTACATGATAGATCTCATCCAACCCATCACCGTCCAGCAAGCCTACGATGAGATTACTCATGAACGATGAAGAGCATCATGGAATTGGCGATGAAGGAAGGTTGGTGATGACGATGGCGACGATCTCCCCTCTCCGGAGCCCAGAACGGACTCCAGATCTGCCCTCTAGAGGAAGAACAGGAGGTGGCGGCGCCTCCCTATCGTAAAATGCGATGAACTCTTCTCCTTGATTTTTGGCTTGTGGGCTCCACGCTCCACTTCTCCGGTTGATTCTTGCGGCAGTATTTTTTACATATTCCACAAAAAATCCTCGTAAATTTCCAGGTCATTTCGAGAACTTTTATTTCTGCGCAAAAACAACACCATGGCAATTCTGCTGAAAACAGCGTTAGTCCGGGTTAGTTCCATTCAAATCATGCAAATTAGAGTCCAAAACAAGGGCAAAAGAGTTTGGAAAAGTAGATACGACGGAGACGTATCAGGGTGTTATTGCGTTTGCTCATGCCTAGCCTGCATATAGCCATGGCATGCTTAGTGTTGCACCTGTTGCTATTATTTATTGTTTCTCCCCCCTCTTCTTACCGGTAGATCCCGAGACTGACGCTGCTGCCGGGTACATCTACGACCCTGCCGACCAGCCCTTTGCCACAGAGCAACGAGGCAAGCAAACCCTCCTTGATCATTCCTATATCGCCTATGTCTTTCTTCCTCCTGCTTGCATTAGAATTTTTCTGCTGTTTTAGTTAGCTCCTATATCTAATGCATAGCCGTTTTTATGAACTGCTATTTTCAGTCTTGTACTTTTAATCTGTTTAGTATAGGTGGAGCAGTCTTCCCCTCTGACCCCGTAGTCCAGTTGCCCCGCTTAATTATCAAGTCTCGATCCCTGATCGACGAGCCAGACCCGACACAACACTTACACCCCCCTTAGTTGTACGACGCTATAGAGATACTATCGGGTACCGAGGGTGACACCTCGTGAAGTACTCCTGATGATATCTCTGTAGTACAACTAGTCGGTCATGGTTATTGAGGGTGATTCCTATTTCACCATTCCTGATGATGCCTCTGTCGTGCAACCCCTCAAGTGTGGGACCCTCGAGGGTGATTCCTCAAAGTCCACCTTGACGGTTACATCGTTCGGGATGTTATAACCACACAGTTACTTGACCGTGTTACTGGGATCTTTGATGAATAGATGTTAGGCGGGTGAATTCCCGCGTGTTTGTGTTGTTGGCTTAAAATGATAATGGATTTGGGTACTTGATCTGGGTTGGTCGGAAGGCCTTATTACGCACTAACCATCTGCGTGGGAAGAATTATGCGTACTCGACGTCGCGTATCATCCGAAGCTCTTCAGACTTTAGCGATGGAGCGGCGCATGCCCGAGTGGTCCCGAGATGCATTGCTCTTGTATTAAGGGGTGCTAGGACTGACATCGGCCACCCTCGCATTGTGTAGGAGTGCGGAGGGCAAGTGGACCCAGGAACCCTCTGTGCTTAGGAGTTAGACCGGCGGGCTGGCCTCTCTGTTGAGCTTAGGTGGGGCTGCAACGTGTCGATATTCCGAGGCTGGGCATGACCCAGAAAAGTGTGTCCGGCCAGAGTGTTATCGAGCGCGTCAGGGAATATGTTGTGCACCCCTGCAGGGAAGAACTTATCTATTCAAATAGTCGTGTCCACGGTTACAGGACGACTTGGAGTTGTGCCCTGATCTTATACAACTAGAATTGTTACTTAACTGGAATTAGTTGCCCCGGGATTGCTTCCACGCAGGGAGTCGAGGAAGGATCTCTGTGGGTGACCTCATATTAATATTGATGCAACAATATGACTATAATATTTGTGTTACCTTGCTCTACTCTCGTCTATTGCTGCAAGACCCCGAAGATTCTAGTCTTCGATAGGACTAGGCCTTCTCCCTCTTTTCTCGCATTGCTGCAGTCAGTCCACATATAACCCCTGTTTCTTTGATACTGTTGCATACTTAGCATAGTTCTGATATAAGTCTTGCGAGTACTTTGGATGAGTACTCACCGTTGCTTTGCTCCCCCTTTGTCCCCTTGATCCGTTGCTGCGACCAGATGATGGAGCCCAGGAGTTGGAGTTTCCTGCCGACGCCTGCTACCCTGACGGTGCCTACTACTACGTGGAGGCCGCTGAAGACCAGGAGTAGTTAGGAGGTTCCCAGGCAGGAGGCCTCGCCTCGTTCAGTCGTTGTATCTTTTGTGCTAGCCTTCTCTAAGGCCCCCCTTGTTTTATGTCTGTACTCAGATATTTGTTGCTTCTGCTGAATTGTGTGTTTGTCGAGCTTCTGTATTCTAGCCCTCAAGGCCCCTGGCTTGTAATATGAAGCTTGTATTATTTTATTTGTGTCTAGAGTTGTGTTGTGATATCTTCCCGGGAGTCCTTGAGTTTGATCGTACGCATTTGCATGTATGATTAGCGTATGATTAAATCGAGGGCGTCACAAGTTGGTATCAGAGCCGACTTCGTGTAGGTAGCCCCCTTTCCATCTCCTTGGCCGAAGTTGAGTCTAGTGTTTGAAAAACTTTACCAACACTGATGCTGTGGCTTACAGGCCCACATCTCAATTGGATGGTATTAGTATATTTTACTCATTTCCTATACTCTGGGCTTTACTGTCTCTTCTCTTTCGGGATAAAGGTTTTGCTAACTCTAACATTTGGTTCTCGTAAATACTTCCTCCCGGAAGCCCCGCAATTTTAGACGATGGCTTGATTCCTCAGAAGACTCCGAAGATACTCTCTGATGTTCTCTCGGAAGCTGGTGCTTGATACGTCTCCAACGTATCTATAATTTTTGATGGTTTTTTTTTTGACCGGCTACTGTAGGGAAAACCCCCCATAGCCATTTTCTGTATTGCAACTATGAAAACTGTATGTACAAGAGAGGTTGTAGAATGTACAAAGGGGGGAGGAGCAGAGGGATACAGACCTCAAGGAGGTAAAAAGGAAATCCACTTAAGGAGATCATCCCTGAAACTAGCCTTAATTCTATGAGCTAACAAAGGAATGTCATGAATAAATCCAGCTCTCCATTTCCTGAACTTTGGCTGTTCCTCGTTGAAGACCTTTGCATTTCTGGTAGTCCAGATATTCCAACAGGCAGTGAAAACAACCTCAGCAAAGAAGGGATGCGGGAAGTCCTTTCTAGCTGCAGCAGTAGCAGTCCACATAGACAACCCCTGCCAAGTGATCTGCAGGTAGTTCCAAACCCTGGTGCTGAATAGGCATGTGAAGAATAAATGGTCTCTGTCTTCCTTGACTCGGGCATGGCATAACACACAGAGATTAGAATCAGAAACCTTCCAGTGACGCCTTTCCAGCATGTCCTGCGTGTTCAGCCTGTCCATAATGAGCATCCAGGCAAACATCTTAACTTTCATGGTACAACAGCTTTTCCAGATCCAGTTAAGCAGAGGGTTAGGTAAAATACTGCTATGAACATGAGCATAGTAGGCCTTAGGTGTGTAGACCTTAGCATCCTTACGCCATACCCATCTGTCAAAGGCTTGATGATCAAGGTCCAGATCCAGAAGTAAAGATTGGACCGCGGTCAGTTCCTGATAAGCTTGAGCAGACAGTGGGAGGTGAAACATAGGTAGCATACGGTCCTCAGAAAAAGCAGCAAAGACTTCTTGAGCTGTGCAGAAAGGGTCAGCCACAAAGGAGAACAATCGTTGGAATCTAGCTGCCAATGGCATAGTGGATTTGCCAAGTAACCAGGAATCAGACCAAAACAAGAAGGAGTCACCCTTATTAGGCAGAACATAGGTAACAGATCTGAATTGGTCAAGACGTTTGCAGATGTCTTTCCACCAAAAGGAGCCACAAAGTGCAGTACCCTGAGGTACAGTGTTATGATAGTAAGTGTTCCAAATCAGATGAACCCAAGGGATATCAGCATGATTAAGGAATTTATCAGCATGTTTGAGCAGGAGTGCTTCATTCTGAACTGCTAAATTCACAATCCCTAACCCCCCTTTATTTTTAGGCCTGCACACCAGGGGCCAAGTAGCAAGAGAGGGTGCATGATGATTCCCATTTCTTCTCCATATACATTGCCCATGTTGTTATCTTTTCAAACTTTGGATGTTTTATATGCCTTTTATATATTTTTTGGGACTAACCTATTAATTCAGTGCCAAGTGCTAGTTCCTGTTCTTTCCGTGTTTTTGACCCTTTTTCAGGCGGAGTCCAAACGGAATAATTCTTTCGCGATGATTTTTTACGGAAAATATCAAAAATACCGGAAGAAGAAGATACCGGAGAGGGGTCCCGAGGAAGCCACAAGCCATGTCGGCGCCCCCCCAGGCCGCACCAACCAAGCTTGTGGGCCCCTCAGGGGCCCACTTGACGCAACTCCACCGCCATCTGGTCCTATAAATCCAGAAACCTCCAGAAAGAAACCTAGATCGGGAGTTCCGCCGCCGCAAGCCTCTGTAGCCACCAAAAACCAATCTGGAGGCCGTTCCAGCACCCTGCCGGAGGGGGAATCCATCTCCGGTGGCCATCTTCATCATCCCGGTGATCTCCATGACGAGGAGGGAGTAGTTATCCCTCGGGGATGAGGGTATGTACCAGTAGCTATGTGTTTGATCTCTCTCTCTCGTGTTCTTGAGATGTCTTGATCTTGATATACCATGGGCTTTGCTACTATAGTTGGTTATGATGTTCTTCCCCCTCTCCCTCTTGTAATGAATTGAGTTTCCCCTTTGGAGTTATCTTATCGGATTGAGTCTTTGAGAACACTTGATGTATGTCTTGCACGTGTCTATCTGCTGTGATCAACTTGCGGGTTTGTGACATTTGGAACCTATGCATATGGGTTGGCACACGTTTGATTCATGTGAGTACTCGATGTATGTTTTGGTGATCAACTTGCGGGTTTGTGACATTGGGAACCTATGCATAGGGGTTGGCACACGTTTTGACTCTCCGGTAGAAACTTTGGGGCACTCTTTGAAGTTCTATGTGTTGGTTGAATAGATGATTCTGAGATTATGTGATGCATATCGTATAATCATGCCCACGGATACTTGAGGTGACAATGGAGTATCTAGGTGACATTAGGGTCTTGGTTGATATGTATCTTAAGGTGTTATTCTAGTACGAACTCTATGATGGATCGAACAGAAAGAATAGCTTCGTGTTATTTTACTACGGACTCTTGAATAGATCGATCAGAAAGAATAACTTTGTGGTGGTTTCGTACCCGACAATAATCTCTTCATTTGTTCTCCGCTATTAGTGACTTTGGAGTGACTCTTTGTTGCATGTTGAGGGCTAGTTATATGATCCAATTATGTTATCATTGTTGAGAGAACTTCACTAGTGAAAGTATGAACCCTAGGCATTGTTTCCACACATTGCAATACCGTTCGTGCTCACTTTTACCATTTGTTACCTTTCTGTTTTTGTAATTTCAGATTACAAAAACCTATATCTACCATCCATATTGCACTTGTATCACCATTTCTTCGCCGAACTAGTGCACCTATACAACTTACCATTGTATTAGGTGTGTTGGGGGACACAAGAGACTCTTTGTTATTTGGTTGCAGGGTTGCTTGAGAGAGACCATCTTCATCCTACGCCTCCCGCGGATTGATAAACCTTAGGTCACCCACTTGAGGGGAAATTTCTACTGTCCTACAACCCTCTGCACTTGGAGGCCCAACAACGTCTACAAGGAGAAGGTTACGTAGTAGACATCACATGTCTAATTGCATTGCCTTCTGTTTTACTGCATTTATCAGGGGTACCTAACCATTCTTGCAGAGTTCCTCGGGTCAGCTAAAACTCATAAGTACTTCTTAGAATTTTCCAGCAAAGTCTTGGTCTGGCATTGCTGGTGTTTTTTTATGTTCAGAGTTTAAGCATGTGTAGTGTAGTGTAGTGTAGTGTAGTGTAGTCAGCTTGTTCTAGTGTAGTGAGGTCTGAACCATTGCGCGATGTAGTGTAGTGTAGTGAGCTCTGAACCATGTTCAGTGTTGAGTACTTCAAGTTTGCTGACCCGATTCATTTTTGTGGACTTAGTGTTGGAGTAAATTCAGTAAATGAGACTCATCATTCATGAGACTCAAGTTTTGGAGTACTAACACTAACCTCAAGTATTCATTTTACTATTAGTGTAACAACACGTTGGCTGAACCTGCAAGTATTCATTTTACTCAAGTGTGATTTAGAGGCGTGTCGTTTCAAATATTCATGCTATTTCAGTGTTCAGACTAATTGATAAGTCAAGCAGCAGCACAACACAGTGTGATTCATTTTACTCAACATGATAAGACAAGCCATATGCTCTATTTAGTAATCCATGATCAACCACAGTTTCTTTCACTAATTTTCAGTTAACAACAATCCATGATTTTTTTTCACAATGATAAGCAACAATTTTTGTATTAAAATGAATGTACTCCATGAATTTTAAGTTAACAACTGAATTTACTCCTTTATTGGCATTGTCATGATTCAGTTAACACTAAATCAACTTCATTAATTTTCAGGTACAGTACTCTGACGGAGTACCTTCTTCAGAGTGCAGAGGAGCAAAAATGTTCTAATCAGCAGCAGCACAGCATAATCACTTGGATCAGCGGAAGAGGAGCATCAGCAGCACGGGCAGAGGAGCAGCAGCAACTAGTTCTTCACGTACAATGGAAAAGAAGCAAGCTTATATCTGAAAAAATGAGTTAGCTAGGATCAGAATTTTGAGTTGGCCCCTTTACATAAGTTTTAGATAAAGTTTCGAGGTTTCTTCAGAGTATTTATTTGTATCATTTGGATGTACGGTTTGAGAGCAGCTATCAGTTTAGTTTGCTGTCCCGAAATATATGTTCCTGGGTACAGTATTTTGATATGGGAGATTAGGCCCTGTTAGAGGTGGTATTAAAATAAAGTTACAACATGAAAATTTTAGAGGCGGTTCTGTAGATACTTAAAACACATATCACTTGTCAGGTTTCGTTCGGTATATTAAATCCTATGAAATTATCAAAGTGGGTTGTACTGTGTTGGACAGAATTTTATGTTTGGACTTGGGTGAATGTAACCAGACTTATACTCTCAGATTTTGTCATAGTTGATGGTGTGAGGACTTATAATGTGATAAAGTATATACGTTGTTGCAACACCTATATAATGTGATAAAGTATATACATTGTCATCTAAGTTGAGCTGATTTTGATTTACGTATGTTATGGGGGGCAACAGATATTCCTATATGTTCATTCTTGAGGGTACAGACTTGTTAAACTATTGATGATTTTTTGTTGGGTGACCTATTAGATCTGGAATGGAAGCTCACATAAGTTGAGCTGATTTTTGTCCATATGAAAGCAGAGGACCATATGGTCTGTGGCCTTTTCATCCATATGAAAGTAGAGGCACATTGTGGTGCTAGTTTACTGGGTTTTGTCTCCAACCATCGTGTCATGATGATTTTGCACGTACCCCGAGAGGCCCTTGAGTTTGCCAGGATGTCGATTAACTTCCGTTCCGGCAAATTCGGGTACGCCATATGTCCTATTTTCAGCAAAGGTCATGCTGAAATTTTCCGTGAATTTTAGCATGACTTTGTAAAAATAGGACATATGGGGTACTTGCGACTAATGCATGGGCCGGGGTATCTTAGTACTTAATTAAGTAGGATCAACTGCCCCGTTATTCTTGCTGCATTAAACCATAGGTGGCAATAGAGCCAAGTGATTAGGCCCAACTTAGAATTCTCCTTCCCTTTTCTTGATAGGGTATATTATTAGAAGATACCCATATATATTAGTCAACCTAGGGTGCCTCGGCATCGATACACCCTAAATGATGAAAACTTAACTTAGCATTTAGGGTGCCTCAGCGTCGACAAACCCTAAATTATAAAACCTTGTCTTTTAGGGTGCCTCGGTGTCGATAAAAACCTAAATGATGAAAGCTTAGGCTTTTTGGGTGCCTCGGCGTTGACAAACCCTAAATGATAAAAGCTTAGCTTTTAGGATGCCTCGGTGTCGACAAACCCTAAATGATGAGACCATGATCTTGTTCCTTGACAATAACCAACTTTTTGACCAATTTGTTTTCCTATTTAGAGCGAAACATGGCCCACAACAATGAGGCCGGCGATTCGGGCAAGGCATTCTGGGAGCTATCCCAAGAGATGGAGGAAGAACCTCACTGCTATGAGGACGCCGCGGAAGACAACGATCCCGACTACACAACCCCTAGTGGCGTCGGGGATGACACCATTGATGGTGCCGTCGAGGATGCCACCATTGATGATGGCAGCGCACGCACAGATGGCAGCCAATCGAAGAGGCAACGAAAGGACCGGCACCCGAACGTGCTCAGCACCGTCAAGGAGGAATTTACTGAAGTGAACTCCGACGGGTATCCAACGGCGCCCAAAGAAATAGTCAAGGGGTATGCGGTTCAGCTCGGGTGCATTCTCCGGAGCACCGTCTCGATCAACACCGAGAACCTAAGGCATAAGGACCAAGTTAATTTGCGCAACATCCTCTTCACGAAGCTGCATGAACGATACAAGTTCCCCGGTGACGTCGCAAACACACGCCTCTCAGGGAATAAAGTGAACAATGCCGCCCTCACGAAGATGAGCACGATCCTGTCTACTTGGAGAAGCGCGATGAAGAGAATGATTGACAAAGGTGATAGTTATGAGAAGATCAGGGCGAAAAATCCTTGGATCAGCGAAGATGACTACAAGGAGTTCAAGATCAAGTGCGAGAGCAACGCAACCGTGGAATCAAGTCAGTGGGGGAAAGAAATGCGAGAGTTCAACTTAGGGTCGACCAACTCGGTCACGGCGGTTACAGCGTGGCGGAACCTATATGAGACAAGGAGGACGCGGAGCGTGCCGAGCAAGGCCTACCACCCCGCTTCGAGAAATACCGTGACAAGCAGACCAAGAACTATGTCAGGGCCCAGTACAAGGTGGACCCGGTAACAAAGGAGCTGACCACGGATGCGAAGACCAGGGCGCTTGAGCTTGTTCTGGTAAGGAATACACCCCCGCATAATTAGCACCATATGGTTGCATTCTAATTAATGAAGCCGAATTTCTAAATGGTTCACATTCCTTCCGCAGGACACTGAAAGCAGTAGCGCTGGGTCGTCTCAGAGCTCCCCTTGGAACACCACTTTAAATAGGGCGTTGACCGTAATGAAAAACAAGGATAAGTCCAGTAAGCTGTCGTCAGCTGGTTGTGTGGCCGGCAAAGGCTTGTCCACGAAATGGTCATCATACTATAACGCTGGTGGGCGAAAGGAGAGAAAGACCAACTTGGAAAGCCAGTCGCGTGAGGTTCAAGAACTGAGGGCACAAGTGGCGCGGATTCCGGAGATGGTCCAAGAGAAAGTACAACACCAACTGGAAGGGGTGATCACCGCCATTGTGCCTACCTTGATTGAGGGGCTGCAGGCGTGGATTGTGGGCGGCCAACAGGGGCCGCCCCCGGTTCCCACCTTCACGTCCAGCAACTCACACAACGCGCAGGCGGCGCCATTGGTGTCTCTGGCGCCGGCACGGGCATTGGAGCTTACTAATGCACCCGGGTGTGCGAAGAATACGCCGGCTGGCACCTCGGCAGCAAGCGGCCCCTCCGTCACTTGCACGCCCGCCGTTGGCAGTGCCTCGACATTAGCCCAGCTCGACGCCATCACGGTAACTAAGCCTCTCTCGGCCGATGACTTCATCTCCTTGCCTTTGACTGGGCATCCCCTGACGCCCTATATGTTTTCGCAGGGCGCCGGCGCCGACGTTCCATGCACTCTCCTGCACTTCGTGGGCGGCGAGTTGATCGATGTCGCCAAGGGCAGAATCGTTCAACCGGGCAACCCCATGTTCCACGGTAATCCGATGCCACCCACCGTGTATAGGGTTCAACTGGTTCGGGTGCTGCCAGGCTGCGACGACTTGTTATCTCCGTTCTGACCCGCTGGGGCCGACGAAGATGATGTGATGACCTTGAGTGCCTGCTTAAGCTGGCCCCTACTTTGGCCGAAGAGCCATATTTGTTTGGGGGCGGGGGACACCACCCCACAGACAACACCGCGAGTCGTGTCGACGCCAAGCCATGGCAAGACCGCCGCAACGCTACTGGACATGCATATGGCACAGGATCCGGACGACGACGACGACGACGGTACATTTACCAAGCTCGATAAGTACTTTGCCGAACATGGGTACGGTGAGGAATTCTTGGGGCCTCCTTCGCAAGAACCCAACCCTGCAAAAGACGACCGCGATCTAGTTGGTACCACGGAGAAACCCAATTGCAACAGGCGTCGTCTCGCGTTCAGTTCTCAGGAGACGCCTCCAGCTGCCGCCTTCACCGAGCCTCCGATAGCCGAGGTGCGAAGTATTATCAGTCCCAACACACTCAAGAAGGTGGTCTCTGAGTAGAACTCGATCCCATTACAGCAGCAGAAGAAGAAGGGATGGAAAAGAAAGACTAACAAGGGTGCGAGCCAGCCAGCACCGAGTATGATCCATGCTCAGGACGGGCCACCTTTACCTAAGGATATCTCGAGGAGGGTGCATGTGGCGGGTAGGCCGATGCTACCGACTAATCTGCTCAATGCTGCAACCGGTGCTATGTGGAGTCTGCATGACATTGTTCTTTCTTTGGAGAAGCGGCGTCTCTCCGAGAATGATGTGGCATACCCGGTTTTCATGGCCAAGGTTCCATAGGGCAAGGGCTTTGTCGATAGCGCCATCGGGGGTATGATCGTCCTACGGTTTGCTGACATCTTCTCTATCTTTAACCTTCATCCGCTGCACTACACCTTCATTCGACTATTTTCACTAAGTATGGAGATGAGGATCATTAGAGACAAGACCCCGGACATCGTGATAGTCGACCCCTTCTATATGCGTGCCAAGATCTTGGGTAGCGCTGGGGACCGGCAAGTCGCGAGTTCATACCTCGAAGGCGTCATTCTGGCAAACCCAGATAAGGATAACTTCCTCGTGCCTTACTTTCCCGAGTAAGTTATCCCCTCACCGCCCCGTAACATATGATTTCTTAGATTTCGATCGTTCTTTTTTTTCTAACATTCCGTGTTTTGTGCAGTGACACACATTGCACACTCTTCCTCTTAAGCCCGAAATATTCCACGGCCACGTATTTTGACTCGGACTGTCAGTCGAAAAAAGACTACACAAATATCAAGAAAGTTCTTGATGAAGCTCTTCCCGCCTACGCCAGATCTGGAGGCACCTTCAGCAAGACAATTCGTAAGTACGGCCAGCACGTGTTCACCCACAATACAACGTTCCCCTGCTTCAAGCAGCCGCCTGGCGGTCAGAAGGATGCCTACTACGCCCTCCATCACATGCGGGCGATCATACGGGACCATAATCACCTTCATCTAACAAATAATCTCAAAGATTGGGCCACACGCGTGTCGGCAATCCAGGACGCGGACATCAGACAAGAATTCTTTCGCATCCAGTCAGAGTTTGCGGAAATCATCCATCAAGATGTCCTTACCTTAGATTTCAACCATCTAATAGTGAGATAGAAACAACTCTACAAATGCAGGCTGACAACGACCGCGATTTCATGACCATCACGAAAGACGGCGGCTTCATCCACTCTCCGTGAATTGCTACTAATTCATGTTGTAATATTAAACTTTAATGAACTTGTATGTCTCTTTGGTTTGGACAGTCGTTCAACTTATATGTAATCGATGCTATTTATTAGTAGGACCATGAATCGTGCTGTTATAGTTGTAATATTAAACTTTAATGAACTTGTATGTCTCTGTGAATTGCTACTAACGTTTTGTTTGGCTAGTGCATAGAGATGCCGTCGTATGTCGTGTACAAGGATAAGGTTCCCGGAGTCTACGACGACTGGGAGGAGTGTCGGAGACAGGTTTACCGTTTCAGCGGTAACAGTTACAAAGGGTACACCACTAGGGCGAAGGCGTAAGTTAGATATGCGCGCTATCTAGTGGGAGAGAGGAGGGAGCGTTGGAGGAACCGGATGAAGACCAGTTTCATCGCGATTATGCTCATCGCGATGACCGCAGCTCTCTTCTATGTGATGGTAGTTTAGACGATCGATATCGACTTGTAATGTGAAGACAAACTCGCTACTCGCGGTCTCGAGAGTTGTAATGTTCTAACTTTGTTCGGTATTTTAATTTCGGAGACTAATATGATGAATTGTATTCTGAGACTAATCTTCTATTGTATTCAATAAATCTGCTGTTTATATGTTGTGCTCTCTATATTCTGTGCAGTAATATGTTTTGTAACCTGTGCAAATATCAGAAAAGAAAAAAAACACCTAATATTCATACTAGTGGCGCACCACTCAGCACTTTAGTGGCGCACTGCAAAAAGCACACTAGTGGCGTATCGTCAACTAGTGCGCCATTAGTAAGCCAGAGCACATGGGTAAATATGGCCCCGTGGGAGGCATACTAATGGCGCACCATGGGCTATAATAATGGCGCACTGCCTAGTGCGCCATTAGTATACCAGATACTAATGGCGCGCCATTAGTAAAATATTCTAATGGCGTGATGCTAGTGGCGCACCTGTAGTGCGCCATTAGTAGCCAAAATAGGTGCGCCACTAGCAGGCCTTTTCCTAGTAGTGATCTGATGACCATGTCAATGCTACCTCGAAGCACGGATGTGGTACTTTGAATTTCAACAGGAACATTGGAAGCGCAATGCTAAATTATTCCTGATCAATTATTCAGACCGTATGGTATGGGTAAACATGAAGATTCTTCTTGCCTCTTTATCTAAAAGGTTATGTACTTGATGACCTATCACATATACCATACCCTATGTTTTCCTCGGGAATGGTATACTTTAAATACTTGTGTGTGTGAACACATTTTCCTTCCCGTTGGTCTATTTGACCTTTCTTGTCGAATAACTTATCTAAGCAGTGTTAATTCCCTGCTTATGTAAAAATCTCGGTATACATCTGTGTCAGCAAGACCCTGTTACTATTGTGGATACCATTCCGGTAGCCGCCGGTGGACGTGAGCCTTGCCTATTGGTCCTCCTCGTTTCAACGAGCAGAAAAATGGTTCTATTCGTCCCCCGCCCTTGGTACCGACGTTGTTTCCAACATAACTGACAGGCTATCCTCTGACATGTCTTGCTACCAACATCATATAACATGTCACCCCTCTGCCTACTCTCGGCCCACATGGTGGACCCATAACCCAAAGTTTCACAGGATCGAAATCTGACTCTCCTGTATATCTTTGACTCCAAAGTATCCTTCGCACTTGGCTCATATGAAATTCCCGAGCCACCGTTCAAAGTACAGATTACTCTTCAGTCCAGATGTTATCCAACATACTGCAGATCAAGTCTGCATTATTCATGAGAATCTGAAGGTTGATCAGTCTCGTTAGAAGAGTCAGTATGACCGTTATCATCAAGATATGGTCTATCAACCTGGCGAAAAGGCTTATCTTCGTGTCAAACCAATGAGAGGTGCACACCATTTCGGGAGCAAGGGCAAGTTAGCTCCTCGCTATATTGGTCCTTTCACTATTCTCGAAAAGCGTGGAAAAGTGGCTTATCAATTGGAACTGTCGGCGAACCTTTCTCATGTTCACGATGTCTTCCATGTGTCTCAGCTCCGCCGCTGCTTCAAGGATCCTATTCGAGCAGTGGATCGTGATATGCTTGAGCTGCAACAAGGCCTCTCTTATAAAGAGCATCTGGTCCGCATTCTCGACCAGGTTGAACGTCAGACTCGTCGCAAAGTCACCAAGTTCCTTAAAGTGCAGTGGTCAAATCATTCTGAAGATGAAGCCACTTGGGAACGCGAGCATCATCTTCGTGATGAATACCCCGAGCTCTTTCCTTCTACCTCTTAATTCTCGGGACGAGAATTCTTGTTAGTAGGGGTGAGTTGTGACATCCTCAGCTTTTGCTACAGTGTTGAATGTAATTAAGCTACTGTGATCCCACACTAATAATGCCATGTCATCGTAATTTCTATCGTTGATCTCGTGTTAGTGGAAACCAAGTCGAATTCAAATTTTAAAAATAAGTCAAACGAGAAAAGTTTTTGAAAGTTAAAATAAAAATGTCGGATGAGTTACAAATATTCCGTAATAATTTATAGAAATGAAACGGGCATTTTTGAAATTATTAAAACCCCTATATAATTAAAAACGGAAACTATTAGAAAAAATAAAATAAATAACAAAAGAAAAAAAAGAAAAAAACAAACCAAAATGCCTGGCCCAACTGGGCCAAAGTGGCCAGCGGGCCACCCCCCCATCGGCCCATCCACCTGGGGGCTTATGCCCCGAGGGAGAACCCTCGTGCCGAACCCCCCGCACCCATTCCCTCCCCGCCACCAGAAGGGGACGAGGGCAACTCCCTCATCACCCCGTTCCCCTCGCCACCTACCCCCGTCACCGAACCCCTCCCAGATCCCGTCGCTACAGCCCCGCTCGCCTCCCCATCTCCCCTCGTCGCATCTACCCTCGTCACCCCTGTTGCGCCCGTCTCCCAGCCACCCACCGCGCTAGCAGCCGAGCCCCCATCACCGTTCGGGTCCCCCGAGCTGCGCTCGCGCGGGCCCTCATCCCCTACTGCCCCGCCATCGCCGGCTCCCTTCTCCTCCCTAGCGCCTCTCCCCCACAGCCCCCCACTCTCCCTGTCCTCCCCCAACGTCGCCCAACCGCCGGCCGCCGCCACCAGGGGCCCCCTCCACCGGCCGGGCCACTCCGCCGTGCGCCACCGACCCCGGCTCCCCCCCTCACCGGATCCACCTCGATGGACAGCCCCGACGTCGAGCTACCACCTCGGCCTCCTCCTCGCCGGAACCACGCCACCACCACCGCATCGGCCTCCTCCACCGGCTTCCCCGTCATCCTCCTCAACGGCTCCACTAAGCCTCGTTGCCTCGTTTCTCGGCAACGCCGGTGAGCTCCGGGCCCCGACCACCCTCTCCTCATTTCCCCCGTTCCGGTTCCGTTTCGGCGAACACCGCCGCGTTCTGGCGCCATTGAGCTCCTGTAGGAGGAGGTGGAGGTTTCCTCCTCTCTCTCTCTCTATTGAGAGAGATGCATGTGAGATGAGAGTTGGCAGTGAGAGTGTTAGCAGAGAGATGTGAGAGAGAAAAGAAAATAAGAAGAAAAAGATAATGTATATGTGTATGTATGCATGTATGTATTGCGTATGTATGCATGTATGTAGAAAAAGAAAAAGGCATAATATATATATATATATATATGTTTTTATTAATAAATAGACAAATAGATATATTATTTAACTAGTTAGATAATTAATTAAATAGGTAATTAAGATAATGAGTTAATCATGATAATTAAATTATCCTACTAGAGTATGACACGTGGGTCCCCCACTAAATTAATTTGATTAATTAAAACTTAACCTTAGTTATTAAATTGTGTCAATAACACGTAGGACCCACTGGTCAGAGTTGACCAGTCAACTGCTGATGTGAGCATGGCATCATGATGATGTCATAATAGCATTTAATAATTAATTAAATATGTTTTTAATTCCTAATTATTGAATATAAATTTAAAAATAATATTAAATAAACTATAAGTCATATCAAAATATTTTCAACATGAAAGTTGATCAGCAAAATGAGGCGAACCCGGACGCGGTCCATTCGTTTATGACGCGTCCCTAGCATAGCAAACGTGGAACTTTTCCATCATTTTTAGTGTGACCAGTAGTATCCACAGACCCGGGGAATATCATCTGATATTTTCCCGACGCATCTATGATGGGTGTTATTGCGTTAGCTCATGCCTAGCCTGCATATAGCCATGTCATGCTTAGTGTTGCACATGTTGCTATTATTTATTGTTTCTCCCCCCTCTTCTTACTGGTAGACCCCGAGACTGACGCTGCCGCCGGGTACATCTACGATCCTGCCGACCAGCCCTTTGCCACAGAGCAACAAGGCCCCCCTTGTTCATTCCTATATCGCCTATGTCTTTCTTCCTCCTGCTTGCATTAGAATTTTGCTACTGTTGTAGTTAGATCCTATATCTGATGCATAGCCTTTTTTGATGAACTGCTACTTTTAGTCCTGTACTTTTAATCTGTTTAGTATAGGTGGAGCAGTCTTCCCCTCTGACCCCATAGTCCAGTTGCCCCGCTTAACTATCAAGTCTCGATCCCTCATCGACGAGCCAGAACCGACACAACACTTACACCCCCCTTAGTTGTATGATGCTACAGAGATACTATTGGGTACCGAGGGTGACACCTCGCGAAGTACTCCTAATGATATCTCTGTAGTACAGCTAGTCGGTCGTGGTTATCGAGGGTGATTCCTCTTTCACCATTCCCGACGATGCCTCTGTCGTGCAACCCCTCAAGTGTGGGACCTGGAGGGTGATTCCTCTAAGTCCACCTTGACGGTTACATCGCGTTTGGGATCCAATGAGGGTGATGCCTTGGATCCTCCTGATGTTACAACCACACAATTACTTGACCTTGTTACTGGGATCTTTAATGAATAGATGTCAGGCGGGTGGATTCCCACGTGTTTGTGTCATTGGCTTAATTAAAATGATAATGGATTTGGGTATTTGATCTGGGTTGGTCGGAAGGCCTTACTACGCACTAACCGTCTGAGTGGGAAGAATTATGGGTACTCGACATCGCGGTATCAGCCAAAGCTCTTCAGACGTCAGCGATGGAGCGGCGCCCGCCCGAGTGGTCCCGAGATGCATCGCTCTTGTATTAAGGGGTGCTAGGACTGACATCAGCCGCCCTCGCATCATGCAGGAGCACGGAGGGCAAGTGGGCCCATGAACCCTCTGTGCTTAGGAGTTATACCAGCGGGCTAGCCTCTCTACTGAGCTTAGGTGGGGCTGCGACGTGTCGATATTCCGAGGCCGGGCATGACCCACAAAAGAGTGTTCGGCCAGAGTGTTATCGAGCGCGTCGGGGAATATGTTGTGCACCCGTGCAGGGAAGAACTTATCTATTCGAAAAGTCGTGTCCACGGTTATAGGACGACTTGGACTTGTGCCCTGATCTTATACAACTACAACTGTTACGTAACTGGAACTAGTTGCCCCGGGATTGCTTCCTCACACGGAGTCAAGGAAGGATCTCTGGGCATGACCTCGTATTAATATGGCTGCAAGAATATGACTATAATATTTGTGTTACCTTGCTCTACTCTCATCTATTGCTACAAGACCTTGAAGAGGCTAGTCTTCGATAGGACTAGGCCTTCTCCCTCTTTTCTCGCATTGCTGCAGTAAGTCCACATATAACTCCCCCCCTTTCTTTGATACTATTGCATACTTAGTATAGTGCTGACATAAGTCTTGCGAGTACTTTGGATGAGTACTCGCCGTTTCTTTGCTCCCCCCCTTTTCTCCCTTGATCCGTTGCTGCGACCAGATGATGGAGCCCAGGAGTTGGAGTTTCCTGTCGACGCCTGCTACCCCGACGGTGCCTAGTACTATGTGGAGGCCGCTGAAGACCAGGAGTAGTTAGGAGGTTCCCAGGCAGGAGGCCTCGCCTCGTTCGATCGTTGTACCTTTTGTGCTAGCCTTCTCTAAGCCCCCCTTGTTTTATGTCTGTACTCAGATATATGTTGCTTCCACTGACTCGTGTGTTTGTTGAGCTTCTGTATTCTAGCCCTCGAGGCCCCTGGCTTGTAATATGAAGCTTGTATTATTTTATGTGTGTCTAGAGTTGTGTTATGATATCTTCCCGTGAGTCCTTGAATTTGATCATACGCATTTGCGTGTATGATTAGCGTATGATTAAATCGAGGGCATCGCATAAAGCCAATACTATTAAAAGACGATGAGGTATTATAATGAATTAGTTGCTCAAGTGCTTAGAGATAGCCACCAAAAATACTAAGCCACTTTCCCACACAATACATATGTCTCAAGCCAAGTATTCAAAATGGGTGCCACCAAGTTTCCACATATGGCCCTAACGATTTCATCCTAGACAAAAACCCAGCCAAATCCTACCTTTTCGGTGCAACTGATTCTGCATCGATACACAAAATCATAATTTCCGAGTTTTTGTATCAGTGCCACCGAATTGTGTCATCTGACCGTTAGTCACCCTTTCTGTTCTACCGATTTGTGTATATCGGTACCGCCGAGATTCAAAAGTTGCTACCTTTTGAGCAAGTCGGTACTAGCGAGTTTGTAACTTCGGTGTTGAAAGAACGTGGATGTCGCCTAGAGGGGGGGGGGGTGAATAGGTGCTTTAAAATAATTACGGTTCGGGCTTGAACAAATGTGTAATAAAACTAACGTTTAATTTGTCAAGCACAAACCTAAAACAATTAGGCTCAACTATGTGCACCAACAACTTATGCTAAGCAAGATAAATAACCAAGTGATAGCAAGATATATGACAAGAAACAATATGGCTATCACAAAGTAAAGTGCATAAGTAAAGGGTTCGGGTAAGAGATAACCGAGGCACGCAGAGACGATGATGTATCCCGAAGTTCACACCCTTGCGGATGCTAATCTCCATTGGAGCGGTGTGGAGGCACAATGCTCCCCAAGTTGCCTCTAAGTCCACCATAATCTCCTCACGCCCTCGCACAATGCAAAATGTTGTGATTCCACTAAGGGACCCTTGAGGGCGGTCACCAAACCCGTACAAACAAGGTTGGGGAAATCTACACAACTTAATTGGAGGCTCCCAACAACACCACGAAGCTTCACCACAATGGCCTATGGCTTCGAGGTGACCACAAATGCTCGGGGCAATCTCCTCAACTTAATTGGAGACCCCGACGCTTGCCCGGATCTTTACACCACAATGATTGAGCTCCGAGGCACTGCTTCTAGGGGTACCAAGTACCTAAAGGTAATAAGCTTCTCAACTTCTCACTTCCACGTATCACCATGGAGAACTCAAACCGATGCAACTAATGCAATGGCAAGAACACACGAAGTGGTCAAGTCCCTCCACTCAAATCCCTCCACAACAATAAAAGCTATGGAGAAATATGAGAGGAAGAACAAGGAGCTCACAAAGAACTCCAAGATCAAAATCCAAGGGGTTCCCCTCACATAGAGGATAAAGTGATTGATCGAGATGTGGATCTAGATCTCCTCTCTCTTTTCCCTCAAGAACTAGCAAGAATCATTGGAGGGATTGAGAGTTGGCAAGCTCTAAGAAGGTCACACTACTGAAATTCAGAAATTTGCCGTCTGCCAAAGCGGACGGCAAAGGGTGCAACCACGGACGGCAAAGTAGACGGTAAAAAAAAAATCCGGTGAAGAGGTTCTTTGCCGTCTGCTTTCCCAAAGCGGATGGCAAAGAATCTTTGCCATGAGGGGGCAGACGGCAAATTAACTGGGACGACATATATTGCAACGTCCCCGTTAAGTGTTAACGGCATGCCTCCTCCCTTTGCCGTCTGCCTCCCCCCTTCGCCATGTGGGGGCATACGGCAAAGAGGGGAGAGAGAGGGGGCAGATTCCCCCCTTTGCCATCTGCCTCCCCCCCTTTGCCATGTGGGGGCAGACGGTAAAGAGGGGAGAGAGAGGGGCCAGATTCCCCCCTTTGCCGTCTGCCTCCCCCCTTTGCCATGTGGGGGCAGACGGCGAAGAGGGGAGAGAGAGGGGGCAGATTCCCCCCTTTGCCGTCTGCCTCCCCCCCTTTGCCATCTGGGGGCAGACGGCAAAGAGGGGAACCAACCCCTTATTTATTTATTTTTTGTTATATCCAGCATTTTTAACAATAATCAGGATATATATATATTTGACTTAAATAAATTTCTTTCCGTACTCATAACCATATTAAAATAACCTCTTATATCCAGGTTTGAAGTTGCATCCACGTGCATACAAAGTTCCATATATTACACCAGTTTCATCCACGTGCATACAAAGTTTCATATATTCATATACTACAATAGTTTCAATACAACCCATGGTACAAGAAATCATCTTCAAGCATTCCATCAATATTTTCTAAGCTTCCCATGAAGTGAAGGTAATATGCAAAATGACAAATAAGAAAGTTAGAAGAATAATACTAGATGAAGTAGTGTATTTATAGGTTATTTCGGAGAGAAATTAGCGAAGTATAGACCATTTAGGAGCTAACTAAGCTAATTATGTCATTTAGGTGGAACCCTAGCTAACTATAGGTCGTTTCAGAGCTAACTTGGGTAAAATAGGTCATTCCGGAGCAAACTATGCTTATTATAGACCATTTAGGAGCTAACTAAGCTAATTATGTCATTTCGTAGGATAATTAGCCAAGTATAGGTCATTTTTTATTAAATAGGTCATTTTGGAGCTAACTAAGCTAATTATGCCATTTAGATGGATAATTAGCCAATTTAGGCTTTCTTGGATGAGTCTAAGCTACGTAGAAGAAGAGAAAGAGAAGAAGAAGTAAAAGAAGGAGGAGGAGGAGGAGGAGGAGAAGGAGAAGGAAGAGAGGAAGAAGAAGAAAAGAAGAAGGAGAAGAAGAAGGAGGAAGAAGAAGGAGAAGGAGGAGCTCCTTCTCCTTCTTCTCCTCCTTCTTCTCCTTCTTCTTATCCTCCTCCCTCTCGTTCCTCTTCTTCTTCCTTCCTTTCATTTTTCCTCTTTCTTCTCCTCTTGTCCCCTTCTTCGGGCTAAATTGGCTAAGAATGCCTTTTTGGAGCTAATTATGTCATTTCTAGGATAATTAGCTAAGTATAGATCATTTTTTATTAAATAGGTCATTTTGGAGCTAACTAAGCTAATTATGTCATCTAGCTATCTTTTATTAAAACACTAGAAATAACATACCTAAGTTAGGGTCAAGCACGGTGGCTTTGGCTTGTTTCACCTGGAGAAGGCTGCCCTGGAGAAGGCTCGACTGTAGAAGGGTCGTGCGATGCGTTTCGTGACATATTCTGCACCAAACATCGTTTGCAATGTGTAGTTAGCATGAGGACACTCTTAAGATCACTCCACTGAAATGAAACTCACCGTCCCCGCCACGTTAATGACTGGCATCGGCGGAGGGACTTGGCCGTTCTTCTCGCACATAGACTGTACATTTGGTTTCGACAAGTCAAACTTTTTATTTATTAATGAAACGGACATTCAAATGCAAGATTTGAAATAACATGAAGAAGAAACTTACCACAAAGATCTCGTATATGGCCCTGGTAGACGCATCATTCCGTGCCCTCTCTGCCTCCACCAATGCAGTCGTCCTCTCCTCCAGCTCCCTAATTTCCGTATCCTTCTCCGCCATAGCCGCCTGCATTGCCTCTCTCTCTTTCTGAATAGCAGCCTACAACACAACTCATTGTTATCAATGTAATCATAATTGTTCCAACGCACAACATAATGCGGAAAGATAGTTGAGTCCATTAAACTAACCTCGATGGCGAGCTCGACTGGCCGTGGATGACGTGTTATCTCCGGACAAGAGCTCGTTTGGCGTGCCTTTATCTGCCGGAGAGAGCTAGGACAACGTATAAGGCCGTCTCCAATGGCGATCGAGCCATGGGGCCTCCCGTTACCAGCTATCAATACCAGCTCTGGATCAATAGGCCCCTCGCTCGGGTTAAAGTCCTCCCCTTTCCTCGCCTTCCCGTGATCTCTGTACTTCACGAGCTTGTCGTGGGAGGAGATGTTGGTGATGTTTTCTGGATGCTCGAGGTCAGACTCAGAGAATGCCTTGACCTTCTTGTACGAGGCAGTATGGGCCATCGTATACAGGTCGTACATCTGTGGCGCCTCCGTTTTATTGTGACGCGCCTAAAAGAGAGAGAGAGGAAAATAGTATTGGTAAAGGGCTCAAGATAGCATTAAGAATGAATTGCATGAGGCATGAAGCAAACCACATACCCAGTTCTCTCCAAATTGGTTAAGTTGATGCTCCCTTGATGGTGTGGCATGCCAACCATTTTTCCACGCCTCTCCTTGGCGTTGTTGTGGCTGGCCTCCCACGTTTCGGAGCACCACTGATCCACCAAGGCCTCCCAACAATCCATCTTATCCACACACCATCTCGGGGGCACCTAAGTTAATAAAGAGAAATTTGAGCGCGTAAGAACCAAATCAAGGAAACTAACTACAAAGCCTTAACAATATGTAATTACCATCATGTAATTCTCCTTCTCCATCTTAGCATCACGGCACTTTGCCTTGTCAAGCCTAATACGCCGCGTGGCATAGTAGTCTCGAACAACCTGCACCCGACCCTCGTGCCGAAAGTTTTGAAGTAGGCGGCGACATTCGGTTTTTATAACCTTTGCCGCGTCCTCCTCGCATCCCTCCTCAACCCTGTAGTAGGTCTGCAAACGAGACAACACCGATTAGTACAATAAATAGCTATGGTTGATTTATAATTGTGTGAAAGAGAAATTACCCAGAACTTTCGGATCACCATGTCCGCCCTTGTGTCACACAAAACACCGTCGAGCTCCACCTCCGGCGGGGCCGGGGCACCCAAGTAGTGCTCCCAGGCCATTCGTACCTCTCGCTCCCGACCGGGCAACGTAACAAACCCTGGGAAGTTTTGACGGCAAAGAAAACCAAGGACGCTGTTGGGCTTGCGGACACCCTTGGCAACAATCCAACCCCTATAGTATGACAAATTAAACCCAAAACATTAGATATTTGAGAAAACGCGAAGGCAAAAGGTTAAATAAGAGTAAATTAACTTACTTGTCCCCATTTGGCCTAATCGACCACCTCTGCTCGGGGGTCGCTGGCATGAGCGGGATCCCCGAACTACCACGCTGGTAGACGGTAGCCCCCTCACCCAGCTCCTCGTCTCTACCAACATGGCCACTTGCCTCAGGCCAGGTATCCCACTGTGTCTCTTGGGACGTACCCTCATCCCTGCTTTGCTCCGGAGTCGCCTGGAAGGAAGCCTCTGGGACACGAGTCTCGTGGGTCGAACGCTCGTCGACCTGAGCACTACAAGAAATATGGTTAATTATGACTACCTATATTGGTCGTTGATTCGTCATTGTTGTCGTTTATTGACCTTTTTTTGACAAAATTGACAAGGTCAACAGTTGGCCGTCAAGAATGAACAAACATGACCTTTCCTAAATTTTGGTTATAGATCTCTATTGACCAAAATTTAGGTTTGGTCATTACCCATTTGTGTGAGCCACTTAGGATTTGACGTGGCGAAGCTGACATGGCATTGCTAGTGACCAAATGGAATCATCATAAATTTCAAAGCAAAGCCCACCAATCTAGCCTACATGAGCCTGGCCCAATACCTATCTTACTGTTGAAAATGTCTGATTTGTTTGGGTTGATGCATTATTTTGCAAAAGCACACATATCTCAGGATAGGCCCATTACAAAAAAAGTACAACAAAATAAAAGATTACAAATAAACTGTATTACAAATAAACTATATATTTTATTTCAATAGCACATCAAATGAAATACAATACATCATCCACCGACTCGTCTACACACCAAGGTTCAAAGCCTAACAAGTGCACATCAAAATAATTTTACAAGTACACAACAGAATACTTCTCGAAGTGCAAGTGCACAAATAAAAAACCCAACAAGTGCACAAACGCACATCAAGAGAGTTATACAAAGATTGGATGAGAAGCACGAGTTTCTTCTCATACTCTTCCTTTGCATAATATGCCACTCCTGCCATTGCCGCATGCAAGAATAAAATGATGGTAAGGCTCAGAAAGCAGACCAAGGAAACTAACATGATAGAGCATCAAATCAAATAATAATGCATAGATAAGCATATAGATAATGAGCCACTTAAAATTGAAAAAAGGTCAGTAGATAATAACCGATTATAGGTTCATGCACATGTTACACAAAAAATATCCTTATATTATTTATCTCAAGAATTCCATGTAGATGTTAGACATGCTCGAAAAGAAACCTAGCTTCAAGAGAAAAATACATCTACAATCTTAGGATAATCAGGACAATCTTGGTATAACAAGAATCTGCCCATGAGCAACAGATCAGGCAACATACAAATAAAAGAATTAACGATTGTAATTTTAGCTCATAACCAGTTCTAGAAATTATATGCACACAACAATACAGACAATATATATACAATATATTTATTCACAACTAGCAATACAGAATATATACTTATGCACACCCAGCAATACAGACTATATACAATATATTTATTCACAAATGATAATACCGAATATATACTTATGCACACAGCACACTGATTCAACACAGTGCGTAAAGAACCATTAAGATAGTTAATAGTAACTTTAACCACAAGTGTTGCATATATACTTGTTTTCTCATGTTTATTACCGTACTTTCTACTACAGAATGTACTCTCATCGATCAAGGGGCTGGAATGCTTAAACATAAAAGGATCATCTTAAAAAGGCATGTCTGCTAGAATTCAACAAGATAAAATATATCCACATGCAGCAACCTATAAGCTAAGGCATCATGTTTACACATCCAAATTTGTATTGTGGGCCAAAATAATTAACATATACTTGACAAATAACATAAATGGTTGAGAGGTGAAAACCTTTTGTGTTTGCATGTTTTTATCTACTGTTGTCTCTTATATTACCCCATGTAATATAGGGCTTTCGGAAGGGAGGATTTATGAAAAGTAAAACACATGAAAACTGACTCAGACTCATATGGAATAATACCAACTAGAACAAGCTTGTTCTCGTTGATGGGAGTATTGACTTGCTTTCACTGTAATAGATTAGGATTTTATTCTTACCAGTTTACTTAAACAAACCAAGACTTGGTCCATCTCTGGTAAGATGGACTCTCACACAAATAACTGCACTACTCATGCATGCCTAGAATTTGTTTGTCTGTACGCTAGCTGAAAACGGGTGACAGAGTTAAGCAAATGGCAGGAACATCAATCTTGTCTGGTTGAGAACTACATAGCAACAAATTTGTCTTACTACTGAGTCTAGCATTGACAAATTCCTTCACGAGCGCTCGCACCTTCAGAACAACAAATTTTAGTTCATACATAGCAGCAGATTTGGAATATTCATACAAATATTTAGAAGTGACAAACACCTTCATCAATCTACAACGTTCAGAAAGAAAAGAAATAGGCTGACCGCTCGCCGCAAAGGCCAATCGTCCGGCACCTCATGGGAGCCGATGCCACGGCAATTGGAGATGATCGAGTCAACGATGTGGATTACCCAGCCCTCCAAAACTATAACCAAAAATGAGCACCTACTGCGGCAAGTTTACTAAATGAGGCAAGACAGATATACATATTAGTTTTTGTTTTCTAAAGATCACAAAGTGCAGCATCGATCAAACCAGCATCCAGTTCCAGCCTTTCAACACAAAATGCTACTTGACAATGTTAAGATGCAAGTCTGCATGACAAGATAGCATTTATAACATGAAACTACCGAAAGGAGTTGATGTCATATTTGATATGACACTGAATTCATTACTATGCTACAAATATATATGTAACGTCCAGAAGGCATTCTATATTTGGTTTTAGAATGAACAGCTTCTCAAAGTGAGTGTTATGCCACAAAATACAGATCAACCCAACTGCTAAGAAACTAGCCACTGTACTGCTGAAACCAATTTCTGTCGGCAGAAGCTTCTACCGGACACCTACTGATCCAACTATCACATACTAAAGCTTCGCCTTGCCCCGATACCAACCCAGCAACCCGAGCGGTCACCTAGACAATGAAACCCATGCGTACAGATTGATTTTAGTAGCAACAGTAGGAGGGAGTGGTGCTAATTACAATGATAACTTGAAGATGTTGGTCTGGTTGGGTGAGAGCGAGCAACCTGTGGCAGTCCCGCTCGTGGTTCTTACATCCAGGGCAAGCAAGCTCAAGGTGACGGCAACAGTAGTCGGGACTTCGTGTCGCCATCCACATGTCCAAAGGCGTCGTGCTGCAAGATGAGGCAGACAGAGCAGCGGCCATCAGAGGATGATTGCACAAATAAAGGTAGAGGGTCAGAGGACGGCAAAGAAACACTATCAGGAGAAATTAAGACGGCGGCGACAATTGTGAATTACCAGATATAGCAAATGCGGTAGCGACGACAGGGGCATAATGCTCGGTCTTGAGATTTCGGGGGCCTGCGGCGAAACCAGAACACGGGCCTTTGAATATAAGCATCAACATATTCAATATATCTTTATACAAAATGTTATCATTGCCTAAAAAAGATACAAGTTGTTATCAAAACATTTAAATGCGTAAAAAACCATGTCAAGTAATTTATAAATATAACCACAAGATGCAAAGTCACCAATGATATTTTTAACTCGGAATAGAGAATAAAAGACATGCTTTATCTACAATCTTGCAATCACAGTGAACAGTGGGCGCGTTGCGGTCTTCTCGCAATGACTCGGGCTCTTGGCATCACCACGTGGTAGCGACGATACATCGTCTTCAGCACATGGCATGAGAGATCAAACATTGGTTGCTGCAGATCACGCATGAGATCGAGACAAATTGTGGCTACGAAATTATGAGCCAAATTGTGCTTGCCATGTCGCATGATGAACTAAATTTTCTGGTACGGTGAAAACAATATCGAAGAAATATTAGTGACTTCAAATGTGAAATCAGCTAGAAAAAAAATTACAATAATCATACATGAAGATATTAAGCTCAAAGCTGGATACAGAAAATGCTACATCACAAAACAAAGTTAATTCAACAATCATCCATCAATTAATGACATAAGAGCAAGTTTAAAATTTCAAACATATTCGTACTAATACATATGGGGATCGCTATATTCCACTCTTTTTTTAAAAATGCTATATTTTAGATTTGATGCCAATCATCTACGAGATCATGGGCTTGCTAACTATGCTGAACTGGCTCGTGTGTCCCAGCCTGTTTTGACCAATTAAATGTAACGATACATGCCAGAGAAAGTAAAAGGCCAAGGCTCGGTCTGCGAAAGAACATAAAGCTTCAGTGTTCTTCTTCGACCAGACGGAGAACAAGTTCAACAGCTTTTTAATGGCGACCTCTAGCCAGCGGCTCCCTGCTCACACGTACCTGGGCGGGGGTCCCTTGTTTTCACGGGCCCGGGACGGCCACCCCTCTCGCCCCCCCCTTAGGGCCGGCCCCGGCAGATGGATCCAGTGGCGGCGATGTCCGGGCCGGCCGGCACCTCTAGAGGAACGAGGATGACTAGCAGGTGACCCGTCGCCTGGGCAGGGTTCCGGCAGGCATACTGGGGCGAGAGGGGTGCTGGAGTACACGTTGGTGACGGGACGTCACACACGGGGGCACGAGCCGGTGACGGGACGGCTTCCTCTCCGACGGCGCGAGCACCGGTGACGGGACGGCTTCCTCTCCGACGGCGCGAGCACCGGCGACCGCTCGTCTCAGATGCATAGAGAAAGGAGGGGGATAACCTGGTGGCAGCGAGGGCTAGGAGAGGCGATACAACGACGGGAGAGGATAGCGGTGGTGGGACTCGATTGGATCTGAGAGCCAACAGGGAGAGTGGCGGCGCTGTGCAAGACTTAGGGCTATCCAGGTGGGGAAAAATTCGCGATGCCGCCTTCTTTCTCTGAAATTTTGGTAGTCGCGCGCTACATTTTCTCGTTTTGTTCAGGAGAAGCAGGGTTTTTCCAGTCTGGCTGATAATGGGCCCATATTGCTGTGTACAATAATGATGTGCATGCTATGTTTTCCATCTTATCATGTATAAACATTAGAACTAACGAGTACATCTTCATTTTAAATATTGTTCTATAATATAATGTGTTCTTTATTTTCGCAAACAGCAAGTTAAGATAATTCTTTAGTACCTTTGAAAAAAATATTTCATTGATACTATTTAAAAAAATCATAGAACATACTACGATATATATGCCATTAACATCATCTGCTATTATTTAAGTGTTAAATGATTTTATTTGGATATAATTAAATCTTGAAGTACATTTATCACAAATCATGTATCGAAACAAAAAATAAAATTCATAGTTCAGCATATAACTTTTATCTCATATCTGGGTAATGTATAACTAATTTGAATCATTTCTTGGGATCATTTAAACATATCGATACGTCTTAGTGTCTTTTATTTTTCTAAAATCTAAAAAGGTTTTAAAAATTATGAAATTACCATGCACACGCATATTTTATTTTGTTGTTTTATTCATCAAAGCGGGTAATCTTGGCTTTTTCCTAATTCATTTGGAATTTATCTAATACGTCTTGCATACATACATGTTAAAAACAAATTTTCACTCCTTACCTTGAAATTTGTCGTTTTGACAGTTCCCCTTCCATGTTCCAAGGTCATTCATCATCCTTATTTTCCTATTAGGCCATGGGTCTCCCACGTGGGTCCCACATGTCAACACACTTCACATGGTGGTGGTTCCACAAGTTAGCTCGGTAAGTAGGTCCATAGGGCACATGGGTCACATAACAAAGCCTTCGAGACCTGAATCTTATAATGGGTCCATCAGTTTGCTAGATTATTAGGTTTGAATAATAGACTCGTCCCACCCGCAAGTGTGGTTGACACATAGCAAAATTGACACGTAGGAAAAAAAAGTGAGGTATCGTCCAGTCATGTAAAATCTATGATTGTAACCTTATAATTTGGTCATTGTTGGTATGAATTAACATCATGAATAGTGCTAGACATGTTAATGACCATTGCGGGCAATGAAATTATGACCTTATGGACCCAAATTTTCATAATACTATAGGGCTTCGACCCTCCAACGCTCGCCCTGACCAAATTCTGAATTTTGGTCATTGATCTATGACCAAATAAACCGTTGTCATTATTTTTTTGTCATAAACAACCATATTTCTTGTAGTGGAGGCTCGTCGACCCGAGGCTCGTGAACCGGAGACTGTGTAGCCTCCACCTCAGATGAATCCACCCTAGAAGTCCTGTGCTCAGGTGAATCAGCTTGGGGTGGTGGCGGAGACCGTGTAGCCCTACCTCTCCCGCGGCCACGTGTACCTTTAGTACAACATAAATACCAACATGAGTAATAAAATGTATATAAATATCAATATGCATACAACATGAGTACAACATAAATGCCAACATGAATACAACGTGTACCTTTAGTGCCTCTCGGCTTCGCGGGGGGTCGACCTCCTCTCACGGGGGGCGCTCCTTGCAAAGTAGAGAGCAACACTCTCCGAAGAGGCGAGGCACGAATGGAAGTACCCATCCCATCACCCGCCAACGAAGAAGCAGCCGCGGAGTGCTTTCGACCCTTTCCCACCATCTCTCAACACCTGTCATGACAAAGAGTAAATGAAATTAGTACAACATAAATACCAACAGGAGTAATAAAATGTATATAATTTAAGTGTATCATCGTCATAAATACCAACATGACTAATAAAAATTGAATACCTAACATGAACTCAAAATTTATATATAGTATAATAGTTGAATACCTGACATGAACTTATAACAATCGTCCTCGTCTATATATGCTCCGGGGTCAATAAATGCATCATGATCATCACTATCATCAATAAATGCATCATCATCATCACTATCACGAAGAACATGTGGAAGGCCACCATTATGTAATCGGTCAAGAAGTGACAGGTCATCCGCAGCAGTAACCTCTTCTTCTTCCAGCTCTTCCTGTTCGGGCTCAGGGGTTAAGACGGATTCACTGTCGCTGTCTACTTCAATGTTCTGGGTGAAGTAGAGCGGTTCTTGAAACGTTTCTTGGACATACGTGTTTCTTGGAAGAATTCTCCTTCATATGTGTTTGGGTTAATGTGAGGTTCGTAATCCTCTTCATTGAGGGTAGTTGGTCTAAAATGTGGTGGCACTTCATAAACGACATCCCAACCTTTGAGATTTGGATCAGTTTGGCAGGCCCATGGTAGATAGAAAACATGTGTCGCCTGTTGAGCCGTAATATAGACATCGGGAACATCTAAGAGGGTGTTTTGGTTGATTTCGACTAGTCCTATATGTTCATGAGTCCTTCTAGTCTCCCTCGGCTCAAACCAATAACATTTGAAGACTACGACGGTCGGTGGGTTTTCACCATAGAATAGAAGTTCATAAATTGCTTCAACTCTTCCATAATACTCGGTGTCTCCTTCGCCGATAGCAGAGACAGAACAATTTGTAGTCTTTAGGTCGGGCATAGATAGCTCTTTGCCAAAGGTACGAAAGTGATACCCGTTGATGTTGTATTTGTCAAATGAACGGACCTTATAGTCAAAACCATTAAGGACTTGTCTCAACTCGGCGTCCATAGACTCTGCATCAGCCTACAAGTTTAATATGAAAGAATGGATGCATTAGCCGCAAATTAGACGAATAAATCAAATGGGCCCTTAATGGTAATTAATTACCCTTTGTTTGAACCAAGAGATGAAACCGGGATAGTCGCCTCCATGCTTTGTGAGAAGCTCATACTCTTCGATGGAATCCTTTTCGATGACCGCTCCATCCGAGAATTCGGCGACGTATCGACTATGTAAAATATCCGGGAATAAGAGTAGTTCAAAGCAATTAGAAGTTGTGGAACAATAAATTACCGAGAACTTACTCGATGTACGGCCGCACTTCTGTTAGGTTGGTGAAGATATACAATGAAATGGGCCGCCATTCTTCGACATCCAACGATTTCCCTTTTGAAGCACCGGATGGTGCGAGCTTACCTTTGAATAGGCTGAGGTTGGATCGAACTTTTTCTCGATCGCCATCATTGTACCGAGGCTTCGGGTTATGCAAATGATGATTTTTGGCTTCGTAGTGTGCTGTCACGAAGTTTGCCGCCTCCTTAGTAATGAATGCCTCGGCCATCGATGCTTCAATTCTACGTTTATTTTTACACTTAGCTCGAAGCGTCTTCTGCATCCTCTCAGTTGAGTAGCACTATCGATTTTGAACGGGCCCCCCCCATTCTTGCCTCGGTCGGGAGATGCAAAATCAAATGTTGCATTGGATTAAAGAAGCCCGGTGGAAAGATCTTTTCTAATTTGCAGATCAAATCCGGCGCCAACTCTTCCATTTCATCTAGCACGCCAGGCGATAGTTCTTTCGCACAAAGAGAACGGAAGAAATAGCTCAGCTCTGCCAGTACTAGCCATTCATCCTTAGGGATAAAGCCACACAACATCACTGGCATTACCCGCTCAATCCATACGTGCCAATCATGACTCTTGAGCCCAAATATTTTCAATTTCTCAAGACTCGCTCCCCTCTTTAGATTCACAGCATACCCATCGGGGAACATCAACCGCATTTTCACCCACAATAGCATTTCCCTCATAGCTGGCCTTTCAAGATTGAACTATGCCTTTGGCTTCGCTATGCTTTGCTTTCCTTTCCGTTGTCGCAAGTTTTGCAACGGTCTATCACATAGAGCCTCTAGGTCGATTCTAGCCTTAGGATTATATTTTGACTTCCCCTCTATGCCGAACAATGTACCAAAAATGGCCTCCGCAATATTCTTTTCAGTGTGCATCACGTCAATGTTGTGTGGGCAAAGGAGGTCTTTGAAGTAAGGGAGATCCCATAAGCATGACTTGTGAGTCCAGGCGTGTTCCGTATTATACCCTTTGAAGTATCCTGGACGCAAAGGATCAGGCTCGAGAGTGTTTAACTGATCAAGGGTCTGTTGGCCTGTCAACGCAGCTGGTGCAGTGTTTTTGACAACTCTACCTTTGATGAAATTCTTCTTGTCTTCTCTGAACTTATGGTCAGGATCCAGGAATTGTCTATGCATGTCGAAGCAAGAATACTTGTGACCAGCCTACAGCCAACGGAACTGAAGAGCTGCCTTGCATGTGGTGCACGGGAACCTTCCATGCACACAGAAGCCAATGAATAGCGCAAACGCCGGATAATCATGCGTCGAGTACATGTACCACACATGCATTTTGAAATTTGTTTTGGTAGCCGCGTCGTAGGTCTTGATCCCATTATCCCAGGCTTCTTGCAACTCATCCTGAAGCGGCTGCATGTACACATTCATATTCTTCCCCAGATAGTTGGGCCCTAGAATTATCAACGTCAGGAAAATGTTCTTTCTTTTCATAATCTCTCCGGGTGGCAAATTTAGTGGAATGACAAATACAGGCCAACAACTGTATTGCGCTGCCGTCATACCATACACATTGAACCCATCCTTGCTGATGGCAACTCTAGGTTGCCTTTGATCTTCCGATTTATCCTTATGTAATGCATCGAAGTGCCTCACGCAAAACCATCTGAAGTGTGTACCAGCATCTTGTTCCCATCCGCATCTAGTTTGGTTCTTTTGCCCAATTTGTGCCATGTCATCTGTCTGGCCGTCTCTTCGACCATGAAAAGACGTTGAAGTCTTGGTACGATTGGCAGATATCGAAGAACACTAATGGGGATTTTGGTCTGATTCTTCTCACCCATGCCGTTGTCTACCACAATATACCTGGAAGAATTGCAAATGGGGCAATAGTTCAAGGCCGCATACTCAAGCCTAAATAAGGCACATCCATTCTCACAGGCATGTATCTTCTCATAGGGCATCTTAAGTACACGGAGGATTTTCTCTGACTGGTACAGGTTTGCAAGCAGTACATGGCCTTTGTGTAGAAAGCGTCCAAATATCGTCATCATCGCGTCGTAGCATTCTCTGCCTAGGTTGAATTGAGCCTTCAGAGCCATTACTTGCGCGATGGCATCCAGCTGACAAAGCTCAGTCTGCTCGTGGAGAGGACGTTTTGAAGACTCCAGCATTTCATAGAATGCCTTTGCAGATTCCTCCATCTCATTGTCCGAATCACGAGCATCATCAAAGTCTTGCACCATGTCTTCAATCCCGGTACCATGCTCGTCGGTGCAACGACGAATCACCTCAGCTCTGACACATTGGTCAGACTCACCATGAAAAGTCCACACCGTATAATTAGGCGTAAAACCCCACTTCTGCAGGTGTTTACCCATTTCAAACTCTGTCTGCTTTTTCCAGTTGTCGCAGTTGGGACAGGGGCACCATGTTTTATGCTGGCCATTTGCAAATGCGGCTCTCACAAACCCCCTGGTTTTTGTTAACCATTCATGGGTCATGTCTTTCTGACTAGGGTGACCAGTGTACATCCAAGCACGGTCACTCATGTTTCCTAGCTACCTATGGGGGCACAAGAAATAAATATATAATTCATCATCTATATTCATATGCTAATCAAGTTTGTTAGTTTTATTACGTCCATGCAACCTACACGCTAATAGGTAAAGATAGGTCCTAATCCCACCCGAGTATGTGTAGACTGGGTTCGTTTTCCCATGCTCTGCTCCAGATGCGACGCAGAATTTTGGCAGCACCTCCCCGCTGTTCTCCTGATACACGTCTCCGCAATAAACAGAGAGGATGTGTACCCGGAGAACAACAAGGGAGGCACTGATGAAATTCCGCATCGGATCGGGAGCACAACATACGGGAAAACAAACCCAATCTACACATACTCGGGCTGTCCATGGATAATGTTGGACAATTCGAAAGGATGGCGGTTATAAATATGCAAAGAAATGCATATTTATAGATGTCGCCCTTTCGAACGGGAGACGCATACTGGTCACGCATACTCATGATTGAAGAAACCTATACCTAGCAAGTTTCATCGGCACGAAGACCGGGACAGAGCAAATTAAGGGGGTAGGAGGAGAAGTCATTTGTGCTCACCAACAAACGCAAGGGCGGAGCTCGTCCAACGCACGTGGAGGTCGTCGAACAACTGCACATTGAAATTCACCCGATCAACACAAATATGATGTTTTATAATTAACATAATCGGAAAATATGTGACCTAACTCATAATTTACAAAATTATGACCCCGTCGGCTTAGTGGCGTCGATGGTCGGTGGTGTCGGGTGTCGGTGGCGTCGATGGTCGGTGGTGTCGGGTGTCGATGGCGTCGGCGGTCGGGGGTTAGTTGTGTCGGTGGTCGGGGGTTAGTGTTGTCGGGGGTCGAGTATCACTGGCGTCGGGGGTTGGGTGTCTTTGGTCAACAAGAGGCCGAAGAGGTGTCGGGGGTCGGGGGTTGGGGGTCACTGGTGTCGGGGGTCGGGGGTAGGGGGCCGGGGTCGAGGGTCAGGGGCGTCGGGGGTCGGGGGTCGAGGGTCGAGGGTTAGTGGCGTCGGGAGTCGAGGGTCAGTGGCGTCGGGCGTCGGGGGTCGAGGGTCGAGGGTCAGTGGCTTCTGTAGTCGAGGGTCAATGGCGTCGGGCATCGGGGGTCGGGGGTGAGTGGAGTCGGGGGTCGGGAGTCGGGGGTCGGGGGTCAGTGGTGTCGGGCGTCGGGGGTCGGGAGTCGGGTCTCAGTGGCGTCGGAGGTCGGGGGTCGAGGGTCGGGGGTTGGTGGTGTCGGGCGTCGGGGGTCGTGGGCCGGGGGTCGGGGTCCTTTTCTTTCTTCTTCTCCTCTCTCCTCCTCTTCTTCTTCTTCTTCTTGATCATCATATTATTATTATTATTATTATTATTCTTTCTCCTCCTCCTCCTCCTCCTCTTCCTCCTCTTCTTCTTCTTCTTTCTTTTATCTTTCTCCTCCTTTCCTCTTTCTTCTTCTTCTTCTTCTTCTTCTTCTTCTTCTTCCTTTTTCTTCTAGTTTATTATTCTCTTATTTTCTTCTAAGTTTTTTTTCTATCTATTGTTTTCTTCTCTATCTACTTTTTCTAATGTTGTTGCTGCAACCTTTCTTTTTTATTTATTATCTTTCATATTTTTCATTGTGATAACCTCTTAATATTTTCAGCCATCTCTTCATAGGTACTACTAACTTGGAGGTCTTTATTATGTAGTCCAGTTTCTTCATGCTTAAATTTGTCCATATTTCTCTTTTATTTTCACCATTGAGACGTTAAGATGTTTGTTTGGACGATATTTTGATCTTGGTTAGTAAGAGTAGGATATTCTGATGTAGTTGATCGTTTCCAGGCTAGAGTTCATTGGAAAATATATATTGGAACTACCATCTATGATGCTAGACGATGATAACGGTTTATTATGTTTGACGCAAGATGAGCTAATCCGGGTGCTTGGTCTACAAGGTTAAGATGGTAGATGATGAAAATGATTCTTTTGAACATAAAAGTACACGAGATTCTCTCCTCACAATTGGAACACCACATTACCAAATGTTTTGGTCAGCTTGGTTTCGATTTTTTAGTGATATTACTGTCTGTACTTTTCTCTCCATGATGATTAGCGCTGGTTTACGAGTACGATGGCTCGATCATTGTTTGTTCATAGTCATTCAGGCATATTTTTGAAAAGAAAAAGAATCATGTGAAGCCTAAACATGACATGTGAAGCCTAAATAAATGACACACTATATGTCTATACTATATACTATCTATTGTGTATGTAAAATCAAAAGTGTCATTTAACTGAATCATAAGATGTGTCTTATAGAGACGTGCGTGCACGTGCAAGGCTACTAGTTTAAAAGAAAAAACAGGAAATAAAGAAAAAAAGAAAAAAAAACTTACCTGCAGTGGGAGGAGGGCAGTGTTAGGAGGGGAGGGCGAGCTCCGGCCCTGGGCGGCAGTGAGGAGGGGCGTGGGGAGGACGTGCGCGAGGAGGAGGGGAGGGCGAGCTCTGGCCGTGGGGGTGGCGCCCCTTTGCGGGGAGGAGGGGAGCGGGGAGCTCCGGTCGTGGGCGACGGGGAGGAGGGCCGCGGGGAGGAGGGCCGCAGGGAGGATGGACGCGGGGACAAGGGGAGCGGGGAGCTCCGGTCGTGGGCGGCGGCGGTGGGCCGGAGCAGCGCAGGTGGTGGTGGCGGCGGCGTTGGAGTGGGGAGGGGCGCGCGCGAGAGAGGCAGGAGATCGAGGGGAGCGGGGGTGGAGCGTGCCGTTAGGGGAGTGGGGGTGGGGGCTGGGTGCCATTAGGGTGAGCCCCCCTTTGCCGTCTGCAGAAGCTGGGAGGCAGACGACAAAGGGCTGGGTGGGGTGGGGCGGGCTTCGGCCGTTAGGGTGGCGCCCCTTTGCCGTCTGGGTGCTCTTTGCCGTCCGCCTGTGGGGCCTTTGCCATGTACCAGCAAACGGCAAAGAGGTGGCCGACGGCAAATAAAACCTTTGCCATCAGCAACCTCTTGGCCGTCTCCTTTGTGTTAGCTGACGGCAAAGAGGATCTTTGCCATGCGTCAGCTGACGGCAAAGGCATGGCAGATGGCAAATTTCTCAATTCCAATAGTGTCAACAATGGAGGAAGAACACGAGCTTAAACGATCAGATAAATCCAAGGGGGAAGAAGACCCCCTTTATGTAGTGGGGGGAAGAGATCACACCGTTACCCCCACTTGCAGCCCGTGCACACCGGTACTACCGCTGTCGAGGAGCGGTACTACCGCTGCTCCTAGCGGTACTACCGCTCGCAAGGAGCGGTACTACCGCTCGCAAGGAGCGGTACTACCGCTGCCCCTAGCGGTACTACCGCTTGGCAGGGTGCGGTACTACCGCTAGGTAGGCACACCAACCAGAGTAGTAAAAACTTACTACCGGGCCTACCACCGCTCGGAAAAGATGCACAAAAAGTCCGACGAAGTACAACCGCTTAGAGAGAGTACTACCACCCTAGAGTGGTACTACCAGCCACCCAGAGCGGTACTACCGCTTGACACGAGCGGTACTACCTCTCGCCACTCAAACAGCCATAACTTTCGCATACGAGCTCCGAATCGAGCAAACCCAAGCTTGTTGGATTCAGGACGAGAAGAGCTATCCAAGCAGCTCTATGAATGAAGTTATGAAAATGCGAATGATATAGAGATGTGAGACCTCTATGAATGAAGAACCGGCAAAAGCTCCAACATCGAAAACATCATAGAAGATGCATATGGACTCCGTTTTCGATGAACTCGAGCTTGTCATGAAGATGACCAAAAGCTCTAAAACTCACAAAGAGAAACAACAAATAATAACCAAGAAATATGATGCAAGGATGCAAATGGTTTGAGCTCTCAATGAATGATACGATCAAGCTACTCACTTGAGATCCCCCCTTGACAGTACAACAAAAAATCCTAAAACATAAAACATATCAAGGGCAAACCTATGCCTTGCACCTCGTCCTCTTGAGCTAGATGACGATGATCTTGGCTACCTCAAGATGGACCAACTTATTGATTGTGTTGGCTTCATGAATACTAGTTGATTGCTGCCCCATACACACTATGGGTGTGACGCTCTTCAGCATATGTTCACAAGTCCATTGCCACCACAATGTACGGCAAGCTTCAAGCATGATATCTTCGTGATGATCCGCTTGAACTTGCACACCGCAATCTTGATGACGATCACCACTTGACGTCATCCTCCATGGGTTGTATGAGATCTTCCTCTTGTCGCAAGCCCATGGAAACACACCTAACCCCACATAGAACTCTCACGAAGACCATGGGTTAGTACAAAAACATGTAATGGACAATTCTTATCATACCATGGGATCACTTGATCCCTCACGGTACATCTTGTACGCTTTGTGTGTTGGTCATCTTGATTTACTCTTTGTCTGACAATCTTGATCAACCTTGTGTCTGTATGACCATTCTTTTGATAATACCTTGAATACCACCTTGGTCATCATATAAACTCCTTGAATCCAATAGATGGACTTCAAGAAGTGCCTATGGACAAAGCTTATAAATATAAATTAAGGCAACCATTAGTCCATAGGAATTGTCATCAATTACCAAAACCACATATGGATAGATATGCTCTAACAGGTGTCATCGAGTTGGTCAATTATGGTGTAACGGTTAGATTTTGGGGGTCGCCTATATATACCCATCCACCTACCTCTCATTCGCAAAGGAAGCACTCAGAACACACTTACACTTGCCAGATCCATTTTTCTGAGAGAGAGAGCCACCTACTCAAGTGTTGAGATCAAGAGATGTCATTCCTACCATTTGAACCTTGATTTCTAGCCTCGCCAAGTTGCTTTCCACAAGATCAATCTCTCCTACCCATGCCAAACCTGACAGAGAGTGATTGAGTGTTGAGGAGACTATCTTTGGAAGAACAAGAGCAAGGAGTTCATCGTTCTACCACACCTATTACCTTTTGGAGGGTGGTAACTCCTAGAACGGTTAGGTGTTGCTTGGGAGCCTCCTACTTCGTGTTGTGGAGTTGAACCAAGATGTCTGTAAGGGCAAGGAGATCGCTTACTTCGTGAAGATCTACTGTGAGTGAGGCTAGTCATGTGTGGACCGAAGCCGTGGTGGAATAGACAAGGCCGCTTCTTCGTGGACCCCTTGTGGGTGGAGCCCTTCGTGGACTCTCGCAGCCTTTACCCGCCATAGGTTGAAGTATCCACTAACATGGACGTATGATAGCGCCACCTATCAGAACCATGCCAAAAATCGTCGTGTCAACTTCTTCGCGTTTGATCTTCCTAGACTCAACTCTTTACTACATGTGCCAAGTATTTACTTTTCCGCTGCCATATTTGTTGACTAGCATGTGTAGGGTGCACTAGACTTGTTAGAATCGCTAAAATCTGCCAACCATTAAATTGGGAGAAGACTAGGATTTTAATTATGCAAGTAGTCTATTCACCCCCCTCTATACACCTCTTCTATCAATCTCTCACTTACATCTTCCACTCTAATTCAAAAAGCATTATGCATTACTAACACCCTCCCCTTAACCCTTATATATGGACGTCGTGCCCAAAAACCTCCTAGCATCTGACTTTCCCCTACTCCTTGAGGATATCCTGGAGAAGTGTGAGTTCTGTTGAACGCCTGTTTTCCTCTACCACAAGCACCAGGTCAATGCCACCATGAAGGTGTACCACCTTAATGTGGTCATGAAAACAAACGACTCCCGACGTATTTGGTTCTTTGAAGGACCGCAGATGGAGACGCTGGTGTTAGCAGTTGAAACAACTGCACGGAAGGCACTCATTAACCTTGTGAAAGCACAATTGCTCCCTAGGGTGGTTTTCTTAATTGATCAGAACATATGTATCATTGCAGTAATATGTTTATCCAAGTATATTTCAAAAAAGTTCAAAAGATGCTTTGGCTAAAGGCTTATGTGGAGATGCCCCTTGATGTAAGAAAGGAATAAGATTGACTCAAGCTTCAAGCTGAAGACTCTTCATTTTACATTTGTCAAAAAACACTTTTGCGTCCATAGGAAATCCAATACTATTAAAAGGGGATGAGGTATTAAAATGAACTGGTTGCTCAAGTGCTCACAGATAGCCACCAAAAATGCTCAGCCATTTTTCCCACATAACCATTCTGTCCAAAACCATACACTCAAATTTGGTGCTACCACGTTTTCAGATTCGGCACTGCCGAGTTTCATCTCACACAGAACCCTAGCCAAACCCACCAAATCGGTGCAACCGAAACCATGTTGGTGCTGCCGAGTTTAGGTGACCAACTTTCTATTGCCTCGGTACACAAAATCAGAATTTCCAAGTTTGCGTATCGGTGTCACTGAGTTGTGTCATGTGACCGTTAGACACCTTTTCGGAGTCATCGAGTTGTGTATATCGGTTCCACCGAGATACAAAAGTTGTTGTCTTTAGTGCAAATCGGTACTACCGAGTTCATGACTTCGGTGTCATCGAGTTGGCCACCAAATCAATCTCTGTTACCCATGCCTATTGTGTGAGTGAGTGATTTTGTGTTGAGGAGCCTACCCTTAGAAGCACAAGAGCAAGCAGTTCATTGTTCTACCACATCTATTACCTTTTGGAGGGTGGTGCCTCCTAGATTGGTTAGGTGTTGCTTGGGAGCCTCCTACTTCGTGTTGTTGAGTTGAACCAAGATGTTTTTAAGGGCAAGGAGATCGCCTACTTCATGACGATCTACCGTGAGTAAGGCTAGTCCTTCATGGGCGGAAGCCGTGGTGGAATAGACAAGTCCCCTTCTTCATGGACCCCTTGTGGGTGGAGCCCTCCATGGACTCTTGTAGCCGTTACCCTCCATGGGTTGAAGTCTCCACTAACATGGACGTACGATAGCGCCACCTATAGGAACCATGCCAAAAATCGTCGTGTCAACCTCATGCGTTTGATCTCCCTACCTTACTCCCTTACTTTACACTTGCATGTTTTACATTCCGTTGCTATACTCTTAGAATTGCATGTGTAGGGTGTACTTGACTTTCCATAATTACTAATCTGGCCAACAACTCAAATTGGGAAAAGGCTAAGTTTTCATCTTGTCAAGTAGTATAATCCCCCCTCTAGACATACTTTCGATCCTTCAAGTGGTATGAGAGCTCTGGTCTCCATTGCATTGGTTTCACAACCTAGGAGAGTATGGCGTCTAGTGAGGGAAATTATCACCGTAGAGGTCCATACTTCGATGGGACTAATTTTGCTAGTTGGAAGCATAATATGAAGATTCATATTCTTGGTTTTAATCCTCACATTTGGGCTATTATTCGTGTTGGTGTGCAAGGTGATTTCTTCGGAGAAGGGTCTGAACCAGATCGTGATGCGACAGCCGATGAACTGAAGATGTTGCAACTCAATGCACAAGCCTACGACATCATCTTCAACCGTCTATGACCCGAAGAATTCAACAAAATCAGTCACCTTGAGAATGCAAAAGAAATTTGGGATAATTTGATCGATATGCACGAAGGTACTAACTGTAGTGACCCGACTCAAAACGAGTCAAGCCTCTGTGTATTTGTGCCATCCCTGGATCAGTATGTTGGCACACATAGTACATCAATGTATATATCAAAGTGCAATCACATGTAAATAGTGTAAAAACTGATATATACCTCAAAATCTCAACGAAAATAGTCAAGAGAGTGGAGTCCCAATAAACACCAACGGCAGGTTGAGTGAAGACCGTAACCCTGAATTGTACTCTTACTCGTCGAAGAAAGTATCTACAACATAAGACGTTGCAGCCGTGTAGGTCAGCATATTGAATATGCCGGCAAGTACAAAAGAGAGAGGTGTAAATATCATCTATGCTATATGCATATATGGCAGGTTTCGCTGTAGTTTAAATTTTGCATAAAGAAAAATTTCCAACAACAAGAGAGAGGGCTAAAGCAAAATTCACTACATTGTTGGTTGTTAATGAGAAGGTTCCACCAACCATTTCTCATACCCAAGTTAATATTACCCACATCAAATAGATTTAATGGTGTTGAGAATTCCTGATAGTTTTAGTTCCTTTGGCTCAAGTTGTCCAAGACCGTGGACACGGCTAATCGATTAGGTTTGACTACTCTGCAGAGTTTTGCACACATTCCCCACAAGATTTGATCGCCTCCTTTGGAGTCCTCGCACTTCAGGGTGTTTGAGAACCGGATGATCAAAACATGTCTTTCAATGGGTTCCTCTGAGCCTCTGTCGGTGCCCATCCAATCCTACCGTTCTTCTACATCTCGTAGCACCGCCCATCCAGAGTCACCACGTTGTCCAACCAAGCCAGCGCCCATAATGACTTGTGGTTGTGCAGGTAAGCCTTGGGTCTTGAAATATCCATCCATCTCTTTGAGCCTGGGTGAAGCTTTCCGCAAGATGTCATGGCGCTTCTCCATGCATCCCGGGTCCTCCAATGGTTTTCCGAGGGATCCCATCAGAACCTTCCTTCACCCAGAGGTATATTTCGTTCTACGGTCTTGCAAGTCTTGGAGTCCTCAGGTCTTGATTATTAAGTTTCTCACAACACTCATGATAAACACTCAACCAAACCCCGTGTACTAGGAGCATAGCAAAATAACGTCCCGACCAAAGTAACAAGGGTTTAGGGGTACCTATCATAACATACTACTCAATAGCCAAAGTTTCCAAGTACCTACTTGCATGCAATGTGTGAAGAAGGTTAAAACTAATGCAATAAAACCATAGGTAAAAATATGATCAATGTGAACTTGCCTGGTATTACTTGATGAAGATAGTCACTCTCATAATCCTGATAATTCTACTCGTCACACTCTGAGAAATCTATCGTAAATGAATAGCATTCAACAAAAATTCATGCCAAAAGGAAGAACCAAAAGAACATAAGAACAAAACATGTCTTGGTGCAAAATAACAACATACCAAGATTTAATAAGAAAAGATAGGGCCTTATGGTGTTGTAAAAGGAAAGGTGAAAGGGGTCAACTCAAAAGAGTCAAAGGATGATCAACTATCGCTATATAAGCTCGACTTGAATACACTATGGGAGATGATCAGAAATATTGGGAGAACAACATGAATATTGTTTGCCAAATAGTATAAGACATAAGAATTTCTTGAAATGGAGCACTACAACTACAACACAAGTTATAGCGAATTGAAGTATGAATTGAATTTGCATTCAGAAGGTCAAAAGAAGTTGAACTGAAGTACGATGGTTATGTACAAAAATATAGGACATGAGTATTTAGGGGTAAAAGGAATCAATTGAAAAGGTGTTACGATTTGCAAGATAAGATCAAATGAATGTTCGAATACAAATTTGAATCGCTCAAATTTGTTAGAGTCAAAGGTCGAAAATAATGATGCTACTGGATATAGGAGATCAGTATGAACATGTAGAATTTTTTTTACTAAATTTGAAATAGCATATCAAAAGATACAAATACTTCAATATAACATTGAATCAGCTTAGAACGATATGAACACTTTTGGGCACTAATAGATAAATATGATTTGCTCAAAATTATAAGTTGAAAAGTTAAAACTAATGATACAAACGGGGATATTACTTTGTTATGAATCCGACGCAAGTGGATTCATCTAAAACGGACCTACGGGTAAAAATGTATGATCAAAAGAAGTTTGAATATGAGTGTGAACAAATTTCAAAATTTGAAAAATTTCAAAAAACTGATATGATAGGTTCTCCGGATAGGTGGGATCAAGACGAAACTCTAGGCGTTGGTTTCATCTAATTCGGATAAACGAGTAAAAAGTTATGGCTATTTACAAAATTAGGGCCAAGCTGTTTTATGGAAGAAAAATGCTATGTCTAAAAGAATTCTAGGACTAATGTGTAAACACAGAGCCTAATTGATAAATCTAATTACTCTACCATATACTAGTGTAGGAATACTAGTCTAGAAATAATAAACTACGGGTGTATAGAAAAATACGAAGATAATTACCTTTAGAATGCGGAGTAAGAATTAATTCCAAAGAGGAGACCACTTCAAGAATTCCCATCGAAGAGAAGAAAATATGTTTATTTAATAAATCTAGTTAAACCAAAAGATTGATTTAACCCGTAGTAGATGATTTTTGGGCTGCTTCTATGGATATATATTTATAGGTGAAAGGGAGGTCTAAAGATCAATGGATAGGCAATGTGGGACTAAACATATACGTAATGTGGAGAAAGAGGAACCAAGCTCCCATGGGCTAAATAGCCTTCGGCCGGCCGCATGAGGCAAAAATCCGGCCAGCCTTCTATCCTTTTTTCGGATGAACAGTGTCCATCGTCAATAGTGTCTTTTTTTTATTTTTGAAAATAAACAACGAAAAAATATATAAACAAAATTAAGAGAATATTTTATATAGGCATATTATATATCAAAATTTTCAGATTAAAATTTTCTACAACATGAACATATTTTCAAGACCAAATAAAATACTTTTAAAAATATATTTTTTGCAATAACTTTAAAATGAAAAGGAATTTAAATTTCAAATAAATTGCAAATACTTACAGTTTGAATCAAGACATTGTCTCTGATTTTGGAGTGTCATTTTCCTCCTCTCATTTGATTTTTTATGAGTGGGTTTTGAAAATATTCAAACTCAAAAATTGAATAGGGATTCAAAATAGAAATTTTTGGGAAAGTCATTTTATGCCCTCTCATTAATTCTTTAAAAAGTTTCAAACTCCGCTCAGTTTCAAACAATCAATCACACATCATTCAAGCAAAAAAAATCCTAATTATTTATATGTTATAACATTCCAAAATTTATAATTTTGGGATGTTACACTAACTCTGTCGGAGAATCTAAGTTGGATGTGCTCCAAATTGAGCTTGACAAGTTCAATATGAAGGATGGTGAAGGTGTCGCAGAAATTTACTCTGGGCTAGCTCTCATCACCAATGAGATTGCCGCCTTAGGAAGTGCAGAGATGACCAAAAAATTCATCATCAAGAAGATACTTAGAGCTCCTGTTGGAAAGTATAACACTTTGTGCACATTGATCCAAATGATGCGTGTTAGAGCATATTTCTCCATATGTGGTTTTGGTAATTGATGATAGTCCCTATGGACTAATGGTTGCCTTGAGCTATATTCAAAGGATTTGTCCATAGGCACTTCTTGAAGTCCATCTGTTGGTTCTAAGGAGTTTATATGATGACCAAGGTGGTATTCAAAGTATTATCTAAAGATTGGTCATAAAGACACAAGGTTGATCAATACTAAGCTAAGAGTAAATCAAGATGATCAACACACAAAGTGTGCAAGATGTACCGAGAGGGATCAAAAGCGATCCCATGGTATGGTAAGCATTGTCCATAATGCTTTTGTGTAATAACCCATGATCTTCGTGAGAGTTCTATGTGGAGTTAGGTGTGTTTCCATGGGTTTGTGTCAATTGGAAGATCTCATTCAACCTATGAAGGATGACATCAAGTGGTGATCGTCATCAAGATTGAGGTGTGCAATTTCAAGTGGAGCATCACGAAGATATCATCCTTGAAGCTTGTCATCCATTGTGGTGGCAATGGACTTGTGAAGATGTGCTGAAGAGTGGCTCACCCACAGTGAGTATGGGGGAGAAATCAATAAAGGTGGTCCACCTTGAGGAATCCAAGATCATCATCATCTAGCTCAAGAGCACTAGGTGCAAGGTATAGGTTTTCCCTTGATAGGTTTTTCTATCGTAGGATAGTTTGTCGTACTACCATGGGGGGCTCTCAAGTGAGTAGCTTGATCATATCATTCGTTGAGATCTCAAATCATGTGCATCCTTGCATCATATCTTGGTTCTTGTTTGGTGTTACTCTTTGTGAGTTTTAGATCTTATAGTCATCTTCATGACAAGCTCGAGTTCATCGAAAACGGAGTCCATATGCATCTTCTATGATGTTTTTGATGTTGGAAGTTTTTGCCGGTTCTTCATTCATAGAGGTCTCACATCTCTATATCATTGGCATTTTCATAACTGCATGTTCTTAAGATTTTCATAACTGCTATTTGGATAGCTCTTCTCGCCCTCACTCAAACAAGCTTGAGTTTGCTCGATTCGGAGTTCGTATGCGAAAGTTATGGCAGTTTCACTAGATAGCGGTAGTAGTTTTTTACTACCGCTCTGTGGACGGTAGTACCGCTCTCTCAGAGATAATAGTTTTTTACTACTACTCTGTCAAACTTTTTGGGCATCCTTTTGCCTCAGCAATGGTAGGCACGGTAGTAATTTTTTACTACCGTGGTTGGAGAACCTACCATGCGGTAGTACCGCTCCTAGCAGCGCTAGTACCGATCTGCTTGGGCTATGAGCGGGGGCAACGGTGGGATTCTTTCCCCCACTATATAAAGGGGGTCTTCTTCCCCATTGGATCTTATCCATCTGTTGAGCTCGCGTTCTTCCCCCACTGTTGACCTTCTTAGATCTTTCTAACTCGCAATCCCTCCAATGATTCTTGCTAGTTCTTGAGGGAAAAGAGAGAGGAGATCTAGATCCGCATCTCCACCAATCACTTTCTCCTCTATCTGAGGGGAACCCCTTGGATCTTGATCTTGGAGTTCGTTGTGAGCTCCTTGTTCTTCGTCTCATATTTCTCCATAGCTTTTGTTGTTGCGGAGAGATTTGAGTGTGAGGGACTTGACCACTTCGTGTGTTCTTTCCATTGAATTAGTTGCATTGGTTTGAGTTCTACATCGTGATACGTGGAAGTGAGAAGTTGAGAAGCTTATTACCCTTGGGTACTTGGTACCCCTAGAAGCTTGGTGGTGCCTCGAAGCTCAATCATTGTGGTGTAAATCTCCAGGCAAGCGTCGGGGTCTCGAATTAAGTTGTGGAGATTGCCCCAAGCATTTGTGGTCATCTCGAAGCCATATTACATTGTGGTGAAGCTTCATGGTGTTGTTGAGAGCCTCCAATTAAGTTGTGGAGATTTCCCCAACCTTGGTTGTACGGGTTCGGTGACCGCCCTCAAGGGTCCCTTAATGGAATCACAACATCCTGCATTGTGCAAGGGCATGAGAAGATTATGGTGGCCTTAGTGGATTCTTGGGGAGCATTGTGCCTCCACACCGCTTCAAACGGAGATTAGCATCCACAAGGGTGTGAACTTCGGGATACATTGTCGTCTCCGCGTGCCTTGGTTATCTCATACTCGAACCCTTTACTTATGCACTTTACTTTGTGATAGCCATATTGTTTCTTGTCATATATCTTGCTATCACTTAGTTTTTTATCTTGCTTAGCATAAGTTGTTGGTGCAGATAGGTCAGCCTAGTTGTTTTAGGTGTTGTGCTTGACAAATTAAATGTTAGTTTTATTCCGCATTTGTTCAAGCCTAAACCATTATTTTAAAGCACCTATTCACCCCCACTCTAGGCGACATCCACCTCCTTTCAATTGGTATGAGAGATAGCTCTCTCATTATTAGGTTTAACCACCTAGAGAGTAAGGATGTCGACTATGGGATTCCGGTTCTATGACACTATTAGTTTCGATGGCAAAAAAATTGATGTTTGTAACATCCCAAAATTTATAAATTTTGGAATGTTAATATAATTATTAGATTCATTGTTTGTTTGTTTGAGTGATTGAAACTTGAGTGGAATCTGAAACTTTTTTAAAACTTTTGAATGAGAGGGAATAAAATGACTTTCCCATTTTCTTTTGAATTCAAATTCATTCATTTAAAATCAGTGAGAGAAGATAACATGAGTTCTTCAACTACAAATTGTTTGAATGAATGTGGCATTTGATTTTTTCCCTTTTGTTTTTGATTTGAATTTAGTTTTGGCACAATATTTCAACCACAATTTTTTCCTGACAATATACTTCCCAAGCAAGAAAGAGATGACGTAACATGACACCCCACAAAAAAAATAAAAGTCAGAAGAAAAATAGTGCCCAAAATTTTAAAGAAAATTTTTGGATTTTATTGAATTTTAAAAAAATAATTTTTTATAAAGTTTTTATTTTGTGAAAAATTAAATGTTCATGTTGTAGGAAATTTTATTCTGAAAATTTTGATATATAATATGCCTATATGAAATATTCTCTTAAGTTTGTTTATATTTTTTTTTCACTGTTTATTTTTTTTAAAAAAAGACACTATTCACCAGGAAACGCTATTCATTCGAAATTAAAAAAAACCAAAGCTGGCCAAATTGCCTGGTGAGGTCGGCCTAGTTGAATTTGGCCCATGCGGCACCTTTGTCTCTCTTCTTTCTATTTTCTCCACAATACGTATATGTTTAGTCCCGCATTGCCTAGCTATGACTTTTAGACCTTCTTTCCACCTATAAATATAGACCCATAGGAGCATCCAAAAATCATCTATTTTGGGTTAAATCAATCTTTTGGTTTGACTAGGTTTATTAAATAAAAATATTCTCTTCTCTTCTGCGGGATTTCTCGAAGTCGTCTCCTCATTGGAATTAATTCTTACTCTGCATTCTAAAGGTATTTCTTTTCGTATTTTTCTTTTATACTCCCGTAGTTTATTATTTCTAGACTAGTATTCCTACACTAGTATACGATAGAGTAATTAGATTTATCAATTAGTCGATGTATTTACACATTAGTCCTAGAATTCTTTTAGACATAGCACTTTTCTTCCGTAAAACAGCTTGGCCCTGATTTTTCAAATAGCGATAACTTTTTACTCGTTTATTCGAATTACATGAAACCAACGCCTAGAGTTTCGTCTTGATCCCACCTATCCGGTGAATCTATCATATCAACTTTTTGAAAATTTGAAATTTCGAAATTTGTTCACACTCATATTCAAACTTCTTTTGATCATATCTTTTTATCCGTAGCTCCGTTTTAGATGAATCTAATTGCGTCGGATTCATATCAAAGTAATCTTCCCGTTTGTATCATTAGTTTTAACTTTTCAACTTATAATTTTGATCAAATCAGATTTATCTATTAGTGCCCAAAAGTGTCCACATCGTTCTAAGTCGATTCAATGTTATATTGAAGTATTTGTATCTTTTGATCCGCTATTTCAAATCTAGTAATTCTTTTTCTACACGCTCATATTGATATCCTATATCCAGTAGCATCATTACTTTTGACCTTTGAACCTTACAAATTTGAGCGATTCAAATTTGTATTCGAACATTCATTTGATCTTATGTTGCAAATCGTACCATCTTTTCAATTGATTTCTTTTACCCCTAAACACTCATGTCATATATTTTTGTACGTAACCATCGTACTTCAGTTCAACTTCTCTTAACCTTCTGAATGCAAATTCAATTCATACTTCAATTTGCTATAACTTGTGTTGTAGTGCTCCATTTCAAGAAATTCTTCCTACAAATAAATTCTTATGTCTTATACTATTTGTCAAACAACATTCATGTTGTTCTCCCAATATTTTTTATCATCTCCCATAGTGTATGCAAGTCGAGCTTATATAGCGATAGTTGATCATCCTTTGACTCTTTTGAGTTTACCCCTTTCACCGTTCCTTTTACAACACCATAAGGCCCTATCTTTTCTTATTAAATCTTGGTATGTTGTTATTTTGCACCCAGACATGTTTTGTTCTTATGTTCTTTTTTTTGTTCCTTTTGGCATGAATGTTTATTGAATGCTATTCATTTATGATAGATTGCTCGGAGTGTGACGAGTAGAATTATCACGATTATAGAGCGACTACCTTCATCAAGTAATACCAGGCAAGTCATTCGATCATGTATCACCTATGTTTTATGCATCGTAGTTCTACCATCCTATTCCCAATTGCATGTTGAGTAGGTACTTAGAAATTATGGTTACATATTGTAGTATCATGTGGTAGGCACCCAACAACCCCGTTACTTGGCCCGGGACAACAAATTTCATTTTGCTATGCTTGAGTAGACGGGATTCTGGTTGAGTGCATATCACGAGTGATGCGATAATAATTTAATAACCAAGACCGGTTAAGTCAAGATTTTCAAGACCTCGTGATGCAATGCAACTCTGGGTGAAGGACGGTTGAACGGCTCCCTGGAGAAACCAGTGGATGACCCGGGATGCATGGAGACGTGCCATGACATCTTGCGGAAAGCTTCACCCAGACTCAAAGAGACGGACGGATATTTTGAAGACCCAAGGCTTGCCTGCATAGCCACAAGTCATTATGGGCTCTGGCTTGGTTGGACAACGTGGCGACTCTGGATAGGCGATGCTAGCAAATGTAGAAGAACGGTAGGATTGGATGGGCACCGACAGGGATTCAGAGGGACCCGTTGAAAAACCATGTTTTGATCATCCGGTCTTCAAACACCCTGAAGTGCGAGGACATACTCGGAGGCGATCAAATCTTGTGGGGAACGTGTGCAAAGCTCTACAGAGTACTCAAACCTAATCGATTAGCCGTGTCCACGGTCAAGGACATCTTGAGCCAAAGGAACTGAAGTTATCTGGAATTCTCAACACCATTATATATATTTTTATGTGGGTAATATTAATAACTTGGGTATGAGAACTGGTTGGCGGTACCATATCATTAACAACCAACTACGTAGTAATATTTTGCTTTTAGCCCCTCTCTTTATGTAGGAGAAAACTTTGCTTTTCGCTAAAAACTTAGAACCCCACCTGCCATATATGCATATAGTATAGATGATATTTTACCCCTCTCTTTTGTGACTTGCCGGCATATTCAATATGCTGACCTACACGGCTGCAACGTCTTATGTTGCAGATATTTTCCTCACGAGTAAGAGTACGATTCAGGGTTACGGTCCGCACTCAACCTGCCATTGGTGTTATTTGGGACTCCACTCCCTTGACTATTTCCGCTGAGATATTTAAGGTATATATCAGTTTTACGCTATTTACATGTGATTGCACTTTTATATATACATTGATGTACTGTGTGTGCCAGCATACCGATCCAGGGATGGCACAGATACACGGAGGCTTGACTCGTTTTGAGTCGGGTCGCTACAATGTTTGAGTAATTCGCATGCTAAATATCTTTAGGGTCATGGATCCAAATTTAGAGTGAATTGTAGATATGGGATTATCTCCTACAAGGGATTCTCTAAATATATCTTTAGAGGATGAGAAAAACTCTTATCTCAATGCTCAAGCTTCTAATATGATTTTTGATGCTTTGATCAATGTAGTTATATTTCAACTCATGTCGTTCCAAGATGCTCATGAGTTGTGGACAAACCTTCAAGATAAATATGGTGTGTCCAAGATTTGTAAGGATGATTGTTCTCCCTCCACCTCCGGTCGTGTGGTCTTCTCAAATTCATCTACTTCACCTACATGTGGATTGCCACAAGATATGGTGAGTAGTGATGATCATTGCAATGATTATAGTGGGCTTATTGTTGATAATCCTTCATCACTATATTATTGCAATGCTTCATCTTTGGGCATTAACACTTCGAGCACTCTAAATGTTTTACATGATTGTGTTGATAGTCCTTGCATACCATGTAAAAACTGCTTGACTAAATCTCATGATGATATGCTTTCTATATCTTGTTGCCATGATAAAAGTGTATCTATTTCCTCGAGTTGTTGTGCTAACAATGTAGAGGAAATCCATCACTCCACGGAACAAGATGTGGCCTTGAATGATGCTTCAAGGGATCCCACATCATCATCTATCGTTTCTCACTTTTGCCTTATGGCTAAGGCTTCGAAGGTATCTCCTACCTTGAATCCCAACATATCTCTCTCGATGATGATGATGGTGATAATGAGGATGATGATAATGATGAAGAGAGTGATAATATAGCATCCTTAAAATTTAAGGGTGAAATGATTTTTAAATCTCTTTATAAGGATAAACTTGATTGTTCCAACTTCCTGGAAATCATGTCTATTTCCACTGGGGGCAAGAAATACATTGAGGAGTTGGAAGCTCAACTCGGGGAGCATGAGGCCACCATTGAGACAATGGAAGGTCATGAGCGTGATTACGCTAATGAGATAGCATAGCTATCCCAAGCTCTTGAAAATGAACAAACCACCAAGGAATCTCTTGAGGATACCTTTGCTCTAGAATTATCTATATTAAAGGAATCCCATGATAGAGCCCTCGAGGTGGCTAATGATTTTAGAACTAAAAATGATAAGCTTGAAGTTTCTCATGCTAAACTTCTTGAGGACTATGAGCACCTCAAGAATGGCTAAAGGGCTATTAAGAGTTAGCTCATCGAACTCACCGAGCCTCACGCTCAATTTGAAGCTTCATATGCTAAAGAGGTTGCCAAGTTGCCTTCTCCTATTATTGTTAATAATGATGCTTGTGCTACTAACTCTATATCTTGTGAAGCATCCACCTTAAAGGAGAATGTTGAGCTAAGGGCTCAACTTGAGTTGCTATCTAGCAATTATGGGAAAATGGAAGAAAGTCATGTAATTCTCACAAGCTCTCATGATGATCTTCTAGTATCCCATAATGTTCTAAAATTAGCTCATAAGGCTATTACTACCAAGGTATCCTCGAGTGAGCCTCATGTGAACATTAGCACTACTTCTAGTCAAAATGCTATATTGACATGTGCTAGTCCTCGTAATTCATCTACTCATAATGTCCCTACATCTTGTGATGAATTACTTTCCATGCCTTGTTTCTCTAATAAAGAAGCTTATACTTCCTCTGGTACTTGTGTTGATACTAACCATGTAGAGGAAATCAAAGAGCTCAAGGCCCAAGTCAGTTCCTTAAAGAAAGACTTGGAAAAGAGTCAGGAAGGGATGCCCACACTCAACAATGTCTTGTGTGGGCAAAAATCCCCAATTGTCAAAGGTGGACTTGGCTTCAACTCTAACAAGAAGAACAAGTCCAAAAGAATCAAGAAGAAGGTCCAAGAACAAGTCAAGAATTCGTCCAAGATTGTTTGCTTCAAGTGCAAAATTCAAGGGAACCATGTTAGATCTTGGCCATTAAAGAAGAAGCCCCCAAGTCACAAGCAACAAGGGAAGCAGCCACAAGTTCAATCACATACTCAACTACAAGTTGAAGAAAGGCCTCTTCCCAAGAAGACCCAAGACAACACTCCTCAAGTTGAGAAATCAATTGGGAAGAAAGTAAAGGTAGATGTTGCTACTTATGTCTTGGGAAAGGTCACTTCGCTTGTTCTTGCACGAGAGGTAATTTATCCAACCCAATCATTATTGATGATATCTTTTCTCCTGGGAAGGATAAGGTTGTCAATGTGTTTGCCAAGTTTGTTGGTACTCAAAGTGGTGTCAATAAAAGAACCATTTGGGTATCCAATCCTATTGTGACTAACCTCTTCGGACCCGACATGGTTGGGGACCAACAAGCGCAAACTTGATCAATAGGTGATATTGATGGACATTGGAGAATTGGCTTCATCTTGAAGAATTAAGGGACCTTCATAATTCATATTATCTCAAGCCAAGTCATTTGTATTATGGAGTTCTATCTTATATCCAATGTGCCTCCTTACGGTAACTTGTACTTAAATTGTTTACATTGTTATTTACTTGCCCCTTTGCATGTTGTGGTTTTGTACCTTGAATCTGTTTGTATATGTTGTGCTTCCAACTTGCTTATCTTGAGTAATCAAGTATGAGTATATTGGTTTGCACATCATGTACATGTGAATCTTGTATTGAGCCTTTTTGCATCTTGTTTGTATCTTTGTTGGCTCTTCTGAGAGATTAATGGGTTATTCCATTGTGCGGGAGTGATGTGCTCTGCGCACCTCACAATTCTATAAATGTGTATACATGAGTAATACCACTTAGTATTGATATTACAAGTTTATCTAGTCTCTAGGTGGTATGTCCTACTCATGAGAAAATCGGATTCTAAATGGTCCATTAATTATCTCTTATCGGGTTTCATTTGCCACTTGTTAATAATGTTGGGTTATCACATTATGGGGAGTAATATGCTATGTGCATATTACAACCCGAGAAAATGTGTATATTTGAGATATTTCCACTTAGTGTTGATATATTAAATCAGCTTGTTCCTAGGTGGCATTTTAGCTCTACAAGTGTCATTTGCTTGCGTTTCAGGAGTACATATGATGTTGGATATTTTTGCAATCTACCAAAGGGAATTGTTTCCAGATACTTCTTGCCCTTTGTCAAGTGGTATTCCTTCTATGTGGTAGAAATTGCTAATAAACTTTACATTGGATTTTATGTACCATTTGTCATCCTTGCCTCTTGTGGATTCGTTTGAACATGTCTAGTGTTTCTACAGATATAGAGAAAGTGATGAAACCATGTCGTGCATTTTGTATTCAAATGCAAATTATATATAATGCACAAATCTTGGGGGAGCTATCCTATTTTTGTAGAACACTCTCTTTATGCGTTTATCATAAAATATTTTGAACCACATCAAGAGTGTGTCGATGGGAGGCATTTTTATGATGCTCTGTGCCATCATGAAAATTTGTCGAGGGTTTGTTTTGTTTGGAACCTTGCTCTCTTTTGGGAACTAGATACCTCGTTTTTCTTTCCTTTAATTGGTATCTTGTTTCCTTTTCTTTGGATTTCATCAATGGTATTATTCCTTGATGTATCTTTTAATTGGTATCCTTCAAGTGATAATTTTTCGTTTGGTATTTTATTTTCACTTGATACCTTGTCTTTTGGTGTCTTATCAACTATGTGTTGATTTGATTTTTCAATGCCTTGAACATGCATATTTACTATATATATATATATATATATATATATATATATATATATATATATATAGTTTCTTTTGCATAATTTCTTTCCTTGACCCGATATATAGGGGAAACTCCACCTTGTCATATTTGCTAAAGTGTGTATGAAATTCAATTTCATATCTATATGCACATATTTATGTGGATTTTCTCCTATGTATTGTTGGTTTTCTAACTCTTTGGTCCCAGTGAGTTTGGGCACCATTTTGTTTGTGTTGTTGTTCTAGGAATAATTGGAGATGCATTGGATGCTCGGCTCACCTACAAGGAAGGTGTTGACAGTATGCACTTATTGGAACCAAGCTAGGATGATCAATGAACCACTATACACTACATCAATGCAATGTTATCTCGGTAACAAGTAGCTACTTTATGCATACATTTCTTGCATTCCACCTTTCATAGGTTGCATCATGGCATGAATTTCTTGATTCGTTCTTGCGGTACTTGTTTCCTTTCTTAAAGCATCTGAACGATGATGTCTTATTGCTAGTTGGGATGTCTTTGATGTTCATAAGTTCGAATTTAAAATTGTACAATAAGAAAATATTAGGCCATGTGCTATGCATTCAAGCAAAGATCTTATTGGTATATTTATGACTTCCTTCTAGGATATCTTGTTTATCCTTCTTGTAACCATTTCGTTTGTACATCTTTCTTTGTGGATATATATCATCATGATTGTCTTCTACCTAGAATCTTTTACACATGAGAAAAGTTAAATCTCTAGTTGATATCCTGTTTTCTTTCGCGTCCACCGTCACATTTCCTGTTTCAGTTTTTGGTGGCTTCGTGTAAGGATTTCTCTTAAGTGTGTATCTTTTATCCTTGCATTTTGATGCACTCATTGGTGGTGATGATTATTTTTCCTCATGCATGTCTTAACGAGGGTGTTGACATTTTTATTGGCATCCCTTCTCTTGACAAGGTTATTATTTCATTTCTTCACCATGGGTTGTCACAAGCGTTGGTTTTGAATTTGTTTATTAGTAAGCTTGTGAACACATTTTCTAGTAGTGTGTGTGTGGGAAGGATATGTCTTGCACTTTGTTTCTCATTTCTTCAAGACTATGTCGATGAGCAATGCTCATCCTTATCTTAGTCTTCTCAAGTGCCTTGTCATGACTCACACACATCAATTTGGTTGAGCCTATTCTTAAATTGCCTCTTTTACATGTTGCTCAACCAAATGGTTTGTGCAACTAGTATGCTTATTGTATCATCTATTTTCTTGCACTTGTTGTGTTTTTTTATTAATTTTGGGGGAGCAACGATCCTATTTCGTGCACTCGTATCAAATACAAAAAAAATCTTATTAGTGCACAAATTATGCGGAACTTCTCTAGTTTTGATAAAACACTCCTTTGCCCTTATCATAATATCTTTTTCATGTGGTTTGTAGGACCATATGATTGCTTGTTCCTATTGGTATCTTTTGATTGCTTGCTTCACTATTTTGTATGTCTTTGTGACATACGATCCCTCTTGCAATCTTTGGGTCCTCGATATAGTTCGCCTTCCTCCAATGTTTATCATTGTATTTGCGTATTTCTTTGCACTATTGTTGAGAAGTACACACTTTTTGGAGGACCACCTACTATATTTTCTTTCTAAACTTTTTGTTCATTTTGGCAATCGATGCCAATGGGGAGAAGTTTAGAGAGTTTAGTTTGGTGATGCTTAGAGGGTTTTGCTTTTATTGCTTAAGCATTTACATCTTGTACGCGTGCATTATTGCTTTGTATGTGTGTGTTTGGTTATGCTTATTTACTTATATAAACTCTCTTGTACTGATTATCATCAATTACCAAAATGGGGAGCTTTTTAGAGCATATTTCTCCATATATGGTTTTGGTAATTGATGATAGTCCATATGGACTAATAGTTTCCTTAACCTACATTCGAAGGTTTTGTCCATAGGCACTTCTTGAAGTCCATTTCTTGGTTTCAAGGAGTTTATATGATGACCAAAGTGGTATTCAAAGTATTATCTAAAGATTGGTCATAAAGACACAAGGTTGATCAAGACTAAGCAAAGAGTAAATCAAGATGATCAACACACAAAGTGTACAAGATGTACCAAGAGGGATCAAGTGATCCCATGGTATAGTAAGCATTGTCCATATCACTTTTGTGTACTAACCCATGGTGTTTGTGAGAGTTCTATATGGGGTTAGGTTTGTTTCCATGGGTGTGCAAGTTCAATTGGAGCATCACGAAGATATCATGCTTGAAGCTTGTCGTCCATTGTGGTGGCAATGGACTTGTGAAGATGTGTTGAAGAGTGGCTCACCCATAGTGAGTATGGGGGAGCAATCAAGAAAGGTGGTCCATCTTGAGGAAGCCAAGATCATCATCATCTAGCTCAATAGGACTAGGTGCAAGGTATAGGTTTTTCCTTGATAGGTTTTTCTATTGTAGGATAGTTTACCATAGTGTCAAGGGGGGCTCTCAAGTGAGTAGCTTGATCGTATCATTCGTTGAGAGATCAAACCATATGCATCCTTGTATCATATCTTGGTTCTTCTTTGGTGTTTCTCTTTGTGAGTTTTAGAGCTTATGGTCATGTTCATGACAAGCCCGAGTTCATCGAAAACGGAGTCCATATGCATCTTCTATGATGTTATCGATGTTGGAAGTCTTTGCCGGTTGATGGGGTTATAGTCCCAGGGTAGGGTCATAGATCTGCCCTATAGGTCCTACCCAAGGACTACCCTTCATAGAGGACAAGACCCTTAGACAGTTCCGACTGAACTAAAGGCGCCCCCATCATCCAGTCGGCGACGATCCACTCGGAGCATATCTAACGTACCGACTGGAATCCACTTTGTACGTCGTAACTTCCCACGAGGGCAACGGTCATACGTTTTCATACACCATAACTAGCATTTAAAGCTTATGTTAGCAGTAACGCCAGCGTTTACTCGCCACTACTCCACCCCTGTCCACCAGACCATTATGAAGGGCAGCACACTCTATATAAGCCGCCCTTCACCATTGGTACAGGGGTTGGCACTTGCTGTAATCCCCGGAGCACCGAGACATAGGGCTCTTACCTCCACCGTAGAGGGGCCTGGACTCATACATCCTCTCCGTAGCTAAGGCTCTGCCCATATACTTTTGTACCCCATACTTCTACTGTCAGACTTATACCCACGACAGTTGGCGCCCACCGTGGGGCAGGCGTCTAAGCGACTTCCGGCGAGTTTGCGATTTCATCTTTTCGTCATGTCATTCGGCGGAGATCTGCGCATGGGTCACGAGATCCTCTTCGGTGCACTCTCCTTCATCGTCGACGATTCGGCATGGCTTCAGGATGCGCCCCTCGACATCGAGACGCTTCCGAGTCGCGGAGCTACGCACTTCCTGCCAGTTCCCGCGGCGATCTTCTTCTCCAGCCATCGACCCCGGTGTCGATCTCTGTCCCCGTCACACGCCGCAACAACCAATCTGGTCGCTCGCGGCTCTAGCGTTGGGTGCGACACGCCCTAGCGCGACAGAACATGTCCTCTCATGTGGCGGTGCTCGAATCGGTTGTGGTCCCGCCGTCATCCCAGTGCTTGGAGTCAGTTCCGACAGAACTACCTTCCGAGTAACAGGGTCACGGGCCTACAACCGAAGTACTCATGGCCGATTCCCACAAAAGTCCCCTCGGGACTGGTCGGAACGAGCGTGAGTTCGGAGAATCATCCGGTGCTCGTCGTCAGCACATTCGTTCTTCCAGTCGACGCACTCGCCAGAGCAACGTCGAGGTGTTCCGTACACCCATTCTCAACTTGGCTGCAGCCGCCAAGATCGCCGATTCTCTCCAGTCGACTGATTCGGAGGCTGGTAGAGGAACCGAGCAGATCCGTGCCATGTTACATACGGCGCAGTAGCAAAACTCGGCGGTCTCCCAGTCGCACAACAAGATCCACAACAGTTCCATTCAAGCGAACACACATCGATCGGTTTTCAGTCCCGGCTCTCACCAACGACACAGAGGGGGCAGCCGCTCCAGGGACCCGAGTCGGAATTCCCTTTCCATTCGGTCTCGTCCCGAACATCGTCGCCGTTCGCGTACTCCTCCGCGGAGCGGGCCTTACGGACCCCGACATTACGATGATCATCGTTCGGGTGGTGGCACGCATGATCAAAGGCCTGATGCAAGAGGGTATATCACTCAGAAGAAGGTTGATAGAAGTCGAGCCCACCATGATTGTCATGATAGAGACCGTCCGAGTGGAAGCAGGACTGTCGTTTCTGGTCCCGAGTGTTTCAGCCGGGCCATTCGCTCAGCTGACATCCCTCCCAACTTCCGATTGGCGACGGGAATCAGCAAATTCACAGGAGAGTCCAAACCAGAAACTTGGTTAGACGACTACAGAGTGGCAGTCCAGATCGGCGGCGGACATGACCATGTCGCCATGAAACATCTCCCACTGATGCTCGATGGTTCGGCCCGAGCTTGGCTGAACCAGTTAGCTCCATCAAGCATTTACAGTTGGGTAGATCTATCCCGAGTCTTCATCAGGACCTTTGAGGGTACGTGCAAACGCCCTGCTGGTCTCATAGAGCTTCAGCACTGTGTTCAGAAGCAAAACGAGCCCCTGCACGATTTCATCCAGCGCTGGACAACCCTCTACCACACGGTGGAGAACGTTACAGAACACCAAGCAGTCTGCGCCTTCAAGGCAGGCGTTCGGTACAGAGATCTATACCTGAAGTTTGGTCGGACAGGCAACATCTCCATGAGCAAGATGATGGAGATAGCCGCGCGCTATGCAAATGGCGAAGAGAAGGACCGCATACGTAGCGGCAAGCATAAGTCAGTCGCCGGCGGAGATGGGAGTAACACTCGGAAGCAGAAATAGAAAGCCCAATCCACTCCGCAAGCAGAGGCGGCAGTCATTACAAATGCTAAGTTCAAAGGCAAGGGGAAACAACAGTACACCCCCAAGAAGAAGCAGTCAGGAAATTCCATCCTAGATCAACCGTGTCCGATCCACACGAAGACGGATGAAGAAGGCAATGTCATATTGCCGAAACATACCACTCCGCAGTGTCGCCTCCTGATCCAAGGATTCGGTGAAGGACAACCGAGTGAGAAAGACACCGAGCAAGATGATGAGGACAAGTAGGATCCGTTCCCTCAAGTCCATGCAACGTTAATGATTTTTGCTGATGTAGAAAGCAAAAGTCGACTGAAGCTGGTCAACAGGGAGGTAAACATTGCAACTCCATCCACTCCCACGTTCCTCAAGTGGTCACACACTGCAATCACCTTTGATCAGTCAGACCACCCAGCACACGTACCCACCCCAGGGAGGCAAGCTCTGGTCGTCGACCCAGTGGTGGAAGGTGTTAGGCTGCACAAAGTCCTCATGAACGGCGGCAGCGGCTTGAATATCATGTACGGCGATACTCTCAAGGGGATGGGCATTCCGATGTCCAGGCTTAGCGAGAGCAGTATGCAGTTCCATGGAGTCGTCCTAGGAAGAAAGGCCAAATCACTCGACCAGATTGCGTTGGATGTCGTTTTCGGCTCTGACAAGAACTTCCGCAAAGAGAAGTTAACATTCGAGGTGGTAGACTTCTAGAGTGCATACCATGCCATTCTGGGCCGTCCGGCGTACGTACGTTTCATGGCCCGTCCATGTTACGTATATTTGAAGCTGAAGATGCCTGGTCCCAAATGTGTGATTACTGTCACAGGCAATCGGCAGCGGGCCGAGGAGTGTTTGCAGCAGGGGTCGAGAATTGCAGACCAGCAGATGGTTGTACTCGAGTTGGATGATTACAAGAAGATTGCCGACCCCGCCGACCTGATGCGTTCAAAGAAGCCAGCTTCCGAGTCCGCATTCCAGTCGGCGGGACACACGAAGAAAGTAAGCGTCCACCCGACGGATGCCACCGCTGCCCCAACAAACATCTCCACCACCCTTGATCCAAAATAGGAAGCCGAGCTCATCCAATTGCTCTGTGAGAACTGGGACATTTTTTCATGGAAGCCTGCTGACATGCCAGGTGTACCCAGGGAGTTGGCTGAGCACCGACTGCACGTGGATCCTACCGCTCGGCCCGTCCGAGAACGCCTGCGTCGGTCCGCCGCGCACAAGAGAAAAGCAATCAGAGAGGAGGTAGCTAAACTTCTGGCAGCCAACTTCATCCGCGAGGTACACCACTCCGAGTGGCTCGCTAATGTGGTCATGGGGCCCAAGAAGGACAAGTCTCTCCATATGTGCATCGATTTCAAGCACCTTAATAAGGTCTGTCCGAAAGACCACTTCCTGCTCCCCCGCATTAATCAAATCGTTGATTCGACTGTGGGTTGTGAGCGCTTATCCTTCCTTGATGCCTATTCAGGCTATCATCAGATCCGTCTGTATGGTCCAGATGAATTAAATGCATCTTTCATCACCCCATTCGGGTGCTTTTGTTACATCACTATGCCATTCGGTTTGAAGAATGCAGGAGCAACTTTTATGCGAATGATCCAAAAATGCCTCCTAGACCACATTGGTCGAAATGTGGAGGCATATATGGACGATATCGTAGTCAAGTCACGCAAAGGTTCCAACCTGCTGACTGACTTGGCAGAAACATTCGCCAACCTACGAAGGTGCGATATCAAGCTCAACCCAGCCAAGTGTTCATTTGGCGTTCCCAGCGGGAAGTTACTCGGTTTCTTCGTTTCCGAACGAGGGATCGATGTCAACCCCGAAAAGATCGGGACCATTGTTCAAATGGAGCGACCGGTAAGACTACATGACGTACAAAAGCTCACAGCTTGCCTAGCGGCTTTGAGCGGGTTTATCGCTCGACTCGGCGAGAAGGCGTTACCTCTGTACCGACTCATGAAGAAGTCCGATACCTTCAAGTGGACAGACGAAGCCCAAACCGCATTCGACGACTTCAAAGCCCTGCTTTCCACCCAGCCGGTTCTTACTTCCCCGCTCAGTAAAGAACCCCTTCTTCTGTACATCGCGGCTACAAATCAAGTCGTCAGCACTGTTCTGATAGTCGAACGCGATGAAGAAGGCAAAGCGTACAAGGTTCAACGGCCAGTATATTATGTTTCCGAAGTCCTGACTCCGTCCAAGCAGAGGTATCCCCATTATCAGAAGCTTATTTATGGGATCTACATGACTGCAAAGAAGGTGGCTCATTATTTCCAAGACCACTCGGTATCTGTCATATCTGATGCTCCGTTGTCGGAAATTCTCCACAATCGGGACGCATCAGGCCGAGTGGCAAAGTGGGCAATGGAGATGCTGTACCGCGACATCAAATTCGAAGCCAAGAAAGCTATAAAGTCTCAAGATCTTGCTGACTTCATAGCGGAATGGGTAGAACAACAACAACCGACTCACATCTACTTGGCTCATTGGACCATGTTCTTCGATGGATCAAAGATGTTGAATGGCTCCGGCGCCGGCGTAGTGCTCATATCCCCGAAAGGTGATAAACTCAAGTATGTGTTGCAGATCCATTTTGATTCTTCCAACAACGAAGCGGAGTATGAAGCTCTCCTATATGGGCTGCGCATGGCCATCACACTCGGCGTCCGTCGCCTGATGGTCTATGGCGAGTCAGATCTAGTGGTTAATCAAGTAATGAAGGAGTGGGATGTAAGGAACCCCACCATGACTGCATACTGCAACGCAATAAGGAAGCTCAAAAAGAAGTTCGAAGGTCTGGAACTTCACCATGTTCCCTGACTGAAAAACCAAGCAGCAGATGAATTGGCGAGACTTGGATCCACACGGAGACCTGTCCCAAGTGATGTCTGCCTCGAGCACCTACACCTCCCCTCGGTAAAAGAAGATCCTTTTACAGAAGAACTTGCGCAACCGAAGAGCTCAACAGACCACACTGAAGTCGAGGTTCCCGCTGCAGTTGACCTGGTCATGGAGATTCTAGCTGTCATTCCCGAATGGACTGTGCCTTTCATTGCATACATCCTGAGGCAAGAGTTACCGGAAGACGAGGTGCAAGCTAGGCAGATCGTTCGAAGGTCGAAGTCCTTCACTGTCATTGACGACCAGTTATACAGAGAAAGTGTTTCAGGCGTCCTTCAGCGATGTATCTCTCGTGAGGAAGGACAGTTAATTTTGGAAGAAATCCATTCGGGAACCTGCGGTCATCATGCCTCCTCAAGGGCGATCGTCGCCAAAGCATTCAGAGCTGGTTTCTTCTGGTTGCAGGCGAATGAAATGGCAAAAGATATAGTCGACCATTGCGAGGGTTGTCAGTTCTATTCAAACAAGTCCCACAAGCCAACGTCCGCGCTGAAGACAATTCCCCTTTCTTGGCCATTCACTGTGTGGGGATTGGATACAGTCGGACCATTCAGAACAGGCCAAGGAGGATTCACCCATCTGCTGGTAGCAGTCGACAAATTTACCAAGTGGATTGAAGCCAAGCCAATCAAGAATCTTGATGCCCTTACGGCCATCAAATTTATCAGAGACAACATCGCCAGATACGGGGTTCCACACAGCATAATCACCGACAATGGCACAAACTTTGACTCGGACAGGTTCAAAGGTTTTTCGCAGGCCAAGGTATCCGAGTGGATTTTGCATCCGTTGCGCACCCCCAAACAAACGGACAAGCGGAGCGGGCGAATGGACTCATTCTTCAAGGGTTCAAGCCTCGACTCCTGCGGGAAGTTGGACATGCAGCCGACGCATGGGTCACCGAGCTGCCTTCGGTGCTGTGGGGCCTCCGAACAACTCCGAATAGATCGACAGGGCGATCCCTGTTTTTCCTCGTTTATGGAGCAGAGGCAGTCCTTCCGAGTGACTTGCTTCACAACTCTCCACGAGTCGAACTCTTCTCCGAAGCCGAAGCAGAGCAAGCCAGGCAAGACGGAGTGGACCTTTTAGAAGAGGAGCGCGAGATGGCACTGATCCGTCCAACAATTTATCAACAAGATCTGCGGCGATTTCATGCGCGGCACGTCAGGAGCCGCACGTTCCAAGCAGGCGACCTGGTGCTCCGAGTGGATCAACAGAGACCACACAAGTTGGCTCCCGCCTGGGAAGGACCGTTCATCATTTCTAAGGTGCTAAACAACGGAGCATATCGACTCTACAACCTCAACAGGGAAACGGACGAGCCGCGAGCATGGAATGGAGATCTACTGAAGCGCTTCTACACATAACCGCCGACAGAGACGATGTAAAGAACAAGTATCATCAAAGTAATACAAAACGGATTAATTTCTTGCTGATTCAAAATTCTTCCGCGTTTGCAGACTCCGGTCTAAAAAACTAACTCCGAGTGTGCGCCAAAAGTCACACTCGGAGACTTAGCTGCGACCCAGATTCGCCTAAGTAAATACTCGCTCCGAGTGTGCGCAAAAAGTCACACTCGGGGACTTAGCTGCGACCCAGAGTCGCCTAAGTAAACAACTCGCTCCGAGCGTGCATGAGAAGTCACACTCGGAGACTTAGCTACGACCCAGAGTCGCCTAAGTAAAAACTCGCTCCGAGTGTGTGCTAAAAGTCACACTCGGGGACCTAGCTGCGACCCAGAGTCGCCTAAGTAAACAACTCTCTCCGAGTATGCATGAAAAGTCACACTCGGAGACTTAGCTGCGACCCAGAGTCGCCTAAGTAAAAACTTGCTCCAAGTGTGCACTAAAAGTCACACTCGGGGACTTAGCTGCGACCCAGAGTTGCCTAAGTAAACAACTCGCTCCGAGTGTGCGCTAAAAGTCACACTCGGGAACTTAGCTGCGACCCAGAGTCGCCTAAGTAAACAACTCGCTCCGAGTGTCTGCTAAAAGTCACACTTGGGAACTTAGCTGCGACCTAGAGTCGCCTAAGTGAACAACTTGCTCCGAGTGTGCATTTCGAGTCACACTCGGAGACTTAGCTGCGAACCAGAGTCGCCTAAGTAAGAAGCTTCCTCCGAGTGGACACTCGAGATACACTCGGAGGCTTAGCACACCCTCATTGAGGCTCATGTGGATGTGAACACAACTAACAACTACATGCTCCGCATGCTTGCCATTGGCTTCACCAAGAGACTCACACTCAGATACTTAGCTGCAACCCAGAGTCGCCTAAGTAATAACTTGCTCCGAGTGTGCACCAAAAGTCACACTCAGGGACTTAGCTGCGACTCAGAGTCGCCTAAGTGAACAACTTGCTCCGAGTGTGCACTTCAAGTCACACTCGGAGACTTAGCTGCGAACCAGAGTCGCCTAAGTAAAAAGCTTCCTCCAAGTGGACACTCGAGATACACTCGGAGGCTTAGCAGACCCTCATTGAGGCTCATGTGGATGTGAAGACAACTGACAACTACATGCTCCGCATGATTGCCATTTGCTTCACCAAGAGACACCCAAACAAAAACCACGAGCCAAAATCATGTAAAAAAACTCAGCGAAAAAAGAGCAAAAGATCCGGTTCGAATTCAAATTGGTTCTACGATCAATCGGCTCGGTGTGAATCAAGTTTATCCACACTGAGCCAAGAATGTACCGGCCAACAGCAGTGGCCAAAGTTTAATACAGACTACACTCGGCATACCGAGGTAAATGCGCGTTCAGCATAAAGTTTATCAAGCGTTGCCGAGGCTGGCAGGCTCCACAAAGGTGTCGAGGTCGATTCCATCTGCAATCCGAGTGGCCGTGTCGAGGAAGTCTCCATGAAATCTTCAAATCGAAGCTTCTTTTTGTTGGAGACCTGCAACGTCTTCAGCTTGTCTTCACGGGCTTCCTTGCAGTGCACTCGGACATGAGACAGCGCCACGCCCGCGCCACACCGAGCGGCAGACTTCTTCCATGCCTGCACTCTGCTTGGAATGTCCTCCAGTCGAGTCATGAACCCCTCTATCTCATTCCGGGAGTCATCTTCAGGCCACAACTCCTTGTCAATTCGGCCAACAACTCCTCTCAGGCGACCAATGAAAGGACCCACCCTGTTAAGGCAGGAATTCACTCGGAACATGTCCCGATTAGCTTCATCGCCGAGTGGAACATTCGGTTGCCCAAGCGACCGTTCAATTTCGGCTGTTTCAGCCTCAACGTCCCGACAGAAATCTGCAAAGAAAAATACAGGGAGAAAATAAGCGCGGAATGAACTCCAAAGTCAAAAAGCACTCGGCAAGCAACTTACCACCAAGCAGTGCGACCATCTTCTTCGCCCAGTCGTCGACGTAGTTCTCCTGTGCTCTGCACTGAGTGTTCATTAACTTCAGCTGGCCCATCCATTCGGATCTGTCCTTCTTCATTTTTTCTACCTCGGCTACCAGTGCCTTGTTAGTCTCCCGAGATTCCTCCAAAGATTTTTCTCGTTCAGCGAGAGCCACCTTCATGCCAGCCAGGTCATTCGCAGCTACCTCCAAGTCGGCAGCAAGTTGAGTCTTCTCAACCTTCAGAGCATTATAGGCCGATCCCATTTCACAAGTCTTCTCGCAAAGAGGCACAAAGGGAGGATCAGCCAGATTCAACAAGGAAAAAGTCTCGACAGATATGACAAAACAATCAAAACTCAAGATTCTTCAGACCCCTGCCGATGCAACCAATCGACAGCGGTCTCGGGGACTACACCTAGTGGGTTCACTAAGAGTGACCCCACTGGTATGAAGCTCGAACAGGTCAGTCCCATTGAGATCCATAGCAAACCAACAACACTATGAGATTACTATTACTCGACCCGAGTAACACTACTCTCAGGGACTACACCCAGTGGGTGCACTAGGCGTTCCCCCACTGGTACCATTCGGGCAAATCATCTCTGATCTGTAGAGATTATGGAAAATACATATAAAGACAACTGCGGGCACAAGCACTCGGCAGAAGTCTCGGGGACTACACCCACTGGGTTCACTCGGAGTGAACCCACTGCAAAATCATCCTATTGTATCCGAGTATCTCGCTGAAACCCCCAGTGGGCATCAAGAGGAATGTAAACACTTACTAGCGCACTTACTCGGATATCATCCCGAAGCTCCAAGCTCTTCTTGTACAGAGACGCAATGGAGTCATATGCTCCCTTGGCGTCGCCCACCATCAGCTCCACTTGTACCATGGCGTCCTTGGCGGCTCCTACTTGATCTTCCGGAAGGCGTCGGGCATCATATTGAACAGCCGACGAACCCGGCGTGGCAGAAGGCGCCGTAGGTATCCCGGGCTCCCTGGGCATCCCGACCTCTGCTCCAGTCGGTTCCGCCGTGATGGCCACCGTCTCAGTCGGCGGCACGTTCATGGCGGGATTGGCAGCAGGTTGGATAACCCTAGGGACAGGCACCAAAGCTGGTTCCGACCTCCTTTGGTCGTCGTCGTCCAGATGGATCACCTCCGAAGGAAGCCCGACTGAGCAAAATAAAAATACAAAAAAAGGTCAAGATCAAAGACAGCACTCGCGAAACGGTAATACAACTCTCGGAGTCGTGACAACGAACCTTGCTGGGACGTGGCGGCGTTATCAATGTCCATGGGATCATCATCCCTACGCGGCAGAGAGGTGGCGGAGGTAGCGGCTCTATTGAGTGAAATCCACTTGACGGGCAAACATGAATTCCCAAAAAGAAGAGTCCAATCGGATACTGAAGGAATATGGAAGAGCAAAGATACTTACGCTGAGGCGACCGGAACAACGATCCTCATCCGGGGCAAGGCTTTCCGAGGCTTAGACCCGCTGGGTTTAGCCACCTTGGACGACTGGTTCACGGGTTCGGCAGAAGCACCCCTGGTTCTCTTCACACTCCGAGCACTCGGAGCCACGGGAGGAGCCGGCGGAACAACGGGGTCATGACGGTGCTTGGTTCGGTGTTCTGGTGGTGAGGGTGACGAGCTCTGCTCTTCACTCTCGTCCTCCTCCTCTTCCGTTTCCCCCTCCGTCTCCCTACTGTCAGAGACGTACTCGGCACTATCCGCGCTGCCCTCCATGCTGCCTTCTTCTTCCTCGACCGGGTTCCCATTTGAGACTGCAGAATGCCAGTTCGTCCACTCCTGCACAAAACACAGTCGGCAACGTCAGTCAGCGAGACAAGAAAAGCAATAAAGCTGAGAAGGTTAAGAGCACTCGACGACTTGTACTCACCTCATTCGGAGGAGGATTTTCGGCGCGGAAAGCCTTCACCCGCCGATCTCCCACGGGGTTATCACATGTGCCCGTGATGCTGCGGATCCATGCACTCACGGTCTCCTCGCTCACGTCTTTGGGATGGGACCGAGTGGTATCCGAAGGCCCCGTGTAATGCCACATAGCATGGTCTCGGGCCTGCAGCGGCTGGATGCGTCGACCCAGAAAAGTCTCCAGCGGGTCCATGCCGGTGACTCTCCTCCGGACGACGGCTATCAGCGCGTCGACCAAAGGCTGGATCTGGTTTCTTTCTCCCTTAGAGAGCGCAAGCTTCCTGGGAGGGTCCGGACGGTCTAAACTGAAGGGTGGCAACCCACTCGAAGCATTTGGGCAGGCAATTTCCTGGCAATAGAACCAGGACGATTGCCAGTTCCTAACCGACTCGGATAGTTGAAGGGAGGGATAACTACTCTTTGTTTTCTTCTGAAAGCCTAAACCCCCGCAGAGCTGGAGGATGTGTGTCTTATCATCCGACTGGCTAAGCTTCTTAACAGTTTGAGATCTAGCGGAGAAGACATATTTAAAGAGCCCCCAATGGGGAGGACATCCTATGAAGCACTCATAGAGGGTGATGAATGCGGAAAGATGAGCTATTGCATTCGGCGGAAAGTGATGGAGCTGCGCCCCGAAGTAATTCATGATACCTCGGAAGAAAGGATGTGGAGGCAGGGAGAAACCTCTGGCCACATGGGTGAGCAGCAGAACGCGCTCTCCCTCCTTCGGCGCCGGCTCCATCTCGCCTTCCGGCAACCACCAAGACTTGTTGACGACCATGTCGTGCTCCACCAGCTCCAGCACGTCGTTCTCCCTCACAGTGGAAGAGAGGAAGTCCCCCTGGATCCAGCCCGCCGGCAACGCCCGCTGCCGCCGCTGAGTGGAGGCCGCCCCCTTGTTTTTCTTCTTCTGCGCCTCGAGCTTGCTGGTCTGCCCCTTCGTCATGGCGAGGGCGACGGATCCGCAGAGGAGGAGGGGAAGGAGGTGGCTTGAGGTGTGCAAGGAGTTGCGGGGGACGCGAGATTAATGGGGGGAGGACGAGCAGCGCAACAAGAAGATCCGCCGGGGAGGCTTTAATAGCCCTCCGACTGAGTCACCTACAGGTGGGCCCGTGATCTTATCCTCCCACCGGCTGCAGCAAGATTAGTGGAGAATATCACGACGCGGTAATCGGGGAGGCGAAATCTACTCGATGATGATGTCGTCATCCCCGCTGAGCGTGCGACAACCGAAATTTGAGGATCCCAGAAAATCCGGCGCTGTCAGTATGACCGGTCACGTGGAAAGATTCCGCATAAGCAATCGGTCCCTCACGGTTCGTTTCGCTCGCATATCCACACGGATCACTAGCCACAAAGATAAAATGGATCGAGGCAAACAACGCTAAGATGACCTCAATACAAGTCGGCTCCAAACTCCGGACATCACTTCATCGCTCCAACCTCGACCCATTCGGGGACTAATGATGGGGTTATAGTCCCAGGGTAGGGTCATAGGTCTGCCCTATAGGTCCTACCCAAGGACTACCCTTCATAGAGGACAAGACCCTTAGACAGTTCCGACTGAACTAAAGGCGCCCCCATCATCCAGTCGGCGACGATCCACTCGGAGCATATCTAACGTACCGACTGGAATCCACTCTCTACGTCGTAACTTCCCAGGAGGGCAACGGTCATACGTTTTCATACACCATAACTAGCATTTAAAGCTTACGTTACCAATAACGCCAACGTTTACTCGCCACTACTCCACCCCTGTCCACCAGACCATTATGAAGGGCAGCGCACTCTATATAAGCCGCCCTTCACCACTGGTACAGGGGTTGGCACTTGCTGTAATCCCCTAATACACTCGACACAAAGCTCCCTAGAGCACTAAGACGTAGGGCTTTTACCTCCACCGTAGAGGGGCCTGAACTCATACATCCTCGCTGTAGCTAAGGCTCTGCCCATATACTTTTGTACCCCGTACTTCTACTGTCAGACTTATACCCACGACACCGGTTCTTCATTCATAGAGGTCTCACATCTCTATATCATTGTCATTTTCATAACTGCATGTTCTTAAGATTTTCAAAACTTCTATTCGAATAGCTCTTATCGTCCTGAATCAAACAAGCTTGAGTTTGCTCGATTTGGAATTCGTATCCGAAACTTATGGCAGTTTCACTGGCCAGCGGTAGTACCGCTCTTAGAGCCGTAGTAGTTTTTTACTACCGATCTCTGGCTTGTAGAACCGCTCTTTAGGCGGTAGTACCGCTCTCTGGGCGGTAGTACTACCGCTCCGTCGGACTTTTTATGCACACTTTTGCCTCAGCTGTGTAGGCACAATAATAGTTTTTTACTACCGTGGTTGGTGAACCTAGCGTGTGGTAGTACCACTCCTAGCAGCGGTAGTACAACTCTTCTTGGGCTGTGAGTGGGGGAAACGGTCGGGTTCTTTCCCCTACTATATAAAGGTGGTCTGCATCCCCATTGGATCTTATCCATCTGTTGAGCTTGTGTTCTTCCCTAATTGTTGGACTTCTTAGAGCTTGCTAACTCTCAATCCCTCCAATGATTCTTGCTAGTTCTTGAGGGAAAAGAGAGAGGAGATCTGGATCCACATCTCCACCAATCACTTTCTCCTCTATGTGAGGGGACCCCATTGGATCTTGATCTTGGAGTTCTTTGTGAGCTCCTTGTTCTTCCTCTCATATTTCTCCACAACTTTTCTTGTTGTGGAGGGATATGAGTGTGAGGGACTTGACCACTTTGTGTGTTCTTGCCATTGCATTAGTTGCATCGGTTTGAGTTCTCCACGGTGATATGTGGAAGTCAGAAGTTGAGAAGGTTATTTCCCTTGGGTACTTGGTACCCCTAGAAGCTTGGTGGTGCCTCGGAGCTCAATCATTGTGGTGTAAAGCTCCGGGAAAGCGTCGAGTTTTCCAATTAAGTTGTGGAGATCTCCCCTAGCATTTGTGGTCACCTCGAAGCCATATGCCTTTATGGTGAAGCTTCGTGGTGTTGTTGGGAGCCTCCAATTAAGTTGTGGAGATTGGCCCAACCTTGTCTGTACGGGTTCGGTGACCTCCCTCATGGGTCCCTTAGTGGAATCATAGCATATTGCATTGTGCGAGGGCGTGAGGAGATTACGGTGGCCTTAGTGGCATCTTGGGGAGCATTGTGCCTCTAGAGCGCTCCAAGCGGAGATTAGCATCCGCAAGGGTGTGAACTTCGGGATACATCATCATCTTCACGTGCCTCGGTTATCTCTTACCCGAACCCTTTACTTATGCACTTTACTTTGTGATAGCCATATTGTTTCTTGTCATATATATTTCTATCACTTAGTTGTTTATCTTGCTTAGCATAAGTTGTTGGTGCACATAGGTGAGCCTATTTGTTTTAGGTTTTGTGCTTGACAAATTAAATGTTAGTTTTATTCCGCATTTATTCAAGCTGAAACCGTAATTATTTTAAAGCGCCTATTCACCCGCCCCCCTCTAGGCGACATCCACGTCCTTTCAATGCCAAACTACAAAGATCTCAAGCCAAATGAAGTCATTGGTAGGATTGTTGCTCATGAGATATCCCTCAAGGACAAAGATTAGTTGCACAACATGTCAAGCGGTGCTTACAAAGCTTCATGTGATGCTCCCGCTACTTCGAAGGACAATCTTGTCACTTGTGAAGAGATAAACCCCATGGTTAGAAAATTCAACAAGTTATACAAGAGTAGAGGCAAAGAGAGAAGCTCAAGCTCAATACATGATGAGAAGCGTTCGTCCAGTCGTGTCCGAAACTTCTACAACTGTGGGAAGCCTGGACACTACTCCAATGAGTGCTTGGATCCCTGTAAACGAAGAGAAGACTCACCTCAAAGACGAAGCTCAAGGGATGAGTCACCTCGCAAAGAGAGAATATTGTTATGAACGAAGACACTCACGGAGACGCAAGGAATCGGAGAAGAAAGACAAATACACCAAGAGCAGCTCAAGAATAAAACATCAAGCTCATGTTGGTGAATGGGTTTCTGTCTCAATCCGAGAGAACCTATCACTCCAACTCTGACTATAGTCAAGATGAAGGTATTGCCGACACTTCACTTCTTTCCTCCAACTCCTACGACTTATTTGATTCACCAAGTGAGGGGTTCGGAAACTGCTTCATGGCTAAAGGCCCCAAGGTATCACACCCCGAGTATCTTGATTTTAATAGTGATAAGGATGACTTGTTAGGAAAAGATGACTTTCTCTTTGATAAGACTAGTGATTGCACTGAAAATGAACTTGCTAATTATCATGCTAGTCAAGAGAAATCGAGTGATGATGATAAGAAAGAGATTGAACGACTAACTAAAGAATTAAACACTCTTAAGTTAACTCATGAAACTACTCTAGAAGATCATAGAGATCTTGCAAGAACTCATGAGAAGCTATGCTTCGAGAAGCTCAATTTGGAGCAAGAGCATGAGTTCCTAGTAGCAATCAATGATGATATTCGAAAGAAGAGTTCCTCTTATCTAGCCAAACGATTACTCTTGTCTACTTATGTTCCACAAGTTAAACCTAAGAACACTAGTAACAAAGGAAAGAAAGTTTCTTCATATAGTAACAACAATGCTAAAGCTAAATCTAATGATGTTGTTGGTAGTAGCTCTCTTGATTCCGTTAATGATTCTCTTAGCCAATTTACACTTGAGCAAGAAAACAATTTATTACAAGGGATTATAGAGAGAAGTGTCTTCAAAAGTCTTGACAGAATTAAGCAATTTTAGGAAATTGTGTGCAAGCAAGGAGGACATCGGAAGAAACAAGGTGTTGGCTACTTCAACGTCAATGGAGATGATTGGGAAGAAGTTCCATATCCCATTCCTAAGTTTGTCCCTCAAGAGGATAAGTATGATCCTACTCCTCCTAAAGAAACAAGCTCACAAGATGGCCTTCTACCACAAGACCACAAGGGCAAAAGAAAGCTTTAATGACATTGACTTATTTGAAGAAGAACCCCAAGTCAAGGTAAAGTGGATTCCCATGGACACTACTAGCATTACCTCATCTAGTGCTACCTCAACTCTAAGGATTCCCATCAAGTTGATGTGGATCCCCAAGAGGAAGAACTAGGAAGTTATTGAGGGATGACTTCACCAATGAAATTCACTCTCATTCATTTTGGCAAGAGCAATATGCAATCAACCTCAACCATATGCATTAGGTGAAGGAGTCACATATTCCCTCAAAGGTATGCAAGGAAAAAGGTAATTAATGTATCTTTGGTCATCATCTCATATGTATTTCACTCCATGTCCATAGATGTTATTGCATATATTCTTTGTGCTTTGGGACAAACCCGTGTAGGTGAGAAGAGTATGAAGCAACAAGGATTGCTCCCAACTCAATATGATCTTCATCAACATTGAGAATCCACCACTACTTCACCTACTTGAAGTCTTCTACGAGAAAACCCAAGGTTAGTTTATTACTCTTAGGGGGGATGTCATATCAAGGGGGAGCTTTACTGTAAATCTTGAGTATAAGCATCTCCTAAGGATATGAAAACATTAACGCTCTATATAAAAGTGGTAACCCCACTTGTTCCTAACGACGAATATGACCTATGATCAAGTATTATTACTTGGATCCTAAGTCAATATACTCATATATAGATGGCTTTGCCATCGCCCAAGTGCTTCATAGATGCTAGGATGTTTGTGCATGTTCACCATATTTTGTGTATCATCTTATTGTGTGAGCATGTTGTTCTGCATATTTTTGCTCATTCGAGGACGCCCAATTGTTGGAAATATGCCCTAGAGGCAATAATAAATTGGTTATTATTATATTTCCTTGTTCATGATAATCATTGATTATCCAGGCTAGAATTGTATTGATTGGAAACTCAAATACATGTGTGGATAAATAGACAACACATTGTCCCTAGTGAGCCTCTAGTTGACTAACTCGTTGATCAATGATGGTCAAGGTTTCCTCGCCATAGACAAGTGTTGTCACTTGATAACGGGATCACATCATTAGGAGAATGATGTGATGGAGAAGGCCCAAACTATAACGTATCATATGATCGAGTCAGTTTATTGCTATTGTTTTGTGCATGTCAATGTATCTGTTCCTATGACACAGAGATCATGCAACTCCCGAACACCTAAGGAATACCTTGTGTGTATCAAACGTCGCAACGTAACTAGGTAACTATAAATGTGCTCTATAGGTATCTCCGAAGGTGGCAGTTCGGTTGGCATGGATCAAGACTGGGATTTGTCACTCCATGTGGCGGAGAGGTATCTCTGGACCCACTCGGTAATATAACATCACAACAAGCCTTGAACGCAATGTGACTAAGGAGTTAGTGAGGGGATCTTGTATTACGGAACACGTAAAGAGACTTACCGGTAACTAGATTGAACTAGGTATGGAGATACCGACGATCGAATCTCGGGCAAGTAACATACCAAAGGACAAAGGGAACAACATACGGGACTAACTGAATCCTTGACATAGAGGTTCAACCTATAGTGATCATCGCAGAATATGTGGAGCCAATATGGATATCCAGGACCCTCTATTGGTTATTGACTGGGGAGTGTCTTAGGTCATGTCTGCACACTTAACGTTCGGTGACATTTTCGGTATAGTTGAGTTATAGGTGTTGGTAACCGAAGGTTCTTTGGAGTCCCAGATGAGATCATGGACGTCACGAGGAGCTCCGGAATGGTCCGGAGGTAAATGTTGATATATAGGAAAGTGGTTTTTCAACTTTGGAAAAGTTTGAAGCATTTCCGGGAGTGTACCGAGAGTGACGAATGGGTTCCACGGGTCCACCAAGTGGGCCCACCCACCCCAAAGGATCTCATGGGCTGTGGGAGGACATGGACCAACCTCTAGTGGGCTGGCCGAAGCCCCCAATGAATCCCAAGGCGGATTGGAGGTGGAAAGCAAAGAAACCCAAAGGTGGAAAAGGTCGAAACAGTTTCCAAGTGGAGCGGAGGAATCTCACTCCTAGTAGGATTGGAGTAGGACTTCTCCACCTCCAATTTCGGCCAAACCTTGAGGGTTTGAGGCTGCCTCCTCCCCTCCTATATATACTAGAGGTTTTAGAGGTGAGGGATAACCCTAATTGCCACGTGCTCCCTCTACTTCTCTCTAGATCTGTTTCTCCTCTAGTCTAGTTCGGCGGTGCTTAGGCGAAGCCCTGCTGGATTAGTTCACCACCAGCACCACCACGCCGCCGTGCTGGAGAACTCATCTACCTCTCCGCCTCTATTGCTGGATCAAGAAGGCGGGGATCATCATCGAGCTGTACATGTGCTGAACGCGGAGGTGTCGTCCGTTCGGCACTAGATCGGGATGGATCGTGATGGGATCGCGGGATGGATCGTGATGAGATCGCGGCACGGGCTACGATTTGGATCACGAAGATATTCCACTACATCAACCACGTTATATACGCTTCCGCTTAGCAATCTACAAGGGTATGTAGATTCACTCTCCCCTCTTGTAGATGATCATCACCATGGATAGGTATTGCGTGTGCGTAGGAAATTTTTTGTTTCCCATGCAACGTTCCCTAACAGTGGCATAAAGAGCTAGGTTCATGCGTAGATGATATCTCGAGTAGAACACAAAAGAGTTTGTGGGCGCTGATGGCCAATTTGCTACCCTCCTTAGTCTTTTCTTGATTCGGCGGTATTGTTGGATTGAAGCGGCCCGGACCAACTTTACTCGTACGCTAACGAGAGACCGGTTTCATCGATTGACATGCAACTTGTTGCATAAAAATGACTGGCGGGTGTCTGTTTCTTCAACTTTATTTGAATCGAATTTGACCGAGGCGGTCCTTGGAGAATATTAAATAGCAATTTGCATATCACTGTTGTGGCTTTGCGTAAGTAAGATGCGATCATACTAGATACCCATAGCAGCCTCGTAAAACATGCAACAACAAATTAGAGGACGTCTAACTTGTTTTTGCAGGGTATGCTTGTGATGTGATATATTGGATGTATGAGATGTTCATGTTGTAATAGTTAAATATTGACTTGCACGTTGATGCTACGGAAACCGACAGGAGCCATAGGGTTGTCTTTAAAGTAATGTTTGTGCTTGCGGATCCTTTTACTATGTCGCTTGGTTGTAGCTTTAGTAGTAATAGCATAGATAGCGCGACAACCTCGATGGCGGCACGATGATGGAGATCATGGTGCGGTGCCGGTGACGATGGAGATCATGCCGATGCTTTGGTGATGGAGATCGAGAATCACAAGTTCATGGCCATATCATGTCACTTATGATTTGTATGTGATGTTAATCCTTTTATGCACCTTATTTTGCTTAGAATGACGATAGCATTATAAGGTGATCCCTCACTAAAATGTCAAGATAAACTTGTGTTCTTCTCGACTGTGCAGCATAGCGACAGTTCGTCGTTTCGAGACACCACGTGATGGTCGAGTGTGATCGACTCAAAATTCACATACAACGGGTGCAAAACAGTTGCACACACGGAACACTCGGGTTAAACTTGATGAGCCAAGCATGTACATACATGGCCTCGGAACACAAGAGACCGAAAGGTCGAGCATGAATCATATAGTTGATATGATCATCATGGATATGTTCACCATTGAAGCTAAACTCAACTCACGTGATCATCGGACTTGAGTTAGTGAATTTGGATCATGCGACACTCGAATGACTAGAGGGATGTCAATTTGAGTAGGAGTTCTTAGGTAATATGATTAATTGAACTCGTTATCATGAACATAGTCGAAAGGCCTTCGCAAATTATATTGTGGCTTGCGCAGTACCTCTACTGTTTTTAATATATTCCTAGAGAAAATTTAGTTTAAAGATGATAGTAGCAATTATGCGGACTGGGTCCGTAAATTGAGGATTGTTCTCATTTCTGCGGAGAAGGCTGATGTCCTTAATGCACCACTCGGTGTGCTGAACCTCGAGCGTTCTGTAAATGTTGCGAACATCAGACATACACGTTTTTGATGACTACGTGATAGTTTAGTGTGTAATGCTTAAACGGCTTAGAATTGAGGCACCAAAGACATTTTAAACGTCACGGAACATATGACATGTTCCAAGAGATGAAATTGGAATTTCATGCTCGTGCCCTTGTTAACAGGTATGAGACCTCAGACAAGATTCTTTGTCTACAAAGTAAGGGATAAAAGCTCAATCGTTGTGCATGTGCTCAGATTGTGTGAGTGCTACAATTGTTTGAATCGAGTGGGAGTTGATCTTCCACATGAATAGTGATGGTTCTCCAAAGTCACTGCCACCAAGCTACTAGAGCTTCGTGATGAACTATCATGTATGAAGGATAGATATGATGATCCTTGAGCTATTCACGATGTTTGACACCACGAAAGTAGAAATCAAGTAGGAGCATCAATTGTTGATGGTTAGTAAAATCACTAGTTTCAAGAAGGGCAAGGGCAAGAAGGGATACTTCATGAAACGGCAAACCAGTTGCTTCTCTAGTGAAGAAACCCAATGTTGAACCAAAACCCGAGACTAAGTGCTTTTGTTATGAGGGGAACGGTCACTGACGTGGAACTACCCTAGATACTTGGTAGATGAGAAGGTTGGCAAAGTCGACAAAAGTATATTGGATATACGTGATATTGATGTGTACCTTACTAGTAATCCTAGTAGCACCAGGGTATTAGATACCGGTTCAGCTGCTAAGTGTTAGTAACTCGAAATTATAGCTACGGATTAAACGGATACTAGCAATGGTGAGGTGACGATGTGTGTTGGAAGTAATTTCAAGGTTGATGTGATCAACATCGCACCTCCCTCTACCATCGGGATTAGTGTTAAACCTAATAATTGTTATTTCATGTTTGCATGGAGCATAGACATGATTAGATTATGTTGATTTCAATATGGTTATTCATTTAAAGAGAATGATGGTTACTCTGTTTATCTGAATAATACCTTCAATGGTCTTGTGATGACCCACAAGTATAGGGGATCTATCGTAGTCCTTTCGATAAGTAAGAGTGTCGAACCCAACGAGGAGAAGAAGGATCTCACAAGTGGTTTTCAGCAAGGTAATCTATGCAAGCATTGAAATTATCGGTAACAGATAGTTGTGTGACAAGGTGATTCGTAGCAAGTAGAAAGTAGAAAAAGTAACAACGGTGTAGCAAAGTGGCCCAATCCCTTTTGTAGCAAGGGAAAAGCCTGGACAAACTCTTATAGGAGGCAAAGCGCTCTCGAGGACACATGGTAATTTCTATCAAGATAGTTTTCATCATGTTCATATGATTCGCGTTCGCTACTTTCACTACTGGAATCTGCTGGTTTGCCGACAGCCAGAGCTGACGGCAAAGAACAGTTTAACTGATGGCAAAGGCTTTGCCGTCAGTGTGCTGTCGGCAAAGGTACCGGCCAAGATTTTATCGGCAATCACCTTGTTTGCCGACACCCGGAGCTCGACAGACGGCAAAGACTTTGCCATCAACTTTCTGGCACGGGCTGACGGCAAAGAGCAGTGGCGGCAACGGCGCAGGCCGAGCTCCGTTAGAAGGTTAGCGACAGGCTTTGCCCACAGCCGTAGAAAAGCTGACCGCAAAGCCTCCCCTCTTTGCCCACAGCCGTAGCAGAGCTGACGGCAAAGCCGAAACCCCTGGATCCCCTTGGCCGCCTCTTTGCCGACAGCTGGAGCCCATCTGACGGCAAAGCCTACCCCTGGGTCCCCTTGGCTGCCTCTTTGCCGACAGCTGGAGCCCAGCTGACGGCAAAGCCGAAACTTTCCAATTCCCAGAGTTGCCAGAATACACAGGCTGCCGCCACGTGTCTTCTTTGCCGTCAGTCCACCGACGGCAAAGCCTTTGCCGTCAGTAAGCTCTAGGCAAAGACCCTCTCTGCTTTTTTTTCATATTTGTTTTCTGTTAATTCCCTGCATTTGCAAAACATAGATACAAACAACAACATATATATATATTGAATTTGCCCCTAAACAGCACCACAAGTGCATCACAAAGTGCAAACAGCACAACACAAGTGCAAACAACACGAATATATGTCATTAAAGTGCAAACAAGATCACAAAGTATTACAAAGCATCACAAGTGCATCCACAAATACAATTGCATTACAAAGTTCGTCTAGGACTACAGAAGTGCATTACAAAGTCTCGAGCATCCATCCATATGCCATGCTGCTTCATCAAAATCTGCATAATGAGAAATAATTTAGAAGAAGAATACAATAAGAAAGAAGTTATCTAAATTAAGTTAGAAGAAGAAGTGGAAGAAGAAGAAGAAGAAGAACAAGAAGAAGTGGAAGAAGTGGAAGAAGAAGAAGAAGAAGATAGATAAAAAGAAAGAAGAGAAGTTATCTTTTTCTCCTCTTTCTTCTTCTCTTATTTCTTCATCTCTTGTTTGTTCTTCTCTTCTGGTTTCTTTTAAAACTTTCTAAACTAATTATGTCATTTTTGAGCTCTAATATCAACTAGAATTTACTAAGCTAACTAAACCATGGCTAATATCAACTGGAATTTACTAAGCTAACTAAAGCCTGGCATAATCTAAGTTGATCTAAACAATAAGAAGAATAAGAAGGAGAGGAATAACTTACCGAATGCCTAGAAACGAAGGAGAAGCTGCATCTCTGTTGGTCGCTGGGTTGCTAGGGCTCTCACCAGGAGAAGTAAAGGGATTGTGGGATTCAACTCTTGAATGATGCTGCAACAAGGCAAGAGTTAAAATATGTGGTTAGCACGGCGACAAACAATGGTATAAGACCGTGCAAGGTTTGTCATTGAAAGGGAACTCACCGTTCCCACCGGAGAAGGCATTGGCGAAGGGGGCGGCAAACCTTGCTTCTCACACATAGCCTGCAAATTAGTTTTCGAGGAGTCAAAGAAATAGCCTTGTTGCGTCTCACACATAGCCTTGCTTCTCACACAACTGACTTACCGCAACGAAGTCGTGCATGGCCTTCGCATGGGCATTATTGCGTGCCCTCTCCTTGTCAAGCAACCTCTGCGTATTCCGGTCCCTCTCCTCCAACAAGAGCCTGGTGGCCTCCCTCTCCTTCATAAGTGCGGCCTACAACCACTCAAAAGGAATTTTCATCATCCATACAGGGACAAAAGAACGAAAGAAGTAATGAAGAAAACTAACCTCGATGGCAAGATCAACTGGCCTCGCGCGTTGCCGCATTGCAGGAGCGGAGCTCGTTTGCCTCGACTTGATCTGAGATTGAGTCTCAGTGATAGGGACGAAGCCATCACACATGGCCAGCGTGCCATGACTCTTACCGCCACCAGAGATGATTAACGCCTCTGGATCGATAGGATTCTGGCTCGGGTCAAAGTCAGGCCCGCGCAGCTGTTTAACCACCTCAGAATAAGACATCATCTTGTTGTAGGCGGACAGGCTTGTGTACGCCGACGGCCCGTCCCCCTCAGAATATGCCTTCGCTGTCTTGTACGAGCCCTTATGGGCCATGCTAAACGCGGCGTATTCCTCAGGCTTGGGCTGGTTATTGTGTTTGGCCTACACGAAAGGACAAAGAATTAGTACATCAAAAATCATGAACGAACGAATTATTGATGAAACAAAACAAGGCACACATACCCATTTTTGGCGTATTGCTTGATGTTGGCATTGCCTTGGTGGTGTGGCACACCAACCAATTGGGCAAGACGGTCCTTGGCCATAGTGTGGGTGCTCAACCAAGCCTCTGTGCACCACCTGTCCGCTATCATCTCCCAACAATCCATCTTATCGGCCAACCATCTCGGGGGCACCTATGAATGTATGTTAATGAAGAATGAAACTAAGTATTATAACTAAATAGACCTAACTAGCCCTAAGAATTGATCTTTGGAATGTACATACCTCCATGTACTCCGTCTTATCAAGGAAAATCTTTCGACATTCAGTCTTTGTCTTCGGCTCTCCTTGCTTGGCGTACCAATCTCGAACAGCCTGAACACGCAGCTCGTGCCTCGTGTTATTCAATAAACTCTTGCACTCTTTCACGAGGTTCTTCTTGGCCGCCTCCTCCGTCCCCTCCTCGACCCTAAAGTAACTCTGCAATTATGCCAAATAGATGCACAGATGAATAGTGAAATGATTTGGAAGGAAATAACAATATATAACATTGTATACTTTTTATTGGGTAAAATAATAGTTACCCAAAAATCAGCCAACACCTTGTCGGCCACGCTCACGCAAACAACACCATTGACATGTGTGTTTTCCGGGAGCAGAGCGGCTTGGTAGTGCTCCCACTTGAGTCCTGGCTCGGGAACCATACCCTCACCGGGCAACTGCACTATCCCGGGGAAGTGCTCCCTAAGTAAAGCACCAAGGAGGCAGTTTGGATTCCGGGTATTCTGCGGGTAATCCCACCCCCTACATAATGATAAGGCAAAGACATTAGCTACTTGGTGAAATATAATGATATAAGGTACACAATATATATCAACTTACTTCTCACCATTTGGCTTAATTAACGGCCTGTGCTGCAAGTCCAATCGGTCTGGAACTCGTGTCATACCACGTTGGTAGACCGACTTGCTGGCAGCCCCCTCAGCCTCTGCCTCAGCCCCCTCCGCCTCAGCCTCCGCCTCAGCACCCTCCGCCTCAGCACCCTCCGCCTCAGCCCCCTCTGCCTCAGCCTCCGCCTCAGCCCCCTGCATCGGTGTCTGCTCCTGGACGGTAGGATCCCGCACCGGTGACACCCTCGTCTGCAAGGGTGAAGTGGCTGAGACAGAAGTAGCCGAGGGTGGTGGCGACTGCCTCCTGTCATGCAGCCTCCCTCTCCCACGACCACGTCCTCTGCCTCTCTTCTTTCCTACGCCTCTCCCACGGGGCTCCTCGGCAAAGCTCTGCAACAAAGTTCTCCGCAGCTGCCCAGGTGCTATCCTCAACTTATCCCCGCCTGCCATGTCTCACCACCTGTAACGATAAATAGTTAAATAATTAGTACAAATTCAAGGACAATAATTAAATGAACAATAATAAATACATGAATAATTCAACTAATAATTGAATAATTAAACAACAATATTTGGATGCATACAAAGTACTAATAGTCTGGATCATCTGTCTCTTCTCCATGGTCAATTGAAGCAAAATCATCATCAGTATCACACGTGTCGTCATGACTGATATCGTCATCAGGTTCAGGGACATCATGTGGAAGGCCTTTTTGTAACCGATCAAGCATTGATAGCTCAACGGCATTGGTAACTTCTTCTACTTCCACTTCTTCCTCATCATCACGTGAGTCTTGTTCCTCCGTGTTCAGGGTGGACGTAGAGCAGTTTCGGGTATGACGTCTGACACCACGTGATTCTTGGAAAAATTCTGCATCATATGTTATTGGGTCAATTTGAGGTTCATAATCGTCTTCATTTGGGGGAGGCGGTCTAAGATGTGGCGGCACGTCGAACACGACATACCAACCTTCTAGGTTCATAACACTTTGATGACAGTATGGCAGATAGAAAACTTGGGTGGCCTGTTGAGCCACAATATAGACATCGGCACCGCTTAACTGCGTGTCTTGTCGAATTTCGACAATCCCAAGATGTTCATGAGTCCGTCTTGTCTTAGTAGGATCGAACCAATGACATTTGAACACAACAACGTTCGGAGGATTTTCACCATAATTATGAAGTTCGTAGACTTCTTCAAGTCTTCCATAATACTCGACACCTCCCTCGCCTATAGCAGAGACACCGGAATTGTTTGTTTTTCGACCGGGCATTGAAAGCTCTTTGCTAGCAGTGCGAAAGCGATACCCATTGATGTCGTACTTCTGAAATGTACGGACTTTAAAGTCAAAACCATTAGCTATTTGTCTCAATTCATCGTCGACTTGCTCATCTGAATTAGCCTAGAAGTTAAGAAAATATAGAGTTTGGTGTGTTACTCATGAGTAATAGCAACAAAGGAAATCACTTATCATATATAAGGGAGGTACCGTTTTTTTGAACCAAGAGATGAAACCGGGATAGCCGCCTCCTGTCTTTTCAAGAAGTTCATACTCGAGAATGGATTCTTTTTCGATTGCAACACCATTCGAGAATTGTTCGACGTATCGACTGTATCAATTAATAATAGTTGTTAGACACAAAACTTGTTAAAAGTTGCGAAACAATGTACAGAGCACTTACTCGATGTATGGCCGAACTTCTGTTAAATTGTTCAATATATACATCGTTAGTGTGTGCCCCTCCTCGACGCACAGCAACTTTGGTTTTCCCACACGAGAAGGTGCGAGCTTCCCTTTGAAAAGGCTGAGATTGGATACACGTCGTTTGGGGTCGCCCAGATTGTACCGAGGCTTTGGATTATGCAAGCTGTGCATAGTGGCATCATAGTGTGCTGTTATGAAGTTTGCCTCCTCCTCGGTAATGAACGCCTCAGCCATCGATGCTTCAATTCTACGTTTATTTTTACATTTTCCTCGAAGTGTCTTCTGCATTCTTTCAGTTGTGTAGCACCAACGATTTTGCACAGGGCCACCCAATCTTGCCTCGGTTGGGAGATGCAAAATCATGTGTTGCATCGGATTAAGGAAGCCCGGTGGAAAAATCTTCTCTAACTTGCAGAGCAACTCAGGCGCAAACTCTTCCATGTCATCTATCAAGGCACGCGACAAATCATTAGCACAAAGAACACGGAAGAAATAGCTCAACTCGGCCAATACTAGCCATTCAGCCTCGGGGATATATCCACGCAACATCACCGGCATTATCCGCTCAAGCCATATGTGCCAATCATGACTCTTGAGCCCAAAATTTTTCATTTTTTCAATGCTCGCTCCCCTCGCTAGATTCGCAGCATACGCATCGGGGAACAACAACTTTTTTTGCACCCACAAGAGGATTTCCCTTATTGCTCCCTTCTCAAGATTGTACCAGGCAGGTGGTTTGGACCAATTTTTTCTTCCTTTCGGTTCTCGCATGTTTAGTGATGGCCTATCACACAGAGTCTCCTGGTCAACTCTAGCCTTTGTATTATCTTTGCCCTTATCAGTGCCGAAAAATGTGCCAAGAAGGTCCTGGGCGATATTCTTTTCTGTGTGCATCATGTCAATGTTGTGTGGAAGTAAGAGGTCTTCGAAGTAGGGGATATCCCAGATGCATGGCTTGTGGGTCCAGGCGTGTTCCTCATTATAACCCAAGAAATACCCTAGACGGTTTGGATCAGGCTCCATAGATTTTAACTGTTCATTAATTTGTGCCCCCGTCAACGCAGGTGGTGCAGAGTGTTTGACAACTTTACCTTTCATGAAATTATTCTTGTCTTTTCTGAATGGATGGTCCATAGGCAAGAACTGTCTATGCAAGTCAAAGCAGGAATACTTCCCACCCGCCGGCAACCAATGAAACTTAAGAGCTGCCTTGCATTGTGGGCATGGGAACCTTCCATGGACACACCAGGCAACAAAAAGCGCAAATGCTGGCAGATCATGCAACGAGTATTGGTACCAAATATACATTTGAAAGTTCTCTTTCTTAGCTGCGTCGTATGTGTTGACCCCATTCACCCAAGCTTCTTTCAAGTCATCCATGAGCGGTTGCATGTACACACTCATATTCTTCCCCGGGTATTTTGGCCCTAGAACTATCAACGTCAGAAATATGTGCTTTCTTTGCATAATGGATGATGGTGGAAGATTGAGGGGAATGAAAAATACACTCCAGCAACTATATTGGGTAGCCGTCATACCAAAAGGATTGAACCCATCGAGGCTGATGGCGATTCGACAATTCCTTGGTTCTTTAGATTTTTCCTTATGTATACTATCGAATGCCTTCCATGCGTCACCATCTGAAGGGTGTACCAACATCAGAACTCCGTGTTCATCTAATTCTTTCCTAATTCCATGTTTGTGCCATGTCATCTGTTTTGCTGTTTCTTCGAGCATGTAAAGTCGTTGAAGTCTTGGTAGGATCGGCAGATACCGTAGAACACTCACGGGGATTTTGCTCTGCTTCTTCTCACCTTCACCGTTTTCTACCTCAACATATCTGGAGGACTTGCAAAATGGACAATATGTTTCGTCCGCATACTCTTTCCTAAATAAGGCACATCCCTTCTCACAAGCATGTATCTGCTCATACGACATCTTGAGTGCACTAAGGATTTTGTCTGACTCATATAGGTTTGAAGGCATAATATGACCTTCTGGTAGAAAGCGCCCAAATAGGGTCATCACTGAGTCAAACAGATCTCTTCCAATGTTGAACTGGGCTTTGAGAGCCATTACTTGTGCGATGGCATCTAGCTGAGAAATCTTAGTGTGCTCGTGAAGAGGACGTTTTGAAGACTCCAACATGGCATAGAAGGCTTTCGCGGATTCCTCCATCTCTTCGTCCTTGTTCCGAGCATCATCAAAGTCATTAACCATATCTTCAATCCCTGTACCATGATCATCGGTGCGCTGACGCAACACCTCGTCTCTGTTACTTTGGGCCGACTCACCATGAAATGTCCACAAGGTATAGCCGGGAGTAAAACCACGCATCTGCAGGTGTTTACCTATTACATCCTTTGTATGTCGCGAATGATTCTTGCACTTAGTGCAGGGGCACCATGTTTTTGGCTGGCCTTTAGAAAACGCCGTTTCCACGAATTCATAGGTTTTGCTCAACCATTCATCGGTCATATCTCTCTGACTATGGTGACCGGTGTACATCCATTCACGATCAGTCATTCTGGCAAGCTAGCTACATAGTATCTACATATAAAACAATATAAATTATCAATTCATCAAGTATGTTAAATTAATTATGGCCATTTTTTAATCATGGTTAATACATTGGGATGCACGGCATGCACACCTACCAGCTACTAGGTAAAGATGGGTCCTAATCCCACCCGAGTATGTGTAGCTTGGGTCATTTCCCACTGCTCTGCTCCCGACCCAACGCAAAATTTCGGCAGCACCTCCCCACTGTTCTCCTGATACACGTCTCGGCAACTAACCGAGAGGATGTGTACAACAAGGAGGAGCTGTCGAAACTCTGCATGGGATCCGGAGCAAAGCGTGGGAAACGACCCAATCTACACATACCCGGGCTGTCCATGGATAACGTTGGACAATTCGAAAGAATCACCGTTATAAATATGCAAATGCATGCATATTTATGACAGGAACCCTTTCGAACGGGAGACGTATATTGGTTACGCAACACCTTTGCATTTTAATACTAAAAATACCTAGCTAGATAGTGTCATCAGCACGAAGGCCGGAACAGAGCAAAATAAAGGGGGTGGAGGAGGAGTTAACAAATGTGCTCACTTTCAAAAACCAATCCCTCGCGAAGAAGCTACTGCACATTTAAATGCACTCAATCAACACAAAGACGCACTCGTGGTAATTAAGCTAACTAATACTAACATCTATTATTAATAATTTATTATTCAAGTTTTGTTACTCTCCTCTTCTTCTATTTCTTTTCTTCTTATTATTTTCTTTCTATTGCACTTATTAACTAATACTAACTAATGCTAACTAATACTAACTAATGCTAACTAATACTAACTAATGCTAACTAATACTAACTAAAGCTAATACTAACTAATGCTAACTAATACTAATACTTACATGTACTAACATGTATTGCTAACTAAATCTAACTAAAGCTAATACTAGCTAATGCTAACTAATACTAATACTTACATGTACTAACATGTATTGCTAACTAAATCTAACTAAAAATTTAACTAAAGCTAATACTAACTAATGCTAACTAATACTAATACTTACATGTACTAACATGTATTGCTAACTAAATCTAATTAAAAATCTAACTAAAGCTAATACTAACTAATGCTAACTAATACTAATACTTACATGTACTAACATGTATTGCTAACTAAATCTAACTAAAAACCTATCTAAAGCTAATACTAACTAATGCTAACTAATACTAACTAATACTAATACTTACATGTACTAACATGTATTGCTAACTAAATCTAACTAAAAATCTAACTAAAGCTAATACTAACTAATGCTAACTAAGGCTTCCATTTCAAACGTTTCATAGGATCTAAGAGGCCCTAACATAGAAAAAATAAACAAAAAAAACAAAAAAAGGGGGAGCAGGAGCTCACCGGCGAGTCCACCGACGGCTGGCGCGAGGCGGCGGTGGGGCGGGGCGGGTCGGGAAAGCAGGGTGGGAGAGGTACGTGAGAGAGAGAAGAGGACGTGGCACGAGGGGATAAGGCATTAGTCTTTGCCCTCAGCCAGCTGTCGGCAAAGGCAGCTGTTAGTCTTTGCCCTCAGCTGGCTGTCGGCAAAGACGGCCCCCGTTAAGCACTGGTCGAGGCGGCGACCGGGTTATCCCCCTATGCCGTCAGCCTTCCTATGTCGACAGCTTTTTTGTCCTTTGCCGTCAGCTGGCTACCGGCTTAGATAAAGCGGACGGCATAGATTTTCTTTGCCGTCAGCCCCTCCTATGCTGTCAGCATCTATTTTGGCTGAGGGCAAAGTCTCTTTGCTGTCAGCCCCGGGAAATTGCTGACGGCAAAGCTTAAAGCTGTCGGCAAATTATGTTTTTCCAGTAGTGTTTGATAGTTTGATATGCGGGTGGACAAACGCTTGGTTACTGCCCTTACTTGGACAAGCATCCCACTTATGATTAACCCCTCTCGCAAGCATCCGCAACTACGAAAGAAGAATTAAGACAAAGTCTAACCATAGCATTAAACTAGTGGATCCAAACCAGCCCCTTACGAAGCAACGCATAAACTAGGGTTTAAGCTTATGTCACTCTAGCAACCCATCATCTACTTACTACTTCCAATGCCTTCCTCTAGGCCCAAATAATGGTGAAGTTTTATGTAGTCAACGTTCACATAACACCACTAGAGGAAAAACAACACACAACACATCAAAATATCGAACGAATACCAAATTCACATGACTACTTATAGCATGATTATCCCATGTCCTCGGGAACAAAAGTGACTACTCACAAAGCATAATCATATTCATGACCAGAGAGGTAATGAGTAGCATCAAAGATCTGAACATATAATCTTCCACCAAGTAATCCAACTAGCATCAACAACAAAGAGTAATTAACACTACTAGCAACCTTCAGGTACCAATCGGAGTCGCGAGACGGAGATTGGTTACAATAGATGAACTAGGATTTGGAGATGAGATGGTGCTGATGAAGATGTTCATGGTGACGAGTCCTCTACGATGAGAGGAGTGTGGGCGATGACGATGGCGATGATTTCCCCCTCTGGGAGGGAAGTTTCCCTGGTAGGATCGTCCTGCCGGAGCTCTAGATTGGTTCTGCTCAAGTTCCGCCTCGTGGTGGCGGCGAATCCTCCGAAAAGCCTCCTCCTTATTTTTTCTGGAACGAAACCCTTCTTGTAGCAAAAGAGGGGGCAGAGGGCCAGGTGGGTGCCCACAAGCCCCCTAGGCGCGGCCAGGCGGGCGCGCCTAGCAGGCTTGTGGCCTCCTGCTAGCTCCCCTCTGGTATTTCTTCGTCCTAGTATTTTTTATAAATTCCAAAATAAATCCTCGTTGTTTTCACGGCTTTTGGAGTTGCATAGAAATGTATCTCAAACTTGCTCCTTTTTTCAGGCCAGAATTCCAGCTGCCGACATTCTCCCTCTTCATGTAAACCTTGCAAAATTAGAGAGAAAAGGCATGAGTATTGTAGTGTGAAGTGTAATAACAGCCCATAAAGCGATAAATATCAACATGAAAGCATGATGCAAAATGGACGTATCAACTCCCCAAAGCTTAGACCTTGCTTGTCCTCAAGCGGAAGCCGTGATCAATAAATATGCCCACATGTTTAGAGAGAGATGTGTCGACAAAACAAGATACGGACATGTAGGCATCATGATCAAAATTAGAATAGAAATACCAACATATAATCTCTCATGCTAAAGTGATAATTCCTTCACAGAGTAAAGTATGGATCAAGAACCTTACCGAGAATTAACAACCGATAGCCTTTAGTCATTGAAGCAATTGCAATTTATCATAACATCGGAAAGAGTCAAATAAGAGCTTGTAAAGCAAATCCACATACTCAATCATCTTTTCATTTTCTACAATTGCTACAACTCACATGGTACTCATGAGATCAAAATTTCAGTTGGACACAGAGAAAGATAGGGGCTTATAGTTTTGCCTCCCAACTACTTACCTCAAGGGTAATGTCAACAGTAATAGTTCATGAATACTTACTTCCAAGTTGACATATGAATATAAATCTTTCCCTAGCATATGAAGTTAGCCAAGATAAAGGCGGAATAAGGAATTGGTGTAGATCACCATGACTCTTTCAAGGGCAAAAAGTAAAGGTACAAGATAGCCCCTTCGCAGAGGGAAGCAGAGGTTGTCATGCGCTTTTGAGGTTTGGATGTGTGTCCTCTTAGTGTGAAGGAACGTCACTTTATATTGCCTCCTGTGATAAAGAACTTTATTATGCAGTCTGTCGCTTTTATGTCTTCCTCATCACAGGTTCATACAAATTTTATTTTCCACATACTAATAGATCATACATATTTAGGGAGCAATTTTTATTGCTTGCACCGATGACAACTTACTTGAGGGATTTTATTCAATCCATAGGTAGGTATGGTGGACTCTCATGGCCAAACTGGCTTGAGGGTTTATGGATGCACAAGTAGTATCTCTACTTGGTGCGGGAGTTTTGGATGATATGGGGTGGAAGCAATCGTCACATGCTAAGGGATCTCTAGTTATAGAACCAAGCAAACATAATTCATTATGTTGTCTTCCTTGTCCAACATCTACTTCTAAGAATGCAATAGTTTATTGAGTGTTCACAGTCATAGATGGTGCCCAAGATGATATATTTATATGTGAACCTCTCTTTCTTTATTACTTCCTATTAATTGCAGCAATGACCAAGGTCTACGTTTGTCCACCCACAACAAGTTTCAATCAACATTCTTTTTATTATATGACTCACCAACGTTTCCATCACTTCCCATAAGATCATTACACGATCTTTCATGATTTTGTTCTGTTATCATTCTTTTATTTTGATCATGGCATGAAGCAAGGCCCTTAACTAAAACACTCCTTATTATATGACTCACGAACTCGAATACATTGGGGGTGAAACAAAGAAAAACTCAAGCCTAAAACACTAAGAACTTTATTCTACTAGAGGAAGATAAAACCAAAAAGGATCGAACTAAGAAAAGGTAAAGGCAAAAGATGTGATGGTGATACGATTCCGGAGCAACTCCCCCAAGCTTGGCACAAGCCAAGGGGATTGCCCATACCCATGCTTAGTTGTCTTCCTTTGGAGGTGATGGTGGTGGAGTTGTTGCAACCTGGGTTTGATCCTCCCTCTAACAAGGCATAGGTGCTCCATCATGGAAAGATGATCGAGTCTCCGGTATCCTCAAATCTACAGCCAACTGTATTGATTTAAATCTATACTCATACTCACAGTTTTGGTTCTGCAGGTCATAGATCTGGGCTTGGAGGTGATCAATACTGTCATAGAGCCTGGAGAGGTGTTTCCCGATGTCATTGGCATCGATATTGTGCTTGTTGGTGAACTCCGTGATCATCATGTGGTTGGTGTTGAGTCCGCGTTCCACCATCCCTTGGCACTTGAAGACTTGTTGCTCCATTGCTCCGAGCCTCGCCTCCATGCTTCCGGTCTTCTTGGGCCCCTCAACATCACGGATGTGCAGCACCCCCTCACGCATCTCGATAGATTGAGGGTGTTGCAGCACTCCCGCGAGGTAGGGATTGATGACCTTCTCGAAGAACTTATCCTTCAGAGATTTTGGGGACGCCATAGCGATCTAGATCTGTCTGCACAACAGCTCAAAACAAAAAGAGAGGAAATTTACGCGATACGAGGGTCAGACCTTTCGGGAGAATATATAATGATTTTTTCCGACTAGAAGGAGTACTCCGCAAGAAAACGGAGTCCGGGAGGCACACGAGGTGGTCACAAGCCCCCCATGCGCGGCCACAGGGGTGGCCCGTGCCTGGCAGGCTTGTCGCCTCCTCGTGCGCTTTCCGGACAACTTCAAATTTTTCTATTTTTTTTTAAATTCCAAAACGGAGAAAAATTCCTACTGGAAAAGTTTTGGAGTCGATTTACTTACAGAATCACATACCTCTTCGTTTTTGGAGACTGAAACAGGCTGATAAATATCCCTTATGTACTCCTCCGGAGTTATTGTATTGATAACATTGCTTTGAACATTTACGGGAGTACCTGAGATATAATGTTTGATTCTTTGCCCATTTACCACTCTCGGAAAATTACCATCCGTGTTGTTGATCTTGATGGCACCAGAACGATATACTTCCTGAACAATGTAAGGACCTTCCCATTTAGAGAGAAGCTTGCCTGCAAAAAATCTTAAACGAGAACTATATAGCAAGACATAATCACCTACATTGAACTCATGTTTTGTATCCTTTTATCATGCCACCTCTTAACTTTTTCCTTGAACAACTTGGCATGTTCATATGCCCGGGCTCTCCATTCATCATGTGAGCTAATATCAAATAACCTCTTCTCACCAGCAAGTTTGAAATCAAAGTTGAGCTCTATGATTGCCCAACAAGCCTTATGCTCTAGCTCAAGAGGTAAATGACATGCTTTACCGTAAACCATTGTGTACGGAAACATGCCCATGGGAATCTTATAAGAAGTTCTATAAGCCCACGGTTCATCATCGAGCTTCTTAGACCAATTATTTCTAGACCTATTGACAGTCTTCTGCAGAATTAGTTTAATCTCTCTATTGCTTAGCTGTACTTGACCACTGGACTGAGGATGATAGGGAGATGCAACTCTATGGTTGACATCATACTTAGCAAGCATTTTACGGAAAGCACCATGAATGAAATGTGAACCACCATCAGTCATTAGATATCTAGGGACTCCAAATCTAGGGAAAATAACTTCTTTAAGCATCCTGATAGAAGTGTTGCGATCGACACTACTAGTTGGGATAACTTCTACCTACTTAGTAACGTAATCAACAGCAACTAGGATGTGAGTATACCCGTTGGATTTCGGAAAAGGTCCCATATAATCAAAGCCCCAAACATCAAATGGTTCAATGACAAGTGAATAATTCATAGGAATTTCCTGACATCTACTGATATTACCTATTCTTTGACATTCGTCACAAGACAAGACAAACTTACGGGGCATCCTTGAAGAGAGTGGGCCAATAGAAACCTGATTGCAATACCTTGTGTGCAGTTCTATCTCCCGCATGGTGTCCTCCGTAAGCCTCAGAGTGACACTTCTGTAGTATCTATCCCTGTTCATGTTTAGGTACACAACGTCTAATAACACCATCTACTCCTTCCTTACAAAGGTGAGGATCATCCCAAAAGTAATGTCTCAAATCAAAGAAGAATTTCTTCTTTTGCTGGTATGTGAAACTAGGTGGTATTTATTTGGCAACGATATAGTTTGCATAATCAGCATACCATGGTGTACTACATGAAGTATTGATGACATTCAATTGCTCATGAGGAAAGCTATCATCAATGGGTTGTGGGTCATTAAGAACATTCTCCAACCTAGACAAGTTATATGCTACTGGGTTATCATCACCCTTTATGTCGACAACATGCAAATCAAATTCTTGTAGAAAGAGAACCCATCTGATAAGTCTAGGTTTAGCGTCTTTCTTTTCCATGAGGTACTTAATAGTAGCGTGATTAGTGTGAATAGTGACTTTGGAATCAACTATGTAAGATCTGAACTTTCCACATGCAAACACGACTACTAAAAATTCCTTTTCCGTAGTAGCATAGTTTCTTTGGGTACTGTCTAGAGTTTTACTAGCATAGTGAATAACATTCAACTTCTTATCAACTCTTTACCCTAGGACAGCACCAACAACATAATCACTAGCATCACACATGATTTCAATCAGGTGGTTGAACAATAGGTGCAGTTATCAAAGCCTTCTTAAGTATTTTGAAGGCTTCCTCACAATCATCATCAAAAACAAAAGGAATATCCTTTTGCAAGAGATTGGTAAGAGGCCTAGAAATCTTAGAGAAGTCTTTAATGAACCTTCTATAGAAACCAGCATGACCAAGGAAACTTCTTATACCTTTGATATATGTGGGGCATGGCATCTTCTCGATTGCATCAACCTTAGCCTTATCGGCTTCAATACCTCTTTCAGAAATTTTATGTCCTAAGACGATGCCTTCATTAACCATAAAGTGGCACTTCTCTCAATTCAAGACAAGATTGGTATCTTTACATCTCTGCAATACTCGATCAAGGTTGCTGAGGCAATCCTCAAAAGAAGACCCATAAACGGAGAAGTCATCCATGAAAACCTCAACAATCTTTTCACAAAAGTCAGAGAATATAGCCATCATACATCTTTGAAAGGTGGCAGGTGCGTTACATAAGCCAAAAGGCATACATTTGTAAGAAAAGGTACCGAAAGGGCAGGTGAAAGTGGTTTTCTCCTGATCAGATTGTGTAACAGGTATTTGGGAGAAACTAGAATAACCATCTAGAAAGCAGAACTGTGTGTGTTTAGATAGTCTTTCTAGCATTTGGTCGATAAAAGGCAAAGGGTAATGATCTTTCCTAGTGGCTTTATTCAATTCCTAAAATTGATCACCATCCTATAGCCAGTAATAATCCTCTGTGGGATCAATTCATCCTTATCATTAGGGACAATGGTAATACCTCCCTTCTTAGGGACGCAATGCACCGGACTCACCCAGTCACTATGAGCAACAGGATAGATAATACCTGCTTCCAGGAGCTTTAGTATTTCTTTTCATACTACCTCTTTCATCTTAGGATTTAATCTTCGTTGAAGATCAGCAACTGGTTTGGAATCAGGATCAGTTTTAATCTTGTGCTCGCATAGAGTGGGACTAATGCCCTTAAGATCATCAAGATTATATCCAATAGCAGCACGGTGCTTCCTCAGATTTTTTAGTAACTTCTTTTCTTCAAGCTCTGAGAGGCTAGCACTAATAATAACAAGATATATCTCTTTTTCATCAAGATAAGCATACTTAAGATTATCAGGCAACTGTTTAAGCTCGAACACAGGATCACCCTGTGGTGGGGGTGGATCTCCAAGCAGTTCAACAGGAAAATTATTCTTAAGGATAGGATATTGTTCTAAGACAACTCTATCTATCTCATCCCTTTCATCCATATACATATCATTTTCATGCTCAAGGAGGTATTGCTCTAAAGGATCAGTAGGAGCACAACAATAGAAGCTAAGGCAATAGTTAGTTTCATCCTTACTAGGCAACTCTTTTTCATGAGGTTGTCTACCAAACTTGGAGAAATTGAACTCATGTGACACACCTTCAAAGCCAACAGTGACATTTTGCTTCTCACAGTCAATATGAGCATTGACAGTATTGAGAAAAGGTCTCCCAAATATGATGGGACAAAAGCTATCTTGGGTGGTATCAAGAACGAGGAAATTAGCAGGATACTTTGTTTTACCACACAAGACTTCAACATCCCCAACAATTACCACAGGGCAGATAGTATCTCTATTGGCAAGCTGAATAGTGACATCAATGGGTTCTATCTCGACAGGTGCAATCTCGTCTTTAATTTCATCATATAGAGATTGAGGTATTGCACTAACACTAGCACCCACGTCACATAAACCATGATAACAATGATCTCCTATCTTAGCAGAAACCACAGGCATGCCAACAACAGGCCTATGTTTGTCTCTAACGTGAGGTTTAGCAATTCTAGCAGCATCTTCATAGAAGTGAATATCATGGCCATCAACATTGTCGGACAGGAGATCTTTGATAATAGCAATGCTAAGTTCAACTCTAATTTGCTCAGGGGGTGTAGGTGTTCTAATGTAGCCCCTACGTATCATAGTTGAAACTTTAGAATGATCCTTCATCCTAACAGGGAAAGGTGGTTTCTCAATGTAAGCACTGGGAACAATAGGATCATTATAGGCAATGACTTCCTCTTCAACAGGATTGGGTTTAACTACATTGACTTCTAAGGGAGGATGATATTTAAACCACTTCTATTTAGGCAGATCAATATGAGCAACAAATGATATTTGTTTCAAGTCCATACTTAGCGCTAATATGAAGCTACTATCTCAGATTCAAGTCCATACTTAGCGCTAAAATCACAAAAGGTATTTGTTTCAACAAAGGATTTAACCCAATCAAACTTGAAATTCATACGTGACTCCTTACCTTCATCAAGCTCCCAATCTTCAGAGTTGCTTTTAATTCTTTCCAATAAATTCTATCTGAAGTCAATATCTCTATTCATAAAAGAACCGGTACAAAAAGTGTCAAGCATGGAGCGATCATCATGAGAAAGCCGAGCATAGAAGTTCTGAATGATAATCTCTCTTGAGAGCTCATGGTTGGGGCATGAATATAACATTGATTTAAGCCTCCCCCAAGCTTGAGCGATGCTTTCTCTGTCACGAGGCCAAAAATTATAAATATAATTCCGATGACGATGTACTAGATGCATAGGATAAAACTTTTGATGAAATTCCAATTTCAACCGATTGTAGTTCCATGATCCAGTATCATCACATAGCCTATACCATGTAGCGACCCGACTCAAGACGAGTCAAGCCTCTGTGTTTCTGTGCCATCCCTGGATCAGTATGCTGGCACACACAGTACATCAATGTATATATCAAAGTGCAATCACATGTAAATAGCATAAAACTGATATATACCTTAAATATTTCAGCGGAAGCAGTCAAGGGAGTGGAGTCCCAATAAACACCAATGGCAAGTTGAGTGTAGACCGTAACCCTGAATCGTACTCTTACTCATCGAAGAAAATATCTGCAACATAAGACGTTGCAGCCGTGTAGGTTAGCATATTGAATATGCCGGCAAGTCACATAAGAGAGGGGTGAAAAGTAATCATCTATACTATATGCATATATGGCAGGTGGGGCTATAAGTTTTTAGCGAAAAGCAAGTTTTCTCCTACATCAAGAGAGGGCTAAAAGCAAAATGTTACTACTTTGTTAGTTGTTAACGAGATGGTTCCACCAACCAATTCTCGTACCCATGTTGTCCATAATACCCACATCAATATTATTATTTGTGTTGAGAATTTCAGATAACTTCAGTTCCTTTGGCTCAAGTTGTCCATGACCGTGGACACGGCTAATCGATTAGGTTTGAGTACTCTGCACAGTTTTGCACACGTTCCCCACAAGATTTGATCGCCTCCGTGTATATCCTCGCACTTCAAGGTGTTTGAAGACCGGATGATCAAAACATGGTCTTTCAACGGGTCCCTCTGAATCCCTGTCGGTGTCCATCCATTCCTACCGTTCTTCTACATCTGCTAGCACTGCCTGTCCAGAGTCGCCGCGTTGTCCAACCAAGCCAGAGCCCATAATGACTTGTGGCTGTGCAGGTAATCCTTGGGTCTTGAAAATATCCATCCGTCTCTTTGAGCCTGGGTGAAGCTTTCCGCAGGATGTCATGGCCGTCCCCAGCATCCCGGGCATCCACTGGGTTCTCCAGGGAGCCGACCAACCGTCCTTCACCCAGTGTTGCCTTGCGCCCGAGGTCTTGAAAATCTTGTCTTAACCGGTCTTGATTATTAATCAACCTCGCATCACTCGTGTTATGCACTCAACCGAATTCCCGTCTACTCAAGCATAGCAATATGAAATTTGTCGTCCAGGGGCCAAGTATCGGGGTTGTTGTGTGCCTACCACATGATACTACAATCTATACTAAAATTTCCAAGTACCTAAGCAGCATGCAAATGGGCATAGGAGGGTAGAACTACGATGCATAAAACATAGGTGATAGTATGATCAAAGTGACTTGCCTGTGATGTTGACGAAGAAGAATTCCTCGAGAAAATAACTTGATAGACTACTCGTCACTCTCCGATAAAATCTATATAGCAACATATCATTCACATAAGCACTCATACTAGCAATCAATTCTAGCAATCAAAACAAAAGAGAGAGCGAATAGGAATCCGAAGGAAACTTCAAATAAGACTAGGGAGTCTTCTACTACGTCAAACACTAAATAGTTTTTGTCTAACAGAAAATAATAACAAGGAACTAAGATACAAGTTTAACTAAGATAAAATAAAGTATTTTTCACAAAACTTTTTTCAAAGTATTCCCAAACGGGATGTGAAACAATTGTGAAAACAATTGCAAGTTACTAAGGAACTAGAATTGATTTCATGAAAACAAATAAAAATAAAATAAAAACTTGTTGCAAAACTACTGTTTACTAACAGAGACAAAACATAATAATGTCTCTGAAATAATAAAGAAAATATTTTAAAACAAAAGTAGAAAAGGAAATTAGCCGAAATCCTAAAAGAGGTGAAACAGAACTTGTTTCACATGAAACAGTGAGCTAAAATACTCAAACAAATCTGAAATTTTTACCACTTACACATAAGATCACTAGTGATCAGTACCAAAAGGAATCAAATTAAAAGCTATTTTTAAACTCCTAGAATAAGCAGAACAAGGTTTAAACTAAATCTGATCTAACTTATATTTGAAAATTTCAAACATAGACCAATTATATGTTTTTAAAAACTACAGGAAATTTTTGAGCCACAGGAAAAAGAATCACTATCATTGGACTTCGGGATCAAAAGTTGTGGCCAAAACAAGATTGAAACTTTCTGTTTTTTGTAATTTAGACAGAAAAAACTGAAGTTAACTAGTACTAACAGAGGGGTACACGTGGCAAGATGCTACAGGCTGCGGGTGATGTTTGTTTCAAGACTAGGAGCAAACGGCCTAAGGCTAGCAAAACTGCTGGCTAAATATAAGTGAACAAAAAAACCACTGGTTTTCTAAGATAAACCGAAGAGGTAACTAGTGATCTAATCTAGGCCACTAGTTAAAGATCTAACGGCTAACAGAAAAAGACGAGAAATAACAGAGAAGAGGGGGGCTACCTTGACCGGGGCAGTAGCTACTCCGGCGGGGGACGTGGCTGCCGGTGAGGGAGGAGCTCCGGGGCGGTGGGGACGTCGGGGAGGCGGCGGCGGGGTCCTTCTCCTCCGCGGGGAAGGCGGCGGCGGGGTGAGAGGGCTCGGGGGCGGCTCCTGGAGGGTGGCCGAAGGGTGGCAGCAGCCTTGCTGCTGCTGCTGCTCCGGCGGGCGGGCGGCGAGGGGACGGGGTGGGGTGGCGGCGAGGGTACTCCTCCTCAGGGTGAGGCTCGGGGACGGGGGTGAGAGGGCTCGAGGAGGGGCGCTCCCAGGGGTAGACGTGGGTGGCAGTAGCTGGGCAGCAACTCGGGCTCCGGCGAGCGGTGGCGGGGAGGCTAGGGGCGGCGGCGGGGGTGGGAACGGGGTCGGCTCGGGGTGGGCTTTATATAGGCTAGGAGGGAGGCGAGCTAAGGAAGGAGAGGGAGAAGAACTCGGGGAGGGAATCCCGTGTACTGGGGAGTAGGCTCGGTCTCGGCTTCGTTCTGGAAGGAAGAAGAAAGGAGGCCGACGTGGGGATTGGCTCGGCCAGGGTGGGGTCCACGGGCCAGTGGGAGGGAGGAGGGAAAGGCAGCGGCGGTGGCCGGTTTATAAGGGATTTAGATCCCACGGAAAGGGGATCTCGGCCCAAGCTCTATAAGGCGCCCAGGGTGGCTGCTAAAGAAAAAAAATAACCTTCCTATTTCTAATTTTTCCGAGACAGAAAATAAAAACGACAAAAAAGAAAGTAAATCAAAATATTAATATATGGTATTATATACCAAAAAAATCAGAAAAAGAATCTCTACCCGAATAACATTTTTTTAAAGCCAAAATAAAAACTTTAAAAAAAATGTTTTTTTTCAGAAATTCCCAATTTGCTTTATTTCTTTTTGCAATTATTTTTGCAAAAGAACTTTGGGTTTCTTGGCTCAAATATCTCAGAAATTTGCCCGCACTTTGGAGGGTCATTTTCCTCCGCTCTCTCTCTTGCGTGCAAGAGAGTTTTCTCCGGACATTTCTCGCGCGAGGAAAAATGGAAAAGCAAAAGAATTCAATGCAAATATCTCCGTTCAAATTCTTTCTAGTTGAAGAAGTCATGTCATCTTCTCTCTTTGCCTTTAAAAGCTTGAATTTGAATTCACCGGAGAAAGGGAAAGTCATTTGATTCCCTCTCATTTAAAAGTTTTCGAAAAGTTTCAAATTTCACACAAGTTTCAATCACTCAGCAAACAAACAAACAATCAATCTAATAATTATTTTAACATTCCTAAGTTTATAATTTTGGGATGTTACAAACTACCACACTTAAAATGAATCTCGTCCTCGAGATTCGAAGAGGCTAGAAAGAAAGGTTAGGGTTTGGGGGTCTTCTAATAATTCCAATCTCCGGCAAGGTGGATGCTACCACACTTAAAATGAGAGATACTGGTCCCTCAAAATGCTTTAACGATCCTCTAGGGTTTTGGCAACTGACATCGCACAGTCTTCATATTAAATCCTTTGGTGATGCTCTCCCGTTGATATAAGCTTCTTCCGTCACTGGGTCTTCTTAACTGACAGTCTCGTGGTCAATTCTAAATAACCTATCGACGATTCTCATGGTGGTCTACCATTTGTGGTTATCCTGCAGAGAGAGGGGTCTTGGTTTCATCCTCACCGTAAAATTTCTTACGCGTGACAATAGGTGCCATGTACATGGGCTTTTCTTATACCACTCTAAGGCTTAAACAAAAGCTTCAAAGAACGTCGTCTCTCACTATGTGTAAGTCTCTCAGATTTACCATTCCGAATAGCAAGATAAATGATAAGAGTAAGTCGTCATGGTGATCAATCCATTCCGCACCCAAATCATTTCTCTGTATAAGGTTTAGCGAATCTCCCATTCTAACACTTGGGCATCCTCACAAGCGTTGCAGAATTTCTCTTGTCCACGAACGAAGTTCGGATAAATCCAATGATTCTGCAAGCTGAACAAACGACTATCGTAACTTCACAACTCTCAGGTTTTCGTATGCTCCTAAGAAAACGTTTGCTGATCCATCATAGCTTCTTACATAAATCATATTCATTTCATAATCAATCCTTTATTACATCCTTAATTTATCCTCAAAAACTCCAATTCAAAAGTACTTTATTACAAATGTTGCCATCCACATTGTTCGGCATGGTCGAGCATTTCTGCCAACTTTATTCATCTGCCTCTCTTTGAGGTACTTTAGTTCCACTCGAACTTTACGCGATGCTCCTTGAAATCATCCATCTTTTGCTTCATCATGGTGGTCATGAGCTTCATCTCCATCATCTCCGCACGTACCTCACTCAGGTATTCCTGGGGGTGACGGAGTCTTGCTTCAAGTATTTCTCCAATCTGACGTATGGCTTCCATGGAAGCTTCACGAACAACATCAAAGAAGGTTGCTCGTGGTACACATGAAATGAAAAAGTATTGCCGCATAGTCTTTGGACAAACTCCTTTCACATGGTGGAGGTGTACTTCCACATACCAAGGTTCCACTCCATTTTCCACAACTGGGTAGCCTTTGTAGACTGCATCTCCTTGAAGGTGAATGTGCTTCATCATGTCCTTCAGGATTTTCGGGTAATCATGATCACTGGTCAGGGTCATGGTCGTTTATGGGCCCTTGAGGAATGACACGTAGAGAGTTGTCATCTGCAGGTGTCAGTAAATAGGTACTCAGAGGAATGTATATGTCTCCTTGGTAGTTATGGCACATTCCTACTCAGTGGATCCTGTGGGTGTACCGATTACTACCACACATAAAATGAATTATACTCATGCCTGCATAGACCATATTTTCTCATATCCTCATAATGTTTAGAGATCTTTGCTCATAGAGAAACAACGCATACATTTGCAACATAGGCAATCATGAGACATTAAATTCCATTAATTCATGATGTTATTACAATCTCACGGACTTCTGGTACAAAAGTTTCACTCCATGATCTCATGAAATACAAGAGTGCGTCATATTACACTTATTGCCATGGTCAAAACTTAACTACTCCATTCTAGCTTTCTTCCTTTGTGGACAATCGCTGGCAAAATGTCCTGCTTCCTTGCAACAAAAGCAAATGAGTTCTGACCAGTCTCGAGGCGTCTTAGTGGTTGCCTTTCCTCCTTGGGTTCCCGGCTTCCTTCCTGAGCACATGTATTTGTGGTGGCCAAATTTCATACACTTGTAACATCTGACATGACTCAGGTCTATATTTGCAGAGGTTTGGCTCTTCCGAGGGTACTTTTTCTTCTTTCTGGACTCCTTCATTTTGGCCAGTTCTTCTATTTCAAGTGGATCAAACTCCACTTCTTCCGTCGGGAAGTTTCCCAGATACTCTTGGCTTCTCTTCGTGCAGTCCTGTGAATAATGTCCTTCTTCTCCACATGAGTAGCATGCATTGGAGAAAAATCTGGGCAGACCTTGTCCATCAGGGTCTTCAATATATTCGTTCATCACCGGTTCTTCTAGAATCTTCTTCTTGAGGGTTTCCTTCACTACATCTTTCTGCTGCTTGACAACTTCTTGCACCTTGGGGTAGATGTGACACTGAGCTGGGTAGTGGGTGGTTCGTTCACAAAGGAAACAAGTCACCTGACTACTTGGGCACTCATCCGCTGGGTGATTTTCTTCACAATGAGTGCATCCATCTGTTGGGGAACGTCGCATGGGAAACAAAAAATTTCCTACGCGCACGAAGACCTATCATGGTGATGTCCATCTACGAGAGGGGATGAGTGATATACGTACCCTTGTAGATCGTACAGCAGAAGCGTTAGTGAACGCGGTTGATGTAGTGGAACGTCCTCACGTCCCTCGATCCGCCCCGCGAACAATCCCGCGATCAGTCCCACGATCTAGTACCGAACGGACGGCACCTCCGCGTTCAGCACACGTACAACTCGACGATGATCTCGGCCTTCTTGATCCAGCAAGAGAGACGGAGAGGTAGAAGAGTTCTCTGGCAGCGTGACGGCACTCCGGAGGTTGGTGATGACCTTGTCTCAGCAGGGCTCCGCCCGAGCTCCGCAGAAACGCGATCTAGAGGAAAAACCGTGGAGGTATGTGGTCGGGCTGCCGTGGAAAAGTCATCTCAAATCAGCCCTAAAACCTCCGTATATATAGGTGGGAGGGAGGGGACCTTGCCTTGGGGCTCAAGGAGACCCAAGGGGGTCGGCCGAGTCCAAGGGGGGAGGACTCCCCCCCCCAAACCGAGTTGGACTTGGTTTGGTGGGAGGGAGTCCCCCTTCCTTCCCACCTCCTCCTTTTTTTTCTTTTTCTCTTGATTATCTCTTCTTGGCGCATAGAGCCCTTTTGGGCTGTCCCATCAGCCCACTAAGGGCTGGTGTGCCACCCTCAAGGCCTATGGGCTTCCCCGGGGTGGGTTGCCCCCCCCCCCCGGTGAACTCCCGGAACCCATTCCTTATTCCCGGTACATTCCCGGTAACTCCGAAAACCTTCCGGTAATCAAATGAGGTCATCCTATATATCAATCTTCATTTCCGGACTATTCCGGAAACCCTCGTGACGTTCGTGATCTCATCCGGGACTCTGAACAACATTCGGTAACCAACCATATAACTCAAATACGCATAAAACAACGTCGAACCTTAAGTGTGCAGACCCTGCGGGTTCGAGAACTATGTAGACATGACCCGAGAGACTCCTCGGTCAATATCCAATAGCGGGACCTGGATGCCCATATTGGATCCTACATATTCTACGAAGATCTTATCGTTTGAACCTCAGTGCCAAGGATTCATATAATCCCGTATGTCATTCCCTTTGTCCTTCGGTATGTTACTTGCCCGAGATTCGATCGTCAGTATCCGTATACCTATTTCAATCTCGTTTACCGGCAAGTCTCTTTACTCGTTCCGTAATACAAGATCCCGCAACTTACACTAAGTTACATTGCTTGCTAGGCTTGTGTGTGATGTTGTATTACCGAGTGGGCCCCGAGATACCTTTCCGTCACACGGAGTGACAAATCTCAGTCTCGATCCATACTAACTCAACTAACACCTTCGGAGATACCTGTAGAGCATCTTTATAGTCACCCAGTTACGTTGCGACGTTTGATACACACAAAGCATTCCTCCGGTGTCAGTGACTTATATGATCTCATGGTCATAGGAATAAATACTTGACACACAGAAAACAGTAGCAACAAAATGACACGATCAACATGCTACGTCTATTAGTTTGGGTCTAGTCCATCACGTGATTCTCCTAATGACGTGATCCAATTATCAAGCAACAACACCTTGTTCATAATCAGAAGACACTGACTATCTTTGATCAACTGGCTAGCCAACTAGAGGCTTGCTAGGGACGGTGTTTTGTCTATGTATCCACACATGTAAATGAGTCTTCATTCAATACAATTATAGCATGGATAATAAACGATTATCTTGATACAGGAATTATAATAATAACTATATTTATTATTGCCTCTGGGGCATAATTCCAAGAGTCTCCCACTTGCACTAGAGTCAATAATCTAGCCCTCACATCACCGTGTGAATTACATTGTAATAAATCTAACATCCATACAGTTCTGGTGTTGATCATGCTTTGGCCGTGGAAGAGGTTTAGTCAGCGGGTCCGCTACATTCAGATCCGTGTGCACTTTGCATATATTTACGTCCTCTCCCTCGACGTAGTCGCGGATGAGGTTGAAGCGTCGTTTGATGTGTCTGGTCTGCTTGTGAAACCGTGGTTCCTTTGCTAAGGCAATGGCACCAGTGTTGTCACAGAACAAGGTTATTGGATTCAGTGCGCTTGGCACCACTCCAAGATCCGTCATGAACTGCTTCATCCAGACACCCTCCTTAGCCGCCTCCGAGGCAGCCATGTACTCCGTTTCACATGTAGAATCTGCTACGACGCTTTGCTTGGAACTGCACCAGCTTACTGCACCCCCATTAAGAATAAATACGTATCCGGTTTGCGACTTAGAGTCGTCCGGATCTGTGTCAAAGCTTGCATCGACGTAACATTTTACGGCGAGCTCTTCGTCACCTCCATACACGAGAAACATCTCCTTAGTCCTTTTCGGGTACTTCAGGATATTCTTGACCGCTGTCCAGTGATCCACTCCTGGATTACTCTGGAACCTACCTGCCATACTTATGGCCAGGCTAACATCCGGTCTAGTGCACAGCATCGCATAAATGATAGAACCTATGGCTGAAGCATAGGGGACGGAGCGCATATGCTCTCTATCTTCATCAGTTGCTGGGCACTAAGTCTTACTCAATCTCGTACCTTGTAGAACTGGCAAGAACCCTTTCTTGGACTGTTCCATTTTGAACCTCTTCAAAACTTTATCAAGGTATGTGCTTTGTGAAAGTCCTATCAGGCGTTTTGATCTATCCCTATAGATCTTAATGCCTAGAATGTAAGCAGCTTCTCCTAGGTCCTTCATAGAGAAACTTTTATTCAAGTAATCCTTTATGCTCTCTAAAAACTCTATGTTGTTTCCAATCAGTAATATGTCATCCACATATAATATTAGAAACGCCACAGAGCTCCCACTCACTTTCTTGTAAATACAAGATTCTCCAACCACTTGTATAAACCCAAATGCTTTGATCACCTCATCAAAGCGTTTGTTCCAACTCCGAGATGCTTGCACCAGTCCATAAATGGATCGCTGGAGCTTGCACACCTTGTTAGCATTCTTAGGATCGACAAAACCTTCGGGTTGTATCATATACAACTCTTCCTTAAGGAAACCGTTAAGGAACGCCGTTTTGACATCCATCTGCTAGATTTCATAATCGAAAAATGCAGCTATTGCTAACATGATTCTGACGGACCTAAGCATCGCTACGGGTGAGAAAGTCTCATCGTAGTCAACTCCTTGAACTTGTGAAAAACCCTTTGCCACAAGTCGAGCTTTATAAACGGTCACATTACCGTCAGCGTCCGTCTTCCTCTTAAAGATCCATTTGTTCTGAATGGCCTTGCGGCCCTCAGGCAGTACCTCCAAAGTCCACACTTTGTTCTCATACATGGATCCTATCTCGGACTTCATGGCTTCCAGCCATTTGTTGGAATCTGGGCCCACCATTGCTTCTTCATAATTCGCAGGTTCATTGTTGTCTAACAACATGATTGATAAGACGGGCTTACCGTACCACTCTGGAGCAGCACGTGGTCTCGTCGACCTGCGTGGTTCGACAGAAACTTGAACTGGAGTTTCATGATCATCATCATTAACTTCCTCCTCAACCGGCGTTGCAATGACAGAGGTTTCCCCTTGCCCTGCGCCACCATCCAGAGGGATGAGAGGTTCGACAACCTCGTCAAGTTCTATCTTCCTCCCACTCAATTATCTCGAGAGAAACTCCTTCTCGAGAAAAGCTCCGTTTTTAGCAACAAACACTTTTCCCTCGGATTTGAGATAGAAGGTGTACCCAACTGTCTCTTTTGGGTAACCTATGAAGACGCACCTTTCCGCTTTGGGTTCCAGCTTTTCAGGTTGAAGCTTTTTGACATAAGCATCACATCCCCAAACTTTAAGAAATGACAACTTTGTCCTTTTTCCATACCACAGTTCGTATGGTGTCGTCTCAACGGATTTTGATGGTGCCCTATTTAAAGTGAATGCAGCTGTTTCTAATGCATAGCCCCAAAATGATAACGGCAAATCAGTAAGAGACATCATAGATCGCACCATCTCTAATAGAGTACGATTACGACGTTCGGACACACCATTATGCTGTGGTGTTCCAGGCGGTGTTAACTGTGAAACAATTCCACATTGTCTTAAGTGAGTACCAAACTCGAAACTCAGATATTCACCCCCACGATCAGACCGTAGGAACTTGATCTTCTTGTTACGATGATTTTCCACTTCACTCTGAAATTGCTTGAACTTTTCAAATGTTTCAGACTTGTGCTTCATCAAGTAGACATAACCATATCTACTTAAATCGTCAGTGAAGGTGAGAAAATAACGATATCCGCCGCGTGCCTCCACGCTCATCGGACCACACACATCGGTATGTATGATTTCCAACAAGTCACTTGCACGCTCCATTGTTCCTGAGAACGGAGTCTTAGTCATCTTGCCCATGAGGCATGGTTCGCACGTGTCAAGTGAATCAAAGTCAAGTGACTCCAAAAGTCCATCAGCATGGAGTTTCTTCATGCGCTTTACACCAATATGACCTAAGAGGCAGTGCCACAAAAATATGGCGCTATCATTGTTAACTCTAACTCTTTTGGTCTCAATGTTATGTATATGCGTATCGCTATCAAGATTCAATATGAACAATCCTCTCATATTCGGTGCATGACCATAAAAGATGTTACTCATAGAAATAGAACAACCATTATTCTCTGACTTAAAAGAGTAACCGTCTCGCAATAAACAAGATCCAGATATAATGTTCATGCTCAACGCAGGAACTAAATAATAATGACTTAAGTTCATCACTAATCCTGACGGTAAGTGAAGTGACACTGTGCCGACGGCGATTGCATCAACCTTGGAACCATTTCCTACGCGCATCGTCACTTCATCTTTCGCCAGCCTTCGCCTATTCCGCAGTTCCTGTTTCGAGTTGCAAATATGAGTAACAGAACTGGTATCGAATACCCAGGCACTACTATGAGAGCCGGTTAAGTACACATCAATAACATGTATATCAAATATACCTGATTTTTCTTTGCCCGCCTTCTTATCTGCCAGATACTTGGGGCAATTGCGCTTCCAGTGACCCATACCCTTGCAATAGTAACACTCCGTTTCCGGCTTAGGTCCAGCTTTGGGTTTCTTCGTCGGATTGGCAACAGGCTTGCCACTCTTCTTCGAATTGCCCTTCTTGCCTTTGCCGTTTCTCTTGAAACTAGTGGTCTTATTCACCATCAACACTTGATGCTCTTTACGGAGTTCAGACCCTGCGACTTTCAGCATCGCAAAGAACTCGCCGGGAGACTTGTTCATCCCTTGCATGTTGTAGTTCAACACAAATCCTTTATAGCTTGGTGGCAGTGATTGAAGGATTCTGTCAGTGATAGCTTCTTGCGGGAGTTCAATCCCCAGCTCAGCTAGACGGTTTGAGTACCCAGACATTTTGAGCACATGTTCACTGATAGATGAGTTTTCCTCCATCTTGCAAGCATAGAATTTATCGGAGGTCTCATACCTCTCGATCCGGGCGTTCTTCTGAAAGATAAACTCCAACTCCTGGAACATCTCAAATGCTCCATGACGCTCAAAGCGACGTTGAAGTCCCGGTTCTAAGCCATACAAGACTGCACATTGAACTATTGAGTAGTCCTCCTTACGTGCTAACCAAGCGTTCTTAACATCCTGATCAGCCGTAGCGGGTGGTTCATCTCCTAACGCAGCATTAAGGACATAATGCTTCTTCCCAGCTTGTAAGATTAGCTTAAGATTACGAGCCCAGTCTACAAAGTTGCTTCCATCATCTTTCAACTTAGCTTTCTCTAGGAACGTATTAAAATTCAGGATGACTATTGCGTGAGCCATGATCTACAACACAAATATATTCAAAGTGGACTTAGACTATGTTCAAGATAATTAGAGTTTAACTTAATCAAATTATTCGCTAAACTCCCACTCAAAAAGTACATCTCTCTAGTCATTTGAGTGGTTCATGATCCACTTACACTAGCTCAAGTCCGATCATCACGTGAGTTGAGTATAGTTTCAGCGGTAAGCATCCCTATGCTAATCATATCATCTATATGATTCATGATCGACCTTTCGGTCTCATGTGTTCCGAGGCCATGTATGCACATGCTAGGCTCGTCAAGCTTAACCCGAGTGTTCCGCGTGCGCAACTGTTTTGCACCCGTTGTATGTGAACGTTGAGTCTATCACACCCGATCATCACGTGGTGTCTCGAAATGACGAACTGTAGCAACGGTGCACAGTCGGGGAGAACACAATTTCGTCTTGAAATTTTAGTGAGAGATCACCTCATAATGCTACCGTCGTTCTAAGCAAAATAAGGTGCATAAAAGGATTAACATCACATGCAATTCATAAGTGACATGATATGGCCATCATCACGTGCTTCTTGATCTCCATCACCAAAGCACCGGCACGATCTTCTTGTCACCGGCACCACACCATGATCTCCATCAACGTGTTTCCATCGGGGTTGTCGTGCTACTCATGCTATTACTACTAGAGCTACATCCTAGCAAAATAGTAAACGCATCTGCAAGCACACACGTTAGTATAAAGACAACCCTATGGCTCCTGCCGGTTGCCGTACCATCGACGTGCAAGTCGATATTTCTATTACAACATGATCATCTCATACATCCAATATATCACATCACATCATTGGCCATATCACATCACAAGCATACCCTGCAAAAACAAGTTAGACGTCCTCTAATTTTGTTGTTGCATGTTTTACGTGGTGACCATGGGTATCTAGTAGGATCGCATCTTACTTACGCAAACACCACAACGGAGATATATGAGTTGCTATTTAGCCTCATACAAGGACCTCCTCGGTCAAATACGATTCAACTAAAGTTGGAGAAACCGACACTTGCTAGTCATCTTTGAGCAACGGAGTTACTCGTAACGATGAAACCAGTCTCTCGTAAGCGTACGAGTAATGTCGGACCAAGCCGCTTCAATCCAACAATACCGCGGAATCAAGAAAAGACTAAGGAGGGCAGCAAAACGCACATCTCCGCCCACAAAAACTTTTGTGTTCTACTCGAGAAGACATCTACGCATGAACCTAGCTCATGATGCCACTGTTGGGGAACGTCGCATGGGAAACAAAAAATTTCCTACGCGCACGAAGACCTATCATGGTGATGTCCATCTACGAGAGGGGATGAGTGATGTACGTACCCTTGTAGATCGTACAGCAGAAGCGTTAGTGAACGCGGTTGATGTAGTGGAACGTCCTCACGTCCCTCGATCCGCCCCGCGAACAATCCCGCGATCAGTCCCACGATCTAGTACCGAACGGACGGCACCTCCGCGTTCAGCACACGTACAGCTCGACGATGATCTCGGCCTTCTTGATCCAGCAAGGGAGACGGAGAGGTAGAAGAGTTCTCCGGCAGCATGACGGTGCTCCGGAGGTTGGTGATGACCTTGTCTCAGCAGGGCTCCGCCCGAGCTCCGCAGAAACGCGATCTAGAGGAAAAACCGTGGAGGTATGTGGTCGGGCTGCCGTGGAAAAGTCGTCTCAAATCAGCCCTAAAACCTCCGTATATATAGGTGGGAGGGAGGGGACCTTGCCTTGGGGCTCAAGGAGCCCCAAGGGGGTCGGCCGAGTCCAAGGGGGCAGGACTCCCCCCCCAAACCGAGTTGGACTTGGTTTGGTGGGAGGGAGTCCCCCTTCCTTCCCACCTCCTCCTTTTTTTTCTTTTTCTCTTGATTTTCTCTTCTTGGCGCATAGAGCCCTTTTGGGCTGTCCCACCAGCCCACTAAGGGCTGGTGTGCCACCCTCAAGGCCTATGGGCTTCCCCGGGGTGGGTTGCCCCCCCCCCCCCCGGTGAACTCCCGGAACCCATTCGTCATTCCCGGTACATTCCCGGTAACTCCGAAAACCTTCCGGTAATCAAATGAGGTCATCCTATATATCAATCTTCGTTTCCGGACTATTCCGGAAACCCTCGTGACGTCCGTGATCTCATCCGGGACTCTGAACAACATTCGGTAACCAACCATATAACTCAAATACGCATAAAACAACGTCGAACCTTAAGTGTGCAGACCCTGCGGGTTCGAGAACTATGTAGACATGACCTGAGAGACTCCTCTGTCAATATCCAATAGCGGGACCTGGATGCCCATATTGGATCCTACATATTCTACGAAGATCTTATCGTTTGAACCTCAGTGCCAAGGATTCATATAATCCCGTATGTCATTCCCTTTGTCCTTCGGTATGTTACTTGCCCGAGATTCGATCGTCTGTATCCGTATACCTATTTCAATCTCGTTTACCAGCAAGTCTCTTTACTCGTTCCGTAATACAAGATCTCGCAACTTACACTAAGTTACATTGCTTGCAAGGCTTGTGTGTGATGTTGTATTACCGAGTGGGCCCCGAGATACCTTTCCGTCACACGGAGTGACAAATCCCAGTCTCGATCCATACTAACTCAACTAACACCTTCGGAGATACCTGTAGAGCATCTTTATAGTCACCCAGTTACGTTGCGACGTTTGATACACACAAAGCATTCCTCCGGTGTCAGTGACTTATATGATCTCATGGTCATAGGAATAAATACTTGACACGCAGAAAACAGTAGCAACAAAATGACACGATCAACATGCTACGTCTATTAGTTTGGGTCTAGTCCATCACGTGATTCTCCTAATGACGTGATCCAATTATCAAGCAACAACACCTTGTTCATAATCAGAAGACACTGACTATCTTTGATCAACTGGCTAGCCAACTAGAGGCTTGCTAGGGACGGTGTTTTGTCTATGTATCCACACATGTAAATGAGTCTTCATTCAATACAATTATAGCATGGATAATAAACGATTATCTTGATACAGGAATTATAATAATAACTATATTTATTATTGCCTCTAGGGCATAATTCCAACACCATCCTTGTGTTCTTCCTGGGTGTGTCCTATTTCTCCACAGATCTTGCATGCACAAGTCTTCTCCTTCGGATTATCATAGCACTTCTGAATAAGTCGGGATCTTAACAGAGTCTTCTTGAATTCATCCCAAGTTTTTGCTCCACTAAATCCTTGTATGGCATGATGCATTTTCCACGAGATTGCAGCACTTTGTGTAAAGTACTGAAGAGCGTGTTCCATTTCATACTTCCTTGAGATCAAGTTGCTCCCGAAGTGGTTCTCCATGTTTTGAATCCATATTTCAGCTTCCAGTTGGGTCATTGGTCCAGAGACTACAAGTCCAGCTTCATACTCCATCTGGTAGGGTTGAGGTTTTGGGGATGAGACGGGTAAGAGAGGGAGGGAGATACACACAATACAAACAATATTTTTGAGAATAGGTTTTAGTTGTGGCCGTTGGAAAACACACACCAATGACAGCTCACAAATCATCGTAACTAACGTGGGTATATAATTGGGGTTTGGACTTCTAATGGTCATATAAATATTCGAACGCTTCAGGGTCTTCGAATTCTTCGGGTCTTGAGAGTCTTCAATTTGTGTAGCTTCAATTGCATGATGAAATCCTCTTTACTTTGAAGTAGAACTCCGTTGATTCTTCATGTGGTCAAAGGGGAAAGGGCGTTGTCTAACTATTTGAGGAGAGAGAGAACGTTTGATGAAATCACAAGAGATGAGAAGTAAAAGGTGTTCTTCAAAAATAGAAATTTTGAGAGATCCTTTCCTAAGAAATTTCCAGTTTCTAGGGTCACGTCCTACAGTCCACATGTGCTCTGATACCATCTCTGTAGTGACCTGACTCAAGACGAGTCAAGCCTCTGTGTTTCTGTGCCATCCCTGGATCAGTATGCTGGCACACACAGTACATCAATGTATATATCAAAGTGCAATCACATGTAAATAGCATAAAACTGATATATACCTTAAATATTTCAGCGGAAGCAGTCAAGGGAGTGGAGTCCCAATAAACACCAACAACAAGTTGAGTGTAGACCGTAACCCTGAATCGTACTCTTACTCATCGAAGAAAATATCTGCAACATAAGACGTTGCAGCTGTGTAGGTCAGCATATTGAATATGCCGGCAAGTCACATAAGAGAGGGGTGAAAAGTAATCATCTATACTATATGCATATATGGCAGGTGGGGCTATAAGTTTTTAGCGAAAAGCAAGTTTTCTCCTACATCAAGAGAGGGCTAAAAGCAAAATGTTACTACTTTGTTGGTTGTTAACGAGATGGTTCCACCAACCAATTCTCGTACCCATGTTGTCCATAATACCCACATCAATATTATTATTTGTGTTGAGAATTTCAGATAACTTCAGTTCCTTTGGCTCAAGTTGTCCATGACCGTGGACACGGCTAATCGATTAGGTTTGAGTACTCTGCAGAGTATTGCACACGTTCCCCACAAGATTTGATCGCCTCCGTGTATATCCTCGCACTTCAGGGTGTTTGAAGACCGGATGATCAAAACATGGTCTTTCAACAGGTCCCTCTGAATCCCTGTCGGTGCCCATCCATGCCTACCGTTCTTCTACATCTGCTAGCACCGCCTGTCCAGAGTCGCCGCGTTGTCCAACCAAGCCAGAGCCCATAATGACTTGTGGCTGTGCAGGTAAGCCTTGGGTCTTGAAAATATCCATCCGTCTCTTTGAGCCTGGGTGAAGCTTTCCACAGGATGTCATGGCCGTCCAAGCATCCCGGGCATCCACTGGGTTCTCCAGGGAGCCGATCAACCGTCCTTCACCCAGTGTTGCATTGCGTGCGAGGTCTTGAAAATCTTGTCTTAACCGGTCTTGATTATTAATCAACCTCGCATCACTCGTGTTATGCACTCAACCGAATTCCCGTCTACTCAAGCATAGCAATATGAAACTTGTCGTCCCGGGGCCAAGTATCGGGGTTGTTGTGTGCCTACCACATAATACTACAATCTATACTAAAATTTCCAAGTACCTAAGCAGCATGCAATTGGGCATAGGAGGGTAGAACTACGATGCATAAAACATAGGTGATAGTATGATCAAAGTGACTTGCCTGTGATGTTGACGAAGAAGAATTCCTCGAGAAAATAACTTGATAGACTACTCGTCACTCTCCGATGAAATCTATATAGCAACATATCATTCACATAAGCACTCATACTAGCAATCAATTCTAGCAATCAAAACAAAAGAGAGAGCGAATAGGAATCCGAAGGAAACTTCAAATAAGACTAGGGAGTCTTCTACTACGTCAAACACTAAATAGTTTTTGTCTAACAGAAAATAATAACAAGGAACTAAGATACAAGTTTAACTAAGATAAAATAAAGTATTTTTCACAAAACTTTTTTGAAAGTATTCCCAAACGGGATGTGAAACAACTGTGAAAACAATTGCAAGTTACTAAGGAACTAGAATTGATTTCATGAAAACAAATAAAAATAAAATAAAAACTTGTTGCAAAACTACTGTTTACTAACAGAGACAAAACATAATAATCTCTCTTAAATAATAAAGAAAATATTTTAAAACAAAAGTAGAAAAGGAAATTAGCCGAAATCCTAAAAGAGGTGAAACAGAACTTGTTTCACATGAAACAGTGAGCTAAAATACTCAAACAAATCTGAAATTTTTACCACTGACACACAAGATCACTAGTGATCAGTACCAAAAGGAATCAAATTAAAAGCTATTTTTAAACTCCTGGAATAAGCAGAACAAGGTTTAAACTAAATCTGATCTAACTTATATTTGAAAATTTCAAACATAGACCAATTATATGTTTTTAAAAACTACAGGAAATTTTTGAGCCACTGGAAAAAGAATCACTATCATTGGACTTCGGGATCAAAAGTTGTGGCCAAAACAAGATTGAAAATTTCTGTTTTTTGTAATTTAGACAGAAAAAACTGAAGTTAACTAGTACTAACAGAGGGGTACACGTGGCAAGATGCTACAGGCTGCGGGTGCTGTTTGTTTCAAGACTAGGAGCAAACGGCCTATGGCTAGCAAAACTGCTGGCTAAATATAAGTGAACAAAAAAAAACCACTGGTTTTCTAAGATAAACCGAAGAGGTAACTAGTGATCTAATCTAGGCCACTAGTTAAAGATCTAACGGCTAACAGAAAAAGATGAGAAATAACAGAGAGGAGGGGGGCTACCTTGACCGGGGCAGTAGCTACTCCGGCGGGGGACGTGGCTGTCGGCGAGGAAGGAGCTCCGGGGCGGTGGGGACGTCGGGGAGGCGGCGGCGGGGTCCTTCTCCTCCGCGGGGAAGGCGGCGGCGGGGTGAGAGGGCTCAGGGGCGGCTCCTGGAGGGTGGCCGAAGGGTGGCAGCAGCCTTGCTGGTGCTGCTGCTGCTCCGGCGGGCGGGCGGCGAGGGGACGGGGTGGGGTGGCGGCGAGGGTACTCCTCCTCGGGGTGAGGCTCGGGGACGGGGGTGAGAGGGCTCGGGGAGGGGCGCTCCCAGGGGTAGACGGGGGTGGCAGTAGCTGGGCAGCAACTCGGGCTCCGGCGAACGGTGGCGGGGAGGCTAGGGGCGGCGGCGGGGGTGGGAACGGGGTCGGCTCGGGGGTGGGCTTTATATAGGCTAGGAGGGAGGCGAGCTAAGGAAGGAGAGGGAGAAGAACTCGGGGAGGGAATCCCGTGTACTGGGGAGTAGGCTCGATCTCGGCTTCGTTTTGGAAGGAAGAAGAAAGGAGGCCGACGTGGGGATTGGCTCGGCCAGGGTGGGGTCCACGGGCCAGTGGGAGGGAGGAGGGAAAGGCAGCGGCGGTGGCCGGTTTATAAGGGATTTAGATCCCAGGGAAAGGGGATCTCGGCCCAAGCTCTATAAGGCGCCCAGGGTGGCTGCTAAAGAAAAAAAATAACCTTTCTATTTCTAATTTTTCCGAGACAGAAAATAAAAACGACAGAAAAGAAAGTAAATCAAAATATTAATATATGGTATTATATACCAAAAAAATCAGAAAAAGAATCTCTACCCGAATAACATTTTTTTAAAGCCAAAATAAAAACTTAAAAAAATGTTTTTTTTCAGAAATTCCCAATTTGCTTTATTTCTTTTTGCAATTATTTTTGCAAAAGAACTTTGGGTTTCTTGGCTCAAATATCTCAGAAATTTGCCCGCACTTTGGAGGGTCATTTTCCTCCGCTCTCTCTCTTGCGTGCAAGAGAGTTTTCTCCGGACATTTCTCGCGCGAGGAAAAATGGAAAAGCAAAAGAATTCAGTGCAAATATCTCCGTTCAAATTCTTTATAGTTGAAGAAGTCATGTCATCTTCTCTCTTTGCCTTTAAAAGCTTGAATTTGAATTCACCGGAGAAGGGGAAAGTCATTTTATTCCCTCTCATTTAAAAGTTTTGGAAAAGTTTCAAATTTCACACAAGTTTCAATCACTCACCAAACAAACAAACAATCAATCTAATAATTATATTAACATTCCAAAATTTATAATTTTGGGATGTTACATACCATGTCAACGCCTTATCCCTCAAAGATAAGGGAAAGACCTTCTTCTTGACCTCATCCTCGGGCAAACCTGCAAGCTTAAATAAACCACAAACTTCATCTACATAGATTAGATGCAAGCTTGGATGTGATGTTCCATCTCCTGTAGAAGGATTAGCCAGCAGTTTCTCAAGCATATCCGAAGGAAATTCATAGCAAATATTTTCAGTAGGTGCAGCAGGTTGAGGAACAACACTTTGTGCTTCCGTTCGAGGTGAACATACCCCGAACAATTCCACTTACCAAAGGCGCTTCACTTCTCGGAAACGGTGCCAGAAAAGAGTCTTGATGACCCACAAGTATAGGGGATCTATCTAGTCCTTTCGATAAGTAAGAGTGTCGAACCCAACGAGGAGCAGAAGGATCTCACAAGTGGTTTTCAGCAAGGTAATCTGTGCAGGCACTGAAATTATCGGTAACACATAGTTGTGTGACAAGATGATTCGTAGCAAGTAGCAAGTAACAAAAGTAACAATGGTATAGCAAAGTGGCCCAATCCCTTTTGTAGCAAGGGACAATCCAGGACAAACTCTTATAGGAGGTAAAGCGCTCTCGAGGACACATGGGAATTTCTGTCAAGCTAGTTTTCATCATGTTCATATGATTCGCGTTCGCTACTTTGATAGTTTGATATGTGGGTGGACCGACGCTTTGGTACTGCCCTTCCTTGGACAAGAATCCCACTTATGATTAACCCCTCACGCAAGCATCCGCAACTACGAAAGAAGAATTAAGACAAAGTCTAACCATAGCATTAAACTAGTGGATCCAAATCAGCCCCTTACGAAGCAACGCATAAACTAGGGTTTAAGATTCTGTCACTCTAGAAACCCATCATCTACTTACTACTTCCCAATGCCTACCTCTAGGCCCAAATAATGGTGAAGTTTTATGTAGTCGACATTCAGATAACACCACTAGAGGAAAAACAACATACAACACATCAAAATATCGAACGAATACCAAATTCACATGACTACTTATAGCATGACTTATCCCATGTCCTCAGAAACAAAAGTGAATACTCACAAAGCATAATCATATTCCTGACCAGAGAGGTAATGAGTAGCATCAAATATCTGAACATATAATCTTCCACCAAGTAATCCAACTAGCATCAACTACAAAGAGTAATTAACACTACTAGCAACCTTACAAGTACCAATCGGAGTCGCGAGACGGAGATTGCTTACAAGAGATGAACTAAGGTTTGGAGATGAGAAGGTGATGATGAAGATGTTGATGGTGACGAGTCCTCTCCGATGAGAGGAGTGTTGGTGATGACGATGGCGACGATTTCCCCCTCCAGGAGGGAAGTTTCCCCGGCAGGATTGTCCTGCCGGAGCTCAAGATTGGTTCTGCTCAAGTTCTGCCTCGCGGCGGCGGAGAATCCTCCGAAAAGCCTCCTTCTTATTTTTTTTCTAGAACGAAACCCTTCTTGTAGCAAAAGAGGGGGGCCAGAGGGCCAGCTGGGTGCCCACAAGCCCTCTAGGCGCGGCCAGGGGCGCGCCTAGTAGGATTGTGGCCTCCTGCTGGCTCCCCTCTGGTACTTCTTCAGCCCAGTATTTTTTATAAATTCCAAAATAAATCCTCATTGATTTTTACGGCTTTTGGAGTTGCGCAGAATAGGTATCTCAAACTTGCTCTTTTTTAAAGCCAGAATTCCAGCTGCCGGCATTCTCCCTCTTCATGTAAACCTTGCAAAATAAGAGAGAAAAGGCATGAGTATTGTATCGTGAAGTGTAATAACAATCAATAAAGCGATAAATATCAACATCAAAGCATGATGCAAAATGGACGCATCATCTTGCACCTAAAATGAATGGTTTGTTGAATCTCGATCGTTGTGATACACATGTTCATAATATTGATGCCAAATGATACAAAGTAGTAATGATAGTACCACTTACTTGTAGCACTCCCGCTTGAGTCATATTGGTATAAAACGCATGAAGAAGCTCCATGCTGTTGGATCTTTGGACTCACTCGTTTTTGAAACGTTTGAGACATGCGAACCGTGCCTATTGGTATAAACGCATGAAGAAACTCCATGCAGATCGATCATTTGGACTCACTTGATTTTGAATCACTTGAGACATGCAAATCATACCACATGGGCAAGATGACTGAAGGCCTCGTTTTCCAGTGAGATGGAACAAGAGAGTAACCTGTTGGAAGTAATACATTTTGATGTGTGCAGTCTAATAAGTGATGAGGCACGTAGTGGATATCATTATGTTTTTACTTTGCTAACGGATTGAGTAGATACATGAGTATTTGCTTGATGAATCACAAGTCTGAAATATAGAAAAGTTCAAGCTATTTCAGAGTGAAGATCGTCGTGACAAGAGGATAAAAAGTCTACGATATGATCATAGAGATGAATATCTGAGTTGCGAGTTTGGTACAGAGTTAAGACAATGTGGAAATTGTTCCGCAACTAATGCCACGTGGAACACCATGGTGTGATGGTGTGCCCGAACATCCTAGCCACACCATGTTGGATATGGTGCCTACTATGGTGTCTCTTGTCGAATTATCACTATCGTTTTTGGGTTAGGCATTAGACACAACCGTATCCACTTTAAATAGGGAACCACGTAATTTCGTTGAGATGACACCATATCAACTATGGTTTGGCGAAACCTAAGCTGTCATTTCTTAAAAGTTTGGGGTTGCGACGCTTATGTGAAAAAGTTTTAGCTTAATAAGCTCGAACCCAAAGCAGATAAATGCATCTTCATAGGACACCCAAAATAGTTGGGTATACCTCCTATCTCAGATCCAGAAGCAAAAGGTTTGTTTCTAGAAATGGATCCTTTCTCAAGAAAAAGTTTCTCTCAAAAGAATTGAGTGGGAGGATGGTGGAACTTGATGAGGTTGTTGAACCGTCACTTCAACGGGTGTGTAGTAAGGCGCGGGAAGTTGTTCATGTGGCGCCTACACCAATTGAAGTGGAAGCTGATGATAGTGATCATGAAGCTTCGGATCAAGTTACTACCAAACCTCGGAGGTCGACAAGGAAATGTACTGCTCTAGAGTGGTACGGTAATCCTGTCTTGGAGGTCATGTCCCTACACAACAATGAACCTACGAGCTATGGAGAAGCGATGGTGGGCCTGGATTCCGACAAATGGCTGGAGGCCATGAAATACGAGAGAGGATCCATGTACGGAAACAAAGTATAGACTTTGGAAGAACTACTTGATGGTTGTAATACTGTTAAGTACAGATGGATCTTTAAAAGGAAGACAGACGATGATGGTGAAAAGTCCCCATTAAGAAAGCTTGACTTGTCGCAAAGATGTTTTCGACTAGTTCAAAGAGTTGACTATGATGAGACTTTCTCACTCGTAGCGATGCTAAGAGTCTGTTGGAATTATCTTAGCAGTTGCTGCATTATTTATGAAATCTTGCAGATAGGGTATCAAAACATTGTTTCCTCGACGGTTTCCTTGAGGAAAGGTTGTATGTGATACAACCAGAAGGTTTTGTCGATCCTAAGGATGCCAACAAGTATGCAAGATCCAGCAATCCTTCTACGGACTGGAGCAAGCTTCTCGCAATTGGAATATATGCGTTGATGAGATGATCAAAGTTTTTGGGTTTATACAAGGTTTGTGAGAAACTTGTATTTCCAAGGAAGTGAGTGGGAGCACTATAGAATTTATGATGAGTATACGTGGTTGACATATTGTTGATCGGAAATAATATAGAATTTCTGGAAAGCATAAACGGATGTTTGAAAGGAGTTTTTCAAAGGAAAACTTGGATTAAGCTACTTGAACATTGAGCATCAAGATCTATGGAGATAGATCAAAGCGCTTAATAGAACTTCCAATGAAATGCATGTCGTGACAAGTTTTTGAAGGAGTTCAAAATAGATTGGCAAAGAAGGAGTTCTTGGCTATGTTGTAAGGTGTGAATTTGAGTAAGACTCAAAACCCACGATGGTGGAAGAAAGAGAAAGGACGAAGATCGTCCCCTATGCCTTAGCCGTAGGCTCTAAAGTATGACATGTTGTGTACCGCACATGATGTGTGCCTTGCCATGAGTCTGTCAAGGGGTACAAAGAGTGATCCAGGATTGAATCACCGAACATCGATCAAAATTATCCTTGGTAACCGGTGGACTGACGATTTTTTCTCGATTATGGAGATGATTAAAGAGTTCGTGGTAAAGGGTTACGTCGATGCAAGCATTGACACTAATCCGGATAACTTTGAATAGTAAACCAGATTCGCATAGTGGAGTAGTCATTTGGAATGGTTCCAAATGGCGCGTAGTAGCAAGATCTATAGGATGACATAGAGATTTGTAAAGCACACACGGATTTGAAAGGTTTAGATCCCTTGACTAAATACCTCTCTCACAAGCAAGACATGATCGAACCCTAGAACTGTATGGGTGTTAGATTCATTGGAATCACTTAGTGATATCAACTAGATTATTGACTCTCGTGAAAGTGGGAGGCTGTTGGAAATATGCCCTAGAGGCAATAATAAATTGGTTATTATTATATTTCCTTGTTCATGATAACCATTTATTATCCATGCTAGAATTTTATTGATTGGAAACTCAAATACATCTATGGATACATAGACAACACACTGTCCCTAGTGAGCCTTTAGTTGACTAGCTCGTTGATTAAAGATGGTCAAGGTTTCTTGGCCATATACAAGTGTTGTCACTTGATAAAGGGATAACATCATTAGGAGAATGATGTGATGGAAAAGACCCAAACTATGAACGTAGCATATGATCGTGTCATTTTATTGCTATTGTTTTCTGCATATCAATGTATCTGTTCCTATGACCATGAGATCATGCAACTCCCAAACACCGAAGGAATACCTTGTGTGTATCAAACGTCGCAACATAACTGGGTGACTATAAAGGTGCTCTATAGGTATTTCCGAAGGTGTGTGTTGGATTGGCATGGATCAAGACTGAGATTTGTCACTCCATGTGACGGAGAGGTATCTCGCGTCCCACTCGGTAATACAACATCACAACAAGCCTTGCAAGCAATGGACTAAGGAGTTAGTCACGGGATCTTGTATTATGGAATGAGTAAAGATACATACTGGTAACGGGATTGAACTAGGTATGTAGATACCGACGATCGAATCTCGGTCAAGTAACATACTGAAGGACAAAGGGAACAGCATACGGGATTAACTGAATCCCTGACATAGGGGTTCAACCGATAGAGATCTTCGTAGACCAACCTCTAGTGGGCTGGCCGAAGCCCCCACTGAATCCCAAGGTGGATTGGAGGTGGAAAGCAAAGAAACCCAAAGGTGGAAAAGGTCGAAACAGTTTCCAAGTGGAGAGGAGGAATCTCACTCCTAGTAGGATTGGAGTAGGACTTCTCCACCTCCAATTTCGGCCAAACCTTGAGGGTTTGAGGCTGTCTCCTCCCCTCCCTCCCTCCTATATATACTAGAGGTTTTAGAGGTGAGGTCTAGCCATAATTGCCACGTGCTCCCTCTACTTCTCTCTAGATCTGTTTCTCCTCTAGTCTAGTTTGGCGGTGCTTAGGCGAAGCCGTGTTGGATTAGTTCACCACCACCATCATGCCTCCGTGCTGGAGAACTCATCTACCTCTATGCCCCTCTTGCTGGATCCAGAAGGCGGGGATCGTCATCGAGCTGTATGTGTGCTGAACAAGGAGGTGTCGTCCGTACGACACTAGATCGGGATGGATCGTGATGGGATCGCGGGACGGATTGTGATGAGATCGCGGGATGGGCTGCGATTTGGATCGCGAAGATGTTCCACTACATCAATCGTGTTATATACGCTTACGCTTAGCGATCTACAAGGGTATGTAGATTCACTCCCCCCTCTCGTAGATGATCATCACCATGGATAGGTATTGCGTGTGCGTAGGAAATTTTTTGTTTCCCATGCAACGTTCCCCAACACCAATTGTTGTCATTTGGCTCTTGATTTATCTTTTGCCAATTGGATGGTTAAGAATGCCTAGGATCCTCCTCTAGCTATCTATGTTATCTCATCTCAAGCTCTATTCATGCTTCATCACAAAACTTGAACAAGCACTTATCGATCCCTTTGTGTGAAGGAGCACTTAGAGTTCCGTATCGTCAAGGGCTGCCTTCCAAAACCTTGTTGTGAATCTCGGTGAAACCAACCCCACAAACTCGGTTCCACAGAATTCCCAAAGTAGATCTTGGTTTTTCAATCTTGATACCGCAAAAATCACCAACTCGGTTACACGGAGTTTCCTTGTCAGCTGACAGCAGAAGAACTCGGTCACACCGTTTTTGTAATCTCGGTGACACCGACAGCATATATAACCTCGTGGATCAGACGTTTTGAAACTACCTCCTCAATATTTCATTCCCAAACCCTAAGTTTCCGTCAAGGGATCCTTGGTCATCGCCTTTGCCTCCCCGAGCGCCTACACGTTGGGATTCTCCGTTGTCGACGGAATCATCACCGTCGTCGCCGCGGTAGTCGGACCGCCACAAAGCTACGGACAGTTCCGATCTCCTCTTGTGCTCCTTTCATCTGGCTCATGCGCATTAGGATCTTTTCTCTATAAGCCACCATGTGCAAACCTCTCATTCCACTAGAAGTTCTCGTAGATCAGCTAACGAGAAATTTTTAGGTTTAGCCGTCCGCAGAACTCATCTCGGCAACACCGAATTGCAAAAATCGGTTCCATCGATTTTGAATCTAGGGTTTCTGAGAATGAACTCCGTGAGACCGAGTTGTCACTTTCGGTTCCATCTAAGTGATGGCCAAGTCTATGTGAAGTAGTTCGTTTGTCTCAGTAACTCCGAAAATTCAGACTCAGTACTACCGAAATGTGATGTGCAGGAAGCTAAAACTAAGGAATTCTTTGTTCATTTTTTTGAAAACCTTCTGTATTTTGTGATGGTCAATCCTTCTGCTCTTCTAGATCTGCTTCACATGTCTGCTTGTCTATTGGTCTGTTGGTTGCTTGCTTTGTCTGTCAGTATGTCAAGATCTGATGATAGCCAGAATGATTTCAGAGAGAACAGTGTTGAGATGGACTCAGGCACAAGTCCTCAGAAGACAGACTCTCACCCTGGTTATTACAGCTCCCATGGCTTGCCCAAGGCAGCCACAAGGCACAGGAAGAAGCTTAACTCAGATGAAGAGGACTCAGATTTTGTGCGAGAGGCAACTTCAGCTCCTCAGAAGCTGAAAGAGAAAGCTCGTGTCAAGAAGACTGTCTGGAAAGAGTATGCTAAGCCTTCTGATGTTAGAGCTCCTGAATTTACAAGGCAAGGGATAACACTTTCCCTTGACAATCCTTCTAAGAAGGCTGGAGTGGAGAGAGCTAGGAACAGGGTAAATCATGTAGTTGGAAGACCTACTTCCATGTATGAGGACCAGAAGATGCTGTTGGAGAAGATGAGATCCCAGCTGATGCCCCTCCTCCTCAGAAGAAGTAGAAGCTAATGGCTGATGCTATGCCCAAGAAATCTGCTCCTAACCTCCTTATAAGGCTAAAAAGGTTGTAGCTTCCAAAACGACTACAAAGGACATTCCTACAGCTGCTAAGAACAAAGGTCCTGCTTCAAGTGCCTTTGCTGCAGAGGAAGAAGATGAGAATGCACATATTCTCAGAAAGCTTCGACCAAATCTGCCACTTCACAATGATACTCATCCAATAGCTGAAGATATGAAGAAGAGAAAAGATGCAAGTTTGAGGAAATGGAGATCTACAGATCCATATGCCATAAGGAGAAGAACTATTGTTGATCCAAGGTTTCACGCCAAGGAACAACAAGATTTTTATGAGATTGTCTTGTATGACAAAAGTCCAGCTGTTAGTGACATAAGATATGTTGACTGGGCTTACATCAAAGCCAATGAAAATTTATTTCCCCATGTGCAAGAAAATTTCAAGTCTAGACATTGAAGATTTTGTTGGAAAAGAGATGACCCCATGGAATGATGAACTGATCATGCAATTCTACTCAACTATTCATTTCTATGGAGATGGTTTTATTGTGTGGATGACTAGTGGTCACAAGTATGAGTCAACAATTGATGAGTGGGCCACTATCATTTGTGCCCCTAAGCATAAAGAGAGTGATGTTGATGTATACTCCGAGCCGAAGATGAGTCACAACTCTATGTCCAACATGCACAAGCCAATTCCTCGCAAGTTTTTGGCAACTCACAAGATGGACTGAGTGTACTTCTTGCAAGCAGGATACCCACAACTAACATCATTCTGAGAAACACCTTGATGCCTAAATTAGGTGATGAGAAAATGATTAGAGGTCACTCCATCAATTTGTTGTTCCATTTGGACACTCACACTAGATTTAGAGTGGTGGGCTTGATAGTAGAGACTATCCGGAGGACTGCTATTGATTAGAAAAGATCTTGGGGATATGCCCTGTACATTTAGATGCTTATCAATGCCAAGCTAGGCAAGCATGCATATCTTCTCGATCGTCCCCATTTACCTCTTCAGCCAGAATTTGAAGACAATGAAGTGGTGATGAATGACAATGATCCCAGCTCAGCTATAGCTAGAATGGCAGCAAAGGCAACAGAAGTTGAGGCTACTAGAAATGTGCCACCACCAGTTCCACAACTCAGAACTCAAGCTGAGCAAATGGCATTTCTAGTTAGCTCTATCCAAGGTATGGGAAGAACATCTCAGAGATTCTGCAAAATCATAAGAGTTTGGAGAGGATCGTGGAAACAAATTTCCATGATTTGGATGTCAAAGTGACTAAGATATCTGCTAGTGTTGATCAGCTCAAGCATGAAGTTGACCGTGTGAAGACACCTAGTTCTAATAGTGATCATGAAGAGTCGCCTCCTCGCACTACCACTCGGTTCAGCACCAAGCCTAGGTCAGCAGTTGTTCCAGTGTCGGAAGCAAGGCCAACTTCATCATCTCATGCATCTGCATCTTCAACTTTAGCCCCAGCTCCAGCACCTCCAGTATCCACTCCTCCAGCTCCACGACATTCAGTAGAAGCTTTCATGGACGCTCTTCTCTCGACTCCATCATCAGCTGCCCAGAGAGACGATTAGCTCTATATGTTTTGAACTTTTTGGTAACTTGTTGCCAAAGTGAGAGAAAATGTACAAAAATAGGGCTTCGAGAGAGAGCTTTTGACTTTATTTGCTCTCATTTTGGTTTTTCAAAACTTCGCTCTTTTGGATGACATTAATCATTCCTCTGTTTGATCATACGCTTTGCTTGGTTGATGTTACGTTATTAACTTTTAGCTATCTATGTGATGATCATTCATTTATCTTTTTGGTGTCATGTGCATTACTATTCATTGTTACCTTGTATGCGCACCACCAAGTTGTATGTGACATGGAAGAGTGACCCATGATCCTAATAGATTGTGCATTTGCATCCAAACGAAAATTATAAATAATGCACAAATTTAGGGGGAACTCTTGCTTTTCACATACTTCTGAAAACGTCGATGCTAATCATTGATTATATCTTTTGTTGAAGCTTTGATCTATATGTTGTCATCAATTACCAAAAAGGGGGAGATTTAAAGTACAATTGCTCCCTAGGATTGTTTTTATAATTGATCACAACATATGCATTATTGGACTAATATGTTTATCCAAGTATATTTCAGAAAAGTTCAAACGATGATTTGGCTAAAGGCTTATGTGGAGATGCCCCTTGATGCAAGAAAGGAATAAGATTGGCTCAAGCTTCAAGCTAGAAGAATCTTCATTTTATATTTGTGATAAATCACTTTTGAGTCCATAGGAAAGCCAATACTATTAAAAGGGGATGAGGTATTAAAATGAACTGGTTGCTCAAGTGCTCACAGATAGCCACCAAAAATACTCAGTCATTTTTCCCACATAACCATTATGTCCAAAACCATACACTCAAATTTGGTGCCACCAGGTTTCCAGATTCGGCACTACGGAGTTTCATCTAACACAGAACCTTAGCTAAACCCACGAAATCGGTGCAACCAAAACCATGTTGGTGCTTCCGAGTTTAGGTGACCAACTTTCTATTGCCTCGGTACACTAAATCGGAATTTCCAAGTTCGCGTATCGGTGTCACCGAGTTATGTCATGTGACCGTTAGCCACCTTTTCGGTGTCATCAAGTTGTGTATGTCGGTTCCATCGAGATTCTAAAGTTTTTGCCTTTAGTGCAAATGAATACTACCGAGTTCATGACTTTGGTGTCACCGAGTTGGCCACTTTAGGTGTAACGGTTGGATTTTGGGGACAACATATATATACCCCTCCACCTACCGTTCATTTGTAGAGAAAGAACTCAGAACACACACTTCATTGCAAGATCCATTTTTCTGAGAGAGAGATGCCTACTCATGTGTTGAGACCAAGATATTCCAATCCAATCACTTGAAACTTGACCTCTAGCCTCCCCAAGTAGCTTTCCACAAAATCAATCTCTCCTACCCAATGCCTATTTTGTGAGAGAGCGATTTTGTGTTGAGGAGACTATCTTTAGAAGCACAAGAGCAAGGATTTCATTGTTCTACCACATCTATTACCTTTTGGAGGGTGGTGCCTCCTAGATTGGTTAGGTGTCTCTTGGGAGACTCCTACTTCATGTTGTGGAGTTGAACCAAGATGTTTGTAAGGGCAAGGAGATCGCTTACTTCGCGAAGATCTACCGTGAGTAAGGCTAGTCCTTCGTGGGCCGAAGTCGTGGTGGAATAGACAAGGCCGCTTCTTCGTGGACCCCCTGTGGGTGGAGCCCTCCGTGGACTCTTGCAGCTGTTACCCTTCGTTGGTTGAAGTCTCCACTAACATGGACGTACGACAGCGCCACCTATCGGAACCATGCCAAAAATTGTCGTGTCAACCTCATGTGTTTGATCTCCCTACCTTACTCGTTTACTTTACACTTGCATGTTTTACATTCCGCTGCTATACTCTTAGAACCGCATGTGTAGGGTGTACTTGAGTTGCCATAATTGCTAAAACTGGCCAACAACTAAAATTGGGAAAAGGCTAAGTTTTATCTTGTCAAGTAGTCTAATCCCCCCTCTAGACATACTTTCGATCCTACACCTTCGAGACATCATACCAGAGATGGCTGACGAGCTGGCTACTCGCTACTTTCCTTTCGGGAAAGATGATATTAGCAAGAGTTGGACGTTGATCCCATCCCTGGAGGATGGAACACCACTTAGATTCCATACCTACTTCTGCCTCTCCACCGATAGTCTCGTTGACAACCTGATTAAGGAGTCTCTGAAGTTCCGCGAGGAACTTTACCACACTCGTGAGCTACTCCGACTAGCCAAGGAGAAGCCAGACAACATCAAGAAGGATGGAGCCCCCGAGGGACGACCAGCTATCGCTTACAGAGGAGGAGTACCCCCATCTAGAGATGCACCCACACGTCATCATCACATGAGTGCGAAGGAGTATCGTGCACTCTTCGCTGATCCACCAGTGAAGCATCGTCGAGATGTACCTCCTCGTCCTTTGACCCCCTCGAGGGGTGATGGTCCCGTACAGATGATGATCAGGAGGAAGACCCAGAGGAGCATGAGTATGAGACCGATCACTCCACCACTTGACTCCATTAACCTATAGGGTAGGATAAGCCATGTATCCCTCATGCGAAGTCGAGTCCGTGTAATGGTTCATTTGAAACCATGTGTGCTTGTTGTTGTTTTATTGTTTGTGTTTCAATGCAAGTTGCTCTTTTGCTCTAGGCAACATGTAAGCGACTACATCCTATATCTTATATTATGTTGGAACTTACGACCTTTGATTGTCACACTTGCACTACACCAACCCCCCTAGGCGCGTTTTCCTCTTGTTGTTGTTTCCTTCGTCTATTTCAGTTGTTTGACTTGGCTGCTCCAAACGGGATGGTGACAAAAACCCGCTCCAGCACATTTGGCAACCCCATCACTGCCAACTCTAGCCAGCAGCCGGAGGCCAGTGGGTCTGCTCAAGCTGGAGATCGCCAGGAGCAGCCACAAGGCGACTTTCCCCCGCCACCGCCTCCACCGGAGAACATGACCATAGCCCAGTTTCTCCAAGTTCTCCGGGAGGAACACCAAGACAACACTGCCTCTATCCAATAGATGGCTCAAGTTCTTGTGAACAACTAGCAGCAAGGCAGGAACAACAATGGTCGTTCCACTCTGTCGGATTTCATGACGAGTTCTCCCCCGAACTTCTGTGAGACAACTGAACCTTTGGATACTGGTGACTTGATTTGCACCATTGAGGACGTCCTTGCATTGGTCAACTGCAATGAGGACCGTGAGAGGGTTCTCTTTACCTCTCACTTCCTTGGAGGTATTGCCAGAGCTTGGTGGGATGGATTCAAGGTAATGCAAGGTGAACATGTGATCACTTGGGCTAATTTCAAGCAAGGATTTCGCATTTCCCACACCCCTTCTAGGATTATGGCTATCAATTTTGAGCGTTGAAGCAAGGAAGTAGCTTTGTCAAGGAGTACGTGTAGAAGTTCGACCTCATGTCAAGATATGCACCTGAAGATGTCACCATTGAGGCAGCCAAGATAGAACACTTCATGGAAGGTCTCCAGCAAGCACTGCAGTATCAACTCGTTGTGTGTGACTGCCGGACATTCTTCGAGCTAGTGAATAAGGCCCTCATGTGTGAAGACAAGCGTCGTGCCATGGAATACACACGCAAACGCAAGATGATCAAAAATGGTAGTTCCAGCAACCAGAAGACCCGCGCCAAGCAACCATCCCCAGCGAAGCCAAACTATCAGCCTGAGTAGGCTAGGACTCCTCCACCTCGTCAGAGCTACTAGGCTCAACAGTACAACAACCCCAGGCCAGCGTACAACAACCCCAATAACAACACTCGTGGCAATACGAACAACTTCTGATGGTCACGTGCTTTGGATGTGGTTAGTGTGGACACATCTCGAAGCAGTGCCCCAACAAGAAGCCAGATGCACGACGCCCCAATGCGCCAAACCAAGGACAAGGCCATGGAGCACCACCCAGGAACCAAGCTCCCCGCAACCTGCCCAACAATGGAAAAGGTCGTGTGAATCACGTCACCGCTGAAGAATCCCAGGAAGACCCGGATGTTATACTGGGCATGTTCTTTGTCAACTCAACCCCGACAATAGTTCTATTTGATTGTGGTGCTTAACATTCTTTTGTTACCCAAAAGTTTGCACTAGAGAGTGGTATGTAGCCTACACCTCTAGGTAATCACATGATGGTACAAACCCCAGGTGCAGTATTAAGGACCAAGATAGGATGTAAAGGAGTTGGGATTAACATCAACGGGGTAGACATCTTAGCACATCTTATCATCCTGAAGTCGCAAGGCTTGGATGTGATCCTTTCTATGGGTTGGTTAACCAAGAACTAAGGCTTACTAGACTGTGCCAAGAGGACTGTTACCATGACCAATAGCCAAGGAGTTGAAGTCAAGTATGTTCCCAACCCTACCTCCGCTCAAGCCCTCACGTCAATTGTCTATTGGTGGTATGTGGATACCCGTATGTCTTTCCTGATGAGCTGCCCGGAATGCCTCCTAGCCGCGACATTGAGTTCATCATTGAGTTAATGCCCAGAGGAGGACCCATCTATAAGAAACCCTATAGAATTGGATCCGGAGAGTTGGTTGAGTTAAGGAAGCAACTAGCACAGCAGCTCAGAAAAGGATTTATTCACCCTAGTGCCTCTCCTTGGGGATCACCTGTTTTATTTGTGTCAAAGAGGGACGGAACTATGTGACTTTGTGTAGATTACAGTTCTATCAATGAAGTCACAATAAAGAACAAGTACCCACTCCCCAAGAATGAAGATTTGTTCGATCAGCTGAATGGTGCGAAGGTGTTCTCCAAGATCAATCTTAAATCTGGGTACTACTAGTTGAAGATCAGACCCCGGGATTTTCCGAAAACGACATTTGTGACCAGGTATGGCGTGTATGAATACACGGTCATGTCGTTTGGGTTAACTAATGCCCCTGCCTACTTCATGTACCCCATGAACAAAGTCTTCATGGAGTATTTGGACAAGTTTGTCGTTGTATTCATCGATGACATACTCATTTTCTCGAAGTCTGAAGAAGAAAATGAGAAACACTTGAGGATGGTCCTAGACAAGCTTCGAGAGCACCAGCTTCATGCCAAATTGAGCAAGTGTGAATTCTGGCTGCATGAAGTTGGATTCTTTGGTCATGTGTTGATGACAGATAGATTGACAGTGGATCCTGCCAAGATTTAAGTCGTGTCTCAATGGAAATATCCGACGAATGTGAAGGAAGTCGGAAGCTTCCTCAGACTTGTGGGATACGACTTCAAGTTCGTTGAAGGGTTCCCAAGCATCGCCCGACCAATGACTCGTCTCATGAACAAGGACCGAAATTTCGAATGGACGCCAAAGTGCGAGGAAAGTTCCAATATCTCGAGAAGAGATTGACAATGGCCCTAATTTTGGCCACTCCCGATATTCACAAGTTGTTCGTGATATATTGTGATGCATCGAGGACCGAGGATGGAGGCGTCCCGATGCAAGAACGCAGAGTCGTGGCATATCTGTCCACACAGTTATGCCCTCATGAATAGAACTATGCCACTCATGATCTTGAGTTGGCAGAAGTGGTTCATGCCTTGAAAACATGGCGACAATACCTTCTTGGAAAGCAACGTGATATATACATAGACCACAAGAGTTTGAAGTATATTTTCACTCAAAAGGAATTAAACATCAGGCACCAAAGATGGTTGGAATTAATCAAGGACTATGACCTCGGTGTTCAATACCACCGAGGAAATGCCAATGTGGTAGTTGATGCCTTGAGCAAAAAGGCTTGTTCCTTGAATGCTATGATCAAGGAAAGGCTGCATGCCTTGTATGAGGAACTTGAAAGCTTCGAATTGGATCTAGTCGCACCAGGATTTCCTGCCAACCTCGAAGCGAAGCCTACATTGATGGATGATATCAAGGAATCTCAGAAGGGACACGAGAGCATAGAAGGCATCAAGAAGAAGATCAAGAAAGGCAAGGCCCCATGATTCTGAGTGGATGAACAAGGAGTTGTATGGTTTGGGAATCACATTTGCGTACTAATACGTCCCAAAGGTATCTCTAATTTCTGCTTGTTCCATCATCTTTTGGGTGACAATGTTATATGTTTTGCTACACTTTTATATCATTTTACACACATTTGGACTAACCTACTAACTCAGTGCACCCAGTGTCAGTTTCTATTTGCTGATGTCTTTTTTGCACGCGCTTTTACCCAAGTTTCCGTAGCCCAAAAAATCCCAAGAAAAATATATCGAAATCAGCATGACGGAAGCTTCTAGATGTCCGAAGGAGAGCCGGAGGGGGGCACGTGTCACCCAGGCAGCCTGCCCGCGCGACCTAGGGGAGTCCGCGCCACGAGGGCGCCTGAGCGACTAGGACCACCCCTGGTGCCCTCCTTTGGCCTATATTTAGCTCCCAACGAGGAAACCCTGATTCCGAAACCCTTTTCTCCAGAAGCAATTCCGATGTCCGCCGCCATCGCCAACAAGTTTCGGGGGACAAGAATTCCTGTGCCGGCACCCTGTCGGGACGGGGAAGTGCCCCCGGGTTCATGTCCATCAACGTTGCTTCCTCCCTCCATGAAGCGGGAGTAGTTCCTCCTCGGGGCTGAGATCTTCTACAGTAGCTATGTGGTTAATTCTCTCCCTCATGATGTGATCTTGATTGTAATCATGGTCTATGTTAATCTAGGATGATCCCACGATGTTTCCCCTTCTTCTATGTATTGGATTGGTGTACTTACTTAATCTTATCTAGTATAGTCCCCGAGATCATGGTGACGGCGGTCTATTTGACATGGATTAGAAGAATATTTTCATGAGTGATTTCCTTTTTTGTGAATTGATTGAAGATTGAGAGCCTCTTTGTGCTTGTCTTTGACTATCCTTGAGATATGTTGTGGTGATTGTGGTACTCTCTTTGGATGGCAACGGTGACATTGGGAAATCCATAGATGAGAACTACGAACTCTGAGGTGTTCTTTTGTAGCCCTACATAATTATTGTCCTCTCTTAATCACAAAAGAATGACCTCCAAGTACGTCTCCATTGCATGTTTTAGTGGAAATGTCATGTGATTAGACTATGTTAATGTTGTTGGGAGTTGCCACTAGTGAAAGTATGAAGCATAGGCCCTATTTCTCACCATTGTTACACAGTTTATGCTCACTTTGTTGCTTGCTACCTTGCTTCCATTTTTATTTTAGATTTATATTACCTTGCTTTGCCACACCTATCACCCATATGTTACCATATCTTCGCCGAACTGGTGCACCTATACAATTTACCGTTGTATTAGGTGTGTTGGGGACACAAGAGACTTCTCGTTTCTTAATTGCAGGGTTGCTTGAGAGAGACCATCTTCAACCTCTACTTCCTGAGTTCGATAAACCTTAGGTCATCCACTTGAGGGAAATTGCTGCTTTCCTACACACCTCTGTGCTTGGGTGCCCAACATTGTCTACAAGAATAGAAGCGTGCGTAGACATCAAGCTATTTCTAGCGCCGTTGCTGGGGAGGTGAGTGCTTGAAGGTATATCTTTAGATCTTGCAATTAAAAAATTTTGTTTCTTGTTTTTATTTTCACTAGTTAGGCTTAATGGAAAACTATAAAAATATGATAGAGCTTTATAAACTTTATCTCGAACTAGTATATGAAGTGTTTGAGCAGAAAATTAAAAAACCTATGGAACTTCATTATTTGCATAACAATTATGATGGTGGCAATGTTATTAGTATGCTTCCTTTGAATACCAATATTGTTGATGACATCAAAAGCTCTAAGCTTGGGGATGATGGGTTTGATGAACATGATATTTTGAGTCCCCCAACTTTTGAGGACAAAATTTTCTATGATGATTATCTTGATGATAATGATAGTCCTACTACCACTATTACCAATGAGAAAGATTATGCTTATGTGGAGAGTAAGAGTACCTTTTTGCATGTGGATCATGGTAACAATGCTTTATTTTATACTTATATTGTTGAGTTTATTCATGATCCCACTAAAAATTATTATGAGAAGGGAACATATTCTTATAGATATTTCAATAATATCAAGTCCTCTCTTCTTATGTCGAAGGTTTTGAAGTTGCAATTGTTTTCCCTTCCTATGCTTATTGCTTTGTGCTTCAATGAATTATTCTATTACAATATTCCTATGCATAGGAAGCTGATGTCTACTACGCAACCTTTATCTTGTAGACGTTGTTGGGCCTCCAAGTGCAGAGGTTTGTAGGACAGTAGCAATTTTCCCTCAAGTGGGTGACCTAAGGTTTATCAATCCGCGGGAGGCGTAGGATGAAGATGGTCTCTCTCAAGCAACCCTGCAACCAAATAACAAAGAGTCTCTTGTGTCCCCAACACACCCAATACAATGGTAAGTTGTATAGGTGCACTAGTTCGGCGAAGAGATGGTGAAACAAGTGTAGTATGGATGGTAGATATAGGTTTTTGTAATCTGAAATTACAAAAACAGCAAGGTAACTAGTAACAAAAGTGTGCACGAACGGTGTTGCAATGCGTGGAAACAAGGCCTAGGGTTGATACTTTCACTAGTGAAGTTCTCTCAACAAAGATAACATAATTGGATCATATAACTAGCCCTCAACATGCAACAAAGAGTCACTCCAAAGTCACTAATAGCGGAGAACAAACGAAGAGATTATTGTCGGGTACGAAACCACCATAAAGTTATTCTTTCTCATCGATCTATTCAAGAGTTCGTACTAGAATAACACCTTAAGATACATATAAACCAAGACCCTAATGTCACCTAGATACTCCATTGTCACCTCAAGTATCCATGGGCACGATTATACTATATGCATCACACAATCTCAGAATCATCTATTCAACCAACACATAGAACTTCAAAGAGTGTCCCAAAGTTTCTACCGGAGAGTCAAAACGTGTGCCAACCCCTATGCATAGGTTCCCAATGTCGCGAACCCGCAAGTTGATCACCAAAACATACATCAAGTACTCACATGAATCCATGTGTGCCAACCCATATGCATAGGTTCCCAATTGTCACAAACCTGCAAGTTGATCATAGCACATAGACACGTGCAAGACATACATCAAGTGTTCTCAAAGAGTCAATCCGATAAGATAACTTCAAAAGGGGAAACTCAATTCATTACAAGAAGGGAGAGAGGGAAGAACACCATAAGATCCAACTATAGTAGCAAAGCCCACGGTACATCGAGATCAAGACATCTCAAGAACACGAGAGAGAGAGATCAAACACATAGCTACTCGTACATACCCTCAGCCCCGAGGGAGAACTACTCCCTCCTCGTCATGGAGATCGCCGGGATGATGAAGATGGCGACCAGAGATGGATTCCCCCTCCGGTAGGGTGCCGGAATGGGCTCGAGATTGGTTTTTCGTAGCTACATAGGCTTCCGGCGGCGGAACTCCCGATCTAGGTTTCTTTCTGGGGGTTTATGAATTTATAGGAATTTATGGCGGTGGAATTGCGTCAGTTGGGCCCACGAGGAAGTCACAAGCCTGCACGGTGCGATGAGGGGGGGTAGGTCGCGCCCCATGGGCTTGTGACTCCCTCGTGGCTCTTCTGGCCTTCTTCCAAAGCTTTGAGGGTCTCTTTTGGTCCAAAAAAATCATCGTAAAGTTTCATTCCATTTGGACTCCGTCTGAAAAAGGGTCAAAAACACGGAAAAAACAGAAACTGGCACTTGGCATAAAGATATAAAATAGCATAGTCATGCATATGAAACATCCAAAGTTGACAAGATAATAGCATGGAACCATCAAAAATTATAGATACGTTGGAGATGTATCAAGCATCCCCAAGCTTAACTCCTGCTCGTCCTCGAGTAAGGAAGTGATAAAGAATGGATTTTTGATGTGGAATGCTACCTAGCATATTTGTCCTTTGTAACTTCTTTCTTGTGACATGAATGTTCAGATCCGTAAGATTCAAAACAATAGTTTTCTATTGACATGAAAACAATAATACTTCAAGCAAACTAGCAAGGTAATCATGAACTTTTGAAATAACAAGGCCAATGGAAGTTATCCCTACAAAATCATATAGTCTGGCTATGCTCCATCATCCTCACACAACTAATGTAAATCATGCACAACCCCGGAATTGGCCAAGCAATTGCTTTCGCACTCTTACTTTCTCAAAAAAATTATAACTATCACGCAATACATGAGTGCGAGCCATGGATATAGCACTATAGGTGGAATAGAGTGTGGTGGTGGTTGTGAGACAAAAAGGAGGAGATGGTCACATTGACTCGGCGTATCAAAAGGCTATGGAGATGCCCATTAATAGATATCAATGTGAATGAGTAGGGATTTCCATACAAAGGATGCACTAGAGCTATAAGTATGTGAAAGCTCAAAAGGAAAACTAGTGGGTGTGCATCCAACTTGCTTGCTCACGAAGACCTAGGGCAATTTTGAGGAAGCCCATCATTGGAATATACAAGCCAAGTTATATAATGAAGATTCCCACTAGTGTATATGGTGGTGACAAAACGAGAGGCCCTCAATCATGAAGAACATGGTGCTTATTATGAAGCACAAGTGTGGAAAAAGATAGTAGCATTGTCCCTTCTCTCTTTTTCTCTCCCTTTTTTCATTTGGGCTCTTAGGCCTCTCTTTTTTTCTTTTCTTTTCTCCCCTTTTTTGTTTTGGGCTCTTTGGCCTCTTTTTTTTATTTGCTCACATGGAACAATGCTCTAATAATGATGATCATCACACTTTTATTTACTCATAGCTCAAAGATCACAATGATGATGACTCGATAGGAAATACCTCCGGCAGTGTACCGGGATGTGCAACGATCTAGCATGGCGTATGACATTAAAAACATCTCGCTAGCTATATATCTTACGATCATGCAATGGCAATATGAGAGTGACGGCACAAGTCATGAGACGGAACAGTGGAAGTTGCAAGACAATATATCTCGGAATGTCTATGAAAATGCCATAATAGGTAGATATGGAGGCTGTTTTGAGGAAGGAATTTGGTGGGTTTGTTCACCGACGAGAATTGTGCGGCACTAGAGAGGCTAGCAATGGTGGAAGGTGAAAGTGCATCTATACCATGGGCTCACATTAGTCATAAATAACTCACATACTTGTTGCGAAAGTTTTTATTAGTAATCGAAACAAAGTGCTAAACGCATACTCCGAGGGGAAGGGTTGGTAGGTATTAACCATCGCGCGATCCCGACCTCAACACAAATGATGACAATCAATAGATCAATTATGCTCCGACTTCCTAACATAGTGGTTCACCATACGTGCATGCTACGGGAATGACCAACTTCAACACAAGTATTTCTAGATTCACAACACCCTACTAACATAACTCTTAATATTACCAAATCCATGTCTCAAAACTAATTGAGAGGAATCAAAACTTCTCTTTCTACTCAATGCACATGAAGATGGAGATTTTTGCATCCTCTTTGGGTACCTATCACATTTGGGACTACTTTCATAGCATAAGCCAACTACCAAATCACGCACCGCCGTGCTCTAAAGATATAAGTGAAGCACAAGAGAAAAAGTATCTAGCTCAAAAGATATAAGTGAAGCACAAGAGCAAAAGTATCTAGCTCAAAAGATGTAAGTGAAGCACAATGAGCATTCTAGCAAAATCACGATGAGTGCATGTCTCTCTCTCTCAAAAAGGTGTGCACCAAGGACTATTGCGACCAAACAAAAAGAAAAGACTCCTAAGATACAAGACGCGCCAAGCAAAACACATATCATGTGGTGAATAAAAATATAGCTCCAAGTAGTGTTACCGATGGATTGAAGACCAAAGAGGGGATGCCTTCCCGGGGCATCCCCAAGCTTAGGCTTTTTTTTATCCTTGAATATGGCTTGAGATGCCTTGGGCATCCCCAAGCTTAGGCTCTTGCCACTCCTTATTCCATCGTCCATGAGAACATCACCCAAAACTTGAAAACTTCACAACACAAAACTAAAACAGAAACTCGTGATAACGTTAGCACAAGAAAACAAACTACCACTTCTCTTGGTACTGTATCAAACTTGAATTCTACCTATATTGATGTTAGGCTACTGTATTCTCGCTTTTCCATGGCTAGTACCCCCTGATACTAACCATAGTTTCATCAATACAAGCAACCAACTCAACAAAAACAGAATCTGTCAAAAACAGACCAGTCTGTAGCAATATGTATACTTCGTATACTTCTGGTACCTCAAAAAATCTTAAAAATTACAACGGCCTGGTAAAAAAGCATATTAATCAGCCGCAAAAAGAATCAACTCAAAAGATCTTTCTGAATAAAAATTAAAAATCATCTCGTGAGCAGAAAGTTTCTGTCTTTTTTCCAGCATGATCAAACAACTATCACCCAAGCTATCATAAAGGCTTTACTTGGCACAAACGCTAAAAGAAACACAAAAAACACAATAATAACAGAATTATGATTGTGTCGAAAAAGAAAAATAGAAAGAAAAAAAGCAAAAATAAATTCATTGGGTTGCCAACAACAAGCGCTATCGTTTAACGCCCTTAGCTAGGCATTGATTTCAATGATGCTGACATAAAAGGTAAGGATTGAAACACAACGAGAGCATCATGGAGCATATGGCTAGCACATTTAAGTCCAAACCACTTCCTATGCATAGGGATTTTGTGATCAAACAAGCTATTGGAACAAGAATCAACTAGCATAGGAAGGCAAAACAAGCATAGCTTCAAAAATTTCAACACATGGAGAGGAAGCTTGATACTATTGCAATAAGTAGAAGCATGTGATCCTCTCTCATAGTAATTTTAAGTAGCATCATGAATGAATTCAACAATATAACCAGCACCTAAGGCTTTCTTTTCATGATCTACAAGCATAGGAATTTTACTACTCTCCACATAAGGAAATCTATTCTCAAGAATAGTGGTGGGAGTATCGTAAAAGACTTGAGCACTACAAGTTGTGTCCACAATGAAAAAGCAAGGTGTAGCAAAGGGGTTTTCAAAAGTATGACAAGCTTTATCATCCCTCTTCTTCAAAGCATAAGTATCCTCACAATAATCATCATAGATAGGGGGCATGTTTTCATCAAAATGATTTTGATCATTCAAAGTGGAAGAGCTAAAACGATCATCTTCATCAAATATAGCATCCCCAAGCTTGTGGCTTTGCATATCATTAGCATCATGGGTATTCAAAGAATTCATGCTAAGAATATTGCAATCATGCTCATCATTCACATATTCTATGCCAAGCATTCTATGTAATTCTTCTTTCAGCATTTGAGCACAATTTTCCTTCCCATCATGCTCACGAAAGACATTGAAAAGATGGAGCATATGAGGCATCCTCAATTCCATTTTTATTGTAGTTTTCTAGCGAAAGAACAAGAAACAAAAAGATTCGATTGCAAGATCTAAAGATATACCTTCAAGCGCTAACCTCCCCGGCAACGGCGCCAGAAAAATGCTTCGTTGACGGGAGGTGAGTGCCGCTTACCTAGCCTCCCCGGCAACGGCGCGAGAAAAATGCTTGATGTCTACTAGGCAACCTTCTTCTTGTAGACGTTGTTGGGCCTCCAAGTGCAGAGGTTTGTAGGACAGTAGCAATTTTCCCTCAAGTGGGTGACCTAAGGTTTATCAATCCGCAGGAGGCGTAGGATGAAGATGGTCTCTCTCAAGCAACCCTGCAACCAAATAACAAAGAGTCTCTTGTGTCCCCAACACACCCAATACAATGGTAAGTTGTATAGGTGCACTAGTTCGACGAAGAGATGGTGAAACAAGTGTAATATGGATGGTAGATATAGGTTTTTGTAATCTGAAATTACAAAACCAGCAAGGTAACTACTAACAAAAGTTAGCACGAACGGTATTGAAATGCGTGGAAACAAGGCCTAGGGTTGATACTTTCACTAGTGAAGTTCTCTCAACAAAGATAACATAATTGGATCATATAACTAGCCCTCAACATGCAACAAAGAGTCACTCCAAAGTCACTAATAGCGGAGAACAAACGAAGAGATTATTGTCGGGTACGAAACCACCATAAAGTTATTCTTTCTGATCGATCTATTCAAGAGTTCGTACTAGAATAACACCTTAAGATACATATAAACCAAGACCCTAATGTCACCTAGATACTCCATTGTCACCTCAAGTATCCGTGGGCATGATTATACTATATGCATCACACAATCTCAGAATCATCTATTCAACCAACACATAGAACTTCAAAGAGTGCCCCAAAGTTTCTATCGGAGAGTCAAAACGTGTGCCAACCCCTATGCATAGGTTCCCAATGTCACGAACCCACAAGTTGATCACCAAAACATACATCGAGTACTCACATGAATCCACGTGTGCCAACCCATATGCATACGTTCCCAATTGTCACAAACCCGATAGTTGATCACAGCAGATAGACACGTGCAAGACATACATCAAGTGTTCTCAAAGACTGAATCCGATAAGATAACTTCAAAAGGGGAAACTCAATTCATTACAAGAAGGGAGAGGGGGAAGAACATCATAAGATCCAACTATAGTAGCAAAGCACACAGTACATCGAGATCAAGACATCTCAAGAACACGAGAGAGAGAGATCAAACACATAGCTAATGGTACATACCCTCAGCCCCGAGGGAGAACTATGTTGGAATTATGCCCTAGAGGCAATAATAAATATAGTTATTACTATAATTCCTGTATCAAGATAATTGTTTATTATCCATGCTATAATTGTATTGAATGAAGACTTATATACATGTGTGGATACATAGACAAAACACTGTCCCTAGCAAGCCTCTAGTTGGCTAGCCAATTGATCAAAAGATAGTCAGGGTATTCTGACTATGTACAAGGTGTTGTTGCTTGATAATTGGATCATGTCATTAGGAGAATCACGTGATGGACTAGACCCAAACTAATAGACATAGAATGTTGATCGTGTCATTTTGTTGCTACTGTTTTCTGCGTGTCAAGTATTTGTTCCTATGACCATGAGATCATATAACTCACTGACACCGCAGGAATGCTTTCTGTGTATCAAACGTCGCAACGTAACTGGGTGACTATAAAGATGCTCTACAGGTATCTACGAAGGTGTTCTTTGAGTTAGTATGGATCGAGACTGGGATTTGTCACTCCGTGTGACGGAGAGGTATCTTGGGGCCCACTCGGTAATACAACATCACACACAAGCCTTGCAAGCAATGTAACTTAGGGTAAGTTGCGGGATCTTGTATTACGGAACGAGTAAAGAGACTTGCCGGTAAACAAGATTGAAATAGGTATGCGGATGCTGACGATCGAATCTCGGGCAAGTAACATACCGAAGGACAAAGGGAATGACATACGGGATTATATGAATCCTTGGCACTGAGGTTCAAACGATAAGATCTTCGTAGAATATGTGGGATCCAATATGGGCATCCAGGTCCCGCTGTTGGATATTGACCGAGGAGTCACTCGGGTCATGTCTACATAGTTCTCGAACCCGCAGGGTCTGCACACTCTAGGTTCGACATTGTTTTATGCGTATTTGAGTTATATGGTTGGTTACCGAATGTTCTTCGGAGTCCCGGATGAGATCACGGACGTCACGAGGGTTTCCGGAATGGTCCGGAAACGAAGATTGATATATAGGATGACCTCATTTGATTACCGGAAGGTTTTCGGAGTTACCGGGAATGTACACGGAATGATGAATGGGTTCCAAGTGTTCACCGGGGGGCAGCCCACCCCGGGGAAGCCCATAGGCCTTGGGGGTGGCGCACCAGCCCTTGGTGGGCTAGTGGGACAGCCCAAGAAGGCCCTATGCGCCATAGATAGAATATCAAAGAGAAAAGAAAAAAAAGAGTTGGGAAGGGAGAGAAGGACTCCACCTTCCAATCCTAGTTGGACTAGGATTGGAGGACGACTCCTCCTCCCCTTGGTGCGCAGCCCTTGGGGCTCCTTGAGCCTCAAGGCAAGCCTCCCCTCCCTCCTCCTATATATATGGAGCTATTAGGGCTGATTTGAGACAACTTTTCCAAGGCAGCCCGATGTAACATCCCAAATTTTGGAATGTTAAAATAATTATTAGAATGATTGTTTGTTTGATTGAGTGATTGAAACTTGAGTGAATAAAACTTTTGAATGAGAGGGAATAAAATGACTTTCCCCTTCTCCGGTGAATTCAAATTTAATCATTTAAAAGCAAAGAGAGAAGATGACGTGACTTCTTCAACTATAAAGAATTTGAATGGATTTTGCATTTGATTTCTCTCAAATTTTGCATTTGCATTTCTATGTTTTTCTTCACACGAGAAGTGCCGGGAAATAATTTCCTGCAAGCAAGAAAGAGCGGAGGAAAATGACCCTCCAAAATGTGAGGCACTTTTGAAAATATTTGAGCCAAGAAAAAAACCAAAGTTTTATGGAGAAATTAATTGCCAAAAAGAAAATAAAGCCTTAGGGATTTTTCTAAAAAAACATTTTTTAAAAGTTTTTATTTTGGTGTTGGAAAAATCATAAACGATTAGGAAATATTTTTCTGCTCGATTTGGTATATAATACCCCATATAAATCCTTTTATTTTGTTTCCTTTTACTATTTTTCCCTTTGCTGTTTAAAAAAAACAAATCGGGGCCACACTCCTGGATCACTGGGATCCAAATCCCCTGCCCAACCGAGACCAGCACCTCGAGCGCACCCTTTCCTTTCCTTATTTTTTTTCTCCTTTCTCTTTCTTTTCTTTATTTTTCTTTTTCTTTCTTTCCTTCTTTCTTCTCTTTCCTTTCTTCTCTCGTGAACTTTTTCCTTCCCAGGGCCCAGCCATGGCGTGGCCTTCCTGCCTCGCTAGGATCCGACGGATCTCCCCCGATTCGGCCTCCCCCTTCCTTCCCTCGGTACCCCTCCCCCCCTATTTAAGCCGCGCCCCAAGCCCCCCCTCGGCCCCCTCCTCCACACGCCACCCCTCGCCCCAGGAACCTCGCTGGAGCCTGGCTCTAGTAGGCAAAAACACCTCGCCACCCTCCCTGCCGCACTCTTCCCCGCCCCAATCGACGCCACCAGAGAAACCCCCTTCGCCGCCGCGCCCCATTTTCCCCCTCAGATCACCCTCTCATCGCCCTACGCCTCCGCCCTCCACTCGCCGGAGTTCGGCCGGTACAGTAGCCTCCCAACCTCCCCGAGCTCTTCCCCGGCCATGAGAAGCCTCGCCGTCGCCGCCATCCGACGGAGGAGACCCGCCGCCACCTCCCCAACACCTCGGACGTTGTCACCGACCACCGCCACGACGCCGACGACGAGCACCACTTCCTGCCTCGCCGGAGAACCTACTGCCACGGTGAGCCAGCTCCCTGCTAACCCCATCACCTTCTGTAGCCGTTAGATCAAAGATAGACGCGCTAGATTAAATGTTAGATACCCCTTCGGTTTTTAAATAAAACCGAACGGTTTTCTGCCCCACTTATTACTTAGCCGAAGCGTTTTATTAGATTGCGGCCGTTTGCTAATAGGACTCGCAGCAAACACACGCCCTGACGAATCAGGAGCTGCCACATACCTCCCCTGTCCACTAGTAGTTTTTCATCTTTTTCTGTTTTATATTAGAAAACAGAGAAAGTTCCAATCTTGTTTTAATCATAGCTTTTGATCCCGAATTCCAATGGAGTTGAAACTTGTTCCAGTAGATCAAAATTTCTCTGTAGTTTGTAAAAACATATAATTTGTCTATGTTTGAAATTTTTTATTTTGAATTATATCAGATTTAGTGTAAACCTTGTTTTGCTTATTCCAGGAGTTTACAAATACCTTTTAATTTGATTCTTTTTGCTACTGATCACTAGTGATCTTAGTTATCAGTGGTAAGAATTTCAGAATTATTTGAGTATTTTAGCTCATTGTTTCTTGTGAAACAATTTCTGTTTCACCTCTTTTAGGATTATGGCTATTTCCTTTTTCTATAATTGTTTTTAAATTATTTTCTTTTATATTTCAGAAATATTATGTTTTGTTTCTGTTAGTTAACAGTAGTTTTGCAACAAGTTTTTATTTTTATTTTTATATGTTATCATGAAATCAATTCTAGTTCACGAATAACATGCAATTGGTTTCTCCACTGTTTCAAATCCCGTTTGGAAATACTTTCAAATAGTTTTGTGAAAAATACTTTATTTTATCTTAGTTAAATTTATATCTTAGTTCCCTGTTATTTAAGTATTTTATTTTCTGTTAGACAAAAACTATTTAGTGTTTGACGTAGTAGAAGACTCCCTAGTCTTATTTGAAGATTCCTTCGGATTCCTATTTGCTCTCTCTTTTGTTTTGATTGCTAGAATGATTGCTAGTATGAGTGCTTATGTGAATGATATGTTTGTTACATAGATTCATCGGAGAGTGATGAGTAGTCTATCAAGTTATTTCTCGAGAAATTCTTCTTCGTCAACATCGCCAGGCAAGTCATTTGATCATGTATCACCTATGTTTTATGCATCGTAGTTCTACCATCCTATGCTCAATTGCATGCTCACTAGGTACTTGGAAATTATGGTTACATATTGTAGTATCATGTGGTAGGCACCCAACAACCCCGATACTTGGCCCGGGACGACAAATTTCATATTGCTATGCTTGAGTAGACGGGATTTTCGGTTGAGTGCATAACATGAGTGATGCGAGGATGATTAAATAACCAAGACCGGTTAAGACAAGATTTTCAAGACCACGTGATGCAATGCAACTCTGGGTGAAGGACGGTTGATCGGCTCCCTAGAGAAACTAGTGGATGACCCGGGATGCTGGAGACGGCCATGACATCTTGCGGAAAGCTTCACCCAGGCTCGAAGAGACGTACGGAGGCTTCAAGACCCAAGGCTTACCTGCACAGCCACAAGTCATTATGGGCTCTGGCTTGGTTGGACAACATGGCGACTCTGGACAGGCGGTGCTAGCAGATGTAGAAGAACAGTAGGAATGGATGGGCCCCGACAGGGATTCAGAGGGACCCGTTGAAAGACCATGTTTTGATCATCCGGTCTTCAAACACCCTGAAGTGCGAGGACATACTCGGAGGCGATCAAATCTTGTGGGGAACGTGTGCAAAACTCTGCAGAGTGCCCAACCTAATCGATTAGCCGTGTCCACGGTCATGGACAACTTGAGCCGAAGGCATTGAAATTCCCCTGAACTCTCGACACAACTTAATAATGATGTGGGTGTTCACAACAACTCGGGTACGAGAATTGGTTGGCGGAACCATCTCGTTAACAACAAACAATGTAGTAATATTTTGCTTCCAGCCCCTCTTGTTGTAGGAGAAAATTGGCTTTATGCAAAACTTATAGCCCCACCTGCCAAATATGCATGTAGAGATAGTTGATTATTATTTTCACCCCTCTCTTATGTGACTTGCCGGCATATTCAATATGCTGACCTACACGGCTGCAACGTCTTATGTTGCAGATATTTTTCTTCGACGAGTAAGAATACGATTCAGGGTTACGGTCTACACTCAACTTGCCGTTGGTGTTTATTGGGACTCCACTCCCTTGACTGCTTCCGCTGAGATATTTAAGGTATATATCAGTTTTACGCTATTTACATGTGATTGCACTTTGATATATACATTGATGTACTGTGTGTGCCAGCATACTGATCCAGGGATGGCACAGATACACAGAGGCTTGACTCGTTTTGAGTCGGGTCGATACACCCGACCACATACCTCCACGGTTTTACCTCTAGATCGCTTTTCTGCAGAGCTCGGGCGGAGCCCTGCTGAGATTAGATCACTACCAACCTCCGGAGCGCCGTCACGCTTCCGGAGAACTCATCTACCTCTCTGTCTCTCTTGCTGGATCAAGAAGGCCGAGATCATCGTCGAGCTGTACGTGTGCTGAACGCGGAGGTGCCGTCCGTTCGGCACTAGATCGTGGGACGGATCGCAGGATGGTTCGTGGGACGGTTCACGGGGCGGATCGAGGGACGTGAGGACGTTCCACTACATCAACCGCGTTCGCTAATGCTTCTGCTATGCGATCTACAAGGGTACGTAGATCGGAAATCCCCTCTCATAGATGGACATCACCATGATAGGTCTTCGTGCGCGTAGGAAAATTTTTGTTTCCCATGCGACGTTCCCCAACAGTGGCATCATGAGCTAGGTTCATGCGTAGATGTAATCTCGAGTAGAACACAAAAGTTTTTGTGGGCGGTGATGTGCGTCTTGCTGCCCACCTTAGTCTTTTCTTGATTCCGCGGTATTGTTGGATTGAAGCGGCTTGGACCGACATTACTCGTACACTTACGAGAGACCGGTTTCATCGCTACGAGTAACTCCGTTGCTCAAAGATGACTGGCAAATGTCGGTTTCTCCAACTTTAGTTGAATCGGATTTGACCGAGGAGGTCCTTGGATAAGGTTAAATAGCAATTCATATATCTCCGTTGTGGTGTTTGCGTAAGTAAGATGCGATCCTACTAGATACCCATGGTCACCACGTAAAACATGCAACAACAAATTAGAGGACGTCTAACTTGTTTTTGTAGGGTATGCTTGTGATGTGATATGGCCAACGATGTGATGTGATATATTGGATGTATAAGATGATCATGTTGTAATAGATAATATCGACTTGCACGTCGATGGTACGGCAACCGGCAGGAGCCATAGGGTTGTCTTTAAACTAATGTTTGTGCTTGCAAATGCGTTTACTATTTTGCTAGGATGTAGCTTTAGTAGTAATAGCATGAGTAGCACGACAACCCCGATGGCGACACGTTGATGGAGATCATGGTGTGGCGCCGGTGACAAGAAGATCGTGCTGGTGCTTTGGTGCTGGAGATCAAGGAGCACGTGATGATGGCCATATCATGTCACTTATGAATTGCATGTGATGTTAATCCTTTTATGCACCTTATTTTTCTTAGACCGACGGTAGCATTTTGAGGTGATCTCTCACTAAAATTTCAAGACGAAATTGTGTTCTCCCCGACTGTGCACCGTTGCTACAGTTCGTCGTTTCGAGACACCACGTGATGATCGGGTGTGATAGACTCAACATTCACATACAACGGGTGCAAAACAGTTGCACACGCGGAACACTCGGGTTAAGCTTGACGAGCCTAGCATGTGCAGACATGGCCTCGGAACACATGAGACCGAAAGGTCGATCATGAATCATATAGTTGATATGATTAGAATAGGGATGCTTACCACTGAAATTATACTCAACTCACGTGATGATCGGACTTGAGCTAGTGTAAGTGGGTCATGAACCACTCAAATGACTAGATAGATGTACTATTTGAGTGGGAGTTTAGCAAGTAATTTGATTAAGTAAAACTCTAATTATCTTGAACATAGTCTAAGTCCACTTTGAATATATTTGTGTTGTAGATCATGGCTCACGCAACAGTCACCCTGAATTTTAATACGTTCCTCGAGAAAGCTAAGTTGAAAGATAATGGAAGCAACTTTGTAGACTGGGCTCGTAATCTTAAGTTGATCCTACAAGCTAGGAAGAAGGATTATGTCCTTAATGCTGCGCTAGGAGATGAACCACCCGCTACGGCTGACCAAGATGTTAAGAACGCTTGGTTAACACGTAAGGAGGACTACTCAGTAGTTCACTGTGCAGTCTTGTATGGCTTAGAGCCAGGACTTCAACGTCGCTTTGAGCGTCATGGAGCATATGAGATGTTCCAGGAGTTGAAGTTTATCTTTCAGAAGAACGCTCGGATCGAGACGTATGAGACCTACGATAAATTCTATGCTTGCAAGATGGAGGAAAATTCGTTTCTAAGTGAACATGTGCTCAAAATGTCTCGGTACTCAAACCATCTAGCTGAGCCGGGGATTGAAATCCCGCAAGAGGCTATCATTGACAGAATTCTTCAATCACTGCCGCCAAGCTATAAGGGCTTTGTGTTGAACTACAATATGCAAGGGATGAACAAGTCACCCGGCGAGTTGTTTGCGATGATGAAAGTCACAGAGTCTGAACTCCGTAAAGAGCATCAAGTGTTGATGGTGAATAAGACCACTAGTTTCAAGAGAAACGGCAAAGGGAAGAAGGGTAATTCAAAGAAGAGCAGCAAGCCTGTTGCCAATCCGACGAAGAAACCCAAAGCTGGACCTAAGCCTGAAACAGAGTGCTACTATTGCAAGGGTATGGGTCACTGGAAGCGCAACTGCCCCAAGTATCTGGCTGATAAGAAGGCGGCCAAAGAAAAATCAGGTATATTTGATATACATGTTATTTATGTGTACTTAACCGGCTCTCGTAGTAGTGCCTGGGTATTCGATACCGGTTCGGTTGCTCATATTTGCAACTCGAAACAGGAACTGCGGAATAGGCGAAGGCTGGCGAAAGATGAAGTGACGATGCGCGTAGGAAATGGTTCCAAGGTTGATGCAATCGCCATCAGCACAGTTTCACTTCAGTTACCATCAGGATTAGTTGAATAATTGTTATTTAGTGCCTGCGTTGAGCATGAACATTATATCTGGATCTTGTTTATTGCGAGACGGTTACTCTTTTAAATCAGAGAATAATGGTTGTTCTATTTCTATGAGTAATATCTTTTATGGTCATGCGCCCAATGTAAGAGGATTGCTCATATTGAATCTTGATAGTGATAATACACATATACATAACATTGAGACCAAAAGAGTTAGAGTTAACAATGATAGCGCCATGTTTTTGTGGCACTGCCGCTTAGGTCATATTGGTGTAAAGCGCATGAAGAAACTCCATACCGATGGACTTTTGGAGTCACTTGACTTTGATTCACTTGACACGTGCGAACCATGCCTCATGGGCAAGATGACTAAAACTCCGTTCTCTGGAACAATGGAGCGTGCAAGTGACTTGTTGGAAATCATACATACCGATGTGTGCGGTCCGATGAGCGTGGAGGCACGCGGCGGATATCGTTATTTTCTCACCTTCACTGATGATTTGAGTAGATATGGTTATGTCTACTTAATGAAGCACAAGTATGAAACATTTGAAAAGTTCAAGCAATTTCAGAGTGAAGTTGAAAATAATCGTAACAAGAAGATCAAGTTCCTACGGTCTGATCGTGGGGGTGAATATCTGAGTTTCGAGTTTGGTGCTCACTTAAGACAATGTGGAATTGTTTCACAGTTGACACCGCCTGGAACACCATAGCGTAATGTCGTGTCTGAACGTCGTAATCATACTTTATTAGAGATGGTGCGATCTATGATGTCTCTTACCGATTTGCCGTTATCGTTTTGGGGTTATGCATTTGACACAGCTGCATTCACTTTAAATAGGGCACCATCAAAATCCGTTGAGACGACACCATACGAACTGTGGTATGGCAAAAGGCCAAAGTTTTCGTTTCTTAAAGTTTGGGGATGTGATGCTTATCTCAAAAAGCTTCAGCCTGAAAAGCTGGAACCCAAAGCGGAAAAGTGCATCTTCGTAGGTTACCCAAAAGAGACAGTTGGGTACACCTTCTATCTCAAATCCGAGGGAAAAGTGTTTGTTGCTAAAAACGGAGGTTTTCTCGAGAAGGAGTTTCTCTCGAGAGAATTGAGTGGGAGGAAGATAGAACTTGATGAGGTTGACGAACCTATCATCCCTCTGGATGGTGGCGCAGGGCAAGGGGAAACCCCTGTCGTTGCGACGCCGATTGAGGAGGAAGTTAATGATGATGATCATGAAACTCCGGTTCAAGTTCCTATCGAACCACGCAGGTCGACGAGACCACGTGCTGCTCCAGATTGGTACGGTAATACCGTCTTATAAATCATGTTGTTGGACAACAATGAGCCTGCGAATTATGAAGAAGCAATGGTGGGCCCAGATTCCATCAAATGGCTGGAGGCCATGAAGTCCGAGATAGGATCCATGTATGAGAACAAAGTGTGGACTTTGCAAGTACTACCTGAGGGCCGCAAGGCTATTCAGAACAAATGGATCTTTAAGAAGAAGACGGACGCTGACGGCAATGTGACCGTTTATAAATCTCGACTTGTGGCAAAGGGTTTTTCACAAGTTCAAGGAGTTGACTACGATGAGACATTCTCACCCGTAGCGATGCTTAAGTCCGTCAGAATCATGTTAGCAATAGCTGCATTCTTCGATTATGAAATCTGGCAGATGGATGTCAAAACGGCATTCCTTAATGGTTTCCTTAAGGAAGAATTGTATATGATGCAACCCGAAGGTTTTGTCGATCCTAAAAATGCTAACAAGGTATGCAAGCTCCAGCGATCCATTTATGGACTGGTGCAAGCATCTCGGAGTTGGAATAAACGCTTTGATGAGGTGATCAAAGCATTTGGGTTTATATAAGTGGTTGGAGAATCTTGTATTTACAAGAAAGTGAGTGGGAGCTCTGTGGCGTTTCTAATATTATATGTGGAAGATTGGAAAATCTTGTATTTACAAGAAAGTGATTGGAAACAACGTAGAGTTTTTGGAGCGTGTAAAGGATTACTTGAATAAAATTTTCTCTCTCAAGGACCTAGGAGAAGCTGCTTACATTCTACGCATTAAGATCTACAGGGATAGATCGAAACGCCTGATAGGACTTTCACAAAGCACATACCTTGATAAAGTTTTGAAGAGGTTCAAAATGGAATAGTCCAAGAAAGGGTTCTTGCCAGTTTTACAAGGTACGAGATTGAGTAAGACTCAGTGCCCAGCAACTCATAAAGATAGAGAGCATATGAGCAGCGTCCCCTATGCTTCAGCCATAGGATCTATCATGTATGCAATGTTGTGCACTAGACCGGACGTTAGCCTGGCCATAAGTATGGCAGGCAGGTTCCAGAGTAATCCAGGAGTGGATCACTAGATGGCGGTCAAGAATATCCTGAAGTACATGAAAAGGACTAAGGAGATGTTTCTCGTGTATGGAGGTGACAAAGAGCTCGCCGTAAAGGGTTACGTCGATGCAAGCGTTGACACAGATCTGGACGACTCTAAGTCGCAGACCGGATACGTATTTATTCTTAATGGGGGTGCGGTAAGCTGGTGCAGTTCCAAGCAAAGCGTCGTAGCTGATTCTACATGTGAAGCAGAGTACATGGCTGCCTCGGAGGCGGCTAAGGAGGGTGTGTGGATGAAGCAGTTCATGATAGATCTTGGAGTGGTGCCAAGCGCACTGAATCCAATAACCTTGTTCTGTGACAACACTGGTGTCATTGCCTTAGCAAAGGAACCACGGTTTCACAAGAAGACCAGACAGATCAAACGATGCTTCAACCTCATCCACGACTACGTTGAAGGGGAGGACGTAAATATATGCAAAGTGCACACGGATCTAAATGTAGCAGACCCGCTGACTAAACCTCTTCCACGGGCAAAGCATGATCAACACCGGAACTGTATGGGTGTTAGATTTATTACAATGTAATTCACATGGTGATGTCAGGGCTAGATTATTGACTCTAGTGCAAGTGGGAGACGGTTGGAATTATGCCCTAGAGGCAATAATAAATATAGTTATTATTATAATTCATGTATCAAGATAATCGTTTATTATCCATGCTATAATTGTATTGAATGAAGACTTATATACATGTGTGGATACATAGAAAAAACACTGTCCCTAGCAAGCCTCTAGTTGGCTAGCCAGTTGATCAAAGATAGTGAGGGTCTTCTGACTATGTACAAGGTGTTGTTGCTTGATAACTAGAACACGTCATTAGGAGAATCACGTGATGGACTAGACCCAAACTAATAGACGTAGCATGTTGATCGTGTCATTTTGTTACTACTGTTTTCTGCGTGTCAAGTATTTGTTCCTATGACCATGAGATCATATAACTCACTGACACCGGAGGAATGCTTTGTGTGTATCAAACGTCGCAACGTAACTGGGTGACTATAAAGATGCTCTACATGTATCTCCGAAGGTGTTCGTTGAGTTAGTATGGATCGAGACTGGGATTTGTCACTCCGTGTGACGGAGAGGTATCTTGGGGCCCACTCGGTAATACAACATCACACACAAGCCTTGCAAGCAATGTAACTTAGTGTAAGTTGTGGGATCTTGTATTACGAAACGAGTAAAGAGACTCGTCGGTAAACGAGATTGAAATAGGTATGCGGATGCTGACGATCGAATCTCGGGCAAGTAACATACCGAAGGACAAAGGGAATGACATACGGGATTATATGAATCCTTGGCACTGAGGTTCAAACGATAAGATCTTCGTAGAATATGTGGGATCCAATATGGGCATCCAGGTCCCGCTATTGGATATTGACCGAGGAGTCACTCGGGTCATGTCTACATAGTTCTCGAACCCGCAGGGTCTGCACACTTAAAGTTCGACGTTGATTTATGCGTATTTGAGTTATATGGTTGGTTACCGAATGCTGTTCGGAGTCCCAGATGAGATCACGGATGCCACAAGGGTTTCCGGAATGGTCCGGAAACGAAGATTGATATATAGGATGACCTCATTTGATTACCGGAAGGTTTTCGGAGTTACCGGGAATGACAAATGGGTTCCGAGTGTTCACCGGGGGGGGGGCAGCCCACCCCGGGGAAGACCATAGGCCTTGGGGTGGCACACCAGCCCTTGGTGGGCTGGTGGGACAGCCCAAGAAGGGCCTATGCGCCATAGATAGAAAATCAATGAGAAAATAATAAAACAAGAGGTGGGAAGGGAGAGAAGGACTCCACCTTCCAATCCTAGGTGGACTAGGATTGGAGGAGGACTCCTCCTCCCCTTGGTGCGCAGCCCTTGGGGCTCCTTGAGCCTCAAGGCAAGCCTCCCATCCCTCCTCCTATATATATGGAGCTATTAGGGCTGATTTGAGACAACTTTTCCAAGGCAGCCCGACCACATACCTCCACGGTTTTACCTCTAGATCGCGTTTCTACAGAGCTCGGGCGGAGCCCTGCTGAGATTAGATCACCACCAACCTCCGGAGCGCCATCACGCTGCCGGAGAACTCGTCTACCTCTCCGTCTCTCTTGCTGGATCAAGAAGGCCGAGATCATCGTCGAGCTGTACGTGTGCTAAACGCGGAGGTGTCGTCCGTTCGACACTAGATCGTGGGACGGATCGCGGGACGGTTTGTGGGACGGTTCGCAGGGCGGATCGAGGGACGTGAGGACGTTCCACTACATCAACCGCGTTCACTAACGCTTCTGCTGTGCGATCTACAAGGGTACGTAGATCGGAAATCCCCTCTCGTAGATGGACATCACCATGATAGGTCTTCGTGCGCGTAGGAAAATTTGTGTTTCCCATGCGATGTTCCCCAACAAACTACTCCCTCCTCGTCATGGAGATCGCCAGGATGATGAAGATGGCCACCGGAGATGGATTCCCCCTCCGGCAGGGGCCGGAACGGGCTCCACATTGGTTTTTGGTGGCTACAGAGGCTTGCGGTGGCGGAACTCCCGATCTAGGTTTCTTTCTGGGGGTTTCTGAATTTATAGGAATTTATGGCGGTGAAATTGCGTCAGTTGGTCCCACGAGGAGGTCACAAGCTTGCACGGTGTGACCAGGGGGGTAGGCCGCACCCCATGGGCTTGTGACTCCCTCGTGGCTCTTCTGGCCTTCTTCCAAAGCTTCGGGGGTCTCTTTTGGTCCAAAAAAACCATCGTAAAGTTTCATTCCATTTGGACTCCATGTGAAAAAAGGTCAAAAACACGGAAAAAACAGAAACTGACACTTGGCACTGAGTTAATAGGTTAGTCCCAAAAAAGATATAAAATAGCATATTCATGCATATGAAACATCCAAAGTTGACAAGATAATAGCATGGAACCATCAAAAATTATAGATATGTTGGAGATGTATCAGAAGCATGTTAGACTTAAATGTGTTTGGTATTTGCTTATTGATGCTCTCTTTTGTTCTACAACTCTTATTCCTACGAGAGCATTATTAAAATCTTAAGCCTATCTTTATGGCTATAAAGAAAGAGCTCTAGGGAGACAACCCTTTTTATCTTTACTCTAAGGTTTTTACTTTCAGTTTTTAGTGGTATTGATGATTTTTACTACTGTAGCAACATCATTGTATCTTTATTTTCAAGCTTTGTGCCAAGTTTTAGCCTCCGATTGCAAGAAAGTTCAAAAGTTGTGACATGTTGTCGAGAAACAGAATTTGTTTGCTTTACGGACAAATTCGCCAAAAATCACCACATCATCTTTTTGATATAATTTTTTTTGAAAGCATGCCATATATAATTCTTTTTCTGGCATTTGTTCTGAGTTTTTCATTTGAGTTGCATAAGTGCCCCCACAAAATTATTCACTACTTGTTGTTCTTCTTTTCACAGATTCTGCCACGTTTTGCATTTTCATCATTTTGTAAATATGAAGCTTTCTTTTCCTTTGCAAAAAACCTTTTGGCAGTCATGACAAATAGTATATTTTCATGAAAATCTTTATTTCCAGTAGATAAAGAATTATTTTATCATGGGTACTGATCACTCTAATCAGCTTATGACGAGTTTCGTATGAAGGGAGTTTTCAAGTATGTGATGGGAGATGATGAAAGAAGATACAGGAGTGTCAAGCGCTCAAGCTTGAGGATGCCCCCATGCACCCCCATAAATATTCAAAGGAGACTCAAGCGTCTAAGCTTGGGGATGCCCCCATGCATCCCCTTCTCTATCAACAATCATCAGTTCGTCCATCTCCATGCTATATTTTTAGCACTTCATAGGATATGTGCTATGCTTGGACCGTCTCGCTCTTTACTTTTTAGTTTGTTTTATTTTTGTCTGTTGTTCATAACAAGTTGGAACCTAGCTACCTTGTTTGGGAGAGACACACGATCCATTCCACTCTAGAACACAACATAGGTTTTCATGCTTATCTTTTTCGTGTGTTCTTCATCTTTTCGTAGCTAATGCCATGCTTAGCTCTTAGTTTTCATGCTTATCTTTTTAAGAGCTATTATTTAGGTTGCTTCTGGAACTCTCTTGAGTCAGCATGCTTATCTTGTTTAGAGAGTTGGCTCGTTGCACTGAGTTGTGTTTCTTGCATGAGTAGGTAATTAAGGTTGCTATTTAAGTATAGTAGTAACTTGCAATAGTTTTGAGGTATTGATTTGAGTAATGTTTGGACTATTGGTGCCAAGAGCTTGAGCCTATTAGTGATAGGTGTCGTATTTTGGGAAATCCATGTGTTTTTCAAAGACTAAAATTAGTTGAGAACTCTAGCGACTAAATTAATCGCTAACCTCTGGAGGGGTTGGAATATATAGAGTACCCTCACGTTACCATGAGTCGAGGATGCGCAAGGATAACCAAACCCCCAAACACTCCTCCTCGGGGTACTTGTCTCTTTGTGAATTTCCTAACTAGATAGAGAGTTACCGATAGTAAGTGTATGAGTTCTTCGGACTAATGTGAGTATTCGATTGTTGGCACTTCCACGATCCATATTTTGCTAGCCTCTTCGGTACCGTGCATTGCCCTTTCTCACATTGAGAGTTGGTGCAAACTCCGCTGGTGCATCCAAACCCATAACATGATACACTCTGTCATACATAAGCCTCATTATATATTTCCTCAAAACAACGACCATACCTACCTAATAAGGCATTTCCATAGCCTTTCCGAAATACATTGCCATCCAACATCCACCATCTGATGACTTGATCTTCATGTCATACATGCTTTTTCTTGATCATAGAGCCGCATGATAGTTGGGCTTTGCCCAAAATTACTGCTACATGACGCGCTAGTATCATTGTGTATCCTGCTATAGTGGCAGAGGCATACATTTGCATACATCATGATAGTTTTCACTTGTCTTTATGTTGAGTACTCCTTATAAAGTGTGATGATTTTTATTTTTATTCATGTAAAACATAGAGTGTTGCCCTTAAGTGAGGAAAAGATCCCAAAGTGGAAAAAACATAAGATCCCAAAGAGGAAAAATGAGAAATAAAAAGAGAGAAGGGGGCAACACTACTATTCCTTTTGAAAGATCCACACTCGTACTCCATTACTATATTGGTACTACATAGATATTATCATTCATGCATAACTATGTGGGGACCTTTACACTGTAGAACTTGGTTTGCATATTCCAATGATGAGCCTCCTCAAATGAGCTCTAGGTCTTCATGAGCAAACAAGTTGGATGCACCCCCACTAGTTCCATTGGAGAGCTTACCTTAGCTCATATGTGCATCCATTACATGGCAATCCCTACTCCTCACATCATATCTATCATTTGGCTTTCTCTCGTCTATGGTTGTCCTCATTGATCTGAGCCTTTCACACCTTTTTGTCTTTGTTCCCCATCATTATTCTCTTTGCCATCTTAAGTGCCAACATATCTTGCTTACGCTCATCCACTGCATGAGTGCTCAAAATCGAAAGGGAGAGGATCATTTTGATTTGTGCCTGAATAGTGGTCTGCGGATGAGTTAAAATTAGATTCCGAAGGAGACTAAGTGTGAGGTTTAGTAGATGGAGTTCTCAATTAAAAATATATATTTTATGATCTCAACCCATCTCCCACTTCTTGGACGCAAACACCATTTGGAGACATTCGAGTCACGGACACCGAGAGCTCTTGCACCTTATCTTCTTACTTTGCTAAACTTAATACTAGATATAAACTCTTGCTTGTTATTATCTTGACTTGAATTGCATATCTCACTTGCTTTAATTTGAAGTTCTTATATTTGTGTTAGCATGTTACCACAGAAATTATTGTGTTATCATTTATTTACTTGAGGACGAGCAGAAATTAAGCTTGGGGATGTTGATACGTCCCAAACGTATCTATAATTTCTGCTTGTTCCATGATATTTTGGGTAATAATGTTATATGTTTTGCTACACTTTTATATCATTTTACACATATTTGGACTAACCTACTAACTCAATGCACCCAGTGCTAGTTTCTGTCTGGTGATGTCTTTTTTTGCAGGGCCTTTTACCCAAATTTCGAGAGCCCCAAAAATCCAGAGAAAATTCTATAAAAATCAGCATGATGGAAGCTTCCAAACGCTCGAAGGAGAGCCGGAGGAGGGCCACCTACCACCCACGCGGCCTGCCCACGCGGCCTAGGGGGAGGCTGCAGCAGGAGGCCGCCTAAGCGACTGGGACCACCCCTGGTGCCCTCCTTTGGCCTATATTTAGCCCCCGTCGAGGAAACCCTGATTCTAAAACCCTTTTCTCCAGAAGCAATTCCGATCTCCGCCGCCATCGCCAACAAGTTTCGGGAGACCAGAATTCCTATGCCGGCACCCAGCCGGGACGGGGAAGTGCCCCCGGATTCATCTCCATCGACGTTGCTTCCTCCCTCCATGAAGTGGGAGTAGTTCCTCCTCGGGGATGATGTCTTCTACAGTAGCTATGTGGTTAATTCTCTCTGTCATGATGTGATCTTGATTGTGATCATGGGATATGTTAATCTAGGGTGATCCCATGATGTTTCCCCTTCTTCTATGTATTGGATTAATGTACTTACTTGATCTTATCTAGTATAATCCCCGAGACCATGGTGACAGCGGTCTATTGGACATGGATTAGAAGAATATTTTCATGAGAGATTTCCTCTTTTGTGAATTGATTGAAGATTGAGCGTCTCTAGGTGCTTGTCTTTGACTATCCTTGAGATATGTTGTGGTGATTGTGGTACTCTCTTTGGATGTCCGCGGTGACATTGGGAAATCCATAGATGAGAACTACGAACTCTTAGGTGTGCTTTTGTAGCCCTACATAATTCTCGTCCTCTCTTGATCACAAAGAATGACCTCTAAGTACGCCTCCATTGCATGTTTTGGTGGAAATATCATGTGATTAGACTATGTTAATGTTGTTGGGAGTTGACACTAGTGAAAGTAGGAAGCCTAGGCCCTATTTCTCACAACTGTTACACCGTTTATGCTCACTTTTGTCACTTGCTACCTTGCTGCCATTTTTATTTCAGATTATATTACCTTGCTTTGCCACACCTATCACCCATATTTTGCCATCTCTTCGCCGAAATAGTGTACCTATACAATTTACCATTGTATTGGGTGTGTTGGGGACACAAGAGACTTCTTGTTTCTTAATTGCAGGGTTGCTTGAGAGAGACCATCTTCAACCTCTACTTCCCTGAGTTCGATAAACCTTAGGTCATCTACTTGAGGGAAATTGTTGTTGTCCTACAAACCTCTGCGCTTGGAGGCCCAACATAGTCTACAAGAATAGAAGTGTGCGTAGACATCACGTACGCAACAAAGTTGAGCTCAAGAACCTGATCTTGCAAGAAGCACATGACACTCCATATTCCTTCCATCCTGGTGGAACTAAGATGTACCAAAATCTCAAGGAAAGATTCTGGTGGCATGGCATGAAGAGAGAGATAGCTTCTTATGTCGCTAAGTGTGACATATGCCAGAGGGTCAAAGTTGAGCATCAGTGACCCGCTGGACTGTTACAACCTCTCAAAGTGTCTGAATGGAAATGGGACAAGGTCGGGATGGATTTCATAACTGGTCTGCCCAGATCAAGCAAAGGGCATGATTCCATTTGGGTCATTGTCGGTCACCTGACCAAGGTAGCCCACTTCATTCCCGTCAAGACAACCTACACTCGGAACCAATTGGTAAATATCTACATCAACCGAATTGTAAGCCTCCATGGAGTCCCTAAGGAAATCGTGTCAGATTGAGGTACCCAGTTTACATCAAGGTTTTGGGATAGGTTTCAAGAAGCCTTGCTAACCAAGCTATCCTTCAACACCGCTTTTCACCCTCAAACACGCGGACAAATGGAACGAGTAAATCAAATACTCAAGGAAATGCCCCATACCTGTGTTTTGGCATATGGATCCAAGTGGGAAGATTGTTTTCCCTTTGCGGAGTTCTCTTACAACAAAAGCTATCGGTCCAGCCTTCACATGGCACCATTTGAGGTGTTGAATGGAAGCAAGTGCCGCACTCCCCTCAGCTGGTCAAAACCCAGAGAAGGGTTGGTCTTCGGACCGGATGTTCTTCGTGAAGCCGAGGAGAAAGTTCAACTCGTTACAGAACATCTAGATACCACCAAGTCAAGACAGAAGAACTACACCGACTCGCACCACCGAGACATGAGTTCCCGTGTTGGGGACTATGTCTATCTTCGATTCATGCCTCTCAAGGGAATGTAGCGCTTCCACATCATGGGAAAGCTAGGGCCAAGGTACATCAGCCCCTTCAAGATCACCGATAGGCAAGGAGAAGTTGCCTACCAGCTCGAGCTACCTTCCGAGCTCTCGAATGTCCACAACGTTCTCCACGTGTCACAACTCCGTAAGTGCCTTCAAGTCCCCAACCGCCCTAATTTCTACAAGGACATCGATCATCAAGCCATCGACTTTCAGCCAGACCTCACTTATCGTGAGAAACCGATCCGCGTATTGGATGAGGTCGATCGTTGCACCAGGAGTCGCACCATCAAGTACTTCAAGGTCCAGTGGAGCAACCACACCGAAGCAGAAGCATCATGGGAGCGTGAAGACTACCTTGGATCGGAGTTCCCTTATCTTTTTAGAGCCTAGCCTAGGAATTTCGAGGATGAGATGTGTTTGTACCACTTTGCCACATTATGTTTTTATAAAATTTAGAACCAATTAAAACTTTCTGTATGCTTGTGATGTTTGATCTTGTTGTTACTTGCTTGTGTGGCTGATTGTGTTTTTAACCACAAATATTATTATCCTCTCAAAAACTCATATCCTTCACCCCAAACCTTTGTCCAATGATCATGCCATGTGTATAGGGCCACAAACTATTTTTATAGAATATTATTTTAACCAAAAGGCATTTATTTATTCTAAGCTTTCAAAAACCCGTGAGTTGAGATTTGTAATACAAGTCCTCAATTTGTGAGACATGTTTTACCCCCAAAGATTTTATTTGGATACAATTATCCAAAAGACTTCCCAAAACCCCAAAATAATTATTTTAAAAGTTATTTTTCTGTTTTATTTAAATACTTATTTATGAGACCACGAATGGTTTTTCATCAGAAAAAAATAGTTTCTTACTTCAAAATATTTGAGAAAATTTAGGGAAACTCGGTGGACATATATTTTCCATATATCGGAGTTTCAACACATGGTCATGTTAATAATATTGGACAAAACCCCTCAAGACCCTTTCTGCCTATTTCAAGCTTTTGAAATATTTCCATAGGAAATATTATAAATAAATTTCAGGAAAATCCTAGCACGACACGCATGATATATGTGATGATCTTGTAAAATTTTATCTCAATCCAAGTTGATTTGATTCACCAAAATACCCCCAAAACCCTCTATATCCAGAACCAAATTTCAGCAACTTTACATTGCCAAGTTTACCCATTTGATCTCAAACTTTGCAGGAGTGATCAAGACCCCAAATAAGGATGCTACACAAGGTTGTGCAATTTTGGGAATAGATTAGGCTAGCTTGGCCTTCAGAAATTTGATTATGTTCATTTCTAGGATTTTTCAAGTTTGCATTGCCAACTTTACTCAAATGAGCTCAAATTTGGTGATTCCTCTTTGTTTTACCCACAACTCCATCTTGTTAAGTTACACATCAATTGGGCAAGGTTAACTTGCCCAAAACCTCATCAAACACCTTCTGGTGATTCTCCACAAAAGCTAAATTCACCACTTAACTTGTTCTCCTTTCTCCCAAATTTTTACCACAGCTGCTCTGAGACCCAAAGCACCTCGAGTAACCACCCCAGTGCCTAGGTGCATGATTTCAGGGGTGTAAACCCCCATTTCCCTCTCTGGACAACATCTTTTCTCCCCTCTCTCTTCTCTCTCTCACCTGGCCAGCATCTGGAGCATACAACGTCCCCATCCCCTTTGTTTATTCCCCATGCTGCAAAAGGGAACAAGTGGCGGCGCTAAAGCACGTCAGTTGCATCATCATGTCGGCCATACACGCGCTCTGCAGCGTGCTACAGGACAGCTGAAGCGCTCCATAGGTTTAGCCTCGCGCGCCCATCCTTCTCGAGCCCCTCCCGCACGCCAAGCGCCGCATCTCGACGCTTGCAAGCCGCTAGGGCAACAACAACCTCCTATGTGTCACCTTGCTGCTCCCTCACACATGCGCGTGCTACCGCCCGAGACCCTCGACCGGTCAGCTCACACGCACGGCGCCACAGAGCCTCCCCCCTTGTCATCTACCTCTTGGCGCCTCCCTACAGTCCCCCTTGCCTCACCCATGCCTCTTTTTCAAGCCGCCATAGTCTTAGTGCTCGGCCCCGAGCTCTCCCGCGCACCCAGCGCACTGCCTCCGTCGCGCGCCTATTAAGAGGCCTCCATGAGGCCCATCCCCCCCCCCCCTTCGGACCCTCTCTCCTACTCCCAATCAAGCCACATAGTCACCCATTCCTCCCCCGGAGCCCCTTATGCTTAGGATCGACCGGAGCTCCACCTTGTCGGGCTACCATCGATCTCGAGGTATGGCCGCTCACTGGACTTCCTTTCCTCCCCTTCGGGCCCCCCTTGCATATCTCACGATTTCCCCTCTCTCCCCCATGTGTTTTGCTGTCGGTTTCATCAATGGCGACCACCTCCCTAAGCTCTTTGCCACAGCCTCCTCGTCGCCAGCGACTCTAGCCACCCCAGTTGTTGTTGGGTAACGTAGCATAAAGTCAAAATTTTCCTACGCCATATTCAGATCTTCCTATGGAGAGACCAGCAACGAGAGAGGGGTGAGTGCATCTTCATACCTTTTAAGATCGCTAAGCGGAAGCGTTGCTAGAACGCGGTTGATGGAGTCGTACTCGCGGCGATTCAGATCGCGGTGTGATTCCGATCTAGTGCCGAACCACGGCTCCTCCGCGTTCAACACACGTGCAGCCCGGTGACGTCTCCCGCACCTTCATCCAGTAAGATGGAGGGAGAGGTTGGGGAAGATCTCTGGTAGCACGACGGCGTGGTGTCGATGGATGATGAGGTCTCCCGGCAGGGCTTCGCCAAGCATCGTGGTAGAGGAGGAAGAAGAAGAGCACGGCTGCACCGAGAGAGAGATGGAAAACTGTGTTCTCAAAGGCCAAAACCCCCGCTATATATAGGGGGAAGGGAGGGTGGCGCCCCTTTAGGGTTTCCCACCCTAAAGGGGGGGCAGCCCTAGTTGGGAGAGGGGGTGGCGGCCAGGAGGGGGAGAGAGGGGTGGCGCACCCCTGGTGGGCCTTAGGCCCACCTAACTTAGGGTTTCCCCCCTTTCCCTCTCTAGGCACCTTGGGCCCTTGGTGGGAGGCGCACCAGCCCACTCTGGGCTGATTCCCTTCCACCTTTTGGCCCATGTCACCTTTTGGGGCTGGTGGCCCCTCCCGGTGGACCTCCGGAACCCTTTCCGCTGGTCCCGATGGTCCTGGTACGATACCGGTGACGCCCAAAACATTTCCGGCATCCAAACCCATCCAACCTATATATCAATCTTTACCTCCAAACCATTACGGAGCTCCTCGTGATGTCCGGGATCTCATCTGGGACTCCGAACAATCTTCGGTAACCTCGTATAACAATTCCTTATAACCCTAGCGTCATCGAACCTTAAGTGTGTAGACCCTACGGGTTCAGGAATCATGCAGACATGACCGAGACACTCTCCATCCAATAACCATCAGCGGGATCTGGATACTGATACGTCCACAACGTATCTATAATTTTTGATGGTTTCATGCTATTATCTTGCCAAACTTTGGATGTTATGCATGCCTTTTATATATTTTTTGGGACTAACTTATTAACTCAGTGCCAAGTGTCAGTTCCTATTTTTTCCATGTCTTTGACCCCTTTCACAGGAGATTTTGAAACGGAGTCCAAACGGAAGAAAATCCCCGAAAAGATTTTTTTTCGTAACGGAAGAAGATCAGGAAGCTTGAGAGCCAAGGCAAGGGAACCTCAGGGGCCCCACAAGCCCCCACCCCGCGGCCAGGGGTGAGGCCGCGGCCCACAGGCTTGTGGGCCCCTGGGCGCCCTCTGCCCTAGGGGTTGCGCCTATAAATTCCCTAAAAATACCAAAAAAATCAGGAGATCGTGGAAATTACTTTTCCGCCGCCGCAAGCTTCTGTCTCCACAAGATCCCATCTGGGGCACGTTCTGATGCCCTATCGGAGGGGAGATTCGGATACGGAGGGCTTCTTCATCAACACCATGACCTCTCTGATGATGCGTGAGTAGTTCACCATAGACCTACGGGTCCATAGCTAGTAACTAGATGGCTTCTTCTCTCTCTTGGATCTTCAATACAAAGTTCTCCATGATCTTCATGGAGATCTATCCGATGTAATCTTCTTTTGCGGTGTGTTTGTCGAGATCCGATGAATTGTGGATTTATGATCAGATTATCTATGAATCTTATTTGAGTTTCTTCTGATCTCTCTTATGCATGATTTCATATCCTTGTAATTATCTTCGAGTTGTGGGTTTTGTCTAGCCAACTAGATCTATGATTCTTGCAATGGGACAAGTGTTTGGTTTTGGGTTCATACCGTGCGGCGACCTCACCCAGTGACAGAAGGGATAGCGAGGCACGCATCATGTTGTTTCCATCAAGGGTAAAAAGATGGGGTTTTCATCATTGGTTTGAGATTATACCTCTACGTCATGTCATCTTGCTTAAGGCGTTACTCTATTCGTCATGAACTCAATACACTAGATGCATGTTGTATAGCGGTCGATGTGTGGAGTAATAGTAGTAGATGGAGAAAGTATCGGTCTACTTGTCTCGGATGTGATGCCTATATGTATGATCATTGCCTTAGATATCGTCATGACTTTGCGCGGTTCTATCAATTGCTCGACAGTAATTTGTTCACCCACCGTGATATTTGCTATTTTGAGATAAGCCTCTAGTGAACACTATGGCTCCAGGTCTACTCCCCACCATATTTTCAGCCTTACACTTTTTACTTCGTTGCACTTTCCGCCTTCAGATCTCACTTTGCAAACAATCTTGAAGGGATTGACAACCCCTTTGAAGCGTTGGGTGCAAGCTTATTTGTGTTTGCGCAGGTACTCTAGACTTGACGAGACCCTCCTTCTGGATCGATACCTTGGTTCTCAAACCTAGGGAAATACTTACTGCTCCTGTGCTGCATCACCCTTTCCTATTCAAGGGAAAACCTACGCAAGCCTAGTCTCCGTCAACGTGTCAATTTCTGGCATTGTTGTTTGAGAAGTAGCAGAAGGATTTCTTGTGCCGTTGCCGGGGAAGGACTCTTGTTGCCGTAGCAGAAGAATTTCTGGCGCCGTTGCCGGGGAGGAGGATCAAGTCAAGAACTCATCCAAGTAAGTGTCGCAAACTCATCTCTTGCATTTACTTTGTTTGCGAGTTGCCTCTTGTTTTCCTCTCCCCCACTTCACCAATTTGCCTTTTTGGTTCGTCTTTTTCGTTTCCCTTTCCTTTGCTTGTGTGCTATGTGCCTTCAAAATGCTTGCATCTTCGCTTGCTAAGAATCTAGTGACATGGATCCTCATCCACTTGCTAATCTTTTCAAGAGGTCCAACTATGTTGAACCAACTACTAGTGAGTTTTGCTCACTAGAGTATTGGTACGTCTCCATCGTATCTACTTTTCCAAACTCTTTTGCCCTTGTTTTGGACTCTAATTTGCATGATTTGAATGGAAGTAACCCGGACTGACACTGTTTTCAGCTGAATTGCCATGGTGTTGTTTTTGTGCAGAGATGAAAGTTCTCGGAACTTCCTAAAAATTTACGGAGAATATTTCTCGAAAATATGAAAAATACGTGCGCAAAGATCCACCGGAGGGGATGGGCCAGTGGGCCACAAGCCCTGACGCTGCAGCCTCCCCCCTGGCCACGGCAATCAAGCTTGTGGGGCCCACATGGCTCTGCCACCCCCAACTCCAACGCTATTTATTCCCTTCCGTCCTGAAAAAAATCAAGAGAGGATATTTCATCGCGTTTTCGATCCAGAGGCGCTGCCAGATCCCGTTCTTCATCTGGAGGGCAGATCTGGAGTCCGTTTTGGGCTTCGGATCAAGGAGATCGTCGCCATCGTCATCATCAACCTTCTTCCCTCTCCAATTCCATGAAGCTCTTCGTCGTTCGTGAGTAATCCATTCGTAGGCTCGCTGGGCGGTGATGAGTAGGATGAGATCTATCATGTAATCGATTTAGTTTTGACGGGGATTGATCCCTAGTATCCACTATGTTTTGAGATTGATGTTGCTACTACTTTGCCATGCTTAATGCTTGTCACTAGGGCCCAAGTGTCATGATTTCAGATCTGAAATTATTATGTTGTCACCAATATATGTGTGTTTTAGATCCGATCTTGCAAGTTGTAGTTACCTACTATGTGTTATGATCCGGCAACCCCGGAGTGACAATAACCGGAACCACTCCCAGTGATGACCATAGTTTGAGGAGTTCATGTGTTCACCAAGTGCTAATGCGTTGGTCCGGTTCTTTATTAAAAGGAGAACCTTAATATCCCGTAGTATCCATTTGGACCCCGCTGCCATGGGAGGGATAGACAATAGATGTCATGCAAGTTCTTTTCCCTAAGCACGTATGACGACACACGGAATGCATGCCTACATCACATTGACGAACGGGAGCTAGCCACATATCTCTCCATGTTCTAACTGTTGCATGATGAATGTCATCCAAACGAAACACCGACCCATTGCCTACGAGTTTGTCCCACTACTGATATTACTTGTTTTGTTCTGCTGTTGTTACTACTGTTGCTGCTACTGTTACTTGCTGCCATTGTTACTTGCTTTGCTCTGCTGCTGTTACTACTATTGCTGCTACTGTTACTTGTTGCTGCTGTTACTTGCTTTGTCATGCTGTTGTTACTCGCTACTGCTTCTACTTGCTACTGCTGTCACTACTGCTGTTACTTGCCACTGTTGTTACTCGTTACACTGCTGCTACCTGCTACAATACTTTTTCTGGCACCGTTGCCGGGAAAGAATATTTCCCGTCCACGGGCAACTTACTGGCGCCATTGATACAACAGTTAGGAATAGTCTGCCTTGTCACCAGATCGTTTCTGGCACCGTTGTTATCATATTACTTTGCTTGCAAATACTAATCTTTCAGGTGTGGTTGAATCTGACACATTCAGCTGCTAATACTTGAGAGTATTATTTCACTTCCCGTCGCGCGAACCAACAAATTTGGGTTGAATACTCTACCCTCGAAAACTGCCTCGATCCCACGCGCTGGTGGGCTATTGCAAGACAATTTCTAATTGTTGCGCAACTCGAAGCAGCTCTTTTCTAGCTTCGTTGCCATGGAGGCATCAAGTCTGGAATAGTTGCACGTCAACAACATTTTTCTGGCGCCGTTGCCGGGGAAGGGATAGCTATATTCTCTTAGTTACTTGGGATTTATATCTGCTGATCACTATGAAGATCTGAAAGATCCAAAAACCAAAGTCTTTCCCTCAACTACGAGGGGAGGTAAGGAACTGCCATCTAGCTCTGCACTTGATTCACCTTCAGTTATGAGTAAGTTTGCGACATCGCCTCCTGCTAGAAATCTTGATATGTCGCATGTGCTTGATGATGCTACTTCTGCTACCCATGATGCTTATGATGCTATGCTAGATACTATGCCTGATGATGCTATGCTTGATGCTGCTATGCCTGATACTGCTAGAGATGATATGTCTGATACTGCTAGAGATGTTATGCCTGATACTGCTAGAGATGCTATGCTTGATACTGCTTTTCCTGATGATGCTAGAAATGCTATTTTGCCTGATGATGCTATGCTTGATACTGCTAGAGATACTACTTTGCCTGGTATGCCACTAGGGGTGTTCCTTGATGCTCATATTGCTAGAGTTACTGCCAATGCTCGTGATGCTTGTGAAACTGTCGATACTATTGAGATAGAACCTGCTTTTGCTCCTCCTAGATCTAGCTCTCCTAGATATGAATTTCCTGATATACCTGAGGGTTACGTTATGGAGGGAGAGATAGCTGAGGATTTTCATGCGTGTAAGGATGCCTATGACGCTGAGAAATTACTTCTCAAGTGGAAGGAAAAATCTCTGAATGCTAGGATGAAATACGACCAGAAGTTTGCCACTTCACCTATCTTTATCACCGATGAGGATTATGAATTCTTTGTCGACCCTGAGATAATCTCTCTAGACGAATCTGATCCTTTCCATGGTTATGAGTCTGAGACAGTCGTAGCCCATCTTACCAAACTACACGATATAGCCACCCTTTTCACTAGTGAGGAGAAGATCCGCTACTACTATATCCTTAAGTTGTTTCCTTTCTCTCTAAAGAATGATGCTAAAGCCTGGTTCACTTCTCTTGCTCCTGGATGTGTGGGTAGTCCCCAGGATATGTTCTATTACTTCTGCTAGAAATATTTCCCTGCCCATAAGAAGCAAGCTGCCTTGCAGGAAATATACAACTTTGCTCAACTCAAAGAAGAGAGTCTCCCACAAGCTTGGGGGAGGCTCATCCACCTACAGAATGCTTTGCCTGATCACCCTCTTAAGACGAACGAGATACTTGATATCTTCTATAACGGACTTACCGATGCTTCTAGAGACCACCTAGATAGTTGTGCCGGTTGTGTTTTTAGGGAACGAACTATAGAACAAGCTGAGATCCTACTGAATAACATCTTGATCAACGATAATGCTTGGACTATTCCCAAACCACCTCCTAAGCCAACTCCTAAGAAAAGAGGTATTCTATTTCTCAGTCCCGAAGATATGCAAGAATTCCAAGAAATCTTTGCGAGAGAAAGGCATTAGATCTGAAGATGTCAAAAATCTACCACCTATCGAAGAGATCCATGGTCTCGATAACCCGATACAGGTAGTAGAAGTAAATTCTCTGCGTAGGTTTGATGAGAGTGATATTCCTTTTGAAAAACCTGCTAGCTTATGCTTTGATGAATTTGATAACTTCGTTGCCAAACAACAGAGTTTCAATGAATATGTTAGCAGACAATTGGAACAAAGTACTCGTATGCTTAGTCATTTAAGTGCTTGTGTAGGCAGAAATGTCAATGATCTGAAGCTTCTGAGTAAACATGCCTCTATGATTACTACTCAGGTATAACAAGTACTTAAAGCTCAGAATGACTTGCTCAATGAATTAAATGACAACTCTGTCAGAGTCGTTACTAGAGGAGGCAAAATGACTCAGGAACCTTTGTATCCTGAAGGTCATCCTAAGAGAATTGATCAAGATTCTCAAGGAATTAATGTTGATACACCCAGTCATCCTAAGAAGAAGGATGATAGAAACCTACATGTCAGTTCACCAAATACTGTCACACCTGAAAAACCAAATGATATTTCTACGTCTGATGCAGAAACGCAATCTGGTGATGAACATGAACCTCGTGACAATATGGACAACGATATTCATAATAATGCTCAACCTAGCAATGATAAGGATGTGGAGATTGAACCTACGGTTAATCCTGATAACCCACAACCTAAGAGATATGATAAGAATGACTTCACTGCTAGGAAGCATAGTAAAGAAAGGGAGTCATGGGTTCAGAGACCTATGCCCTTTCCTCCTAAGCCATCCAAGAAAAAGGATGATGAGGATTTTGAGCGCTTTATTGAAATGATAAGACCCGTCTTTCTACAAATGCGGTTAATTAATATGCTCAAAATGTCTCCATATGCCAAGTACATGAAAGATATCGTGACTAATAAACGGAAGATACCACATCTTGAGATCTCCACCATGCTTGCCAATTACACTTTCAAAGGTGGAACTCCTAAGAAACTTGGTGATCCCGGAGTGCCCACTATACCTTGCTCCATTAAAGGAAACTACGTAAGAACTGCCTTATGTGACCTTGGAGCCGGTGTTAGTGTTATGCCTCTCTCTCTTTATCGTAGACTTGAACTGGATAAGTTGACACCTACTGAAATTTCTCTGCAAATGGCCGACAAATCAACTGCTTTCCCTGTCGGCATTTGCGAGGATGTGCCTGTTGTGGTTGCTAACACCACTATCTTAACAGACTTTGTTATCTTGGATATTCCCGAGGACGATGCCATGGTTGTCATCCTCGGAAGACCCTTTTTAAACACTGCAGGGGCTGTTATAGATTGCAACAAAGGCAATGTCACTTTCCATGTCAACGGTAATGAGCATACAGTGCACTTTACGAAGAAACGATATCAAGTACATTGCATCAATGCTATCGAAAAAACTTCATCGATTCTTATTGGGAGCTTTGAATGCCCTATTCCTCGTGTTAATATGAAGTATGATTTGCTTGTTGGGGAGATACATATCCCCATTGAGGTGACTTAGTGTCTATTCAACAATTCTCCGTTTCCTTTTGCGATTTGAAAAGTTTTTGTCATGAGGATTTGATCAACCCCATTGACAAATTTCTTTCGATGACCATGAGATGGATGAATCGAGGAATCACAACCCTCTGTTTTAAGTTTTCACTTTCTGTTGCTTAGAAGAAAAATGATAGGTTTAGTTTAGTTTTCCCTGTTTCCTGTTTTAGCGTCCCGGAGAAAAGTACCCCGAAAATAAAAGTTCTCTGATGATCCTGAAAATCTAGTATGATTTTTTCTAGAATATTTGAAAAATACTGGGTCTGAGAGCTGGCCTGGGGGCCACAAGAGTGGGACACAAGCCCTGTCACCGCGGCCTCCCCCCTGGCCGCGGCAACCAAGCATGTGGGGCCCACAGGGACCCGCTCCACTCATTCCAGCTCCCATCCTCTTCTTCTACCTCCAGAAAAAATCATTTCGCAGCTCAAACCCGTGTTCTTGCTCATTTGGCTGTGATTTTCGATCTCCTTGCTCAAAGCACCATTCTCCGAACCGTTTTGGGGAAATTACTCCTTGGTAAGTGACTCCTCCATTGGTTCAATTAGTTTTTTCTCTAGTGCTTTATCCTTCGCGTATTCTTGCTACCTTGGTGACCCTGTTCTTGAGCTTGAAATGTTGATTTTAGCTGGTCCCAAGTAGTTTTTGCGCGTGATACGGTCTGTAGGCACTAGTAGGAGTAGTTGCTACAAGGTGTGGTTGGTCTTTATTCACTTCTCTCTTGAACTTCAAAAATTTCAGCAAAAAGAAATTATGTTCAGGAGGAAGTCTCATGGTGGTTCCTCAAGTAAGAAGGGTCCCCGTCTTTCTATTCGGGAGCCTGATCCTTATCAACTAACGGACGCACCTGTACAACCATGTGAATGGCCTTCTGATGAGTTCATGACCGAAGCAGGCTTCAAGGATGAGTTTGATACACTTGTCCGCAATGCCGGGTTAGAAGAATTCCTCTTAGATAAATGTGAACAGTATGCTTTGCTCACTGCCTCTTTCGTGCGTAGATTTAAATTTTCAGTTGGCCGTGACTCATCCATACTGTTTGATCTGTATGATAAATCCTACGCCATGGATTTGGAGGATTTCAATAGGATTTGCAAGATACCCAATGGGGGTAATCTTAAAGATCCTGCTAAGTCTTCGATTAGAGATTTTGTCTCTAGTATAACTGTTTGAGAAACTAGAGACATCACGTAAGCTACCATAGGAAGCATTCATTTCCCTACCTTGCACTACTTTGCCCTCTTCATAGGTAGATGCATTAACGGCAAGGTTGAACATTGTCACCTATGCGCATCCGACCTTAGTATCCTTAAGAGCGTAGTGACGGCTGACAAAAGCTTCAACATGGGAGCTATTATAGCAACGAGACTGAATAAGAATGCTATTGATGGGGATTTCTTTGGCGGCATCTATGCCACTCGCATAGAAAATTTTCTGGGAGTACCCATCCGCGCAGGAGATCCCCCGCTCCATACAGCTTTCCTTGACCGCGTCGCTATGACACGCTACCAGTTCCTTGAGAGGGATGATGAATCCCTCCTATACCAATTGATATTTAACCGGCAGCGTGTTTTCCATATTACCCTTCCTGCTCCTGCTTTCTTTGACTTTCAGGTAAAAGGAGATACTACATAACCATAGGAGAGGCAGAGGAGTATGAGAGGGAGGCGACGGCTGCTCGTCTCCATGAGGCAGCTATTCAGGCAGTGGCTGCAGCGCTCCCGTATAACCCCGATTATGATTTTTGGTTTCGCCGGGACCATCCATGGGAGTAGACCAAGTTAGGCCAAAATCCTAAGCTTGGGGGAGTACGTGTTTGCACCAACTTTACATTCATGCTTATGCTTTCACTTTGTTAGTCGGTGTTTACACTTTGCCACTGTATTATCCATGCTAGTTTATTTTTGTTTTCTTGTTTTCTTGTTTTGTGTCCTTTTGAGAAAACCCAAAAGGATTTTCCTTTCTTCTTTTGCTTGTTGGGAGTTTTCCCGTGTAAATAGTTTTCTTTTTTCTTTGGGTCAAGGGAGAAGATATTAGTTACAATGTTTAGTGGCTCTTGCATGCATACCTGTTTAGCTTTCAAAGAGCCATATTACTTTGTCTTCTCTTTGTGTTTGCCTATAGATTTCAGCTTAGTCCAATGCACGAACACTCTTATTATTGTTCACATCGTTCGATCGTGCAAGTGAAAGGCAATAATGATGATATATGATGAAGTGACTGAGACTGGAAAAGCTGGTATGAACTCTATCTATTTTGTTTTTGTAAATATGACTAGCTTGGCGTTCCAGATTCAGCTTTGTTGAGAGAGAACCATGTTTGCAATGACAACTTACAGATCATAGTTTCTGATGCCATGCTTAATTAGCTAGGAGCTTATAATGGTTTGTCTTGAATGCCAACATAGATTTTGAGATGACTATGATGTAGTATGATAGGATGGTATTCTCCTTCGAATGATTCAAGTGGCTTGACTTGGCGCATGTTCATGCATATAGATGAAACAAAATCAACATAGCCTCTATGATGTTCGTGTTCATGGTGATTTATATCCTGTTCATGCTTGCACTCCATGTTAGTCAAACTCATTGCATCTTGATGACTGTTGTCGCTCTCTAGGTTGTCGCTTCCCAGTCTTTTGCTAGCCTTCACTTGTACTAAGCGGGAATACTGCTTGTGCATTCACTTCCATAAACCCAAAAGTTTTTCCATGAGAGTCCACCATACCTACCTATTTGCGGTATCTACCTGCCGTTCCAAGTAAATTTGCATGTGCCATTCTCTAAACCTTCAAGAAATAATCTGTTTTGCATGCCTAAACCGCTCATGTGGTGACAGGGGGCTATTGGTATCTTCCATGTTAGGCGTGTTATCCTCGACATGTGTTTATTCACTGTCTTTCACGAGAAAGGGGCCGATAATTGGAATGCCCAGTTCCACGCTTAAATTGAAAACATAACTGTAAAACAAAACTCTCCCAGGATTGATGTTGGTTTGGATGGTACGCAAGGATTCGGCTAGCCGTGGAGTGTGATTGATTGGTGGTGGGGGAGTTAAAACTTTACTTTCCTGTTTGGGAACCGCCTATAGCATGAATAGCATGGAAGATATTGAGAACTCTTGGTCATTGCGTTGACAATGAAAGCATGCCACCCAAAATTATTATCTCTGTTTTCAAAGCTTGAGCTCTGGCACCTCTGCAAATCAATGCTTCCCTCTGCGAAGGGCCTGTCTATTTATGTTCATGTTGAGTCATCCTCTTCTTATAAGCACCAATTAGAGAGCACCTCTGTCGTTTTTATGCTTTGCTTTTGATTGATATTGAGTATGACTATGACTGGATCTTTGTTGCTATGAATTACAATCTTTAGTCAGCCCTTGATCTTTGAAAGTGCTCTGCATTTATGTTTTGCGGTCTGAGAAAGAGCTAGCGAGATACGACCTATTCATATTGCTTCATGCTTGTTTTGATTGAATTGTTGGTATCTGAAACTCATTATTATTTGCTCGCTATCTGATTATGCCATTGATATTAGTTTACCGTGAGACCTTTGTGTCACTTGCTTATGTGGTTAACTTGTGATCTTGCTGAAATTCTGGTTATGAGCTAGACATAGTTGCAACAACAAGATCAAACACAGTTTGTCAAAGTTTTTCTTTCTCTTTCAGTCTGTCAACTGAGTTGCTTGAGGACAAGCAAGGTTTTAAGCTTGGGGGAGTTGATACGTCTCCATCGTATCTACTTTTCCAAACTCTTTTGCCCTTGTTTTGAACTCTAATTTGCATGATTTGAATGGAACTAACCCAGACTGACGTTGTTTTCAGCAGAATTACCATGGTGTTGTTTTTGTGCAGAAATGAAAGTTCTCGGAACGTCCTGAAAATTTACGGAGAATATTTGTGGAAAATATGAAAAATACCTGCGCAAAGATCCACCGGAGGGGACGGGCCAGTGGGCCACAAGCCCTCACGCTGCGACCTCCCCCCTGGCCGCGGCATCAAGCTTGTGGGGACCACGTGGCTCTGCCGCCCCCAACTCCAGCGCTATTTATTCCCTTCCGTCCCGAAAAAAATCAAGAGAGAAGATTTCATCGCGTTTTCGATCCAGAGACGCCGCCACATCCCGTTCTTCATCTGGAGGGCAGATCTTTAGTCCGTTTTGGGCTCCGGATCAAGGAGATCATCGCCATCGTCATCATCAACCTTCTTCCCTCTCCAATCCCATGAAGCTCTTCGTCGTTCGTGAGTAATCTATTCGTAGGCTCGCTGGACGGTGATGAGTAGGATGAGATCTATCATGTACCCGAGTTAGTTTTGACAGGGATTGATCCCTAGTATCCACTATGCTCTGAGAATGATGTTGCTACTACTTTGCCATGCTTAATGCTGGTCACTAGGTCCCGAGTGCCATGATTTTAGATCTGAAATTATTATGTTGTCACCAATATATGTGTGTTTTAGATCCGATCTTGCAAGTTGTAGTTACCTACGATGTGTTATGATCCGGCAACCCCGGAGTGACAATAATCGGAACCACTCCCGGTGATGACCATAGTTTGAGGAGTTCATGTGTTCACCAAGTGCTAATGCGTTGGTCCGATTCTTTATTAAAAGGAGAACCTTAATATCCCGTAGTATCCATTTGGACCCCACTGCCACAGGAGGGATGGACAATAGATGTCATGCAAGTTCTTTTCACTAAGCACGTATGACAACAGACGGAATGCATGCCTACATCACATTGACGAGCGGGAGCTAGCCACATATCTCTCCGTGTTATAATTATTGCATGATGAATTTCATCCAAACGAATCACCGACCCATTGCCTACGAGTTTGTCCCACTGCTGCGGTTACTTGTTTTGCTCTGTTGCTGTTACTACTGTTGCTACTACTGTTACTTGCTACCACTGTTACTTGCTTTGCTCTGCTGCTGTTACTACTGTTGCTGCTACTGTTACTTGCTGCTGCTGTTACTTGCTTTGTCCTGCTGCTGTTACTCGCTACTGCTGCTACTTGCTACTCCTGTCACTACTGTTGTTCCTTGCCACTATTGTTACTCGTTACACTGCTGCTACCTGCTACAATACTTTTTCTGGCACCGTTGCCGGGAAAGAATATTTCCCGTCCACGGGCAACTTACTGGCGCCATTGATACAACAGTTAGGAATAGTATGCCTTGTCACCAGATCATTTCTGGTGCCGTTGTTATCATATTACTTTGCTTGCAGATACTAATCTTTAAGGTGTGGTTGAATCTGACACATTCAGCTGCTCATACTTGAGAGTATTCTTTCACTTCACGTCGCGCGAACCAACAAATTTGGGTCGAATACTCTACCCTCGAAAACTGTCGCGATCCCACGCGCTCGTGGGCTATTGCAAGACAATTTCTAATTGTTGAGAAACTGGAAGCAGCTCTTTTCTGGCTCCGTTTCCGTGGAGGCATCAAGTCCCGAATAGTTGCACGTCAAAAAGTATCTTCATGGAGTTTTGCTTGAGATGCGTGAATCTGAAAATCGTGATGAAGAAATTCATGAGGTGATTCACGAGGGCTCCTTGGATGAAAAGCATGATTGCAATGGTTTCACTCTAAATTCTATTAGTGACAATCATGCTAAAATTATGCAAAACCCTAAGCTTGGGGATGCTAGTCTTGCTATGTCCACTACTTTCGCAAACATCATGATTGGGGTGATGATTTTCCTTTTGATCTTGAAAATTTGTTCAAGCCTCAAGATGAATATGATATTTGCAATATTATTGAAAGTGGGTTCGGAGAAGTCATGACTTTAGATGATAATCCCACTATTTTGAAGAGCGTCAACTTTGCATGCATGTGGATCATGAAAAGAATATCCTATGTGATAGCTATATCATTGAATTCGAATATGATCCCACATGTAATGAGAGAGGAAAATATTGTGGTAGAAACTTTCATGTTACTAAATCACCTCTAATGATGTTGAGATTGCTCTTGTCTATTTATTCTTCCTTGCATATGGCAGCTATTGGTTGTCTTGGCAATTCGTTTTCCTATAAATGCCTATGCATAGGAAGTATGTTAGACTTAGATGTGATTTTCACATGCTTTAGGATGCTCTCGTTGTGCTTCAATTCTTGTCTTTTGTGAGAGCATCATTGAATGCCGAGCTAAGGGCGTTAAACAATAGCGCTTGTTGGGAGGCAACCCAATGAATTTATCTTTTTCTTTCTATTTTGTTGCGTCCGCACAATCATAATTCTGTTTTTATTGTGTTTTTGTGTTTCTTTTTGTGTTTGAGCCAACCAAAACCTTTATGACTAGTCTTGGTAATGGTTGTTTGATCCTCCTGCAAAAAGACAGAAACTTTTCGCTCATGAGATGATTTTTCATTTTTATTCAGAAAGAGATTTTGTGTTGATTCTTTTTGCTGCTGGTTGATATGCCTTTTTCCCAGGCATTAGTAATTTTTCAGATTTGTTTAGGTACCAGAAGTATACGAAGTATACAGATTGCTACAGACTAGTCTGTTTTTGACAGATTCTGTTTTTGTTGAGTTGGTTGCTTGTTTTGATGAAACTATGGTTAGTATCAAGGGGTACTAGCCTTGGAAAAGTGAGAATACAGTAGCCCAACACCAATATATGTAGAATTCAAGTTTGCTACAGTACCAAAAGAAGTGGTAGTTTGTTTTCTTGTGCTAATGTTATCACAAGTTTCTGTTTAAGTTTTGTGTTGTGAAGTTTTCAAGTTTTTGGTGATGTTCTCATGGACAAAGAGATAAGGAGTGGAAAGAGCTCAAGCTTGGGTATGCCCCGGGAAGGCATCCCCTCTTTCGTCTTCAATCCATCGGTAACATTACTTGGAGCTATATTTTTATTCACCACATGATATGTGTTTTGCTTGGAGTGTCTTGTATCGTAGGAGTCTTTTCTTTTTGTTGTGTCACAATCATCCTTGCTGCACACCTTTTTGAGAGAGAGAGAGACATGCACTCATCGTGATTTTGCTAGAATGCTCATAGTGCTTCACTAATATCTTTTGAGCTAGATACTTTTGCTCTATGTGCTTCACTTATATCTTTTAGAGCACGGCGGTGCGTGATTTGGTAGTTGTCTAATGCTATGAAAGTAGTCCCAAAGGTGATAGATACCCAAAGAGGATGCAGAAACCTCCATCTTCACGTGCATTGAATAGAAAGAGAAGTTTTGATTCCTCTCAAATAGTTTTGAGACGTGGATTTGGTAATATTAAGAGCTATGTTAGTAGGGTGTTGTGAATCTAGAAATACTTGTGTTGAAGTTAGTGATTCCCGTAGCATGCACGTATGGTGAACCGCTATGTTAGGAAGTTGGAGCATAATTGATCTATTGATTGTCATCCTTTGTGTTGAGGCCGGGATCGCGCGATGGTTTACACCTACCAACCCTTCCCCTCGGAGTTTGCGTTTAGCACTTTGTTTCGATTACTAATAAAAACTTTCGCAACAAGTATGTGAGTTCTTCATGACTAATGTGAGTCCATGGTATAGATGCACTTTCACCTTCCACCATTGCTAGCCTCTCTAGTGTCGCACAATTCTCATCGGTGCACAAACCCACCAAATTCCTTCCTCAAAACAGCCACCATACCTACCTACTATGGCATTTTCATAGCCATTCCGAGATATATTGCCATGCAAGTCCCACCGTTCCATCTCATGACTTGTGCCATCACTCTCATATTCCCATTGCTTGATCATAAGATAGCTAGCGAAATGTTTCAACGTCATACGCCATGCTAGATTGTTGCACATCCCGGTACACTGCCGGAGGCATTTCCTATGGAGTCATCATTGTGATTTTTGAGCTGTCCGTAAATAAAAGTGTGGTGATCATCATTATTAGAGCTTTGTCCCATGTGAGGAAATCAAAAAATAGGCCAAAGACCCCAAAAACAAAAAAAGGGGGGAATAGGCCTAAGAGCCCAAATGAAAAAAAAGAGAAAAAGAGAGAAGGGACAATGCTACTATCTTTTTCCACACTTGTGCTTCATGATAGCACCATGTTCTTCATGATTGAGAGCTTCTTGCTTTGTCACTACCATATGCTAGTGGAAATCTTCATTATATAACTTGGCTTGTATATTCCAATGATGGGCTTCCTCAAAATTGCCCTAGGTCTTCGTGAGCAAGCATGTTGGATGCACACCCACTAGTTCTCCTTTTGAGCTTTCACATACTTATAGCTCTAGTGCATCTCTTGTATGGCAATCCCTACTCATTCACATTGATATCTATTAATGGGCATCTCCATAACCCTTGATATGCCGAATCAATGTGACCATCTCCTCCTTTTTTTGTCTCACAACCACCACCACACTCTATTCCACCTATAGTGCTATATCCATGGCTCGCGCTCATGTATTGCGTGATAGTTATAAAAAGTTTGAGAAAGTAAGAGTGCGAAAACAATTACTTGGCCAATACCGGGGTCGTGCATGATTTAAATTAGTTGTGTGAGGATGATGGAGCATAGCCAGACTACATGATTTTGTAGGGATAACTTTACTTGGCCTTGTTATTTTGAAAGTTCATGATTACCTTGCTAGTTTGCTTGAATTATTATTGTTTTCATGTCAATAGAAAACTATTGTTTCGAATCTTACGGATTGGAACATTCATGTCACGTGAAAGAAGTTGCAAAGGACAACTATGCTAGGTAGCATTCCACATCAAAAATTCATTCTTTATCACTTCTATACTCGAGGACAAGCAGGAGTTAAGCTTGGGGATGCTTGATACGTCTCCAACATATCTATAATTTTTTATGGTTTCATGCTATTATCTTGTCAAACTTTGGATGTTATGCATGCATTTTATATATTTTTTGGACTAACTTATTAACTCAGTGCCAAGTGCCAGTTCTTGTTTTTTCCATGTTTTTGACCCGTTTCAGAGGAGATTTTGAAACGGAGTCCAAACGGAAGAAAATCCCCGAAAAGATTTTTTCGTAATGGAAGAAGATCGGGTAGCTTGAGAGCCAAGGCAAGGGAGCCTCACGGTCCCCATAAGCCCCCACCCCGCGGCTAGGGGGAGGTTGCGGTCCACAGCTTGTGGGCCCCCTGGGCGCCCTCTACCCTAGGGGTTGCGCCTATAAATTCCCTAAAAATCCCAAAAAAATCAGGAGATCATCGAAATTACTTTTTCGCCGTCGCAAGCTTCTGTCTCCGCAAGATCCCATCTGGGGCATGTTCTGGTGCCCTGCCTGAGGGGAGATTCGGATACGGAGGGCTTCTTCATCAACACCATGACCTCTCCGATGATGCGTGAGTAGTTCACCATAGACCTACGGGTCCATACACTACTGAAATTCAGAAATTTGCCGTCTGCCAAGGCGGACGGCAAAGGGTGCAACCACGGACGGCAAAGGCTTTGCCGTCGGTCAGCTAACGGCAAAGTAGACGGCAAAAAAAAATCCGGTGAAGAGGTTCTTTGCCGTGTGCTTTCTGAAAGCGGACGGCAAAGAATCTTTGCCATGTGGGGGCAGATGGCAAAATAAATGGGACGGCACATATTGCAACGTCCCCGTTAAGTGTTAACGGCAGGCCTCCTCTCTTTGTCGTCTGCCTTCCCCCGTTGCCATGTGGGGGCAGACGGCAAAGAGGGAAGAGAGAGGGGGCAGATTCCCCCCTTTGCCGTCTGCCTTCCCCCCCCCCCCTTTGCCATGTGGGGGCAGACGGCAAAGAGGGGAGAGAGAGGGGGCAGATTCCCCCCTTTGTCGTCTGCCTTCCCCCCTTTGCCATGTGGGGGCAGACGGCAAAGGGGGGAATCTGCCCCCTCTCTCTCCCCCCTTTGCCGTCTGCCTTCCCCCCTTTGCCATGTGGGGCTGACGACAAAGAGGGGAGAGAGAGGGGGCAGATTCCCCCCTTTGCCGTCTGCCTTCCCCCCTTTGCCATGTGGGGGCAGACGGCAAAGAGGGGAACCAGCCCCTTTTTTATTTATTTTTTGTTATATCCAGCATTTTTAACAATAATCAGGATATATATATATATATATATATATATTTGACATAAATAAATTTCTTTCCGTACTCATAACCATATTAAAATAACCTCTTATATCCAGCTTTCAAGTTGCATCCGTACCAAACCATATATTACACCAGTTTCATCCACGTGCATACAAAGTTTCATATATTCATATACTACAATAGTTTCAATACAACCCATGGTACAAGAAATCATCTTCAAGCATTCCATCAATATTTTCCAAGCTTCCCGTGAAGTGAAGGTAATCTGCAAAATGACAAATAAGAAAGTTAGAAGAATAATACTAGATGAAGTAGTGTATATATAGGTTATTTCGGAGAGAAATTAGCTAAGTATAGACCATTTAGGAGCTAACTAAGCTAATTATGTCATTTAGGTGGAACCCTAGCTAACTATAGGTAGTTTCGGAGCTAACTTGGGTAAAATAGGTCATTCCGGAGCAAACTATGCCTCTTAAGCCATTTTTGATCTAGCTAGGCTAATTATCGGCCATTTAATACCTAAGTTAGGGGGAATAGGTCATGTTGCAGCTACGTAAGCCTTATTATGTCATTTAGGAGAGAACTTAGCTAACTATAGGTCATGTTTTATTAAATAAACCATTTAGGAGCTAACTAAGCTAATTATGTCATTTCGTAGGATAATTAGCCAATTTATCCTTTCTTGGATGAGTCTAAGCTACGTAGAAGAAGAGAAAGATAAGAAGAAGTAAAAGAAGGAGGAGGAGGAGAGGAGGAGAAGGAGAAGGAAGAGGAGAAGAAGAAGAAAAGAAGAAGGAGAAGGAGAAGGAGGAAGAAGGAGGAAGAAGAAGGAGAAGGAGAAGGAGGAAGAAGGAGGAAGAAGAAGGAGAAGGAGGAGCTCCTTCTCCTTCTTCTCCTCCTTCTTCTCCTTCTTCTTATCCTCCTCCCTCTACTTCTTCTTCTCCTCTTCTTCTTCTTCCTTCCTTTCATTTTTCCTCTTTCTTCTCCTCTTGTCCCCTTCTTCGGGCTAAATTGGCTAGAATGCCTTTTTGGAGCTAATTATGTCATTTCGAGGATAATTAGCTAAGTATAGGTCATGTTTTATTAAATAGACCATTTAGGAGCTAACTAAGCTAATTATGTCATTTAGATGGATAATTAGCCAATTTAGCCTTTCTTGGATGAGTCTAAGCTACGTAGAAGAAGAGAAAGAGAAGAAGAAGTAAAAGAAGGAGGAGGAGGAGGAGGAGGAGAAGGAGAAGGAAGAGGAGAAGAAGAAGAAAAGAAGAAGGAGAAGGAGGAAGAAGGAGGAAGAAGAAGGAGAAGGAGGAGCTCCTACTACTTCTTCTCCTCCTTCTCCTTCTTCTTATCCTCCTCCCTCTCCTTCTTCTTCTTCTCCTCTTCTTCTTCTTCCTTCCTTTCATTTTTCCTCTTTCTTCTCCTCTTGTCCCCTTCTTCGGGCTAAATTGGCTAAGAATGCCTTTTTGGAGCTAATTATATCATTTTGAGGATAATTAGCTAAGTATAGGTCATTTCTTATTAAATAGGTTATTTTGGAGCTAATTAAGCTAATTATGTCATTTAGATGGATAATTAGCCAATTTAGCCTTTCTTGTATGAGTCTAAGCTACGTAGAAGAAGAGAAAGAGAAGAAGAAGTAAAAGAAGGAGGAGGAGGAGGAGGAGAAGGAGAAGGAGAGGACAAGAAGAAGAAAAGAAGAAGGAGAAGGATAAGGAGGAAGGAGGAAGAAGAAGGAGAAGGAGGAGCTCGTTCTCCTTCTTCTCCTCCTTCTCCTTCTTCTTATCCTCCTCCCTCTCCTTCTTCTTCTTCTCCTCTTCTTCTTCTTCCTTCCTTTAATTTTTCCTCTTTCTTCTCCTCTTGTCCCCTTCTTCGGGCTAAATTGGCTAAGAATGCCTTTTTGGAGCTAATTATGTCATTTCGAGGATAATTAGCTAAGTATAGGTCATTTTTTATTAAATAGGTCATTTTGGAGCTAACTAAGCTAATTATGTAATTTAGATGGATAATTTGCCAATTTAGCCTTTCTTGGATGAGTCTAAGCTACGTAGAAGAAAAGCAGGAGAAGAAGAAGTAAAAGAAGGAGGAGGAGGAGGAGGAGGGGAAAGAGAAGGAGAAGGACGGGAGAAGAAGAAGAAAAGAAGAAGGAGAAGGAGAAGGCGGAAGAAGGATGAAGAAGAAGGAGAAGGAGGAGCTCCTTCTCCTTCTTCTCCTCCTTCTCCTTCTTCTTATCCTCCTCCCTCTCCTTCTTCTTCTTCTCCTCTTCTTCTTCTTGCTTCCTTTCATTTTTCCTCTTTCTTCTCCTCTTGTCCCCTTCTTCGGGCTAAATTGGCTAAGAATGCCTTTTTGGAGCTAATTATGTCATTTCAAGGATAATTACCTAAGTATAGGTCATTTTTTATTAAATAGGTCATTTTTGAGCTAACTAAGCTAATTATGTCATTTAGATGGATAATTAGCCAATTTAGCCTTTCTTGGATGAGTCTAAGCTTCGTAGAAGAAGAGAAATAGAAGAAGAAGTAAAAGAAGGAGGAGGAGGATGAGTAGGAGAAGGAGAAGGAGAGGAGAAGAAGAAGAAAAGAATAAGGAGAAGGAGAAGGAGGAAGAAGGAGGAAGAAGAAGGAGAAGGAGGAGCTCCTTCTCCTCCTTCTCCTTCTTCTTATCCTCCTCCCTCTCCTTCTTCTTCTTCTTCTTCCTTCCTTTCATTTTTCCTCTTTCTTCTCCTCTTGTCCCCTTCTTCGGGCTAAATTGGCTAAGAATGCCTTTTTGGAGCTAATTATGTCATTTCGAGGATAATTAGCTAAGTATAGGTCATTCTGGAGCTAACTATGCTAATTATGTCGTTTAGATGGATAATTAGCCAATTTAGCCTTTCTTGGATGAGTCTAAGCTACGTAGAAGAAGAGAAAGAGAAGAAGAAGTAAAAGAAGGAGGAGGAGGAGGATGAGGAGGAGAAGGAGAAGGAGAAGAAGAAGAAAAGAAGAAGGAGAAGGAGAAGGAGGAAGAAGGAGGAAGAAGAAGGAGAAGGAGGAGCTCCTTCTCCTTCTTCTTATCCTCCTCCCTCTCCTTCTTCTTCTTCTCCTCTTCTTCTTCTTCCTTCCTTTCATTTTTCCTCTTTCTTCTCCTCTTGTCCCCTTCTTCGGGCTAAATTGGCTAAGAATGCCTTTTTGGAGCTAATTATGTCATTTCGAGGATAATTAGCTAAGTATAGGTCATTTTTTATTAAATAGGTCATTTTGGAGTTAACTAAGCTAATTATGTCATTTAGATGGATAATTGGCCAATTTAGCCTTTCTTGGATGAGTCTAAGCTACGTAGAAGAAGAGAAAGAGAAGAAGAAGTAAAAGAAGGAGGAGGAGGAGGAGGAGGAGGAGAAGGAGAAGGAAGAGGAGAAGAAGAAGAAAAGAAGAAGGAGAAGGAGAAGGAGGAAGAAGGAGGAAGAAGAAGGAGAAGGAGGAGCTCCTTCTCCTTCTTCTCCTCCTTCTTCTCCTTCTTCTTATCCTCCTCCCTCTCCTTCTTCTACTTCTCCTCTTCTTCTTCTTCCTTCCCTTCTTCGGGCTAAATTGGCTAAGCTAATTATGTCATTTAGATGGAAGTCTAGCTATCTTTTATTAAAACACTAGAAATAACATACCTAAGTTAGGGTGAAGCACGGTGGCTCTGGCTTGTTTCACCTGGAGAAGGCTGCCCTGGAGAAGCCTCGACTGTAGAAGGATCGTGCGATGCGTTTCGGGAGATATTCTGCACCAAACATCGTTTGCAATGTGTAGTTAGCATGAGGACACTCTTAAAATCACTGCACTGAAATGAAACTCACCGTCCCCGCCACGTTAATGACTGGCATCGGCGGAGGGACTTGGCCGTTCTTCTCGCACATAGACTATACATTTCGTTTCGAAAAGTCAAACTTTTTATTTATTAATGAAACGGACATTCAAATGCAAGATTTGAAATAACATGAAGAAGAAACTTACCACGAAGAGCTCGTATATGGCCCTGGTAGACGCATCATTCCGTGCCCTCTCCGCCTCCACCAATGCAGTCGTCCTCTCCTCCAGCTCCCCAATTTCTTTATACTTCTCCGCCATAGCCGCCTGCATTGCCTCTCTCTCTTTCTGAATAGCAGCCTGCAACACAACTCATTGTTAGCAATGTAATCATATTGGTTCCAACGCACAACATAATGTGGAAAGATAGTTGAGTCCATTAAACTAACCTCGATGGCGAGCTCGACTGGCCGTGGATGACGTGTTATCTCCGGACAAGAGCACGTTTGGCGTGCCTTTATCTGCCGGAGAGTGCTAGGACAACGTATAAGGCCGTCTCCAATGGCGATCGAGCCATGGGGCCTCCCGTTGCCAGCTATCATCGCCAGCTCTGGATCAATAGGCCCCTCGCTCGGGTTAAAGTCCTCCCCTTTCCTCGCCTTCCCGTGATCTCTGTACTTCACGAGCTTGTCGTGGGAGGAGATGTTGGTGAAGTTTTCTGGATGCTCGAGGTCAGACTCAGAGAATGCCTTGACCTTCTTGTACGAGGCAGTATGGGCCATCGCATACAGGTCGTACATCTGTGGCGCCTCCGTCTTATTGTGACGCGCCTAAAAGAGAGAGAGGAAAATTGTATTGGTAAAGGGCTCAAGATAGCATTAAGAATGAATTGCATGAGGCATGAAGCAAACCACATACCCAGTTCTCGCCAAATTGGATTAAGTTGACGCTCTCTTGATGGTGTGGCACGCCAACCATTTTGCCACGCCTCTCCTTGGCGTTGTTGTGGCTGGCCTCCCACGTTTGGGAGCACCACTGATCCACCAAGGCCTCCCAACAATCCATCTTATCCACACACCATCTCGGGGGCACCTAAGTTAATAAAGAGAAATTTGAGTGCGTAAGAACCAAATCAAGGAAACTAACTACAAAGCCTTAATAATATGTAATTACCTTCATGTAATGCTCCTTCTCCATCTTAGCATCACGGCACTTCGCCTTGTCAATCCTAATATGCTGCGTGGCATAGTAGTCTCGAACAGCCTGCACCCGAGCCTCGTGCCGAAAGTTTTGAAGTAGGCGGCGACATTCGGTTTCGATAACCTTTGCCGCGTCCTCCTAGTATCCCTCCTCACACCTGTAGAAGGTCTGCAAACGAGACAACACCGATTAGTACAATAAATAGCTATGGTTGATTTATAATTGTGTGAAAGAGAAATTACCCAGAACTTTCGGATCACCATGTCCACCCTCGTGTCACACAAAACACCGTCGATCTCCACCTCCGGCGAGGCCGGGGCACCCAAGTAGTGCTCCCAGGTCATTCCTACCTCTCGCTCCCGACCGGGCAACGTAACAAACCCTGGGAAGTTTTGACGACAAAGAACACCAAGGACGCTGTTGGGCTTGCGGACACCCTTGGCAACAATCCAGCCCCTACAGTATGACAAATTAAAGCCAAAACATTAGATATTTGAGAAAACGCGAAGGCAAAAGGTTAAATAAGAGTAAATTAACTTACTTGTCCCCATTTGGCCTAATCGACCACCTCTGCTCGGGGGTCGCTGGCACGAGCGGGAGCCCCGAACTACCACGCTGGTAGACGGTAGCCCCCTCACCCAGCTCCTCGTCGCTACCAGCATGGCCACTTGGCTCAGGCCAGGTATCCCACTGGGTCTCTTGGGACGTACCCTCATCCCTGCTTTGCTCCGGAGTCGCCTGGAAGGAAGCCTCTGGGACACGAGTCTCGTGGGTCGAAGGCTTGTCGACCTAAGGCTCGTCGACCCGAGGCTCGTGAACCGGAGACCGTGTAGCCTCCACCTCAGACGAATCCACCCTAGAAGTCCTATGCTCAGGTGAATTAGCTTGGGGTGGTGGTCGAGACCGTGTAGCCCTACCTCTCCCGCGGCCACGTGTACCTTTAGTACAACATAAATACCAACATGAGTAATAAAATGTATATAAATACCAATATGCATACAACATGAGTACAACATAAATACCAACATGAATGCAACGTGTACCTTTAGTGCCTCTCGGCTTCGCGGGGGGGTCGACCTCCTCTCACGGGGGGGCGCTCCTTTCATAGTAGAGAGCAACACTCTCCGAAGAGGCGAGGCAGGAATGGAAGTACCCATCCCATCACCAGCAGCCGCGCAGTGCTTTCGACCCTTTCCCACCATCTTTCAACACCTGTCATGACAAAGAGTAAATGAAATTAGTACAACATAAATACCAACAGGAGTAATAAAATGTATATAATTTAAGTGTATCATCGTCATAAATACCAACATGACTAATAAAAATTGAATACCTAACATGAACTCAAAATTTATATATAGTATAATAGTTGAATACCTGACATGAACTAATAACAATCGTCCTCGTCTATATATGCTTCGGGGTCAATAAATGCATCATGATCATCACTATCATCAATAAATGCATCATCATCATCACTATCACGAAGAACATGTGGAAGGCCACCATTATGTAATCGGTCAAGAAGTGACAGGTCATCCGCAGCAGTAACCTCTTCTTCTTCCAGCTCTTCCTGTTCGGGCTCAGGGGTTAAGACGGATTCACTGTCGCTGTCTACTTGCATGTTCTGGGGTGAAGTAGAGTGGTTCTTGAAACGTTTCCTGGACATACGTGTTTCTTGGAAGAATTCTCCTTCATATGTGTCTGGGTTAATGTGAGGTTCGTAATCCTCTTCATTGAGGGTAGGTGGTCTAAAATGTGGTGGCACTTCATAAACGATATCCCAACCTTTGAGATTTGGATCAGTTTGGCAGGCCCACGATAGATAGAAAACTTGTGTCGCCTGTTGAGCCGTAATATAGACATCGGGAACATCTAAGTGGGTGTTTTGGTTGATTTCGACTAGTCCTATATGTTCATGAGTCCTTCTAGTCTCCCTCGGCTCAAACCAATAACATTTGAAGACTATGACGGTTGGTGGGTTTTCACCATAGAATAGAAGTTCATAAATTGCTTCAACTCTTCCATAATACTCGGTGTCTCCTTCGCCGATAGCAGAGACAGAACAATTTGTAGTCTTTAGGTCGGGTATAGATAGCTCTTTGCCAAAGGTACGAAAGTGATACCCGTTGATGTTGTATTTGTCAAATGAACAGACCTTATAGTCAAAACCATTAGCGACTTGTCTCAACTCGGCATCCATAGACTCTGCATCAGCCTACAAGTTTAATACGACGGAATGGATGCATTAGCTGCAAATTAGACCAATAAATCAAATGGGCCCTTAATGGTAATTAATTACCCTTTGTTTGAACCAAGAGATGAAACCGGGATAGTCGCCTCCATGCTTTGCGAGAAGCTCATACTCTTCGATGGAATCCTTTTCGATGACCGCTCCATCCGAGAATTCGGCGAAGTATCGACTATATCAAATATCCGGGAATAAGAGTAGTTCAAAGCAACTAGAAGTTGCGGGACAAAAAATTACCGAGAACTTACTCGATGTGTGGCCGCACTTCTGTTAGGTAGGTGAAGATATACAATGAAATGGTCCGCCATTCTTCGACATCCAACGATTTCAATTTCGAAGCACCGGATGGTGCGAGCTTACCTTTGAATAGGCTGAGGTTGGATCGAAATTTTTCTCGATCACCATCATTGTATCGAGGCTTCGGGTTATGCCAATGATGATTTTTGGCTTCATAGTGTGCTGTCACGAAGTTTGCCGCCTCCTCAGTAATGAATGCCTTGGCCATCGATGCTTCAATTCTACGTTTATTTTTACACTTAGCTCGAAGCATCATCTGCATCCTCTCAGTTGAGTAGCACCATCGATTTTGAACGGGCCCCCCATTCTTTCCTCGGTCGGGAGATGCAAAATCAAATGTTGCATTGGATTAAAGAAGCCCGGTGGGAAGATCTTTTCTCATTTGCAGATCAACTCCGGCGCCAACTCTTCCATTTCATTTAGCATGCCAGGCGATAGTTCTTTCGCACAAAGAGAACGGAAGAAATAGCTCAGCTCTGCCAGTACTAGCCATTCATCCTCAGGGATAAAGCCACGCAACATCACCGGCATTACCCGCTCAATCCATATGTGCCAATCATGACTCTTGAGCCCAAATATTTTCAATTTCTCAAGACTCGCTCCCCTCTTTAGATTCGCAACATACCCATCGGGGAACATTAACCGCATTTTCACCCACAATAGCATTTCCCTCATAGCTGGCCTTTCAAGATTGAACCATGCCTTTGGCTTCGCTCTGCTTTGCTTTCCTTTTCGTTGTCGCAAGTTTTGCAATGGTCTATCACATAGAGCCTCCAGGTCGATTCTAGCCTTAGGATTATCTTTTGACTTCCCCTCTATGCCGAACAATGTACCAAAATTGGCCTCCGCAATATTCTTTTCAGTGTGCATCACGTCAATGTTGTGTGGGCAAAGGAGGTCTTTGAAGTAAGGGAGATCCCATAAGCATGACTTGTGAGTCCAGGCGTGTTCCGTATTATACCCTTTGAAGTATCCTGGACGCAAAGGATCAGGCTCGAGAGCGTTTAACTGATCAAGGGTCTGTTGGCCTGTCAACGCAGCTCGTGCAGTGTTTTTGACAACTCTACCTTTGATGAAATTCTTCTTGTCTTTTCTGAACTTATGGTCAGGATCCAGGAATTGTCTATGCATGTCGAAGCAAGAATACTTGCGATCAGCCTGCAGCCAACGAAACTGAAGAGCTGCCTTGCATGTGGTGCACGGGAACCTTCCATGCACACACCAGCCAGAGAATAGCGCAAACGCCGGATAATCATGCGTCGAGTACATGTACCACACATGCATTTTGAAATTTGTTTTGGTAGCCGAGTCGTAGGTCTTGATCCCATTGTCCCAGGCTTCTTGCAACTCATCCTTAAGCGGCTGCATGTACACATTCATATTCTTCCCCGGATAGTTGGGCCCTGGAATTATCAACGTCAGGAAAATGTTCTTTCTTTTCATAATCTCTCCGGGTGGCAAATTTAGTGGAATGACAAATACAGGCCAACAACTGTATTGTGCTGCCGTCATACCATACACATTGAACCCATCCGTGCTGATGGCAACTCTAGGTTGCCTTGGATCTTCCGATTTATCCTTATGTAATGCATCGAAGTGCCTCCATGCAAAACCATCTGAAGTGTGTACCAGCATCTTGTTCCCATCCGCATCTAGTTCGGTTCTTTTGCCCAATTTGTGCCATGTCATCTGTCTGGCCGTCTCTTTGACCATGAAAAGACGTTGAAGTCTTGGTACAATTGGCAGATATCGAAGAACACTAATGGGGATTTTGGTCTGATTCTTCTCACCCATGTCGTTGTCTACCACAATATACCTGGAAGAATGGCAAATGGGGCAATAGTTCAAGGCCGCATACTCAAGACTAAATAAGGCACATGCATTCTCACAGGCATGTATCTTCTCATAGGGCATCTTAAGTACACGGATGATTTTCTCTGACTGGTACAGGTTTGGAGGTAGTACATGGCCTTTGGGTAGAAAGCGTCCAAATATCATCATCATCGCGTCGTAGCATTCTCTGCCTAGGTTGAATTGAGCCTTCAGAGCCATTACTTGCGCGATGGCATCCAGCTGACAAAGCTCAGTCTGCTCGTGGAGAGGACGTTTTGAAGACTCCAACATTTCATAGAAGGCCTTTGCAGATTCCTCCATCTCATCGTCCGAATCACGAGCATCATCAAAGTCTTGCACCATGTCTTCAATCCCGGTACCATGCTCGTCGGTGCGACGACAAATCACCTCAGCTCTGGCACGTTGTTCAGACTCATCATGAAAAGTCCACACCGTATAATTAGGCGTAAAACCTCACTTCTGCAGGTGTTTACCCATTTCAAACTCTGTCTGCTTTTTCCAGTTGTCGCAGTTGGGACAGGGGCACCATGTTTTATGCTAGCCATTTGCAAATGCGGCTCTCACAAACCCCCTGGTTTTTGTTAACCATTCATGGGTCATGTCTTTCTGACTAGGGTGACTAGTGTACATCCAAGTGAATCTCAGGAAGGCTTTCTCGGGGAGAAAGCTGGTTGGGGAACTGCTAAACGACCTAAAAGAAAAAGAGGAGACTGACTCTGACCTTTCAAAGCCCTATCTCATCTGGTTGATAGTAGAAGGTACGTACGATGATACCATGGACATAAACGAGGTCGAGCATATCTTTAATGATTTCAAACTAAAGCGTACCTAAAGCCTGCCCTGGATATGAAAAAGGGATTTGAGCCAGAAGAAGATGAGGATCTATCACCAGATGAGGAAATGGAAACAACTAAGTATTAGTTAGGTTTAGGTTCAGGAAATGGAAATGGTAACAGCGGCCCAAAAATGGTAAGGTTTTCTTTGAAAAGAAAAAGGAACGCAAAAGTTTTGCAAAATCCTTATCTTTCGGCTTTTTTAAAGAAGATAGGCCATTACAAAAACAAGGTATAATAGTCGACTTTCCTATCAGGATTTTACAACCTGAATACCAAGGGACCACTATTAGAAGAGAGCATAATAAGTAAATGCCGGCTCTAAGGTCTGATTCCACTTCATTTACGTGGCTATCATCAGGCGTCGCTTCTCGATTTCCTGTCCTCGAAGAACCATTTGCTGAGAAATCCCGTGTTGCAAGAGATTCTGGCGATCGAGGCATCTCTTAAAACTTGGATTGGTCCTCTCTGCAAGTAGATCACTCATGTTGCCTAGCTACCTATGGGGGCACAAGAAATAAATATATAATTCATCATCTATATTCATACGCTAATCAAGTTTGTCAGTTTTATTACGTCCATGCAACCTACACGCTAATAGGTAAAGATAGGTCCTAATCCCACCCGAGTATGTGTAGATTGGGTTCGTTTTCCCATGCTCTGCTCCAGATGCGACGCCGAATTTCGGCAGCACCTCCCCGCTGTTCTCCTGATACACGTCCCGGCAATAAGCAGAGAGGATGTGTACCCGGAGAACAACAGGGGAGGCACTGAACAAATTCCGTATCGGATCCGTAGCACAGCATACGGGAAAACAAACCCAATCTACACATACTCGGGCTGTCCATGGATAATGTTGGACAATTCGAAAGGACGGCGGTTATAAATATGCAAAGAAATGCATATTTATATATGTCGCCCTTTCGAACGGGAGAAGCATACTGGTCACGCATACTCATGATTGAAGAAACCTATAGCTAGCAAGTTTCATCGGCACGAAGACCGGGACAGAGCAAATTAAGGGGGTAGGAGGAGAAGTCATTTGTGCTCACCAACAAACACAAGGGCGGAGCTTGTCGTACGCACGTGGAGGTCGTCGAACAACTGCACATTGAAATTCACCCGATCAACACAAATATGATGTTTTTATAATTAACATAATTGGAAAATATGTGACCTAACTCATAATTTACAAAATTATGACCCCGTCGGCTTAGTGGCGTCGATGGTTGGTGGTGTCGGGTGTCGGTGGCGTCGATGCTCGGTGGTGTCGGGTGTCGGTGGCGTCGTCGGTCGGGGGTTAGTTGTGTCGGTGGTAGGGGGTTAGTGTTGTCGGGGGTCGAGGATCACTGGCGTCGGGGGTTGGGGTCTCTTTGGTCAACAAGAGGCCGAAGAGGTGTCAGGGGTCGGGGGTTGGGGGTCAATGGTGTCGGGGGTCGGGGGTAGGGGTCGGGGGTCGAGGGTCAGGGGCGTCGGGGGTCGGGGGTCGAGGGTCAGTGGCGTCGGGAGTCGAGGGTCAGTGGCGTCAGGCGTCAGAGGTCGAGGGTCGAGGGTCAGTGGCTTCTGGAGTCGAGGGTCAATGGTGTCGGGCATCGGGGGTCGGGGGTTAGTGGAGTCGGGGGTCGGGAGTCGGGGTCAGTGGTGTCGGGCGTCGGGGGTCGGGAGTCGGGTCTCAGTGGCGTCGGAGGTCGGGGGTCGAGGGTCGGGGGTTGGTGGCGTCGGGCGTCGGGGGTCGTGGGCCGGGGGTCGGGGGTCGGGGTCCTTTTCTTTCTTCTTCTCCTCTCTCCTCTTCTTCTTCTTCTTCTTCTTCTTCTTCTTGATCATCATATTATTATTCTTCTTCTTCTTTCTCCTCCTCCTCCTCCTCCTCCTCCTCCTCTTCTTCTTCTTCTTTCTTTTATCTTTCTCCTCCTTTCCTCTTTCTTCTTCTTCTTCTTCTTCTTTCTTTTTCTTCTAGTTTATTATTCTCTTATTTTCTTCTAAGTTTTTTTCTATCTATTTTTTTCTTCTCTATCTACTTTTTCTACCTAATAAACTAACTATCTAATTTCACATAAAAAACAGAAAAAAAAACTAACTATCCAATTTAACAGAAAAAATAGAAAATAAACTAACTATCTAAATTAACTATCTAATTTAAAAGAAAAAACATGAAATAAAGACAAAAAGAAAAAAAAACTTACCTGCAGTGGGAGGAGGGCAGTGGGAGGAGGGGAGGGCGAGCTCCGGCCCTGGGCGGCGGGGAGGAGGTGCGCGGGGAGGAGGGGAGGGCGAGCTCTGGCCATGGGCGGCAGTGGTGGGCCGGAGCGGTTCCGGTGGTTGTGGTGGCGGCGCTTGGGTGGGTAGAGCGCGAGGAGGAGGGCCGCAGGGAGGAGGGACGCGGGGAGGAGGGGAGCGGGGAGCTCCGGTCGTGGGCGGCGGCGTTGGGCCGGAGCAGCTCAGCTGGTGGTTGCGGCAGTGCTGGAGTTGGCAGGAGCGCGCGTGAGAGAGGCAGGAGATCGAGGGGAGCGGGGGTGGAGTGTGCCGTTAGGGGAGCGGGGTTGGGGGCTGGGTGCCGTTAGGGGGAGCGCCCCTTTGCCGTCTGCAGAAGCTGGGAGGCAGACGGCAAAGGGGTGGGTGGGGTGGGGCGGGCTTCGGCCGTTAGGGTGGCGCCCCTTTGCCGTCTGCGTGCTCTTTGTCGTCCGCCTCTAGGGCCTTTGCCATGCGTCAACAGACAGCAAAGAGGTGGCCGACGGCAAATAAAACCTTTTGCCATCAGCAACCTCTTTGCCGTCTTCTTTGTACCAGCTGACGGCAAAGAGGATCTTTGCCATGCGTCAGCAGACGGCAGAGGCATCGCAGACGGCAAATTTCTCAATTCCAGTAGTCATAGCTAGTAACTAGATGGCTTCTTCTCTCTCTTGGATCTTCAATACAAAGTTCACCGTGATCTTCACGGAGATCTATCCGATGTAATCTTCTTTTGCGGTGTGTTTGTCGAGATCCGATGAATTGTGGATTTATGATCAGATTATCTATGAATCTTATTTGAGTTTCTTCTTATCTCTCTTATGCATGATTTCATATCCTTGTAATTCTCTTCGAGTTGTGGGTTTTGTCTGGCCAACTAGATCTATGAGTCTTGCAATGGGAGAAGTGCTTGGTTTTGGGTTCATACCGTGCGGCGACCTCACCCAGTGACAGAAGGGGTAGCGAGGCACGCATCGTGTTGTTGCCATCAAGGGTAAAAAGATGGGGTTTTCATCATTGGTTTGAGATTATCCCCCAACATCATGTCATCTTGCTTAAGGCGTTAATCTGTTCGTCATGAACTCAATACACTAGATGCATGATGGATAGCGGTCGATGTGTGGAGTAATAGTAGTAGATGCAGAAAGTATCGGTCTACTTGTCTCGGACGTGATGCCTATATGTATGATCATTGCTTTAGATATCGTCATGACTTTGCGCGGTTCTATCAATTGCTCGACGGTAATTTGTTCACCCACCGTGATATTTTCTATTTTGAGAGAAGCCTCTAGTGAACACTATGGCCCCCGGGTCTACTCCACACCATATTTTCCGCCTTACACTTTTTACTTCGTTGCACTTTACGCCTTCAGATCTCACTTTGCAAACAATCTTGAAGGGATTGACAACCCCTTTGAAGCGTTGGGTGCAAGCTTGTTTGTGTTTGCGCAGGTACTCTGGACTTGACGAGCCCCTCCTTCTGGATCGATACCTTGGTTCTCAAACTGAGGGAAATACTTACTGCTCCTGTGCTGCATCACCCTTTCCTCTCCAAGGGAAAAACCTACCCAAGCCTAGTCTCCGTGAACGTGTCAATTTCTAGCGTTGTTGTTTGAGAAGTAGCAGAAGTATTTCTGGCGCCGTTGTCGGGGAAGGACTCTTGTTGCCGTAGCAGATACCCATGATGGCTCCCACATGTTCCACGATGATCTCATCGGATGAACCACGATGTCAAGGATTCAATCAATCCCGTATACAATTTCCTTTGTCTGTCGGTATAGAACTTGCCCGAGATTCGATCGTCGGTATACCCATACCTTGTTCAATCTCGTTACCGGTAAGTCTCTTTACTCGTTCCGTAGCACGTCATCCTGTGACTAACTCCTTAGTCACATTGAGCTCATGATGATGTTCTACCGAGTGGGCCCAGAGATACCTCTCCGTCACACGGAGTGACAAATCCCGATCTCAATTCGTACCAACCCAGCACACACTTCCGGAGATACCCGTAGTGCACCTTTATAGTCACCCAGTTACGTTGTGACGTTTGATACACCCAAAGCACTCCTACGGTATCCGGGAGTTGCACAATCTCACGGTCGAAGGAAAAGACACTTGACATTATAAAAGCTTTAGCATACGAACAATACGATCTAGTGTTATGCTTAGGATTGGGTCTTGTCCATCACATCACTATCCCAATGATGTGATCCCGTTATCAATGACATCTAATGTCCATGATCAGGAAACCATGATCATCTATTGATTAAGGAGCTAGCCAACTAGAGGCTTGCTAGGGACACATTGTGATCTATTTATTCACACATGTATTACTGTTTCCCGTTAATACAATTATAGCATGAACAATAGACGATTATCATGAACAAGGAAATATGATAATAACCATTTTATTATTGCCTCTAGGGCATATTTCCAACAGTCTCCCACTTGAACTAGAGTCAATAATCTAGTTCACATCATTATGTGATTGCAATGATTCCAACACCCATACAGTTCTGGGGTTCGATCATGTCTTGCTTGTGAGAGAGGTTTATTAGTCAACGGTCTGAGCCTTTAAGATCTGTGTGTGCTTTACAAATCTCTACGTCATCCTATAGATGCTACTACGCCCCATCTGGAACCATTCCAAACAATTGCTCCACTATACGAATCCGGTTTATACTCATAGTCCTCCGGATTAGTGACAAAGCTTGCATCAACGTAACTCCTTTACGAAGAACTCTTTAATCACCTCCATAATTGAGAAAATTTCTTAGTTCATTAGTTACTAATGATAACTTTGATAGTTGTCCAGTGATCCATTCGTGGATCACTCTTGTACCCCATGACTGACTCATGGCAAGGCACGCTTTAGGTACGGTACACAACATAGCATACTTGTAGAGTCTACGTCTCATGCATAGGGGACTAAATTCGTCCTTTCTCTTTCTTCTGCCGTGGTCGGGCTTTGAGTCGTACTCAAATTTACACCTTGCAACATAGCCAAGAACTCCTTCTTTGCTGATCTATTTTGAACTCCTTCAAAAACTTGTCAAGGCATGCATTTCGCTGGAAGTTCCATTAAGCACTGTGATCTATCTTTATAGATCTTGATGCTCAACTCTCAAGTAACTACATCTAGGTTTTCTTTGAAAAACTCTTTTCAAACAACCCTTTATGATTTACAGAAATTCTACATTATTTCCGATCAATAGTATGTCAACCACATATATTCATCAGAAATTCTATAGTGCTCCCACTCACCTTTTTTGAAATACAAGTTTCTCCCAAACTTTGTATGGAACCAAAAACTTTGATCATCTCATCAAAGTGTATATTCCAACTCCGAGATGCTTGGTCCAGTCCATAGAAGGATCGCTGGAGCTTTGCATACTTGTTAGCACCCTTTAGGATTGATAAAATCTTCTGGTTGTATCACATACAACCTTTCCTCAAGGAAACCGTCGAGGAAACAATATTTTGACATCCTATCTGCAAGATTTCATAAATGATGCAGCAACTGCTAACATAATTCCAACAGACTTTCAACATCGCTACGATTGAGAAAGTCTCATCGTAGTCAACTCTTTGAACTTTGTCGGAAACATCTTCGCGATAAGTCGAGCTTTCTTAATGGTGACTTTTCACCATCATCGTCTGTCTTCCTTTTAAAGATCCATTCATAGTTAATAGTCTTATGGCCATCAAGTGGTTCTTACAAAGTCTATACTTTGTTTTCATACATGGATCCTATCTTGGATTTCATGGACTCCAGCCATTTGTCGGAATCCGGTCCCACCATCGCTTCTCCATAGCTCGTAGGTTCATTGTTGTCCAACAACATGACTTTCAAGACAGGGTTATTGCACCACTCTGTAGCAGCAGTACGTGACCTTGTCGACCTACGATGTTTCTAGTAACTTGATCTGAAGTCTCATGATCACTATCATTAGCTTCCACTTCAATTGGTGTAGGCGCCACACGAACAACTTCCTACGCCCTGCTACGCACACTGGTTGAAGTGATGGTTCACATAACCTCATCAAGTTTCCACCAATACTCCCACTCAATTCTTTTGAGAGAAATATTTCCTCGAGAAAGGACCCGTTTCAAGAAACAAACACATTTGCTTCCGGATCTGAGATAGGAGGTATACCCAACTGTTTTGGGTGTCCTATGAAGATGCATTTATCCGCTTTGGGTTCGAGCTCATCAGGCTGAAAACTCTTTCACATAAGCATCGCAGCACCAAACTTTTAAGAAATGACAGCTTAGGTTTCTCTAAACCATAGTTCATGCGGTGTCATCTCAACGGAATTACGTGGTGCCCTATTTAAAGTGAATGCGGTTGTCTCTAATGCCTAACCCGTAAATGATAGTGGTAATTTGATAAGAAATATCATATTATGCACTATGTCTAGTACTGCATGATTATGACATACGAACACACCATCAGACTATGGTGTTCCAGGTGGCATGAGTTGTGAAAGGTTTTTCATGTGAAACTATTTTCACCTTGTCTTAAACGTTTACCAAACTCGTAACTCAGATATATATGATCATCTCCACGATCACATCGTAGACGTATTATCCTCTTGTCACGATGATCTTCAACTTCACTCTGAAATTACTTGAACTTTTTTCAATAATTCAGACATGTGTTTCATCAGGTAAATACACTAGTATCTACTCAAATCATTTGTGAAGTATGAACATAATGATATCCACTGCATGCCTCAGTACTCATCGGACTACACACATCAAAATGTATTACTTCCAACAAGTTACATTCTTGTTCCATCTCACTGGAAAAAGAGGTCTTCAGTCATCTTGCCCATATGGTATGATTTGCATGGCTCAAGTGATTCAAAAATCAAGTGAGTCAAATGATCCATCCGTATGGAGTTTCTTCATGCATTTATACCAACAGGCATGGTTTGCATGTCTCAAACGTTTCAAAATGAGTGAGTACAAATATCCATCAGCATGGAGCTTCTTCATGCATTTTATACCAATATGACTCAAGCAGCAGTGCCACAAGTAAGTGGTACTATAATTACTACTTGTATCTCTTGGCAACAATATTATGAACATGTGTATCGCTACGATCGAGATTCAATAAACCATTCATTCTAGGTGCAAGACCATTTAAGGTATCATTCAAGTAAACAAAATAACCATTATTCTCTTTAGATGAATGATCGTTTTTGCCATTAACATAATCCAATCATGTCCATGCTCAACGCAAACACCATATAACAATTATTTAGGTTTAACACTAATCTCGATGGTAGAGGGAGCGTGCGATATGTGATCATATCAACCTTGGAAACACACATATCGTCACCTCGCCTTTAAGTAGTCTCTGTTTATTCCATAGCTTTTATTTTGAGTTACTAACACTTAGAAACCGAACCGGTATCTTATACCCTGGTGCTACTAGGAGTACTAGTAAAGTACAAATCAATATCATATATATCCAATATACTTTTGTCGATTTTGCCAGCCTTCTCATCTACCAAGTGTCTAGGGTAGTTCCTCTTTATTGACTATTCCCCTTATTACAGAAGCACATAGTCTCGAGTTTGGGTTCAACCTTGGGTCTCTTCACTAGAGCACCAACTTGTTTGCCATTCAATGAAGTATCCCTTCACGCCCTTTCCCTTCTTGAAACTAGCGGTTTCACAAACCATCAACAATTTATGCTCCTTTTGATTTCTACTTCCGCGGTGTCAAACATCGTGAATAGCTCAAGGATCATCATATCCATCCTTGACATGTTATAGTTCATTACGAAGCTCTAGTAGCTTGGTGTCAATGACTTTGGAGAGCTATCACTGTCTCATCTGGAAGATCAACTCCCACTCGATTCAAGCGATTGTAGTACTCAGACAATCTGAGCACATGCTCAATGATTGAGCTCTTCTCCTTTACTTTTGCAGACAAAGAATCTTGTCGGAGGTCTCATACCTCTCAACAAGGGCACGAGCATGAAATCCCAATTCCATCTCTTGGAACATCACGCATGTCCCGTGACATTTGAAACGTCTTTAATGCCTTAATTCTAAGTTGTTCAAGCAACACGCACTGAACTATCATGTAGTTATCAAAAACATGTATGTAGGATGTTCGCAACATCTACAGACCATGTTTGGGGTTCAGCACACTGAGAGGTGCATTAAAGACATAAGCCTTCTGCGTAGCAATGAGGACAATCCTCAGTTAACAGACCCAGTCCGCACAATTGCTACTTCTATCTTTCAACTAAGATTTCTCTAGGAACATATCAAATACCGTAGAACGCAAGTTACATAATTTGCAAAGACCTATTTGACTATGTTCATGATAATTAAGTTCATCTGATGAACTCCCACTTAAATCGACATCCCTCTAGTCATCTAAGTGATACATGATCCATGTCGACTAACCCATGTCTGATCATCACGTGAGATGGACTAGTCGTCATGGTGAGCAACTTCATGCTGATCGTATTCAACCATACACATTATGTTCGACCTTTCGGTCTCTTGTATTTGAGGTCATGTCTGTACATGCTAAGCTCGTTGAGTCAACCTAAGTGTTTCGCGTGTGTAAATCTGGCTTACACCCGTTGTATGCGAACGTTAGAATCTATCACACCCGATCATCATGTGGTGCTTCGAGACAACGATCCTTCGCAACGGTGCACACTTAGGGGAATACGTTCTCGAAGTTTTATGAGGGATCATCTTATTATGCTACCGTCGTTCTAAGCAATAAGATGAAAAACATGATAAACATCACATGCAATCATATAGTGACATGATATGACCATTATCATCTTTGCTCTTTTGATCTCCACCTTCGGGCATCGCATGATCATCATTGTCACCTGCGTGACACGATGATCTCCATCATCGTGTCTCCGTGAAGTCGTCACGCCAAATACTACTACTACTATAGCTAACCGTTAGCAATGAAGTAAAAGTAGTAAACACATGGCGTTGCATCTCATACAATAAATTAAGACAACTCTTATGGCTCCAGCCGGTTGTCATACTCAACGACATGCCAGTCGTGAATCCTATTACAATAACTTGATCATCTCATACATCACACATGTAACATCACAACTTTGGCCATATCACATCACATGTCAAACCCTGCAAAAACAAGTTAGACGTCCTCTAATTGTTGTTGCAAGTTTTACGTGGCTGATTTGGGTTTCTAGCAAGAACGCCTTCTTACCTACATGACAGCCACAACGATGATATGCCAAAGTTATTTACCCTTCATAAGGACCCTTTTCATCAAATCCAATCCGACTAGAGTGGGAGAGACAGACACCCGCTATCCACCTTTATGCACGGTGTGCATGTCGGCCGGTGGAACCTGTCTCAGGTAAGCGTACGTGTAAGGTCGGTCTGGGCCGCTTCATCCCACAATACCACCGGAAAAGAATAAGACTAGTAGCGGCAAGCAACTGACAAATCAGCGCCCACAACCTTTTGTGTTCTACTCGTGCATGGAATCTACGCATAGAAAACCTGGCTCGGATGCCACTGTTGGGTAACGTAGCATAAATTCACAATTTTCCTATGCCATATTCAGATATTCCTATGGAGAGACCAGCAAGAGAGAGGGGTGAGTGCATCTTCATACCTTTGAAGATCGCTAAGCGGAAGCGTTGCTAGAACGCGGTTGATGGAGTCGTACTCGCGGCGATTCAGATCGTGGTGTGATTCCGATCTAGTGCCGAACCACGGCACCTCCGCGTTCAACACACGTGCAGCCCGGTGACGTCTCCAGCAGCACGACGGCGTGGTGTCGATGGAGAGACGAGGTCTCCCGGCAGGGCTTTGCCAAGCACCGTGGGAGAGGAGGAAGAAGAAGAGCAGGGCTCCGCCGAGAGGGAGATGGAAAATTGTGTTCTCAAAGGCCAAAAACCCCCGCTATATATAGGGGGAAGGGAGGGTGGCGCCCCCTTTAGGATTTCCCAGCCTAAAGGGGGTAGCACTAGATGGGAGAGGGGGTGGCGGCCAAGAGGGGGAGAGAGGAGTGGCGCACCCCTGGTGGGCCTTAGGCCCACCTAACTTAGGGTTCCCCCCCCCTTTCCCTCTCTAGGCACCTTGGGCCCCTAGTGGGAGGTGCACCAGCCCACTCTGGGTTGGTTCCCTTCCACCTTTTGGCCCATGTAACCTTTTGGGGCTGGTGTCCCCTCCCGGTGGACCTCCGGAACCCTTTCTGGTTGTCCCAGTGGTCCCCGTACGCTACCGGTGACGCCCGAAACATTTCCGGCGTCCAAACCCATCCAACCTATATATCAATCTTTACCTCTGGACCGTTTCGGAGCTCCTCGTGATGTCTGGGATCCCATCCGGGACTCTGAACAATCTTCGGTAACCTCGTATAACAATTCCCTATAACCCTAGCGTCCTCGAACCTTAAGTGTGTAGACCCTACGGGTTCGGGAATCATGCAGACATGACCGAGACACTCTCCGGCCAATAACCATTAGCGGGATCTGGATACCCATGATGGCTCCCACATGTTCTATGATGATCTCATCGGATGAACCATGATGTCAAGGACTCAATCAATCCCGTATACAATTCCCTTTGTCTGTCGGTATAGAACTTCCCCGAGATTCGATCGTCGGTATACCCATACATTGTTCAATCTCGTTACCGGTAAGTCTCTTTACTCGTTCCGTAGCACGTCATCCTGTGACTAACTCCTTAGTCACATTGAGCTCATGATGATGTTCTACCGAGTGGTCCCAGAGATACCTCTCCGTCACACGGAGTGACAAATCCCGATCTCAATTCGTACCAACCCAGCACACACTTTCGGAGATACCCGTAGTGCACCTTTATAGTCACCCAGTTATGTTGTGACGTTTGATACACCCAAAGCACTCCTACGGTATCCGGGAGTTTCACAATCTCACGGTCGAAGGAAAAGACACTTGACATTGGAAAAGCTTTAGCATACGAACAATATGATCTAGTGCTATGCTTAGGATTGGGTCTTGTCCATCACATCATTATCCCAATGATGTGATCTCGTTATCAATGACATCTAATGTCCATGATCAGGAAACCATGATCATCTATTGATTAACGAGCTAGCCAACTAGAGGCTTGCTAGGGACACATTGGGATCTATTTATTCACACATGTATTACTGTTTCCTATTAATACCATTATAGCATGAACAATAGACGATTATCATGAACAAGGAAATATGATAATAACCATTTTATTATTGCCTCTAGGGCATATTTCCAATAGTTGCTCCCTCCACCACCTCTGGAACGTGTGGTCCATGTTGGTTCCATTCCCGTGCTCAACAAGCCTCACCGTGCCATCCTCCACCACCGGTGAGCACTGTCCCCTCTCTGGACAGAGGTTGATGACGACCTGCCAGTGTGGTCGAGTCCTCAGCCACTACCTTACCTTCCCTCTCGCCCTCTCCCTCTCTCTCTCTCTAGCACCAGGGGCCCGCCTGTCGCGTTTGAACCCTGACAAGCATGTGCCTAGTCGGCTTGCCTGGTCTGGCTGGCTAGGCCAGCTCAGTTAGGTTGGCTCTGGCTCCCTCGCACAGTTTCCCACACTACTTTGACCCCCACATGAGTTTTTTCAAAACTCACACACATCTTGGGGGCAACTAAAGAGGAAAATGTTGTTTTTTCCACTCTAGATTTTGCCAATTTTCCTTATGGCACTCTAGATTTTGACATTTCACTTTTGCCACTCTTAGTTTTTGAAAATTATTATAATTTCCATTTCGTGGCAAAAACAAAACATTTAGAATGGCAATTGTGATAATTGTCAAAAGCTGAGAGTGGTAAAAGTGAAATAAAATTAATTTTCTTTTGCCACTAAATGCCAATTGTGATAATTGTCAAAATCTAGGAGTGGCAAAAGTGAAATATCAAATTCTAGATTGGCATAAGGAAAATTGGCAAAATCTAGAGTGGAAAAAACAAAAATTTCCCCTACTAAATATGGGGATTGCTTATAAACCCATAAATTACAACTACTTTGTAAAAAAGAGATTGTGAATTACCTTGAAGCCTGTCAACAGGCCGCCGTAAGCCTCCTTCAATCCGTTATCAACGGATCATATACTTTGTAGAACCGTACTTAGTAGAGTGCGGTGTTCCTCTGGGATGGAAGAGTCATTTAGACCCTCCTTTATCATGGCCGACCACCCGGTTTGGGGTCGTTTTGCTGTGGATGGCTCCGGGTGCGGCGTTGCAGTTTCTCCTCTCGGAGAAGCTGGTGCGGATGATTTCGGAGCTTGAGAGGTCTCTCAAATTGTCTTCGAAGAAGGCCCGGGTTGTCCTGGATCTCCCTCTTTGCTTGGTAGGAGGGATTCGTCCTCCTGGTCTTTGGCGGCTGAGGTGCTATTCTCGGCAATGATATCATCACACCCGGCCCTGGTTTCCGGCTCCGTGGGGTTCTCTCGAGACACTACCTCCCCGATCTCCTCGATGAATTGGGGAGGCGTGTTGTGTGAGGCGGTCCCACTCTCCGCCAGGTTGGCCGGCAAGGATCCCCCCTCTAAACCTATTTGATGGGAAAATCACGCGACGGTGTACAATACAGAAAGTATTATTATCATTAATAGGAAAGTCTCATTATAGAAGGGTGTTCGGGGTTTTCGGACTCATACCTTTTCGCTCGAGGCTTCACCCTTAGGGTTCTTCGAGGAACCCTCTCCAAGTCCTCGGATTCCTCGACAAAGTCCAAAACATCATTAAACAGGGCCACTTTGGCCTTGCATTGCTTCTTTGGGTTTGTGGGAGCTAGATCTCCCTCAGTGTCTTCGGATGCCGCCATTTTCTTCGTATGAGAGGAGCCGCTCTCCTCCCCACCTTATTGCTCTTCTCCCTCCGAATGAGAGGGAACAAGTGTGTCTCCGGACCTCGTGTCCAGAGGTCCTTTCGACCGAAGATCCTCCCGGGCCTTTTTCTTCTCATTCTTATTTTTGTCCTTCTCCTTCGGTGCCATTTACGGCTTCACGACCAATATGGCTCTCAATAAATCTGTCCTAGGGCCCTCGGGTAAGGGCGTCGTACAGTTGATCCGCTCGTACTTTTCCAGTCAGGTATGCTAATGTGGAGGAAATGAGAGATAAGAGCCTTGTTAAAAGGGGAAAACCGAACAGATAATAAAATCTTACCGGTCCAGGAGGGTTAGTAACATCTATGCTGATGTCCTCCTCTTCAGCTGGCCAAGTCTTCGATGGCTTGAACAACACCTTCCACAACTTCTTGTGGGTGATTCAGAAGAAGTTCCACACAGTGGACGGCTCGCCCGTGCTGTATTCCCACATTGAAGCGGCCTGACATTGATAGGGGAGGAGGCAGCAGTGTAGCATGACGTGAACTACGTTGGTCAACTTGATCTTCTTCTTCTTCAGCAAGATGGAGATGCACCCTTGCAGCGCCTCCACCTCTGCGATTTCCCCCTAATCGAGCGACTTCTCCGTCTCGGACACTAATCGGGTGGGGTCCGAATCAAAATATGGGGGTGCAGCCCACCCTGCATCGTGTGGCTCAGTGATATAAACCATTCTTGCTGCCAAACCTTGACGATGTCTATGAAGGGATCGTCTGGCCATTGAACCACGGGAAACAAAAAATTTCCTACGCACACGCAAGACCTATCCATGATGATGATCATCTATGAGAGAGGAGATCGGATCCACATACTCTTGTAGATCGCTAAGAGGAAGCGTATATACCATTGTTGATGTAGTGGAACATCTTCGCGATCCAAATCGCAGTCTGGCCTGCAATATCATCACGATCGGTCACGTGATCCCATGACGATCCATCTCGATATAGTGTTGAACGGACGGCACCTCCGCGTTCAGCACACGTACAGCTCGATGATGATCCCGACCTTTTTGATCCAGCAAGAGGGGTGGAGAGGTAGATGAGTTCTCCAACATGACAGTGTGGTGGTGGTGGTGGTGGTGGTGGTGAACAATCCAGCAGGGCTTCACCAAGCATTGTGTAACTAATCTAGAGGAGAAAATGATCTAGAGAGAGAGAGAGAGAGGGCAGCATGTGGCTAATTAGAGATAGAGCTGCCTCTAATTCCTCAAGTATATATAGGACGGAGGGTGGGGAAGAGGCAGCCTAAAACTCTCAAGGTTTGGCCGAAATTGGAGGTGGAGGAGTCCTACTCCAATCCTACTCCAAGTAGGACTCCTCCCACTTGGAATATTCCTCCTCTCCCTTTTGGGATTTCCCCCTCTTTGCTCCCTGGCCAAAATAGGCCATCTTGGGCTGGCCGCACCAGGCCACTAACGTCTGGTGCACCACCTTTAGGACTATTAGATTCTCTCCCGGGTGGGTGGCACCTCCCGGTAAAACCCCAGAACCCATTCATCACTCCCGCTACTTTACCGGTAATGCCCGCAAACTTTCATGAAGCCAAATGCAACTTTCCTATATATCCATTTGTACCTCCAAAATATTTTGGAACTTCTCATGATGTCTGGGATCTCATTCGGGACTCCGAACAACTTTCGGTTACCAAACACACATAACTCAATAATATCGAAACGTCATGAACCTTAAGTGTGCAGACCCCGCGGGTTCGAGAACTATGTGGACATGACGTGAGACACTCTCCGATCAATAACCAATAGCGGACATGGATGCCCATATTGTCTCCTACATATTCTACGAAGATCTTTATCGGTTGAACGTCTATGTCAAGGATTCAGTTAATCCCGTATGTTGTTCCCTTTGTCCTACGGTATGTCACTTGCCCGAAATTCGATTGTCGGTATATCTATACCTAGTTCAATCTCCTTACCGGCAAGTCTCTTTACTCGTTTCGTAATACAAGATCATGTGACTAACTCCTTAGTCAAATTGCTTGCAAGGCTTATTGTGATGTTGTATTACCGAGTGGTCCCGAGATACCTCTCCGTCATACGGAGTGACAAATCCCAGTCTCGATTCACGCCAACCCAACAGACACCTTCCGAGATACCTGTAGAGCACCTTTATAGTCACCCAGTTACGTTGCAACGTTTGATACACACAAATTTTTCCTCCGGTGTCCGGGAGTTGCATGATCTCATGGTCATAGGAACAGATACATTGACATGCACAAAACAGTAGCAATAAACTGACACGATCATATGCTATGTTCATAGTTTGGGTCTTGTCCATCACATCATTCTCCTAATGATGTGATCGCGTTATCAAGTGAGAACACTTGTCTATGGCCAGGAAACCTTGACCATCTTTGATCAACGAGCTAGTTAACTAGAGGCTCACTAGGGACAGTGTGTTATCTATTTATCCACACATGTATTTGAATTTCCAATCAATACAATTCTAGCATGGATAATAAACAATTATCATGAATAAGGAATTATAATAATAACCAATTTATTATTGCCTCTATGTCATATTTCCAACAGTCTCCCACTTGCACTAGAGTCAATAATCTAGTTCACACCACTATGTGATTGTAACGAATCTAACACCCATACACTTATGGTGTTTGATCATATCTTTGCTTGTGATAGAGGTTTTTAGTCAAAGGGTCTGAATATTTCAGATTCGTGTGTGTTTTACAAATCTCTATGTCATCCTGTAGATGTTGCTACCACGCGCCATTTGGAACTATTCCAAATGACTGCTCCACTATATGAATCCGGTTTACTACTCAGAGTTATCCGGATTAGTGACAAACCTTGCTTCGACGTAACCCTTTACGACGACCTCTTTTATCACCTCCATAATCGAGAAAAAACATCCTTAGTCCACTAGTTACTAAGGATAATTTTGGCCGATGTTCAGTGATTCAAACCTGGATCACTCTTTGTACCCCTTGATAGACTCATAGCAAGGCACTCATGAGGTGCGGTACACAACATGGCATACTATACAGTCTATGGCTAAGGCATAGGGGACGACCTTCGTCCTTTCTCTCACTTCTGTCGTGGAAGGGTTTTGAGTCTTACTCAAATTTCACACCTTTACAACACAGACAAGAACTCCTTCTTTGACCGATCTATTTTGAACTCCTTCAAAACTTGTCAAGGTATGCATTCATCGGAAGTTTTATCAAGCATCTTGATCTATCTCCATAGATCTTGATGCTCAGTGTTCAAGTAGGCTTAATTCAGGTTTTCCTTTGAAAAACTCCTTTTAAACAACCCTTTATGTTTTCCAAAAATCCTACATCATTTCCAATCAACAATATGTCAACCACATATACTCATCAGAAATTCTATAGTGCTCCCACTCACTTCCTTGGAAATACAAGTTTCTCATAAACTTTATATAAACCCAAAAGCTTTGATCATCTCATCAAAGCGTCTATTCCAACTCCGAGATGCTTGCTTCAGCCCATAGAAGGGTCACTGGAGCTTGCATACTTGTTAGCATCCTTAGGATCGACAAAACCTTATGGTTGTATCACATACAACCTTTCCTCAAGGAAACCGTCGAGGAAACAATGTTTTGACATCCATCTGCAAGATTTCATAAATAATGCAGCAACTGCTAACATAATTCCAACAGACTTTTAGCACCGCTATGAGTGATAAAGTCACATCATAGTCAACTCTTTTGAATTTGTTAGAAACAACTTTGTGACAAGTCGAGCTTTCTTAATGGTGACATTTACCATCATCGTTCGTCTTCCTTTTAAATATCCACTTCTACTTAATAGTCTTACGACCACCAAGTACTTCTTCCAAAGTCTACACTTTGTTTTCATACATGGATCCTATCTCAGATTTCATGGCCTTCAGCCCTTCGTCGGAATCCGGGCCCACCACCGCTTCCCATAGCTCGCAGGTTCATTATTCACCAGCAACATGACCTCCAAGACATTATTGTATTACTGTGGAGCAGTACCTTTCTTTGTTAACCTGCGAGGTTTGGTAGTAACTTGATCCGAAGCTTCACGATCACCATCATCAGCTATCCACTTCAACTAGTGTAGGCGCCACACGAACATCTTCATGCGCCCTACTACTCATTGGTTGAAGTGACGGTTCAATAACCTCATCAAGTTTCCACCATCCTCCCACTCAATTATTTCAAGAGAAACTTTTTCTCGAGAAAGGACCCATTTCTAGAAACAAACACTTTGCTTCCCGTTCTGAGATAGGAGGTATACCCAACTATTTTGGGTGTCCTATGAAGATGTATTTATCCGCTTTGGGTTCGAGCTTATCAGGCTGAAACTTTTTCACATAAGCATCGCAGCCCCAAACTTTTAACAAACAACAACTTAGGTTTCTCCAAACCATAGTTCATATGGTGTCATCTCAACGGAATTGCGTGGTGCCCTATTTAAAGTGAATGCGGTTATCTCTAATGCCTAACCCAAAAACGATAGTGGTAATTCAATAAGAGACATCATAGTATACACCATATCCAATAAGGTGCGGCTATGACGTTCGGACACACCATCACACTATGGTGTTCCACGTGGCATGAGTTGTGAAACAATTTTCACATTGTCTTAGATGTTTATCAAACCTGCAACTCAGATATATATTTACCTCCACAATCACATCGTAGACATATTATCCTCTTGTCAAGACAATCTTCAACTTCACTCTGGAATTGCTTGAACTTTTCAATATTTTAGACTTGTAATTCATCAAGCAAATACATTGGTATCTACGCAAATCAGCGGTGAAGTAACAACATAACGATGTCCACTACATGCCTCAACACTCATTGGACTGCATACATGGAAATGTATTGTTTCCAACAAGTCACTTGCTCGTTCCATCTAACTGAAAACGAGGCCTTCAGTCGTCTTGCACACGTGGCATGATTTGCATGTCTTAAGTGATTCAAAATCAAGTGAGCCTAAACAATCCATCTGCATGGAGTTTCTTCATGCGTTTATACCAATAGGCATGGTTTGCATGTCTCAAACGATTCAAAAATGAATGAGTCCAAAGATCCATCAGCATGGAACTTCTTCATGCGTTTTATACCAATATGACTCAAGCGGCAGTGCCACAAGTAAGTGGTACTATGATTACTACATTGTATCTTTTGGCATCAAATGTTATGAACATGTTTAATACTACGATCAAGATTCAATAAGCCATTCATATTAGGCGCATAACCATTGAAGGTAGTATTCAAGTAAACAAAACAACCATTATTCTCTTTAAATGAATAACCGTATTGCAATAAAAATAATCCAATCATGTTCATGCTCAACGCAAACTCCAAACAACATTTAGGTTCAACACTAATCTCGAAAGTAGAGGGAGCATGTGATGGTGATCACATAAACCTTGGAAACACTTCCAACACACAACGTCACCTCGCCTTTAGCTAGTCTCCGTTTATTCTGTAGCTTTTATTTCGAGTTGCTAACACTTAGCAACCAATCCGGTATCTAATATGCCGGTGCTACTAAGAGTACTAGTAAAGTACACATTAATATCATGTATATCCAATATACTTTTGTCGACTTTGCCAGCCTTCTCATCTACCAAGTAACTAGGGTAGTTCTGCTTTAGTGACTGTTCCCCTCATAATAGAAGCACTTAGTCTCGGGTTTGGCTTCAACCTTGGGTATCTTTACTAAAGTGGCAACTGGTTTGCCATTTCATGAAGTATCCCTTTTAACCATTGCCCTTCCCGAAACTAATGGTTTTACTAACCATCAACACTTGATGCTCCTACTTCATTTCTACCTCCATGGTGTCAAACATCGCGAATAGCTCAAGGATCATCATCTCTATCCCTGATATGTTATAGTTCATCACGAAGCTCTGTAGCTTGGTGGAAGTGACTTTGGAGAACTATGCCAATCACTATCTTATTTGGAAGATCAACTCCCACTCGATTCAAGTGATTGTAGTACCCAGACAATCTGAGCACATGCTCAACGATTGAGCTTTTCTCCCTTACTTTGTAGACAAAGAATCTTGTTGGATGTCTCATACCCCTTATCGTGGGCACGGGCCTGAAATCCCAATTTCAGCTCTTCAAACATCTCATATGTTCCTGACATTCAAAACGTCTTCGGCGCCTCAATTCTAAGCCGTTAAGCATTATGCACTGAACTATCACGTAGTCATCGAAAAACGTGTATGTCGGATGTTCTCAACATCCACAGACGACGCTCGAGGTTCACAACACCGAGCAGTGCATTAAGGACATAAGCCTTCTGCGCAGCAATGAGGACAATCCTCAGTTTACGGACCCAGCCCGCATAATTGCTACTATCATCTTTCAACTAAGTTTTCTCCGAGAACATATAAAAACACTAGAACTACAACGCAAGCTACAACATAATTTGCAAAGAGATTTTTGACTATGTTCATGGTAATAAGTTCAATTAATCATATTACTTAAGAACTCCCACTCAAATTGACATCCCCTTAGTCATTCGAGTGGTACATGATCCAAATTCACTAACTCAAGTCTAATCATCACGTGAGTTGAGTTTAGCTTCAATGGTGAACATCTCCATCTTGATCATATCCACTATATGACTCATGCTCGACATTTTGGTCTGTTGTGTTCCGAGGCCATGTTTGTACATGATAGGCTCATCAAGTTTAACCAGAGCGTCCACGTGTGCAACTATTTTGCACCCGTTGTATGTGAACGTAGAGTCTATCACACCCGATCATAACGTGGTGTCTTGAAACGACAAATTTTCGCAACGGTGCATAGTCGGGGAGAACACAATTTTATCTTCAAATTTTAGTGAGGGATCACCTTATAGTGCTACTGTCGTCCTAAGCAAAATAAGATGCATAAAAGGATTAACATCACATGCAAATCATAAGTGACATGATATGGCCATGAACTTGTGCTTCTTGATCTCCATCACCAAAGCACCGGCATGATCTCCATCGTCACCGGCGCCACACCATGATCTCCATCATTATGCTGCCATCGAGGTTGTCGCGCTAATTATGCTATTACTACTAAAGCTAGTACTAGCGATAATGAAAATCATCTCCGAGCGCAAAATAATTAAGACAACCCTATGGCTCCTGCTGGTTGCCGTAGCATCGACGTGCAAGTTGATATTTAACTATTACAACATGATCGTCTCATACATACAATATATCATATCATGTGTTTGGCCATATCACATCACATGCATACCGTGCAAAAACAAGTTAGACATCCTCTTATTTGTTGTTGCAAATTTTACGTGGCTGCTATGGGTATCTAGTATGATCGCATCTTACTTACGCAAAGCCACAACGGTGATATGCAAATTGCTATTTAACCTTCTCGAAGGACCGCCTCGGTCAAATCTGATTCAACTAAAGTTGAAGAAACAGACACCCGCTAGTCATCTTTATGCAACATGTTGCATGTTAGTCGATGAAACCGGTCTCTCGTAAACGAGTAATGTTGGTCTGGGCTGCTTCAATCCAACAATACTGCCGAATCAAGAAAAGACTAAGGAGACAGCAAATTGAACATCAACACCCATAAACTCTAAGGAGACAGTAGGAAACTCTTGTGATGTTGTATTACCGAGTGGGCCCCGAGATACCTCTCCGTCATACGGAGTGACAAATCCCAGTCTCAATTCACGCCAACCCAACAGACACCTTCGGAGATACCTGTAGAGCACCTTTATAGTCACCTAGTTACGTCGCGATGTTTGATACACACAAGGTATTCCTCAAGTGTCCGATAGTTTCATGATCTCATGGTCATAGGAACATATACATTGACATGCACAAAACAGTAGCAATAAAATGACACGATCATATGTTACGTTCATAGTTTGGGTATTGTCCATCAGATCATTCTCCTAATGGTGTGATCCCGTTATTGATACATCCATTTTGCCTCCTAATGGTGTGATCACAACCTCTGCTTCCCTCTGCGAATGGCCCATCTTGTACCTTTACTTTTTGCCCTTGAAAGAGTCATGGTGATCTTCACCAATTCCCTATCTCGCCTTTATCTTGGCTAACATCATATGCTTAGGGAAGATCTATATTCATATGTCAACTTGGAGGTAAGCATTCCTGAAGTATTATTGTTGACATTACCCTTGAGGTAAGCAGTTGGGAGGCAAAACTATAAGCCCCTATCTTTCTCTGTGTCCAGCTGAAACTTTGATCTCATGAGTACCACGTGAGTTGTAGCAATTGTAGAGAACTAAAGAATGATTGAGTATGTGGATTTGCTTTACAAGCTCTTATTTGACTCTTTCTAATGTTGTGATAAATTGCAATTGCTTCAATGACTAAAGGCTATCGGTTGTTACTTCTCGGTAAGATTCTTGATCCATGCTTTACTTTGTGAAGGAATTATCACTTTAGCATGAGAGATTATATGTTGGTATTGCTGTTCTGATCATGATCATGATGCGTGCATGCTCGTATCTTGTTTTGTCGACACCTCTCTCCCTAAACATGTGGACATATTTATTGCGCTAGGTTTTCGCTTGAGGACAAGCGAGGTCTAAGCTTGGAGGAGTTGATACGTCCATTTTGCATCATGTTTTCATGTTGATATTTATCGCTTCTTGGGCTGTTATTGCACTTCACGGTACAATTCTTATGCCTTTTCTCTCTTATTTTGCAAGGTTTACATGAAGAGGGAGAATGTCGGCAGCTGGAATTCTGGCCTGAAAGTGGAGCAAGTTTGAGATACCTATTCTGCGCAACTCCAAACGTCGTAAAAATCAACGAGGATTTTTTTCCGGATTTATAAAAAATACTGAGTCGAAGAAGTACCAGAGGGGCACGTGCAGGTGGCCACAAGCCTGCACGGCGCGGCCACCCCCCCCCAGGCCGCGCCATGAGGGCTTGGGGGCAGCCTACTGGCCCACTGGCCCCCTCTTCTGTTATATGAAGGGTTTCGTCCAGAAAAAAATCAGGGAGGAGCTTTTTCGTGGATTTGCCGCCGCCACGAGGTGGAACTTCAGCAGAACCAATCTAGAGCTCCGGCAGGAAAAACCTGCCAGGGAAACTTCCCTCCCAAAGGGGGAAATCGTCGCCATCGTCATCAGCAACACTCCTCTCATCGGAGGGGACTCGTCACCATCAACATCTTCAACATCACCATCTCGTCTCCAAACCCTAGTTCATCACTTGTAACCAATCTCCATCTCGCGACTCCGATTGCTACTTGTAAGGTTGCTAGTACTGTTGATTACTCTTTGTAGTTGATGCTAGTTGTATTATTTGGTGGAAGAGTTTATGTTCAGATCCTTGATGCTACTCATTACCTCTCTGGTCATGAATATGATTATGCTTTGTGATTAGTTACTTTTGTTCCTGAGGACATGGGATAAGCCATGCTAATAGTAGTCATGTGAATTTGGTATTCATTCGGTAATTTGATATGTTGTATGTTGTTTTTCCTCTAGTGGTGTTATGTGAACGTCGACTACATAACAGTTCACCATTATTTGGGCCTAGAGGAAGGCATTGGGAAGTAGTAAGTAGATGATGGGTTGCTAGAGTGACAGAAGCTTAAACCCTAGTTTATGCGTTGCTTCGTAAGGGGCTGATTTGGATCCACTAGTTTAATGCTATGGTTAGACTTTGTCTTAATTCTTCTTTCTTAGTTGCGGATGCTTGCGAGAGGGGTTAATCATAAGTGGGATGCTTCTCCAAGTAAGGGCAGTACCCAAGCGCCGGTCCACCCACATATCAAACTATCAAAGTAACGAACGCGAATCATATGAACTTGATGAAACTAACATGACAGAAATTCCCGTGTGTCCTCGAGAGCGTTTTTCCTGCTATAAGACTTTGTCCAGGCTTGTCCCTTTCTACAAAAGGGATTGGGCCACTTTTCTGCACCGTTGCTACTTTTGTTACTTGTTGCTTGCTACGAATCATCTCACCATACAATCACTTGTTACCGACAATTTCAGTGCCTGCAGATTTTACCTTGCTGAAAACCACTTGTCAGATCCTCCTGCTCCTCGTTGGGTTCGACACTCTTACTTATCTAAAGGACTATGATTTATCCCCTATACTTTTGGGTCATCAAGACTCTTTTCTGGCGCCGTTGCCGGGGAGTGAAGCGCCTTTGGTAAGTGGAACTTGGTAAGGAAACATTCATATAGTGTGCTAAAATTTATCGTCACTTGTCACTATGGATACTAATCCTTTGAGGGGCTTGTTCGGGGTATATTCACCTCGAACGGAAGCGCAAAGAGTTTCTCCTCAACCTTCTGCACCTACTGAAAATATTTGCTTTGAATTTCCTTCAGGTATGCTTGAGAAACTGCTGGCTAATCCTTTTATAGGAGATGGAACATCACATCCAGACTTGCATCTAATCTATGTAGATGAAGTTTGTGGTTTATTTAAGCTTGCAGGTTTGCCCGAGGATGAGGTCAAGAAGAAGGTCTTTCTTCTATCTTTGAAGGATAAGGCGTTGACATGGTATAGGCTATGTGATGATACTGGATCATGGGACTACAATCGGTTGAAATTGGAATTTCATCAAAAGTTTTATCATATGCATTTTGTACATCGTGATCGGAATTATATTTATAATTTTTGGCCTCGTGACAGAGAAAGCATCGCTCAAGCTTGGGGGAGGCTTAAATCAATTCTACATTCATGCCCCAATCATGAGCTCTCGAGAGAAATTATCATTCAGAACTTCTATGCTCGGCTTTCTCATGATGATTGCACCATGCTTGACACTTCTTGTATCGGTTCTTTTATGAAGAGAGATATTGACTTCAAATGGAATTTATTGGAGAGAATTAAACGCAACTCTGAAGATTGGTAGCTTGAAGAAGGTAAGGAGTCAGGTATGAATTTCACGTTTGATTGCGTTAAATCCTTTGTTGAGACAAATACCTTTAGTGATTTTAGCGCTAAGTATGGACTTGACTCTGAGATAGTAGCTTCATTGTGTGAATCATTTGCTGATCATATTGATCTCCCCAAAGAGAAGTGGTTCAAATATCATCCTCCTTAAGAAGTCAATGTAGTTAAACCCACTCCAGTTGAAGAGAAAGTCATTGCCTATAATGATCATGTTGTTCCCAGTGCTTACATTGAGAAACCACCTTTCCGTGTTAGGATAAAGGATCATTCTAAAGCTTCAACTGTGATACGTAGAGGCTACATTAGAACACCTACACCCCCTGAGCAAATTAGATTTGAACCTAGCATTACTATTATCAAAGATCTTCTGCCCGACGATGTTGAGGGACATAATATTCACTTCTGTGAAGATGTTGCTAGAATTGCTAAACCTCACGTTAGAGACAAACATAGGCCTGTTGTTGGCATGCCTGTGGTTTCAGTTAAGATAGGAGATCATTGTTATCATGGCTTATGTGACGTGGGTGCTAGTGTTAGTGCAATACCTCAATCCTTATATGATGAAATCAAAGATGAGATTCCACCTGTTGAGATAGAGCCCATTGAAGTCACTATTCAGCTTGCCAATAGAGATACTATCTGCCCTGTGGGAATTGTTAGGGATGTTGAAGTCTTGTGTGGTAAAACGAAGTATCCTGCTGATTTCCTCGTTCTTGCTACCGCACAAGATAGCTTTTGTCCCATCATATTTGGTAGACCTTTTCTCAATACTGTCAATGCTCATATTGATTGTGAGAAGCAAACTGTCACTCTTGGCTTTGAAGGTGTGTCACATGAGTTCAATTTCTCTAAGTTTGGTAGACAACCTCATGAAAAGGACTTGCCTAGTAAGGATGAAGCTATTGCCTTAGCTTCTATTGCCATGCCTCCTACTGATCCCTTAGAGCAATACTTGCTTGAGCATGAAAATGATATGCATATGGATGAAAGGGATGAGATAGATAGAGTTGTCTTAGAACAATATCCTATCCTTAAAAATAATCTGCATGTTGAACTGCTTGGGGATCCACCCCCACCAAAGGGTGATCCTGTGTTCGAGCTTAAACAGTTGCCTGATACTCTTAAGTATGCCTATCTTGATGAAAATGAGATATATCCTGTCATTATTAGTGCTAGCCTCTCAGAGGATGAAGAAAAGAAGTTACTAAAAACTCTCAGGAAGCACCGTGCTGCTATTGGATATACTCTTGATGATCTTAAGGGCATTAGTCCTACTCTATGCCAGCACAAGATTAAAACTGATCCTGATTTCAAACCAGTTGCTGATCATCAAAGGAGATTAAATCCTAAGATGAAAGAAGTAGTGAGAAAAGAAATACTAAAGCTCCTGGAAGAAGGTATCATTTATCTTGTTGCTCATAGCGATTGGGTGAGTCCGGTGCATTGCGTCCCTAAGAAGGGAGGCATTACCGTTGTCCCTAATGATAAGGATGAATTGATCCCACAGAGGATTATTACTCGCTATAGGATGGTGATCGATTTTAGGAAATTGAATAAAGACACTAGGAAAGACCATTACCCTTTGCCTTTTATCAACCAAATGCTAGAAAGACTGTCTAAACACACACACTTCTGCTTTCTAGACGGTTATTCTGATTTCTTCCAAATACCAGTTGCACAATCTGATCAGGAGAAAACCACTTTCACCTGCCCTTTCGGTACCTTTGCTTATAGACGTATGCCTTTTGGCTTATGTAATGCACCTGCCACTTTTCAAAGATGTATGATGGCTATATTCTCTGACTTTTGTGAAAAGATTGTTGAGGTTTTCATGGATGACTTTTCCGTTTACGGGTCTTCTTTTGATGATTGCCTCAGCAACCTTGATCATGTCTTACAGAGATGTAAAGACACCAATCTTGTCTTGTATTGGGAGAAGTGCCACTTTATGGTTAATGAAGGCATCGTCTTAGGACATAAAGTTTCTGAAAGAGGTATTGAAGTCGATAAGGCTAAGGTTGATGCGATTGAGAAAATTCCATACCCCACAGATATCAAGGGTATAAGAAGTTTCCTTGGTCATGCTGGTTTATATAGAAGGTTCATTAAAGACTTCTCTAAAATTTCTAGGCCTCTTACCAATCTCTTGCAAAAGGATATTCCTTTTCTCTTTGACAATGATTGTGAGGAAGCCTTCGAAATACTTAGAGCATCTCTAGTAGAACCCTCAAACCCTTAAATCTAAAACCAGTTTTAAGGGTTGAGAATTGCCCATTTTTGACACTTTTAAGGGTTAAAAAACAGGGGCAAAGACTAGAACCCTCAAACCCAACCCTTATAACGGAATATTCCGTTATAAGGGTTGGGTTTGAGGGTTCTAGTCTTTGCCCCAACCCCAACCCTTAAAACTCTCATTTGGCATTGCATAATTTTTACTAGAAAAACATAATAAACCTTCAAACAAACACGGAAATAAAGATCATTGATGCATGGTTTAATAGTTTTTACATCACACAATAATCATCTTCCCCCTCTCATCGGCACCATCACCAAAAAGTTGCACTTGGCCCCATTTCCTAGACCACCTCCACGTCCATCAAGCACCTCCATTGTCGCCGGTGGTGGAGTCATCCACACCGTCATCTCCACCACCACTCATCGGAGTGTCACCTCGAAGAGTAGAGGACGCACCACGGAATATCCTCTTCCTCTCTGCGATGTCCTCCTTGTAGTCCTTCCACCATTGCAATTGTTCTTGATCCATGTCCTTCTTGGACATCATCATGTGCTCCTTCTCTTTCACCATGAGTTCTTTCCATACCTTTGCCTCTTTCACCTTGATCATCCTCTCCTCCAAGTCGGCCTTGCGCTTTGCTTCTTCACGTTTTGCTTCAACTTGTGCAAGCTTGACCTCTTTCTTCTTCTCGGTGATAAGAATCTTCGTCTCCAATGTCTTCCTTGTCAATTCCTCTCTTGCCTTCATCATTTGCTCCATCTTCTCCCTTAGGCTTGATGCCTCTCCTTCCATCTTCACCCTTTGCTTGCCCTTCTTGGTTCCCTCGGGCTTGCCCAAGTTCCTCTCATTCTCCTCATCTTCACTATCATCCATCCTAAGCATTGCCGACTTCTTGGGTGCGGTCTCTTGATCCCTCAACTTCCACTTGTCAAAGGTTTGAAGAATTTCCCAAGCATGCTTAAATGGGAATGGCTTGCCCTTGGAAGCGGCCATCTCCTTGTACCTCATGCCGGCAATTGTCTCCTATCAACCACACATAATCACATAAGAACCCACCAATAGCATAGTACACACACATAATCAAAATAGTGAAGAGATATATACTCACATAGTCACTCTCCACGGTTCCACTAGGTGGTGCATCCCTCACTTGGTCCATGGCCGCACTCCAACGAGCACAAGCGGGCTTCATCAAATCCCACCGGCCTTGAAGCGACCGGTAACTGCGAGAGATGAACCCACTACTCTTCGGCTTGATCCTACAATAGTTGTCCCCGATCCTGTGCCAATACCTTTTACTGGTTTGATTGGTGCCGGTGGTTGCATCCATCCCCACAGATGCCCAAGCACGAAGCAAGAGGATATCTTCCGCTTCTGTGTAGTTTGTCGACCGCGCGTGTGGGCGGGAAGCGGCGGTGAATGCCTCCTCTCCTATATCGGACACCTCCTCCTCGTCATCCCCTTCATCCTCCTCATCTTCCTCAACCTCCTCACCAAAGGGTTCTAGAGGCGGAGCCCCGAGGTCTACCTCCGCATCTTGAAGGAGGTCCGTGAACGAGGATGGGGTTGCCATTTCCTCGAACACCTCGTGCGTGGCGGGAGGAGGTTCGGTGACGGCGGCGGCCGGGGTCGCGGGCTTCTTCCGCACCGCGACCTTCTTCCGCTTCGGGGACGCGCCGACGGCCTTGGAGGAAGCCCCTCGCGGCCCACGGGAGGAGACCTTCGGCCGGCTCTTCTTGACGGTGGCCGGGGCAGGGACGGTGGCCGGGGCGGGCGCGGCGGCCGGGGCGGGGATGGTGGTCGGGGCAGGAGCCCGGGAGGCGGCAGGAGGCGGGGTGAGGCCCGCCCGCCGCTGCTTGGCCCCGACATGGGTCGCCGCCACCACGTCGGCCACGGTCGGCTACAGGACGGGGCCGGGGGCGGGGGCGGGCGCGGCGGCCGCGGCGGCCGGGGCGGAAGCCTCCATGGCGGCGACGATGCGGGAGGAGCTGGGGAGGCGGGGCAGTTTTCCCTCCCGCGCGATGTGGGAATAGGAGTGCGGGTTGGGGGCAGTTTTCCCCCCAACCCTCACATCTACAGGCTGGGAAGGGGTTTGAGGGTTGGACCTCTAAATTTTTTTACGGGTTTAAGGGTTTAAGGGTTCTAGCCTATGCCGTTTTTTCGATGAAAACTGTAAAAAAATCGGTTATTTTTAAGGGTTTGAGGGTTTGAGGGCTCTACTAGAGATGCTCTTAAGAGGGCTTTGATAACTGCACCTATTGTTCAACCACCTGATTGGAACTTACCTTTTGAGATCAAGTGTGACGCTAGTGATTATGCTGTTGGTGTTGTTCTAGGGCAAAGAGTCGATAAGAAGTTGAATGTTATTCACTATGCTAGTAAAACTCTAGACAGTGCCCAAAGAAACTATGCTACTACGGAGAAGGAGTTTTTAGCAGTCGTGTTTGCATGTGAAAAGTTTAGGTCTTACATAGTTGATTCCAAAGTCACTATTCACACTGATCATGCTGCTATTAAGTACCTCATGGAGAAGAAGGACGCTAAACCTAGACTTATCAGATGGGTTATCTTGCTACAAGAATTTGATTTGCACATTGTTAACAGAAAGGGTACTGATAACCCAGTAGCAGATAACTTGTCTAGGTTGGAGAACGTTCTTGATGACCCACAACCTATTGATGATAGCTTTCCCGATGAGCAATTGAATGTCATCAATGCTTCATGTAGTGCACCGTGGTATGCTGATTATGCAAACTATATCGTTGCCAAATATATACCACCTAGTTTCACATACCAGCAAAAGAAGAAATTCTTCTTTGACTTGAGACATTACTTTTTGGATGATCCTCACCTTTGTAAGGAAGGAGTAGATGGTGTTATTAGACGTTGTGTACCTGAACATGAATGGGGACAGATCCTACAGAAGTGTCACTCCGAGGCCTACGGAGGACACCATGCGGGAGATAGAACTACACACAAGGTATTGCAGTCAGGTTTCTATTGGCCCACTCTCTTCAAGGATGCCCGTAAGTTTGTCTTGTCTTGTGACGAATGTCAAAGAATAGGTAATATTAGCAAACGTCAGGAAATGCCTATGAACTATTCACTTGTCACTGAACCATTTGATGTCTGGGGTTTTGATTATATGGGACCTTTTCCAAAATCCAATGGGTATACTCACATCTTAGTTGCTGTTGATTACGTCACTAAGTGGGTAGAAGCTATCACCACTAGTAGTGCTGATCACAACACCTCTATCAGGATGCTGAAAGAAGTTATCTTCCCTAGATTTGGAGTCCCTAGATATCTAATGACCGACGGTGGTTCACAGTTCATTCATGGTGCTTTCCGTAAAATGCTTGCTAAGTACAATGTGAAACATACAATTGTGTCTCCCTATCAACCTCAATCAAGTGGTCAAGTAGAGCTAAGTAATAGAGAGATTAAACTGATTCTGCAAAATACTGTCAACAGGTCTAGAAAGAATTGGTCTAAGAAGCTCGATGATGCATTGTGGGCTTATAGAACTGCCTATAAGAATCCCATGGGCATGTCTCCGTACAAAATGGTGTACGGTAAAGCATGTCATTTACCTCTTGAGCTAGAGCATAAAGCTTATTGGGCAATCAAAGAGCTCAACTTTGATTTCAAATTTGCCAGTGAGAAGAGGTTATTTGATATTAGCTCGCTTGATGAGTGAAGAACTCAGGCATATGAAAATGCCAAGCTGTTCAAAGAGAAGGTTAAGAGGTGGCATGATAAGAGGATACAAAAGCATGAGTTCGGTGTAGGTGATTATGTCTTTCTATATAACTCTCGTTTAAGATTCTTTGCAGGCAAGCTTCTCTCTAAATGGGAAGGTCCCTATGTTGTTGAGGAAGTATATCATTCCGGTGCTATCAAGATCAACAACACGGAAGGTAATTGTCCAAGAGTGGTAAATGGGAAGAGAATCAAGCATTATATCTCAGGGATATTTATCAGCCTGTTTCAGACTCCGTAAACGAAGAGGTATGTGATTCGGTAAGAAAACAGAGTCCAAAACTTTTCCAGTAGGAAATTTTCTCCATTTTGGAATATTTGAAAAAATACAAAAATTGGAAGTAGTCCGAAAAGTGCGCGAGGAGGCGACAAGCCTGCACGGCGCGGGCCCACCCCCTGGCCACGCCGTGAGGGCTTGTGGCCACCTCGTGCGCCTCCCGGACTCCGTTTTCGTGCACGGTACTCCTACTGGTCTGAAAAAAATCATTATATATACTCCCGTTTGGTCTGACCCTGTATCACGCAGATTTCCTATGTTTTTCATTTCGAGCATGTTTCTGTTGCAGATCTAGATCGCCATGACTTCCCCAAAATCTTCGAAGGACAAGATCTTCGAGAAGGTCATCAATCCCTACCTCACGGGAGTGCTGCAACACCCTCAATATATCGAGATGCGTGAGGGGATGTTGCACATCCATGATGTTGAGGGGCCTAAGAAGACCGGAAGCATGGAGACGAGGCTCGAAGCAATGGAGCAACAAGTCTTCAAGTGCCAAGGGATGGTGGAGCGTGGACTCAACACCAACCACATGATGATCACGGAGTTCACCAACAAGCACAGGATTGATGCCAATGACATTGGGAAGCATCTCTCCAGGCTCTATGACAGGATTGATCAACTCTAGGACCACATCTATGACCTGCAGAACCAAAACTGTGAGTATGAGTATAGATTTAAATCAATACGGTTGGCTGCAGATTTGAGGATTCCGGAGACTCGTTCATCTGTCCATGATGGAGCACCTATGCCTTGGAAGATGGAGGATCAAACTCATGTTGCAACAACTCCACCACCATCACCACCAAAGGAAGACAACTGAGCATTGGTATGGGCAATCCCCTTGGTTTGTGCCAAGCTTGGGGGAGTTGCCCCGGTATCGTATCACCATCACATCTTTTGCCTTTACCTTTGTTTTAGTTTTCCTTTTCAGTTTTCTCTTTCTCTAGTAGATTAAAAGTCTTAGTGTCTTACTCTTGAGTTTTGCTTTGCGTCACCCCAGATGTATTCGAGCTCATGAGCCATATAATAAAGACTGTCTTAGTTGAAGGGCTTTGCCTCTTGCCATGATCAAAAGAGTGAGAATAGAACAAAAGCATGAAAGACCTTGTAATGATCTTATGGGAAGTGATGGCTTCACATATAAAAAGAATGAGGATTGAAACTTGTTGAGGGTAGGCAAACGTAGACCTTGGTCATGGTTGCAATTAATAGGAAGTAATAAAGAAGGAGAGGTTCACATATAAATATATCATCTCTGATGCCATCTATGATTGTGAACACTCACTAAACTATTGCATGCCTAGAAGTAGATGTTGGACAAGGAAGACAACATAATGAATTGGGTTTGCTTGGTTCCAAACAATATTATATGATTAGAGATCCCTTAGCATGTGACGATTGCTTCCACCTCACATTAGCCAAACCTCCCGCACTAAGTAGAGATACTACTTGTGCATCCATAAACCATCAACCCACTTTTGCCATGTGAGTCCACCATACCTACCTATGGATTGAATAAGATCCCTCAAGTAAGTTGTCATCGGTGCAAGCAATAAAAATTTCTCTCTAATATGTATGATCTATTAGTGTGTGGAAAATAAGCTTTGTACGAACCTGTGATGAGGAAGACATAAAAGCGACAGACTGCATAATAAAGTTCTTTATCACAGGAGGCGATATAAAGTGACGTTCCTCCGCACTAAGAGGACACGCATCCAAACCTCAAAAGCGCATGACAACCTCTCCTTCCCTCTGCGAAGTGCCTATCTTGTACCTTTACTTTTTGCCCTTGAAAGAGTCATGGTGATCTTCACCAATTCCCTATCTCGCCTTTACTTGGATAACGTCATATGCTTGGGAAAGATCTATATTCATGTGTCAACTTGGAGGTAAGCATTCATGAAGTATTATTGTTGACATTACCCTTGAGGTAAGCAGTTGGGAGGCAAAACTATAAGCCCCTATCTTTCTCTGTGTCCAGCTGAAACTTTGATCTCATGAGTACCACGTGAGTTGTAGCAATTGTAGAGAACGAAAGAATGATTGAGTATGTGGATTTGCTTTACAAGCTCTTATTTGACTCTTTCTAATGTTGTGATAAATTGCAATTGCTTCAATGCCTAAAGGCTATCGGTTGTTACTTCTCGGTAAGGTTCTTGATCCATGCTTTACTTTGTGAAGGAATTATCACTTTAGCATGAGAGATTATATGTTGGTATTGTTGTTCTGATTATGATCATGATGCGTGCATGTCCGTATCTTGTTATGTCGACACCTCTCTCCCTAAACATGTGGACATATTTATTGAGCTAGGTTTTCGCTTGAGGACAAGCGCGGTCTAAGCTTGGGGGAGTTGATACGTCCATTTTGCATCATGTTTTCATGTTGATATTTATCACTTCTTGGGCTGTTATTTCACTTCACGGTACAATTCTTATGCCTTTTCTCTCTTATTTTGCAAGGTTTACATGAAGAGGGAGAATGCCGGCAGCTGGAATTCTGGCCTGAAAGTGGAGCAAGTTTGAGATACCTATTCTGCGCAACTTCAAACGTCGTAAAAATCAACGAGGATTTTTTTCCAGATTTATAAAAAATACTGGGTTGAAGAAGTGCCAGAGGGGCGCGTGCAGGTGGCCACAAGCCTGCATGGCGCGGCCACCCCCAGGCCGCACCATGAGGGCTTGTGGGCAGGCTGCTGGCCCACTGGGGCCCCTCTTCTGCTATATGAAGGGTCTGTCTAGAAAAAAATCAGGGAGGAGATTTTTCGTGGATTCGCCGCCGCCACGAGGCGAAACTTGAGCAGAACCAATCTAGAGCTCCGGCAGGACAATCCTGCCGGGGAAACTTCCCTCCCGGAGAGGGAAATCGTCACCATCGTCATCACCAACACTCCTCTCATCGGAGGGGACTCGTCACCATCAACATCTTCATCAACACCATCTGATCTCCAAACCCTAGTTCATCACTTGTAACCAATCTCCGTCTTGCGACTCCGATTGGTACTTGTAAGGTTGCTAGTAGTGTTGATTACTCTTTGTAGTTGATGCTAGTTGGATTATCTGGTGGAAGAGTTTATGTTCAGATCCTTGATGCTACTCATTACCTCTCTGGTCATGAATATAATTATGCTTTGTGAGTAGTTACTTTTGTTCCTGAGGACATGGGATAAGTCATGCTAATAGTAGTCATGTGAATTTGGTTTTCGTTCGGTAATTTGATATGTTGTATGTTGTTTTTCCTCTAGTGGTGTTATGTGAACGTCGACTACATAACAGTTCACCATTATTTGGGCCTAGAGGAAGGCATTAGGAAGTAGTAAGTAGGTGATGGGTTGCTAGAGTGACAGAAGCTTAAACCCTAGTTTATGCGTTGCTTCGTAAGGGGCTGATTTGGATCCACTAGTTTAATGCTATGGTTAGACTTTGTCTTAATTCTTCTTTCGTAGTTGTGGATGCTTGCGAGAGGGGTTAATCATAAGTGGGATGCTTGTCCAAGTAAGGGCAGTACCCAAGCGCCGGTCCACCCACATATCAAACTATCAAAGTAATGAACGTGAATCATATGAACTTGATGAAACTAGCATGACAGAAATTCCCGTGTGTCCTCGGGAGCGTTTTTCCTCCTATAAGACTTTGTCCAGGCTTGTCCCTTGCTACAAAAGGGATTGGGACACTTTGCTGCACCGTTGCTTGCTACGAATCATCTCACCATACAATCACTTGTTACCGACAATTTCAGTGCGTGCAGATTTTACCTTGCTGAAAACCACTTAACAGATCCTTCTGCTCCTCGTTGGGTTCCACACTCTTACTTATCGAAAGGACTACGATTGATCCCCTATACTTGTGGGTCATCAGTTATCAAGTGACAACATTTGTCTATGGCCAGGAAACCTTGACCATCTTTGATCAACAAGCTAATCAACTAGAGGCTCCCTAGGGATATTGTGTTGTCTATCCACACATGTATTTCAAATTCCAATCAATACAATTCTAGCATGGATAATAAACGATTATCATGAACAAGGAAATATAATAATAAACTATTTATTATTGCCTCTAGAACATATTTCCAACAGATATTGCTAATCATTGCTCCCCGCAGCTTGCCTGCTCGCCGTTGACTACCTTCAGCCTAACGTTGAGGACTTTCAAACATAAGCCAAAGTGGGGTTGGATCCGCAAAAAGGCCTCAAAGACGACAATGAAAGCCGAAATGTGCAAAAAGGTATTTGGGGGGAAGATCATGGAAATCTAACCCATAGTAAAACATCATGCCCCGAACAAATGGGTTGAGAGGGAAACCAAGGCCCCGAAGAAAGTGAGGAATGAAAACTACCCTCTCACGTTCTTTGGGCGTAGGGATGACATGGCCCTTCTCTGGAGCGCTGTGGACGATGTTTGCCGACAAATAGTAGGCGCTCTTCAACTCCAAGATGTCCTTTTCAGTGATACAGGAGGCTTCCCACTTGCCTTTCGAGCCCTGGTCGAACATGACCGAACTAGGGAAGGGGTTCGAGGGGATTGGGGAAAGAAGAGAGCTTGGTAGCTAGAGCTCTGAGGATTAGGAAGGGAAGTGGTGATGTGATATCTGGAAAGCATAAGGAGGCTATGGTGGTAGTTTCCGTTTTATAAGTCGCTGTAATACCAAGAGCCCCTCTACTACACCATGAACTTTGCCATTTCCCGGCAAACTGTGCTATTATGTGCGCATGGGATAGCCCAAATCATAAACCATATCCCTTGAAAGGTAGGACACGATCTCCATGTTGATGGAACGTATCAATAGGGAAACTGCCTCAGACCACATTTCTATGACGGGTCGCGGGTCTTGACCAGCCGCGACCTTTTGTTAAAAAGTTGTGAGACAAATATGTTGTTCGTGAATGGAGCGGTCGACCTTTAGTGCTAAGTTATATCTTTATATTGTTTGGAAACAGGGAATTCATCGGTGGACGAACTATTATCGGCTGAATATAAAAAGGGGAGGAGAACTCGCCCCGCAAGACAAAGACCTTGGACGCAAGAAGCAAGTGGAAATCATGACTACGACAATGGAGGCCAGTTCGGGGGCTACAGAGGGAGTCCGGGATTAAGGGGTCCTCGGGCCGCTGACCTGTTCCTATGGGCCGTACTCCTAGTTGTCCTAGAATTATCGTTGGAATCCAGACAAATAAGGTAATGTTGTGTCCAAGACGGACTCTTCCGAAGACTTGGCGTGTACCCCATGACCACATGGTAATCGACATGTTTTCTCCTTGGTCTAACCGACATTATATAACCCTAGTATCCCTGGTATCTATATAAACTAGAGGGCTTTAGTTCATAGGATGGGTAATATCATTATTCCTAGGGTTTAGACCACAACATACGATCTCGAGGTAGATCTACTCCGTACTTGATACTCCACCATCAATATAAACAAAGAGCAGGACGTAGGGTTTTACCTCTATCAAGAGGGCCCAGACATGGGTAAACATCATCTCCTTTGTCTCCTGTTACCCATCGCTCCAAGATCCATAGTTCGGGACCCCCTACCCGACATCTTCAGGTTTTGACACCGACAGCAAGATCAAGGAGGAGGAGATGTCACCGAGATGGACGTGTGCTAAACTCAGAGGTGTCGCACGTGCTGTGCTTGGACCAGATTGGATCGCAACACGAGTATGACTACGCCAACCACGATCTCTAGAACGTTAACGCTTTTTGTCTACAAGGGTATGTAGACACCTCTCCCTCTCGTTGCTAGCCTCTTTATAGAAGAGATTTTGGGTGTTTCGTAGGAATTTTTTTGTTTTCCATGCAACATTCCCCAACACACGGGAGCTATTGGGAACAGAGTCCATTATGTTGTATCTAACTAACTAGGGGGGTCGATCCTCGGGTCAGACACAAGCGCCCAATCCGACCCTCGAGGGATAATGTATTCCATAGTTTGGTATCCTTTATTAAAGAACAAACCCGCAGTCCCATCCCATTCCATTGGAGGACACATTGAATGTGAGCAGATAACATGACAACCACCTAGGTTTCTGCACCATCATCATCGCGCTTCCAAATTCACGTGAGGCGGTGTAGTGGGCATTTTCCACGAGGAAACATGGACATGCGACGACATACAAAACGTCGTTTCAGTGTCCTTGTAGGCTATATAGGCCAAGGGACACAACAACAACGTAATCCTCCTTCCATTCTCGCATATCTTCATCTTTTGCGGGCGGATATTCCACCATTGCTTAGTAAGAAACCTTCACATGGAGCTTCCTCCACCCACCTTTTAGTCCCATTGAACCCGGCTATGCGTGATGATACACAGGGGATCAAGCCACACGGGAGGAAGAGCTCGACATTATGGTCGGTCCCAAAATGTTGTGGGAAGGCAAAGGTGCGATGACGGGCTTAATGGCAAATGCTTGCAAAATTCCAAATGCACATGCACAACAGAAATAAATAAACATATGAGTAGATCCCTATTCATTGAAAATAGAAAGGGAAAAGTTAGGTCATGACACATGCAATGTGAAAAGTAACACAACAAGAGGGCAGCCTAGTCCATGCAGCTCCCGTTTGCGCACGGTCTCGGGAGGGTTCGACCACTTTGAGTCTATTGTACACAACCTTTCCCTGCATTTCTGCAAGAGGCGGTTTCCGGGACTTAAATCTGTGAACTCATGGTCACAACGCATCAGCTTTACCACTTCGCCAAGGCCCCCCTTGTGAAAAGTAACACAACAACAATAATATAAATAAATTAAGAAGATACCAATCCATTAAAAATTACTGTAAAAAACAACTCACAATACATAAACCAAAGCAAAACAATAAAAACATATACATCATTAAAGAAGCGTATGTGCAACATAAATATAACCATTTTTCAGTCACACCCAAAATCTTTTCAACATTCACAATATGTACACAATAAAAGACGTACATCCCCAAAAAGTTGAAACAATTCATGCAACGACACAAAACATCGACATCACCACCCCAACCTCGCTCGCACTGAATTGATTCCTTTGTCAAGGAAATATCCGGTGAGACTCGACCCATACATTCTCGCATGCTAGCAACATGATGGTAAATGTTGAGATGTAGGGCATGTTTGGAGCAGATGATGGAAAACACAGGAATAGAAAAAAAATGTAGCAATTCATGTGTTTAGGGCTCCTTTGATTCAAAGGAATTTTATAGGAATTTTAGAGGATTTGGCACTTAAGAATTTTTCCTGTGATGGCCGTTCAATTCGTAGGATTGAAATTCTTCATAATTTTTCCATGGGATCCATTCGGACTACATTTGGGAGAGAACGTTGCATCCACTTATACATGTTTGTAGGATTTCTTTATTTTCCCGCGCTAACAAATCATATATTGTAGGGTACTGTACAACATACCATCCTATTCGTGCATTTTGTGAATCCTACGAATCAAAGCGGCACGGGCACACACGCATAGAGAGAGAGGAGAGATATATACAAATATTTCACATGGCTTCTCAAATTAAATGAAAATATAATATTTGCTCAAATGTTCATAATCCTCCAGAATAGGAAGGAAGAGAAATATTCCTCCACGAAATTTCAAATCCACTCCTATAGTAAAAAAATATAAGGGTTGGACGTGCTTTGTTGCTCATACTTGTTGTTGGATTTTAATAACTTTCAGCTCCATATGTTTCAAAATACGAATTGTATTAGTTTTTCAAAAAGTGAAACCTCATTAAGTTTGATCAAATTTATAGAGAAAATATATCAATATTCATAATATCAAAACGATATCATTAGGTTCATCATAAAATGTATTTCCATATTTTATCTATTTAGTATTGTGGATGTCGATGTTTCTGGTTGTCAATTGATTTGAAAAATCACTGAGCCAATCAAAATCTTGAATCAAATTCAAAATTGAATAAATCGATCTAATGTGTGAGCTCCAAAGTTAAGAAGCATAGTATATTACGTGCTCCATCCGATCTACTCGTGTATTACTTTTTGTTAGTTTAGTACAAAGTTGTAGTAACTTCATACAAACTTTATACTAAACCAACGACAAGACATGGTTTCATTTTTATAAAATTCTTGTGAAAAACATTTTACAAAATGAAGCCATATAACATGAGAAGAGCTGATGCTCTACCGGTTGATTGTACGAGAAGTTCCGCCACCTACATAGTCGTTGGATCGTCCTTGATCCATGCGACCTCAAACGTGCTCACACACCTTCATTCTTTTCTTCGCCTACCACATGCTTGTTTGTCGTATCTTGCAATAACAATGGTTTGTAAACCACGTCAGGGATCAACGATGGCAACTTACATAAGTTTTTGCAACATCAGCTACGTTGCACAAAATAATTGCAACAAAATCTCTATTGCGCTTTTTTTGCGACAAGAACTTTGTTGCAAAAAATATCCTGCAACACAATCGGTGTTGCAAAAAACATTGCGCAACAAAATTATGTTACAAAAATCTATAGGTATTTCGACAACATGATCCTTGTTGTAGAAAATATTCTATAACAAATTCTATTAAAAAATCTACGGACATATTCGCAACATGCTCTCTCTTGCAAAAGATTTGGACCATAATCTATGGTGCAAAAGACCCGTCGGCCACTTTTTAACACGTGAGCCGGACGCGTAGCAGCGTACATGTTTCTGCAACTCAAACGTTGTTTCGGGATTTTATGTGGTGGGCGGAGGCGACCGAGCTGTTGATCGAACGGTGCATGCGTGTACATCGGACGGATAATCGGGTGGTGGATGATTACTACAAATTCACCTAGGAGTCCCCTATATAACCTTCGAAAGAACAATGCTGCGCTAGGGCCCACACGCCAATGAAACACACACGGGTGGCATATATATCCCTTTCTTTTTGGGAAAAGATTAACTTCTACCGATCGATCCCGTGCGCCTTTCTATCGGCTCCGTGGCCGTTCGATCATGTGTTGATTAGACAGTCGACACAGTCCCTGTGTCCGTCGAAGCCGTTTTTGTTTTCCTGCAACGTGTCTGTTGTTTCAGGGCAGTCATTCCTGGCATTGGGTAACAGTGGGTACACCTGACCTATGTGAAGATGTCGTAATTTTTGTAACATGTTGTAATTTTTGTAATATGGGTCAAAAGATGTTGTTGTTTTTGCAACATGTCGTAATTTTTACAACATAGATCAGAAGATGTCATTACTTTTGCAACATGGGTCGGAAGATATCGTAATTTTTGCAACATGGTCGTTGTTTCTGCAACGAGGCCGTTGTTTCAGGAATTGTTTCCGCAACACACTCGTTGTTTCAGAAATTATTTCTGCAACACGACCATTGTTTTAAGAATTGTTTCTACAACACGACCATTGTTTCTGCAACTGATTTTTTTGTTTCGGAATTATTAATGCGTCGGCAAGGCGACAAACCGCATGCGAGGAGTTAGATCGGACGGCTCGCGCACGAATATCCGACGGTTATTGAGGTGATGGGTGTACGTGTACCGATAGATGGGTAGCCCTCCCCTTTCTTTTTCCCTTGTAATCCGACGGTTAGGAGAGTGGCTGCGCCCAAAAGCACCCTGTAACCTCTGTAGCTTTGACAAGCGTGTGCGACAGAGGAAGTCCATGTGTGTGGCTCGCCACCAACATCACCGCACCACACCACACCACACCGCACGACGCCCGCGCCGCGCGCTCCCCGCCAAGATTCGCCAGGCGGCCTCGTCTCCTCCCATCCCCCTATAGCCTCCCTATAGTCCGCCTATAACACCACCACCACCTCCCGGGCTCCCCCGCACGAACCGCGGACCAGACACACACAACCCCGACGCAGCCGCGCGCGCGCACAGAGCCGGAGAGAGAGGGAGAAAGAGGCACCGGGCCCGTCGCATGGGAGCGCGGTCGACGGCGACCGCGGGGGAGGCGGTGGCGAGGCGGGGCAGCAGGAAGAAGGCAGCCATGGCGCCGTCGCTGGGCGGCGTGGAGGCCGGCGGCAGGCGCAGGGGCCCGCCGCGTCTGGTGGGGTACGAGGAGCTCCCCGAGTACCTCAAGGACAACGAGTACATCCGCGGCCACTACCGCGTCGAGTGGCCCATCCGCGACGCCCTCCTCAGCGCCTTCTCCTGGCACAACGAGACGCTCAACGTCTGGACGTGCGTGCCCGCCCAACCACCCACCCCGATCCACCCATACGTTCCCCACCCCCGCGAATCGATCGATCCACCGATTTGATCCGCCGCCGTTTGGCTTTCGCAGGCATTTGGGCGGGTTCCTGCTGTTCCTGGCGCTCGCCGTCGCCGGAGGCGGCCCGGAGGCCGCACACGAGGCCGCGCCGGGGATCATGAGGTACGCGCAACGCTACTTCTTGACTTTCCTTTTTTCCCTCCGCCGTCCTTCGGATTAAAAATGATGATTTGTTCTGACTTCAAGAACGATCCCTTCCGATTCCCTTCCGCGTGATTAGCGGGCGGCTCCCGGCTTTGAAACTTGAAATGGTCGCTTCCGATCGCAGAATGAATCCGCCATCGTAGCCCACACGTCACACGGGAGACCTCGAATTTGTTTCGCGGGCGGGCAGTTTGGAGAGCGCGCACGTCACACACACACAACCCGCCCACGCCCAACGTGTGTGGTTTGCGCGTTCGTTCCATCAACCGAACGCACGCGCATGCGCAATCACACGTTTGTTCAGTGATACTACCGACTCTTTCATGCATTGCCAACCATTGATGCTGGCTCCAACTGGCTACGACTGTACTTTAGTTCTCAAGAATAAGCTTGTTAGATGCTGCCGATGTGAGATGTGACAAGAACACACTGTCCTAGTAGCAAGTGCGTGAACAACACCAAACGAACGAGGTTCGCGCACAAGGACATGACCCATGCGGTAGTCTATGTGCATTATCCGCCTCACACGTCTTATCGTGATGTCGGCACTTTGCAAATGCAATGCTGGCGCAAATTACAGATTAGTTGGGGGGTTCCAGTTCTGAAACCGTCTTTTCTCTTTGATGCTCCTTTTCCACCAAGGCGTTAATTCGTCATGCTTCAGTCGGTTTTTTGAATTCCTAAAAAAATGGTATGTGCCGTGTTCTTTTTCTCTCGCAGGTTTGTGGTGGGATCAGCTAATTCGTCATGGAAGAGCGATCAGTCGGTGAGAAACGCATCTAAGAAACCTTATCTTGTTTTGGGATTATTTTCCAGCACTGCATATTTTTCTCTCATACAGTATATCCGTAGTCCCCAAGATTCTGGGACAGATGGTGCTAGATAGCATGATTAATGAACTGAGACGAGCTCTATCAAGGTGACTATAATTATTCAGATACCAGTAGTGTAGTGCCACCAATGATTTAAATATAACTGCACCGAGTGAGTACCATGTAATAATGTGGTCATGTAGATCCCCACCACGCAGAAAGAGACGTGCATGGACAGCTATGTGTGTGAGCTGCCCACATGATCAATCGTTGATCCATGTCCTCACACTTCAGCTGTCCGTGTATTGTTCAAGCAACAATATATATATACAACAGTCCAAGCAACAGGTCAAAGCAACCCATGTACTCGAGATACTAGCTCTCTGTATTGTTTGGGAATTGCTATTTGTGATGACCATGCACAATATTATAGATTAAGAAAACTCATAGGTTGAGGAAGTTACAAGAGGACATCGGCAAAATTACCCTTCCATTTCAGTCTTGTTCTGAAATAGTACCGACGAATAATTTTCGTGGATAGGAGCGTGAAACAAATAATGAGATAAGGTGCAGAAATGACATTAGTTAAAAAAATGAATGTAGGACGTAGAGGTGCTAGTATAATGCAGTGAAATGGCATTAGAGAAAGATGAATGTCCAAGGTAGAGGTACTAATCGGCTCCATCTTCCGATAGGTTCTTCTGTGGTAAGGACAACTCGTGAGTCCTTTCCCGATCACTCTCCTGGTCCAGGGCAACCTGACCAACCGACCAAAACCAAGGAGCCATGTGTAGCTGTGCACTTCGAATCTAGTTCACCTTCTGCTGCAACGTAACATCACGTCACGTGTAGTCGTCTTGTTCCGAACAATGAACAAACATCGCTGCCTCAGGCTCAGTGTGTTTGTACAAAATCTCGCTTTCTCTTTCACATTCACTTTGCATGAGGAGAAATAGATGACTTTTGCAAGCATTTTCACGTTTGCTCACCTGCAAGAAGCAGTGTTGCTTTCAGCTACTTCCTCAATTTGAACTCAAATTGGTTCTGTTGAGCAGACAATACCAAGTGGCAAATCTTTCCAGTCATCCTATCGTTGATTCCTGCGTACGGCGACGAATCTGTCCGTGCCATTTACCATTTTACCCGCAAGCACTATTCAAATATATATTTTTTTCACCAAAATGCAATGGTTTTACATGCCAAACTGAGATTTTTGTTCACTGGGCGTTGGTGTTTTGCGTACAGGGCCTGCCGAGCCATGACGCGGCGGCGGCGGTCCTGGGAGGACACGGCGTGCCGCGGTGGCCGCGGATGGTGTTCCTCGTGGGCGCCATGGCGTGCCTGGCCATCAGCGCGACGGCGCACCTCCTCGCGTGCCACTCGCGCCGCGCCACCGTCGTCTTCTGGCAGCTGGACTACGCCGGCATCTCCATCATGATCGTCGCCTCCTTCGTCCCGCCCGTGTACTACGCGTTCCTCTGCCACCCGCCCGCGCGCATCGCCTACCTCTCCGCCATCACCGTCCTCGGCGCGCTCGTCGTGGCCGTGCTGCTCTCGCCGTCGTGCTCCTCGCCGCGGTACCGCCGGCTCCGCGCCACGCTGTTCCTCGCCATGGGGATGTCCGGCGTCATCCCGGCGGTGCACGCGCTCTGGATCAACTGGGGCCACACCGCCTGCTACATGGCCCTCGGGCTGGAGGTGGCCATGGGGCTCGCCTACGCGGTCGGCGCCTGGTTCTACGTCAGCCGCGTGCCGGAGAAGTGGCGCCCCGGCGTCTTCGACGTCGTCGGCCACAGCCACCAGATCTTCCACGTCTTCGTGCTCGTCGGCGCCATCACGCACTACGTCGCCGTAGCCGTGCTGCTCGACTGGCGGGAGAAGGCGGCCGTCTCGTGCGGCGGCGTGACGTCGTAGGCGGCTTGCTGGAACTTGGAACAAGAAATTAAATTGTAAGTCGTGCCATTCGAAATCATTGGACAATTCGAATGTACGTAGTAGTGAGCTAGTAGTAGCAATGTGCTTAATCTAGTGGCAGCTTGTGAATTTGTGATTTGAGATATGCAAATGCAATACAGTTGATGAGATTGCGCCGCTCTTTAGTGCACCCAGATTCATACAAATATGTACTAAGAGCATCTCCAACAGACGCGGCGCGAAGCGCGTCTAAAAAACTAATTTACCGCGCGTTGGTCGTCTGGTTTGGCGCGTCGCGCAGCGCTGGCTCCAGCAGTAGCTGTAAAATGCAGCGCGTGCTCCGCTCCAGCAGCGCGCTAAAATGCAGCGCGCGCGTCGCTGTAGCAGCGCCCAAATATATGGCATTTGGACAAAAAATAGTTTGAAACATTCATCAAAATGCAATGAACATGTGAAATTTAACACAAACAAGTTGATGAATAAAAGTCATGCCCACAAGTTCATCCAACCAAGTTCAAAATACAAGTTCATCCAACAAAGTTGAAGACATATAATACATCAATCATCTTCCTCGTCGTCTTCCTCTTCTTCCGAAGACGATTCTTCCGCCTTCGAAGATGAATCTTCCTCCCTAACCTCATCACGCACCGCATCACGTGTAGCTCCGACGGTCTTGGCAAGATCTTCAACGGCATTTTCATGGGTATGTGTGTGAGGCACATGGAAAGACATTCCACCCATGGCCGGAGGTGCATCCATGCCTCCCATGAAAGAAGCAAAACTCATGTCATTGGTTTGAGACCAATGCGAATTGTTGGACCCAACACCCATAGTTGACATGTATGCATCATCGTTGAGACTACAAAGTTTTTGAACAATGCAAATATAAGCTATCTATATGATGATGCATTGAAAAAATAACAAGAAAATAAAAGTTGGAATTTTTTTCACCTTGGGGGCATTTCGTCGAACACGTGGTGCGCGTCGGCCGCCGGCTCAACGAGTGAGCTCGCCGGCGCTTCGGTAGACGCCGCGCCGGTCCGCCGCCCTGCAAGCTTCTTCTTCGTCTTCGAGCTGCCGGAGCCGTCCGTCGTCTTCTTCTTCGCGGATGTTTTTCCTTTCTTCCGCTCCGACGGTGCGGCGGCGGCATGGGACGGCGCCGGCGCGACGCCACCCGTCGGCGTGGTCATCCGCGGCGGCAAGAAGAGGCTGCGCGCGAGGCCGACGGTAGGCGGAGCTCCGGCGGCGGCGGCACCAACGCCAACGCCCGCCGCGCTAGGGTTTTCGGCGGCTGGGGCGGCGGCTGCGGCGGCGGCGGCGGCGGCGGGGTCGCGGCTGTACAGCGGGGTCAGCGGGGTGCCGGTGTGCGCGTCCATGGTGGCAGGGGCGCTGGCGCCGGCGCGCGCGGGAGCAAAGGAGGAAGAAAAGGGGAGAGTTCGCGCGCGCGCTCGAGTCTGCCGCGCGCGGAAGTGGACGCCCGAAATACACAGCGCGGGATGGGGCTATGGCCAGCGCGCCCAACTCGTTTTAGCGCGCGCGCAGTTTTAGCGCGCCCACTGGAGCTGTCCGTCGCGTTGCGCGCGCGCTATATTTGCCTTTTTTGCGGCACGGCGCTAGTATAGCGCGGCTGTTGGAGATGCTCTAAGGTTTTTTTTGCCACTCCGTCTTCTTCAATCGAACACGGTGAGCTTGTCGTACTCCGGGCCGACGATGGCCTTCTCCATGATGGTCCTCGGGGTGACGATGCCGCCGCCGTCGAGGAACAGCTTGAGCAAGTTCTTGGAGAAGCCGCTGACCAGCGCCACCCCTTTCTGGCCGGACATCACCGGAACGGCCTAGGAGTACGCCAGGTTCCAGAACACTATCTCTGGCACGGCGGAGCCGTAGCCGGCTTTCGAGAACTTCCTCACGATCGCCTCGTAGTCTGTCTCCCACGGATGAGCAGACGCCTGGTCAAACTCCATGTCGCTGAACACGAACACCCGCCGCACCATCCTCTCCGGCGGTAGGCTGGCGCCCACGGCCACCTCGAGGATCTTGTCGAACACTGCCTGGAAGTTGGTGTTCATGCCCCACTCCATGGCGCGCATGAAGACCACCTTCTCGGAGAGGGTGCCGCCGGTGATGAAATGGATCTCCGGGCGCTCGCTGAAGGTGATCACGCGGCCGCGCCACGGGTCTTCCGTGAGCTCGGAGATGAGGAGGCCGAGCGCGACGCAGACGTCCATGGGTAGGCCGGACATGCTGCCGGACACGTCGCATACGGCCACGCAGTTGGTGAGCTTTCCGAGGGCGCGCATGTCATCGACCATGCGCCGCCACTCCAGGTCGGCCACGCCGGCGCCTGCACCGTCGCCGTCCTCGCCGAGGGACTCGATGATCTGGTGAGGGAGCAGCGCGCCCGCAGCGATCCGCTTCTTGCCGGACTTGACATCGGCGAGGTAAGCGTTGAAGCGCTCGGCGTCGTGCTTGAGGAGGACGACCTGGTAGTTGTTCATGGCCACGGAGGCCACGCGCGCGTACACGACGGACTCCCACGCGCGCGCCGACATGAAGACCTCGAGGAGCTGTAGCGCGCGGCGGAGCGGCACGAGCGCCGTCTTACGGAGCCGCTCACGCGCACGGTAAGCGTAATGCTCGTCCGGGAGACCATCGGCGAGCTCTGTCGACGAGCCTCTGGGGAAGAGGCGCCGCACGACGGCCTCGCAGAGGAGAGTGTGTTGGCTTTGGATCGCTAGAACAAAACTCCCAGGTACGACGTGTACGTGCAACAAAGCTAACAAGCAAACAAGCTAGCAGATGGATTCTGCTATCACACGTACATGCGACTCCAGTACGTAGAGCTGACTTGCTTCGACTCGATCTTTGCGTAACACAGCGACTTCTTTCGACAGAACACACACGTAACAAGTTCACGGATTGCAAACGAGCCTGGTATTCCTTTTGTTGCATGTCGATTTTCTTCTTGATCTCGATGAACTTCTGTTGACCGAGGGACTTGTTGAAAATATCGGCAAGCTGGTCCTTCATATTCACGTGCTGAACTTCGATCATCCCTTCCTCAATGCACTCCTGGATGTGATAGAACCGGGTATCTATGTGCTTGCTCCTTTCGTGATGAACCGGATTTTTGCACAATGAGATTGCAGCTTGGTTGTCAATCTTCAATGACACCTTCTGCACCTCCCGCTTTGCAAGAATAGCTAGGAGTCTTCTCAGCCAAACTGCTTGACAAGCCGCCGTGCTTGCCGCTATGTATTCTGCCTCGCATGAAGACAGTGCCACCACCTTTTGCTTCTGAGAATTCCAGCTAATCGGATTCGATCCAGCGCCGTCGAGCTAGCTTCTACCAGGTCGCGGCGTATACGTTGCATGCAAAATCCATCAAGCTGCTAGCTTGTTTGCTTGTTAGCTTTGTTGCACGTACACGTCGTACCTGGGAGTTTTGTTCTAGCGATCCAAAGCCAACAATTGGTATCTAGAGCCTCGACGATCTATGATCTACGATGACAGACAGCGACGCTGAGTCGGTCGAGTCCGGCAGCGGCGGTGCCAAGGCGAACAAGAACGACGACAAGGTGAAGAAGGACGTCAAGTCAGCAACCAGTGGTGGAGGAACGAGCGGCGCCAACGTCCAGGCGCATCGCAACATCCTCATCCAGTACCAGATGCTCACCGACGCCAACTACGGCATGTGGGCGGTGAAGATGAAGATTATTCTTCGATCCCTTCGATTGTGGGAGGCCATCACGGACGACGACGTCGACGAGGAGCGCTACGAAGGTGCCATGGCCGCCATAGCCCAGTCTGTGCCGGATTCCGTGCTGATGACATTGGCGGAGTTCGAGACGGCAAGAGAGGCGTGGAACGCACTCAAGGAGATGAGGATCGGAGAAGATCGCGTCACCAAGGCACGAGCACAAGTGCTGAAGCGCCAATTTCACAAGTTGCAGATGGAGTGAAAGCAATGGAGACAAAGCAACCAGGTTAAGGAGGTGAATGTAGTAATTAACCTAGTTGTAGTGGAGTCCTAGATAGTTTATTACTAAGTTTACTTAGCTCCTGTTTAGGAAACAAGATAGGTAAACCGTACTCGTATGCGTGTATGAGTCGGATTCCGTCGTGTTGGCTGCCGAAAGAAGTCGCTGTGTTACGCAAAGATCGAGTCAAAGCAAGTCAGCTCTACGTACTGGAGTTGCATGTACGTGTGATAGCAGAATCCATCCAGCTGCCTGGGTGTGTGCTAGCTTAGCACATATACATAAGTTGTGATCCTAGTGATCTGATCTAGAGATCAAAAGTCAACAATTGGTATCCTTGCATGAAGACAGTGCCACCATCTTTTGCTTCTGAGAATTCCAGCTAATCGAATTCGGGCCAAGGTAGAAAACCATGCCCGTTGTGCTCTTTCGGTCATCAACATCACCTGCCATGTCACTATCTGAATATCCACGAAGGATCAATCCTTCCTTTCCCTTTCTGTACGTGCAGCCAAGATTAATTGTGCCTTTCACATAGCGTAGAATTTGATTGACCGCGCTCATGTGTTCGGTTGTCGGATTCTCCATGAAATGACTCACGATCCCGACTGAATAAGCCAAGTCAGGTCGGGTATGCACCAATTATCTTAGGCTACCCACAATGCTTCGATATATTGTGGTGTCCACCGGCGGATTTGAGCTATGCTTGCTCAACTTGTGACGTTGGTCCATTGGAACTTGTGTCTCGTAGCAATCTGACATGCCACATTTTTCCAATAACTTGACCGCGTAGGCCGATTGACATAGGGAAATCTCTCCGGAGCTTTGCTTCACTTCGATGCCCAAGTAATAGCTGAGTAATCCCAGATCACTCATGCTAAACTTGTTCTTCATTTGCGCCTTGAAACGTTCAATTTCTTATACGCTATCTCCGGTGATAATCAGATCGTCGACATAAACTCCAACTAGCAGGTTTAAGCCTTTGGAGTTCTTTGTATAGTCTGCTTGCTCGAGGGGACATCTCTTGAACCCGAGCGAGATCAGACTTCGGTCTAACTTTGAGTTCCAAGCTCTTGGCGCTTGCTTCAACCCATAAAGTGCCTTCTTGAGCTTGTAAACTTTCCCTTCTTCGCCTTTCTTCTCGTAGCCGAGGGGTTGTTCCACGTACACTTCTTCTGTGAGATCGCCGTTGAGGAAAGCGGATTTAACATCCATATGATGAACCTTCCAATTCTCTTGTGCTGCCAAAGCTAAGAGCACTCTCACCGTCTCGATTCGAGCAACCGGTGCAAACACCTCATCATAGTCAACTCCTTAACGTTGAACGTAGCCCTTTGCAACGAGTCTTGCCTTGTACTTCACAATGGCACCCTCCGTGTCCTTCTTTAACTTGTAAACCCACTTCAAACCTATCGTCTTTTGGTTTGGAAGTCGGGTTACCAAAGTCCACGTGCCATTGCTCTCAATTGCCTTCATCTCCTCATCCATGGCGTGCGTCCAGCTAGGACTTTTGCTCGCCTCTACGAAGTTCGCCGGCTCCTCAACTCCGAACAGACATAGTCCGGAGTACTCGAGCGTAACTGGCCTTTTGTACTTGTAGACTTTCTTGAGGGTCTTGTAGCGACGAGGCCCTGAGGAGTCCGTTGTGGCTTGCGAAGGAGGCGACACAAATTGTGTCGGTGTTGATGCACTTGAGGAAGACGGCTGAGACCCTGGTGTGTCATCGACATCCGTGTCGTCGGCGTAGTCGTCGTGACCGTGACCATCATCTTGATTGTCGTCGTCACTATGCGCCTCGTTGTCGATGTTGTTGTCGAGATCTCTGCCTGTGTCGTGCGCGGTGTTGTCGCTATCTCCTTGCGACCTATGCGCGTCGTCGTCGGTGTCGGCACCATGATGATCACTACGATTGTGGTCACCTTGGTTGGGCGTCTTGCCAACCACCTGGACATCCTCCCCTGCATCATCATCAGTTGGAAATTCAACTGCAAATATGTTAATGTTTGGAGCATCGTCGGCTGCGGCGCTCCAATTCCACGCTTGGTTTTCTTCAAACACGACGTCGCGTGAAATCCGTAGACGCTTGGTTTGTGGATCGTAGAAACGGTATGCCTTGGTGCCAGAACTGCTCTCGTATCCGATGAACACCATCTTGGTGCTACGATCGGCAAGTTTTGAGAGGTGCGGCTCCGCCGTCTTCACATGTGCCTCGCACCCGAATGTCCGTAGATGAGACACATTCGGCTTACGTCCGTAAATTGCTTCATACGGAGTCTGGCCGATCACCGACTTCGTTGGAGCCCGGTTGAGAAGATAGACCGCCGTCGAGACAGCTTCTTCCCAAAAAATCCCCGGCAGGTTCTTGCTCTTGAGTAAACTCCTTGCCATGTCAACGACGGTTCGATTGTGCCTTTCAACGACCCCATTCTACTGCGGCGTGTAAGGTGCCGTGAGGAACCTCTTTATGCCAATCTTCTCGCAGTAGTCGTTGAACTCATTCGACGTAAACTCTCCGCCGCGATCTGTCCGTAGAGCGCGAACCTTCAACTTGTGTTCCATATCCGTTGCAGCCTTCAGCTTCTTGAATGCTTCAAACGCCTCATCTTTAGACCGTAGGAGAACGACCCACATATATCTCGAGTAGTCATCTACCACAAGGAAGAAATACTTCTTTCCAGCGTGAGTTGCCGGGGTGATAGGGCCACATAGATCACCATGGAGCAGCTCGAGTGCATCACTTGCACGATAGGTAGACTGAGCAGCGAATGGCCTGCGGTGCTATTTTCCAACCAAGCACCCGTCACATACTCGATCAACATGGTCGATTACTGGCATCCCGGATACCATCTCCATCTTTGACATCTTCTTCAAGGCGTAGAAGTTAACGTGTCCAAATCTAGCATGCCATAACCACGAATCATCATCACTCTTAGCGAGCCAACACTCTGGTTGAGATTGATCAAGGTTGAGGATAGAGAGCCTATTCCGTGTGCGATTAACATTAGCTAGCACGTTTCGGAGGTTGTCGAAGATCGTCATCACTCCGTTCTCGATATTCACCTTGCATCCATTCTCGTCAAACTTTCCAATAGAGATGATGTTGTTGCGAAGCCGTGGGATGTAGTACACTCCGGTGAGTATGCGATGTTCGCGTGTGAGACCCTCGAATAGGATAGATCCTTGCCCGCAAATCTCCACCGCTAAACCATCACCGAACTTGACCGAGCCTTCAACATCATATTCCAGCTCGAGAAATTTCTCCTTGCATCCCGTCATGTGGTTACTGGCACCCGTGTCGAGATACCACGATACGTTGTGATCCTCGGATAACTTAGTTGTTACATTCTTCTCATGAAGTAGCACCTTTCGGCTTGGTTTCACAACCATTGTTTCAACGAGATCACAAACTTCGGCCATCAGAAGACCTGGACCTTCGTCTTTCTGCTTTGCCAAATTTGCCTTGATCTCGCGCTTGTTAGGCTTCGGACAATCCTTTGCAAAGTGACTTATCTCGTTGCAGTTATAGCACTTGACCTCGGACATATCCAAGTTTCGTTGCTTCCGCCCTTTAGATCGGTCTGTCTTACCACGACCTTGTGGCTTGCCTTTTCCTTTGCCTTTTTCGGTTTGTCCATCGCCCTTCGTGTTGCTTAAGCCTTCGCCACCGTCACGCCTCCCTTTGCTACTTAAGGGCTCCCAATCTGCGCGCGAGTACATGAGTTGGTCACTACCTCCTCCTTTGTCTTTCCGACAGCCACGAGCATTCTCTTCCCATGTCCGAGGCGTCCGATCGCCTCCGTTATGGTCATGTCGTCGATGTCGTAAAGCTGCTCGAGCGTGCCGATGATGTACGTGAATATGTCAGTCACCGAACTGAAAAATTTCTCCACGATCTCGGTCTCCTCGAGTTTTGAACCAAGCGCACGGATCTCTCCTACCAGAATAGTAAAACGCATGACGTAGTTGTTCACCGATTCAGTTTCCTAAATAAGAGCTGAGTAAACTTAGTAATAAACTATCTAGGACTCAACTACAAATAGGTTAATTACTACAGAGTGGAGCGGTCGTACGACGAGCCTAGCGACGGGCACCACTTCGCCGCGAGCGAGAGCTGCCGAACGTCGCCGTTCGCGAGCTTGCGCATGTCCTCCCGGAGGAGGCTGGCGAACAGGTCGGCCGTGCGTTCGTGCAGGAACCGGTACGTGGGGTCGCGTTGGTAACGCTGAATCGCAGTGGCAGTGGTATCCACCCTCTTGCTCCGGCGCGACACGGCCGCCGCTGCCGAGAGCTCCCGGTCGTGCCGCAGCTTTGCCGCGAGGCGCTCCTCCACCGTGCCGGCGCGCGCAGCACGGTCCACCTTGGGGCGCGGCCTGCGCTTTCGGAAGTTGCGAGTGCGGCCGAGTGAGTCGCGGTATCGCCCGAGGCCAAAGGGGCCGCGGCAGCCGGTGGCAAGGTTGGCCGTCTTCCTTTCTGCTTTGTTGGAGAGGCCGCCGCGCACGATCCGGTGGAGCAGCTCGGGGAGGTCCTTGAGGTACCCGAAGGCGGCGACGGAGGCGGCGTTGCGCGCGAGCGTGGCGGGGTGGCGGGAATGGAGCCAGAGCGCGGCGGCGTAGAAGCTTTCGCGGTCGGACTTGCCGGAGCCTCGCACGCCGCGGAGGTTGGCGACCAGGCGGAGCGCGGTGGACGGGTCGGCGGCCCACGCGGCGGCGAGGAGCCTGGCCACGGTGGCGGCCGGCGTGGCGGGCAACACGCGGAAGAAGAAGTCGAGGCAGGGGTCCCCGGAGGACGGGAACGTCGGTGACCGTTTCTTCGTGCGCGTCTTCCCCGCTGGCCCCAGCGCGCCACCCTCCTTCTTCACGTTGCGATCTTTCGGGTCAGAGAACGCCTTGTCGGTCGGCGCCGCCGCGGTGATCATCGCGGCATGGCGAGACTCCGGCGGGCCGAGCAGTCTGTAGTCTGCGGTGTCAGCCATCGAGGTCAGTCAGCACAGTTTGAACTGGAAATGGTGCAGGCTCGGAAATATATGGTGTGAGGTTTCGTGGCAGGCAAGGAGACTGCCATCGTGTCCGTCCATGGCCACGGCGGCCCAGCTGCCTATTTTGACGACGAAGGCGAGGACTCCTTGAAGATCCCAGTTCTATCTTTGGACGACTAGTGTCGAATATTAAGCTTGTACGTGTAACACACGTTTTATTAAAATTTAATGAATAAACAATATTTGAATATATGAAGCTTACATTTTAAGTTTACATATAGTCTCTTGCACAAGGAAGGATTTAGCAAACATTCTACATACTTTACAAAATTTAAATCTTGACGAGATATGTACTGACTTTCCTAAAGCATATTGATATCAAATCCATCATCAGCATTCACAAATCAACTTTTCTAAAGCATATTGATATCAAATCCGCCACCAGCATTCACAAATCAAGAATCTTAATGAACACCCGTCAGCCAATAAAATATGTATTATAATTCATAGGCATCTACAAATCGTATATACAAGGTAGAATTAATCAGAATATATTTTCACAATATTATGACACTGTTTTTGATCAAAATCAATAATTTAGTGACAATTGTTCTTCGCAAAATCAACAGTTTGCTTGCTCCTTGTCTCAACACACAAAAATGAAATCAAATATATCTTGAGGTAAGTAAATATAGAAATTTCATCTAAAAATAAAACATAAAAGCTATGTCAGCCACATGAGAGTTTCATTCTAATTCCTGCAACCTCATTTGAAATCTCAACAAATTAAAGTATAATGTGCCTATTCATTAATTACATTATAATTCAAGTCCATTTATGCTATAAAGGAATAAATCAGATCTATCTAAATATCATGAATATAGAGTAACAAACTGCACACACATAAATATATTATTTACAACAATAATTCCAACTGAAAACAATCTTTAATAATAAAAATAGCTCCATTCATATTTATTAATCAAGTCCAAACATGATCGCTGGTCAACAATGATTTGTGTCTCGTTCTTCTCAGTGATGGTCACATCTTGATGTCAGTACCAACGAACTACGCATCGGCCACGTTGTTGATCCTTTGGAAATTTAAATCCCTCTTCAGTGGGCCGAGCCACCACCAAGCTTTGGCGAAGGCGCAAGCGGCGACGTCCGGCTCGTCCCACATCTCGAGCCAGTAGTGCACGCCGCCCCTGCGTGATCTCAACCAAGTAGCGTCCGTTTTGACAAGACACACACTACAGAAGCCGGTGTAGCTCCTCGGGTGGCGGCCGAAACAGGGCAGAGAGAAGCCGGGGGAGAAGGCAGGGATGTTGGGTCGGCAACGGATTCAGTGATGACGACAGTGGCGACGCGGATGAATATATAGGCGGGGAAGGTAAAACCTATGGTGGGTAAGACACGGTGGGGGAGGGGGCATGTGGGTAGGGGGCAGTAGCTGAAGTTGCACTTGCACGTGGTTGCGGCCATTTTTGCGTTTCAGCACACAGCGAGGTGGTGCAAATTTACATCACCTTCGTCTGTTTTTACATCAAGCCCTAAAACTGGACCACACAAATTTATATATACATCACGTGTTGGAGCTCCTTTTTTGGGCATGGTGATGCAAAAAAAAAAAACAGTTTTTACATCAAGTGCCCTATTATACATCACCTTGTTTTTTTTGAAATCTATTATACATCACCTTGTTGGAGATGCTCTTAACAAATGAGAAAGTACAAACATGGCCCTGATGTTATTTACTATCAGTATATATTTTTGTGAAAGGGTGATTTTGTGGATGGATTGACGACAACACCGGTTTTAGATATAAGAAGTGAGAGCACTCCACATTATCAAGTTTGTAGGTGTGAGTGATGGCTTCAGATGAATTGATGTAAGTTTTTATCAGAACTTTATAAAATGATTAATAAAAATGGATGCATGCATTAATTGATGCAGAGACCGGAGGTTTAACCTCCTTTTCAAAAAAATAAGAGTAAAGGCAACAAGCAAGGCAAAACCTTTTGTTTACAACTTCTTGCACGCCATTTAGCAGCAATTTTCTCCCCTAAAAAAAGCAGCAATTTCCACCTGCGTAGTCAACGGCTTAAATGTTTGGGAACGACTGAAAGCTCCATTTGCTAGATCCAGCTTCCAATCTGGGCCATTCAGCCTATTATTGTTGCTGTTCCGTTGTATACTGTAGTAACTGTAGGTCCGAACTGCTCGACCAGCCACATATTAGTTAGAAATCACAGCGAGCAAGTTGTTGAATGACGAACCGACCAGGCACGCCAAGCAGAGAGACATCGTGTCAATCGCAAAAGGGTTAGGTTATAGAAGTATAGGAGAACGGGAGGCAAGTTATTACACAGGTGGAACTCAACTTGCGGTGTCAGGCGCGATTTGTACGCCTTCCAACTTGAAGAGCCAGCTCGGCGTCTATCTTGAGGGATATGTCGAGCGCCTTCACGGAATGCGTCAACGCTCCACTACAACGGATCGGCAAATTGTTCGAAAGGTACATTCAGAAGAGCGAAAATGAGAATTTTAAGGAGCTGTCAGTTAAGGGAATGATAAAGGTGTGTTCATGCCTTGAAATGTATGTAACTCCAGTTTCTCCGATTTTCTTCACCGTGTCGATCGTCACATTTCCAGATGCCTGCAGTTAAAAAAAGGAAGCATAGTAGCAGGCGACAACAAGCGATAGCAAAGATATAGTCACATTGAAAAGATAACCTTTAATAAAAAAGGGAGAGGGAAACATGAACGAAATTTTGCTTTCGAAACCTGAACTTTATACCTCGGTCTCAAATCTTCCATTTATCAACTGAACTGCATCTTTGAGCATTGATACATCTAGATCCCCATTGGGAAGAGGAACAACCATATTATCCAACATTATACGAGTTAATGAAGTTTTGTTCTCATCAGTATACTTCAATAAATCCCTAACTTCCTCGAGTGTCCTTGTCTCGACCTGATTCATAGAATAAAGAAATATGAAGATATGCCTTGATTTCTCTCTATTTTTATTATAAGATATGGCGTTTTTTACAAATTAAATAGGAAGATAGGTATACCAAACAGATCACTCTGAAACAGACAGGTGAACTGCTGGATTGTGAATACATGCACGACAAATCACAGGGAAAACTTATTTTAGATGGTATATGCAACCACAATCATAATACCTCAACAGGAACTGCAAGGTTTTCCTTCACCAAGAACTGATCAACAGATGTCATTGCATTTGTAATACCCCCGGCAACAGAAATATGGTTATCTTTTATGATAACCATATCAAATAATCCAAGCGTGTGATTCTTCCCACCACCAATTAGTACCTGCATGTATATCAAGCATGATCAAAACTGCATCACAATGAAGGGCAAAGAACTAAAAGTGATGAAATGGCCACACAAAAAAGGTATGCTTACTGCCCACTTGTCAACCAGACGTAAACCTGGAGCAGTTTTTCTTGTTTCCAATATGCATGCTGGACGAGCAGCATCAGCCATGGCCTGAATGGAAATAGGAGCAAAGAAATTCTCATATGAGCAACATAGAAGCAAATTATGATAGAGAGGGGTACCATATGCTACAAAACAATAGCACCTATCACCTTTGTCATTGTAGCGATTCCACTCATTCTTTGCATGAAATTTAGCACAACCCTCTCAGCAACAATAATACTCTGGGCACACCCTTAATTAAAGAATGAAAATGGGGGAGAGAATATTAAGACTTGAAAAGGAGTTAACACAACATCACACTGTTAAGTACTGGCGAATATGGTATTTTCAAGGCTTTTTATCATATTTATTATTCAAGTCCAAACACATATAGGTAAAGTTTGATGATGGTCTTCATCTTCCTTTAGGGCTTCTCTGTCTGGTCTTCATATGTGCCGCCGGGTTGCAGTACCTTCTTTCATATGCGTGCACTTCCTCGCTGATTGGTGTATTTCCTCGAGAAGCCCGCACGAGTGCCTCCTCCCTTGTTCTTGGACTCCTTGAACGCGCCAACAGGTTCTCCCCAGGAGAACAAGAGCTCTCACCCACAACCTCCTTGACATTGTTGGAATCACTTGGTCGCCTGTGTCAATGACCTCGGGGCGTAGCTGGTGGGAGGTCAAGGAAAAGTGTGTGATGTTGGTGGAGGCAGATGTAGAGGATAAGAATTCGACATACAATAAAAAATTCAACATACAAACTATCATGCCCTCCATATGTCTAAATTCAGATTAGGCATGTCTTACTACAACTCAGTACTTAACAAATAGTCCTCCTCAGCTTCGTCTACCAATTTATTTGCTTGTGTTCACTGCACTGTCCCTGCTCAAACAAAAATTACAAATCGGTGCAAAGAGGGGTGCCATAGAAAGTTTAGAAAAATATCTAATAGATAACTCAAGCAAAAGCTTCAAGCTCTATATTAAACCTCACGTTACACAAGAGTGGCAAATAGGACTTTGAGTTCATCAGACATGGGGTGAGTTGAATCAACAAGCGAACCATCTACAAGCTCTATCTTCCTCAACTAAAAAAATGTACATAATGACTTACATTTCAAGAACTGAATTTGACCCAAGAACTGAAATCATGTCACATGAACGATCAAAGTGTATGCATGGGGTTTATACCAGAGTACGGTTTAAACTCCCACCGTCGAGCTTGATAGCCCACCAGTCATTGGCTTGAGCTAGTTAAGTGCCCGTGCGTTGCAACGGAAGAAGGAAAATTTTCATGTTCAACATAGTAGGGTGGATTAAACTAATACTAATATTGTACTTCCTTCGATCCATAATAAGTGGCGTAGTTTTAAACTAAGGTAAAACTAACCTTAGTTGTGATACTTATTTTGGATAGAAAGGAGTAATTTTCACATTCATATTCAGTAGGTCCATGTATCAAACCATCATCGGATCTCGGATTTGCACTTGCCTGCGTCCAACGTCCTCAAATGACAGCAGAACCGCCACTCTCCCTCCATTTTTATTTTTATATTTGAACAAGGAGAATTCCCAACTTTTGTTGACTTGTTTCCATGCCTAGTAAATGCCTTTATTTTCCTTTGATTTAAATGTTCTATGCACTCTATTTCATTCCATCTATAACAGAACAACATATATTTGGGATATCACTTTTCAGTTGCAGCAATCCGAGCAAGATATATTGATGGACGGATAGGGTAGTACAATGAATCTACAGTCCCCTCTTCGCAAAACAATATTTGTGACAACAAGAATTGGGTGAGAGAAAAGAATGGCACTACTAATCTCTACTATAGGGACTAAGAGCTAATTCAGGTCTTATGTAACACGATGTTATAGGGGCAGCCGACTTTTCTACCATGGCTATCCATAGGTCATGAGCATAAGTTAGCCCGTATCCACCACATAGAACACATCTAGTGGCTCTCGTGTAAACTACTTTTAGAATTGAAAGGTCTACAGATGTTCAAAAAAAGAGGTTAAAAACGAGTACAATCTTCTCCAAAGCTTCATGATTAGAATATATTTTCACCACATATGATTATAATGGTCTCCAAAACTTCGTTGGACACATGCATGAAACTTGTTGATTGTACAAAGTTGTATGGGCCAGAAATTTGAAACTGTATTTTTGTGAACTTTTTCAGTTCCTAGTTGATTTTGGTTCAACTTTAATAGAGACAAACTTTCTATTTTGTGAACTTCTCTAGGTCTGGAAGATAACAGCTGAATGTGAAACAATCAGACCTGCTATTTTGTGAACGGAGTAAGCTATTTTCTTTCTTCCTTTATGAAAAATATAGAAGTAGTGGAAGTAGTACACTCCTTAGTAGCAACAAGAAGTAGTTATATAGGGTATATATGTCTCCCTTGACCATCACAATTACATATAGGATCACATAAGCTCCAACTAAAGATGTAGCAGCAGTAGTAAATACACAAAGAATGGAAATCCCGATCATAGCCAAAAATAATACTAGAAGTGAAACCAATTTGTCCCATCCTTGTTTGCATGTTGAGTAAGTTCCCTATCTCTCTAGCACATAAAAAAGAATGGAATTTGATCAAGAAATACCAGCAGTCTGCTGCATATTGCGTAAGTACCAAATCTCTCTAGCCGATCTTGAGCATTGTTGTTTAGGACTTCATCGCCGCCGTGTCCATGGAGCGGCGCCCTGTCTCAATGTCATGGTGATCCTTCAACCCGCATGGCCTTCTCCTCGTATCCTCCTATGCTGTCAAATGTGAGCTTCAGGTCATCACGGGTCCAGAACGGGTCTTTCTTCTTCTTCTCCTTCTCATCAGTTTTCAAACTTGATCAGCAACCAATCTAGGGGCATGAGTTCTCGTTGATTAGCAGAATATTTCTATTGCAAAAACAACTCAGTTTTTACCGCACATTGATTCAGATAACACTTTTTGTGAGGGATTTAGAAGATACTTAGTATGAGAAGCCAAACAAAAAAAATCAATTCAGTTGCTTTTACATTAAAATGGACTAATTCATTAAGAATAATCACCAATCAAGTTTATTAGCAGTTTGTTCAGAAAGTTGGAACTATGATTTAGAACCCCAAAAATCCATATATTGCCTAACAGAAACATCATAGAAAATTTGAATCTACGCCAGCAACACGATATGAGACATATCCGTTCCCCACGAGGAAGGGGATTACACGCAAACAAAAGGAAAATCAGGTCTGCATTAAAAAGTTCAAAAGAAAATCCTGTACGAGCAAATGGGTAAAGGGAAATATTGTTGCGTAGTGTGTACCTGAAGTCCTAGTTCTATATGAACTCGTAGTCAATCTCCACGCTCCAAAGCTTCATGACTAGAATATATTTTTAGCACATATGATTATAATGCCTGTTATCATAGTATGCAGTGATATTCTCTTCCTGGTAGTTTGTGGTTAAATGCATTGCTTTTCTGAATTTGCAATGTGCTGCAGGCATGTGCAGAACAACAGGCTAACCAGGACACTCGATGTGCTGCGCGATCTTCCCCTGAAAGACCTGTAATTGCTGTACCAATTTACACAGATACCTCCTTAGCTCATACTGTTGAATAATGATGGTCACACTACTCCTTGACGAGATAACATGCAAAATCCTGCGTGTTATTGAGAGAGAAAAAACATTTCCACGAAACAAAGGCCTGACTGCATTTCTCGCATGCCTATTCCTAAATCTTGATTCTGTGAATGTTTACAGGAATGTGGAGAACAATCAGTTCGCAGGATCAATCCCAGAGAAGATGCTCAACATCCCAAAATTTCTGTAAGAACTCCATCCTCTCTTATGGAGATTCAAGAACCAAAAGAGCTTGGCTAACTACTGGCTGCCTAACAAATCAATATTCTTGCCTGAAGTTTTTGTAGAAGAAACGGCAACCATCTCACCATTCCGATCCCCGGTTCCTCTCTGACTCCAGTGACGTCGTCTCCTTCTCCAGCTGCGCATCCTCACATTACTGTAATTCCCGCAGTTAGTCCACAGGACACTACTCACGGTGGTGGTCTTGGGTGGCATGCCAACAAGGTGTCTCCGACCAAGGCTGCCAGATTCAGTATTCTTGCTGCTAGTTTATTGACCATTTCCGTCATTGTAACTGTGTTCGCAACCTCGAGACGGCGGCAGGAGATGTCCACTCGGGAAGGGCACCTGAGGAGAAGGGCGAAGGTGCGGCGGGCCGCTGCGGCTGGGCGAGGAGGAGACGCCGGTGGAGGCTGTCCGGAGGTGGGGGCGGACGAGCCGCGAGCTGCTGCAGCTCGGGCAGGAGGAGGCGCCCATCGGCCGTGAGAGGTGTAGGGGTGAGCGAGGCGAGCAGACGGCATGGGCGGGGCGCACGGGGTGCAGGGCGAGCGGGTGGCGCGGGCGGGCGGGCCGCGGGCAGGGCGCTGGGGCGAGGCGGCATGGGCGGGGCACATGAGCGGGGTGCAGGGCGAGGGGGCGGCATGGGCGGGGCGCACGGGGTGCAGGGCGAGCGGGCGGTGCGGGCGAGCGGGGCGAGGCGGGCGAGCAGAGCGACCGGGAGGAGGCGCTGAGAACGGGGCGAGGCGGGCGAGCGGGGGGATAACCGCGAGACGACGTGGGGTTGGACGATTAGTGCTAACGAAAATTGTTTAGTTTCCTTATCAGCGTATCTTGATCGTTGATGATGTAATTAGATGGCTGAGATGATGAGTTGGATCTCCCCTCTCGTGCTTTTAATAGTAGAGATAAGGGTGGTTAATAGTACAATACTACTATGTCCCTAATACATATTATCATATATTAATATTATGGAATAGTTTATTTATTATTATGCATGACACATAGGAATATGTATAATTTAATATGATACGATATTATAATATAATATTTAACTATCTTTTTCTTCATTTAACTTTATGTTACTTTAATAAAATTGTATACTTGATATGCATGATACTTTCATTACGATCAGCATCACTCCATTTTTTTTTTCTGTGAACCAAATGAATGCGGTGGCACGAGCCATGGATCGTTTGAGAAAACATTTGTGTTAGTTGGAGAGAAGAGTTTGCATGCATTCATAATTCATTGATACGCATAATGCACATATATAGGCCATCCGGCCTTTACTTATCTCCCAAGACATAAATATTAGTTTTGCTAGAACTCATCTAGCCGAGGTTTGCTAATGTCTTACTCATCTTTTACAGCCATTGTGTGATGCTTTAAGACGCGTGTGTGCTGGTGTGATTGTATATGTTTTTGTTTTTCACGAGAATGAGACCAAACTATATCTCATCTAAATGAGTTCTAGGCACTCCCTATTAATATACGGAGGGGAGAGAGGGGGTACGACGGTATAGTTACAAGACCCTAGTCCTATACATGTACAAAAGACAACATACGTTCAACATCTCTCGCAATCGAAGCATCGTCGAAGACGCAGAGACTGGATCAAAGCTCTTTCAAAGGCAGATGTTAGTAGTCTCTTAGTCATAACATCAGTGAAATGTAAGCAATGGGTACATGAAAAACCCAAACACGTTTAGGGGCCACCTGTTCACAAGTGAAGTGAATGTCGAGCTTAACGTGCTTCGTTTGATGATGATGAACATGATTGATGGATAAGTAGACGGTGGAGACGTTGTTGCAGTAGACGATCGTGGCTTTGTGAATCTCACAAAGCAACTCCTGGAGCAACTGGCGAAGCAAGGAACACTCAACCACGATGTTTTCCACGACGTGATACTCTGCCTCAGCACTCGAGCGAAAGACCACGGGTTGTCGCTTGGACGACCACGAAATCAGCGAGGGTCCAAGGTAGACACAGTAGCCTGCTGTAGAACGACGCGTGTCTCGACAACCAGTCGAGTCAGCATCAGAGTAGGAAATAATGTCGGTGGAGACGGATGTGGTCAGAGTGAGTCCCAAACTCATGGTGTCGCGTATGTATCGGATAATGCGCTTCACCAGAGTCCAGCGAGAATCACGCGATGAGTGCATGTGAGGGCACACATGCTGAATGACATAGTGAATATCTGGGCAGGTGAGCATCAAGTAATATAAGGCGCCGACGATGGAGGGATAAAACGTCGCGTCAGGTGTGGGAGATCCCTCCAGAGCGGACACCTTCGCCAGTCAACAAGCGTGGTGGTGGGCTTGCAGTTAAGCATGTCGGCTCGCTCGAGTAACTCGTGAGTGTACTTCTGGTGATGTAGAAAGAACACATCGGCGCGCCTAACGACCTCAGTGCCGAGGAAGTAGTGCAAAGCCCCCAAGTCCTTGAGAGCAAACTCATCACATAGACGAGTCGTAAGCTGCTAAAGGAGCTTGAGGGAGTATGCCATCAAGATGATGTCGTCGACATAGAGCAACAGGAATGCAGTGTAAGTGCCCTGGCGGCAGACAGACAAAGAGGTGTGAAAGCAAGTGGTACGAAAACCAAGCTGCTGGAGGAACGCCACAATCCGATGGTACCACGCATGTGGCGCATGCTTCAGCCCATAGAGAGATCGGGAGATCAATCACACATGATCTGGATGCTCGACTTCAACAAATCCGGTGGGCTGCTCACAGAATACCTGCTCAGGAAGATGGCCATGCAGAAAGGTGTTGGAGACATCCAACTGATGAACATGCCATGCGCAAGAGACCGCCAACTGAAGGACTGTGTGAATCGTCGCCGGTTTGACAGCCAGAGACAAGGTGTAGGTGAAGTCACTATGGCACGATGTCAAAAATCGCAAGCCACCCAACGGGCCTTGTAGCGCTCGAGTGAACCATTGGGATGTGTCTTGTGGCGGAACACCCATTTGCCACTCATGACGTTGGCCTGGGGAGGTCGTGGAACAAGATGCCACGTGCGGTTGCGCTGCAACTCGTTGAACTCCTCGCGCATTGCAGCGAGCCAGTGAGGATCACAAAGGACTGCACGAGCGAAGGAGGGAATGAGCGATGACATCGATGTCGATGCGACACACACACATTCGTCGGAGGTGTACCACATGATGGTACAATGGATGCCAACACGAGCCTGGTCACCATATAGGGAGGCGGCACGGGCGTAACTGGTGGAGTAAATGCACTTGGCATGAATGGAGTCGAGCCCGATGCCGAGGAGCCTGCAGCCGCGTCATCGACTAAGACGGCTAGACAAGACGCGACAAGCTTGGGTGCGGCCACACTGGAGGAAGCAGTGGGGGTGGCCGGGTCGGAGGCGGCGGCTGAAGAGGCACCCGAGGTGGCCGCACTAGCAGGGGTGCCCGTAACTAGGGGTGTGGAGGCCATGTGACGCCCCTGGCTTAACCATACGATAATCATACACGCAAATGCGTACGGTCAAGATCACAGACTCACGGAAAGATATCACAACACAACTCTAGACACAAATAAAATAATTCAAGCTTTATATTACAAGCCAGAGGCCACGAGGGCTCGGATACATAAGCTCAGGTACATACGAGTCAGTGGAAGCAACATTATCTGAGTACAGACATAACAAACAAGTTTTGCCTTAAGAAGGCTAGCACAAAACATACATAGATTGAAAAGGCAAGGCCTCCTGCCTCAGAGCCTCCTAACTACTTGTGATCGTCAACGTCCTCCACGTAGTAGTGCGCTCCATCGGGGTACTAGTAGTCGTCAGCGGGATCAGCTGACTCCTGGGCTCCTATATCTGTTTGCGGCAATCATATTGAGAAGGAAATGGGGGGCAAAGCAACGGTGAGTACTCATCCAAAGTACTTGCAAGACTTATATCAGAACTATGCTAAATATGCATTGGTTCCAAAGAAATGGGGTTATATCTTTCGATTGAACTTCAAAATGCGAGAAAAGAGAGGAAATACCTAGTCCTATCAAAGAATAGCATCTTCAGTGTCTTGCAGCATTAGGAGAGTTCAGATCAAAGATCTTTCCTCGACTCCCTACGAGAGCAATCCCAGATCCAACATTTCAATTTAATATCACAAGTATCTTGTTATGGTTATAAAAGATCAGGATACTCTTTGAGCGTCTGTTACCGTGGACACAACTATTCGAATAAATATACTTCCCCGCAGGGGTGCACCAACTTAGCCAGCATGCTCGATTAAGTCCGATCGAACACACTTTCCTAGGTCATGCCAGCCTCGACTGATCAATACGTCATAGTCCTACCTAGGCTCAGTAGAGAGGCCAACATGTTGGTCTACTCCTAAGTGCTCAGGAGTCTTGGGCCCATTGCGCTTTCTACTCCTGCGCGTTACGAGGACGACTGGTGTTCGTCCTGGCAACTCTTAATACAAATATGATGCTTACGCGGGTAACTCGGGTGTGTGCCGCTCATTGTGGCATCTAAAGAACTTTTGGGCACACGTGCGATGAAGTGCGCCCATACTTATTCTTGCGTGGTGGTTAGTGCAAAAAAGGCCAGAGGCCTACTCAGATCACATATACAAACTCATTATTGTTTTGTTAACTGCGGTGACGATCAATGATCCTACCTATCCTCTTGCCCCGTCTCGAGGACTTGCGGCAAGGGTCAGGCCCATCCCTCTCCTCGACGGTGTGCGTGCCCATCCGTTCCTTGTAATTATTTCACGGGTACCCCTTGGGACCGAACCGACACAGAAGAGACTGTTGAGAACTCAGGTCCACCTCAATCGGGGTGGTACCGCTTGTCCCTTCAGTCCCATCACAAAAGTAAAGGGGCAATAGTTAAAAGTAAATGTGTGTCATCAAGGGGGGATCCGAGGAATCACCCTCGATGGATTTCACTCGATGTAACCGTCAAGGTAACCTACGAGGATCACCCCCGAGGGTTCACATTGAGGTGTGGCACGATAGAATCGTTATCGAGAGTGGTGAAGGAGGAATCACCCTCCGTAATCCACGACTGCCTAGCTACACTACAAAGTTATTATGAGGAATGCTTGACGAGGTATCACCCTCGGCACTCGATAGTAACTTAGCAGAGTCGTACAATTAAGGTGTCTGATGTGATGTGTCGGGCTCAGTACGTCAATCACGTTGATCGAGTCATCGATGATGAGGCGGGGGAACAGGGACAACTGTGCGGGTCACTCGTGGTTCACTAACCAACCTATACTAAGCATATAGGATAAGCAAGCACGTATCAAATAGCAGGATACAAAATGAGGCTATGCATCACAATAGGATCAAACAAATATAGTTGTAAAATTAAAATGCAAGCATGAGGTTGAAAGAATTGGGCAATATCGGAATGATCAAGGGGGTTGCTTGTGTGGAAGATGTGCTACGAGTGGCTAAACATAAGAAGCATAGTCGTACACGGCACCAACATCAATCTCGGTGTCAACCAGAGAGAAGAGGGGGTGGGAGAAACAATAAATATAAAGCAAACATATGCATCACATGTGTTGACACCTGATTTTGGCACGGTGTGAAATACAATCAAAGGTAGCCTCGAATGAAAAGGTATTAAAAATGAAAAGGTTTTACAACGCCGAATGGAACAATTTTGATGTCTAGGCCATCATTGTCCAATCTCATCTTAAGGGCCGAAAGGGTGTTCGAAATGCCAGAATTTTACTTCTCGAGTGATGTTCGGCTAATTACACCTCCAAGATGACCTTGGATGAGTAATGTTTCTACATGGATTGTCTTCGTCTCATCGAGCCGTGATTTTGATATATATTTTGTCTCAATTTGAGTTCGTGTGCGACGTGGAGGGACAAAACAAGATTAGGCTGAAGTTTTAGTCGAGAATCCGAGTTAAAAGTTTGAATCTGAGTGAAGATTGTCGGCCGAGTGAAAAGACGTCGAGTGAAGATTGCCGATCGAGTGAAAAGACGCCGCGCAAATATAATGCTTGTTGTCCAGGTGAAATGCTATTATTAAGATGAAGAGATATGATCATGCGATCTGAGTGAAGAATTCTAATATCCGATTGAAAGGTTTGAATCTGAGTGACGTTAGCCAATATCTAACCAGAAACTAAAACATAGGTGCAAAAGGTTGTCTATATGACCTTATTTAGAAAAGTGATCAACAGAAGAATTGTTCGTATCGTCGAGCCTATTGATTTTGGTATATAAATCGTCTTAAACCGAAGTCGTATGCAGGTTCTATGGCCCGCCCAAGGAGCGAGATAGGAGTTTGAGCCAGATTCGGGTTGAATCCGAGTTAGACTAGAATTGGGACTCTAAGACGTGATTTGGTGTAATTTTCTTGTAAGGAAAGCCTAGATGAATCCTTTGCTTGTACGGGAAGTCTAGCCGCCTCTTATATATATTGGAGGTGATGCCCGATTGAAACAACACACAATCGAAACATCAATATACTACTTTTTATCTATGTTTTATCTCTCCATCATTTTTATCTCTCGTTCTTCGGTGTTCCTCGAGTTTGAGAGCTGCGAATCCCGAGGCTCTAGGGGAGAGCGAATCGACCTAGGGTAGCCCATAGCCGCCGCACTCCCAGACGGGGTCTCTCCTGCGCGTGTGGGGCTTCGGATTTTCAAAAGCATCCGCCGACTGTCTTGCATATCGCGCTATCGGTCGGATCTCCTTCGATGTGAGCTGCGGTGCATCACCTCCGGTGTCGAGGGTACACGTGATATGTTCGTGTGTCAACACACTTTTTGGCGACTCCGCTGGGGACAAAGATCAACCATCATGTCTGATCTTCCCAACCCATCTGAGGTAAACACCGATAACATCATTAAGCCCAAGCTTGATGAGCTATCGGCCGATCATCGTTAAGCTTATGAGGAGTACAAGAAGGCGCGCAAAGAGAAGGAGCTGCATGAGTTCCTTGCAAACTTCAAGAAGGATCACCAAGAAGGAGCTGCATGAATATCACTCCGATTGGAGAAATCAAGTTCCCTCCTCTTCAAGCCGAGCAGGTTAAACCCTGTGTGAGTACTACCTTTTCTTCTAGGCAATGGGCTGAGATTGAGAGTCGTATCACCGATGGTAACAATCCGGTCTATCAATCTTTCTTGGAAAATACTAATGATCAGGAAAACATGCCTAAATCATCTATTCATAATGTTGGTATACCGAGTGGTTCAGAAAACCATAATATGTCTTTACCTATTGCATCGACACCTACCATGCCGATGAATTATTAGTCCTATCACGAGCATACCAAGTTCGGTGGCAACACCGAACCAAGCATTACCTGTAAGTGCAAACGTTGCTAGATCATTGCCGAATTATGGTTCGACATAGATGCCACAGTTCATACCCGCCGCTAGTAATCCTATTCCTCCTATGCCACTACAACAAACTTCATCATCCACTACGGACGATGCTCTAGATAATTTCAGAGAGGAGATGGCTCAGATGCTTCGAGAAAAATTTGGTGTTGAATTAACTAGGAATCAGATTTATCAAAAAACGTATCCCGAGTACTTCGATGCAATACAATGCCCTCCAAGATATAAAATTCCAGATTTTGTTAAGTTTAATGGAGAGGGCACAAAAACCACATGGGAGCATGTTAGTCAATACTTAGCGTAGTTAGGTGAAGCAGGTACACTAAATGAATTGAAAGTGCGTTTGTTTCCTTTGTCCTTAACCTGTAGTGCATTTTCATGGTTTTCTTCTTTACCACATGGTTCTATCCGTGTGTGGTCGCAGCTAGAACAAAAATTTCATGATCATTTTTATAGCGGCGACAATGAACTTAAGTTATCACATCTTACGTCGGTTAAGCAGAAGCATGATGAATCGGTCTCCGATTACGTCAAGAGATTTAGAGATACAAAAAATTGGTGTTATAGTTTGGTGATAACCGAGAGAGACTTAGCAGATCTTGTGATTAATAGTTTGAAAACTCACATAAGAGAAAAGCTAGAAGGCTATGAATTTTTAAGTATCAACCAAGTCTTGCAAAGAGCTTTGGATCAGGAAAGCCGAAGTAAAGATTTTAAAGAAGTGGGGTATTCTATTGATTGACTTGATATATGTTATGGCATCAACTTGTGGATTCCACTCACCTTGTGGATCTATGCATATGGGTTGATTGCATGTTTTCATACTACGTTCTCCAACAGAAATCTTGGGGTACTCTTTGAAGTTCTTTGTGTTGGACTGAATATGATGAATCTGAAATTGTTTGATGCATGTCGTATAATTAACCCACGGATACTGGAAGTGACATTGGAGTATCTAGGTTACATTAGGGTTGACTGATATGTACCATAGATGTTATTCTAGTACGAGCTCTACGGATGTTTGTGACACTTGTAGGATAGCTCAGAAGATTGATCGAAAAGAATAACTTTGAGGTGATTCTACTACCTACACCATTTTCATCTTATGTTCTCTGCTACTTATGAACTTTGGAGTGATTCTTTGTTCCACATTGAGGGATGATCATATGATTATATCGTGTTAGCATTGAAAGAGATTGCACTAGTGAAAGTATGAACCCTATGCCTTATTACCAAGCATTTATACAACGTTTTTCTCGCTGTTTTATATTTGCTACCTTGCTATTTTTATATTTTCAGATTACACTTGCAATGATTAGGCACTGCCCAGTTAGCCAATTGACCATGGTTAATGATTCAACCGGGGCCCCTGGGTCCACTGTTGTGACTCCCCAGTAGTTAAGCTATAGTATCCTCACCCTAATGTGCCATGTCATCAAGTGAACTAAGCCAAATTTCCACGTGATAAAATTAAAGTCAATTTCAAATTTAAAATAAAGTCAAATAAATTAATTCTTCAAACATAAAAACAAAAAATATTCCTCGCGTTGCAAATAATCCACTGTTAATTATGGTGGGGAAACTAACATTTTTATAAAGTGTTTTAATGCCTAAATCAATTAAAGTAGAGGCCAAATTAGAAATTTAAATGACTTTTAAATTATTAAAAGTTTCAAAGCACTTTATTTAAATCCCAAACTTTTTGTGGCTGTGTCTAAATATTACAATAATAGTATTGGGCAAGTTTCCATATTTTTGTAAATCTAATTGCTCTTCCCAATAATTACAAACAGAGTTTTTGTTTAGAAAAAGAAAGTAGTGTAAATAAAATGAAAGAAAAACAAAAAGAACTCCCCTCGGCCCAGCCGGTCGGCTCACTTCCTTCTCCGAGCCAGCCAGGCCGGCCTAGCCAACGTGGCCTAGAGGCCCACCTCCACGTAGGGGTATAAACCCCCTTTACCCTAATCGACCACCACCCCACCCCTCACCCCCTCGTCGAACCCCCCTCCCCGGCGGCTCCTCATGCCTGGCTAGATCCAGCGGCCTCCGACGCGCCGCCGACCTTCCCCGCCGTCGCCTCACCCCGGCAACTGCTCCCTTCTTGGCTCCACTCCCGACAAGGCTCGACCCCGTGCGGCCCCGGCGCGCCACCGGCCACCACCGCCCCGTCGCCGATTGCCATTGCCACCGCAGGCCACCTCGCCCCTCCCCGTGCCTCTGCTACCCCTGCAACGCTGTGAGCGGCCACTCCCTCCTCTCCTCTTCCGCCACGGTCAGCCACTGCGCACTCTTACTTCGACAAACCCAAACGTCGCATGCCCCTCCCCCGGCCGCCCACGCCCTCCCTCCTCGTGGCCTCGCTCCGGCGAGCCCCCTCCGGCCACCGCCGCGCGTCGCCAGCCGCTTCGTGCCGCCCCGCACGCCTACATGCTCCCTTGTTCGCTTGTCGTAGCCGTCGTTGCCACTCCCGGTACCCCCGACCCCGCTCACCGCTGCTCCCATCAGCAGCCGCGCCGCTGGCCATGGTTGGCCCCGGTGGTTGCTCCTCGTCCTGGCCCCGGCCACCTCCGACCAGTTAGCCACTCGGTTTAGTTTAGTTAAAATAATTAGATTAGTTAAAATAATCTAAATAAAACAGTTAGTTTAGTTAAAATAATTAATTTCAACTAAATATACGATGACGCGTGGGGACCTCTTATTTTAATTAGACAAATTAGATTAAATTAAATAGTGTTAACCCCACTGTCTATGACATGTGGCGTCGAGGAGTCAGTTGACTAGTCAACTAAGACCGTTGACTGCTGATGTCTGCATGACATCATGCTGAGTTCATATATATTTGCTGAATTAAAATAAATCTATTTAATTTCTAATTATGAATAAAACTTCAAAAAATAATGTAAAATAATTCGTAATCCGGATGAAAATATTTTGTACATGAAAGTTGATCAGAAAAACGAGACGAACCAGGATACGCTGTCGGTTCGTGTGTCACGCATCCCTAGCATAGCGAACATGGAACTTTTCCATCGTTTTCAAATGTTCGGTAGTAGCCACAGACCCGGGAAATATCATCAGATATTTTCCCGATCCGTCCACGATGCGTAGTACTGCGTTAGCTCACGCCTAGTACTGCATATTCCCATGTTATGCATTGACATGCATTTGTCTGCTTTATATTTATTGTTTCTTCCCCCTCTTCTTTCCAGTAGACCCCTAGACGGACGATGCTGCCGGGTACGACTACCCTCCTGACGACCAACCCTTTCCCACAGAGAAACAAGGCAAGCAACCCCCCTTGATCATTCATATATTGCCTATTCTTTCTCCCTCATGATTGCATTAGATTTTGCTAATGTTGTAGATAGCTCCTATTCTGATGCATAGCTTGTTTTTGATGAACTGCTACTTTACTCTACCGCACATTAAACTGTTTAGTATATGTAGAGCAGTGATTCCCATTTACCCCTTAGTTCAGTTGCCTCGCTTTATCACCAAGTCTCGATCTACTGATTGACGAGCTAAGATCCGTCACATCACTCACACCCCCTTAGTTGTACGACGCTGCAGAGCTACTATCGAGTACCGAGGTTATACCTCGTTACATACTCTGATGTTAGCGATGTAGTGTAGTTGACCGACGGTGGCTCTCAGATGGTGATTCCTCCTTCACCACCTCCGATAGCGACTCTATCGTACAAACCATCAAGTGTGGTCCATCAAGGGAGATTCCTCCTTGGCCACCATGATGGTTATATCATTCAGAATCCATCGAGGGTGATACCTCGGATCCCTCTGATGTTATAGCCATAGGGTTACTTGACCTTGCCACTGGGTTCATAAGGTGTCTTGCGGATGGATTCTCACGTGAATGTGACGAGGCGTGGCCTGGCATTCTGGGCTCTTGCCACACATCCTCGAGATGGGGCGATGGGCCCATTTATCGTGGTTCTGCTCATCACCGCAATTAATAAAATGCTAATGGTTTTGGTATTTGATCTGAGTTGGTCGGGAGACCTTTTCGCACTAACCTTCACGTGGGAGAAGTTATGGCTACTCGATGTCATGGTATCACTCGAAGCTCTTCACACGTCAGCAATGGAGCGGCGCGCACCCGAGTGGTTCGGATAAGCATCGTTCTTGTATAAGAGGTGCCAAGACTGACATCAGCCGCAAACGCATCATGCAGGAGCGCAAAGGGTGATGGGCCCATGACCCCTGCGCGCTTAGGATTTAGATCGACAGCTGGCCTCTGTGTTGAGATTAGGTGGGGTTGCGACGAGTTGATGTTCCGAGGCCAGGCATGACCCAGAAAAGTTTGTCCGGCTAGAGTTTATCAAGCGTGTTGGGTACTGTGGTGCACCCCTGCAGGGATGAAAATTAACTATCCGAATAGCCTTGTCCATGGTTGCAGGACGACTTGGAGTTGTGCCCCGATCTTATAAAACTTCAACTGTTACTTAACTAGAATGTTTGCTCCGGGATTGCTTTCTCGTAGGGAGTCGAGGAAGAATCTCTGGGCGTGACCTTAATTAATATTGCTGCAACAATATGAATATTTAACTGTGTTAGTTGCTCTACTCTCGTCTATTGCTGCAAGACACTGAAGATGCTAGTCTTCGATAGGACTAGACCTTCTCTCTATTTCTCGCATTGCCGTAGTCAGTCCAGATATAACCCCATTCTTTGACACTGGTGCATAACTTACCATAGTTCTGATGCCAGTCTTGCGAGTACTTTGGATAAGTACTTACCATTGCTTTGCTCCTCCTTTTCCCCTTGATACGATTACTACAACCAGATGATGGAGCCCAGGAGATGGTGTATCCCGTCGACAACGTCTACCACCCCAATGGTGCCTACTACTACGTGGGGGCCGCTGACGACCAGGAGTAGTTTAGGAGGTTCCCGGGCAGGAGGCCTCGCCTCACTCGATTGATTTATCTTTTGTTCTAGCCTTCTCTAAGGCCTCTCCTTGTTTTATGTGTGTACTCAGATATTTGTTGCTTCCGCTGACTCGTGTGTTTCTTGAGCTTCTGTACTCGCGACCTTGAGGACCCTAGCTTGTAATATGAAGCTTGTATATTTTTAATTTTGTCTAGAGTTTTGTTGTAATATCTTCCATGAGTCCTTGAGGTTGCTCATACGCATTTGCGTCTATGATTAGCGTACGATTAAATCGAGTGCGTCACAAGTTGGTATGAGAGCCGACTGCTTGTAGGTAGCCCCCTTTCCAACTCCTTGGCCGAGGTTGAGTCTAGTACTTGAAAAACTTTACTAACATTGTTGTGTGGCTTATGGGCCCACATCTCAATCGGGTGGTATTACTATATTTTACTCCACTTCTATACTCTCGGTTCTGATCTCTCTTCTCTTTCGGTTTAAATATTTTAGTAACTCTAACTCTAGGTTCTTATAAATACTTCCTCCTGGAGAGCCCCTCATTTGAGACGATGGCTTGATTCATCGGTAGACACCGAAGATACTCTCCAGCGTTCTTTCTAGAAGTTGTGCTCATCGCTTTTGTGATTTACCTTCCTGTGTCAACCCCTATGGATGACTACATACAAATTTCTTTCACATTTTCTTTCCAGTTGCTCTTGTTATACAAGGTATGTGTTACCTCTTGAACTTGCATTGGTTTTCCCTTGAAGAGGAAAGGGTGATGCAGCGAAGTAGATAAGTATTTCCCTCAGTTTGTTGAGAACCAAGGTATCAATCCCATAGGAGGAACAAGCAAGGCCCCAATCGTAGTACATACACAAACAATCAAACACTTGCACCCAACGCTAAAAAGGGATTGTCAATCCCTTCAGAGTTACTTGCAAGGATGATATATGATAGAGATAGATAAAATATTGCTAGGACTAAAAAGAAAAAAAAGTAAATAAATAGAAGCAATATATTTTTGGTATTTTTGGTTTATAGATCTGAAAGTATAATAAGTATTTCCCAATAACTCGTAGAGACTTGCTAAGATATGAAATCATGCATATAAGAATTCAGAGAAGATTCAAATAATATTCATAGATAATCAGAACATAAATCCACAATTCATTGGATCTCGACAAACACACCGCAAAAGAGTATTACATTGGATAGATCTCCATCAAGATCATGGAGAACATGGTACTGAAAAACAAAGAGAGAGAAGAAGCCATCTAGCTACTAACTATGGACCCGTAGGTCTGTGGTGAGCTACTCACGCATCATCGGAGGGGCAATGGAGTTGATGTAGATGCCCTCCGTGATCAATTCCCTCTCTGGCATATTACCGGAAAAGGCTCCTAGATTGGATCTCACGGGAACAGAGGCTCCTGGTGGCGGAAAAGTATTTTTGTGGCTCCCTTAGGTAATGGGGGAATTTTTGGGAATTTATAGGCCAAGGATTAGGGTTAGGAGAGTAGGGGCCCCACAAGCCAGGGGGCGCGCCCTGCAGGCTTGTCGCCTCTCGGCAGGTCTCTAGCCCCTTCTCCAAGTCTCGCAGGTGTCTTCTGGTCCAAGAAAAATCTTTCCAGAGATTTTATTCCGTTTGGACTCCGTTTAATATTCCTTATCTGCAATACTCAAAAACATGGAAAAACAGAAACTAGCACTAGGATCTAGGTTAATAGGTTAGTCCCAAAAATAATATGAAATAGCATATTAACGCATATAAAACATCCAAAACAGATAATATAATAGCATGAAACGATCAAAAATTATAGATACTTTGGAGACGTATCAAGCATCCCCAAGCTTAATCCCGCTCATCCACGAGTAGGTAAATGATAAAAACAGAATTTTTGATGTGAAATGCTACCTAACATATTTATCCATGTAATATTCTTTATTGTGGCATGAATTTTCAGATCCATAAGATTGAATAAAAAGTATAATATTGACATAAAAACAATAACACTTCAAGCATACTAACAAGCCAATTGCTTCCTTTCGAAATAACGTCGTCTTAGAAAGTTATCCCTAAAAAATCATATGGTGTGGCCATGCTCCATCTTCACCACACAAAGTATCTAAATCATGCACAACCCCGAGGAAAGTCAAGCAATTATTTCACACTTTTTATGTTCTGAAACCTTTTCAACTCTCACGCAATACATGAGTGTGAGCCATGGATATAGTACTATAGGTGGAATAGAATATGGTGGAGGTTGCAAAATGAAAGAGGAGAAGATAGTCTCACATCAACTAGGCGTATCAATAGGCTATGGATATGTACATCAATAAATATTAATGCGAGTGAGTAGGGATTGCCATGCAACAAATGCACTAGAGTTATAAGTGTATGAAGGCTCAAAAGGAAAACTAAGTGGTTGTGCAAAAGGTGAAATTCCACTAGTTATATGAAAGTGACAAAATAGGAGACTCTCTATGAAGAACATGGTGCTACTTTGAAGCACAAGTGTGGGAAAAGGTAGTAGCATTGTCCCTTCTCTCTTTCTCTCATTTGTTTGGTTGGCATCTTTGGCCTCTTTTTTTTGTGGGCTTCACTGGCCTCTTTTATTTTTTGTGAAGTCCGGAGACTCATCCCAACTTGTGAGGGAATCATAGCTTCCACCATCCTTTTCTCACATGGGACAATGCTCTAATAATGCAAATCATCACACTTTTACTTACTTACAACTCAAAGATTACAACTCGATACCTAGAACAAAGTATGACTATATGAATGCCCCTGGTGGTCGGGATGTGCAATGATCTAGCATAGCAATGACATAAAAAACGGGCAAGCCATGAAAACATCATGCTAGCTATCTTACGATCATGCAAAGCAATATGACAATGATGGTGCGTGTCATAAAAAAAGGGACGCTGGTGTTGCATGGTAATATATCTCGGAATGGCTATGAAAATGCCATAATAGGTAGGTATGGTGGCTGTTTTGAGGAAGGTGGGTTTAATGTACCGGTGAAAGTTGCGCGGTACTAGAGAGGCTAGCAAAGGTGGAAGGGTGAGAGTGCGTGTAATCCATGAACTCAACATTAGAAATAAAGAACTCACATACTTATTGCAAAAGACTATTAGTTATCGAAGCAAAGTATTAGACGCATGCTCCCAGGAGAAGGGTTGGTAGGATTTAACCATCGCGCGATCCCGACCTCCACACAAAGGTTGACAATCATTAAACAAATCATGCTCCGACTTCATCACACAATGTTTCACCATACGTGCATGCTACGCAAATCACAAGCTTTAACACAAGTATTTATTCCAATTCACAATTACTTACTAGCATGACTCTCATATTGCCATCTTCATATCTCAAAACTATATGCAAGGAATCAAACTTCCCATCATATTCAATGCACTAATATGAAAGTTTTTATTATATCCCTCTTGGATGCCCATTATACTAGGACTAAATTCATAACCTAAACCAATTACCATGTTGTTTAAAGAACTCTCAAAATAATATAATGAGGTACGAGAGTTTATTAATTTCTATAAAATAAAACACCGTCGTGCTCTAAAAGATATAAGCGAGGCACTAGAGCAACATTGCCTAGCTCAAAAGATATAAGTGAAGCACATAGAGTATTCTAATAAATTAACGATTCAACGTGTCTCTCTCAAAAGATGTGTTCAGCAAGGATGATTTTGGCAAACTAAAAAGTAAAGACTCATGTCATACAAGACGCTCCAAGCAAAACACATATCATGCGGTGAATAAAAATATAGCCTCAAGTAAATTACCGATGGGTTGAAGACGAAAGAGGGGATGCCTTCCGGGGCATCCCCAAGCTTAGGCTTTTTGGTATCCTTGAATATGGCTTGGGGTGCCTTGGGCATCCCCAAGCTTAGGCTCCTGGCACTCCTTATTCCATAGTCAATCAAATATTTACCCAAAATTTCGAGATAAGTATCGCCCTATGTGTACACCGTTGCGAAGGATCGTTGTCTCGAAGCACGACGTGATGATCGGGTGTGATAGATTCTAACATTCGCATACAAGGGGTGTAAGACAGATTTACACACGCAAAACAGTTAGGTTGACTCGATGAGCCTAGCATGTACAGACATGACCTCGAAATACGAGAGACCGAAAGTGTCGGATTTCGGGCTCCGCAAAACTCTAAAGATTCAAACTCAGGGGCGTGTACGTAGATCTCTCTCGGGCTTGCCTCACCTAGCTCTCTACTCGCTGGGGATGGCATAGAACTCACTCGATGGTGAGGAAGACACAGAACACGACAGTTTACCCGGGTTTGGGCCGCTGAGAAGCGTAATACGCTACTCCTGCTTTGGTGGATTGCCTCCCGTGGAGGTTGGTGGATGAACTAGTACAATGTTCGAGGGCCTTCGGAGGATGGGTGGCCTTTGTGTGGTGTGGGTGTGCGAATGAATGGATTCGCCTCTCTATGAAGTAACCGATCCTCTATATATAGCGGCGGCCCGGGTCCTCTTCCCTTATCGCAAGGGCGGGAAGGGATCCCACAATGGCCAATTTTGAAGGGAACAGGGGAACATGCCCCCCCTGCCCAAAGGTGGTCTTCGCTTGCAAAGTGGCTTTCAACATAGCAGGGACGGGTCCAGGGATGACGTCCGTCCTGCTGGCGGGTGGTGGTGGCCTTGTTGCACCAGAATGGAAACCTTTGCAAGATGCCTTGGGAACCCGCGTACGTCCTTCCCTCCTTTGCACTAAAGGGGAAACTGCACCGTCCTGCAATCTGTTGCTCGCCTGTCTTTTTCCCCATGTCATCCTTGACTCCTGAGGCCGGGTCTTGCCTCGGAATCCCCACCGCTCCGGAGGGGTCCTGAGGAGCCCCCCCGTGGGTCTTGGTGCTGCTCCTCCTTGCGAGGCTCGGGCCCTCACAAGGGCCTTGCCCTGAGTGGTGCCGTGCCTGGTTGTGTTTGCTTGATGAAGTGGGCCAGCCGTGGCCCACACGCAGGTAGGTCTGGATACCCCATTCCCAGAACGCCGATAGTAGCCTCCGGGCCCACGACGCGCTCGGGTTGGCTTCTAGGCGAAGCCTCGGGGACGTCCTGAGGCACCGCGGGCCTTAAATGCCTGTGGGCCAGGATGGTGCGCGTCATGCAGCTGATGTCGGGTCTCCCTTGCCTTCTGTCTCCACCCGAACTATTAGGAGACTGACTCGTTGCGTTGGTCCATTATTGCTTTCCCTCCTCCCACACTCGCTCTTCCTCCTCGGTCTCCAACTCCAACCGGCGTCTCCCAGATCCAGCACCTCACCGCTCCCTTGTCGGATCAGCGATGGCGCCCGCCGGCAAGCAGAGGTCAGACACGCAAGGTCCTGCCCCGGCTCCTCTGCTCCTGGAGTGCGCCCTCTCCAAGGATTTGGATCTCACCCCCGTGCTCCCATGGACTACGGCGGAGTCCAACGAGCTTGGGCGGACCCTGATTGGGCCGGGCGCTGCAGCGAAGTGGCTTGCGTCGAAGGCGGTATACCCCTTCTTCCTCCATAGCATCTTCGCCAGGCTGGTGCCGCCTTTCTCCTAGTTCTTGACCGCCATCTTGAACCACTATGTGATCCAAACCCTTCACCTCCAGCCCAACTGCATCTTGCTCATGTCCGTCTTTGCTTTCTACTGCGAGACCTTCGTGGGCATGCGACCTTCAATATCCCTCTCCCACATTTCTTTAGTTTGCGCCTGCACGACGACACCCATTTGTTAGCGTGTGTCTCCTTCGTAGCGGCCCAGAGCGACAATTTGCTCTTGAATGCTGGGAAGAAGGTGGAAAACTTCATGCATTGTTTGGTTCTCATGAGCTTCAAGGGTACCAACCCTCGGCTTGAGGAGCCGAAGGGCCTGCCAGAGAAGACTACTACATGGAGCTCAGCGAAGCTCTCTAACCCTCGGGCCGCGCCCATCTTGGAGCGCTTCTCCCGCGGCGTTAGCGCCAAGAGGATGACCGGTGGGATGATAGTGAAGGAATTATTGGCGCATCGCCTGGCGCCCCTTCAGGCCCATTCCAGCCCCCTGTGGGACTACCAGATCTATGACGACAAGCTCACACTCCGGTCCCAGGACCTTCCTGCTGAGGAGCTGAACAGGGTCGTGGCGACCCTGCTGGGCGGTGACCCTGGTGACCTGTATGACCGGGTCGACCTCATCGCCGCGTTGCCTGTCTTCGATGAGCGGGAGCTCCTCCCGGCTGCGGGCTCTGCCCCGGTAGAGGTGTCATCGGAGGACACCTCCGGTAGGGAGGACTCGGAGAAGACCGTCGACGACTACCCGGCGGGCGCACCTCTCCCATCGCAGGCCTTCTTCCTGCGCGAGCTTGAAGATGACGATGTCACCGGCGAAGTCTCCGCGGTGATCTCCCCGCTCCTGACCAGGATCTCCACGGGATCCGCGTCGGCCCCGTGTGCCACGCGGTCCGCGTTCATGCTCGCCTCCTGGAAGCACGAGGCTGAGTTGCCCTTTGCACATCCTGCCTCCGCCGGCAGGAAGTACGAGGCGTCGGGCTCGCACCCTTTCGAGGGGGGGGGGGGCTACTGCCCCTGCCGCCGCCGGGGCGGAGAGGAAGAGGAGATGGGTCGACATCGACGAGTAAGTGAATCGTCTTGGTACGCCCGCACGTCCATTGTCCGCACATGACTAATTCCCTTTTGCCTGATGTCCAGGGGCGTTGCCTTGCTGGGGGCGAAGAAGAAGAAGGCGGACGTTAAGTCGAAGGCGGGTCCTAACACACCGCCGGCCCTCCCCCAACGCGTCGCCGCCTTTCGATGAAGAAGGGGAGGCTCGCGAGGTGACCTCTCAGGCCTTGGTCGCCGAGCCCCCGAGCCCCCGAAGCGTCCTGAGGCGGCCGTGGCCGCGCCATTGCCCGAGGGGCAGGCACTTGAGGCCCCTCGGTCCACTGATGCGCTAATGCTCGCAATCTCCGAGAAGCCTTCAGAGCCCCCTATCCCTCATGACGATGCCTCCCTGACGACACCGCCCGCGACAGCACTAGAGGCTGCTCAGGAGGAGATCCAGAGGACTTCGGTATACGCCCAGGGCGTCTTGAACAAGGCCTTCGCCGCCCTGGGCAAGGTCACGGTCATGATGGCGGAGGGTGAGAAGGAGGCCAAGGCCGCTCGCGCTGCGCGCGGGGAGAAACTGGGGGAAGCCAAATCCGCTCGAGTCGTGCATGAGGAGGCGATGAAGGAAACCGCAACGGCTGCCAAGAAGAACGAGCCAAGCTAGTCGAGCAGCTTCACCTGCGGGAGGAAGAACTAGAGGCCCGCAAGACCAAGGTCGCCGCTCAGGAAGAAAAGCTGTCCCAGGAGGAAACTCGCATGGGCGTGAAGCAGACGCGCTTGGACGAGCAGGAGAAGGAGATCGCCTCGAAGAAGACCATTCTCGATGCCAAGGGGGAAGCCCTTGCCGTGGTCGAGAAGAAGAAGGTCGCGGAGCTAGTCGGCTTCCGTGACGTTGAGATCAGGCTTCGCACGACGCTCTATCGGCGTTCTGGGAATGGGGGTACCCAGACTTGCCTGCATGGGGCCCAGGGCCGACCCACTTCATCCAGCAAACCAACAGGCTCGACAGCACTCAAGGCCAGGCCCTCGTGAGGGACCAAGCCCCACGAGGAGGAACAACATCCAGACCCCCATGGGGCCTCCTCAGGACCCCTCCGGGGCGACGGATAATCCGAGGCAAGGCCCGACCTCAGGAGTCAAGGGCGACACAAGGGATGGACAGATGAGAAGCAGGAAGCAGGGCCGTGCAGTTTCCCCTTTAGTGCAAAAGGGGCAAGGACATACTGGGGTTCCCAAGGCATCTTCCAAAGGTTTCCCTTCTCGTGCAACAAGACCGACGCCGCCCGCCAACAGGACAGACGCCATTCCCGGACCCGGCCTTGCAGCGCGGGCAACCACTTTGTAGGGGAAGACCACCTTTGGGCAGGGGGGTATGTTCCCGTGTCCCCCTTCAAAATTGGCCGCTGTGGGATCCCTTCCCGCCGAAACAATAAGGGAAGAGGACCCGGGCCACCACTATACATAGAGGATAGGATATTTTGCAGCGGGGGATCATTCACCCACTAGCACCACGCAAGGTCACCCAACCTCCGGAGGCGCCTAAGCACTGTACTAGTTCATCCACCAACCTCACGAGAGGCAATCCACAAAGGCAGGAGTAGGGTTTTACGCTTCAAAGCAGCCTGAACATGGGTAAACCGCTGTGTTCTGTGTCTCCCTCACCATCGAATGAGTTTCCTGTGCCATCCAACAGGTAGCGAGCTAAGTGAGGTAGTGCCGAGAGGGATATTCCGGCACGCCCCTCTGTTCGAACCTTTAGGGTTTTGCGGAGCCTGAAATCTGACATTTTGTGCACCACGTAGGGGGCGTGTCAAGGTTTCCTCCAAGCTCCGCCTTCACCAAGATTCGCCGCTCCGATGGCTGACGCTCGTCGGGCTCGCGTTGAACACCGTGTCGCCCCGTGTCGCTCAGACGGCGCCTGCAGGCCCCGCCGGCGCGCGCCGGTCACCATCACCCGTGGTGAACGCCTCCACGGGCCACGAAGCTCAAGAACAACAGGGCTCCTCCCAACCGGCTACTGAGCACCGCGACAGCCGCACCGTCACTCCGTCGCTCGTCCGGGCCTCCAGGGCGACCTCGCACACCCGGCCGAAGATGCCACATGGTCGACGCGCGCTTGCCATGGCCACCGAGCTGCTCCGCTACCGGCCAGCCCCTGACCGCCACCACGTTTGGCTCTAGCGCATCGAGGAGCTCCTTGCCGCCGCCGGCGACTCCAAAGCGCTCCCCTGATCGTTCCGGCCCCAACCATCCCAAGCAAACGACGAGGAACAGGATGCGCCGCCCCCAGCACCGTGGCGAGACGCGCGTCCCGAGCCTAGACAGGAGGCGCGTCCGCGCGACCAACGTCGTGAGCCTAGGGCGAGGCCAGGCGACGAAGCAAGCTGTCAGGTTGTTCCTCGATCACGCGTCGGCGCGCGCGCTACCTGTGCTGCTAGTCCCGGACCGCGAGCGCGCCACGCCCAAAGCAGACCTGTTGGAGCAATAGGACCAGGTCGCCCCCGTACGGGCCACGCCCATCGGACCGGTGGGACGCCTCGCCATCACCCTCGAATTCTACCCAACTACGTGGCCCTACAAGTTCAAGCCCGACCTACCCCCGCGCTACAACGGCACCTTGGACCCGGCAGAGTTCCTCCAACTTTACACACTGAGCATCAGGGCGACAGGATGGGGAGACAAGGTCATCGCATGCTGGTTCCCTATGGTGCTCAAGGGTGGCGCGCTCTCTTGGCTCCTCAACGTCCTGAAGGCGTCCATCACCTCGTGGGATAGCCTGCGCGAGTGCTTCGTCTCCAACTTCCAGGGCACTCGCGACCGTGCCCCCACCGTGAACGACCTGCGGCGCATCAAGCAGCAAGAGGGGGAGACCCTACACAAGTTCAAACAACGCTTCATGGTCATGCGCCTCAAGATCCCCAAGGCATCGGACGAGGCCATCATCTCGTCCTTTTCTGACGGGGTCACCGACCTCAGGATGAAGGAAGAGCTCGCCATGAGTGACGAGATGACCACCGCACTAGAGATGTTCAACCTGGCAAACAAGTGCGCCAAGGCTGAGGAAGGTCGCCTGTCTCTCCTCCGGCCTCAGGTGGCGGAACCAGAAGAGAAGAAGGCCAAGGCCAAGGAGGTGAAGCACAAGGCTCCTGCGGTGCTTGCAGCCGAGCCAGAGGCGCCCGTCAATAGGGGGGGGGGGGCAATGTGCATTTTCCATGGCACCGACGGCCATGATACCTTCGAGTGCCAAGAGTTCCGACTAGCCTGTGCCAAACATTTCAGCAGGTGCCCTGGACGGGAAGACAGAAGCCCCGCCCGCGCCGGAGGCCGCGGTGGAGGCCGCTGGGATGACCGAGAGCAGCGTCAGGGCTGGCGTGAGCAGCCTCATGAAGACCGATGGCAAGGCCAGCCTCAGGAGGACCGATGGCGCGGCCAGGCTCAGGAGGACTGCTAGCGCGATGACCCTCAGGAGGGGCAATGAAGCGGTCAACCTCGTGAGGTCTGCCCTCGAGAGGCTGGACTGCATCCTTTGCCTCCGCCACCGAGGAGGAGGGATGAAGACATGCAGGACGATGGGGCTAGGGGCTTCTAGGAGGTCAGGGCGGTGGCCTCCATCTTGGGCGGCGCCCAGACCCTGGCCTCCAACCGCGCCTTCAAGAAGTTCGCGCGGGAGGTGAATGCCGCTCTCCCAAAGCCGGAAGCGATGAGCCCCCTCAGGTGGTCTTAGACCACCATCACCTTCGACCCAAGTGATCAGCTCAGGTGCTCGTTCATGGCCGGCAAGCTCCCCATGATGTGCACCCCAACCATCAACAACGTCCTCGTCACCAAAACCCTTATCGGCTGTGGAGCGGGGCTCAACGTCCTCTCGGTCGATACCTTCGAGAAACTCCAACTGCCGTACACACAACTCCTGCCGACCAAGCCCTTCTCAGGAGCCCATCGGGCAGGTACATCTGCCGGTCAGCTTCGGCGAGCACAAGAACTACCACACTGAGATCATCGCCTTCGACGTCGCGCACATCCATCTACCGTACAACGCGATCCTTGGGTACCCGGCTCTCGCCAAGTTCATGGCAGTGACCCACCATGGCTACAACGTACTCAAGATGTCGGGGAGCAACGACATCATCACCATTGCCTGCGACGAGAAGGATGCCGCCTGCACCCTCGGCGCACCTACAACGCGGTGGCAACGGAGCGCTTGGACGACGATGAAGATGAACTGCCTCGCGAGGACCCACCCATTAAGAAGAAAGAACTCCTCCCCACGGAGCGCCCTGGAGCCTCGGGCTCTGTGCCGGGGGACGGGGCCATGCCACTCATCACATAGGAAGGCGCGCTCGGTGCCCCCTTGGGTCTGGGATGGGGGCTCCCACCGGGGAGGCCCCTGGCCTGACCAGTGAGGCGAGGGTGGCGCTCGAGCCCAACCCGAGGACGAGCTCCGGTGCGCGTCCGCTCAACTCCCGTGAATCCGTCATTAGAGCAATCCAAGAACTTCGAGAGGCCCAAGTCGTGCGAGGCGGGGGCTGCCCTGCACCACCAATCATAGTCGTCGTCGGCGGCACGGTCGAGAGCCGCGGCTCAAGGCCCTTTCTGGCCCGCACTGGCCGACCATCGGCGGGTGTACCCGCGCGTCGGCGCCCTCATGCCCTTCGGGTTGGGGAAAGCGGCTGCCACTTACCAGCGGTTCCAGCGGGCCATGCTCATGCCTGGCTTGCTGGGGTAGGGCGAGGAAGAGGAGGAGATGCTCGGACCGAGTGAAAGCTCCGAGCCTTGGGAGACGGCGGACCCGTGAGGGTCGCGACCCTGGAAGCAGGGCTTCGGGCGACGACGGCGTTTTCGGCACTTCAGCGGCATGGCCGCCACATGACTTTTTGTTGGCTGCTGCCACATAACTTTTTGGCTCTCCCTGTCCGAGGGCGCCCACACGGCCATGCGGCCTCCAGGAGCTCAGGGCACTCCTAGCCGCTTGTAACAACCTAGATGCTTTCTTTCCTACTTTGTAAGCCTTTCCTCTCGTGGCAACATTGTTGAACCTATGTTATGGAAGTGATGAGGTGATTGTCATTTCATGTGCTTGTCATTTCATGTGCATTTCATGCATCATATCATTTTGTGCTAGTCTTCATCTTGTCTACCTTGGTGTTGTGAATTCATGTGGCTAGTGATGTTCTTGTGGAGTGTGGTGTGGGTGCAACTATGACCTCAAAACCTTAGTTGCACCATAGCCCAAAACCCTCTCTCCTTTATATACTTTGAGATATAATCAAGTTGCTGTTTTGGGGTTTTAAAAATGCTCATCTTCTTTAAAAATTCTTTCAAATATTGGTGGATGACAAACCTCTCGCATTTGAAATCTTTTCCCTTTTTGTTTTAATTTAAACAGGGGGCTTATTTAATAAAAGTCAATAAATTTTCTTTGCTCTAAAATGCCTGCGCTATTTTTTATAAATAAGAGCAGCATTTTAGAGTATCATATTTATCCTATTTATTTTCTTTCCTTTATTCTGTTTTACCTCTCTCTTTTATTCCAAAAGTTGATTTGAAAAAAAGAGAGCCTGCTTGTTTTAAAGTGAGGGAGGCAGATGTATGGGCCCTAGCCCTTTGCTTCTCTCTGGCGCGCACGAGCTCATACCCTTTCTTCTTCCTCCTTCTGACGTTGTTTTCTCCTTCCCCTGCTTTCCATGAGTTCGAGTGAGAGAGAGAGCCGCGCCGTGCTCACGGACATCGAGGAGCCGTCCAATCGCGCCTATTTAGAGCCCCCTCGGTGTGCGAGGCTAGGGTTCCCTCTCGCTGCCGCCAGCCTCTCCTTTCTCCCCTTCTTCCCCCGTGCAGGTAAGAGATCCAGAGAGTTTGACAGAGGGGATAGAGATTCAGAAAGAGAGAGCTCATCGCTGACGTGCCCCTCTCGTCGTCGCCGGTCCTTCCCCGTCGAATCCAGGCCCGTAGGGAGGATGCTGGATCCTCCCTCGTCCCGTTCCTGGCGTTAGGAGGGCGAATCACCTCCTCTGCCAACCTCTCCACGACGGCCTCGTCAGGAACGAGCAGTAATGGTCATCATCATCCTCGTCCTCGTCTCTTCTTCCTCTTCTGGGCAGTAGGAGCGTCACCAAGCCCCTGAGGGTGAGCTTCGCGTTGCCTACCCCTCTCTACTTTCCCGTAGTGTTGCCGAGGCATAGGTGTAGGTTGCTGCCGTCGCTATCGTAGCAGGGGAGCGCCACGCCGTCGAGCCGCCACTGTGGGCCTCCTCCTAGGGAGTTAGCCCTGGGAATGGAACCCCTGAGGTCCCTTCTTCCCCCATCGGCCTCACATTGTAGTCTCCGTAGCCGCGTCGTCGTCGGAGCTCTCACCGTTGAGTCTTCCTGCTTCGGTCGCCGGAGCAAGCAGGCAGCACAGAGGGGCTTGCTCAAAAGAGCAAGGACCCCCTCTATGTTCAAAGTTCAAGAGTAGCCCGGCTGGTTCAGAGCATGAGTTTGCACGCCTGTGATCGTGGGTTCAATCCCTCTGGCACCCCCTTTTTGTTTTTTGGTGATATTCTTCCATGTGGTGGAGTTTGATTGGCAGTGTTAGCTCGGTTGCCTCCTCTGGATGTTCAACAACTGGGTGCTAGCCCAATGGTAGATAATGTGATTTTCTAGAAGTAGGTGGTGGGTTCGACCCCCGCCCTCTTGCACCTTTTCTTTTATTTGTTTTTTTCATGTGTATGTGTATGTGTGCATGTGTGTGTGGCTATAGCAGAGGTAGATTAGTGTGTGTGTGTGGTAGTGGGCCTAGAGGATCCACATGTCATCCTAAGAGAGAGCCATTGCCAAGTGGACCCCTCTCCATGTATATTTCTTTTCCCTAAGTGTTGCATTGTATATTTTCATGCCCTGTTTAGAGCTTCATATTAGGGGGAGCTTTGATCCATCGTTGGTGATTCCTTGATGGAATGGTAATGGGTGAATCCCTCTACATCATGGGGCATTCATTTTCTTCTTAGGTTTTTTGCATGTACTTATTGCACCTTGTCAAAGTGGGCACTTGACTGATGTGACAGATTTGTGAAAACCTGAGAATTTCACTAAGTCTGCGAATCTGGAGTTATTTTCTTCCCGTGTTGTTTTGTGTATATTTGGCCCTGTGTTGGGAATTAGCCCAAGAAACAAACTAATGTTTGTTTGCTGTAATGTTTGTTTAGCTCTCTGTAAAATTTCATGCCGAGTTACCTCCTGTAGATATCATTTTGGAGGCTACCAAAATGCTTCAGAGCATAAGTAGCTTTTGAAAATCTGTAATTTTCACCAAGTCCCAATCTGTGATATTTTTGTCCAAGTTAGAGGTTGTATCTTTGCTGATGTGTGAGCCCTTTGCTTTAGCTACTTGTTAGAGGTGGTAATGCAGTTAGATGTCTTGTTTGAATTATTTGGAGGGCTGTAGCTGTAGTAGATCTTGTAGTCAAAGTGCTATGTTGCTGTTAAAAACAGATTGTGTGTTTAGATGGTTTTTGAGCTTGTGTGAGCTATGGTTGATGGTGTGGTGTGTTCTCAAGGACCATTCCACTTGTATTTTGAGGCATGATCACTTGGCATCCTGGTTACACCAGTGAGTGCCCATTTAATTGAGTTTGTGGATGTTTTGAACCCGTAGACCTTCGTAACGTGTTTTGTAGTTTCTGGTTGATCTGAGACTCCATTCACGACATTCTTCATATGTTTTTGCATCATTTTATCGTGATGCATATGATTATGCCATGTTCATTCATGTCAAGATGAATTATCATGAGTTTCTGTCCAGAATATAAACAACTCAACTAATGCATGTGAAAGTGACTAGAATAGTGGTGCATGCTTTCTTCTTCACACATGCATCATATTGGTTGTTGCATTATGTTTTGCCGGTGTTTATTTGCTGTTATCTTATCTTGGGTAGCATCGGGAATGGAGAGTGAGTACGTGGGTTCTGGACAGTTCGTGCAAGAAGAACAAGAGAAGTTCCAGGTTGAAGAAATCACATGCAAGATGATCGTTACCTTGACACCGTTTCTAGCCTTGTTATGCTTAGAATCACGTTTCCATCGTTACATGCTTGCTGCCTACCACATGATATATATGCCATCTGTCTTTGCCATGAACCCCAAATACTACCCGTTCCTAGCAACTATTGTTTGGCTAAGTAGGCTTGCTCAACCTCTAATGGATAACATTGCTAGTTGCAGGTGCCAGCTGGCCCATGTGATAACATCGGAACTTTGATATCATTATGTTTAACTGCTATTTAATTAGCGCACCTATATACTTGGTAAATAACGGAAGCCCTAGCCTTCTGCCGGGTGATTTGTACCATTGTTGCCGCCTTAGTTTCGGCTACCGGTGTTTGATTTCATAACTGAGTGCTCCTAACACATTCGGGGTTGTTATGGGGACCCCCTTGATAAATCGTATAGTGTTAAGGCTTGTCTGGTAGGACCCAACTTTGGTTTAATTTCTACAACTTAATAATAAAATGCATAGGGAATAGCTACCCCGAGGATTTAATCAACAACCCCCGCGAGTGCTCCTCAAGAGTGTTGGTCCAAACCCGAGCACTTCGCGGGGCCAACCCAGGGCAACTTGGGTGATCTCTATCAGGCCACCGTGCGCGTAGCTTATCCTACGTGTCCTGAGACTGAGATACGTGACTCTTATCGGGGTCGTCGACACGTCGGGCGGTCTTGCTGGATTTGTCTTACCTTAGCGATATTTCTTGCGCATTGGTATTCCGGTGAAACTTTGGGTCTCCTCAAAGTTGACGGTTTCCTCCAAGGAATCCGACGAGATCACAAGTTTCGTGATAGAGGATTACTATGCGGCCTGTGGTAATTTGTGATGGACTAGTTGGAGCACCCCTGTAGGGTTTAGTCTTTCGGAAAGCCGTGCCCGTGGTTATGTGGGAAATATGAGTATTTTGTTAACATCCGGTTCTAGACAACTTAAAGTAATTCTAATAAAACTGTCAACTGAGTGTGTAACGTGACTGTCTCTTTCGGAGATCCTTCTCTGATCGAGAACATGGTGGGGTTATGTCTGACGTAAGTAGGTGTTTAGGATCCCTTAGTGATCAATCTAGTATTCGATCGACTTGCGTAGACCACCATATGGTTACTCTGATCATCGTAAGTTAGCCACCATATATGCTTAGGTTGCTGCAAACCCACACACTTAACCTTCCTTACCCAATAACTCGACTAGATTCGATACCAAGGTCATTCGATTGCTGAGTCCTCATGGCTCACGGTTGACTACAAACACCCACAGGTACAGGTACGCCTGATGCAGGAGATCTTGATGACAGCCAGCTGAAGTGGGAGTTCGATGAGGACTCTGGCAGACTATACGTGACTTATACGGAAGACTAGAGGCCGTGGTCGTGATCGTGGAGCCAGCATGCAGGATTTCATAGCTTTATGTGTTTCATCTTGTCCGTAGCTGGACTAGACCATGTTCTGAATAAGTGTGCATGTATGACTATATGACTATGCTCTTATCGGATGGAAAGTGTATGCCCTATTTGTCACTCTTTCAGTTATGTAATGTTATGATTATCTCGCTGGCGAAACGTGTAGATGCGCCCCTTTCCCTTTTGAGGCCCCGCCCCCAAATAAGGAAAGGGCCGCATCTTAGTCGTTACACCGCTAGTTTCATTTAAGAATCTTTCAGTTGCTTCTACCTCACCCGCTTCGCACCCTAACGTTCCACTTCGCTTGCGTCTTTGGGCGGTCGACCCCCGCTTGGGGGCGTCAGTCGAATCTTATCCTTGCAGGCCACCTGAGGCATCAGACACCCAATCTCACTCTCAAAGAAGAAGTCAACAGGGTTTGCCAATGACCCAAAACAAGCTCAGTCCACCAATGACTCGGGGGTAGGGACACTCGCAAGGCCAAAATGTCCCCACGACCTGCCAGCTACACCCCCACCGTGACACTCTCACCTAATAACGAGCCGAGGCTGAATACGCCCAGGGCCGCTCGAGGACGCGGAGGGGTCCATCCCACGCCTAGTGGCAGCCCTATGCTCCGCGCTGGGGAGATGCTCAGTCCAGCAATGACTCGGGGGTAGGGATACTCGCGAGGCAAAAGCATCCTCGTGACCTCCCATATACACCCCAACCGTGACACTCTCACGTAATAACGAGCCGAGGCTATATACGCCCAGGCCCCCTAAGGATGCGGAGGGGTCCACCCCACGCCTAGTGGAAGAGCTAGGTTCCGCGTTGGGTACAGATGGGGGCGATCAACATAGTCCACCAATGGCTAAGCACAAAACTGGCCAAAAAATCAACGCAGTCTGCCAATGGGTACGCCCGCAGTTGGCAAGGATATAAACACAGTCCGCCCACGACTACGCCCACGCCAGTGCGAGGGATAGACAACTGAAGGTACGAAGGCGCTCGTACGTCAAGGGGGACCCCTGAGCATCGCGACTCAGGGGCCTAACTATGCCTGTAGCCCCTTCCTCGTTTGGGCCATCTTTGGTTTCCGATCGGTCCAATCGCGGGGAGGTACGCTGGGCAGGCCCTGCCGACGCAGAGCTTGCTGCGCTCGACAAGCCATTCCAAATATCTTCGGGAGAACGCCGAAGTCACTCCTACTTCAAGGGGGACTCCTGAGCATCGCGACTCAAGAGCCTGAACTGGGCCCGTAGCCCCGTCCCCTTTTGGGCCATCCTTGGTTTCCGGTCGGTCCAATCTCGATGGCGGTACGCGCGGCGCGGGCCATGCAGACGCAGAGTGCCGAAGGAGCTTAGTAGCCTCAAACCGTCAGCTTCTTAGGAAGAACATGTGAGTCGCTCGTACGTCAAGGGGGACTCCTGAGCATCGTGATTGAGGAGACTGAGCTGTGCTCGTAGCCCCTTCCCGTTTTGAGCCGTCCTTGGTTTCCAGTCGGTTCAATATCGGGGAGGTACCAGTGGGGCGGGCCCTGGCGATACAGAGTGCCGAAAGTGTTCCGAAGCTTGAAAATCCTCGTCACATTCTCCTCATGAGGGCAGCTCGCGCGTCAAGGGGGACTCCTGAGCATCGTGACTCAGGGGCCTAACTACACTCGTAGCCCCTCCCCCCTTTGGATCGTCCTTGGTTTCCGATCGGTCCAATCGCAGGGAGGTACCCGCGGGGCGGGCCCTGCCAACACAGAGTAACACCGCAAACATGATAGGAACGAGGCGAAGAAAACGTTCGAGCATTCAGTTATTACAAGCCATGACAAGTTCACGAAAACGCAAATAAGTTTGACGCCTCCACGAGGCACGATGTGCATTGCAGGGAAAAAATAGGGAGAAGAAATCAGGAGGAGCTGTCGCCGGTCGCCCCCTCTGTAGGGGACTGGTCGTCGACGTCAGAAGCGCCGTCTTCCTCATCGTCGGCTTCAATGGGATCTGGAGACAAAGGAGCTGCTACGTGGGCGAACCCCCTCACCAACGCCTCCACGGGGCCCTTCACTGCCTCCGCGGCACGGCCACGGGCCTCAACAGGGACCGACCCGATCACGGAGCTGAGGTCAAATCCCGGTTCGCGAAGATGAAGGTGGCTGAAGACGCATGTCGCTGCCGCGAAGAAGCGGTCGCGACACTCGTTGTCCAGATCTTTTCCACCTGCACAGCGGCGTCCTCCAGCGCCACGACGAGCCCCTTCACGAGTGCGGCAAAGCCGTCCTCCGGGGTGGCCAGAGGCTCGTCGAACCCGTCCCAACAGAGGGAGCGGAGCGCCGTGCGAAGCTTGAGCTCAACGTCAAGGAAGCAGGCCAGCTCCACGAACTTCTTATTCTCGGCAACAACGAGGGCTTCCCCCTGGGCATCAAGGAGGGTCTTCCTCGAGGAAGCCTCCTTCTCCTGCTCTTCCAAGCGCGCCTGTTTCACGCCCATGTGATTCGCCTCCTGGGACAGCTCTTCCTCCCGGGCGGCAAGCTTGGCCTCGCGTGCCTCAAGTACCTCCTCCTGCAGGCGACGCTGCTCAGCTAGCTTGGCCTGCTCCCCTTGGAGGGCCTACAAGCAGGCCTCCACCTCTTCCTAGTCCTTGGCAGCCACCTTGGCTTCCTTCAGCGCCTCCTCACGCGCAGCGAGGGCGGCCTTGGCCTCCCTTTAGCCCTTCCCCTTCTCGACTGCGACATTGAACAGGGCAGTGAAGGCCGGGTTTAGAACACGCTGGGTGAATACCGAGGTTCTCTGGACCTCCTCCTGAAGAGCCTCTGATGCTACCGCAGGCAGTGCCGTCAGGGAGGCAGCATCGCGAGGAATAGGGGGCTCCAAAGGCTGCTCGGAGGTTGTAGGCATTGGTGCATCAGGAAGCAGAGGGCCCTCCAGAACCTGCTCCCCGGGCGACTGCATCACCACGGCCGCCTCAGGGCGCTTCGGGAGCTCGGGGGACGCGATGATGAAGTCCTGGGAGGTTGCCTTGCAAGCCTCCACCTCTCCATCGGCAGGCGGCGACGCGTTGGAGGGAGCTGGCAGTGTGTCCGGAGTTGCCTTTGGCTTGACGCCCGACTTCTTCCTCTTTGCCCTCGACGAGGTGACGCCCGACATCACGCAAAATAGGGAATCAGCTAAGCGAGGGCCTCAGACACACGCAGCATGCCAAGACAAGTGACTCACTCTTCAAGGTTAATCCACCTCTTCCCCTCCGCTGCCCCCGCGCCAGCGGGAGCGGCAGGACCCCCCACGGAGGGGGGCGAGCCCGGTTCCTCTGGTTTTCCATTCGCGTAGGTGGGATGCGCCAAGGATGACCCATCCTTGTACTTCTAGGGGGCGTAAACGCATGTAGACCGCGTAGCGCGCGGGGTCAACGCGCGGCCCCTCGAGGTCCTAGTCGGGCACGAGGGGACCCCGCGGAGACCTCATCAGCGGCACCATCATCCGCGAGCTCGCGCAGAAGGACGACCTGTGACGGGAGGGGCGCGCTCGCCGGGTGGTCGTCGACGGTCTTTTCCGAGTCCCCATTACCGGAGGTATCGCCAGATGACACCTCCACCGGATCGGAGCCCGCGCCTGGGAGGATCCCACGCTCATCAAAGACATGCAACCCGGTGATCGTGTCGGCCCGGTCGTCGAGACGATACAACGGGCCAAGAGCCTCAGGTAGGTCATGAGGGTCGCCCCCTAGCATGATCGCCATGACCCTGCTCAGATCATCAGTGGGAAGGTCCTAGGACCAGAGTCTAAGCTCGTCGTCACCAGCACGGTAGTCCCACAAGGGCCTGGAGTGGGCTTGAAGGGGTGCCATGCACTATGCCAAGAACTCCTGCACTATCATCCCACCGATCACCTCTTGGCGCTGATGTCGTGGGAGAAGCGCTCCAGGACGGGCGCGACCCATGGGTCGGAAAGCTTCGTCGAGCTCCACGTGGAAGTCTTCTCCCGCAACCCCTTTGGCCCCTCCAGCCGACGGTTGGCGTCCTTGAGGCTCGTAAGAACCCAACGTTGCCTGAAGTTTTCCACCTTATTCCTGGTCTTCTGGAGGAGGTTGCCGCTTTGGACTGCCAAGAAGGAGACACATGCCGACAAATGGGCGCCGTCATGCAGGCGCATGCTGAAGAAGTGGCGGAAGAGGGCCACTAAAGTCTCCATACCTATGAAAGCCTCGCAGTAGAAAGCGAAGACGGACAGGAGCAGGACAAAGTTGGGCTGGAGGTGAAGATCTTGGATCCCAAAGTGGTTCAAGATGGCGGTGAAGAACGGGGAGAAAGGCGGCACCAGCCCGGCGAAGAGTGGGGCACACCGCCTCTCACGCGGGCCGCTCCTCTATGGCGCCAGGCCAGATCGGGGTCCGCTCGTACTCGTTGGACATGGCCGCAGTCCATGGAAGCACGGGGGCGAGATGCACATCCTTGGAAACGACTCTCTCCAAGAGCGGAGGAGCCGGGGCTGGACCTTGCGCCTCTGGTTTCTGCTTGCTGGTGGGCACCATTGCTGGACTCGCGAGGGAGCTGTGATACGTCTCAAACGTATCTATAATTTTTGATGGTTTCATGCTGTTATCTTGTCATCTTTGGATGTTTTATGCACCTTTTATATCTTTTTTGGGACTAACTTATTAATTCAGCGCCAAGTGCCAGTTACTGTTTTTTCTGTGTTTTTGGCTCTTTTCAGATCTGATTTTGGAACGGAGTCCAAACGGAATAAAATCCCCGAAATGATTTTTTCCCAAACGGAGGAAGATCAGGGGCCTGTGCGCCAAGCCAGGAGGGCTGCAGGGAGCCCACAAGCCCCCACTCCGCCACCAGGGGAGGCAGCGGTGGGCAGGCTTGTGGCCTCCCTGAGCGCCCCCTGACCTAGATCTTGCGCCTATATATTCCCTAAAAATCAGAAAAAATCAAGGGAGCCTCAAAAATACTTTTTCGCCGCCGCAAGCTTCCGTTTCCGCGAGATCTCATCTGGAGACCCTTCCCGGCACCTTGCCGGAGGGGACTTTGGAGTTGGAGGGCTTCTTCATCATCATCATCGCCCCTCCAATGACTCGTGAGTAGTTGACTTCAGACCTACGGGTCCGTAGTTAGTAGCTAGATGGCTTCTTCTTTCTCTTGGATCTTCAATACAAAGTTCTCCATGATCTTCATGGAGATCTATCCGATGTAATCTTCTTTGGCGGTGTGTTTGTCGAGATCCGATGAATTGTGGATTTGTGATCAGATTATCTATGATATATATTTGAGTCTTTGCTGATTTCTTATAGGCATGATTTGATATCCTTGTAAGTCTCTCCGAGTATTGGGTTTTGTTTGGCCAACTAGATCTATGATTCTTGCAATGGGATAAGTGCTTGGTTTTGGGTTCTACCATGTGGTGACCTTTCCCAGTGACAGTAGGGGCAGCAAGGCACACATTAAGTAGTTGCCATCAAGGGTAACAAGGTGGGCTCTGTCGTTGATATGAGATTGTCCATCTACATCATGTCATCTTGCTTAAGGCGTTACTCTGTTCTTTTGGACTTAATACACTAGATGCATGCTGGATAGCGGTCGACGTGTGGAGTAATAGTAGTAGATGCAGACAGTATCGGTCTACTTGTTTTGGACGTGATGCCTATAGATATAATCATTGCCATAGATGACGTCACGACTTTGCGCGGTTCTATCAATTTCTCGACAGTAATTTGTTCACCCACCGTCTACTTGCTTTCATGAGAGAAGCCACTAGTAAACACTACGGCCCCCGGGTCTATTCACATCTATCGTTTCCACTTTCGCTTTTACTTTGCTTTGTTACTTTGTTGCTTTCAGTTCTCACTTGGCGAACAATCTATAAGGGATTGACAACGCCTTCATAGCGTTGGGAGCAAGCCTTTTGTGTTTGTGCAGGCTCTTGTGATACTCCTCCACTGGGTCGATACCTTGGTTCTCAAACTGAGGGAAATACTTACCACCGCTGCGCTACATCACCCTTTTCGCTTTGAGGGAACACCAACGCAAGTCTCCAAGGCCACGGGGGAAATCCTTTGCATATTTTCCTAGGAAGTCCCTTAAGGCGTAGCCGTAGCAGAAGGATTCCTGGTGCCGCTGCTGAGGAGTATCAAGCAATACTCCTATTTATCGCACCGTTGGAAGGTCTTTTGTTGCAGTAGCAAGCTGCGCGACGCTGGATCTGGGGGATGCCGGTTGGAGTTGAAGACCAAGGAGGAGGAGAGAGTGTGGGAGAAGGAAGGCAATAATGTGCCAACTCAACAAGCAAGGCTCCTAATAACTCGGACAGAGACACAAGACAAGGAGGACTCAACGCGAGCCGCACGACATGCGCCGGCCTAGCCCACCGGCATCCAGGGCCTGTGGCGTCTTAGGTCGCCCTCGAGGCTTCGCCGAGAAGCCAACCCGAGCACGTCGTGGGCCCAGGGGCTATCGTGGTTTTGTCACGGCAGATGTCCTCATGAGAGAACTTAGGTGTGAGGCCATCGCAGCTATGTGGCGGCTTGAGAGGTGTTGGTCGAAATCGAGAGACGCAGATTTACCCAGGTTCGGCCCCTCAGATTGAGGTAAAAGCCTACGTCCTGCTTGTGTTTCATTGATGAAGATGATGATCTCGATTACAAGGCTGCAAACTCGCCACCTCTAATCTCGTGGGTGTCTAATCTGTCTATCTCATGATTTGTCGTGTCTAGACCTAAGTTGTGAATCTTGTTTGTGAATCTGTCCCTCTTGGGGCGCCTTACCCCTCCTTATATAGGTGGAAGGGGTAGGTTTTACATGTAGAGTCCTACTAGGAGTAGGAATAGGACTACTCTCTCTTGAATCCTAATCCGGGTCTTGTTTCATATGTGAGGGAGTCTCTCCTCTTCTTGGGCCTTCTCTTGTGAGCCGGCCCTCTTGGCCTCTCTATGAGCCGCCTTATGCCAGGGTGCACGCCCGGCCTTGGGCCTTCGTCATTTATCTAAGTCACCTGTGGGGTCAAGTATGAGTCGCTGGTGAGTCGCCAAGTCCTTGGCGGATCATACTTCAAGGTGGGTTACACTGCAGGGTATATCCCCGACATTAGCCCCCAGATTAGCTTGAATTTATTCATGGTAAGCTCATGAAATAAGAATAATAAATATGTTTAAGGGACCGACTTGCTCCTCTGGCCGGCTTGATTTACTGAAGTGGCTCCTTGAAAAATTCGGGTTTCCTCGAACCGCCTTAAATCATATCGTAGGTGCGTGTCCTTTGCAATAAAATATATATGCCATTGAGTTGGCCTCCAATGCTTTGGCTTGTTTCAAATTTGGGGAATAAAAAATCCACATAATATTGAACCGACTTCTCTTGCTTTGGCGGGTTATGATTGATAATGGCGGGTCATGATTGTTGGTAAAGCCCCGTCAAACAACTGAACTCCAATTGACTGGATCAAACTATTGGGGATAAAGAAATACATGTAATGGTGAACCGGTCTTTCAATGCTTCAACTAGATAAAAATATGTTGAGCCGGCCTTGCTCATAATTGACATCTCGAAAGTGCTCTTCAATTTTTTGGTATATCCATATTACCTGTAGCCCACAAGCTCCAAGTTTAGCACCTCATGATGACTTGGAGATTTGCAATAATATCTTTGACCATGTATCCCCCAAGGGTCGTCTCATCAATGTGTGGTGGGCCGGGTCTTCAATTTGAACAACATGATGTGTGAAACAACTTAGTGCTGTAGCCCCCAACTGTCGGGTTGTCTTGCCTGCAACAACCTGGGACTTTAGAAATTATGATCTGAATAGTGTAGCCCCCAAGTGATGGGTTGATTGCTTGCGGCGACTCAGGACTTCCACATTCTTCTCCTTTGAAAATAAAACATCATATGATGTAGCCCCCAAGGTCCGGGTAATTGTGCAATAACGAGCAGGGACTTTGTACATCTCACTATGTAAACTTGAGCGGCAATGTGTAGCCCCCAAGGGTCGGGTCATCATAAAAATGATGAGTCGGCTCTTCCTTGAATCCATACTTGAATAAAGAGCGACCTGTAGCCCCCAGGGCCGGCTTATCTCCTTGAAATAGTCGGGTCTATTGACGATGTGATGATTTGAAAGAGCAGTTTGCATTAGCCCCCAAGTGTCATGGTGCATGCTTGCAGCGACATGGGAATTTCATACTTTGATGTAATCTTGATTTGAATAATGTAGCCCCCAAGTGCCGGCTTGTGTGCATGCAGCGACTCGGGACTATTCCTTCCATTGTAGAATAAAATCATATCCACTCTGTGAAATGATGATGCCTTTGTGATAAAAGAAATCCTTGACCGTGGTTTGCAATGTAACCCGGCAAATATATCCTTGAGAAATCCATATGTTTGAGAAATCCATAAGTGTTGTAGTTTACTACCGAGCACAAGTTGAAGAAATTCAAGAGCCAGTCAATTAGATGACCCGACATTATATGTAATAGGGCGGCTCTTCGAAAATAGTCAATTATTCTGAGCTGGCTGAAAAACCCCAATCATTTAACACTGGTTATGATAAACCATGATGAAAATCCAGCCAAATTGGCTATTCAAAGATTTATTTGCCCCTGCAAGAATTTATGCTTTGACCGGGTTTGAATACCGGCATTGATATGTATGTATGATGCATGATGCAATGCAAGATGATGCATAATGCAATGCAAGATGATGCATGTATATGACATAATAGTGATGGTTTATGAGACTTGAATCTTACTTCAATGAAACTAGCTTGATAGCCACTGGTTTATCCTTGCTCTCTGTAAGCCGGCACTCACGACCAATTGATGTTTTAACATGGAAGTTAGGGCCAAATGGATGACTTATCGAGAGTACACGAGGTTCGGAGTAGCATCATGCAGACAAGCAGGTTTAACCAAGTTTCAAAGAAGGCGGCTTAATAGCCCATGGAGTATCCTCGTTTTCTGTAAGCCGACACTCACGACCAATCGATGTTTTAACCTGGATAGTTCAGGGTCCAACTGGATTGACATATCGAGAGTACACAGGGTTCGGAGTAGCATCATGCATACATGCAGGTTTGACCAAGAAGGTGGCTTATTGGCAAATGGAGTATCCTCGCTTTCTGTAAGCCGGCACTCACGACCAATCGATGTTTTAACCCGGATAAGTTCAGGGTCCAACTGAGTGACTTTTCATGAAATGGAGTACACGGGGTTCGGGGTAGCATCATACAAACAGGCAGGTTTAACCATGAATTCTTGCTATTAAGCCGGGCACCCATGCTTGAACTGTGCATCGTGGCGACTCGTACTCTTGGGCGACTTTAAAATACCTCCCAATGAAGCAGGGCACCCATGTTTGAACAACGCATCATGGCGACTCGTCCTCTTGAGCGACTTTAAAATGCCTGCCAATGAAGCAGGGCTCCCATGTTTGAACGACGCATCGTGGCAACTCGTCCTCTTGGGCAACTTTAAAATGCCCGCCAATGAGGCAATAGCCCTCGGGGCCGGGTTATCTTCCCTGCAATGACCCGGGGTTCCTGAATTTTTCAGCTTGGTTGGATCTGGCAAGCCATGTATGTGTAGCCCCGAGTCTTAAGTCGATTCAAGGAGGCGGCTTGAGAATCTTCATATTTTACTGTGGCATAAGCCGACGGAGAAAACATACTTGTACGCGCTCCATCTCCGAGATATAAGGCCACTTTGTGTAAAGAATAATTCTTCTGATGTGTTGATGTAGATTGGACCGTGGGGACGGCGGCTTGTATGCGTCTGCTGGGCAGCTCGTATAAGCGAGCACTGCACCGGTGGGTTGATGTCATCCGGGCCGCGAGGGTGGCGTCTTGCATCCGTCCGTTCTGCAGCTCGTACGGGTTGAGCACTGCACCGGCAGGTTGACATAAGCCGGACCATGAGGGCGGCATCTTGCCTTCATTCGAGAATCGGTTGCGGTGTTGTAAGCCGCCTTGATCACGCGGACGTGAGAGTTTCCCACGCCGTTGTAAGACGTTCCGGATGGCGGTTGATCACTGAGTTGGAAGCCGATGTGGATGGCAAATTGACCTCACCGTTTGTAAACCGGTGTCAGACGGCGAGTTGGCCGCGTCGGGTTGATGTAGCATGGATGGATGATGGCACGTGATTAACGCGGGCTTCATATCCACAATATTATATCGTATTTGGAGTGAGCACTTATCCTGCACAGAAAAATATTACGGACGGAGTAATTGTTCTAAAAAAATTATGTGTATTGATAAAACAAAACGGATAAATATCACCTGATGTTTTTTGCACAACAGATGATTTGTGCACAGATGACTGTATTGATAATGGGTCGAGATGAATTATAATAATAATCTCATCGTATTTTGAAGCCTGTCTTCTTCTTTCTCTACCCAGCCTGCTTGTTCTCCCTTTCTCTTCATACTCTGGCAGCCGACAGGGGAGCAGGCGAGGGGGAACCGAAGGCAAAACCGGCACGGAGTGGATCGAACGGTAATCGGCCAGGCGTGGCGAGGTGAGGCGGAGCCAGCTGGGCGCAGACGCGCGCAAATGGCAGCTCAGACTCGCGGCGGTGGAGCGAGGCGAGGCGTGGCGCAGGCAGAAACGGGTCGAGTTGACTCGGACGCGAGGCGTCGTAGGCTAGCTCGGTAGGGTGAGGCCGCTGAGGCGAGCTGGCTGTCATGGACGAGGGAGAGCTTCTGGTCTCCACACGGACCGTTGCGGTGCAGGCGATGGAGGCGTGTGACAGTGTAATAGCAGAGCGGGCACGGAGGTTGGTGGGTACATCCATGGTCGCGGATGGATCTGTGCTGTGGGGCATCAGATCCGACTTGGTGTGTGAGACAGCCCGAGACCGACGTTCTAGAAGATTCCCCTTCTATTCCGTTTTTGTCGTGTGTCTATTTTCTTTTGTCGCATCATGCGCATCGTCAGCATTGCATCGGCATCTCCGTTGCCGCCAGATTTCAAAAGTTGCATCCGTTGTTAGTTGCCGGTTCCCGTCGTTGCCCGTTCTGAGCCCGACCGCACACGCACGCGCCCGCGGCGTCGTCGAAACCCTGTTTTAAAGGTGTGCGTAAAACTTTCTCTGATCGGGATGAGATTTGACGTGCGGTCTTATTTTAATATAGTTACGCCGCGTGTCAAGTTTCGTCGCAATCGGAGTCCGTCTGTACCTGAACGGTCGACCGTAGCGGCACCGTCTCCGGTTATTCGTCGGACGTTTGTCGGTGTTTTAAAACTCGTTGCCGTGCCACCCGTTTTCCCTGTCGTCACCGATAAACCACCCTACACGGCCACTTACCCGTTCCCGCGTTCGGAATCGTCCGAATTCGACCGCACGGTTGGATCCGGAACACAATTTCGATTAACCTAGCCCCCCATTTGTCTATAAATAGACCCATCCTATTATTTTGGACAGCAACCCTAGCCTGCCTCGATTTCCGCACCCCATCTACCCCAGCAGCCTCTCTGTCTCCCCTGCCTCCCACCTCCAGCCGCCGGGCCCGCCCGAGCTCGGGTCAGACTCACCGAAGCCCATCTGGGCCCGTGGCTAACCCTAGCCGAGCTTCTCTCTAGCCCCGCCTCGTGCAGGTCCCCGCCGCCTGCTCCTCTCGCCGCCACCTCCCTCCGGCCGCCGCCGGCGAGCCGCCGGAGCGTCGCCCTTGCAGGTCCGACCAGCACCGTCCCTTCTCCTCTTTTCTTCCTCCCCTCTCCCCCTAACCTCTCTACTCTTCTCGTCGCAGGGTCGACCAGGAGCCGCCCAAGCTCCATGGCGAGCTCCTGGATCGAGCAGCCAGGCGGCTTGCCACAGACCTAGGCCGCCGGATCCACCAGACTTGAGCCCCGCCGTGGCGCTCGCGCCTCCACGCAGGTCGGTGCCGCCATGCCCTCGTGCGGCATGGCCAGAGGAGGACGACGAGGCCCTGCGCCTCGCCCTCCCGTAGCCGCGTGGGTCGGCCTCCCACGTGCCTCGCGAGGCCCACCTCGGTCGTTGCCCAGTTCGGCCTCCTTCGAGCCAGCCCCAAACCTCCAACCGGCCTAAGGCCCCCCAAGGTGATCTATCCCTCGCCCTCAGTGCACCTTAATTGCTTTGCGCCCACCTGTCGGCCGAGTTAGTAATTTAGGATTTTTTCCGGATTAGATAAATTCCAGTTTATAGACGTATAGTAATATGCCCGTAACTTTAATTTCGTAAGTTGGATCGCGATGAGTTGTATATGGTTTTGGTGTGGAATTTTGCGTAGAATCCAATTATAAAACTTGCATATTTGTTTGACATGGTTTGCCATGCCAAATGCATAGATTAATGTGTTGTTCCAATAGGATAGACGCCCGCATTTATTTTTCGCGCAAGACCGGATTGCTCGTATGCCGTAGTAGAAATGTCCATGTTTTATGAACCACTTTTCCATGTATTTTAGAGCGGTCATTGGTATTTTTGCGTGTAGGGACTTGTCGCTAGTTTATTTTCCGTGCTTAGGTCATTATCTCGTATATACGTGTGGTAATGTTTTTGTGTTGCAACCCCACATGTTTTATATGTTTTCGGGGTAGAAAAATCCATAGGATTTTTCTGTGCAATTAGTTTTAGCTTTTGACCAAGTTAGTTCGCGCGATATTTTTCCATGTTGCCCTCTTGTCTATTTCGTAGGATTTAATCCGTGCTTCGTTTGAAGGAAGTGTCAACTAGACAGTTGCCCTTTGATGTTTAGTCTAGCCCCTGGTATTTTTGGTTGCAATAGAAATGCATGTTTAGGTGTGGTTTGCTTGCTCTCAAGTTGCTAGAAATAGTGCTGATTTGGAGGTGCTGAAATAATTCTAAGTCTGAGATCTGTTATATTTTCTTGCTGTCTTGTCTTGCTTTTATCTTGTGATCTGTAGCTCTTTTGAGGTTGGTGCAATGGAGTTAGTTGTAGACCTTGTGTTTCTCTAGCATGCTGAGAATTTTCAAGCCATTTGGAGTCCTGTAGCTTGTGGTTTTTATACTGTCAATACGTCTTCAGATTGAAAACTGCACTTTCATGAAGTGTTACTTTCACCAAGTCTGAAATAGTGTGTGAGATGCCATTTTGTGACTTCTTTTCCTAGTGTTCCTTTCTTCCATGCTAGTTGTTGTTAGTTGTTTGTAGTAGTGATTCTTGTCCTCTTTCATGTCATGCCTTGGTTGAGTAGTTTGGTTTTGTGTAGCCCATAGTTGTGGGGCGTAGGAAATGTTATGTGGCTGATTTTGGCAGATTGTAGTGATTTCTTGTTTTGCTCGTAGCTTTTGATCTGTAGCTCCGATTTGATCGTGTCCTATATTGGACTTGCTTAGAATCTCGTGTAGTTTCATTTTCTCTTTCTGGTTGTATGTTTTGAAGTAGTCGTGACCGTCGTTGCACACATATTGCATTCATGCCATCATATCTTGTGGTGCTTGTATCTTTTGATCCGTAGCTCCGTTGGAGATGTTATCTATGTGTAAATTGCTTGTCTCGACGCGTAGAATCACGTGAACCTATTTATTTTTCTGTTTAACAACTAATTAAATGTGTTAGTTCAGATCTGGACAGAATTGTAAATTAACATGTGAGGTCGTCTCGGAGATGCTATATGTCATTTCCGACCTCATTTAGAATGCCTAGATAGGTAGTTTAATTACGCTTCACCTCTTGCCATGTCTAACCACATTTAATATTGCCGTGTATCTAATCGGGATAGAACTAAATAAATAAACGTGGAGTCTCGTCAATATGCAACTCGTTGCATATTAAACTTCACTTAATGTGTAGTGTTTGATTGTGTGAATTGTCATGCCGTGACTTGCATGTATTCAGCTGCTCATGCATCATATGTGTTGTGCATCGTGTGGTGAATTCCGTGTGGTGATTTGTGTTTCTCGTTTGCTTTGTCTCGATAGAGTTCCGCAGCGTGCCGGATTTTGAGGACCCGTTCGACTACGTCGGTTCATCTGCTTCACGAAGGCATTCTTCTTCCAAGCGGTATCTTAGGCAAGATGACCATTTCCCCAGATACCATTACTATCATTGCCATGCTAGTTTTATCTCTTCTATCGATTATGTCTCGTTGCCTACCACATGTTAAATATCAGCCTCTCAACAATGCCATGATAACCTTCAACCTGTTCGACCTAGCAAACCACTGATTGGCTATGTTACTACTTGCTTAACCATGTTGTTAGCGTTGCTAGTTGCAGGTGCAGTTGCTTCCATGTGATAACATGGGTTCCTTGTTATATTACCATATTATTGCTATTTAATTTAGTGCACCTATATACTTGGTAAAAGTTGGAAGGCTCGGCCTTTCTAGCCTGGTGTTTTGTTCCACCTTTGCCCCCTTAGTTTTCGGCTACCGGTGTTATGTTCCATAAATGAGCGCTCCTAACACGATCGGGGTTGTTATGGGGACCCCCTTGATAATTCGATTTAGATTAAAGATGGTCTGGCAAGGCCCAACTTTGGTACTACATTTGCCTAACAACTAATGAACTGCATAGGGAGTAATTAACCCGAGGAAATTTCATCATCCCCCGGCCAGTGATCCTCATGAGTGTTGGTGCAACCCAGAGCACTGTGCGGGGCCAACCCAGGGCAACTTGGGTGATTTATATTAGGCCACCGTACGCGTCGCTTATCCATCGTGTCCTGAGAACGAGGTATGCGACTCCTATCGGGATCGTCGACACGTCGGGTGGCCTTGCTGGATTAGTTTTACCTTTGACGGAATATCATCTCCATCGGGAATCCGGTGATTCTTTGGGTAATCTCAGAGTTGAGGTTTTCCACTAAGGAATCCGACGAGATCGCGAGTGTCAGGATCGAGCATATCTATGCGGCTTGTGGTAATTTGTGATGGACTAGTTGGAGCACCCCTGTAGGGTTAAATCTTTCGGAAAGCCGTGCCCGCGGTTATGTGGCAACGTGGAAACTTTGTTTAACACTGGTTCTAGATAACTCGAAGTTAACTTAATTAAAACATGCCAACTGTGTGCGTAACCGTGACTGTCTCTTTCGTGAGCTCCTTCTCCGATCGAGGACACGGTGGGGTTATGTCTGACGTAGGTAGGTGTTCAGGATCATTCAGTTGATCATCAGTAGTCACGTCCGCTATGCGTAGATCTCCCCCCTCTTATTTCTTGTACTCGTAAGTTTAGCCACCAAATATATGCTTAGCCGCTGCTGCAACCTCACCACTTAACCATACCTCGCCTAATAAGCTTTGCTAGTCTTGATACCTTTGGAAATGAGATTGCTGAGTCCCCTGTGGCTCACAGATTACTACAACACCAGTTGCAGCTACATGTAAAGGTTACTCGATGCGAGCGCGTTGATTGTTCATTTGGAGTTTCTTCTTCTTCTTCTTCATCGATCTAGGATGGGTTGTAGGCCGGCAGCATGGGATAGCAAGGATGGACGTTGTTCTTCTTTTCTCATTTGTTTTCATCCGTAGTCGGACCCTGCTCTTCTTCATTATGATTATGTATTGTACTGTTGTGACTCTGATGTAGCTTGTGGCGAGTGTAAGTCAATTCTATATATATATCTCTTCTTTTCAGTACATGTACTTGTAACGATATCCATTCTTGCGACACGACGAGATGCGCTTCTATCTCTGACGAGGCCTTCATGCCAAATTGAGGATAGGGTCAGATCTTGGGCGTGACAAGTTGGTATCAGAGCAGCACTGACCTAGGATCCCCCTTGATTGATCGAACTTGGCCGAGTTGAATCTAGTGAAAAACTGCTTTGAGTCTAGTTATATATCGAAGAGTAGGAATCTTTTTTCTCTTCTATGCTCTGGTGAGGAATCTTGACGTAATATTTTTATTCTACTCCTGTTCTCACTCAATTTTTTTAGGATCACGCGAATATTTTTGGAATCTATATGATGCCGATGTGATGGAGTTCTGTCTTGGTGCCTCCTGTCTGACTTGATTTTCTTCCGGTGAGTTGAGCTCCAGGGGATTCTTGAGCACATCGTTATCATTTAGATTTCTTAGTATCTCAGAACGAAGGATGTTCGTAATTGCTTCAATACTAGTAGTGGCGAGATAACCCCGATGTCCCCAGTACTGGTGCAGATTGTTCGGGAGTACTGCCATACTTTGTATCGTTGTGATCACGAGGGTCTGTTGTAGATGAAGGTCCAAGATTCTGGTCGTGTGTTGACGGATGTGATACAGGTGACGGGTAAGTATAGGAGTTGTGTGATTATTACTCCTTGTATCCGTGTACCAGATTGCATGACCAGATATTTCGGGAATTCATAGGTGCGAATTCTAGTAGTTGCTTATAGGACAATCTTCTAACAAATGCATGATGTTAGGTTGGGGTTCGACATCTAGTGGATTCGTTTGTTGACGGTCGACTTACAACGGTTCACGTTGTGTCTTAAAGAGTCATTGTAGCTTGCTACGACTCGGGGACGCTTCGTATGTCGGGTGCACTGCCTTGCACTTGATGGCTACTGTAAGGTTCGAGCCCGTGCGATCATGTCCACGAAAATATCGAACAGAAATCTTCCTCATGAGTTTGTTCTAGCTTGTTTCATAAGCCTCACCCTATGTGTTGTTGGAATATTGTAATTCAAGTTGCTTCGATGTCAAGTGGTGAATTCATATCGTTCCAAGGGCTGTTCTCATATTTCTATGGAAATGCTCTTTAATTCTTTTGCTCTATCAATTGTCTTATCAATTCTTGTCAACCGGAGTCGTCATGTTAATTCTTTTCCAACCGGTGTGTTTCTCTCCAAGTGAATTCAATCATCTCCAATATTTGCTAGATCATTCTCTCATTTTCTTCCGAAGTTCATCTCATCTGTCCCAAGTTGTCTTTGTTTTTCCCGCCCTCCCGCCCTTTTCTTCAATGTTTCAGTTATCATCCTAGTGCCTTTATATTCAGTGATGCTTCCGCTATCTATTCTTCCTTTTGTAGCCGGTGATTCAATGTGAAGATTTTCAGGAGCTTCGTGCTCATCTTTATTCATTCCTATCATCTTTTCTGGTGAATTCAATTTAATTATCCGTTTCTTCATATCCTTGTCATCTTTGTAAGTCTTTCCATGTTAGAAATTCTCATCAGTCTTCTTATTGTCGCTTCTCTCTAGTCTATCCGGAGTGCTGAAGTTGTCTCAGAAGTTCTCGTTTTCAATCTTTCAATTATTTCAAGGTGCTAACCTGATCTAGTTTTCTTTATACCGGTGCAATATCTCTCTTCTCACTAATCTTTTCAACGGTGGTTTCTTTGAGTGGCCCATAACCCACAGGTTTTTCCCAGGATCTTATATAGCTCTTGTAATCTTTCCAGAGATCTTTAAATCTTTTCAACTATGACATAAGTCTGAATTTCATCACTCATATCCCTTCTTCAAGATCTATTCAAATTAATTCTCATATTTGGCTCAACCTTTCATTCTTCTTTATCCCGGAGTGTCTCAGTATTCTTGGTGTTGTTTCTCGTCATCATTATCAGCTTGCAAATTTGAAGGAGTGTTTCTCTCGAATTTTGGTTCATTCTCTTTAAGATTCATCATTTCAGCTTGGTGCCATCATCTTAATTGTTCCAATCATGAGTAATCCCTTTCTTGCTATCCAGTGCATTTATGAGTTGTTTTCATTCCCGATCCTCCGAAGGCCATCATTTTAGAAGATTCTTCGTTCTCAGCTTTCAACTTTCATCCTCAATTCTTCTCAATTGTTGTTTCTTCGTTCGTCTCTCAATTATTCTGGTGTCTTGTTTAAGTTTTTATCTCATGTGGCTCATGATCTCGCCATTATCATGTATCTCCATTAATTCTTGGTATTCCCATTCTATTGTGAATTCTTACCGGTGCTTCCTTAAATTTTGCTTCAAGTGGTGCTTATCTCTCTATCTCTTGAAGATTCCTTCAAGAATAATAAGTTGTATGCTAAATCTGTTGCTTGTCATCAATTTAAGTTGATGAAGGATAATCATAACATAACTCTTATTCTTGTTTCATCAAATGATTTCAAATCTTCTTCTGGAGTGGCTCATGATATCAATTCCTTTTCTCTAGTGTTCTTATCTTTATTTTCCGGAGTTCCAAGTTTTCTCAAGTATCTCTTCGTGTTGCTTCATTGAAGTCTTGGAAAGGCTTCAATCTTATTCTTTCATCATTCATATCTTGCATCATCCTTTTGGTACGGAGGCTCGTCATGGTGGTTCTTCAAGGATGTGATTTTCTCAAGGTGTTCTTCCAGATTCCTGTTGGAGCACCTCAAGTATTCTTTCTCTTCCATTTCTAGTGCATTGGTTCTTACTTTATCCTTTGAGGTGGTGTTATAGCATTCTTGTTAGTGTAGGAGTTTCGAAGAGATTTCCTTTCAAGAATGAGATAATTAAACCCACCAATTCTATGATCATGAGATAATTTTCAACCCATGATTCTTCATTGAGCTATCTTGGTTTGGATTTCACCTAAAGCTTTTCCTATGGATTGTTGCTATGAGGGTGCTTGTCTTTAATCCAAGTTCTCAATGTATCCTCTTGGTGTAAGAAGTTTTGCTTATCTTGTTTCCCGAAACAATCCTTGTTTCCGTTAGTGGCTGGTTGTCCCTTCATTAGTTTGAAAAGGTTTCCATAAGCCCACTACTATCTTGTTCTTTTCGTTGTTGTTTTTCCAACAACTTCGTTTAATTCTTCTCGCAAGGGTGCTTGTCAAGTTCATTTGAGATAGTAGTTGTCATTCTTTTCTTCATTCTCTTCTTCCGTATGAGCTAGCTCCTATTCTATTGTTCCGGAGGCATTGTGATGTTGCTCTTTTGGGTCAATCTTGTTGATCTATGAAGATCATGGCGTTCCCTTGTTATATTTAGTTGTTTGTTATGTATATTGTCAATTTCTACCATCTTATCGAATTTTTTGTCCCATTTTCCTACCGAAGTGCTGCCGAAATGTTCCGTGAATTCTTGCTTGTTTCTCTTATCAGTCCTCATCTCTTTGCAACCTTCAAGGATTGTTGGTGTCACTCGTTTGTCAAAGAAGCGACTAAATTTTTACCTCTTGTTCTTCTCATCCTCTCCCCCTTTCATTCTTGGATCTCGGGGCGAGATCCTCTTGTAGTGTAGGAGAGTTCTGACAGCCCGAGACCGATGTTCCAGAAGATTCTCCTTCTATTCCGTTTTCGTCGTGTGCCTATTTTGTTTTGTCGCATCATCAGCATTGCATCGGCATCTCCGTTGGCGCCAGATTTCAAAAGTTGCATCCGTTGTTAGTTGCCGGTTCCCGTCGTTGTCCGTTCTGAGCCCGACCGCACACGCACGCGCCCGCGGCGTCGTCGAAACCCTGTTTTAAAAGTGTGCGTAAAACTTTCTCTGATCGGGTTGAGATTTGACGTGCGGTCTTATTTTAATATAGGTAGGCCGTGTGTCAAGTTTCGTCGCAATCGGAGTCCGTCTGGTACCCGAACGGTCGACCGTAGCGGCACCGTCTCTGGTTATTCGTCGGACGTTTGTCGGTGTTTTAAAACTCGTTGCCGCGCCGCCTGTTTTCCCTCCCGTCTCCGGTAAACCACCCTACACGACCACTTACCCATTTCTGCGTTCCGAATCGTCCGAATCCGACAGCACGGTTGGATACGGAACGCAATTCCGGTTAACCTAGCCCCCCCATTTGTCAATAAATAGACCCCTCCTATTATTTTGGACAACAACCTTAGCCTGCCTCGAATTCCGCGCCCCACCTACCCCAGCAGCCTCTCTCTCTCCCCTGTCTCCCACCTCTAGCTGCCAGGCCTGCCCGAGCCCGGGTCAGGCCCGCCGAAGCCCATCTTGGCCCGTGGCTAACCCTAGCCGAGCTCCTCTCCAGCCCCGCCGCTTGCAGGTCGCCGCCGCGTGCTCCTCTTGCCGCCACCTCCCTCCGGCCGCCGCCGGCGAGCCGTCGGAGCGCCGCCCTTGCAGGTCTGGCCAGCGCCGTCCCTTCTCCTCTTTTCTTCCTCCTCTCTCCCCCTAACCTCTCTACTATTCTCTTTGGAGGGTCGACCAGGAGCCGCCAGAGCTCCATGGCGAGCTGCTGGATCGAGCAGCCAGGCGGCTTGCCGCAGACCTAGGCTGCCGGTTCCGAAGGACTTGAGCCCCGCCGTGGCGCTCGCGCCTCCACGCAGGTCGCCGCCGCCATGCCCTCGCGCGGCACGGCGAGAGGAGGACGGCGAGGCCACGCGCCTCGCCCTCCCGTAGCCGCGTGGGCCGGCTTCCCACGTGCCTCGCCAGGCCCACCTCAGTCGTTGCCCAGTTCGGCCTCCTTCGGCCCAGCCCCAAACCTCCAACCGGCCCGAGGCCCCCCAAGGTGATCTATCCCTCGCCCCCAGCGCACCTTAATTGCTTTGCGCCCACCTGTCGGCCCAGTTAGCAATTTAGGATTTTTTTCGGATTAGATAAATTCCAGTTTATAGACGTATAGTAATATGCTCGTAACTTTAATTTCATAAGTCAGACCGCGATGAGTTGTATATGGTTTTGGTGTAGAATTTCGCATTCAATCCGATTATAAAACTTGCATATTTGCGTGACATGGTTTGCCGTGGCAAATGCATAGATTAACGTGCTATTCCAATAGGATAGACACCCGCATTTATTTTTCGTGCAAGACCGGATTGCTCGTATGCCGTAGTAGAAATGTCCATGTTTTAGGAACCACTTTTCCATGTATTTCAGAGCGGTCATTGGTATTTTTGCGTGTAGGGATTTGCCGCTAGTTTATTTTCCATGCTTAGGTCATTATCTCATACGTGTGGTAATGTTTTTGTGTTGCAACCCCACATGTTTTATATGTTTTTGGGGTAGAAAAAATCCGTAGGATTTTTCTGTGCAATTAGTTTTAGCTTTTGAGCAAGTTAGTTCGCGCGATGTTTTGCCATGTTGCCCTCTTGTCTATTTCGTAGGATTTAATCCGTGCTTCGTTTGAAGGAAGTGCCAACTAGACAGTTGCCCTTTGATGTTTAGTCTAGCCCCTGGTATTTTTGGTTGCAATAGAAATGCATGTTTAGGTGTGGTTTTCTTGCTCTCAAGTTGCTAGAAATAGTGCTGATTTGGAGGTGCTGAAATAATTCTAAGTCTGAGATCTGTTATATTTTGTTGTTGTCTTGTGTTGCTTTTATCTTGTGATCTGTAGCTCCTTTGAGGTTGGTTCAATGGAGTTAGTTGTAGACCTTGTGTTTCTCTAGCATGTTGTTTATTTTCAAGCCATTTGGAGTCCTGTAGCTTGTGGTTTTTCTACTGTCAATATGTCTTCAGATTGAAAACTGCACTTTCATGAAGTGTTACTTTCACCAAGTCTGAAATAGTGTGTGAGTTGCCATTTTGTGACTTCTTTTCCTAGTGTTCCTTGCTGCCATGCTAGTTGTTGTTAGTTTTTTGTAGTAGTGCTTCTTGCCCTCTTTCGTGTCATGCCTTGGTTGAGTAGTTTGGTTTGGTGTAGCCCGTAGTTGTGGGGCATAGAAAATGCTATGTGGCTGATTTTGGCAGATTGTAGTGATTTCTTGTTTTGCTGGTTGTATGTTTTGAAGTGCTCGTGACCGTAGTTGCACACATATTGCATTCATGCCATCATATCTTGCGGTGCTTGTATCTTCTGATCCGTAGCTCCGTTGGAGATGTTCTCTATGTGTAAATTGCGTGTCTCGACGCCTAGAACCACGTGAACCTATTTGTTTTGCTGTTTAACAACTAATTAAATGTGTTAGTTCAGATCTGGACAGAATTTTAAATTAACATGTGAGGTCGTCTCGGAGATGCTATATGTCATTTGCGACCTCATTTAAAATGCCTAGATAGGTAGTTTAATTACGCTTCACCTCTTGCCATGTCTAACCACATTTAATATTGCCGTGTATCTAATCGGGATGGAACTAAATAAATAAACGTGGAGTCTTGTCAATATGCAACTCGTTGCATATTAAACTTCACTTAATGTGTAGTGTTTGATTGTGTGAATTGTCATGTCGTGACTTGCATGTATTCAGCTACTCATGCATCATATGTGTTGTGCATCGTGTGGTGAATTCTGTGTGGTGATTTGTGTTTCTGGTTTGCTTCGTCTCGATAGAGTTCCGCAGCGTGCCGGATTGTGAGGACCCGTTCGACTACGTCAATTCGTCTGCTTCACGGAGGCATTCTTCTTCCAAGCGGGGTCTCAGGCAAGATGACCATTTCCCAAGATACCATTACTATCATTGCCATGCTAGTTTTATCGCTTCTATCGATTATGTCTCGTTGCCTACCACATGTTAAATATCAGCCTCTCCATAATGCCATGATAACCTTGAACCTGTTGGACCTAGCAAACCATTGATTGGCTATGTTACTGCTTGCTTAACCATGTTGTTAGTGTTGCTAGTTGCATGTGCAGTTGGTTCCATGTGATAACATGGGTTCCTTGTTATATCGCCATATTATTGCTATTTAATTTAATGCACCTATATACTTGGTAAAAGGTGGAAGGCTCGGCCTTTCTAGCCTGGTGTTTTGTTCCACCTTTGCCCCCTTAGTTTTCGGCTACCGGTGTTACGTTCCATAAATGAGCGCTCCTAACACGATCGGGGTTGTTATGGGGACCCCCTTGATAATTCGTTCTAGATTGAAGCTGGTCTCGCAAGGCCCAACTTTGGTACTACATTTGCCTAACAACTAATGAACTGCATAGGGAGTAATTAACCCGAGGAAATTTAATCAACCCCCGGGCCAGTGCTCCTCATGAGTGTTGGTCCAACCTAGAGCTCTATGCGGGGCCAACCGAGGGCAACTTGGGTGATTTCTATCAGGCCACCGTACGCGTCGCTTATCCGTCGTGTCCTGAGAACGAGGTACGCGAGTCCTATCGGGATCGTTGACACGTCGGGTGGCCTTGCTGGATTAGTTTTACCTTTGACGGAATATCTTGTGCATCGGGATTCCGGTGATGCTTTGGGTAATCTCAGAGTTGAGGTTTTCCACTAAGGAATCCGACGAGATCGCGAGTGTCGTGGTCGAGGATTTCTATGCGGCTTGTGGTAATTTTTGATGGACTAGTTGGAGCACCCCTGCAGGGTTAAATCTTTCGGAAAGCCGTGCCCGCGGTTATGTGGCAACGTGGAAACTTTGTTTAACACTGGTTCTAGATAACTCAAAGTTAAGTTAATTAAAACATGCCAACTGTGTGCGTAACCGTGACTGTCTCTTTCGTGAGCTCCTCCGATCGAGGACACGGTGGGGTTATGTCTGACGTAGGTACGTGTTCAGGATCATTCATTTGATCATCAGTAGTCACGTCCGCTATGGGTAGATCTTCCCCCTCTTATTTCTTGTACTCTTAAGTTTAGCCACCAAATATATGATTAGCCGCTGGTGCAACCTCACCACTTAACCATACCTAGCCTAATAAGCTTTGCTAGTCTTGATACCTTTGGAAATGAGATTGCTGAGTCCCCTGTGGCTCACATATTACTACAACTCCAGTTGCAGGTACATGTAATGGTTACTCGACGCGAGCGCGTTGATTGTTCATTTGGAGTTGCTTCCTCTTCTTCTTCATCGATCTAGGATGGGTTCCAGGCTGGCAGCCTTGGATAGCAAGGATGGACGTCGTTCTTCTTTTCTCGTTTGTTTTCGTTCGTAGTCGGACCCTGCTCTTCTTTATGATGATTATGTATTGTACTGCTGTGAGTCTGATGTAGCTTGTGGCGAGTGTAAGCCAATTCTATATATATATCTCTTCTTTTTAGTACATGTACTTGTAACGATATCCATGCTTGCGGCACGACGAGATGCGCTTCTATCCCTCACGAGGCCTTCGTGCCAAATTGAGGATAGGGTCGCATCTTGGGCGTGATAGTGTGGAGGTGCGGCCCTGCAGGCGGAGGTGAGCTGAGCGGCAACCGACAGCGCAGAGTGGTGAGGTAGTGGCGCGGTTGACAGCGATAGTTCCCATACGAAATGAAAGACTAGATGGAGTATTAACTTGCATAGGTCAAGAGCAAGGTTCAACCACTTGATGTCTTCATACTGCAACTTTTCCCTTCTTGATTTGCTTCCTACATTTTGAGATTGGAACCATGGATTTGATGGCAAATGCATGAGGTCTTGACAAAGCGCCCTATCCCATGGCTTGATCTCATACATGACCTCTTTTCAGCAAAGTACGCCATGCATGGACTGCCACCATGTGCCATCCGGTGACTTCATGAGCTGATGCTTCTCTTCTCTCTTTTTGCTTGTGACCTAGTGATTCTCCATGGTCGTAAGTTTTTCTCTTGCATGGGGTTTGACTTGATGGAATGTATGGCAACACCGGCTGTGGTGAGCCAGAGCAAGGGCTCGGGTAGTTAACGAGGCGGCCGGCGTGGAATAGCCATTGCAGGCGCAAGGCGCGCGGAGGCGAGACCATGGTGGCGGCTCGAGACAGGCGAGGTGTGCCGTGGAGGCCGAGTCCGTGTCTCAGTTTATCTCTTCATCTTGATTGTTTATCCAAATCCTCATCTGCTTCTATCTCCAAGAGACCGTGAAACACGACAACTCGGACTCGGACTTACTCCTATTGATCTCGGACTCGGCGGTGCATCTGATGGAAATATCGATCTCAGCGACTTCGATGAAAGTTGCGACTTGACGAATCGCACGACGGCAATGGTGTATAGACCGGAACCCTAATCTTCTTTCGATCTCAATATCATACACGCAGTTTCTAACCGCTCATCCATGACGTAGATCCTTTCACCTAATTCTTCTTCATCCAGTAAATCACGAACATCTTGATCCCCGAAGATAGCCCTCCAAGAACACAATTCCACCGTGCGATCAGCCCCACGGTGCGCGCCAACTATCATGGTTTTGTCACGACAGATATCCTCATGAGAGAACTTAGGTGTGAGGCCATCGCAGCTATGTGGCGGCTTGAGAGGGGTTGGTCGGAATCGAGAGACGCGGATTTACCCAGGTTCGGCCCCTCAAATTGAGGTAAATGCCTACGTCCTGCTTGTGTTTCATTGATGAAGATGATGATCTCAACTACAAGGGTGCAGACTCGCCACCTCTAATCTCGTGGGTGTCTAATCTGTCTATCTCATGATTTGTCTTGTCTAGACCTAAGTTGTGAATCTTGTTTGTGAATCTGTCCCTCTTGGGGCGCCTTACCCCTCCTTATATAGGTGGAAGGGGTAGGTTTTACATGTAGAGTCCTACTAGGAGTAGGAATAGGACTAGTCTCTCTTGAATCCTAATCCGGGTCTTGTTTCCTTTGTGAGGGAGTCTCTCCTCTTCTTGGGCCTTCTCTTGTGAGCCGCCCTCTTGGCCTCTCTATGAGCCGCCTTATGCCAGGGTGCACGCCGGGCCTTGGGCCTTCGTCATTTATCTAAGTCGCCTGTGGGGTCAAGTATGAGTCGCTGGTGAGTCGCCAAGTCCTTGGCGGGTCATATTTCAAAGCGGGTTACACTGCGGGGTATATCCCCGGCAGGGGCTAATGTCGGTGTTCTGGGAATGGGGGTACCTAGACCTGCCTGCATGTGGCCCAGAGCCGGCCCACTCCATCCAACAAACCAACGGGCTCGGCGCCACTCAAGGCAAGGCCCTCGTGAGGGGCCAAGCCTTACGAGGAGGAACAACATCCAGACCCACAGGGGGCCTCCTCAGGACCCCTCCGGAGCGGCGGATATTCTGAGGCAAGGCCCGGCCTCAGGAGTCAAGGGTGATGCGAGGGAAGGACAAACGAGCAGTAGGCAGCTGGGCGGTGCAGTTTCCCCTTTAGTGCAAAAGGGGCAAGGACGTACCAGGGTTCCCAAGGCATCTTCCAAAGGTTTCCCTTCTGGTGCTACAAGGCCGTCGCCGCCCGCCAGCAGGACAGACGTCATTCCCGGGCCCGGCCCTGCAGCACGGGCAACCACTTTGTAGGCGAAGACCACCTTTGGGCAGGGGGAGCATGTTCCCCCGTTCCCCTTCAAAATTGGATGTTGTGGGATCCCTTCCCGCAGAAACGATAAGGGAAGAGGACCCGAACCACCACTATACATAGAGGATAGGATATTTCTCAGTGGAGGGATCATTCACACACTAGCACCACGCAAGGTCACCCAGCCTCCGGAGGCGCCTAAGCATTGTACTAGTTCATCCACCAACCTCCATGACACGCAATCCACCAAGGCAGGAGTAGGGTTTTATGCTTCACAGCGGCCCGAACCTGGGTAAAACATTGTGTTCTGTGCCTCCCTCACCATCGAGTGAGTTTCCTATGCCGTCCATCGAGTAGCGAGCTAAGTGAGGTAGAGCCGAGAGGGATCTTCCTGCACGCCCTGTGTTCGAACCTTCAGGATTTTGTGAAGCCCGAGATCCGACACGCCCCACACCCGCTGCCGGGACGGGTTCGACGAGCCTCTAGCCACCCGAGAGGGTGGCTTCGCCAAGCTCGCGGCAGAGCTCGCCATGGCGTCGGAGGATGCCGTCATCCAGCTGGACAAGATCTTGGACAGTGAGTGCAGGGACCTCTTTTCCAAAGCCACGACACGGGTCTTCAGGCACCTTCATCTTCGTGAGCCGGGGTTTGACTTCAACTCCGTGAACCTGCCGGTTCCCACTGAGGCCCGCGTCGGTGCCGTGGAGGCGGTGAAGGGCCCCGTGGAGGCGTTGGTGAAGAGGTTCGCCCGCGTCGCAGTTCGCCCATCTCCGGATGCCACTAAAGCCGACGGCGGGGAAGACGACGCCACTGACACCGACGACAAGCCCCCTGAAGATGGAGCAACCGACAGTGGTGGCTCCTCGTGATTTCTTCCCCCTGTTTTTCCCCTGCAATGCACATTGTGCCTCGGGGAGGCGTCGAACTCATTTGCTTTTTCAAGAAATTGTTAAGGCTTGTAATAACTCTCTGACTGCTGGAATGATTTCTTCGCCTCATTTTTTTCATGCTTGTTGTGATAATCTGCATCGGCAGGGCCCGCCCCAAGCGTACCTCTGCCGCCAGTGGACCGACCGCATACTAGGACGACCCAAAGGGGGAAGGGGCTACGAGCACAGTTAGGCCCCTGAGTCGCGATGCTCAGGAGTCCCCCTTGACATGCGAGCAGCCCTCATGAGGGGAACGCGTCGAGGATTTTAAAACTTCAGAACACATTCAGCACTCTGCGTCGACACGGCCCGCCCCATGCGTACCTCCATCGCCATTGGACCGCCTGGGCGGCCGAAGAGGGAAGGGGCTACGGGCGCAGTTCAGGCTCCTGAGTCGCGATGCTCAGGAGTCCCCCTTGACATACGAGTGACTCCAGCGTCCCTCCTAAGAAACTGAAAATTTGAGACTCCCGAACTCCTTCAGCACTGTTCATCAGCAAGGTCCCTCCCTGCGCGTACCTCCGCCTCCGTTGGACCACCTAGGCGGCCCAAGAAGGAAGGGGCTACGGGCGCAGTTCAGGCTCCTGAGTCGCGATGCTTAGGAGTCCCCCTTGACGTACGAGTGACTCCAACGTTCTCCCTAAGAGGTTTTAAGTGGCTTGTTGAGCACACTAGGCTCTTCGTCGGAAGGGCCCGCCCCGCGCGTACCTCCAGTGCCGTTAAATCGACCGGATTCCAGGACGACCCAAGAGGGAAGGGGCTACGGGCGCATTTAGGCCCGTGAGTCGCGATGCTCAGGGGTCCACCTTGACGTACGAGTGGCTCCGTACCACCAGTTGTTTGTCCCCCATACTGGGCGTGGGCATAGTCGTAGGCGGATTGGGTTGACTTCCTGGCCAGCTGCGGGCATATTCATTGGTGGACTGTGTTGATTTCCTTGCCAGCTGCGAGCATAGTCTTTGGCGGACTAAGTTGATTGCCTCCGTATTCTCCCCAGCGCGGAGCGTAGGGCTGCCACTAGGCGTGTGAGGGACCCGTCCGCGTCTTCGGGGAGGCCCGGGCGTATACAACCTCGGCTCGTTATCACGTGAGAGTGTCACAGTGGGGGTGTATCTGGGAGGTTGCGAGGACGCTTTGGCCTTGCGAGTGTCCCTATCCTCGAGGCATAGGCGCCTGATTCCTTTTGGGTCATCTCCCCAGTGCGGAGCGTAGGGCTGCCATTAGGCGTGGGAGGGACCCATCCGCGTCCTCGGGGGGGGGGGGGAGTGTATACAGCCTCGGATCGTTATTATGTGAGACTCTCATGGTGGGGGCGTATCTGGGAGGTCGCAAGGACGCTTTGGCTCATGAGTGTCCCTACCCCCGAGGCATTAAGCGCCTGATTCCTTTTGGGTCATTGGAAACCCTGCTAACTTCTTATTCTTTGGGAGTGAGGCTGGCTGTCTGCTGCCTCAGCAGGCCTGCAAGGATAAGCTCCGGACGGAGCCCCCAAGCGGGAGGCCGACCGCCCAAAGACGCAAGCAAGGTAGAACGTTAGGGTTCGAAATGGGTGCAACAGAAACAACTGAAGGATGCCAAAATGAAAGTTGCGGATGGGGATTGCCCTGAACTCCTCGAGGCCACATGGCCCTGTGGGCGCCCTCAGACGGAGTGAGCCAAAAAGTTACCTCGCAACAGCCAACAAAAAGTCACCTGGCGGCCGTGTCGCTGAAGGGCCGAGGGCACCGTCGTCGCCCGACCTCCTGCTTCCACGATCGCGAGCCTCACGGGTCTGCCATTTCCCAAGGGTCGGGACCTTCGCTAGGCCTGAGCATCTCCTCCTCTTGCTCTCCATGCCCCAACACACAAGGCATGGGCATGACCTGCGGGAGCCGCCGGTAGGTAGCAGCCACGTTCCCCAGCCCGAAGGGCATGAGGGTGCCGGTGCCCGGGCACACCCACGGATGGTCAGCTCGCGTAGGCCAGAAGGGGCCTTGAGCCGCGGCTCTGTCGATTGAGAGCATGTTGATGCAGATGCCGGGCCGATCGACCATGCAGACGACGACGACTATGATTGGTGATGCAGGGCAGTCCCCGCCTCGCATGGCCTGGGCCCCTCGAAGTTCTTGCATTGCTGTGATGACAGGCTCACGGGAGCTGGGAAGACGCGCGCCAGAGTGCGCCCTTGGGTTGTACTCGAGCGCCACCCACGCCTCACTGGTCAGGTCGGGAACCTCCCCGGTCGGAGCCCCCAGGTCTGACCCAAGGGGGGCGCCGAGCGCACCTTCCTATGCGATGGGAGGAATGACCTCGTCCCCGGGCACGAAGCACGAAGTCCCATGGCGCTCCATGGGGAGGAGTTTCTTCTTCTTCTTCTTGCATGGGTCCTCGCGAGGTGGCTCATCTTGTTCGTCGTCCGAGCGTTCCGCCGCTGCGGCGCGGTAGGCGCACTCGAGTGTACAGACGACATCCTTCTCGTCACAGGCGATGGTGATGACACCGCCGCTCACTGGCATTTTGAGGATGATGTTGCCGTGGTGGGTCACGACCATGAACTTGGCGAGAGCCGGGTACCCAAGGATCACGTTGTACGACAGGTGGATGTGCGCGACGTCAAAGACGATGATCTCAGTGTGGTAGTTCTTGCGCTCAACGAAGGTGACTGGCAGATGCACCTGCCCGATGGGCATGGTGGACCCTTTCATGACTCCTGAGAAGGGCTTGGTCTTCATGATCTGTTCATACGGCAGTTGGCGTGTCTCAAAGGTATCGGACGAGAGGACATTGAGCCCCGGTCCATTGTCGATAAGGGTCTTGGTGACGAGGATTTTGCTGATGGTCGGGGTGCACATCATGGGGAGCCTGCCGGTCATTAACGAGCACTTGAGCTGATCACTTGGGTCGAAGGTGATGGTGGTCTGGGACCAGTTGAGGGCGCGCATCACTTCAGGCTTTGGGAGAGCGGCATTCACCTCCCGGGCGAACTGCTTGAAGGCGCAGTTTAAGGCCAGGGTCTGGGCGCCGCCAAGGACGGAGGCCACTGCCCTGACCTCCTGGAAGCCCCTAGTCCCATCTTTCTGCCTGTGTTCATCCCTCCTTCTAGGCGACGGAGGCAACAGAGGCAGCCCAGCCTCACGAGGCAGACCGCGTCGTTTCCCCTCTTGAAGGTCGTCGTGCCAATGGTCCTTCTGATGCTGGCCGGACCAACGGTCCTCCTGAGGCTGGCCGCGCCAACAGTCTTCACAAGGCTGTTCATGCCACCCCTGACGCGGCTCCCGGTCATCCCCGTGGCCTCCACTATTACCACCGCCGCGCGCGGGGCCTCTATCTCCCCGCACAGGGCGCCTACTGAAGTGCTCGGCACGGACCAGTTGGAGCTCTTCGCACTCGGAGGTATCATGGCCGCTGTTGCCGTGGAATACACACATTGGCCCCCTCCTGACGGACGCTCTCCCCCTCGGCCGTGCTTCACCTCAGGATCGGCTGCAAGCACCGTCAAAGCCTTGCGCTTCATCTCCTTGCCTTGGTCTTCTTCTCTTCTGGTTCCGCCGCCTGAGGTGTGAGAAGTGACATGCGACCTTCTTCAGCCCTAGCGCACTTGTTTACCAGGTTGAACATCTCTAGTGCAGTGCTCATTTCGCCGCTCATGGAGAGCTCCTCCTTCATCTCGAGGTCGGTGACTCAGTCGGAGAAGGCCGAGATGATGGCTTCGTCCGATGCCTTGGAGATCTTGAGGTGCATGGTCGTGAAGCGATGTATGAACTTTTGCAGGTTTTCCCCGTCCTACTGCTTGATGCGCCGCAGGTCGTTCATGGTGGGAGCGCGGTCGCGGGTGCCCTGGAAGTTGGCGATGAAGCGTTCGCGTAGATCATCCCAGGAGGTGATGGATGACCTTGGGAGATTGAGGAGCCAAGAGAGCGCGCCGCCCTTGAGCGCCATGGGGAACTAGCACACCATGACCTTGTTACCCCCTCCTGCCGCCCTGATACTCAGCGTGTAGAGTTGCAGGAACTCGGCCGGGTCGAGGGTGCTGTCGTAGTGCAGGGGTAGGTCGGGCTTGAACTTGTAGGGCCACTTAGTTGGGTAGAGCTCAGGGGCGATCCGAGGCACCCCGCCGGCCCGACGAATGTAGCGCGCGCGGGGGCGACCTGGTTCTGTTGCTCCAATGGGTTTGCTTCGAGCGGGGCATGCTCGCGGCGCGGGGGTGACCTACTTCTGTTGCTCCAATGGGTCTGCTTCGAGCAGGGCATGCTCGCGGCGCGGGACTTGCAGCACTTGGAGCACGCGCACGTCGCCGAGGAACCACCTGACAGCTTGCTTCGTCTCTTGGTCTCGCCCTGGGTTCACAAGGCTGGTCTTGGGGAGGGGCTGGGTTCTGTTGCTCCAATGGGTTTGCTTCCTGCCTGGGCTAGGGGCGCGCGCCACGATGCGGAGGTGGGGATGGTGCGTCTTGCTCCTCGTCGTTCGCTAGGGACAGTAGGGGTCGAAACGAGTAGGAGAGTGCCGCGGGATCACCGGCAACGGCGACGACCTCCTCGATGCGCTGGAGCCAGTCATTGTGGCGGTCACGGGCGGGCCGGTAGTGGAGCAGCTTGGCGGCCATGGCAAGCGCACGCTGGCCATGTGGCATCTCCCACCGGGCACGCGAGGCCGACCCGGAAGCCCGGACGAGCGACGGAGTGGTGGTGCGGCCGTCGGGCTGCTCGGTAGCCGGCTAGGAGGAACCTTGCTGTTCTTGAGCGTCGGGGCCCGTGGCGGCGTTCGCCATGGGCGCCGTGTGAGCAACGCGGGTGGCGCGGCGCTCGGCGCGATGGAGCGGCGAAGCTTGGTGAAGGCGGAGCTTTGGAGGAAACCTTGACACACCCCCTACCTGGCGCACCAAATGTCGGATTTCGGGCTCCGCAAAACCCTAAAGATTCGAACTCAGGGGCGTGTACGTAGATCTCTCACGGGCTCACCTCACCTAGCTCGCTACTCGTTGGGGGGTGGCAGAGAACTCACTCGATGGTGAGGAAGACACAGAATACGATAGTTTACCCAGGTTCGGGCCGCTGAGAAGCGTAATACCCTACTCCTGCTTTGGTGGATTGCCTCTCGTGGAGTTTGGTGGATGAACTAGTACAATGTTCGAGGGCCTCCAGAGGCTGGGTGACCTTTGTGTGGTGTGGGTATGCGAATGAATGGATTCGCCTCTCTACGAAGTAACCTATCCTCTATATATAGCGGCGGCCCGGGTCCTCTTCCCTTATCGCAAGGGCGGGAAGGGATCCCACAATGGCCAATTTTGAAGGGGAATAGGGGAACATGCCCCCCTGCCCAAAGGTGGTCTTCGCCTGCAAAGTGGTTGTCAACGCAGCAGGGATGGGTCGAGTGATGACGTCCGTCCTACTGGCGGGTGGTGGTGGCCTTGTTGCACCAGAATGGAAACCTTTGGAAGATGCCTTGGGAACCTGCGTACGTCTTTCCCTCCTTTGCAGGAAAGGAGAAACTGTACCGTCCTGCAATCCACTTCTCACAGGTCCTTTCCCTGCGTCATCCTTGACTCCTCAGGCCGGGTATTGCCTCCGAATCTCCGCCGCTCCGGAGGGGTCCCGAGGAGGGCCCCCGCGGGTCTTGGTGCTCCTCCTCCTCGCGAGGCTCGGGCCCTGATGACCCGGAAGTATAGGGGATCTATTGTAGTCCTTTCGATAAGTAAGAGTGTCGAACCCAACGAGGAGCAGAAGGATCTGACAAGTGGTTTTCAGCAAGGTATTCTTTGCAAGCACTGAAATTATCGGTAGCAGATAGTTGTGTGGTAAGATGATTCGCAACAAGTAGCAAGTAACAAAAGTAACAATGGTGCAGCAAAGTGGCCCAATCCCTTTTGTAGCAAGGGGAAAGCCTGGACAAACTATTATAGGAGGTAAAGCGCTCCCGAGGACACATGGGAATTTCTGTCAAGCTAGTTTTCATCATGTTCATATGATTCGTGTTCGCTACTTTGATAGTTTGATATGTGGTTGGACCGGAGCTTGGGTACTGCCCTTACTTGGACAAGCATCCCACTTATGATTAACCCCTCTCGTAATCATCCTCAACTACGAAAGAAGAATTAAGACAAAGTCTAACCATAGCTTTAAACTAGTGGATCCAAATCAGCCCCTTACGAAGCAACGCATAAACTAGGGTTTAAGCTTCTGTCACTCTAGCAACCCATCATCTACTTACTACTTCCCAATGCCTTCCTCTAGGCCCAAATAATGGTGAAGTGTTATGTAGTCGACGTTCACATAACACCACGAGAGGAAAAACAACATACAACGCATCGAAATATCGAACGAATGCCAAATTCACATGACTACTTATAGAATGACTTATCCCATGTCCTCACGAACAAAAGTAACTACTCACAAAGCATAATAATATTCATGACCAGAGAGGTATTGAATAGCATCAAGGATCTGAACATATAATCTTCCACCGAGTAATCCAACTAGCATCAACTACAAAGAGTAATTAACACTACTAGCAACCTTACAAGTACCAATCGGAGTCGTGAGATGGAGATTGGTTACAAGAGATGAACTAGGGTTTGGAGATGAGATGGTGCTGATGAAGATGTTGATGGTGACGAGTCCCCTCCGATGAGAGGAGTGTTGGTGATGACGATGGCGACGATTTCCCCCTCCGGGAGGGAAGTTTCCCCAGCAGGACGACCGTGCCGGAGCTCTAGATTGGTTCTGCTCAAGTTCTGCCTCATGGCGGCGGCGATTCCTCCCGAAAGACTCCTCTTGATTTTTTATGGAACGAAACCCTCCTAATAGCAAAAGAGGGGGGCCAGAGGGCCAGCAGGGAGCCCACAAGCCCCCTAGGCGCGACCAGGGGGGTAGGCCGCGCCTAGCAGGCTTATGGCCTCCTGCTGGCTCCCTTCTGGTATTTCTTCGGCCCAGTATTTTTTATAAAATCCAAAATAAATCCCCGTTGTTTTTCACGGCTTTTGGAGTTGCGCAGAATAGGTATCTCAAACTTGCTTCTTTTTCAGGCCAGAATTCCAGCTGCGGGCATTCTCCCTCCTCTTGTAAACCTTGCAAAATAAGAGAGAAAAGGCATAAGTATTGTACCGAGAAGTGTAATAACAACCCATAAAGCGATAAATATCAACATGAAAGCATGATGCAAAATGGACGTATCAACTCCCCCAAGCTTAGACCTCGCTTGTCCTCAAGCGAAAACCGAGATCAATAAATATGCCCACATGTTTAGAGAGAGAGGTGTCGACAAAACAAGATACGGACATGCAGGCGTCATGATCATAATCAGAACAGCAATATCATCATATAATCTCTTATGCTAAAGTGACAATTCCTTCACAAAGTAAAGTATGGATCAAGAACCTTACTGAGAATTAACAACCAATAGCCTATAGTCATTTAAGCAATTGCAATTTATCATAACATCGGAAAGAGTCACATACGAGCTTGTAAAGCAAATCCACATACTCAATCATCCTTTTGTCTTCTACAATTCCTACAACTCACGTGGTACTCATGAGATCAAAGTTTCAGTCGGACACAGAGAAAGATAGGGGCTTATAGTTTCGCCTCCCAACATTTACCTCAAGGGTAATGTCAACAATAATAATTCATGAATACTTACCTCAAAGTTGACATATGAATATAGATCTTTCCCTAGCATATGCCGTTAGCCAAGAAAAAGGCGAAATAAGGAATTGGTGTAGATCACCATGACTCTTTCAAGGGCAAAAAGTAAAGGTACAAGATAGGCCCTTCGCAGAGGGAATCCGAGGTTGTCATGCGCTTTTGAGGTTTGGATGTGCGACCTCTTAGTTTGAAGGAACGTCACTTTATATTGCCTCCTGTGATAAAGAACTTTATTATGCAGTCTGTCACTTTTATGTCTTCCTCATCACAGGTTCGTACAAAGCTTATTTTCCACACACTAATAGATCATACATACTTAGGGAGCTATTTTTTATTGCCTGCACCGATGACAACTTACTTGAGGGATCTTATTCAATCTGTAGGTAGGTATGGTGGACTCTCATGGCAAAACTGGGGTTGAAGGTTTGTGGATGCACAAGTAGTATCTCTACTTAGTGCGGAAGTTTTGGCTGATATGAGGTGGAAGCAATCGTCACAAGCTAAGGGATCTCTAGTCATATAATCATTGTTCGGAACCAAGCAAGCATAATTCATTATGTTGTCTTCCTTGTCCAATATCTACTTTTAAGCATGCAATAGTTTAGTGAGTGTTCACAATCATAGTTGGTGTCAAATATTATATATTTACATGTGAACCTCTCCTTCTTTATCACTTCCTATTAATTGCAACAATGACCGAGGTCTATGTTTGTTCACTCTCAACAAGTTTCAATCATCATTCTTTTTATAGGTGAAGCCATTACTTCCTATAAGATCATTACATGATATTTCATGCTTTTGTTCTATTATCATTCTTTTGATCATGGCATGAGGCAAAGCCCTTAACTAAAACTCTCTTTATTATATGGCTCACGAGCTCGAATACGTCGGGGGTGACACAAAGCAAAACTCAATTCTAAAACACTAAGAAATTTATTCTACTAGAGAAAGATAAAACCAAAAAGGTTCGAACTAAGAAAAGGTAAAGGCAAAAGATGTGATGGTGATACGATACCGGGGCAATTCCCCCAAGCTTGGCACAAGCCAAGGGGATTGCCCATACCCATGCTTAGTTGTCTTCCTTCGGTGGTGGTGGTGGTGGAGTTGTTACAACATGGGTTTGATCCTCCGTCTTCCAAGGCATAGGTGCTCCAACATGGAAAGATGACCGAGTCTCTGGAATCCTCAAATCTGCAGCCAGCCGTATTGATTTAAATCTATACTCATACTCATAGTTTTGGTTCTGCAGGTCATAGATCTGGGCTTGGAGGTGATCAATTCTGTCATAGAGCCTGGAGAGGTGCTTCCCGATGTCATTGGCATCGATCTTCTGCTTGTTGGTGAACTCCGGGATCATCATGTGGTTGGCGTTGAGTCCACGCTCCACCATCCCTTGGCACTTGAAGACTTGTTGCTCCATTGCTTCGAGCCTCGCCTCCATGCTTCCGGTCTTCTTGGGCCCCTCATCATCATGGATGTGCAGCATCCCCTCACGCATCTCGATAGATTGAGGGTGTTGCAGCACTCCCGCGAGGTAGGGATTGATGACCTTCTTGAAGATCGTGTGCTTCGGAGCTTTTGGGAGTGTACAGATCTAGATCTGCAACAGAAACATGCTCGAAACGAAAACAGAGGAAATTTGCGTGATACGAGGGTCAGACCTTTCAGGAGAATATATAATGATTTTTTCCAGACCAGAAGGAGTACTCTGCAAGAAAACGAAGTCCAGGAGGCACACGAGGTGGTCACAAGCCCCCCAGGCATGACCAGGGGGTGGCCCGCGCCTGGCAGGCTTGTTGCCTCCTCGTGCGCTTTCCGGATTGCTTTAAATTTTTCTATTTTCCTTAAAATTCCAAAACGGAGAAAAATTCCTACTGAGAAAGTTTTGGAGTCGGTTTACTTACCAAATCACATACCTCTTCGTTTTCGGAGTGTGAAACAGGCTAATAAATATCCCTTATGTACTCCTCCGGAGTTATGCTATTGATAATATTGCTTTCAACATTTATGGGAGTACCTGAGATATAATGCTTGATTCTTTGCCCATATACCACTCTCAGAAAATTACCTTTCGTGTTGTTGATCTTGATTGCACTGGAACGATATACTTCCTCAACAACGTCGGGACCTTCCCATTTAGAGAGAAGCTTGCCTGCAAAAAATCTTAAACAAGAATTATATAGCAAGACATAATCACTTACATTAAACTCACGCTTTTGTATACTTTTATCATGCCACCTCTTATCCTTTTCTTTGAACAACTTGGCATTCTCATATGCCTGAGTTCTCCATTCATCAAGCGAGCTAATATCAAATAACCTCTTCTCACCAGCAAGTTTGAAATCAAAGTTGACCTCTTTGATTGCTCAATAAGCATTATGCTCTAGCTCAAGAGGTAAATGACATGCTTTACCGTAAACCAATTTGTACGGAGACATGCCCATGGGATTCTTTTAGGCAGTTTTATAAGCCGACAGTGCATCATCGAGCTTCTTACACCAATTCTTTCTAGACTTATTGACAGTCTTTTGTAGAATTAGTTTAATCTCTCTATTGCTTAGCTCTACTTGACCACTGGACTGAGGGTGATAGGGAGATGCAATTCTATGATTGACATCGTACTTAGCAAGCGTTTTACGGAAAGCACCACGAATGAAATGTGAACCATCGTCGGTCATTAGATATCTAGGGACTCCAAATCTAGGGAAAATAACTTCTGTAAGCATCCTGATAGAAGTGTTGTGATCAACACTACTAGTTGGGATAGCTTCTATCCACTTAGTAACGTAATCAACAACAACTAGGATATGAGTATACCCGTTGGATTTTGGAAAAAGGGCCCATATAATGAAAACCCCAAACATCAAATGGTTCAATGACAAGTGAATAATTCATAGGCATTTCCTGACGTTTACTGATATTACCTATTCTTTGACATTCGTCACAAGACAAGACAAACTTACGGGCATCCTTAAAGAGAGTGGGCCAATAGAAACCTGATTGCAATACCTACTAGGCAGTTCTATCTCCCGCATGGTGTCCTCTGTAAGCCTCGGAGTGAAACTTATGTAGGATTTGTCCCTGTTCATGTTCAGGTACACAACGTCTAATGACACCGTCTACTCCTTCCTTATAAAGGTGAGGATCATCCCAAAAGTAATGTCTCAAATCGAAGAAGAATTTCCTCTTTTGCTGGTATGTGAAACTAGGTGGTATATATTTGGCAACGATATAATTCACATGATCAGCATACCACGGTGTACTACATGAAGTATTGATGACATTCAATTGCTCATCAGGAAAGCTATCATCAATAGGTTGTGGGTCATCAAGAACATTCTCCAACCTAGACAAGTTATCTGCTACTAGGTTCTCAGCACCCTTCCTATCGACAACATGCAAATTAAATTTTTGTAGCAAGAGAACCCATCTGATAAGTCTAGGTTTAGCGTCTTTCTTTTCCATGAGGTACTTAATAGCAGCATAATCAGTGTGAATAGTGACTTTGGAATCAACTATGTAAGATATGAACTTCTCACATGCAAACACGACTCCTAAAAATACCTCTTTCGTAGTAGCATAGTTTCTTTGGGCGTTGTCTAGAGTTTTACTAGCATAATGAATAACATTCAACTTTTTATCGACTCTTTGTCCTAGGACAACACCAACAACATAATCACTAGCATCACACATGATTTCAAAAGGTAAGTTCCAATCAGGTGGTTGAACAATAGGCGCAGTTATCAAGGCCTTCTTAAGTATTTCGAAGGCTTCCTCACAATCATCGTCAAAAACAAAAAGAATATCCTTTTGCAAGAGATTGGTAAGAGGCCTAGAAATCTTAGAAAAGTCCTTAACGAACCTTCTATCACTACAGGAATCAGCTTCTTTGCCGTCCTCCATCACAGACGGCAAAGACAATATCCCGGACGGCAAAGACAGTATCTCAGGCGGCAAAGATTCTCACGGCCAGCAAAATTTCTGCGTTAGCCTACGACGGCATAGGACCTTCTTTGCCGTCTGCCCAGGAGAAGCGGACGGCAAAGCTCTTTGCCGTCAGCTTTCCTTAGGAGCAGTCGGCAAAGTGCTCGAGACGGCAGCCGACACGCGTTGCCTCCGTTAGGGGTTAACGGAGGCTTTGCCGTCTGCCTCCCCCTCCATCTTTGCCGTCTGCCTCCCCGTCCCTCTTTGTCGTCTGCCTTCTCCTACCCTCCCCTCCCCCCCATCTTTGTTGTTTGCCTCCCCGCCCATCTTTGCCGTCTACCTGCTCCTCCCCTTCGCCCTCTCTCCACTCTTTGCCGTTAGCCTCCTCCTCCCCCTCCTCTGTTCCCTCTTCTTTGCCGTCTGCCCACCCTGGAGGCTGACGGCAAAGAGACTACATAGACACCCCAGGATGCACAGCTGGGTGCCATGTGGCACCTTTGTCGTCTGCCAGCTGATGGCACAGGTGTTTGCCATCAGCTGGCAGACGGCAAAGAGCCCATATAGTTCCTATTTTTTTGTTTTATATTATTTCACAGCACATATATATATATATATATTTGATAGCACATTTATATAATTCACCACACATATATGATATATAGTTCACCACACATATACTTGCCAACACATATATATAATTCACCACACATATATGATTCACCAATGTACATCCCCATATATCCAAAGAACCAACATACCAATTATTGCACTGTTTATCCATATATACATATACGTATAGTTCGACATTGTTCATCAACTCAAATGAAAACTAGATGATATACATATAAAGTTCATCCATTGACATTGTTCAACTCCATGAATGCCAACTTCCATGCATGTAGTATATCCATTCTGCAAAAATGTGAATAAGAAAGTTAGAAGAAGAACAAAATGTGATGTTTTTCAGCTAATTATGTCATTTTTAGCGGAAAACAAGCTAAGTATATGTGTGGTGAACTATATATCATTTGTTGGAGTTAAATTACCTAATTATGTCTTTTTTGAGCTAAATGGGCTAATTATCCCATTTTAGAGGAAAACAAGCTAAGTATAAATATTCATGAGTTAACCAAGGTTCTTATGCCATTTTGAGGTTATTATGCCATTTTGGAGCTAAATGGGCTAATTATGTCATTGTTGGGTTAATTAAAGCAAGGATAATATGAAAGAGGAGAAGAAAGAGGAGGAGGAGGAGGAGAAGAAGAAGAAATCAAGAAGAAGGAGGAGAAGGAGGAGAAGGAGGAGGAGGAGAAGGACTAGAAGGTCCTTGGCCTTCTCCTCCTCGTCCTCCTCGTCCTCCTCCTTCTCCTTCTTCTCTTCTTCTTCTTCTCTTCTTCTTCTTCTTCTTTCTTTTCATTTTGCCTATTTCTTCTCCTTTTCTTCTCTTGTTGGAGCTAAATTACCTAATTATGTCTATTTTGAGCTAAATGGGCTAATTATCCCATTTTAGAGGAAAACAAGCTAAGTATATAATATTCATGAGCTAACCAGGGTTCTTATGCCATTTTGAGGTTATTATGCCATTTTGGAGCTCAATGGGCTAATTATGTCATTGGTGGGTTAATTAAAGCAAGGATAATATGAAAGAGGAGAAGAAAGAGGAGGAGGAGGAGAAGAAGAATAAATCAAGAAGAAGGAGGAGAAGGAGGAGGAGGACGAGGAGAAGGACTAGAAGGTCCTGGGCCTTCTCCTCCTCGTCCTCGTCGTCCTCCTCCTCCTCCTTCTCCTTCTTCTCTTCTTCTTCTTCTCTTCTTCTTCTTATTCTTTCTTTTCATTTTGCCTATTTCTTCTCCTTTTCTCCTCTTGTTGTAGCTAAATTACCTAATTATGTCTTTTTTGAGCTAAATGGGCTAATTATCCCATTTTAGAGGTAAACTAGCTAAGTATATAATATTAATGAGCTAACCAAGGTTCTTATGCCATTTTGAGCTTATTATGGTATTTTGGAGCTAAATGGGCTAATTATGTCATTGTTGGGTTAATCAAAGCAAGGATAATATGAAAGAGGAGAAGAAAGAGGAGGAGGAGGACAATAAGAAGAAATCAAGAAGAAGGAGGAGGAGGAGGAGAAGGAGGAGGAGGAGAAGGATAGAAGGTCCTTGGCCTTCTCCTCCTCCTCCTCCTCCTCTTTCTTCTTCTTCTTTCTTTTCATTTTGCCTATTTCTTCTCCTCTTCTCCTCTTGTTGGAGCTAAATTACCTAATTATGTCTTTTTTGAGCTAAATGGGCGAATTATCCCATTTTAGAGGAAAACTAGCTAAGTATATAATATTAATGAGCTAACCAAGGTTCTTATGCCATTTTGAGATTATTATGGTATTTTGGAGCTAAATGGGCTAATTATGTCATTGTTGGGTTAATTAAAGCAAGGATAATATGAAAGAGGAGAAGAAATCAAGAAGAAGGAGGAGGAGGAGGAGAAGGAGGAGGAGGAGAAGGATAGAAGGTCCTTGGCCTTCTCCTCCTCCTCCTCCTCCTTCTCCTTAATCTCTTCTTCTTCTTCTTCTTCTTCGAGCAGTTCAAATGAATTAGAAGTTACGGGAAAATGTGGCGAGAACTCACTCGATGTACGGCCGCACTTCTATTAGGTTGTTGAAGATATACAATGAAATGTTCCGCCATTCTTCGATATCCAACGTTATTGGTTTCGAAGCACCGGCTGGTGCGAGCTTCCCTTTGAATAGGCTGAGGTTGGACCCACCTTTTTTAGGGTCTCCATCATTGTGCCGAGGCTTCGGATTATGCAAATGATGATTTTTGGCTTCGTAGTGTGCTGTCACAAAGTTTGCCACCTCCTCAGTAATGAATGCCTCAGCCATCGATGCTTCAATTCTACGCTTATTTTTACATTTAGCTCGAAGGGTCTTCTGCATCCTCTCAGTTGCATAGCACCAACGATCTTGCACGGGCCCACCCAATCTTGCCTCGGTCGGTAGATGTAAAATCAAATGCTGCATTGGATTAAAGAAGCCCGGTGGAAAGATCTTCTCTAACTTGCACAACAACTCCGGTGCAAACTCCTCCATTTCTTCTACCACGCTAGGCGACAATTCTTTCGCACAAAGAACACGGAAGAAATAGCTCAGCTCCGCCAGTACTAGCCATTCATCCTCAGGAATAAAGCCACGTAACATCACCGACATTACCCACTCTAGCCATATGTGCCAATCATGACTCTTGAGACCAAAGATTTTTAATTTTTCAAGACTCGCTCCCCTATTTAGATTCGCTGCATACCCATCGGGGAACATCAAGTGCATTTTGACCCACAAGATAATTTCCCTCATAGCTGGCCTTCCAAGATTGAACCAGGCCTTTGGCTTCGACCACTTCTGCTTTCCTTTGCCTTCTCGCATGTTTTGTAACGGTCTATGACATAGTGTCTCTTGATCGACTCTAGCCTTAATATTATCCTTTGTCTTCCCATCTATGTCGAACAATGTACCAAAAATAGCCTCTCCGATATTCTTTTCAGTGTGCATCATGTTGATATTGTGTGGAAGAAGGAGGTCTTTGAAGTAAGGCAGATCCCAGAAGCATGGCTTGTGAGTCCACGCGTGTTTTGAATTATACCCCTTGAAATATCCTGGACGCTCTGGATCAGGCTCGAGGGCGTTTAACTGATCCAGGATCTGTTGGCCTGCGAACGCAGGTGGTGCCAAGTTTTTGACAACTTTACCTTTGGTAAAGTTCTTCTTGTCTTTTCTGAACCGATTGTCACGATCCAGGAACTGTCTATGCAAGTCAAAGCAAGAATACTTCCGACCCTCCTGCAACCAATGAAACTGAAGAGTTGCCTTGCATTGGGGGCACGGGAACCTTCCATGCACACACCATCCAGAGAATAGGGCATACGCTGGCAAGTCATGCATAGAGTACATGTACCAGACATGCATTTTGAAGTTTTCTTTTCTAGCGGCATCGTATGTCTTGACCCCATTTTCCCAAGCTTCTTCCAATTCATCCTTAAGCGGTTGCAGGTACACATTAATATTCTTCCCCGGATAATTGGGCCCTGGAATTATCAACGTCAGAAATATGTTCTTTCTTTGCATAATCTGCCCGGGGGGGGGGGGAGATTGAGTGGAATGACAAATACAGGCCAACAACTGTATTGGGTTGCCGTCATGCCGAAGGGATTAAAACCATCCATGGCGGCGCAGACTCGAGGATTCCTTGGATCTGCCGCTTTATCCTGATGCAATCCATCGAAATGTTTACACGCTTCCCCATCCGATGTGTGTACCATCATCTTATTCCCATCCGCATCTAGTTCGGTTCTTTTGCCCAATTTGTGCCATGTCATCTGTCTGGCTGTCTCTTCGACCATGAAAAGACGTTGAAGTCTTGGTACGATTGGCATATACCAAAGAAAAGTAACTGCGATTTTGGTCTGCCTCTTCTCACCCATACCGTTGTCTACCACAAGATACCTGCAAGACTCGCAATTGGGACAATAGTCCAAGTGTGCATACTCCTTCCTAAATAAGACACATCCTTTCTCACATGCATCTATCTTCTCATAGGGCATCTTAAGTACACGAAGTATTTTGTCCGACTGGTACAGGTTTGCAGGCATGACATGGCCTTTGGGTAGGAAACGTCCAAATAGTGTCATCATCGCGTCGTAGCATTCTCTTCCCAAGTTGAGCTGAGCCTTCAGAGCCATTACTTGTGCAATTGCATCCAGCTGACAGAGCTCAGTGTGCTCATGGAGAGGACGTTTTGAAGACTCCAACATTTCATAAAAGGCCTTTGCATATTCCTCCATCTCATCTACCGAATCCCGAGCATCATCAAAGTCTTGCACCATGTCTTCGATCCCGGTACCATGCTCGTCCGTGCGACGACGGACCACCTTAGCTCTTGTGCGTTGTATAGACTCACCATGAAATGTCCACACCGTATAATTAGGCTTAAAACCCCTCCTCTGGAGGTGTTTAATCATTACAGCCTATGTCGTCTTTTTATAGTTGTCGCATCCAGGACAAGGGCAATAGTTTCTTTCCTGGCCATTTGCGAATGCGGCTTTCACAAATTCCTTTGTTTTTGAAAACCATTCTTTCGTCATCTCTTTCTGAGTAGGGTGACCGGTATACATCCACGCACGATCACTCATCTTGCGTAGCTACTAAACACAGAAGAAATATATTTATATATAATTTAGCATTTATATTCATCGGTTAATCAGGTTCGCCATTTTTATTACGTCCACGCAACCTACACGCTAATAGGTATAGATAGGTCCTAATCCCACCCAAGTATGTGTAGATTGGGTTCGTTTTCCCATGCTCTCCTCCAGATCCAACGCAAAATTTCGGCAGCACCTCCCCGCTGTTCTCCTGATACACGTCTCCGCAATAAACAGAGAGGATGTGCATCCGGAGAACAACAGGGAGGTACTGACGAAATTCCGCATCGGATCGAGAGCACATCATATGGGAAAACGAACCCAATTTACACATACTCGGGCTGTCCATGGATAATGTTGGACAATTTGAAAGGATGGCGGTTATAAATATGCAAAGACATGCATATTTATAGATGTCGCCCTTTCGAACGGGAGACGCATACTGGTCACGCATACTGATAAATTAATTGAATTACCTAAATCTAGAAAGTTTCATCCGGAAAGCAAGCCACAGTAAATGAAGGGGCGGGGAGGAGATGAAATTTGTACTGACCCACGAATGCAGGGGCGGAGCTCGTACAACACACGGGCAGGTCTTTGCACAGCAGACCTCACAGCGACGAGACAACTATCACATGTAAATCCACCCGATCAACACAAATATTCCAATTATGTCATTTTAGAGGAAAACAAACTAAGTATATAATATTCGTGAGCTAACCAAGGTTCTTATGCCATTTTGAGGTTATTATGGCATTTTGGAGCTAAATGGGCTAATCATGTCATTGTTGCGGAAATTAAAGCAAGGATAATATGAAAGAGGAGAAGAAAGAGGAGGAGGAGGAGAAGAAGAAGAAATCAAGAAGAAGGCGAAGGAGGAGAAGGACTAGAAGGTCCTTGGCCTTCTCCTCCTCGTCCTCCTCCTCCTTCTCCTTCTTCTCTTCTTCTTCTTCTCTTCTTCTTCTTCTTCTTTCTTTTCATTTTGCCTATTTCTTATCCTCTTCTCCTCTTGTTGGAGCTAAATTACCTAATTATGTAGTTTTTGAGCTAAATGGGCTAATTATCCCATTTTAGAGGAAAACTAGCTAAGTATATAATATTAATGAGCTAACCAAGGTTCTTATGCCATTTTGAGCTTATTATGGTATTTTAGAGCTAAATGGGCTAATTATGTCATTGTTGGGTTAATTAAAGCAAGGATAATATAAAAGAGGAGAAGAAAGAGGAGGAGGAGGAGAAGAAAAAGAAATCAAGAAGGAGGAGGACGAGGAGGAGGAGGAGGATAAGGATGAAGGATAGAAGGTCCTTGGCCTTCTCCTCCTCCTCCTCCTTCTTCTCTTCTTCTTCTTCTTCTTCTTCTTCTTTCTTTTCATTTTGCCTATTTCTTCTCCTTTTCTCCTCTTGTTGGAGCTAAGTTACCTAATTATGTCTTTTTTGAGCTAAATGGGCTAATTATCCCATTTTAGAGGAAAACAAGCTAAGTATATAATATTAATGAGCTAAACAAAGGTTCTTATGCCATTTTGAGCTTATTATGGTATTTTGGAGCTAAATGGGCTAATTATGTCATTGTTGGGTTAATTAAAGCAAGGATAATATGAAAGAGGAGAAGAAAGAGGAGGAGGAGGAGAAGAAGAAGAAATCAAGAAGGAGGGGGAGGAGGAGAAGGAGGAGGAGGAGAAGGATAGAAGGTCCTTGGCCTTCTCCTCCTCCTCCTCCTCCTTCTCCTTCTTCTCTTCTTCTTCTTCTTCTTCTTCTTCTTCTTCTTATTCTTCTTCTTTCTTTTCATTTTGGCTATTTCTTCTCCTCTTCTCCTCTTGTTGGAGCTAAATTACCTAATTATGTCTTTTTTTGAGCTAAATGGGCTAATTATCCCATTTTAGAGGAAAACAATCTAAGTATATAATATTAACGAGCTAACCAAGGTTCTTATGCCATTTTGAGCTTATTATGGTATTTTGGAGCTAAATGGGCTAATTATGTCATTGTTGGGTTAATTAAAGCAAGGATAATATGAAAGAGGAGAAGAATGGCCATTTTTTCTAGCTAAATGGGCTAATTATCTCATTGTTGGGGAAAATAAGGTAAGGAGAATAAGATAGAGGAGAAGAAAGAGCAGGAGGAGAAGAAGAAGGAGAAATCAAGAAGGAGAAGGAGGAGGAGGAGAAGAAGGAGGAGAAGGTATTCTTCTTCTCTTCTTCATCTCTTCTTCGTTTCTTCTTCTCCTTCTTATTTTTGTCTTCTCCTCCTCCTCTTCTTCTTCTTCTTCTTTTCCTCCTCCTCTTCTCCTCTTCTCCTCCTCCTCCTCTTCTTCTTCTTCCTATTCTTTCTATTAAGCTAACTAACTAACTAACCTAACTAACGAAGCTAACTAAACCTATCGCTAAACCTAGATAGCACTAAACAGGAAAAAAATAACAAAAACAGAATCTACCACTAAGTAACTAAAAAATAATCTAGCTACCACTAAATAACAAAACAAAATCTACCACTAAACTACCTACTAAATCTACTAATTAACTAACTAAATCTACCAACTAACCAAACTACCACTAAAACTACTAATTAACTAACCTACCAACTAAACTATATATGCCACAACAACTACAATAACAACAACTACTACAATAACAAGAACAACTACTACAACAAAAATAAAAAATCATGCTGGTAGTTATAATCTAATTCCAAAAAACTAAATACCAAACAATAAAAAATCAAAAAATAAAGAACAAGGGGGGGGGTGGATGGGCTTACCGGCAGTGGGGCTGCGGGGGCGGCGCCAAGGCCTGCGGGGCAGTGGCTGGGCCGGCGGCGCCGGCGGTGGGGCTGCGGGAGCGGCACCAGGGGCGCCGGGGGTGGGGCAGCGGGGGCGCACCAGGGGCACCACGGGGCGCCGGCGGTGGGGCTTCAGGGGCGGCACCAGGGGCGCCGGGGGGGGGGGGGGGTTGTGGGGCTTTGGGGGCGGCACCAGGGGCACCGGGGCGGCGCCGGGGGTGGCCGGGCGACAGTGGTGGCGGCGTTGGGCGTCGGGGGAGGAGAGAGAGAAGGAGGGGCCGTTTGAGAGAGAGAGAGGGTCGCGGTGGGGGCGGGACAGCCGTTACTAGATTCAAGACCTTTGCCGTCTGTTGGCGGACGGGAAAGGGGTCTATACTCTTTGTCGTCTACCTCTGGCATCTATGCCGTCAGCCAGCAGAGGACAAAGAAGGGAGTAGTTTGACCTAAGGTTCCCCCGACCAGATGAGCTTCTTTGCCGTCTGCTGGCCCCTTCTTTGCCGTCTGCGGCAGACGACAAAGAGTTGACTGCTGGCAAAGACCTTCTTTGCCATCAGCCAGTTCTTTGCCGTCAGTTTTGCTGAAGCTGATGGCAAAGAGTGTCTTTGCCGTCAGCTAGCAGACGGCAAAGACTAGGCTGATGGAAAAAAATTGTTTTCCAGTAGTGTATAGAAACCAGCATGACCAAGGAAACTTCTTATACCTTTGATATCTGTGGGGCATGGCATTTTCTCGATCGTATCAACCTTAGCCTTATCGACTTCAATACCTATTTCAGAAATTTTATGTCCTAAGACGATGCCTTCATTAACCATAAAGTGACACTTCTCCCAATTCAAGACAAGATTGGTATCCTTACATCTCTGCAAGACTCGATCAAGGTTGCTGAGGCAATCATCAAAAGAAGACCCTTAAACGGAGAAGTCATCCATTATAACCTCAACAATCTTTTCACAAAAGTCAGAGAATATAGCCATCATACATCTTTGAAAGGTAGAAGGTGCATTACATAACCCAAAAGGCATATGTCTGTAAGCAAAGGTACCGAAATGGCAGGTGAAAGTGGTTTTCTCCTGATCAGATTGTGCAACAGGTATTTGGGAGAAACCAGAATAACCATCTAGAAAGTAGAAGTGTGTGTGTTTAGATAGTCTTTCTAGCATTTGGTCGATAAAAGGCAAAGGGTAATGATCTTTCCTGGTGGCTTTATTCAATTTCCTAAAATCGATCACCATCCTATAGCCAGTAATAATCCTCTGTGGGATCAATTCATCCTTATCATTAGGGACAACGGTTATACCTCCCTTCTTAGGGACGCAATTTACTGGACTCACCCAATCACTACGAGCAACAGGATAGAAAATACCTGCTTCCAGGAGCTTTAGTATTTCTTTTCTTACTACCTCTTTCATCTTAGGATTTAATCTCCGTTGATGATCAGCAACTGGTTTGGAATCATGATCGGTTTTAATCTTGTGCTGGCATAGAGTGGGACTAATGCCCTTAAGATCATCAAGAGTATATCCAATAGCAGCACGGTGCTTCCTCGGAGTTTTTAGTAACTTCTTTTATTCATGCTCTGTGAGGCTAGCCCTTATAATAACGGGATATATCTCTTTTTCATCAAGATAAGCATACTTAAGAGTATTAGGCAACTGTTTAAGCTCGAACATAGGATCACCGTTTGGTGGGGGTGGTTCTCCAAGCAGTTCAACACGTAGATTATTCTTAAGGATAGGATATTGTTCAAAGATAACTATCTCTATCTCATCCCTTTCATCCATATGCATATCATTTTCATGCTCAAGCAAGTATTGCTCTAAAGGATCAGTAGGAGGCACGACAATAGAAGCTAGGGCAATAATTTCATCCGTACTAGGCAACTCTTTTTCATGAGGTTGTCTACCAAACTTGGAGAAATTGAACTCATGTGACACACCTTCAAAGCCAACAGTGACAGTTTGCTTCTCACAATCAATATGAGCATTGACGGTATTGAGGAAGGGTCTGCCAAATATGATGGGACAAAAGCTATCTTGTGTGGTAGCAATAACGAGGAAATCAGCAGGATACTTCGTTTTACCACACAAGACTACAACATCTCTAACAATTCCCACAAGGCAGATAGTATCTCCATTGGCAAGTTGAATAGTGACATCAACAGGTTCCATCTCGATAGGTGCAATCTCGTCTTTAATTTCATCATATAAGGATTGAGGTATTGCACTAACACTAGCACCCACATCACATAAACCATGATAACAATTATCTCCTATCTTAATAGAAACATCAGGCGTGCCAACAACAGGCCTATGCTTGTCTCTAGCATGTGGTTTAGCAATTCTCGCAGCATCTTCACAGAAGTGAATATCATCGTCATCAACATTGTCGGACAGGAGATCTTTGATAATAGCAATGCTAGGTTCAACTCTAATTTGCTCAAGGGTGTAGGTGTTCTAATGTAGTCCCTACGTATCACAGTTGAAACTTTAGAATGATCCTTTATCCTAACAGGGAAAGGTGGTTTCTCAATGTAAGCACTCGGAACAATAGGATCATGATAGGCAATGACTTTCTCTTCAACTGGATTGGGTTTAACTACATTGACTTCTAAGGGAGGATGATATTTAAACCACTTCTTTAGGGAAATCAATATGAGCAGCAAATGATCGACACAATGAAGCTACTATCTCAGAGTCAAGTCCATATTTAGCGCTAAAGTCACAAAAAGTATTTGTTTTGACAAAGGATTTAACGCAATTAAACTTGAAATTCATACCTGAATTCTTACCTTCATCAAACTCCCAGAGTTGCGTTTAATTCTTTCCAATAGATTCCATCTGAAGTCAATATCTCTCTTCATAAAAGAACCGGTACAAGAAGTGTCAAGCATGGTGCGATCATCATGAGAAAGCCGAGCATAGAAGTTCTGAATGATAATTTCTCTCGAGAGCTCATGGTTGGGGCATGAATATAACATTGATTTAAGCCTCCCCCAAGCTTGAGCGATGCTTTCTCTGTCACGAGGCAAAAAATTATAAATATAATTCCGATCACGATGTACTAGATGCATAGGATAAAACTTTTGATGAAATTCCAATTCCAACCGGTTGTAGTTCCATGATCCAGTATCATCACATAGCCTATACCATGTCAATGCTTGATCCCTCAAAGATAAGGGAAAGACATTCTTCTTGACCTCATCCTCGGGCAAACCTGCAAGCTTAAATAAACCACAAACTTCATCTACATAGATTAGATGCAAGTCGGGATGTGATGTTCCATCTCCTGTAAAAGGATTAGCCAGCAGTTTCTCAAGCATACCCGAAGGAAATTCATAACAAAATTTTTTAGTAGGTGCAGCAGGTTGAGGAGAAACTCCTTGTGCTTCCGTTCGAGGCGAAGATACCCCGAACAAGCTCCTCAAAGGATTAGTTTCCATAGTGACAAGTGACAATAAATTTCAGCACACTATATAAATGTTTCCTTACCAAATTCCACTTACCAAAGGCGCTTCACTCCCCAGCAACGGCGCCAGAAAAGAGTCTTGATGACCCACAAGTATAGGGGATCTATCGTAGTCCTTTCGATAAGTAAGAGTGTCGAACCCAACGAGGAGCAGAAGGATCTGACAAGTGGTTTTCAGCAAGGTATTCTGTGCAAGCACTGAAATTATCGGTAACAAATAGTTGTGTGGTAAGATGCTTCGCAGCAAGTAGTAAGTAAAAAAAGTAACAACGGTGCAGGAAAGTGGTCCAATCCCTTTTGTAGCAAGGGACAAGCCTGGACAAACTCTTACAGGAGGTAAAGCGCTCCCGAGGACACTTGGGAATTTCTGTCAAGCTATTTTTCATCATGTTCATATGATTCGCATTCGCTACTTTGATAGTTTGGTATGTGGGTGGACCGGAGCTTGGGTACTTCCCTTACTTGGACAAGCATCCCACTTATGATTAACCCCTCTCGCAAGCATCCGCAACTACGAAAGAAGAATTAAGACAAAGTCTAACCATATCATTAAACTAGTGGATCCAAATCAGCCCCTTACGAAGCAACGCATAAACTAGGGTTTAAGCTTCTGTCACTCTAGCAACCCATCATCTACTTACTACTTCCCAATGCCTTCCTCTAGGCCCAAATAATGGTGAAGTGTTATGTAGTCGACGTTCACATAACACCACTAGAGGAAAAACAACATACAACGCATCAAAATATCGAACGAATACCAAATTCACATGACTACTTATAGCATGACTTATCCCATGTCCTCAGGAACAAAAGTAACTACTCAGAAAGCATAATAATATTCATGACCAGAGTGGTATTGAATAGCATCAAGGATCTAAACATATAATCTTCCACTGAGTAATCCAACTAGCATCAACTACAAAGAGTAATTAACACTACTAGCAACCTTACAAGTACCAATCGGAGTCGTGAGGCGGAGATTGGTTACAAGAGATGAACTAGGGTTTGGAGATGAGATGGTGCTGATGAAGATGTTGATGGTAACGAGTCCCCTCCAATGAGAGGAGTGTTGGTGATGATGATGGTGACGATTTCCACCTCCGGGAGGGAAGTTTCCCCGACAGGACGACCCTGTCGGAGCTCTAGATTGGTTTTGCTCAAGTTCCGCCTCGTGGCGGCGACGATTCCTCCTGAAAGCCACCTCTAGATTTTTTCTGGAACGAAACCCTCGTTATAGCAAAAGAGGGGGGCCAGAGGGCTAGCAGGGAGCCCACAAGCCCCCTAGGCGCGGCCAGGGGGTAGGCCACGCCTAGCAGGCTTGTGGCCTCCTGCTAGCTCCCCTATGGTACTTCTTCGGCCCATTATTTTTTATAAAATCCAAAATAAATCCTCGTTGATTTTAACGGCTTCTGGAGTTGCGCAGAATAGGTATCTCAAACTTGCTCCTTTTTCAAGCCAGAATTCCAGCTGCCTGCATTCTCCCTCTTCATGTAAACCTTGCAAAATAAGAGAGAAAAGGCATAAGTATTGTACTGTGAAGTGTAATAACAGCCCATAAAGTGATAAATATCAACATGAAAGCATGATGCAAAATGAATGTATCAGGCCCACGCGAGGGCCTTGCCCTGAGTGGTGCCATGTCTGGTTGTCCTTGCTTGATGAAGTGGGCCAGCCGTAGGTCACAGGCAGGCACGTCTGGGTGCCCTCATTCCCAGAACACCGACAAAAATGCCGAACATGAGTCATATGGATGATACGATCAGCATGGAGATGCTCACCATTGATGACTAGTCCGTCTCACGTGATGATCGGACACGGGCTAGTTGACGTGGATCATGTAACACTTGGATGACTAGAGGGATGGCGATCTAAGTGGGAGTTCATTATATAATTTGATTAGATGAACTTAATTATCATAAACTTAGTCTAAACTTGTCTTTACAAATATTGTAGATCCAATGGCCAACGCAAATGTCCCATTCAACTTCAACGCGTTCCTAGAGAAAACCAAGCTAAAAGACGATGGGAGCAACTATGCGGATTGGGCTCGCAACTTAAAGCTCATCCTCATGGCTTCCAAGAAGGCATATGTCCTTGATGTGCCACTAGGTGACCCTCCCGTTTCCGCGGCAACCCAGGATGTTAGGAACACATGGCAGTCGCAGAAGGATGACTACTCTCTGGTTCAGTGCGGCATGCTTTACTATTTAAAACCGGGCTCCAAAGGCGTTTTGAGCAACATGGAGCATATGATATATTCGAGGAGCTGAAACTAGTTTTTCAATCTGATGCCCGGGTCGAGAGATATAAAGTATCCGACAAGTTCTCTAGCTGTAAAATGGAGGAGAATAGTTCTGTAAGTGAGCACATACTCAGAATGTCTGGGTTGCACAAACGCCTGACTCAGCTGGGAGTTGAACTTCTGGATGATGCGGTCATTGACAGAATCCTCCAATCGCTTCCACCTAGCTATAAGGGCTTTGTGATGAACTACAACATGCAAGGGATGGAGAAGACCATTCCCGAGTTGTATTTATTGCTGAAATCTGTGGAGGTAGAAATCAAGAAAGAACATCATGTGTCGATGGTGAATAAGACGACCAGTTTCAAGAAAGGCAAGGGTAAAAAGAACTTCAAGAAGGACGGCAAAGCAGTTGCCGGGAAGCCAAAGAAAGGACCTAAGCTTGATACTAAGTGCTATTATTGCAAGGGAACCGGCCACTAGAAGCGGAACTACCCCAAGTATCTAGCAGATAAGAAGGCCGACAACGTCAAAGGTATATATGATATACATGTTATTGATGTGTACCTTACCAGCGCTCGTAGTAGCTCTTGGGTATTTGATACCGGTGTTGTTGCTCACATTCGCAACTCAAAACAGGAACTGCGGAACAAGCTTAGACTAGCAAAGGACGAGGTGACGATGCGCGTCGGGAATGGTTCCAAGGTCGATGCGATCGCCGTCGGCACCCTACCTCTACATCTACCTTCGGGATTAGTTTTAAACCTTAATAATTGTTATTTAGTACCAGCTTTGAGCATGAACATTGTATCCGGATCTTGCTTGATGCAAGATGGCTACTCATTTAAATCTAAGAATAATGGTTGTTCCATTAATATGCGTGACATGTTTTATGGTCATGCCCCGCTGGTCAATGGTTTATTCTTAATGAATCTCGATCGTGATGTTACACATATTCATAGTGTGAGTACCAAAAGATGTAAGGTTGATAATGATAGTCCCACATACTTGTGGAACTCCCGCCTTGGTCATATCAATGTCAAGCGCATGAAGAAACTCCATACAGATGGACTTTTGGAGTCTCTTGATTTTGAATCGGAACCGTGCCTCATGGGCAAGATGACCAAGACTCCGTTCTCCGGAACAATGGAGCGAGCAACCAACTTATTGGAAATAATACATTCCGATGTATGCGGTCCAATGAGCGTTGAGGCTCGCGGTGGCTATCGTTATGTTCTCACCCTCACCGATTGTCGTGGGTATAAGTCTGACAGTAGATGTGTAGGGTACGAAAGGATGGGCAGAGCCTTAGCTATGGCGAGGTTGTATGAGTTTAGGCCCCTCTGCGGTGGAGGTAAAAGCCCTACGTCTCAGTGCTCTTGGGAGCTTAGTGTCGAGTGGAATATAGGATTACAGTAAATGCCAACCCCTGCACCAGTGGGAAAGGGCGGCTTATATAGAGTGCGCTGCCCTTCACAACGGCCCGGTGGATAAGGGTGGAGTAGTGGCGAATAAATGCCTACGTTACAGGTAACGTATGCCTTAAATGCTAATAATGGTGTATGAAAACGTATGATCGTTGCCCTCCTAGGAGGTTACGATGTACAGAGTGGAATTCTGTCGTTACGATAAATATGCTCCGAATGCTCGTCACCGACTGGATGATGGGGGGTCCTTAGTTCAGTCGGAACTGTCTAAGGGCCTTGCCCTCTATGAAGGGTAGTCCTTGGGTAGGACCTATAGGGCAGGCCTATGACCCTACCCTGGGACTATAACCCCATCATTAGTCCCCGAATGGATCGGGGTTGGAACGACGAAGTGGTGCCTGGAGTATGGATCGGACTGGTATGGATGTGACTTTGGCGTTGTTTGCCTCGATCCATTTTATCCTTTCGACCAGTGATCCGAGTGAATATACCAGTGAAACGAACCGTCAGGGACCGAGTGCTTCCGTGGAATCTTTCGATGTGACCGATCAAACTGACAACGACGGATTTTCTGGGATCTTCGAATTTCGGTTGCCGCGTGCTCAACGGGGATGTCGACATCGTCATCGAGTAGTTTCTGCCGCCTCGATTACTGCGCCTTTATCTTCTCCACTAATATCGCAGCAGCCGGTCAGGGGATAAGCTTTCGGGGCCACCTGTTAGTGACCCAGTCGAAACCTTATTTAAGCCTCTCCGGCGGGGGTTTCTTGTTGCGCTGCCCTTGTTACTCGCACTCGCCTCGCTTGTCCTGTAGCTCCCTGCGCATTCCAAGCATCCTCCTTCCTCTCCTCCTCTACGGATCTGCTGCCTTCACCATGACGAAGGGGCAGACGAGCAAGTTCGAGTCGCAGAAGAAGAAGAAGAAGGCGGCGGTTCCTGCTCAGCGGCGACAGCGAGCACTACCGGCGGGTTGGATCCATGGGGATTTCCTCCCCTCCATGGTGACGGCGGACGACCTGCTGGAGCTGGTGGAGCAAGGCATGATTGCCAACAAGTCGTGGAGCCTGCCGGCGGAGGGCGAGACGGAGCCGGTGCCGCAGGAGGGAGAGCGCGTCTTGCTGCTCAGCCACGTGTACAGGGGCTTCTCCTTGCCTCCCCACCCCTTCTTTAGAGGTATTATGAATCACTTCGGGGCGCAGCCCCATCAGTTTCCTCCCAACGCGATAGCTCATCTTGCCGCATTCATCACTCTGTGCGAGTGCTTTATTGGATGTCCCCCCCCCCATTGGGGGCTCTTTAAGTACATCTTCTCCGCTAGGTCTCAGACTATCAAAAAGCTTAGCCAGTCGGACGATAAAACCCATCTCCTCCAGCTCTGCGGGGGCTTAGGTTTCCAAAAGAAAACAAAGAGTAGCTACCCCCCTCTCCAGCTGTCCGAGTCAGTTAGGAACTGGCAGTCGACCTGGTTCTACTGCCAGGACATAGCTTGTCCGAATGCCGCGACTGGGTTGCCGCCCTTTAGCCTAGACCTTCCGGCCCCTCCCAGGCAGCTTGCGCTCTCAAAGTTGGAAAAGATCCAGATCCAACCTCTCGTCGACGCGCTGATAGCTATCGTCCGCAAGGGAGTCACCGGCACAAATTTGCTGGAGACTTTTCTAGGTCGGTGCATCCAGCCGCTGCAAGCCTGACACCACGCCATGTGGCACTATGTGGGGCCCGAGGATTCCACTCGGACTCATCCAGAGTGCGTGACCGGGGAGACCGTGACAGCATGGGTCCGCGGCATTACAGGCGCATGTGACAACCCCCAAGGAGCCCGGCGAGTGAGGCCCTTCCGCGCCGATAATCCTCCTCCGAATGAGGTGAGTGCATCTTGTCGAGTGCGTTCAATCTTCTTAGATCTATCGCTTTTCTTGTGTCGCCGCCTGGTGTCTGACGTTGTCGACTGTATTTTGTGCAGGAGTGGACTAACTGGCACTCTCCCGTCTCGAACGGGAATCCCGCTTAGGAAGAGGAGGGCAGCCAGGAGGGCAGCGTGGATAGCGCCGAGTACGTCTCCGTCAGTGGGGAAACGGAGGAGGAGTCTGGAGAGGAGGAGGGCGAGGTTGGGGAGCAGAGCTCGCCACCTCCACCATCAGAGCCTCGAACTAAGGGCCGTCACGAACCCGCGGCTCCGTCGGCTCCTCCAGCAGCTCCGAGTGCTACGCCTGCTTCTCCCGTGGTGCCGAGTGCTCCGCCAGCTCCTCCCGTGGCTCCGAGTGCTCGGAGCGTGCAGAGGACCAGGGACGCTGCTGCCGAGCCCATGGACCAACCGTCCAAGGTGGCCAAACCGAGTGGGTCCAAGCCTCGGAAAGCTTTGCCTCGGATGAGGATCGCTGTTCCAGTTGCCTCAGCGTAAGTGTCTTGTTCTCCCATCTTCTTTCAGTATTTGATTGAACTCATGCTTATCGGTCGAGTGGATTTTACTCGACAGAGCTGCTACCTCCGCCACCTCTCTGCCGCGCCAGGACGATGATCCCATGGATACGGATAACGCTGCCACATCCCAGCAAGGTACGTTGTGACGACTCCGAGAGTTTGCATTATTATTTCACGAGTGCTGCCTTTAATCTTGCCCTTTTTCTGTAACCTCATGTTGTTCAGTCGGGCTTCCTTCGGAGGTGATTCATCTAGAGGAGGACGACCAAAGGGGATCAGGGCCAACTTTGGCGCCTGTCCTTGAGGTTGTTCCATCTGCTGCTGCTCCCACCACGGACGCGCTGCCGACCGAGACGATGCCGTCGACTGAGGCGATGCCCCTCGCGGTGGAACCGACTAGAGCGGGACTTGGGATGCCTAAGGAGTCTTCTGTCGTGCCAGGTCCGTCGACTATCCAGTACGACACCCGACACCTCCCGAAAGACCAAGTGGGAGCCGCCAAGGAGGCCATGGTGCAAGTGGAGTTGATGGTGGGTGATGCGAAGGGAGCGTACGACTCCGGGACGATATCCGAGTAAGTGCGCTAGTAAGTGTTTACTTTCCTCTTGTAACCCACTGGGGGTTTAAGTGATATACTTGGATACAGTAGGATTATTTTGCAGTGGGTTCACTCCGAGTGAACCCAGTGGGTGTAGTCCCCGAGACTTCTATCGAGTGCTTGCACCGGCAGTTGTCTTTATATGCATTTTCAGTTATCTGAGCAGATCAGAGCTGGTCTGCCCGAATATTACCAGCGGGGGCACTCGGAGAGCATCCAGTGGTTGTAGTCCCCTAGAGTAGTGTTACTCAGGTCGGGTAATAGCATTCTCGTAGATTTGTCTGTTTGTCATGTAGCTCAATAGGGCCTGCGTGTTCGAGCTTCATGCCACTGGGGTCACTCTTAGTGAACCCACTGGGTGTAGTCCCCGAGACCGCTGTCGAGTGCTTGCATCGGCAGGGGTCTGAAGAACTTTGAGCTTTGTTTGTTTTCCTTGTTGAATGTGTCTGAGCTTCCCTTTGCGCTGATTTGGCAGAAGACTTGCCAAATGGGATTCGCGTACAATACTGTGAAGGCTGAAAAGGCTCAGCTTGCTGCGGAATTGGAGGCGGCTGTGAATGACTTGGCTGGTGTGAAGGGGGCTCTTGCTGACCGAGAGAAGTCTTTGGAGGAGTCCCGGGAGACCAACAAGGCATTGGTGGACGAAATTGAGAAAATGGGCAAGCAAAGAACTGAACTAATGGATCAAATGAAGGTGATGAACCGTCGATGCATTTCGCAGGAGAAGTATGTCAATGACTGGGCAAGGAAGATGATTGCACTGCTCGGAGGTAAGCTTTTTTCCGAGTGCTTCTTGACTTTGTAATTCATTCTGCGCTTACTTTCTGCTCTTCTTTTCTTTGCAGATTTTTGTCTGGACGCTGAGGCTGAAGCAGCCGACATTGAACGGTCGGTTGTTCCGAACGTTCCACTCGGCGACGAAGACAATCGGGACATGCTCCGAGCACATATTCTCCTGGGCAGAGTGGGACCTTTCATCGTCCGTCTGAGAGAAGTCATCGGCTGGATCGACAAGGAGTTGTGGCCCAAAGACGATTCCCGGCAGGAAATAGAAGGGTTGATGACTCGGCTGGAGGACGTCCCGAACAGAGTGCAGGCATGGAAGAAGTCTGCCGCTCGTTGTGATGCGGACGTGGCGCTATCGCTGGTCCGAGTGCACTGCAAGGAAGCTCGCGAAGAAAAGCTGAAGGCGTTGCAGGTCGCCAACACCAAGAAGCTTCGATTCGAAGATTTCATGGAGACCTTCCTCGAGACAGCCACTCGTATCGCGCACGGGGTCGACCTTGAGACCTTTGTGGATCCTGCCAGTCCCGGTGCCAGTCCTGATGACGCTTGAAAAACTTTACCTCGGTATGCCGAGTGGTATCTGTATCAAACTTGGGCCACTGCTGTTGGCCGTCACATTCGTGGTTCGGTGTGGATAAGCTTGATCCACACCGAGCCGACTATCGTAGATCCAACTTTCAATTCGAATCGAATATTTTGCTCTTCTTTCGCCAAGTTTATTTTCTGACACGATTTTGGCTCGTGGTTTTTGTTTGGCGTTTCTTGGTGAAGCCAATGGCAAACATGCGAAGCATGTAATTGTCAGTTGTCTTCACATCCACATGAGCCTCAATGAGGGTCTGCTAAGCCTCTGAGTGGATCTCGAGGATACACTCGAAGGAAGCTTTTTACTTAGGCGATTCTGGATCGCAGCTAAGTCCCCGAGTGCGGCATCTCGTGCGCACTCGAAGTGAGTTGATAGTCATGTAGTTGTCAGTTGTCTTCACATCCACATGAGCCTCAATGAGGGTCCGCTAAGCCTCCGAGTGGATCTCGAGCATACACTCGAAGGAAGCTTTTTACTTAGGCGATTCTGGATCGCAGCTAAGTCCCCGAGTGCGGCATCTCGCGCGCACTCGGAGTGAGTCGATACTCATGTAGTTGTCAGTTGTCTTCACATCCACATGAGCCTCAATGAGGGTCTGCTAAGCCTCCGAGTGGATCTCGAGGATACACTCGAAGGAAGCTTTTTACTTAGGCGATTCTGGATCGCAGCTAAGTCTCCGAGTGCGGCTTTTAGTGCGCACTTGGAGCGAGTTTTGTACTTAGGTGATTCTGAATCGCAGCTAAGTCCCCGAGTGCGGCTTTTGGTGCGCACTCGGAGCGAGTTTTGTACTTAGGCCTTTCTGAATCGCAGCTAAGTCCCCGAGTGCGACTTTTAGTGCACACTCGGAGAGAGTTTTTTACTTAGGCGACTCCGGGTCACAGCTAAGTCCCCGAGTGCGGCTGTTAGCACACACTCGGAGAGAGTTGTTTACTTAGGTGACTCTTGGTCGCAGCTAAGTCCCTGAGTGCGGCTGTTAGCGCACACTCGGAGAGAGTTTTTTACTTAGGCGACTCTGGGTCGCAGCTAAGTCCCCGAGTGCGGCTGTTAGCGCACACTTGGAGAGAATTTTTTACTTAGGCGACTCTGGGCCGCAGCTAAGTCCCCCAGTGCGACTTTTAGTGCACACTCGGAGAGAATTTGTACTTAGGCGATTCTGGATCGCAGCTAAGTCCCCGAATGCGACTTTTAGTGCACACTCGGAGAGAGTTTTTTACTTAGGCGACTCTGGGTCGCAGCTAAGTCCCCGAGTGCGGCTGTTAGCGCACACTCGGAGAGAATTTTTTTACTTAGGTGACTCTGGGTCGCAGCTAAGTCCCCGAGTGCGACTTTTAGTGCACACTCGGAGAGGGTTTGTACTTAGGCGATTCTGGACCGCAGCTAAGTCCCCGAGTGCGACTTTTAGTGCACATTCGGAGAGAGTTTTTTACTTAGGCGACTCTGGGTCGCAGCTAAGTCCCCGAGTGCGGCTGTTAGCACACACTCGGAGAGAGTTTCTTACTTAGGCGACTCTGGGTCGCAGCTAAGTCCCCGAGTGCGGCTATTAGCGCACACTCGCAGAGAATTTTTTACTTAGGCGACTCTGGGCCGCAGCTAAGTCCCCGAGTGCGACTCTTAGTGCACACTCGGAGAGAGTTTGTACTTAGGCGATTCTGGATCGCAGCTAAGTCCCCGAGTGCGACTTTTAGTGCACACTCGGAGAGAGTTTTTTACTTAGGCGACTCTGGGTCGCAGCTAACTCCCCGAGTGCGGCTGTTAGCGCACACTCCGAGAGAATTTTTACTTAGGCGACTCTGGGTCGTAGCTAAGTCCCCGAGTGCGACTTTTAGTGCACACTGAGAGAGAGTTTGTACTTTGGCGATTCTGGATCGCACCTAAGTCCCCGAGTGCGACTTTTAGTGCACACTCAGAGAGAGTTTTTTACTTAGGCGACTTTGGGTCGCAGCTAAGCCCCCGAGTGCGGCTGTAAGCGCACACTCGAAGAGAGTTTTTTAGACCGGAGTCTGCAAACGCGGAAGAATTTTGGACCTGCAAAAAATGAGTCTGCTTTGTATTACTTCAATGATACTTGTTCTTTACATTGCCTCCGTTGGCGGTCACGTGTAGAAGCGCTTCAGGAGATCTCCGTTCCATGCTCGCGGCTCGTCCGTTTCCCTGTCGAGGTTGTAGAGTCGATATGCTCCGTTGTTCAGCACCTTAGAGATGATGAAGGGTCCTTCCCAGGCGGGAGCCAACTTGTGATGCCTCTGCTGGTCCACTCGGAGCACCAGGTCACCTGCTTGGAATGTGCGACTCCTGACGTGCCGCGCGTGAAAACGCCGCAGATCTTGTTGATAAATTGTTGAGCGAGTCAGTGCCATCTTGCGCTCTTCTTCTAGTAGATCCACTCCGTATTGCCTGGCCTGCTCCGCTTCGGCTTCAGAGAAGAGTTCGACTCGTGGAGAGTTGTGAAGCAAGTCACTCGGAAGGACTGCCTCTACTCCATAAACAAGGAAGAACGGGGATCGCCGTGTAGATCTATTCGGAGTTGTGCGGATACCCCACAACACCGAAGGCAGCTCGATGACCCATGCGCCGGCGGCATGTCCACCTTCTCGCAGGAGTCGAGGCTTCAACCCTTGAAGAATAAGTCCGTTCGCCCGCTCTGCTTGCCCGTTGGTTTGAGGGTGCGCCACAGATGCAAAATCCACTCGGATACCTTGGCCTGTGCAAAAACCTTTGAATCTGTCCAAGTCAAAGTTTGTGCCATTGTCAGTGATTATGCTGTGCGGGACTCCGAATCTGGAGATGATGTCTCTGACAAATTTGATGGCGTAAGGGCGTCGAGCTTCTTGATGGGCATGGCTTGAATCCACTTAGTGAACTTGTCGACTGCCACCAACAGATGAGTGAATCCCCCTTGGCCAGTTCTGAATGGACCGACTATATCTAATCCCCACACTGCGAACGGCCAAACAAGAGGGATTGTCTTCAGCGCAGACGTTGGCTTGTGGGACTTGTTCGAATAGAACTGACAGCCTTCGCATCGGTCGACCATATCCTTTGCCATTTCATTCTCGTGCAACCAGAAGAAGCCAGCTCTGAATGCTTTGGCGACGATTGCTCTTGAGGAGGCATGATGGCCGCATGTTCCCGAGTGAATTTCTTCCAGGATTAACTGTCCCTCCTCAGGGGAGATCCATCGCTGAAGGACTCCTGAAACACTTTCCTTGTACAACTGGCCATCAATGACGGTGAAGGACTTCGACCTGCGGACGATCTGCCTCACTTGGACTTCGTCCTCTGGTAATTCTTGCCTCAGGATGTATGCAATGAACGGCACAGTCCAATCGGGGATGATAGCAAGAATCTCCATGATCAAATCAACCACAGCGGGGACCTCGACTTCAGTCGGATCTGTTGAACTCTTCGATTGTACCGGTTCCTCTGTAAAAGGATCTTCTTTCACCGAAGGGAGATGTAGGTGCTCGAGGCAGACATCACTCGGGACTGGTCTCCGAGTGGATCCGAGTTTTGCCAACTCATCAGCTGCTTGGTTCTTCAGTCGCGGAACATGGTGAAGTTCCAGACCTTCAAACTTCTTCTCGAGCTTCCTTACTGTGTTGCAGTATGCAGTCATGGTGGGGTTCCTGACATCCCACTCCTTCATCACTTGATTAACCACCAAATCTGAATCGCCATAAACCATCAGGCGACGGACGCCGAGTGTGATGGCCATGCGCAATCCGTACAGGAGAGCTTCATACTCTGCCTCATTGTTGGAAGAATCGAAATGTATCTGCAACACATACTTAAGCTTATCACCTTTTGGCGATATGATCACTACGCCAGCGCCGGAGCCATTCAGCATCTTGGACCCATCGAAGAACATAGTCCAATGAGCCGAGTAGATGTGAGTCGGTTGCTGTTGTTCTACCCATTCTGCTATGAAGTCAGCCAGAGCTTGAGACTTTATAGCCTTCTTGGCTTCAAACTTGATGTCGTAGTATAACATCTCCATAGCCCACTTCGCCACTCGGCCTGATGCGTCTCGATTGTGGAGGATTTCCGACAACGGAGCATCAGAAACGACAGACACCGAGTGGTCTTGGAAATAGTGAGCCACCTTCTTTGCAGTCATGTAGATCCCATAAATAAGCTTTTGATAATGGGGATACCTCTGCTTGGAAAGAGTCAGGACTTCGGAGACATAATATACTGGCCGCTGAACCTTGTACGCTTTGCCTTCTTCTTCACGTTCGACTGTGAGAACAGTGCTGACGACTTGATTTGTAGCCGCGATGTACAGAAGAAGGGGTTCTTTACTGAGCGGGGCAGTAAGAACCGGCTGGGTGGAAAGCAGGGCTTTGAGGTCGTCGAATGCAATCTGGGCTTCGTCTGTCCACTCGAAAGTATCTGATTTCTTCATGAGTCGGTACAGAGGTAACACCTTCTCGCCGAGTCGAGCGATAAACCTTCTCAAAGCCGCTAGGCAACCTGTGAGCCTTTGAACATCATGTATTCTGACCGGCCGCTCCATTCGGACGATGGTCCCGATCTTTTCGGGGTTGACATCGATTCCTCGTTCGGAAATGAAGAAACCGAGTAACTTGCCGCTGGGAACACCGAATGAACACTTGGCAGGGTTGAGCTTGATATCGTACCTACGAAGGTTGGCGAATGTTTCTGCCAAGTCAGTCAGCAGGTCGGAACCTTTGTGTGACTTGACTACGATATCGTCCATATATGCCTCCACATTTCGACTGATCTGGTCAAGGAGGCATTTCTGGATCATGCGCATAAAAGTTGCTCATGCATTCTTCAAACCGAATGGCATAGTGATGCAGCAGAAACACCCGAATGGGGTGATGAAGGCTGTTTTTAATTCATCCGGACCATACAGACGGATCTGATGATAGCCCGAATAGGCATCAAGGAATGATAAACGCTCGCAACCCGCAGTCGAATCGACAATTTGATCAATGTGGGGGAGCGGGAAATGATATTTCGGGCAGACCTTATTGAGATGCTTGAAGTCGATGCACATACGGAGGGACTTTTCCTTCTTGGGCACCATGGCAACATCGGCGAGCCACTCGGAGTGGTGTAGCTCGCGAATGAAGTTGGCTGCCAAAAGTTTAGCCACCTCCTCTCCGATTGCCTTCCTTTTGTGCGTGGCGGACTGACGCAGGCATTCTCGGACGGGCCGAGCGGTAGGATCCACATGCAGTCGGTGCTCAGCCAACTCCCTGGGTAGACCTGGCATGTCAGCGGGCTTCCATGCGAAAATGTCCCAGTTCTCACGGGGGAATTGGATGAGCTGGGCTTCCTATTTTGGATCAAGGGTGGTGGAGATGTTTGTCGGGGCGGCGGTGTCCTTCGTTGGGTGGATGCTGACTTTCTTCGTGTCGCCCGCCAACTGGAATGCGGACTCCGAAGCTGGCTTCTTCGAACGCATCAAGTCAGCGGGGTCGGCCGTCTTCTTGTACTCATACAGCTCGAGGATAGCCATCTGCTGATCGGCAATCCGCGACCCCTGCCGCAGACACTCTTCGGCCCGCTGCCGATTGCCTGTGATGGTGATCGCACCTTTGGGACCCGGCATCTTTAGCTTCAAATACACGTAACGTGGACGGGCCATGAAACGTGCATACGCCGGACGACCCAGAATTGCATGGTATGCACTCTGGAAGTCCACCACCTCGAATGTCAGCTTTTCCTTGCGGAAGTTCTTGTCGGAGCCGAAAACGACGTCCAACGCGATCTGGCCGAGTGACTTGGCCTTTCGTCCTGGGACGACTCCGTGGAACTGCATGCTGCTCTCGCTAAGTTTGGACATCGGAATCACCATCCCCTTGAGAGCCTCAGCATACATGATGTTCAAGCCGCTGCCACCATCCATGAGGACTTTGCGCACTCGGACTCCTTCCACCACCGGGTCGACTACCAGAGCCTGCCTCCCCGGGGTGGGCACGTGTGCTGGATGATCCGACTGATCAAAGGTGATCGCAGTCTAAGACCATTTGAGGAACGTGGGGTTGGTCGGGGTGGCCATGTTCACCTCCCTGTTCACCAGCTTCAGTCGACTCTTTCTTTCCATGTCAGCAAAAATCATCAATGTTGCGTGGACTTGGGGGAACGGATCCTCCTTGTCCTCATCATCCTTCTCGTTGTCCTTTCCACTCGGCTGCCCTTCGCCGAACCCTTGGATCAGGAGGCGACATTGCCGAGTGGTGTGCTTCGGGAATATGGCGTTGCCTTCTTCATCCATCTACGTGTGGATTGGACATGGCTGATCCAGGATGGAGTTCCCAAACCGCTTCTTCTTGGGGGTGTACTGAGCTTTCCCATTGCCCTTGAACTTGGCATTTGTAACGGCAGCTGCCTCTGCCTGCGGAGTGGACGGAGCTTTCTGCTTTTGCTTCCGATTGATGTTCCCATCTCCGTCGGCGACTGCCTTGTGCTTGCCGCTACGTATGTGGTCCTCTTCTTCGCCATTTGCATAGCGTGTGGCTATCTCCATCATCTTGCTCATGGAGATGTCGCCTGTCCGACCGAACTTCAGGTATAGATCTCTGTACCGCACGCCTGCCTTGAATGCGCAGACTGCTTGATGCTCTGTGACATTCTCCACCATGTGGTAGACGGTCGTCCAGCGCTGGATGAAATCGCCCAGGGGCTCATTTTGCTTCTGGACGCAGTGCTGGAGCTCCACGAGACCAGCAGGGCGTTTGCACGTGCCCTCAAAGGTCCTGATGAACACTCGGGACAGATCTGCCCAGCTGTAGATGCTTGATGGAGCCAACTGATTCAGCCACGCTCGTGCCAAGCCATCGAGCATCAGGGGGAGATGTTTCATGGCGACATGGTCATCTCCGCCACCGATCTGGACAGCCACTTGGTAGTCGTCCAGCCACGTTTTTGGCTTGGATTCTCCTGTGAACTTGCGGATCCCCGTCGCCAATCGGAAGTTGGGAGGGATGTCAGCTTAACGGATGGCCCGACTGAAGCACTCGGGGCCAGAGACGATGGTCCTGCTTCCACTCGGACGGTCTCTATCGCGACCATCATGGTGGGCTCGACTCCTGTCGACCTTCCTCTGGGCGATGTACCCTCTTGCGTCGGGCCTTGGATCATACGTGTCACCGACTAAACACCGATCATCATGATGTCGGGGCCCGTAAGGCCCACCCCGCGGAGGGGTGCGTGAACGGCGACGATCTTCGGGATTCGTGGAACGGCTGCCCCCTCTGCGTCGCTGATGAGAGTGGGGGCTGTAAACCGACCGATGTGTGTTCGCGTGAACAGAACTGTTGTGGATCCTGTTGTGCGACTGGGAGACCGCCGAATTCTGTTGCTGCGCCGTGTGCAACAATGCACGGATCTGCTCGATCCCTCTACCAGCCTCCGAATCAGCCGGTTGGAGGGAATCGGCTATCTTGGCAGCGGTAGCCAGGTTGAGGACGGGTGTATGGAACACCTCGACGTTGCTCTGACGAGTGCGTCGACTGGCAGAACGATGGTGTTGATGGCGAGCACCGGACGATTCAACGACCTCGGGCTCGTTCCGGCCAGTCCGGTGGGGACTTTCATGGGAATTTGCCATGAGAACTTCGGCTGCGGGCCCACGACCCAAGTACTCAGAAGGTAACTCAGTTGGAACTGAGTCCAAGCACTGGGACGGCGGCGCAACCACAACTGACTCGAGGACGGCCACTTGAGAAGACGCGTTCTGGCGCGCCTGGGCGTGTTGCACCCAACGCTGGAGCCGCGGACGGCGGGACCGCTTGTTGCGGCGCGTGACAGGGGCGAAGGTCGACACCTGGGCCGACTGCTGGAGAAGAAGGACGCCGCGGGCACCGACACGGAAGTGCGTAGCCCCGTGACTGGGGAGCGCCTCGACGTCGAGAGACGCATCCCGAAGCCATGCAGAATCGTCGACGATGAAGGAGAGTGCACCGAAGAGGATCTCCCGACCCATGCATAAATCTCCGTCGGACGACATGATGAAAAGATGAAGCTGCAAACTCGCCGGAAGTCGCTTAGATGCCTGCCCCACAGTGGGCGCCAACTGTCGTGGGTATAAGTCTGACAGTAGATGTGTAGGGTACGAAAGGATGGGCAGAGCCTTAGCTACGGTGAGGTTGTATGAGTTCAGGCCCCTCTGCGGTGGAGGTAAAAGCCCTACGTCTCAGTGCTCTTGGGAGCTTCGTGTCGAGTGGAATATAGGATTACAGTAAATGCCAACCCCTGCACCAGTGGGGAAGGGCGGCTTATATAGAGTGCGCTGCCCTTCACAACGGCCCGGTGGACAGGGGTGGAGTAGTGGCGAATAAATGCCTACGTTACAGGTAAGGTATGCTTTAAATGCTAATAATTGTGTATGAAAACGTATGAACGTTGCCCTCCTGGGAGGTTATGATGTACAGAGTGGAATTCAGTCGGTATGATAAATATGCTCCGAATGCTCGTCACCGACTGGATGATGGGGGGTCCTTAGTTCAGTCGGAACTGTCTAAGGGCCTTGCCCTCTATGAAGGGTAGTCCTTGGCTAGGACCTATAGGGCAGGCCTATGACCCTACCCTGGGACTATAACCCCATCACCGATGATTTAAGTAGATATGGGTATGTCTGCTTAATGAAACACAAGTCTGAAACATTTAAAAGGTTCAAGGAATTTCAGAGTGAGGTAGAGAATCAACGTGACAAGAAAATAAAGTTTCTACGATCTAATCGTGGAGGAGAATATTTGAGTCACGATCTTGGCACGCACCTAAGGAAATGTGGACTTGTTTCACAACTCATGCCGCCAAACACACCGCAGCGTAACGGTGTGTCTGAATGTAATAATCGCACTTTATTGGATATGGTGTGATCTATGATGTCTCTTACTGATTTACCGCTATCATTTTGGGGATATGCACTGGTAACTGCCGTATTCACTTTAAATAGGGCACCGTCTAAATCCGTTGAGACGACACCGTATGAATTATGGTTTGGCAAGAAACCTAAGCTGTCATTTCTGAAAGTTTGGGGCTGCGATGCTTATGCGAAGAAACTTCAACCTGAGAAGCTCGAACCCAAAGCAGAAAAATGCGTCTTCATAGGATACCCTAAGGAAACTATTGGGTACACCTTCTATCTTAGATCCAAAGGCAAAATATTTGTTGCCAAGAACGGATCCTTTCTAGAGAAACAGTTTCTCTCGAAAGAAGTAAGTGGGAGGAAAGTAGAACTTGATGGGGTAATTGTACCTCCTCTCGAACCGGAAAGTAGCGCAATATAAGAAAATGTTTCTGAGGTGCCTGCACCGGCTAGAGAAGAAGTTAATGATAATGATCATGAAACTTCATATCAATTGTTACTGACCCTCAAAGGTCCACAAGGGTATGTTCCGCACCAGAGTGGTACGGCAACCCTGTCATGGAAATCATGTTGTTGGACAACAGTGAACCCTCGAACTGTGAAGAAGAGATGGTGGGCCCGGATTCCAACAAGTGTCTTGAGGCCATGAAATCCAAGATAGGATCCATGTATGTGAACAAAGTATGGACTTTGGTGGACTTGCCCGATGATCGGCGATCCATACAAAATAAATGGATCTTTAAGAAGAAGACTGTCGCGGATGGTAATGCGACCCTCTATAAGGCTCGACTTGTCGCTAAGGGTTATAGACAAGTTCAAGGGTTTGACTACGATGAGACCTTCTGACCCGTAGAGATGCTGAAGTCGCTCCGAATCATGTTAGCAGTTGTCACATTTTATGATTATGAAATTTGGCAAATGGACGTCAAAACGACACTCCTGAACGCCTTTCTTAAGGAAGAATTGTATATGATACACCCGGAAGGTTTTGTCGATCCTAATAATGCTGACAAGGTATGCAAGCTCCAGCGCTCCATTTATGGGCTGGTGCAAGCATCTCGGAGTTGGAACATTCACTTTGATGAGGTGATCAAAACGTTTGGGTTTGTACAGACTTATGGAGAAGCTTGTATTTACAAGAAAGTGAGTGGGAGCTCTGTAGCATTTCTCATATTATATGTGGATGACATATTGTTGATGGGAAATGATATAGAACTATTGGAAAGCATAAAGGCCTATTTGAATAAGAGTTTTTGAATGAAGGACCTTGGAGAAGCTGCTTACATATTAGGCATCAAGATCTATAGAGATAGATCGAGACGCCTCATAGGTCTTTCACAAAGCACATACCTTGACAAGATATTGAAAAAGTTCAATATGGATAAGGCTATTACGTGTATTACAAGGTGTGAGGTTGAGTGCGACTCAACACCCGACCACGGCAGAAGATAGATAAAAGATGAGTACCATCCCCTATGCTTCAGCCATAGGCTCTATTATATATGCCATGCTGTGTACCAGACATGATGTGAACCTTGCCATAAGTTTGGTGGGGAGGTACCAAAGTGATCCAGGAGTGGATCACTAGACAGCGGTCAAGAACATCCTTAAGTACCTGAAAAGGACTAAAGATATGTTTCTAGTTTATGCAGGTGCCGAAGAGCTCGTCGTAAAGGGTTACGTCGATGCTAATTTCGACACAGATCCGGATGACTCTAAGTCACAAAACGGATACGTGCATATCTTGAATAATGGGGCAGTTAGCTGGTGCAGTTGCAAGCAAAGCATCGTGGCGGCATCTACATGTGAAGCAGAGTACATAGCTGTTCGGAAGTAGCACAGGAATGAGTCTGGATGAAGGAGTTCATCACCGACCTAGGACTAATTCCTAGTGCATCGGGCCAGATGACTCTCTTTTGTGACAACACTAGTGCTATTGCCATTGCTAAGGAGCCCAGGTTTCACAAGAATACCAAGCACATCAAGCATCGCTTCAACTCCATTGGTGGATACATCCAGGATGGAGATATAGATATTTGTAAAGTACATACGGATCTGAATGTCGCAGATCCGTTGACTAAACCTCTTCAACGAGCGAAACATGATGAGCACCAACACTCTATGGGTCTTCGATTCATCGCAATGTAACTAGATTATTGACTCTAGTGCAAGTGGAGACTGTTGGAAATATGCCCTAGAGGTAATAATAAAGTGGTTATTATTATATTTCCTAGTTCATGATAATTGTCTATTATTCATGCTATAATTGTATTAACCGAAAACCATAATACATGTGTGAATATATAGACCACAATGTGTCCCTAGTGAGCCTCTAGTTTTCTAGCTCGTTGATCAATAGATGATCATGGTTTCCTGATCATGGACATTGGATGCCATTGATAACGGGATCACATCATTGGGGAATTATGTGATGGACAAGACCCAATCCTAAGCATAGCACTAGATCGTATTTCTCGTCTGCTAAAGCTTTTATAATGTCAAGTATCATTTCCTTAGACCATGAGATTGTGCAACTCCCGGATACCGTAGGAGTGCTTTGGGTGTATCAAACATCGCAACATAACTAGGTGATTATAAAGGTGCACTACATGTATCTCTGAAAGTGTCTGTTGGGTTGTACGAATCGAGACTGGGATTTGTCATTCCGTGTGACGGAGAGATATCTTTGGGCCCACTCAGTAATCCATAATCATAATGAGCTCAATGTGACTAAGGAGTTAGTCACTGGATGATGTGTTACGGAACGAGTAAAGAGACTTGCCGACAACGAGATTGAACAAGATATACGGATACCGACGATCGAATCTCGGGCAAGTATCATACCGGTAGACAAAGATAATTGCATACGGGATGTAATGAATCCCCGACATCTTGGTTCATCCGATGAGATCATCGTGGAACATGCGGGAACCAACATGGATATCCAGACCCCGCTATTGGTTATTGACCGGAGAGGTGTCTCGGTCATGTCTGCATGGTTCCCGAACCCATAGGGTATACACACTTAAGGTTCGATGACGCTAGGGTTATAATGGGAATAGTATACGTGGTTATCAAAGGTTATTCGGAGTCCCGGATGAGATCACTGACGTCACGAGGAGTTCAGTAATGGTCCGGAGGTAAAGATTCATATATATGAAGTGAGGATTTGATCACCGGAAGTGCTTCGGGAATCGCCGGTGATGTACCGGGACCACCGGAAGGGTTCCGGTGGTTCACCGGGAAGGGCCACCAGCCTCAAAAGGCTACATGGGCCAAGGGGGAAAGGAACCAGCCCCTAGATGGGCTGGTGCGCCTCCCACCTCAGCCCAAGGCGCACAAGAGAGGAAGGGTGGGCTAAGCCTAGGCGTGGGGGCTGCCTTCGGCGCCAAGCCCACCCTAGGGCGCCGCACCTCCTCCTGGCAGCACCCTTGCGCATCTGGGGCTGCCGCATCACCTAGGATGGAAACCCTAGGGGTGCGCGCTCTCCTCCCTCTCCTCCTATATAAACCCAACGGTTTGGGGATGTTGGACACACAAGTTTGACCTCTCCATGACGCAGCCCTACCCCTCCTCGTCCTCGTCCTCCGTAGAGTTTGGCGAAGCCCTGCCGGAGTACCAGCAACTCCACCGTCACCACGGTGTCGTGCTACCGGAGCTCTCCCTCAACCTCTCCTCTCTCCTTGCTAGATCAAGGTGTAGGAGACGTCATCGGGCTGCACGTGTGTTGAACACGGAGGCGGCGTTGTTCGGTGCATAGATCGGAATCCACCGTGATCTGAATCGCAACGAGTACGACTCCATAAACCGCGTTCTAGTAACTCTTCCGCTTAGCGATCTTCAAAGGTATGAAGATGCTCTACCCCATTGCTCTTTGCTGGATTTTCCTAGATAGATCCTTGTGAAGGGTAGTATTTTTTTTTTGAAATTACTACGTTACCCCTACAAGATGGTGTATCCCTCCGACGAAGTCTACTACCCCGACGGTGCCTACTACTAAGTGGAGGTCGATGACGACCAGGAGTAGTTTAGGAGGTTCCCAGGCAGGAGGCCTCGCCTCGTTCGATCAATTTATCTTTTGTGCTAGCCTTTTCTAAGGCATATCCTTGTTTTATGTCTGTACTGAGATATTTGTTGCTTCCCCCGACTCATGTGTTTCTAGAGCTTTTGTATTCGAGCCCTCAAGGCCCTTGGATTGTAATATGACGTTTGTATGTTTTTATTTGTGTCTAGAGTTATGTTGTGATATCTTCCCGTCAGTCCTTGAGCTTGGTCGTACGCATTTACGTGTATGATTAGCATACGATCAAATCGGGGGCGTCACAGCTGTCCATTGACCCAGTGGGTGGACCAGGCCGGCAAGGTCAGCGGTGGCGCCGGAGAAAGCTATAGCGACCAAACGGGTGGCGGAGCACCTCGGTTCCTCGCTAAAAACGTCCCTAGGGCACCATTTGGCAGGGGGCCAGTTGGGATCGAACATGGGCGCCAAGCCCCGTCGATCTGTGGGGAAGGTGGCGAGCTGTGGGCAGTCAAAACATCGCTAATGACAAGGCTTATGCTGGCGACCATCGAGAGCCCGAGGTGGACGGGGCTGTGGCATTCTAGCAAACAAACGGAGCGGCTAGGGGGCCTAAGCGGTGCGGCGAGGCTAACAGTGGCACGTGCGTGACCAAAAGTCACTAGAGCATCGTCAAAAATGAGCTCAAGTGATGGCGAGCTGCGGCCATGGTGGAAGGGGGCTACGAGGCCCATATGATCTCAGAGAGAGGGGAAGGTGGAGCAGTGACTCACCGGGCCCTGCAAGTGTGCGAGAGCGGGCTTGAGGGAGGCTCGATGCGGCCGGATTTGTCGACGGCGAGCGTCAGTGTCCGAGGAGGAAGACAACGTGGGACAGCACTACGATGGCTCCAGGCTCGTGCTCGTGGGCAAGGAAGGAACGGTGGAGTGAGGCAGAGCTGACGGGCTCATCGGCGAGGTGCGGAAGGAGCGACGACTGCGTGGGCGAGCGGACAACAACGACGGTCGAAGTGGCCATGGTGACGGCAGGAATATTAGTGGCGCGAGGGGGAGGAATGACAGGGGGCTATACGAGGCACTGATAGGGTCTTGTGGGCACGGGGGCACTGATAAATGGCCGCCATGACGATTGTTGTGGTCGTTGGCACACATCCACCATGCCCACGTCTCTTTTGGTGAACATAGGTAGACTACTTGGCTAGTGGGCTCGGCCTATGGCTCGGCGAGCCACTCTAGCCTAAGGCCTAGCATGGCATGACTTTTCCTTTTCTTTTATAATTTATTTTAATAGTTCACATTTGCATTTTTAATAATACCAAAAGGCTTTTGTAAATTCTGAGACCTGGCCACATAATTCTATTGAAATATTTGATATCGCCACAAAAAGTTTGGGGGCATTTTAAATAAGTGTGGATTTTTCCTAAAGGAAAAGGCATTTAAATTATTGTTTGCCCTCTGTTTTTAAATACTTTAAGGCATTTAACTTCCTTGCAAAATGTTGGTTTCTATTTGACAAATACCTAAAGAATACTTGCAACCCAACCATGATATTTGTTTTTATGTTTGACAAAATATTTAATCTACTTATTATTTGAATTTGAATTTCAAAAGGAATTTGAAATGAGATATGATTTGAAAGAAGACCAAACAGAGTTTAGCAAAAATGATTTGTTTAATCGTGGTGATCACTATAGCTTGATTACACGGGTTACTGTAGGTGATAACTAGGGGTGTTACTGGCGAGCAGCCTTCCAAAGGGTATAGTAGAGCAGGCCGCACCCGAGACCCGCGCCACAGTGCGTGAGATGGGTCCGGTAAATTCATCAAGTCCACGATGGGTGGCACCAAGTTAAAAGGAAATACCCGCTCAACAAAATACATGTGACGGAAGGTGTAGACACGATGGGAGACTGGATCATAGCACCGGTAACCTTTGATGTTGAAGGGATAGCCTAGGAAGATACACGCGAGGGAACGAGGTGCCAGTTTGTGGGGTGTGGAGGACGCAATGCTAGGATAACAGAGACATCCAAAGATACAGAGACCATCGTACGAGCGAGGGGTGCCAAAGAGAAGGTGATGTGTAACATAATTCCAACGAGGACAACATGGTCTAGTGTTAAGAAGAAGAGTGGTGGTAGGGAGAGCATCAGGTCAAAACCTAGGAGGGACATTAGAGTGAAAGAGTAACGTGCGAATGCAGTCATTGAGAGTGCGAAGGATGCGTTCGGCATGACCGTTGTGTTTGGAAGTGTAGGGACAAATGAGATGAAAGATGGTGCCATGAGACACTAAGAGGTGGCGGACGGCGGCATTATCAAGCTCCTTTCCGTTATCAATTTGAAGGGGGAGTATGGGAGGTACAAATAGTGTGGTGACATAGGAATAAAATGTCGTAAGTGTAGCCAAGGCGCCGGACTTGCGACGAGGAGGGAATGTCCACACAAAATGATAGAAATCATCTAAGAGCACGAGACAATAAAGGTAGCCTGTATTACTCGTAACTGGGGATGTCCATACCTAACTATGAAGTAACTGAAACGGAAAAGTGGAACTAGTTGTAGATGCACTAAATGGGCGACGAATGTGCTTACCAAAATGGCAAGCATGAAAAGTATGGTCGTTGATCTTATTACATGAAAATGAAAAACTCCTAAGGATGTGACAAAGAACGGCGGAGTTGGGATGACCCAAACGAGCGTGCCAAAGATCTACACCAGCAGAGAAAGTGTCTGGAGAACCGGCGATGATGGTTGTGGAGGAGGAATGCACCGGGTAGAGCTCTTAGGGATTGTCACATCGGTGAAGAACCATGCGGGTACAAGCATCCTTTGTGTGTATGTAGACGGAAAACGAGTATAACCAATATGTGTAATGGGTAAGGAGGAACCATCACCGATGTTTATGCGAGTGGAGGTGTTAATCAGAGAGAAGGACATGAGGTTACCAGGGATGAGCAGTCACGTGGGCCGTAGCCCTCGTGTCCTTGTACCAATCACCACCTCCACCATAGGTGTTCGGCGATGGGGCGTTGTGAAGCACGGCCAGAAGAATATGTCCACTCTTGTGATGAATGTCAAAGAATTGACAACATTGGTAGTCGTGAGGAAATACATATGAATTATTCACTTGCTGTTGGACTATTTGATGTTTGGCGTTATGATTATATGGGACCTTTTCCTTCCTCTAATTGGTATACTCATATTTTAGTTGTTTTGATTACATTAGTAAGTGGGTCAAAATTATTCCAACTAGTAGTGTTGATCACAACACTTCTATTAAAAATGCTTAAAGCTGTTATTTTCCCGAGGTTTGGGGTCCCTAGATATTTAGTGACTAATGACGGTTCACATTTTATTCATGGTGCTTTCCGTAAACTTCTACCTAAATATGATGTTAACAAAAAACTGAATCACCTTATCACCCTCAATCTAGCAGTCAAGTTGAGCTGAGTAACTAAGAAATAAAATTGATCCTGCAAAAGACTATTAATAGATCTAGAAAGAATTGGCCTAACAAACTTGATGATGCTTTATGGGCTTATAGAACTGCTTATAAGAATCCTATGGGAATGTCCTCATGTAAAATAGTATATGGAAAAGCATGGTATTTACCTCTTGAGTTAGAACATAAGGCTTATTCGGCAATTAAAGAACTTAATTATGGCTCTAGACTTGCCGGCCAAAAGAGGTTATTTAAAATTTGATACATATCCAATATATATATAATTTTTAATTGGTCCATGCTGATATATTATCATTTAAGAATACTTTTGGGGTATTTATTTACCAATCTATATTATTTTTGAGCACTAACCTATTGACCCATTCCCTAGTGCTAGTTGATGTTTTTTGCGTGCTTTTCACTTTTCCGGTATTCCATACCGAACAAAGTCCAATAGCCTTGAAACTTTTTGGTGATTTTTTGTGGACCCAAATAAGACCAACAAGCATCGGAAGAAGGTTGGAGGCCTCACGAGGGGCCCACAAGCCAACATGGCGTGCCCTGGGGGCGCGCGCTGATGGTTTCTGCCTCCCTCGTGGACCTCCTGACTCCATTCTTTGGCTTATAAATTCTCTTCTACCTTAAAACACCAGAAGGAGTCATGAAACACATTTTATGCCACCGCAAGTCTCTATGCCGATGGGATGCCATCTGGAGCTCCATTCCGGCACTCTACCTGAGGTGGGATCGATCACACATGGCATGTTCATCAACCTTGCTACCCTGACGATGATGTGTTAGTAGTTAATCACAGACCTACGAGTCCATAGGAAGTACCTAGCTGGCAATCTCTCTCTCTTTAATCTTCAATACAATGATCATCGCATCTTCGCTTTGATCCATATGATGTAATTCCTTTTGTGCGGTGCGTTTGTTAGGATCATATGAATTGTGGGTTTATGTTCAGATTATTCATGATAAATATTTGAGTCACCTCTAAATACTTACATGATTCTTTTGTGCATGATTATGATAGCTTCGTAATTCCCTCCAATCTATTGAAATAGTTGGGCCAACTAGATCGATATTTCTTCAGTGAGAGAGGTGCATTGTGGTAGGTTCAACCTGGCAAATTTCTATATCCCAATGACACAAGGGGACAAGTGTAACGACTAAGATGCGGCACTTCCCTTATTTGGGGGCGAGCCCTCAAAAGGGGAAAGGGTTGCATCTAAGCGTATCGCAAGTAGGATAACATTACCATTACATAAATAGATAGATGAGTATAAGATTCGGCTTACATTCACCACATGCTAGATTACAATCCAGACAAGCATTCATTATTCATACATAAGACAGGGTCCGCTTATGGACAAGATAAACGGCAAAATCATGCTATCTCGCCTTGCTAGGCCCACGATCACGACCAAGCGCCTCTAGTCCTCGGGGTACGTCACATACAGCCTGCCACTGTCTTCGTCGAACTCCCACCTCAGCTGGATATCCTCGGGAACATCTGCAACGGGGGGTACTTGTACCTGTGGGTGTTTGTAGTAAACTGTGAGCCACGAGGACTCAGCAATCTCATGACCTTGGTATCGAGTCTTACTAAGTTAATGGGTGAGGTAGGGTTAAGTGTTTGAGTTTGCAACATCCTAAGCATATATGGTGGCTAACTTACAAAGAACAAAAATAAAATGTGGTGGTCTATGTAAGACATAGAATGATGACTAAGTGATCCTGAGCACCTACTCACGTCATTCATAACCCCACCATGTTCTTGATCAGAGAAGGAGCTCTGAAAGAAACAATCATGGTTACGCACTCAGGTGGCAAGTTTTATTTGAATTACTTTAAGTTGTCTAGAACCGGATGCTAACAAATTGTCCACATTTTCCACATAACCGCGGGCACGGCTTTCCGAAAGATTAAACCCTGCACGGGTGCTCCAACTAGTCCATCACAAATTACCACAGGACGCATAGTAATCCTCTACCACGAGACTCGTGATCTCGTCGGATTCCTTAGTGCAAAACCACAACTCTTAGAAGACCCAAAGTCTCACCGGAATCCCAATGCGCAAGATATATCTTTAAGGTAAGACAAGTCCGGCTAGACCTCCCGACGTGTCGACGACCCCGATAGGAGCCACGTATCTCATTTTCACGACACGGTGGATTATCCAAACTTCTGATAGGACAATCCCAGAGTTACCCCTGGTAGCAACCGGCGGTTGACAGGTTGGACCAACACTCATGAGGAGCACTGGCCCGGGTTGCAGATTAAATTCCTCGGGGTAGCTATTACCTATGCTTTTAATTAAGTTGTTAACAAATTAACACCAAAGTTTGATCTTGCCAGACACGCCTTAACACTAAACTATTTATCAAGGGGGACCCCATAACAACCCCGAACATGTTAGGAGCGCTCAGTTATGGAATAAAACACCGGTAGCCGAAACTAAGGCGACAATAGCGGAACAAATCACCCGGCAAAAGCTAGGCCTTCCGCTATTTTCCAAGTATATAGGTGCATTAATTAAATAACAATTAGTATGATGATATCAAATTACCCATGTTATCACATGGACCAACTGGCACCTGCAACTAGCAACACTAACAAATTAGTGGTTGAGCAAGCCTAACTTAGCCAAACAATATTTGCTAGGAGGAGAGGTGTTTGAGGTTTCATGGCAGTGTTTGATGGTCTATATATCATGTGGTAGGCAGCAGAGATGCAACGATATAAACGAATCACTAAGCAAAACAAAGCTAGAAACGGTGTCAAGGTCACGATCATCTTGCGTGTGATTTCTTCAGAGTGGAACTAATCCTGATCTTCCTGCACGAATGCACCAGACTCTTCGAATTTGTTTTCGGCCCCAAAAGCTACCCAAAAGAAACAAATACCAGCAAAATGATGATGCAACATACAAAATGATGAATGCATGCATACCCTCTAACCATCCACATAAACCACCCTACCCAGATAAAACTATTGCCACCTCACCACAAGGAGACTTTCTACATAAATGCTCAAAATCAGATACCAGTACCACCATTGGATTCATTGGAATTTTCTACCCCAAATCTATATATCATACTGCCCATGTTGCATTCATAAAAACACCACAAACAATAAAATAAAATTGGCACATAATCAAACTACATCTATGTCAAGAACAGGGTTGTTCTTGAGCCTGCCCTATTTGGCAATTCCTTATCTGGACATATTCCAGATATGGAAATATCTCTAGTTATCACAAAAAAATGAACACAAACAATAAAATAAAATAGAAAAAAATAAGGAGGGGGACCCACCTGGCAGTGGCAAGGGCCCTCATTGGATGGCAAGTGGGATCCTGTGGCCCACTGTCAGCCCACACACACATACAACACACAACACACGACTCTACACACTAAATAAAAACAGGACAGGGGGATTCGAACCCACAACCCCATTGGTGGAGGCGCAGCGCCGAAGCGACTAGGCTAGGAGGAGGCTTCTGATCCAAGGGGGATCCCTCCCCAGACAAGGTCGAACGTAGGCGTCCTCTTTGTTTGACAGAGAGGCGCTCTCTGAAGCACGCTGTCCTGCCACACTGCACTAGGGGGGAGAAGGCCAGCGCTGAGCCACTGATACACCTCCTACACCTACACAACCTGCTCGAACTCACCACGAGCTCCAACTGCTACTGCTGCTCTACATAACGCCTGCTGCTACTACTGCACACTGCATCTACTGAAGCTGCTGCTGCTCTGCTCGAGCAGAGCCACGACAGTGACGTTACATGTCAGCTGGTCCGCAGAGGAAAGGTGAAACACCGAGGAGAGGCTCGGGGCTCCACACCCAAGAGGAACCGAAGGGATCGGGGCGAGGAAGTGGAAGATCGAGACGGGCGCTGCTCCAGGGCTTCGGGGTCCGGGCACTCGTCGGAGATGAGGACGGGGCCGGCACTATGGTGGCTCTCCGGACACCCTAGCGGTGGGAATGGGACGGCGACAACTCCCTCGAGCCCCTGGACATCTCCCTCGAGGCAGCGGATGTCAGCACCGACGAGGAAGCCACGACGACGGGTCTGCACTCCCTGTCGTGTTGGTTTTGAACCCTCAAAAACCCTTCCACGTACGCAACTAGCTAGCTAGCAAGCTAGCTAGCAGGTGGATGGATATTCTTGGGACATGCCTAGCCTTGCTGGCTCGGCTTGCACTAGCCAACATGATCGATACGGCGGAACTCAGGTAAAGCGATCGAACGTTGACGAGATAAACTGATCGGGAGACTTTGCTTTGATCTTTCTTGATCTGATACAAAAACTACACACGGGATACGTATATATATTGTTAAACTAGGCCTACTGCAAACCGACTCGGTTTGCAATACTACTACTAATCCTACTCGGTTTGCAATACTAACCAAATTAGGAGACACGTGTACGTTTAGACTACAACTAGGTTAATTACTACATTCACCTCCTTAACCTTGTTGATGTGTCTTCATTGCTTGCACTCCAACTTTCTTCCTCATCTCGATGAACTTCTGTCGACCGAGAGACTTGGTCAAGATGTCGGCAAGCTGGTCTTTCGTGTTCACGTGCTGAACCTCGATCATCCCTTCTTCAATGCACTCCCGGATGTGGTGGAACCGGGTATCTATGTGCTTGCTCCCTTCGTGATGAACCGGATATTTGCACAATGAGATTGCAGCTTGGTTGTCAATCTTCAATGACACCTTCTGCACCTCCCGCTTTGCAAGAATAGCTAGGAGTCTTCTCAGACACACTGCTTGACAAGCCGCCGTGCTTTCCGCTATGTATTCTGCCTCGCATGAAGACAGTGCCACCACCTTTTGCTTCTGAGAATTCCAACAAATCGGATTCGGGCCAAGGTAGAAAACCATGCCCGTTGTGCTCTTTCGGTCATCAACATCACCTGCCATGTCACTATCTGAATATCCACGAAGGATCAATCCTTCCTTTCCCTTTCTGTACGTGCAACCAAGATTAATTGTGCCTTTCACATAGCGTAGAATTTGATTGACCGCGCTCATGTGTTCGGTTGTCGGATTCTCCATGAAATGACTCACGATCCCGACTGAATACGCCAAGTCAGGTCGGGTATGCACCAAGTATCTTAGGCTGCCCACAACGCTTCGATACATTGTGGTGTCCACCGGCGGATTTGAGCTATGCTTGCTCAACTTGTGACGTTGGTCCATTGGAACTTGTGTCGCGTAGCAATCTGACATGCCACACTTGTCCAATAACTTGACCGCGTAGGCCGATTGACATAGGGAAATCTCTCCCTTAACCTTGTCTACACAGGGGTATACGTATATATATTGCTAAACTAGGCCTACTGCAAACCGACTCGGTTTGCAATACTACTACTAATCCTACTCGGTTTGCAATACTAACCAAATTAGGACACACGTGTACGTTTAGACTACAACTAGGTTAATTACTACATTCACCTCCTTAACCTTGTTGATGTGTCTTCATTGCTTGCACTCCGACTTTCTTCCCCATCTCGATGAACTTCTGTCGACCGAGAGACTTGTTCAGGATGTTGGCAAGTTGTTCTGCACCGCAAAAAGTATTTCCTACGTCGTTACGTTCCGAGCCGTCGAACAAATAGATCGAATCGATTTGTTCTGCTCGTACTGGCCAGAGCAACGTCCGCTACTCGTATCAGTATCCATCGACCTGCTTGCTTGCTAGCTTATCTAGCTAGCTTGCAAGTACGTATACGATTGGATCCTCGTTTCAAAAGCCAACATGTCGCTCTCTTCTCTGAACTCTCTGCACTCTCTAAAGAATTACCCACAGCCTCACGTGAGAGAGGGAAGAAGAGGGGGAAGGAGGAGATGGCGGCGGGAGAGGGAGTGGCTCACAACCCTAGACGCGTAGGGGCTGCATATAGCCTCGGAGGATGGCGCTAGGGCCCTCTGATGGAGGGCTGGAGAGCATCGGCGGCTGTCCTCTGTTCGTACAAAGTGACGTAGCGCGAGGAGGAAGAAGGTCGCGCCCTGGGCTGGACCGACTAGTTACTCGGCTGAAAAGGGGTAAGCTGGGCCTAGCTGCTTCTCTCTTTCAGAGAAATAAAAACACTCGGGTCTATTTTTTAAATATCCAAACAACTTTTGAATTAAAGCCAGGGAGGAAAGAAAAGGTAAATAAATAAACTAAAAATAAAACTAAGCTTCTAAAATGTCCCACCTATTTATAAAAAATATATGGGGCATTTTAGAGAAAAGTAAATAAATGGTTTTTAGGTGAAATTAGCTCTATTTTACAATAGAGACAAAAGGAAAAACAACAAATAAAACCAGAGGCTGCCTCCACAATTAATAATAGGATTTTTAAAAGAGAATGAACATTTTTTTTGGACAAAACTGTAACTTTTAATAAACAGCCCTAAAACAATTGGAAGAGAGGGGGGGTTGGTCATGGTGCCATAAGGGAATTTGAAGTGGCCCTTGTTGCGCATACTCTCATGCCAAGATTACCATCACACATGCACTCACATATCCCACCAAGGTGACACAACAACACAAGCATCAAAACAAAGCAGACAATAATATCATGCTATGCATGATGCATGAAGCGCATGAAATGATGACACCACTACGTCTCACATCCATCTCATTAACAAACAAGGTTGTCATACAAGGAAAAGGTTACATAAAAGGAAAGGGGTGCACTGGGGCTGTCACAACTCTCCCACGCTACAAGAGGATCTCAACCCAAGATCTATGACTGGAAGAACTCCGGGTAATCGGAATAGAGGTGGTCCTCACGCTCCCAAGTGGCTTATTTTGTGAATGATGTGAACTTGATTGACTTATTGCGGGTCTTGCGCTCAGTCTCTTCAAGTATTGTTATCGGATGCTCATGGTAGGAAAGGTCGGGCTGGAGATCGATATCCTAGAGATCAACTGTGCGCTCGGGAGTCTTGAAGCATCTCCGGAGCTGAGAGACGTGAAACACATCATGCACATTGGAGAAGTTGGATGGGAGCTCTAACTGATATGCAAGATCGCCTCTCTTGCCAACAATTCTGAAAGGAACAACAAAGCAAGGAGCAAGCTTTCCGTTGATGCCGAAGCGCTGAGTGCCCTTCATGGGAGACACTTTCAGATACACAAAATCATCAAGCTGAAAAGTCATGTCACGATTCTTGCTATCGTAGTATTTCTTCTGACGGCACTGAGCTGCTTTGAGATTATCCCGAATGACACGACACATTTCTTCTGCTTCAGCAATCATATCATTCCCAAGAATCTGACGCTCACCAGTCTATGACCAATTGAGCGGGGTACGTCACTTCTTGCCATATAGAATGTTGAATTGGGCCTTGCGTGAGCTTGCTTGAAAGCTTTTGTTGTATGCGAACTCGGCAAATGGTAGCAATGTTCCCACTTCAAGCCAACAGAAATCACACAAGCTCTGAGCATATCTTCAAGGATCTGATTGACTCTCTCAACTTGCCCACTTGTCTGAGGATGGAAAGCTATACTGAAATGGAGCTTAGTACCCATCGCAATCTGAAAGGAATCCCAGAACTTGGAAGTAAAGATGCTTCCATGATGTGAAGAAATGAGCATAGGAACACCATGCAACGAGACTATCCTTGACATATACAACTCTGCCAGCTGAGCTGCCGAGATAGACTCTTTGACCGGTAGGAAATGAGAAACTTTGGTCAAATTGTCGACGACGACGAAGATGGCATCGTTGCCTTTCTTGAACTTCAGAAACCCAGTGACAAAATCCATTACCACATGATCGAATTTCCACTCGGGTATAGGAAAGGGATGCAGAAGACCTGCTAGACGTCGATGCTCCGCCTTCACTCTGCGAAACACATCACACTCGTTCACAAACTAAGCATTCTCACGTTTCTTGCGAGTCCTCCAGAAGGTCTGCTTCAGATCCTGATACATTTTGGAGCTTCTTGGATGTATCGAGAGAAGGGGATTATGGGCTTCATCCATGATAACTTTCCTGAGCTCTCCTTTCGGAATGACAAGGCAGTCCTAGAAGAACAAGGTATATCTTTCATCAACACGGAAGCACTTATATTTCAGAATGCTCTTTGCCAAGCCAATCTTAACTTTCTTCAGCATGACATCCAAAAGTTGAGCTTGTCGGACTTGGTCTTCCAAGGTAAGAGAAATCTGGAGATTAGCAAGAAATCCCCGAGGTACTATCTGAAGGTTGAGCTTCCTAAAAGATTCACAAAGATCGGGCTCGAGAGGCTTCAGAATGAGACTATTGCAGTAAGCCTTTCTGCTCAAAGCATCTGCAATGACATTTGCTTTACATGGAGTGAAGTCAATGCTCGGATTATAATCTTGGATCATTTCCACCCAACGAGTTTGCCGAAGATTGAGACAGTAAATAAAAAGAGGCCAGGGGGATTCGAACCCACGACCACCCTGGTGGAGCCGCGGCGCTGAAGCCACTAGGCTAGGAGGAGGCTTCTTATCCAAGGGGGGATCCCTTCCGAGACAAGGTCAAACATAGGAGTCCTCTCTGTTTGATAGAGAGGCGCCTGCGATGACGCGCTCTCTAAAGCATGCTGGTCTGCCGCACTTCACTGCGGGGGGAGTGATACGTCTCCATCGTATCTACTTTTCCAAACTCTTTTGCCCTTGTTTTGGACTCTAATTTGCATGATTTGAATGGAACTAACCTGGACTGACGCTGTTTTCAGCAGAATTACCTTGGTGTTATTTTTGTGCAGAAATCAAAGTTCTCCAAACGTCCTGAAAATTTACGGGGAGCAGTTTTGGAAAATATAAAAAATATCTGCGCCAAGTTCCACCTGAGGGGGTGGGCCAGTGGGCCACAAGCCCTGGCTCCGCCACCACCCCCTGGTGGCGGTGGGCACGCTTGTGGGGCCCACACGGCTCTGCCGCCCCGAACTTCAGGTCTATAAGTCCCCTTTTGTCCGAGAAAAAATAAAAAGAGAAGTTTTCGTCGCGTTTGCGATACGGAGGCGCCGCCACCACCTGTTCTCTCGATGGCAGATCTGGAGTCCGTGTTGGGCTCCGAAGAGGGGAAATCGTCGCCATCGTCATCATCAACCTTCTTCCCTCTCCAATTCCATGAAGCTCTTCGTCGTTCGTGAGTAATCTATTCGTAGGCTCGCTGGGCGGTGATGAGTAGGATGAGATCTATCATGTAATCGAGTTAGTTTTGATGGGGATTGATCCCTAGTATCCACTATGTTCTGAGATTGATGTTGCTACTACTTTGCCATGCTTAATGCTTGTCACTAGGGCCCGAGTGCCATGATTTCAGATCTGAAATTATTATGTTGTCACCAATATATGTGTGTTTTAGATCCGATCTTGCAAGTTGTAGTTACCTAGTATGTGTTATGATCCGGCAACCCCGGAGTGACAATAACCGGAACCACTCCCGGTAATGACCATAATTTGAGGATTTCATGTGTTCACCAAGTGCTAATGCGTTGGTCCGGTTCTTTATTAAAAGGAGAACCTTAATATCCCGTAGTTTCCTTTTGGACCCCGCTGCCACGGGAGGGATGGACAATAGATGTCATGCAAGTTCTTTTCCCTAAGCATGTATGACGACACACGGAATGCATGCCTACATCACATTGACGAACAGGAGCTAACCACATATATCTCCATGTTATAGCTGTTGCATCACTACAGGAATCACCTTCTTTGCCGTCTGCCATCACAGACGGCAAAGACAAATACCCGGACGGCAAAGACCGTACCACAGACGGCAAAGATTGTCACGGCCGGCAAATTTTCTGCGTCAGCCTACGACGGTATAGGACATTCTTTGCCATCCGCCCCCACCCCCCCCCCCCCCCCGAAGCGGACGGCAAAGCTCTTTGCCGTCCGCTTCCCTGAGGAGCAGTCGGCAAAGAGCTTGAGACGGCAGCCGAGAGGCGTTGCCTCCGTTAGGGGTTAACGGAGGCTCTTTGCCGTCTGCCTGCTGGTCAATCTTTGCCGTCTACCGTATTGCATATCTTTGCCGTCTGCCGTGTCCTCCCCTCCCCCTCTCTCCACTCCTGCCCCTCCTCTGTGCCCTCTTCTTTGCCGTCTGCCCCCCAGCAGGCAGACGGCAAAGAGCCTATATGGCCAGCTGCTACTGCCCAGGAAGCACAGCTGGGTGCCATGTGGCACCTTTGCCGTCTGCTGGCTGATGGCAAAGGCCTTTGCCATCAGCTAGCAGACGGCAAAGAGCCCATATTGTCACTGTTTTGTTTATTTTATGTTATTTCACAACAATAATATATATAATTCATAGCACATATATGATATATAGTTCACAACACATATATGATATACATATAAAGTTAACCAATGTCATTTGTTCATCAATGGACATCCATATATCGAAAGAAACCAACATATACAAAGTTTCATCCATATATATATACATATAGTTCCACATATATTGTTCATCAACACATTGTTCATCAACACATACAAAGAACCAACACATTGTTCATCAACTCAAATAAAAAAGGAAACTAAAGCACTCCAACGCCAGCTTCCATGCATGTAGTACATCCAATCTGCAAAATGGGAATAAGAAAGTAAGTACAAGAAGAACAACAACATATATGACAAATAAGCTAAATTGAAGAAGAAAGATAAGAAGCAATAAGAGAACAAGGAGAAGAAAAACAAGAAGGAGGAGGAGGAGGAGGAGGGGAAGGGGAAGGAGAAGGAGAAGGAGAAGGAGGAGGAGAAGAAGAAAAAAGAAGAGAATAAGAAGGAGAAGAAGGAGGAGAAGAAGGAGAGAAGAAGAAGGAGAAGAAGGAGGGCTCCTTCTCCTTCTCCTTCTTCTTCTCCTCCTTCCTTCTCCTTCTTCTCTTCTTCTCCTCCTCCTTCTTCTTCTTCTCCTCCTCCTCCTTCTTCTTCTCCTTCTCCTTCTATTCTTCTTCTCTTCTTCCTCTTCTTCTTCCTTCTCTTTCTTTTTGAGCTAAATATTCCAATTATGTCCTTTTAGAGGAAAAGAAGCTAAGTATATAATATTCATGAGCTAACCAAGGTTCTTATGCCATTTTGAGCTTATTACGGTATTTTGGAGCTAAATGGGCTAACTATGTCATTGTTGGGTTAATTAAAGCAAGGATAATATGAAAGAGGAGAAGAAAGAGGAGGAGGAGGAGAAGAAGAAGAAATCAAGAAGAAGGAGGAGGAGGAGGAGAAGGAGGAGGAGGAGAAGGATAGAAGGTCCTTGGCCTCCTCCTCCTCCTCCTCCTCCTTCTCCTTCTTCTCTTCTTCTTCATCTCTTCTTCTTCTTTCTTTTCATTTTGAGCTTATTATGGTAGAAGAAGAAGAAGAAAGAGGAGGAGAAGAAGAAGAAAGATGAGGAAGAGGAGAAGAAGAAGAAATCAAGAAGAAGAAGGAGGAGGAGGAGGAGGAGGAGGAGGAGGAGGAGAAGGCCCCCTGGCCTTCTCCTCCTCCTCCTCCTCCTCCTCCTCCTCCTCCTCCTTCTCTTCTTCTTCATCTCTTCTTCTTATTTCTTTTCATTTTGCCTATTTCTTCTCCTCTTCTCCTCTTGTTGGAGCTAAATTACCTAATTATGTCTTTTTTGAGCTAAATATTCCAATTATGTCCTTTTAGAGGAAAAGAAGCTAAGTATATAATATTCATGACCTAACCAAGGTTCTTATGCCATTTTGAGCTTATTACGGTATTTTGGAGCTAAATGGGCTAACTATGTCATTGTTGAGTTAATTAAAGCAAGGATAGTATGAAAGAGGAGAAGAAAGAGGAGGAGGAGGAGGAGGAGGAGAAGAAGAAGAAATCAAGAAGAAGGAGGAGGAGGAGAAGGAGGAGGAGGAGAAGGATAGAAGGTCCTTGGCCTCCTCCTCCTCCTCCTCCTCCTTCTCCTTCTTCTCTTCTTCTTCATCTCTTCTTCTTCTTTCTTTTCATTTTGAGCTTATTATGGTAGAAGAAGAAGAAGAAAGAGGAGGAGAAGAAGAAGAAAGATGAGGAAGAGGAGAAGAAGAAGAAATCAAGAAGAAGGAGGAGGAGGAGGAGGAGGAGGAGAAGGCCCCCTGGCCTTCTCCTCCTCCTCCTCCTCCTCCTCCTCCTTCTCTTCTTCTTCATCTCTTCTTCTTCTTTCTTTTCATTTTGCCTATTTCTTCTCCTCTTCTCCTCTTGTTGGAGCTAAATTACCTAATTATGTCTTTTTTGAGCTAAATATTCCAATTATGTCCTTTTAGAGGAAAAGAAGCTAAGTATATAATATTCATGACCTAACCAAGGTTCTTATGCCATTTTGAGCTTATTACGGTATTTTGGAGCTAAATGGGCTAACTATGTCATTGTTGGGTTAATTAAAGCAAGGATAATATGAAAGAGGAGAAGAAAGAGGAGGAGGAGGAGGAGGAGGAGAAGAAGAAGAAATCAAGAAGAAGGAGGAGGAGGAGGAGAAGGAGGAGGAGGAGAAGGATAGAAGGTCCTTGGCCTTCTCCTCCTCCTCCTCCTCCTCCTCCTCCTCCTCCATCTCGTTCTTCTCTTCTTCTTCATCTCTTCTTCTTCTTTCTTTTCATTTTGAGCTTATTATGGTAGAAGAAGAAGAAGATAGAGGAGGAGAAGAAGAAGAAAGAGGAGGAAGAGGAGAAGAAGAAGAAATCAAGAAGAAGGCGGAGGAGGAGGAGGAGAAGGCCAGGGGCCTTCTCCTCCTCCTCCTCCTCCTCCTCCTCCTCCTCCTCCTTCTTCTCTTCTTCTTCATCTCTTCTTCTTCTTTCTTTTCATTTTGCCTATTTCTTCTCCTCTTCTCCTCTTGTTGGAGCTAAATTACCTAATTATGTCTTTTTTGAGCTAAATATTCCAATTATGTCCTTTTAGAGGAAAAGAAGCTAAGTATATAATATTCATGACCTAACCAAGGTTCTTATGCCATTTTGAGCTTATTACGGTATTTTGGAGCTAAATGGGCTAACTATGTCATTGTTGGGTTAATTAAAGCAAGGATAATATGAAAGAGGAGAAGAAAGAGGAGGAGGAGGAGGAGAAGAAGAAGAAATCAAGAAGAAGGAGGAGAAGGAGGAGGAGGAGAAGGATAGAAGGTCCTTGGCCTTCTCCTCCTCCTCCTCCTCCTCCTCCTCCTTCTCCTTCTTCTCTTCTTCTTCATCTCTTCTTCTTCTTTCTTTTCATTTTGAGCTTATTATGGTAGAAGAAGAAGAAGAAAGAGGAGGAGAAGAAGAAGAAAGAGGAGGAAGAGGAGAAGAAGAAGAAATCAAGAAGAAGGAGGAGGAGGAGGAGGAGGAGGAGAAGAAGAAGAGGAAAGAGGAGGAGCTTATTATGGCATATTTTCTAATGTTTCTAATCTTCAAGTGCATTGCATTCATCTTGATCTTGTGATCGTCACGCACCTCGGCAACATCCAACTCCAATATCATCTTCTCCTCATCAAGGCTTTTACGGACCTTCGACAACTTACATATAAGCTAATAATAGATCTTTTGCGTCTTTCGATATGCGAAGAGAAGTAAGAAGGTTTACTATTGGGATAACGAAGATATGACCATATTTCTGATCAATTCAACAGACGAGATCGGATAGTAGAATAGAGAGAAGGATCTTCTACTTTCTGAAAATGATAGAGAGTCAGGAGAGGGTCTATGTTAATAGTGCTCTTTAGATAGGGAGAGGAAAGACGTAACTAGACCGTGAAAATAATATAATCTTTTACCACTACATCCGCTGGAGAAGAAAACTCAGCAAAGGATATTCCTATCCTTTCTCTAGTTGAAGACTAATCTGGATATTCCCTAACATGCTTCACTCAAACTTCAAAAATTCCTTCCATGAATCTAGGGACGGAAAACCACCTGCTTGCTTGCCCAATCCCTATTGAGAGGATTTCTTGAGCTTGAACTTCCTTTTGTAGCTCCGCACAAAAGGACTTCTTTTCATCCGCAATGAAGCTTATACCACCACTTGGTGAGTAAGGCCTGATTTCGTCCCGTCCATAGCACTTCAGAAGTCACTTTGGCGTGGCACTGCTGGATACTTCTGTTCAATTGGAATAGGAGGAAAAAAAGCTATTGATGAGCATCTATTGGAGTCGATCATTTCCAAGATCTAATTCTAGTTTCTTATTATGTAGTTGAAACACCTCACCATCTTCAGTTTTACGCTTACGCTTAAGGGATGAAATGTTCTTGGTGGATGCAGGACCTACTACTACAAAAATTTGCATGCAAGATGAGCTTACATGAGTGCCAATAAAGGGAGCCACCAGGCTTGAGAATAAGGTGGTATCAAAGAATTAGTGGTTGGTGAATGACTCATCAAAAAGCGGATTTCTGAGAGGTTCTTTATCGATCTAGTGGCCAATGAATCACTTATCAAAGAGCGAGCAGCCGCCAGGTTTAATGATTTTGTGGACCCTAGATGTAGCGGCTGGTGAACCGCGTCTTCTTCCACAAAGAGTCAGACAAAACCGAGCTTGGATAGAACTAAAGAAGATTTGGCGAACGAAGAAAAATGTCAAAGGGTTTAGTATAAAAAATCAAAGGAGGTTATTCAGTAGCCATCGCGGGTTTCATTACTTTTCTTCCATTCAAAAAAGCTCTTCACAAAAAAAGGTCTTCCTCTTCCTTCTAAACTAATTGCTTTCGCTTGACTCTTCCAAGAGAAAAGTATAATAAGTGGTTGAAGGAAAGCTAAGTTTGGAGGAGAAACTTACCGTAGTGGTCATCAAGGAGGAGAAACACCACGGTTGCTCGCGCCGGCTTCGTTTGGAGACGGTTGCCCTGGAGAAGGGTCGTGCGATGCCGCTCGGGAGTTATTCTGCAGAAAAGATATTTTGCAATGTCTCAGTTAGCATGATGACACTCAATTATTAATACTAGTTTATAATGAAACTCACCATGCCAATCGAAGAGAAGACGGGCATCGGCGGAGGGACTTGACCGCTCTTCTCGCACAGACCCTGAAGAGTGGGTCGTATTAGTTAGTATTGAAACAGACATCACACACATGATTTGGCTAATGTGAAAAAAACATACCACAAAAAGCTCGTACAGGGCCCGTTGACCCGCCTCATTCCGGGCCCTCTCCTCCTCAAGCAATCGTGACGTGCTCTGGTCCCTCTCATCAAGAGCAGCCTGAAGAGCAGCCTGGCTTGCCAATCTCTCTTTCTCAAGAGCAGCCTGGTTTGCCGCTCTCTCTTTCTGAAGAGCAGCCTGAAAAACCATTCCTCGTTACCACAGTAATGATCTATGGTGACACACATAATGAAATGGATGAAAGTGTTCTTAGTCCGTACAACTAACCTCGATGGCAAGTTCGACTGGCCGTGGACGACGCGTTATCTCAGGACAGTTGCTCGACTGGCGCGCCTTGATCTCCGAAAGAGTGAGTGGACAACGTATTATCCCATCTCCAATGGCTATCGAGCCATGGGGCCTCCCGCCACCAGATATCATCACCAGCTCTGGATCCAAAGGTTCCTGGCTAGGGTTAAAGTCATCCCCTTTCGTAGCCTTCCCCGCGTCCCTGTATGCCACGAGCTTCTGGTGGGATGATATGTTGGTGAAGTTACTGGGATCATCCAGATCAGACTCAGAGAATGCCTTCGCCTTCTTGTACGAGGCAGTATGGGCCATGCCATAAACGTCGTACAAGTGTGGCATCTCAGTCTTATTGTGATGCGCCTAAAAGAGAGGAACAAAATATTAGCATAAGAATGAATTGCATGAATCATGAAGCAAATCACATACCGAGTTTCGTCCAAACTGAAGTAAGTTGGCGCTGCCTTGATGGTGTGGCACACCAACCATTTGGCTACACCGATCCTTCGCATTATCGTGGACGGCTCGCCAGCTGCCTGTGCACCACTCATCAACCAACGCCTCCCAACAATCCATCTTATCCGCACACCATCTCGGGGGCACCTGTAAGTTATTAGAAAGAATTTTCAGCGCTACACCTATGAATGAAATCAAGAAAACTACGTAGAAGGACTTAAGAATAGGTAATTACCTTCATGTATTGCTCCTTCTTCAGAAACTTTCCGCGGCAATCCTTCTTCTCCTTCTTAATACCACGTGTGGCGTAGTAATCTCGAATAGCCTGCGGCCGAGCCTCGTGGCGCAAGTTCTGTAGTAACCGCCTACACTCGACCTCGAGAACCCTGGCCGCCGCCTCCTCATATCCATCCTCACACCTATAGAAGGTCTGCAATCAAACGTGAAAACACCGATTAGTACAATAATGAGGTATATGCTTAATTTTACATTCTGTAAAAGGATAATTTACCCAAAAGCTGCTGATCACCATCTCGGCCCTCGTGTGGCACAAGACACCATCTATAATCTCCTCCGGCGGGGCCTGCGCAGCCTCGTAGTGCTCCCAGGTAAATCTTAGTGTAGGAACCTGACCCTCACCAGGCAACGTGACAAACCCCGGGAAATTTGTCCGGCAAAGCACACCAAGGACGGAGTTCGGCCTGCGGACTCCAAGAGGGTGTACCCATCCCCTGCAGTATGATAAGGTCAGCGCATTAGATATTTGAACAAACTTGAAGGCAAAAGCTAAAAAAAGGGTAAATGTACTTACCTAGCTCCTTCAGGTTTTATCACCGGCCTCTGCTCGCGGGTAGCCGGGGCGACCGGGAGACGTGTACTACCACGCTTGTACACGGTAGCCGGGGCCCCGTCCACCTGCTCATCGCCCTCTCTATCCGTAAGCTCATCCCCGCCATCCCCGCACCCTGAGCCACCCGGACCCTCGGTCCAATCCGGCAACTCGGTACGATCCGGCCAAGGCTCCCATCCGGACCTCTCCACGTTGGGTGAAGCCTCCGGAACCGTAGTCTCCTCCGGCTGCTCCTGGGCCGAATGCACCTCGACCCGAGGCTGCTCCTGGACCGGAGTCTCATGGGACGAATGCCCGTGAACACCAGGCTCCTGGACCGGAGTCCCCGTAGCCTCCTCCGCAAACGGGTCGACCATACTAGTCCTATGCTCGGGTGAATGAGCTGGTGGTGGTGGCGAGGACGGCTCAACAGTCCTCCTGGATCTTCCGCGGCCACCACCTCTCCCTATACCCTTCCCCTTCTTCCCTACCCGACCAGCACCTCTACCAGCGGGCAATGCCGCCGACGAAGAAGAACCCCCGGCTGGTGTCGAAAGACTGTCTGCCAAGGCTCTACGGAGAGATAGGGGTGGAAGGGAAGTACCACCCCTCGTGCGGGGCGCCTGGGAAGAACCCGTCGAGCGCTCTGGACCCGCGCCCACCATCTTTCAACACCTGCCATGATAAAGATTAAAAGAAATTAGTACAACATAAAAAAATTGAATGACTGACATGAATAATAATATGTACATGAATAATAAATATTAAAATATATAGATATTATCTTCTGTTGCCCGGCTCTCCAAGGATTGCCGGAACCCTAGCCTCCGCCGCACCTAACCCTAGCCGCGACGGCGCCATCTCACCGGCGTGTCCGCTCCAGCCCTCGCTCCCCTCCTCCCTGCCCTTACAACCTACGCCGGAGGCCCGGTAGGAACCCTAGTCCTACCAATTTGGTATCCAGAGATTCCAGGCTGATCATGTCGCTCCCTCCACCACCGCCGCCGCTCAACACCACCACCGCCCCGCTGCCGCAAACCACCACTACCGCCCCGCTGGGACCCAACCCCCGCCGCCGAGCGTCGCCCCCACTACCTACGGGCCGCCGTCGCAGCCGTGGGCCACCCCGGCCTTCCAGCCACTCCACGGAGGGGCCTCGCCACTGCCGCCGCAGCTGCTGCTGCAGCACTACCACGCCGCGGGCACTCCCTGGCCGGTGTGGCCGGCCACCACCGCGCCGCTGGGGGGGCTGCCCCAACAGTCGCTACCGGCCACCACGGCGCAGGCGTCGGGGGTCGGGGTAGGGGGTCGGGGGTCGAGGGTGAGTGTTGTCGGGGGTCGGGGGTCGGGGGTCGAGGTTACCTATAAAACTTTCTAGGTTACCTATAAAACTTTCTAGGTTACCTATAAAACTTTCTAGGTTACCTATACTACTTTATAAAACTTTCCAGGTTCCATAAAAAAATATTTCATGCCGGGGTGTCGTCGAGATGTCGTGTCGGGGCGTCGTGTCGGGGTTTCGGGGCATCGTGTCGGGTGTCAGGGGTGTCGTCGAGATGTCGTGTCGGGGCGTCGTGTCGGGGTTTCGGGGCATCGTGACGGGTGTCAGGGGTGTCGTCGAGATGTCGTGTCGGTGCGACATCTACTATTGCGAGCTGTTGTAATATCCTCAACGTTGTGGCTAGTGCAAGCATAGGCGGCGACCGGAGGGTTCTACACGGTCAACTACAAACCTAACAACTAACCTAACACACAGTAGGTAATTAACAACTAACCTAACAACTAACCTAGCTCGAGGGGTAATACCACTAACAACTAACCTAATTACCACTAACAACTAACAAGTAACCTAACTAACCTAATTACCAGTACGTAACCACTAACAACTAACCTAACTAACCTAACTAACAATAGGTAATTAACAACTAACCTAATTAATGAATTAAACAAAAAAAGGAAAAAAGGACTCACCGAGGAGGAGGAGGGCCGCAGGAGGGGGGCGCGGGGCGGCGGTGGGGTGTGTAGGTGGGGAGGTGGGGGGGGAGGCGGCGGCGCTGGGGCGGCGGCGGCGCTGGGGGCGCAGGGAGGAGGAGGAGGCCCGCAGGGGGGGGGTCGCAGGGCGGCGGTGGGGAGGTGGGGGGGAGGCGGCGGCGGTGGGGCGGCGGCGGCGCTGGGGGCGCAGGGAGGAGGAGGAGGCCCGCAGGGGGGGGCACAGGGCGTGCGTGGGGGAGAGAGAGAGAGCGCGTGGGAGAGAGAGAGTGCATGGGAGAGAGGAGAGAGGTAGGCGTCGTTAACTTTTCGGGGGTCCATCTCCTTTGCCGTCTGCCACTGATCCCCTTTGCCGTCCGCCACGGACGGCAAAGCTACTCAGGCAGACGGCAAAGGGGTGGGTGGGGCCGGGGTGGGATGGGGAGAGAGGAGGGGTGGGGTGGGACAGCTTTGCCGTCGGCCATCCCTACCTTTGCCGTCTGTCAGCAGACGGCAAAGAGGTGGCTGATGGCAAATATTTATTTTGCCATCAGCCTCCTCTTTACCGTCTGTTTTTTGCCAACACACGGTAAAAAGGTTCTTCGCCGTCCGCTGGCTGACGGCAAAGATTTGGCGGACGGCAAATATAGGAATTCCAGTAGTGCATGATGAATATCATCCAAACAAATCACCAACCCATTGCCTACGAGTTTGTCCTACTACTGCTGTTACTTGTCTTGCTCTACTGCTTCTACTACTGTTGCTACTGCTGTTACTTGTCTTGCTCTGTTGCTGCTACTACTGTTACTACTGCTGTTACTTGTCTTGCTCTGCTGCTGTTAATACTGTTGCTACTGCTGTTACTTGTCTTGCTCTGCTGCTACTGTTGCCACTACTGTCGCTTGCTACTATTGCTACTTTCTACTGCTGTCACTACTGATGTTCCTTGCCGCTACTATTGCTCTTTACACTGTTGGTACCTGCTACAATCTTGATTCGTTGATCGTTGACGGGAACTGACAATTTCCGTCAACGAGGCAACTTGGCGCCATTGATACAATCGTTAGGAATAGTCTGCCGTCAACTGATCGTTTCTCACACCGTTGCTATCATACTACTTTGCTGTTACTACTTTGCTTGCAGATACTAATCTTTCAGGTGTGGTCGAATCTGACAATTCAACTGCTAGTACTTGAGAGTATTCTCTCACCTCCCGTCATGTGAACCAACAAATTTGGGTCGAATAATCTACCCTCGAAAACTGCTACGATCCCACGCGCTGGTGGGCGTCAACAACATTCTTCTAGTTTCGATTGCCGGAGAGTGCTAGCAGCATTCTTCTGGTGCCGTTGCAGGGGGAAGAACAGTTGACATCAAGCATTTTTCTCACGCCGTTGCCGGGGAGGTATTGCTATATTCTCTGAGTTACTTGGGATTTATATCTGCTGTTCACTATGAAGAATCTGGAGGATCTGAAGACCAATTGCCATCTAGCTCTGCAAATGATTCACCTTCAGTTATGAGTAAGTTTGCAACATCACCTCCTGCTAGAAATCTTGATATGTCGCTTGTACTTGATGATGCTTATGATGCTACTACTAGAGATGCTATGCTTGATAGTATGTCTGATGATGCTATGCTTGATACTATGCCTGATGATGCTATGCTTGATACTGCTAGAGATGTTATGCTTGATACTGCTTTGCCTGATGATGCTAGATATGCTATTTTGCCTGATGATGCTATGCTTGATACTGCTAGAGATACTACTTTGCCTGATGTTCCACTAGGAGTGTTCCTTGATGCTCATATTGCTAGAGTTACTGCCAATGCTCGTGATGCTTCTGAAACTACCGATACTATTGTGATAGAACATGCTTTTGCTCCTGCTAGATCTAGCTCTCCTAGATATGAATTGCCTAATATACCTGAGGGTTACATTATGGAGGGAGAGATAGCTGAGGATTTTCTTGCGTGTAAGGATGCCTATGACGCTGAGAAATTACTTCTCAAGTGGAAGGAAAAATCTCGAGAAGCTAGGATGAAATATGACCCGAAGTTTGCCACTTCACCTATCTTTATCACCGATAAGGATTATGAATTCTGTGTCGATCCTGAGATAATCTCTCTAGTCGAATCTGATCCTTTTCACGGATATGAGTCTGAGACGGTCATAGCCCATCTTGCCAAACTACATGATATAGCCAACCTTTTCACTAATGAGGAGAAGATCTGCCACTACTATATCCTTAAGGTGTTTCCTTTCTCTCTAAAGGATGACGCTAAAGCCTGGTTCACCTCTCTTGCTCTTGGATGTGTGTGTAGTCCCCAGGAGATGGTCTATTACTTCTGTGAGAAATATTTCCCTGCCCATAAGAAGCAAGCTCCCTTGCGGGAAATATACAACTTTGCTCAACTCCAAGAAGAGAGTCTTCCACAAGCTTGGGGGAGGCTCGTCCAGCTACAGAATGCTTTGCCTGATCACCCTCTTAAGAAGAACGAGATACTTGATATCTTCTATAACGAACTTACCGATGCTTCTAAAGACCACCTAGATAGTTGTGTCGGTTGTGTTTTTAGGGAACGAACTGTAGAACAAGCCGAGACTCTACTAAATAACATCTTGATCAACCATAATGCTTGGACTATTCCCGAACCACCTCCTAAGCCAACTCCAAAGAAAAGAGGTATTCTATTCCTCAGTCCCGAAGATATGCAAGAAGCCAAGAAATCCATGCAAGAGAAAGGCATTAGATCTGAAGATGTCAAAAATCTACCACCTATCAAAGAGATCCATGGTCTCGATAACTCGATACAGGTAGTAGAAGTGAATTCTCCGCGTAGGTTTGATGAGAGTGATATTACTTTTGATAAACCTGCTAGCCTATGCTTTGATGAATTTGACAACTTTGTTGCCAAACAACAGAGTTTCAATGATTATGTTAGCAGACATTTGGAACAAAGTACTCGTATGCTTAGCCATTTAAGTGCTTGTGTAGACAGAAATGTCAATGATCTGAAGCTTGTGAGTAAACATGCCTCTATGATTACTACTCAGGTAGAACAAGTACTTAAAGCTCAGAATGACCTGCTCAATGAATTAAATGACAACTCTGTCAGACTCATTACTAGAGGAGGCAAAATGACTCGGGAACCTTTGTATCCTGAAGGTCATCCTAAGAGAATTGATCAAGATTCTCAAGGAATCAATGCTGATACACCTAGTCATCCTAAGGAGAAGAAGAAGGATGATAGAAACCTGCATGCCAGTTCACCAAATACTGTCACACCTGAAGAACCTAATGATATTTCTGTGTCTGATGCAGAAACACAATCCAGTGATGAACATGAACCTGGTGACAATATGGATAGTGATGGTCATAATAATGCTCAACCAAGCAATAATGAGGATGTGGAGATTGAACCGACGGTTAATCCTGATAACCCACAACCTAAGAAGTACGATAAGAATGACTTCACTGCTAGGAAGCATGGTAAAGAAAGGGAGCCATGGGTTCAGAGACGTATGCCCTTTCCTCCTAAGCCATCTAAGAAAAAGGATGATGAGGATTTTGAGCGCTTCGTTGAGATGATAAGACCCATCTTTTTGCAGATGCGGTTAACTGATATGCTCAAGATGTCTCTGTATGCCAAGTACATGAAAGATATCGTGACTAATAAATGGAAGATACCAGATCTTGAGATCTCCACCATGCTTGCCAATTATACTTTCAAAGGTGGAACTCCTAAGAAACTTGGTGATCCCGGAGTGCCCACTATACCTTGCTCCATTAAAGGAAACTACGTAAGAACTGCCTTATGTGACCTTGGAGCCGGTGTTAGTGTTATGCCACTTTCTCTTTATCATAGACTTGAATTGGATAAGTTGACACCCACTGAAATTTCTCTGCAAATCGCCGACAAATCAACTGCTTTCCCTATCGGCATTTGCGAGGATGTGCGTGTTGTGGTTGCTAACACCACTATCTTAACAGACTTTGTTATCTTGGATATTCCTGAGAACGATGCCATGGTTGTCATCCTCGGAAGACCCTTTTTAAACACTGCAGGGGCTGTTATAGATTGCAACAAAGGCAATGTCAAAGGTAATGAGCACACCGTGCACTTTCCGAAGAAACGATATCAAGTACATTGCATCAATGCTATGGAAAAGACTTCATCGATTCACATTGGGAGCTTTGAATGCCCTATTCCTCGTGTCAAGATGAAGTATGATTTGCTTGTTGGGGAGATACATATCCCCATTGAGGTGATTTAGTGGCTATTCGAAAATTCTCCGTTCTCTCTTGCGATTCGAGAAGGTTTTGTCATAAGGACTTGATCAACCCCATTGACGGATTTCTTTCGATGACCATGAAACGGATAAATCAAAGAGTCACATTCCTCTGTTTTGAGTTTTCATTTTCTTTTGCTTAGAAGAAAAATGATAGAATTAGTTTAGCTTTTCCTATTTTCTATTTTAGCATCCCGGAGAAAAATACCTCGAAAATAAAAGTTCTCCGATGGTCCTGAAAATTTAGTATGATTTTTTCTGGAACTTTTGAAAATTTCTGGGCCTGAGAGCTGGCCTGAGGTCCTAACCAGTGGGCCACAAGCCCTGCCATCGCCACCTACCCCCCTGGTGGCAGGGTGCAAGCTTGTGGGGCCCACAGGCACCCCCTCCACTCATTCCAGCTCTCAGCCTCTTCTTCCACCTCCAGAAAAAATTGTTTCGCAGCTCAAACTCGTGTTCTTGCTCATTTGGCTGTGATTCTCGATCTCCTTGCTCAAAGCACCATTCTCCGAACCATTTTGGGGAAATTACTCCTTGGTAAGTGACTCCTCCATTGGTCCAATTAGTTTTTGCTTTAGTGCTTTATCCTTCGTGTATTCTTGCTACCTTGGTGACCCTGTTCTTGAGCTAGAAATGTTGATATTAGCTGGTTCCAAGTAGTTTTAGAGCGTGATACGGTCTCTAGGCACTAGTAGGAGTAGTTGCTACAAGTTGGGTTAATCTTTATTCCCTTTTCTTTCGAAGTCTCTAAAAATTTCAGAAAATTTCAGAGCTAGAAAAATGAAAAGATGAGGAGGTTCTTGAGAGGCTCTTCAAGCCGTATCCGCAAGGAGGATGAGAAGAACCACCCCAAGTACGCTGTCCCTCGAGTCACAGAAGTTCGAGCGTGCGAGTGGCCAAGTGATGAATTTTTGCGCGCCGCCGGACTTTATGAAGACTTGTATTACTTGGTGGAGAACGCAGGTCTCACTGCGTTCATTGAAGATAAGTGCTCACAATACCTCCTCCTCACCAACATTTTCGTTCAAAGCTTCAACTTTTATCCGACTAACAATCCTCCCATGGTTGAGTTCATGATATACGATGTCCCCCATTGCATGACGCTGCAGGATTTTTCCAATGTATGCAAATTACCTTATGTTGGGGATATCCGTGACCCTCGTCCACGGGACTTGAAGGATTTCATTGGTTCTAATTCTGTTGGAGAGGAGAGAGGAGTGTCTCGCTCTATAATTGCTAGCATACATTTTCCTGTGCTTCGATACTTCTCACTATTTGTGGGAAAATGTTTGATTGGCCGTGGGGAGGCTGGATCACTTAGTTCTCCATACCTTGCGGTTTTGGGCGAAGGCCTTTATAACGATAAGACTTACAGCCTAGGTGCTATAGTGGCCCATCGGTTGAACATCAATTGTTCCAAGGGAGTCGTCTATGGAGGTATCTATACTACCCGTCTTGCCAGACACTTTGAGATACCCATTAGACTGGGAGAGGAAGGAGGGATGCTTCTTTCTTAGAAATATCTGGATTATGACAGCATCGTTCGCCATGATTTTGTGGATAGAGATGCTAGTGGACGGATTATTTATAACCTGGTATTTAGTCAGGGTACTCGAGAGACTATTACTTTGCCTACTCCTTCTTTGTTCGATCTTCTTGCAGGCAGGTACACTATTATCCATGCGAACATCTACGCATATTGGGGCTTGGCCCAACCATAGGCCCCCGTGCCCGAGCCGCCAGTCGAGTACCAAACGCCAGTTTATCAGTGGGAGCCAGAGGAGCTCACACAGTAATGGCATCCACAGTCTGCTCCGGAGTATCCTGGAGCTGGTTATTTCCCACCTTGGGAGTAGACCAAGCTAGCCCAAAAGCCTAAGCTTGGGGTAGTACGTGTTCTCACCGACTTTACATTCATGCTTATGCTTTCACCTTGTTAGCCGGTGTTTACACTTTTCCACTATATTATCCATGCTAGTTTATTTTTGTATTCTTGTTTTCTTGTTTTGTGTCCTTTTGACAAAACCCAAAAATATTTTTCTTTCTTCTTTTGCTTGTTGGGAGCTTTCCGTGTAAATAGTTTTCTTTTTCTTTGGGTCAAGGTAGAAGATATTGGTTACAATGTTTAGTGGTTCTTACATGCTTACCTGTTTAGCTTTCAAAGAGCCATATTACTTTGTCTTCTCCTTTGTGTTTTCCTGCAGATTCAGCTTAGTATAATGCGTTTATTATCGTTTTCATCGTTCGATTGTGCAAATGAAAGGCAACAATGATGATATATGATGCAGTGACTAAGACTGAAAAGCTGGTATGAACTCTATCTATTTTGTTTTTGTAAATATGACTAGCTTGTCGACCCAGATTTAGCTTTGTTGTGAGAGAACCATGTTTTCAATGACAACTTAGAGATCATAGTTTCTGATGCCATGCTTATTTAGCTGAGATCTTATAATGGTTTGTCTTGAATGCCAACATAGATTTTGAGATGACTGTGATGTAGTATGATAGGATGGTATTCTCCTTTGAATGTTTCAAGTGGCTTGACTTGGCGCATGTTCATGCATGTAGTTGAAACAAAATCAACATAGCCTCTATGATGTTCATGTTCATGGTGATTTATATGATGTTCATGCTTGCATTCAATGTTAGTCAAACTCATTGCATCTTGATGACTGTTGTCGCTCTCTAGTTGGTCGGTTCCCAGTCTTTTGCTAGCCTTCACTTGTACTAAGAGGAATACTGCTTGTGCATCCACTTCCATAAACCCAAAAGTTTTTCCATGAGAGTCCACCATACCTACCTATTTGCGGTATCTACCTGCCGTTCCAAGTAAATTTGCATGTGCCACTCTCTAAACCTTCAAGAAATAATCTGTTTTGCATGCCCGAACCGCTCATGTGGTGACAGGGGGCTATTGGTATCTTCCATGCTAGGAGTGTTATCCTCGGCATGTGTTTATTCACTGTCATTCACGAGAAAGGGGCCGGTAATTGGAATGCCCAGTTCCACGCTTAAATCGAAAACATAACTGTAAAACAAGACTCCCCCCGGATTGATGTTAGTATGGACGGTACCCAAGGATTCGGCTAGCCGTAGAGTGTGATTGATTGGTGTGGGGGAGTTAAAACTTTACTTTTCTGTTTGGGAACCGCCTATAGCATGAGTAGTATGGAAGATATTGAGAACTCTTGGTCATTGCATTGACAATGAAAGCATGCCACCCAAAATTATTATCTCTGTTTTCAAAGCTTGAGCCGCGGCGCCGAAGCCACTAGGCTAGGAGGAGGCTTCTTATCCAAGGGGGGATCCCTCCCGAGACAAGGTCAAACGTAGGAGTCCTCTCTGTTTGATAGAGAGGCACCTGCAACGACGCGCTCTCTGAAGCATGCTGGCCTGCCGCACTTCACTACGGGGGGAGTGATACGTCTCGATCGTATCTACTTTTCCAAACTCTTTTGCCCTTGTTTTGGACTCTAATTTGCATGATTTGAATGGAACTAACCTGGAGTGACGCTATTTTCAGCAGAATTACCTTGGTGTTATTTTTGTGCAGAAATCAAAGTTCTCCAAACGTCCTGAAAATTTTTGGGAGCAGTTTTGGAAAATATAAAAAATATCTGCGCCAAGTTCCACCTGAGGGGGTGGGCCAATGGGCCACAAGCCCTGGCTCCGCCACCACCCCCTGGTGGCGGTGGGCAGGCTTGTGGGTCCCACACGGCTCTGCCGCCACCAACCATAGGTCTATAAGTCCCCTTTCATCCCAGAAAAAATAAAAGAAGAAGTTTTCGTCGCGTTTGCGATACGGAGGCGCCGCCACCACCTGTTCTTCATCTAGAGGGAAGATCTGGAGTCCGTCTTGGGCTCCGGAGAGGGGAAATCGTCGCCATCGTCATCATCTATTCGTAGGCTCGCTGGGCGGTGATGAGTAGGATGAGATCTATCATGTAATCGAGTTAGTTTTGATGGGGATTGCTCCCTAGTATCCACTATGTTCTGAGATTGATGTTTCTACTACCTTGCCATGCATAATGCTTGTCACTAGGGCCCGAGTGCCATGATTTCAGATCTGAAATTATCATGTTGTCACCAATATATGTGTGTTTTAGATCCGATCTTGCAAGTTGTAGTTACCTACTATGTGTTATGATCCGGCAACCCTCGAGTGACAATAACCGGAACCACTCCCTGTGATGACCATAGTTTGAGGAGTTCATGTGTTCACCAAGTGCTAATGTGTTGGTCCGGTTCTTTATTAAAAGGAGAACCTTAATATCCCGTAGTTTCCTTTTGGACCCCGCTGCCACGGGAGGGATGGAGAATAGATGTCATGCAAGTTCTTTTCCCTAAGCACGTATGACGACACACGGAATGCATGCCTACATCACATTGACGAATGGGAGCTAGCCACATATCTTTCTATGTTATAGCTGTTGCATGATGAATATCATCCAAACAAATCACCAACCCATTGCCTACGAGTTTTTCCTACTACTGCTGTTACTTGTCTTGCTCTACTACTGCTACTACTGTTGCTACTGCTGTTACTTGTCTTGCTCTGCTGCTGCTACTACTGTTACTATTGTTGTTACTTGTCTTGCTCTGCTGCTGTTACTACTGTTGCTACTGCTGTTACTTGTCTTGCTCTGCTGCTACTGTTGCCACTACTGTCGCTTGCTACTATTGCTACTTGCTACTGCTGTCACTACTGTTGTTCCTTGCCGCTGCTATTGCTCGTTACACTGTTGGTACCTGCTACAATCTTGATCCGTTGATCGTTGACGGGAACTGACAATTTCCGTCAACGAGGCAACTTGGCGCCATTGATACAATCGTTAGGAATAGTCTGCCGTCAACTGATCGTTTCTCACACCGTTGTTATCATACTACTTTGCTGTTACTACTTTGCTTGCAGATACTAATCTTTCAGGTGTGGTCGAATCTGACAATTCAACTGCTAGTACTTGAGAGTATTCTCTCACCTCCCGTCATGCGAACCAACAAATTTGGGTCGAATAATCTACCCTCAAAAACTGCTACGATCCCATGCGTTCGTGAGCGTCAACAACATTCTTCTAGTTTCGATTGCCGGAGAGTGCTAGCAGCATTCTTCTGGTGTCGTTGCAAGGGGAAGAACAGTTGACATCAGGGAGAAGGCTAGCGTTGTGCCACTGGTGCGCCTCCTACACCTACGCAGCCTACTCGAAATCACCACAAGCTCCAACTGCTATTACTGCTTTACATAACGGCTGCTACTACTACTTCACACTGCATCTACTGAAACTGCTGCTGCTCCGCTCGAGCAGAGCCACGGTGGCGACGCTACATGTCAGCGGGGCTGCAAAGGAAAGGGGAAAGGCGGAGGAGAGGCTCAGCGCTGGTCACCCAAGAGGAACTGAATCGGATCGGGGCGAGGAAGAGGCAGATTGAGACGGGCGCTGCTGCAGGGCTTCGGGCTCCGGGCACTCGTCGGAGACGAGGACGGGGTCGGTGCTGTGGTGGCTCTCCAGCCACCCTAGCGGCAGGAATGGGGAGACGAAAACTACCTCGAGCCCTTGGACATCTCCCTCGAGGCGGAGGACACCACCACCGACGAGGAAGCCATGACGACGGGCTCTGCACTCCGTGGCACTCTCTTCTCTGAACTCTCTGCACTCACTAAAGAATTTCCCAGAGCCTCACGTGAGAGAGGGTAGAAGAGGGGGAAGGAGGAGATGGCGGCGGGAGAGGGAGTGGCTCGCAACCCTAGACACGCACATGCTGCATATAGGCTCGGAGGATGGTGCTAGGGCCGTCTGATGGAGGACTCGAGAGCATCGGCGACTGTCCTCTGTTCGTACAGAGTGACGTAGCGCGAGGAGGAAGAAGGTCGCGCCCTCGGTTGGACCAACTAGTTACTGGGTTGAAAAGGGGTAAGCTGGGTTTGGCTGCTTCTCTCTCTCACAGAAATAAAAACACCGGGTCTATTTTTTTAATATCCAAACAACTTTTGAATTAAAGCCAGGGAGGAAAGAAAAGGTAAAGGAATAAACTAAAAATAAAACTAAGCTTCTAAAATGTCCCACCTATTTATAAAAAAATATGGGGCATTTTAGAGCAAAGCAAATAAATGGGTTTCAGGTGAAATTGGCTCTGTTTTACAATAGAGACAAAAGGAAAAACACGAAATAAAACTAGAGGCTGCCGCCACAATTAATAATAGGATTTTTAAAAGAGGATGAACATTTTTATTTGGACAAAAATGAAACTTTTAAACAGCCCTAAAACAATTGTAAGAGAGGGGGGTTGGTCATGGTGCCACAAGGGAATTTGAAGTAGCCCTTGTTGCACCCACTCTCATGCTAAGATTACCATCACACATGCACTCACATATCCCACCAAGGTGGAACAACAACACAAGGATGAAAACAAAGAAGACAATAATAAGATGCTATGCATGATGCATGAAGCATATGAAATGATGACACCACTAAGTCTCACATCCATCTCACTAACAAACAAGGTTGCCATACAAGGAAAAGGTTAGATAAAAGGAAAGGGGTGCACTGGGGCTGTCACAACAAGATGCGTCTTTGTCTCATTTCTACTAAGGATATAATGATGGGTTTTATTTATATTGCTTGAGTTTACTTTCTCTACATCATGTCATTGTTCTCGATGCATTACTCTCTTTTACATAATACTCTAGATGCATGCTGGATAGCGGTCGATGAGTGGATTAATAGTAATAGGTGCAGGCAGGAGCCGACCTATTTTTTTATGGACGTGATGCCTATACACACATGATCATTGCCGCGAATATTGCATAACTATCTGCTTTTCTATCAATTCCCAACAGTAATTTGTTTACCCATAGTATCCTATTTTTCATGAAAGATGCCATTAGGCAAAGATATGCCCCCGGGGGTATATTGACAACATATTGATAAAATCTTCATTACCTCAATGCCATTTACTTTTTTTATTTTATATTGCTGTCTACAATTATCTACACACCTCACTTGTTTGCAAATAACAAGACAAGACGATTGACAACCCTCTTGCCCGCGTTGGGTGCAAGTTGTTTGTTCTTTTGTGTGCAGTCGCTGAAGATGGTTGTGGTTGATATTCCTATTGGTTTTACAAACCTTGTTTCATAACGGAGGGAAATACTTGGCCACATTGTGATGCGATAAGCCATTCCTCTTCACGGAAAACCCAATGCAGATCACAAGTATCAGGAAGGATTTCTCGCGCCGTTGCCGGGGAATGTCATCACCAACTACCAAGTAACTGCACACAAAATTCCATTCACTTTTTCCCCTTTTTATTTGCTAGTATATTTATTTTGTCTCAAATAAAAATACAAAAATATTTACCCTTGGTTGTTTTGCTTGTCACTAGATTGCATCTTCGCTCTCTAGTTTGCTTGTCTTGCTTGTTATTTTGCTTTATCGGTCACCATGTCTGGAGATAATACTAAGTCATGTGAATTTTGAAATACTAATAACAATTATTTTATTAGTACTCATATATCACCAACCACTAGTGCGGATGTGTATGATATTAATGTTGCATTATTGAATCTTGTCATGAAAGAGCCATTTTCGGGAAGTCCTAATGAGGACCCCGCTTTACATCTCAATACCTTTGTTGAACTTTGTGATATGCAAAATAAAAATTATATGGATAATGATATTGTAAAATTAAAATTGTTTCCTTTTTCACTAAGAGACAAAGCTAAAGCTTGATTTTCATCTTTACCACGTAATACTATTGAAACATGGATAAGGTTAAATATACTTTTACTCCCAAGTGTTTTCCTCCTGCTAAAATCATGTCCCTTAGAAATCAAATAATTAATTTTAAACATAAATATCATGAACATGTTGCACAAGCTTGGGAGAGGATGAAATTAATGATAAGAAATTGTCGAACGCATGGCTTAAACTTGTGGATGATTACCCAAAATTTCTAAGTTCGACTAAACTTTGTGTCTAGAAATCTTCTAGATTCTGTTGCATGTGGTACCTTCATGGAGGTGATGTTTATAGGCCACCAAACTTCTGGACAACATCGTGGCCAACTATTCTCAATGGCATACCGAAAGAGCTCCAACTGGTAAGAAGGTAAATTATGTTGAGGAAATCACTACTTTGAGTGAAAAAGTGGATGCTCGTATGAACTTGGTTGCTAATTAAAATACTCATATTGATTCGAATGATATGCTCTTGTCTACCTTGATTGAATAAAATAATGATGCTATTGATGTGAACTTTGTCTCACGAAATAATTTCAACAACAATGCTTATAGGGGTAAATTCAATGCTAGGCCATATCCCAGTAATAATCCTAACGGTTATGGCAATTCTTATCGTAATTCTTATGGAAATTCTTCTAAAAATATTAATAGGATACCCTATGATCTTGAGAACACAATTAAGGAATTCATTAATTCTCAAAAGGCATTCAATACTATGGTAGAAGAAACTTTGCATGGTGTTGATACTTTGGCTAAAAACATGGATAGGATTGCTCTTGATGTAGAAGCTCTAAAAAAAGCTTTGCCTCCTAAGCATGATTTTAATGAGACTATTAAATCTATACAAGTTTATACTAATTAAAGTAAGGATAGGACCACTAAGTTGAAAGCTAAGCGTGAATTCCTAGAAAAAATCTCTGCCACCCGATTTTTATCTAAATCATGATGAAGATATTTAAATGATTGGTACCTGTCCTATTGGATCTTTGTTTATGTCTCTGAATGTTAATGATAAAGGTACTGTATATGTGCCAACTCTAGTAAAGGAGCGTCCCATTTTCTTGTAGGGTGATGATTTTAATGCTAAAACCAAAAAAGTGGGTTTGGAGGGGTCAAAACTTTAACTAGCAACATGCACACAATTTTGTATTACAAGGACTTTAATTATGATGATTGCTCTTTAGTAGAATGTGTTTCATTGCTGCATCATTATTAGCTCACGCAATTCTTATGAAGAAAACAAAGCTTTTACTCAACATATAGTGGAAGCTATAGTGAAATCTTATGATGAGAAACTTCAGCTTGAAGTTTCTATTCCTAGAAAATTCCATGATGAGTGGGAACCTACTATCAAAATTAAGATAAATAAATATGAATTCAATTCTTTGTGTGACCTTGGTGCTAGTGTTTCAACTATACCTAAAAATTTCTATGAAGTGCTTGGTCTCACTAATATTAAAGTTTGTAGATTTCATTGTGCTTGATATTGATTGCAACCCTACTTGTCCAATTATACTTGGAAGACCCTTCCTTCAAACTATAGGTGCAATCATTGACATGAAAGAGGGAAATGTAAGGTTTTTATTTCCATTAAAGAAAAGAATGGAACACTTCCCTAGAAATAGAATTAGGCCACCATATGAATCAATCCTGAGAGCCAATTATGTCTTGAGTGTAAAACATGACAACACTTGAAACTATGCAATATGCCTACCTAGGGGCGTAAATCAATAGTGCTTGTTGGGAGGCAACCCAATAGTTCTCTTTATTTCTGCTTTTTATTTTCTATTAGGTTGTGATAGCATGATTGTTGCCTCTGTAATTATTATGTATTATGTTTTCATAAGTGTTTGTGCCAATTAATTCCTCTGGGATGATTTGCACGATGAGTAGAACTGATATGGTGCAAAAACAGAAGCTTTGACATCCAGTGGAGAATTTCTTTGATTTTACTAGAACATCGTTTCAAGCGGAATGTTTTACACAGTATTGCTATAAAAATTAGTCAAGTCATCCTAATATTTCATAATTGTTGGACTTACAGAAGTATAGGTTCATTACAGATTACTACACACTATTCATTTTCAGTCAGATTCTGTTTTTGCATATGTAGTTTGCTTGTTTTGATGATGCTAAGGATTGTATTGGGGGTATAAGCAATGGAGGAGTTAGTGTTGGAAATATGCCCTAGAGGCAATAATAAATTGGTAATTATTATATTTCCTTGTTCATGTTAATTGTTTATTATCCAAGCTAGAATTGTATTGATTGTAAACTCAAATACATGTGTGGATACATAGACAACACACTGTCCCTAGTGAGCCTCTAAATGACTGGCTCATTGATCAAGATGGTGAAGGTTTCCTGGCCATAGACATCAGTTGTTCTTTGATAACGGGATCACATTATTAGGAGAATGATGTGATGGAAAAGACCCAAACTATGAATGTCGCATATGATCGTGTCAGTTTATTGCTACTATTTTGTGCATGTCAAGTATCTGTTCCTATGACCATGAGATCATGCAACTCACTGACACCGGAGGAGTTCCATGTGTGTAATAAAAGTCACAACGTAACTAGGTGACTATAAAGGTGCTCTACAGGTATCTCTGAGGGTGTCTATTGAGTTGGCATGGATCAAGACTGGGATTTGTCACTCCGTGTGACGGAGAGGTATCCCAGGGCCCACTGAGTAATACAACATCACATGCAAGAAAAGTGACTAAAGAGTTAGCCACGTGATCTTGTATTACGTAACGAGTAAAGAGACTTGAAGGTAACAAGATCTAACTAGGTATAGAGATACCGATGATTAAATCTTGGGCAAGCAACATACTGATGGACAAAGGGAATAGTATACATGATTGATTGAATCCTTGACATCATGGTTCGACCGATAAAGATATTCATACAATTTGTAGGAACCAATATAGGCATCCAGGTCCCGCTATTAGTTATTGACCAAAGAGTGTCGCGGTGATGTCCGCATAGTTCTCAAACCCGCAGGGTTTGCACACTTAAGGTTCGGTGACGACTTAGTATTAATGAGTTATGTATGGTGGTAACCGAAAGTTGTTCGGAGTCCTAGATGAGATCCCACATGTCACGAGGGGCTCCGAAATGGTTCAGAGGTAAGTTTGATATATTGGATGGTCTCCACAAGGATTCCGGAATTCACCGGAAGAATTTTGGATGTTTTCAAAAATGTTCTAGTAAAACAACACTTTGGTTGGGCCAAGGGGTAAGGCCCACGAGGCTTTAGGTCGATGCAAAAGGAAGTTTTGTGGAGGTCATGGATGAGACGCCACGGGCCCTAGCTTCTGGCCCTGGATGGCAAAGACCGTGGCATCTGGTGCGGCAAGGGCTCTTCCTTACGCTCCAAACCAACTTTGGGGAGGCCATCTCCCCAAGTTATGACCCGAGGGCTCAAGGTATAAATAGAGGAGCAGGGCTAGCCCTTGTAACACAAGTTTTAGAGCCTCCTCTAGTTGATCTAGTTCTAGTTCTAGTTGGTCCTAGTTGACTCATTAGAGCTAGCCCTAGCTACCTCTAATCCTCATAATTAGAAGCCCAGTGTGGTTCTAATCTCCTTAGTCTAGTTCATCATCCGCTCTAATTCTGTTGTGCTTGGCAAAGCCCTGTGGAAATAGTTTCACCACCACCGACACCACGTTGTCATGCTGTCGGAACTCATCTACTACTTCGCCCGTCTTGCTGGATCAAGAAGGCGAAGACTTCATCGAGCCGTACGTGTGGTGAACGCGGAGGTTTCATCCGTTCGGCGCTAGATCAGGACGGACCGCGATAGGATTGTGAAGACGTACGACTACATCAACCATGTTATATATGCTTCCGCTTAGCAATCTACAAGGATATGTAGATGCACTCCCCCTCTCATAGATGTTAGTGTCCATAGATTGATTTTGGTGAGCGTCGGAAATATTTTGTTTCCCATGCGACGTTCCCCACAGTGGTATCAAAGCTAGGTATATGCGTAGATGACATCAAGAGTACAACACAAAGTAGTTTGTGGGCATTGATAGTCATATTGCTTCCCTCCTTATTCTTTTCCTGATTCATCAGTATTGTGGGATGAAGCGGCTCAGACAAACTTTACTCGTCAACGTACGAGAGACCGGTTCCATCGACTGACATGTAACTTTGTTACATAAGATGGGTAGCGGGTATCTATCTCTCCCACCTTAGTTGAATCGGATACGACACAAGCGGTGCTTGTAGAAGGTTAAATAGCAACTTTCGTATCATTGTTGTGGTTTTGCGTAAGTAAGAAGCATTCTTGCTAGATACCCATGGCAACCACGTAAAACATGCAACAACAAATTAGAGGACTTCTAACTTGTTTTTGTAGGGTATGTTGTGATATTATATGGCCAAATGACATGATAATATATATTTGATGTATGAGATGATCATGTTGTAATACTTAATACCGTCTTGCATGCCGGTGCTTTGGAGATGGAGATCAAAACCACAAGATCATGGCCATATCATGTCACTTATGATTTGCATGTGATGTTAATCCTTTCATGCACCTTGTTTAGCTTAGGACGACGGTAGCATTGCAAGGTGATCCCTCACTAAAATTTCATGATAAAGTTGTGTTCTCCCCGAGTGTGCACTGTTGCAAAAGTTCGTCATTTTGAAGCACCACGTGATGATCGGGTGTGATTAATTCTACATTTGCATACAGCGAGTGCAAGACAGTTTTGCACATGCCGAACACTCGGGTTAAACTTGACGAACCTAGCATGTACAAACATGGCCTCGAAACATAGGAGACTGAAAGGTTGAACATGAGTCATATAGTAGATATGATCAACATGGAGATGTTCACCATTGAAACCACCTCATCTCACGTGATGATCGGACTTGGGTTGGTGGATTTGGATCATGTCACACTCGAACAACCTGAGTGTTGTTGAGTTGAGTGGGAGTTCTTAAGTAATATGATTAATTGAATTCATTATCATGAACATAGTCTTAGTTGTCTTTACAAAGTATGTTGTAGAACAATAGCTCGCGGTGTAGCTCCCCTGAATTTTTGATGCGTTCCTAGAAAAAACTAAGTTGAAAGATGATAGTAGCAATTAAGCGAACTGGGTCCGTAAACTGGGGATTGTCCTCATTGTTGCACAGAAGGCTTGTGTTGTTAATGCATCGCTCGGTGTGGGACCTGTTGGGGAATGTTGCATGGGAAACAAAAATTTCCTATGCTAACCAAGATCAATCTATGGAGACTAACATCTACGAGAGGGGGAGTGCATCTATATACCGTTGTAGATCGCGAAGCGGAAGCGTATATAACACGGTTGATGTAGTCGTATGTCTTCACGATCGAATCGTGATCCGTCCTGATCTAGCACCGAGCTGATGACATCTCCATGTTTAGAACATGTATGACTCGTTGATGTATTTGCCTTCTTGATCCAACAAGACGGGCGAAGTAGTAGATGAGTTCCAGCAGCACGATGGCATGGTGTCGGTGGTGGTGAAACTATTTCCGCAGGGCTTCACCAAGCACAAAGGAATTAGAGCAGAGGATGAAATGGAGGAAGGATATTAGAACCACACTCGGCATCTAATTATGAGGAGTAGAGGTAGCTAGGGCTAGCTCTAATTTGTCAACTAGGACCAACTAGAACTAGAACTAGATCAACTAGAGGAGGCTCTAAAACTTGTGTTCTAGGGGCTAGTCCTGCTCCTCTATTTATATGTCGAGCAATGGGTCGTAACTTGCATATAGGGCCTCCCTGAGTCCTTCCCGGATTCCCGCACTAGACGCCATGGTCTTCGGCGTCACTAACCTATACAAAACTTCCTTTTGCATCGACCTAAATCCCCGTGGGCCTTACCCCTTGGCCCAACCAAAGTATCCTCGCATGAGAAAATTTCCGGTAACATTCGAAACTCTTCCGGTGAATTCCGGAACCCTTCTTGAGACCATCCAATATACCAATCTTTACCTCCGAACCATTCTGGACCTCCTCGTGACATCCGGGACTCCGAACAACTTTCGATTACCACCATACATAACTCATTAATACTAAATCATCACGAAACCTTAAGTGCGCAGACTCTGGGGTTCAAGAACTATGCCAACATGACAGAGACAATCTCCAGTCAATAACCAATGGCGGGACCTAGATGCCCATATTGGTTCCTATATATTCTATGAAGATCTTTATCGGTCGAACCACGATGTCAAGGATTCAATCAATCCCCTATATTGTCCCTTTGTCCATCGGTATGTTACTTCCTCGAGATTCGATCGTCTGTATCTCTATACCTAGTTCAATCTCGTTACTGGTAAGTCTCTTTACTCATTATGTAATACAAGATCACGTGGCTAACTCTTTAGTCACTTTTCTTGCAAGCTTGTTGTAATGTTGTATTACTGAGTGGTCCCTAAGATACATGTTCGTCACATGGAGCGAGAAATCCTAGTCTTCATCCATGCCAACTCAACAGACACCCTCAGAGATACCTGCAGAGTACCTTTATAGTCACCTAGTTACGTTGCGACGTTTATTACACACATGGCACTCCTCCGGTGTCAGTGATTTGCATGATCTCATGGTCATAGGAATAGATACTTGACATGCACAAAATAGTAGCAACAAACTGACACGATCATATGCGACGTTCATAGTTTGGTTCTTGTCCATCACATCATTCTCCTAATAATGTGATCCCGTTATCAAATAAAAACTCATGTTTATGGCCAGGAAACCTTCACCATCTTGATTAACGAGCCAATCATTTGGAGGCTCACTAGGGACAGTGTGTTGTCTATGTATCCACACATGTATTTGAGTTTACAATCAATACAATTCTAGCTTGGATAATAAACAATTATCATGAACAAGGAAATATAATAATAACCAATTTATTATTGCCTCTAGGGCATATTACCAGTACTAACTCCTCCATTGCTTATACCCCCAATAAAATCCTTAGCATCATCAAAACAAGCAAACTACATATGAAAAAACACAATCTGACTGAAACAAAATAGTGTGCAGTAATCTGTAATGAAACAAAATAGTGTGTAGTAATCTGTAATGACCCTGGCGTCTCATCCGTGACCTCCGCAAAACTTCCTTTTGCATCGACCTAAAGCCTCGTGGGCCTTACCCCCTTGGCCCAAACAAATTGTCGTTGCACTAGAACATTTTCGAAAACATCCAAAATTCTTCCGGTGAATTCCGAAACCCTCGTGGAGACCATCCAATATATCAATCTTACCTCTGAAGCATTCCGGAGCTCCTCGTGACGTCTGGGATCTCATCTGGGACTCCAAACAACTTTCGGTTACCACCATACATAACTCATTAGTACTAAGTCGTCACCGAACCTTAAGTGTGCAAACCCTGCGGGTTCGAGAACTATGCGGACATCACCGAGACACTCTTCGGTCAATAACTAATAGCGGGACTTGGATGCCTATATTGGTTCCTACATATTCTATGAATATCTTTATCGGTCGAACCACGACGTCAAGGATTCAATCAATCTTGTATACTATTCCCCTTGTCCATCGGTATGTTACTTGCCCGAGATTCAATCATCGGTATCTCTATACCTAGTTAGATCTTGTTACCTTCAAGTCTCTTTACTCGTTACATAATACAAGATCTCGTGGCTAACTCTTTAGTCACATTTCTTGAAAGCTTGTTGTGATGTTGTATTACTGAGTGGTCCCTGAGATACCTGTCCGTCACACGGAGTGAGAAATACTAGTCTTCATCCATGCCAACTAAATAGACACCCTCGGAGATACCTGTAGAGCGCCTTTATAGTGACCCAGTTACGTTGTGACGTTTGATACACACAAGGCACTCCTCCGGTGTCAGTGAGTTGCATGATCTCATGGTCATAGGAACAGATACTTGACATACAGGAAACAATATCAATAAACTGACATGATCAGATGCTACATTCATAGTTTGGGGCTTGTCATCACATCATTCGCCTAATGACGTGATCCCATTATCTAATTACAACACATGTATATGGCCAGGAAACCTTGACCATCTTTGATCAATGAGCTAGTCCTTTAGAGGCTTACTAGGGACAATGTGTTATCTATGTATCCACACATGTATTTGCGTTTCCAATCAATTTAATTCTAGCATGGATAAAAATGATTCTCATGAACAAGGAAATCTAATAATAACCAATTTATTATTGCCTCTAGGGTATATTTCCAATAGTATCCCACTTGCACTAGAGTCAATAATCTAGTTACACCATGTGATTCACACCCAATAAGTTCTCGAGTTTGATCATGTTTTTCTTGTGAGATAGGTTTTTAGTCAGCGGGTTTGAAACATTTAGATCTGTGTATACTTTGCAAATCTCTATGTCATACTATAGATACTGCTACCACGCTCCACTTGGAGCCACTCCAAATGACTGCTCCACTATATGAATCCAGTTTGCTACTCAGAGTCATCCCGATTGGTGTCAAAGCTTGCATCGACGTAACCTTTTACGACAAACTCTACTACCACCTCTATAATCGAGAAACATTTCCTTAGTCCTTAATTTACTAAGGAAAATTTTGGCCGTTGTATAGTGATCCACTCATGGATCACTCTTGTACCCCTTGACAGACTCATGGCAAGGCACACACCAGGTGTGGTACACAACATGGCATACTATAGAGTCTACGTCTAAGGCATGGGAGACGACCTTCATCCTTTCTCTATCTTCTGTCGTGGTGTAGCTTTGAGTCTTACTCATATTCACATCTTACGACACAGCCAAAAACTCCTTTTTTGACCGATCTATTTTGAACTCCTTCAAAATCTTGTGAAGGTATGTATTCATTGAAAGTTTTATCAAGCATCTTGATCTATTTCTATAGATCTTGATGCCCAATGTTCAAGTAGCTTAATCCAGGTTTTCCTTGAAAAAGTCCTTTCAAACAACCCTATGTGATTTCTAGAAATTCTTCATTATTTTCGGTCAACAATATGTCAACCACATATACTTATCAAAAATTCAATAGTGCTCCCGCTCACTTTATTGTAAATACAAGTTTCTCATAAACTTTGTATAAACCCAAAGGATTTGATCATCTCATGAAAGCGTATATTCCAACTCCGAGATTCTTGCTCCAGTCTATAAATGGATCGCTGGAGCTTGCATGCCTTTTAGCATCCTTAGGATCGACAAAAGCTTCTGGTTGTATCCCATACAACCTTTAAGGTAACAATGTCTTGACATCCATGTGTCAGATTTCATAATTGAAAAATGCAGCAACTGCTAACATAATTCCAACAAACTTTAGCATCGTTATGACTGAGTAAATCTCATCATAGTCAACTCATTGAACTTGTCGAAAACCTTTTTGGTACAAGTCGAGCTTCCTAAATGGTGGCACTCACTATCATCATCTCTCTTCCTTTTAACAACCCATTTGTACTTAATAGCCTTATGACCATCAAGTAGTTCTTCCAAAGTCCACACTTTGTTTTCATCCATGGATCCTTTCTCATATTTCATGGCCTCTAGCCATTTGTCACAACCCGGGACCACCATTGCTTCTCCATAGCTCGTAGGTTCATTGTTGTCCAACAACATGACCTCCAAGACAGGATTACCGTACCACTATGAAGCAGTATGTGTCCTTGTCAACCTACGAGGTTTGGTATTAACTTGATCTGAAGCTTCATGATCACCATCAGTAGCTTTCACTTCAAGACGTGTAGGCTCCATAAGAATAACTTCCCACGCCCTTCTACTCTCTTGTTGAAGTTACGGTTCAAAAACCTCATCAAGTTCCACCATCCTCCCACTCAATTCTTTCGAGAGAAACTCTTTCTAGAGAAAGGACCCGTTTTTGAAAACAAACACTTTGCTTTTGGATATGAGATAGGAGGTATACCCAACTATTTTGGGTATCCTATGAAGATGCATTTATCCGCTTTAGGTTCGATCTTATCAGGTTGAAGCCTTTTGGCATAAGCATCATAACCCCAAACATTAAGAAACCATAGTTTAGGTTTCTTTCCAAACCATAGTTCATACGGTCTCATCTCATCGGAATTATATGGTGCCCTATTTCAAGTGAATGTGGTTGTCTCTAATGCAAAACCCCAAAACGATAGTGGTAATTCGATAAGAGACATCATAATATGCACCGTATCCAATAGGGCGCGACTACGTTGTATGGACACACCATCACACTATGGTGTCCTAGGTGGCATGAGTTGTGAAACAATTTCTACATTTTCTTAAATATATACAAAACTTGCAACTCAGGTATTCACCTCTACGATCACAGCGTAGACATTTCACCCTCTTGTCATGACGATCTTCAACTTCACTCTGTAATTTCTTGAACTTTTCAATTTTTTAGACTCATGATTCATCAAGTAAATACACCTATATCTGCTCAAATCATCTGTGACGTAAGAACATAACAATATCCACTATGTGCTTTAGCACTCATTGGACTGCATACATAAAAATGTATTATTTCCAACAAGTCACCTCCTCATTCCATCTCACTCAAAAACAAGGCCTTTTGTCATGTTGCTCATGTGTCATGGTTTCGATGTCTCAAGTGCTTCAAAGTCAAGTGAATCCATAAGAACCAATAGCCTAGAGTTTATTCATGCATTTGCACCAATAGGCATTGTTCGCATGTCGCAAACGATTCAAAATTGACTGAGTCCAAAGATCCATCAGCATGGAGTTTCTTCATGTGTTTTATATCAATATGACTTAAGCGGCAGTGCCACAAGTAAGTGGTACTATCATTACTAACTTCGTATATTTTTGCATCAATATTATGAACATGTGTATTGCTACGATCGAGATTCAATAAATCATTCACATTGGGTGCATGACCATTGAAAGTATTATTCATGTAAACAATAAAACCATTATCCTCTGACTTAAATGAATAACCGTATTGCAATAAACACGATCTAATAATGTTCATGCTCAATGCAAACACAAAATAACATTTATTTAGGTTCAATACTAGTACCAAAGGTAGAGGGAGCATGTGATGGTAATCACATCGACCTTGGAAATAATTCCAACACACATCGTCACCTCGCCTTTAGCTAGTCTCCGTTTAATCTGTAGCTTTTGTTTCGAGTTACCAACATTTAGCAACAGACCCGATTATCTAATACTCAGGTGCTACTAGGAGTACTAGTAATGTACACATCAATAATGTGTATATCTAATATACTTCTGTTGACGTTGCCAGCCATCTTATTTACCAAGTATCTAGGGCAGTACCGCTTCAGTGACCGTTCCCCTCATAATAGAAGCACTTAGTCTTGGGTTTGTGTTCAACCTTGGGTTTCTTCATTGGAGCGACAACTGACTTCTCATTCTCGAAGTTTCCCATCTTGCCCTTGCCCTTCTTGAAACTAGTGGCTTTACTAACCATCAACACTTGATGCTCCTTCTTGATTTCTACCTTCGCGGTGTCAAACATCGCGAATAGGTCAGGGATCATCTTCTCCATCCTGGGTATGCTATAGTTCATCACGAAGCTCAATATCTTGGTGGCAGTGAATTAGAGAACTATGTCAAACACTATCTCATCTGGAATATCATATCCCACTTGATTCAAGTGATTGTAGCACCCAGACAATCTGAGCACATGCTCACCGATCGAGCTTTTCTCCTTCATTTTGCAGGCAAAGAATCTTGTCAGAGGTCTCATACCTCTCAACACCGGCACGAGCCTGAAATCCTAATTTCATCTCTTGGAACATGTTATATGTTCCGTGACGTTCAAAACGTTTTGGAGCCTCAATTCTTAGCCGTAAAGCTTGACACACTGAACTATCATGTAGTCATCAAAACGTGTCTGTCATATGTTCAGAACATCCACAACCGACGCTTTGGGGGGGGGGGGGGGGTAGCACACCGAGCGGTGCATTAAGGACACAAGCCTTCTGTGCAGCAATGAGGACAATCTCAGTTTACGGACCCAGTCCGCATAATTGCTATTATAATATTTCAACTTAGTTTTCTCTAGGAACTCATCAAAAATATAGGGGAGCTACAGCGCGAGCTATTGTTCTACAACATACTTCGTAAAGACAACTTAGACTATGCTCATGATAATGATTTGAATTAATCATATTACTTAAGAACTCCCACTCAACTCAACATCCCTCATGTTGTTTGAGTGTGACATGATCAAAATCCACCAACCCAAGTCCGATCATCACCTGATATGAGGTGGTTTCAACGGTGAACATCTCCATGTTGATCATATCGACTTATGACTCATGTTCGTCCTTTCGGTCTCAAGTGTTCCGTGGCCATGTCTGTCATGCTAGGAACGTCAAGTTTAACCTGAGTGTTTCTCATGTGCAAAACTGTCTTGCACTCGTTGTATGTGAACGTAGAGTCTATCACACCCGATCATCACGTGGTGCTTTGAGATGACGAACTTTCGCAACGATGCACACTTGGGGAGAACACAATTTTATCTTAAAATTTTAGAGAGGGATCACCTTATAATTCTACCGTCGTCCTAAAAAAGTGCATAAAAGGATTAATATCACATGCAAATCATAAGTAACATGATATGGCCATGTTCATGTGCTTTTGATCTGCATCTCCAAAGCACCGGCATGATCTCCATCGTCACTCGCACAACACCATGATCTCCATCATCGTGTTGCCATCAAGGTTGTCGCGCCAACCATGCTTCTACTAATATTGCTACCGTTTAGAGATAAAGTAAAGCATTACATAGCACTTAATTATTGACACACATGTCATATATTAATTAAAGACAACCCTATGGCTCCTGTCGGTTGTCGTAGTATCGACATGCAAGTCGATATTAACTATTACAACATGATCATCTCATACATCAAATGTATATATTATCATTTCATTTGGCGATATCATATCACAACATACCCTGCAAAAACAAATTAGACGTCCTCTAATTTGTTGTTGCATGTTTTACGTGGCTGCTATGGGTATCTAGCAAGAACGCTTCTTACCAACGCAAAACTACAACAATGGTACGGAAGTTGCTATTTAAACTTCTACAAGAACCGTCTTTGTCGAATCCGAATCAACTAAGGTGGGGAGACAAACATGCGCCAACCATCTTATACAACAAAGTTACATGGCAGTCGATGGAAACGATCTCTCGTATGTGGACGAGTAAAGTTGGTACGGGCCGCTTCATCCCACAATACCGCTGAATCAAGAAAACACTAAGGAGGGAATCAATTTGAATATCAATGCCCGCAAACTCCTTTATGTTGTGATGTCATCTATGCATAGACCTAGCTCATGACGCCACTGTTGGGGAACGTCGCATGGGAAACAAAAATTTCCTATGCTCACCAAGATAAATCTGTGAGAGGGGGAGTGTATCTACATACCCTTATAGATCGCTAAGTGGAAGCATATATAACATGGTTGATGTACTCGTACGTCTTCACAATCCAATCGCGATCTGTCCCGATCTAGTGCTGAACGAACGACACCTCCGCTTCTACACACGTACATCTCGATGATGCCTTCGCCTTCTTGATTCAGCAAGACGGGCGAAGTAGTAGATGAGTTCCGGTAGCACGGCGACGTGGTCTCAATGGTCGTGAAACTATTTCCGCAGGGCTTCGCCAAGGACAATAGAATTAGAGTAGAGGATGAACTGGAGGAAGGAGATTAGAACCACATTGGGCTTCTAATTATGAGGATTAGGGTAGCTAGGGCTAGCTCTAATTAGTCAACTAGGACCAACTAGAACTAGAACTAGATAACCTAGAGGAGGCTCTAAATCTTGTGTTCTAGGAGCTAGCCCTGCTCCTCTATTTATATGTTGAGCCCTGGGGTCGTAACTTGTGGAGAGAAACTCCCCAAAGTTGGTTTGAAACATAAGGAAGAGTCCTTCATGGATTCCTGCACCAAACGCCGCGGTCGTCGGCGTCCAGGGCCAGACACGAGGGTCCCTCGCGTCTAGTTTCTGACCTCCGCAATACTTCCTTTTGCGTCGGCCTAAAGCCTCGTGGGCCTTACCCCTTGGCCCATCCAAAGTATCCTCGCACCATAATATTTCCGTAACCCTTCCGGAGACCATCCAATTTATCAATCTTTACCTCCGAACCATTCCGGAGCTCCTCATGACGTCCGGGATCTCATCCGGGCCTCCGAACAACTTTTGGTTACCCACATACATAACTCATTAGTATCAAATCTATCACCAAACCTTAAGTGTGATTACCTTGCGGCTTCGAGAACTATGCACACATGACCGATACACACTCCGGTCAATAACCAATAGCTGGACCTGGATGCCCGTATTGGTTCCTACATATTCTATGAAGACCTTTATCAGTCGAAGGAGAAAAGCTCAATTAGTGATCATGTGCTCAGATTGGTTCAGTAATATAATCGCTTGGATGAAGTGGGAGTTGATCTTCCAGATGAGATAGTGATTAGCATAGTTCTCTAATTCACTGCCACCAAGCTACTGAGCTTCGTGATGAACTATAGTATAGCAGGCATGGATAAGATGATCCATGAGTTATTCGTGATGTTTGACACCATGAAGTAGAAATCAAGAAGGAGCATCAAGTGTTGATGGTTAGTAAAACCACAAGTTTCAAGAAGGGAAACTTCGAGAAAGACAATTCAATTGTCGCTCCAATGAAGAAACCCAAGGTTGAAACTAAACCCTAGACTAAGTGCTTATATTATGAGAGGAACGGTCACTCGAGCGGGACTGCCTTGGATACTTGGTAGATAAGAAGGCCGGCAACGTCAACAGAAGTATATTAGATATACGTGTTATTAATGTGTACATTACTAGTACTCCCAGTATCACCTGGGTATTAGATACCGGTTCGGTTGCTAAGTGTTGGGTAACTCAAAATAAAAGCTACGGAATAAACGTAGAGTAGCTAAAGGTGAGGTGACGATGTGTGTTGGAAGTATTTCCAAGGTTGATGTGATCACCATCGCACGCTCCCTCTACATTCGGGATTAGTGTTGAACCTAAATAAATGTTATTTGGTGTTTGTGTTGAGCATGAACATGATTTGATGTTTATTCCAATGGGGTTATTCATTTAAGTCAGAGAATATGGGTTATTCTATTTACATGAATAATACCTTCAATGGTCATGAACCCAATGTGAATGGTTTACTGAATCTCGATCGTAGCAATACACATGTTCATAATATTGATACCAAAAGATACAAAGTTAGTAATGATAGTACCATTTACTTGTGGCACTTCCACTTAAGTCATATTCGTATAAAACGCATGAAGAAACTCCATGTTGATGGTTCTTTGGACTCACTCGATTTTGAATCGTTTGAGACATGCGAACCTGCCTATCGCTGTAAACGCATGAAGAAACTCCATGCAATGGATCTTTTGTACTCACTTGATTTTGAATCACTTGAGACATGCAAACCATGCCACATGAGCAAGATGGCTGAAGGCCTCGTTATCCAGTGAGATGGAACGAGGAAGTGACTTATTGGAAATATTATGTTTTGATGTATGCAGTCAAATGAGTGTTGAAGCACGCAGTGGATATCGTTATGTTCTTACTTCACAGATAATTTGAGTGTGAAAATTTGAAAAGTTCAAGCAATTTCAGAGTGAAGTTGAAGATCATCGTGAAAAGAGGATGAAATGTCTACAATGTGATCGTAGAGGTGAATATCTGAGTTGCAAGTTTGGTATACTTTTAAGACAATGTGGAAATTGTTTCACAACTCATGCCACCTAGAACACCATAGTGTGATGGTGTCTCCAAACGTCGTAACCGCGCCCTATTGGATATGGTGTATACTATGATGTCTCTTATCTAATTACCATTATCGTTTTGGGGTTTTCCATTAGAGACAACCACATTCACTTGAAATAGGGCAACATATAATTCCATTGAGGTGACACCGTATGAACTATGGTTTAGCAAGAAACCTATACTCTCATTTCTTAAAGTTTGGTGCTACAATGCTTATGCCATAAGGCTTCAGCCTGATAAGTTCGATACCAAAGCATATAAAGCATCTTCATAGGATACCCAAAACAGTTGGGTATACCTTCTATCTCAGATTCGAAAGAAAAGTGGTTGTTGTCGAAAAAGGGTCCTTTCTCGAGAAAGAGTTTCTCTCAAAAGAATTGAGTGGGACGATGGAGAACTTAACGAGGTTTTTCAATCGTCACTTGAAGAAGAGAGTAGAAGGGCGCACGAAGTTGTTCTTGTGGTGCCTACACCAGTCGAAGTGGAAGCCAATAATGGTGATCATGAAGCTTCAGATCAAGTTACTACCAAACCTTGTAGGTCGAGAATGACACGTACTGCTCCAGAGTGCTACGGTAATCCTGTCTTGGAGGTCATTTTGTTGGACAGCAATTAACCTACGAGATATCGAGAAGCGATGGTGGGCCCAAATTCTGACAAATGGCTAGAGGCCACGAAATCCGAGATAGGATCCATGTATGAAACCAAAGTGTGGTCTTTGGAAGAACTACTGGATGGTCATAAGTCTACTAAGTACAAATGGATCTCGTAAGGCTATTAAGTACAAATGAATCTTTAAAAGGAAGACATGCGATGATGGTAAGTGTCACCATCCAGAAAGCTTGACTTGTCGCAAAGAGGTTTTTGAAGAGTTCAAGGAGTTGACTATGATGAGACTTACTCACTCATAGCGATGCTAAAGTCTCTTGGAATTATGCTAGCAGTTGCTGCAATTTTTGAATTATGAAATCTGGCAGATGGATGTCAAAACATTGTTTCCTTAACGATTTCCTAGAGGCAAGGTTGTATGTGATATAACTAGAAGGTTTTGTGGATCCTAAGGATGATAAAAGGCATGCGAGCTCCAGCGATCCATTTATGGATTGGAGAAAGCATCTCGGAGTTGGAATATATGCTTTGATGAGATGATCAAAGCTTTTGGGTTTATACAAAGTTTATGAGAAACTTGTATTTACAAGAAAGTGAGTGGGTGCACTATAGAATTTCTAATAAGTATATGTGGTTGACATATTGCTGATCGGAAATGATGTAGAATTTCTGGAAAGCATATAGGGTTGTTTGAAAGGAGTTTTTCAAGGAAACCTGGATTAAGCTACTTGAACATTGGGCATCAAGATCTATAGAAATATATCAAGCCGCTTGATAGAACTTTCAATGAATACATACCTTGACAAGATTTTGAAAGAGCTCAAAATAGATCGGCCAAAGAAGGAGTTTTTGGTTGTGTTGTAAGGTGTGAATTTGAGTAAGACTCAAGGCTTGACCACGATAGAAGAAAGAGAAAGGACGAAGGTCATATCCTATGCCTTAGACGTAGGCTCTGTAGTATGTCATGCTATGTACCGCACCTGATGTGTCCCTTGCCATGAGCCTCTCAAGGGGTACAAGAGTGATCCAGGAGTGAATCACTATACTGCGGTCAAAAGTATCCTTAGTAACTAGAGGACTAAAGAAATGTTTCTCGATTATGGAGGTGATAAAAGAGTTCTTCGTAAAAGGTTACATCGATGCAGGCTTTGACACCAATCCGGATGACTCTGAGTAGCAAACCGGATTCGTATAGTGGAGCAGTCATTTGGAGTGGCTCCAAGTGGAGGGTGGCAGTAGTATCTGCAGTATGACATAGAGATTTGCAAAGTACACACGAATCTAAATGTTTCAGACCCGCTAACTGAAAACCTCTCTCACAAGCAAAACATGATCAAACTCGAGAACTTATTGGGTGTGAATCACATGGTGATGTGAACTAGATTATTGGCTCTAGTGCAAGTGGGAGACTGTTGGGAATAGGCCCTAGAGGCAATAATAAATTGGTTATTGTTATATATCCTTGTTCATGATAATTTTTTATTATCCATGCTAGAATTGTATTGATTGGGAACTCAAATACATGTGTGGATAGAAAGATAACACACTGTCCCTAGTGAGCCTCTAAAGGACTAGCTTGTTGATCAAAGATGGTCAAGGTTTCCTCGCCATAGACATTACTTGTCATTTGATAACGGGATCATATCATTAGGAGAATGATGTGATGGACAAGACCCAAACTATGATCATAGAATATGATAGTGTTAGCTTATTGCTACTGTTTTCTGCATGTCAAGTATCTGTTCCTATGACCATGAGATCATGCAAATCACTGGCACCCTAGGAGTTCCTTGTGTGTATCAAACATCGCAATGTAACTGAGTGACTATAAAGGTTCTCTACATGTATGTCCAAGGGTGTCCGTTGAGTTGGCATGGATCAATACTGGGATTTTTCATTCCCTGTGACAGAGAGGTAACTCAGGGCCCACTCGGTAATACAACATCACAACAAGCTTGCAAGCAATGTGACTAAAGAGTTAGCCACATTGTCTTGTATTACGTAACGATTAAAGAGACTTGCCGGTAACGAGATTGAACTCGGTATAGAGATACCTATGATCGAATCTCGAGCAAGTAATATGCTGATGGACAAAGGGAACGGTATACGTGATTGATTGAATCCTTGACATCGTGGTTCGACCGGTAAAGATCTTCATAGAATATGTAGGAACTAATATGGGCATCGAGGTCCTGCTATTGGTTATTGACCGGAGAGTGTCTTGGTCTTGTTTGCATAGTTCTCGAACCCGCACGGTCTACACACTTGAGGTTCGATGACGAATTAGTATTAGTGAGTTATGTATGGGGTAACTGAAAGTTGTTTGAAGTCCCGGATGAGATCCCGGGTGTTAAGAGGAGCTCCAGAACCGTTTGGAGGTAAATATTGATATATTGGATGGTCTCAACAAGGGTTCCGCAATTCACTGGAAGAGTTTCGGATGTTCCCGGAAATGTTCTGGTGCGAGGATACTTTGGTTAGGCCAAGGGGTAGTGCCTATGGGGCTTTAGGACAATGCAAAAGGAAGTTTTGCGGAGGTTAGACCTAGACGCCAAAGACCGCGGCGTTTGGTGCAAGAATCCAGGAAGGACTCTTCCTTACGTTCCAAACAGACTTTAGGGAGGCCCTCTCCCGAAGTTACGACCGAAGGGCTCAACATATAAATAGAGGAGCAGGGCTAGCCCCTATAATACAAGTTTTAGAGCCTCCTCTAGTTGATCTAGTTATAGTTCTAGTTGGTCCTAGTTGACTAATTAGAGCTAGGCCTAGCTACCTCTTATCCTCATAATTAGAAGCCCAGTGTGGTTCTAATATCCTTCCTTCAGTTCATCCTCCGCTTTAATTCTGTTGTGCTTGGCGAAGCCCTACGGAAATAGTTTCACCACCACGGACACCACGTCGTCCTGCTGCCGGAACTCATCTACTACTTAGCCCGACTTGATGGATCAAGAAGGCGAAGACATCATCGAGCCGTACATGTGGTGAACGTGGAAGTGTCGTACGTTCAGCGCTAGATCGGTACTAATCGTGATTAGATCGTGCATATGAATGACTACATCAACCATGTTATATACGATTCCACTTAGCGATCTACAAGGGTATGTAGATGCACTCCCCCTCTCGTAGATGTTAGTCTCCACAGATTGATCTTGGTTAGCGTAGGATTTTTTTTGTTTCCCATGCGATGTTCCCCAACACTTAGGATACAATACCCTATGCTAAAATAAAATAATAATCAACTTGTAACAGCAAATGAAAGTATTTGATATGTTGGTTATACTAACGGATCTCACGAAGTTTTGTTGAGTTTTATGTGATTGAAGTCTTCGAGTTTTGGGTATTGTCCCGATGGTTAAAAGGATTGAGCAACAACAAAAGCCTAAGCTTGGGGATTCCCAAGGCACCCCAAGGAAATATTCTAGGAAGACTCATGCGTCTAAACTTGGGGATGTCCCGGAAGGCATCCCCTCTTTTTGTCTCAATCTATCGGTATGTTACTTGGAGCTATATTTTTATTCATCACATGATATGAATGTTGCTTGGAGCGTCATTTGCTTTTGTTTGCTTTTATTTTCTGTTTACCACAATCATTGTAAGCTAGACACACCTATTTGAGAGAGATGTCACATCATCAGAATTTGTTAGAATACTCTATGTGCCTCACTTATATATTTTGAGCTTAGCGGTTGCTCTAGTACTTCACTTATATCTTTCTGAGCATGGTGGCATGTAGATTTTACAGAAATACTATGCTCTTTTTCTTCACTTATATTTGTTTGATGGTAATTTGTGTGGGTCATAATACTGGATAAAAAATAATGGGTATTCAATAAATGATAATAAAAACCATCATGTAGCACATATAGAAAATTGTGGGTTAATGATATTAACGTGGTGATATGAAAAAAAGTGTGATTGTATTATTATTACTTCAGATTGTCGATATTGACACATGTTAAACTTCTTGTTCATGTGAAAAATTAAAAAGGCATGGTGATTATGTGTGAGCATTTCTATTCCTCTTTGAAATCCTAGCGTTGTACTGAGTCGGAGTCACGTGATGGTTAATTCTTACCAACCCTCTCCCTCGGGACAGGTGAGGAGTACTTTGATTTGTGATTAAACTAATAAAACTTTGCAATAAGTATATGTGTTCTTCATGACTAATGTGACACCATGGACATACGCACTCGCACCTCCTCATATTTGCTAGCCTCTTCGGTATCGTGCATCGCATGTTCTCACCTTGAGGGTCGGTGAACTTTCGCTGGTGCATCCAAACCCCATGACATGACATGCTCTGTTGCACATAAACCTTTTGATATCCTTCTCAAAATAGCAATCATACCTACCTATCATGACATTTCCATAGCCATTCCGAGATATATTGCCATGCAAATGCCATCGTCACTTCACATGACTAGTTCGTTCATCACCATAATGCTTTGCATGACTATATAGAGCTGACATAGTATTTGTGGCAAAGCCACCCTTCATCATATTTTTGATACATGTCACACTCGATCTTTGCACATCCTGGTACACTGCCAGAGGCATTCATTCACAATCATATCATCGTATTAGTTTTCATATTCAGTTGTAAGTAAATAAAAGTGTGATGATCATCATCATTAGAGCATTGTCCCTATGAGGAAATAAAAATGGGGGAGGCCAAATGATCCCACCATAAAAAATGAATGAGAGAAAAATAGAGAAGGGACTTTGCTACTATCCTTTACCATACTTGTGCCTCAAAGTGGCACCTTGTTCTTCATATAGAGAGTCTCATGTTATATCATTCATATGCTAGCGGGAATCACTTTTTCATAAACTTGGCTTTTATATTCCGATGACTGGCTTCCTCAAATTCTCGAGGTCTTCATGAGCAAGCAAGTTGGATGCACACCACACTTAGCTTCAGTGCAGCTTTCATACACTTATAGCTCGTGTGCATCATTTGCATGGCAATCCCTACTCCTCGCATTGATATCTATCGATCGACATCTACATAGCTCGTTGGTACGCCAAGTTGATGTGAGACTATCTTCTCCAATTTTACCCCTTTGAAACCTACCAACATATTCTATTTCACCTTTAAGCTATGTCCAATCGTTCATGCTCATGTATTGCGTGAAGAATAAAATGTTGATGCATATTGAAAAAGTACGATCCAATTGTGTAACTTGGAGACCGTGGTGCTTGACATTTGTATTAATGTGGTGAAGATGGAGCCATGCCTTGCTAATATAATAAAGATGGATGGGGGGGATAAATCAATCTTTGAGGATCGTATACTTTAAAAAATTAATGATTTGCTGCTTATACCTATAAATATTGTTGTGTTAATATGTGTTAATTCATCGTTTCTCAATGAGCATACATGCATAAGGTTACATTATTGATAGCATGTCACATAAAAATTCTATTTTTAGCATTTACCTACACGGGGATGAGCAAGAATTAAGCTTGGGGATGTTTGATACGTCTTCAATGTATCCATAATTTTTTATTGTTCCATGCTGATATATTATCATTTTAGAATACTTTTAGGGTATTTATTTACCAATTTATATTACTTATGAGCACTAACCCATTGACCCAGTCTCCACTGCGAGTTGTTGTTTTTTGCGTGTTTTTCACTTTTCAGGTTTTCCATACCAAACAAAGTCCAATTGCCCTGAATTTTTTTGTGATTTTTTCTCAACCAAAAGAAGACCAATGAGCATCGGAAGAAGGCTAGAGGCCACACAATGGGCCCACAATCCAACAAGGAGTGGCTTGGCGGCGCCCTCATGGCTTGTGCCTCTCACATGGCCCTCCCGACTCCGTTCTTTGGCTTATAAATTCCCATCTACCCTAAAAACACCAAAAGGAGTCCCGAAACACTTTTTACACCACTTCAAGTCTCTGTTTGAACGGGAGGCCATCTGGAGCTCCGTTTTGGCACCCTACCAGAGGGGAGATTGATCACAGAGGGCCTCTTCATCAACCTTACTGCCTCACGATGATATGTGAGTACTTCACCATAGACGTACCGGTCCATAGTCAGTACTGATGTCTGCTAGAACTATGTCGGTATTTCCCCAAAGAGGAAGGGATGATGTAGTATAGCAACGGTAGGTATTTCCCTCAGTGATGAGACCAAGATTATCGAACCAGTAGAAGAACCTCCTCACACCACGTAAACAACATCTGCAAACAAATAACAATACTCGCAACCCGACGTGTTAAAGGGGTTGTCAGTCCCTTTCGGATACGAGCCTCAAGATAGGCAAATAACGTGAGGTAAAAGTGGTAGATAGATCGCTGAACGAATAAATTGCAGCAATGTATTTTTGTATTTTAGGTTTAATATATCTGAAAATAAAAAGCAAAGGAAAATAGATCGCAAAGGCACATATGATGAAAAGAGACCCGGGGGCCGTAGGTTTCACTAGTGACTTCTCTCGAGAAAAATAGCAAACGGTGGCAAAAAAAATACTGCTGAGCAATTGATAGAACTTCCAATAATCATGACGATATCCAAGCAATGATAATTATATAGGCATCACGTCCAAGATTAGTAGACCGACTCCTGCTTGCATCTATTACTATTACTCCACACATCGACCGCTATACAACATGCATCTAGTGTATTAAGTTCATGGAAAAACGGAGTAATGCAATAAGAACGATGACATGGTGTAGACAAGATCTATTTATGTAGAAATAGACCCCATCTTGTTATCCTTAATAGCAACGATACATACATTTCATTTCCCTTTCTGCCACTAGGATCAAGCACCGTAAGATCGAACCCATCACAAAGCACCTCTTCCCATTGCAAGATAAATAGATCAAGTTGGCCAAACAAACCCCAAATATTGGAGAAGAAATACTAGGCTATAATCAATCACGCATATAAGAGATCAAAGAAGACTCAAATAACTTTCATGGAGGAAAACATAGATCTGATCATAAACTCAAAGTTCATCGGACCCCAACAAACATACCGCAAAAAGACTTACATCATATGGATCTCCAAGAGACCATTGTATTGATAATCAAGAGAGAGAGAGGAAGCCATCTAGCTACTAACTACGGACCCGTAGGTCTACAAAGAACTACTCACGCATCATCGGAGAGGCACCAATGGACATGATGAATCCCTCCGTGATGGTGTCCAGATTCAATCTGGTGTTTCTGGACACTGCGATGGCTGGAATTGATTTTCGTCCCCCCTCCTAGGGTTTCTAGAATATTGGGGTATTTATAGAGCAAAGAGGCAGTGCGTGAGGCCAACGAGGAGGGCACAACCCACCGGGGCACGCCTGGGCCCCCAAGCGTGCACTGGTTGGTCGTGCTCCCGTTGGAGCTCCCGTCAGGTGCGTTCCTGGCCTACTGGAAGTCTTCTGGCCCAAAAAAATCCACAAAAAGTTTCACTGCGTTTGGACTCCGTTTGGTATTGATTTCCTGCGATGTAAAAAAACTTGCAGAAAACAGCAACTGGCACTCGGCACTATGTCAATAGGTTAGTACCAAAAAATGATATAAAATGACTATAAAATGATTGTAAAACATCCAAGAATGATAATATAACAGCATGGAACAATCAAAATTATAGATACGTTGGAGACATATCAGCATCCCCAAGCTTAATTCCTGCTCGTCCTCGAGTAGGTAAATGATAAAAACAGAATTTTTGATGTGGAATGCTTCCTAACATATTCATCACATTTCTTTTCTTTATAACATGGACATTTGGACTTTTATATGCTTCAAAGCAATATTCTAGTTTTGACATGAAGACTTTAATACTCAAGCATACCAACAAGCAACCATGTCTTTAAAAATATCAACACTAAAGCAAGTTATCCCTAGCCCATTATGCTCAATCATTGATCCATTCATGAAAGACACTCGAATATTAGCTACACCCAATGCTCAAATACAATCATAGTGCCCCTTAGTTGGTGCTTTATGAGAGAAGATGGAGACTCGAATTCAAAATAAAAATTGCATAAGTAAAAGAAAGGCCCTTCGCAAATGGAAGTAGGGATTTGTAGAGGTGCCAAAGCTCAAAGCAAAAATTGAGAGATAAAAACATTTTGGGAGGCATACTTTTCCCACAAACGAAAATGACTTAGAGCTTGCAACACTTTCCATGCTAAATACAACATAGGCGGTTCCCAAACAGAAAATAAAGTTTATTCCTTTTTCCACCATTACTTTCACTTTCCATGGCTTGTCCGTATCCACGGGTGCCCTCCATACCAACATTTTCCAAGGAATTTATTATTTGACAACAAAAAGTAAATTCATTTTTTTATTTCGGGACTGGGCATCCCTAATACCTTTGTCGTACTCTCGGGCAATGACAAGCGAAGAAACACTCATCATGAGAATAACACATCTAGCATGGAAAATATTGGCCACCCCTCACCGCCTAGTGACCGATAGAGCACACAAAAGGGAAATTTATTTTGAAAATTAGACATGGCACATGCAAATTTGCTTAGAACAGCATGGAAATACCGCATATAGGTAGGTATAGTGGACTCATATGGAAAAACTGGTTTAAAGGGTTTTGGATGCACAAGTAGTGATCATACTTAGTGCAAAATGAAGGCTAGCAAAAAGATTGAGAAGCGACCAACCAAGAAACGAAAAAATTTGTATCCAGGGAATCACAAACCTTAACATTAATATTCTTACTAAAGCAGAATTACTCATCAACATGACTCACATATCATATCGTCATAACTGAAAATCAATACTAAGAATCAAGTTTATTTTGTCCAATGATCTTCATGATACGTCTCCAACGCATCTATAATTTTTTATTGTTCCATGTTATAATACTACCATTCTACGATACTTTTTAGGAATTTATTTGCTAATTTATATTATTTTTGAGCACTAACATATTAACCCAGTGCCAAGTGCCAGTTGTTGTTTTCTGCATGTTTTTGGCTTTTCAGGTTTACACTACACCAAACGAAGTCCAAATACCACGAAATTTTTTGATGATTTTTCTGGACCAAAAGGAGACCTCGAAGCTCCGGGAGAAGGCCGGGGGCCACACGATGGCCCAAAAAGCGAACCGGGCGCACCTAGGGCGGTCATCGCGCCCTGATAGCTTTTGGTCCCTCTGGCTCTCGTGACCTTGTTCTTTGGCTTATAAATTCCCATATATTCCAAAAACCCTAGGGGATCTCCCAAAACACTTTTTCAACCGTCGTAAGCTTCTATTCCGTCGTGTGACCATCTAGAGCCCTGTTCGGTTGCCCTTTCAGAGGGGGTATCAATTCCAGAGGTCATACATCAACCTTGCTGCTCCCATGGTGATGTGCAAGTAGTCTACCATGGACCTACGGGTCCATAGCTAGTACCTAGATGACTTTCTCTCTCTACCTATGTTCTTCAATAAAAGTTCCTCACATCTTTGTGATGATCTATTCGATGTAGTCACTTTGTGGAGTGTGGTTGTTGGGATCCGATGAATTGTTGGTTTATGTTCAGATTTTTCATGAAAAAGATTTGAGTCTACTCTAAATAGTTATTTGATTCTTATTTTCTTGATTATTATAGCTTCGTAAATCTCTTTGATCTGTTGATTTGGATTGGCCAACTAGATTGATCTATCTTCAGTGAGAGGGGTGCATTGTAGTGGGTTCAATCTTGCGGTGCTCTATATCCCAGTGACAAAGTAGGGGACAAGACACGTATTTGTATTTTTGCCACTAAAGAGAAAATTATGGGGATCATCCACATTAATTGAATTTACTCAAATCGACATCATGTCATTGTTCTGCAAGCATTACCTTGCATTACTTAATACTCTAGATGCATGTTGGATAGCGGTCGATGGGCAGAGTAATGGTAGTAGATGCATGCAGAAGTGGTCTACTTGCTTGTGGATGTGATGCCTATATACACATGATCATTGTCGGGAATAAATATTACATAACTATGCACTTTTCTATCAATTGCCCAACAGTAATTTGTTTACCCACTGTATGCCTTCTTTGAGAGAGAAGCCACTAGAGAACACTATGGCCCCTGGGTATATTCACTCATATATTTACAAATACTACTATTTCCTTGCTGGTTTTTATTTACTTTTATTTATTTTCCACTTTAGATTTATCCAACTATCATCTACACTACTCATTTTCTTGCAAGTAACGAGTTCAAGGGGATTGACAGTCCTCTTGCCCGCGTTGGGTGCAAGTGTTTTCTCTTTTAGGCGTAGGTGCTGAAGACGGGAGTTGTGTGATCCTTCTATTGGTTTGATAACCTTGGTTCTCAATGAGGAAAACACTTATCTATATTGTCACTACTTCACGATGGTCCAAACGTGACACTACAATGAGAGACCCTTCGACGAAACTGTATGCAATGCATTAATCGGAAACGCTGATGTGGGAAAACACTCAAAAAAGATGAAAACCGTTTGCGATGGCGGAGACATCAAACATGGTTCATGTTCTAGTTGCGTGTGCGGTGCGTGATATACGGTTAATCCGTAAGAACTGTTTGTGATGAGGCAGAACAAAAAAACAGGCAGCCAGATCAAGGTGTGTGTCATACAGTTCATTACAATGAACCATTCGCCATGATAGATCTGAACACAAATGATTAGGCATACAAAGATGTGTGTGATACCCGGCAAACAAGTCGGTAATCAGAACTGCGTGCGATCATTTTAGACATCGCATACAATTTGTTTTTTTGAATTGTGTGCTTGACAGGGCACATAATTAAAAAAACCAACATGTGGGCGAGAATGTAAAAGATTTGTGTCGAATAGGTATTGCTAACCGTTTGCGATGATATTGACACAGGAAACAAAGATAACGAATTAATATGAGCGAACGGAAACAAAGATATATACAGTCTTCTTATTTTAGTCCTTCTCCTTGTTGTTGTTGTTGTTGGATGGCCCCGCGACATCATCTTGGCAAGGACGCTTCTTGACGTTAACTGATAACCCACAAGTATATGGGATCGCAATAGTTTTTTAGGGTAGAGTATTCAAGACAAATTTATAGATTCGACACAAGGGGGGCAAAGAATATTTGCAGGTATTAGCAGTTGACTTGTGAGTTCAACCACACTTGGAGATTTAGTATCTGCAGCATGGTGATCTGTAGCTCAGTAATACGACAGTTTTGATAGCAGTGGTAACAGTAGCAGCAGTAACGGTAACAGTAAAAGCAATAACGGTAACGGTGATAGAAGTTTTGTAGCACTTGTAACAGCAGTAGCAACAGTAGTAACTTAGCAAGAACAATATGTGAAAATCTCGTAGGCACTGGATCGGTGTTATTGCTGGATAATATTGATCATATATCAGTCATAACATAGGGCGACACAGAACTAGCTCCTGTTCATCGATATAACATAGGCATGTATTCCATAAATAGTCATACATGCTTTTGGAATAGAACTTGCATGATATATTTTGTCGTACCCTCCCGTGGTAGCTGGGTCCATAAGGGAACTAAGGGTTATTAAGGCCTCCTTTTAATAGAGAATCGGAACAAAGCATTAACACATAGTGAATACATGAACTCCTCATACTACAGTAATCACCAGAAAGAATCCCAATAATTGTCACTTTGGGGTATGCGGATCCTAACACGTAGTAGGTGCATATAACTTGCAAGATCGGATCAAGAACATAGATATAATGGTGAAAACATAAACAGTTCATATCTGAGATCATGGCACTCAGGCCCTAGTGACAAGCATTAAGCATAACAAAGTAATAGCAATATCAATCTCCAAACATAGTGGATACTAGGGATCAAGCCCTAACAAAACTAACTCGATTACATGATGAATCTCATCCAGCTTTTAACTGACAAGCAAGCCTACGAAGGGATTACTCACTCCCAGTGGAGAGCATGGAATTGGGATGAAGGAGGGTTGGTGATGACAAAGACCGAAGAACCCCCGCTCTGGAGCCCCAAATGGACTCCATATTTGGCCTTGCGATGAAGAACGGGACGTGGAGACAGTTGCGTATCGTGAAACGCAATGAATGTTCCTCTCTCATTTTTTTCTCCAAAAATAGGATTTTATAGCGCTGGAATTAGGGTCAGTGGAGCCCTGTGGGCCCCACTAGACACCAGGCCGCGCCAGGGAGGCTGGCCCGCCCTGGTGCCTAGTGGGCGCCTAGGGCCTCCCCTTTGATGGGTCTTGGTTTCAATATTTTTCGTTTATTACAGAAAAAATCTCCAAAAATTTTTGTTCCATTCTGAGAACCTTTATTTCTGCACAAAACAACAACATGGTAGTTCTGTTGAAAACAACGTCAGTCTGAGTTAGTTTCATTCAAATCATGCAAATTAGAGTCCAAAACAAGAGCAAAAGCATTAGGAGAAGTAGATACGATGGAGACATATCATTGGTTGTTGGCTTTTCATCGCTGCCAACATCGTCATCGTCGTTGTTGTCGTCCTCCTCCTCCTCCTCCTCATTTAACCATTCCTCCTCCTCATCATTGTCGTCCTGTTCTTCGTCCTTCGACGGCTCCTCATCCGTTTGGTTGTCGTCTGATGACTCGGGAGGCAGCAACCCTTCCATGACCCGGATAAAATCGAGGTCTAGGCTCGACACTAGACTCATGGAAGATGAGCGGGATGGTTCTGATGTTGACCTATCATTGGGCATGAGACTACTAGCGGAACCGTTGTCCTCGCCGTCGCTCGACATGGATGTGGTATGTATACAAACCGCAAGAAAGCGAGATTGCAAAGTGTGTGTATGTGTGTAGTGCAACCGGCCGGGGACGATAAAGATGGTGGCACTTAAGCAGGACAGGAATGTCAATTGAAGTGAGGTATTGACGTATTATGTAATCGTTGATATAATCAACCGCAATTATTTCTACCTACTCGCTCCAATTTCTCGGAGTTGCACAGTTCTCAATGTGATGATTACCAACGCGCGTTGGAGCGTCCAAGTATGATACAACATTTTTCATATACTACTCCCTCCGTACCGGCGACCTAGGTTGCGGGAAAATGAGAGAACTTGATTATTATTTGCTAATCAATACCATTGCATGTAGAGAATTGACCATTGCATGTTATGATATGTAGATTGAAGTCATTGAATGCATACAAGCCCCACGACTTATATTGGCTGATTTCTTTTACAAGACAAAAATAGGGAACGAATTTTGGGATTATTTGGTTTACATAATGTGACTTATGCATCAATACAAATGGAGTAGGATAGTTGGCAAGCAATACATTGAGTTCTTCTTATTGATGAAACCTGTAATAATCAAACAAAAATCCTAATCATCATTTTTTTTGACCGGCTACTATAGGGAAAACACCCCACAGCCTTTTTTCTTTTATTCCCAAATGCAAGAGTTATATGTACAAGAAGAGGTTAGGATGTACAAAGGGGTTGGGGGGCTATGAATACAAACCTCAAGGAGGCAGAAAGGAAATCCATTTAAGGAGGTCATCCCTGAAACTAGCCTTAATCCTATGAGCTAACAGGGAAATGTCATGAATAAAGTTGGATCTCCATTTTCTGAACCTTGGCTACTCCTGGTTGAACACCTTAGCATTTCTGACAGTCCAGATGTTCCAACATGCAGTGAACACTACCTCAGAAAAAAAGGGGTTGTGGAAGTCTCTCTTGGCAGCCAAAGCAGAGATCCACATGGATTGACCTTGCCAGGTGATCTGCAGGTAGGTCCATACCCTGGTGCTGAAAAGACAGTTGAAGAAAAGGTGATATCTGTCCTCTTTAACTCTGGCATGGCATAAAACACAGAGATTGGAGTCTGAAACATTCCAGTGACGCCGTTCCAGCATGTCCTGGGTGTTGAGCCTATCCATGATTAGCATCCAGGCAAACATCTTGATCTTCATTGTACAACAGCCTTCCAGATCCAGTTCAGTAAAGGGTTTGGTGTAATAGTGATGTGGATATGAGTATAGTATCTCTTGGTTGTGTAGGCCTTAGCATCCTTACCCCATAACCATATATCAGAAGCCTGGGGATTCAGCACCAGGTCTTGAAGCAGGGAATTGACAGAAAGTAGCTCCTGGTAAGCCTGGGCAGAGACTGGTAGATGGAACATATTGAGCATACTTTCATCATGAAAGGCTTTAAAAACCTCCTCAGCTGTGCAGAAAGGATCAGTAACAAAGGAGAATAGCCTTTGGAATCTAGCAGCCAAAGGCCTAGTAGAATTTACAACCAACCAGGAGTCAAACCAAAACAAGAAAGTGTCTCCCTTGTTAGGCTAAACATATATAACATATCTGAACTTGTCAAGCCTTTTGCAGATATCCTTCCACCAAAATGAGCCACAAAGAGCAGTTCCCTGAGGGACTGTGTTAAGGTAGTAAGTGTTCCAGATTAAGTGAACCCATGGGATATCGGCCTTATTCAGAAATTTGTCTACATTCTTGAGCAGCAGGGTTTCATTCTGGATTGCTAGATTCATAATGCCTAAACCCCCTTTATGTTTGGGTCTGCACACCAGATTCCAGGTAGCAAGGCAGGGTGCATGATCTTGACCATTTTTCCTCCACAGGCATTGTCTTTGAATTCTTTCAAGCTGTTTTAGTATGCCTGGTGGGATATCCAAACTGCATAGAAAGAAGATTGGAACAGAGGACAGCGCTGAGTTTAAATACTGCAACCTTCCCCCTCGGCCAGGAAAGATGAACTAGCACTTAGTCTTCTCTCCATGTTGTCAACCAGTGGCATGAGATCAATAATTCTTGATTTAGTTGTCCCAACTGGAAGCCCAAGGTATGTGAAGGGTACTGATCCTACCTTACAGCCAATGAAGTCAACAAGGGCTTGGAGATGCTCTTGAGAAATGTTGACAGGCAGAAGGGCAGACTTATGATAATTCACTTGTAGCCCAGTGGATTGGGAGAAGAGCAACAGCATTTGCTTGAACTGCAGCAGTTGAGTTTCTTCAGCAGGGAGGATGATAAGGGTATCATCAGCATATTGGACTATAGGGAAATCCTTATCATGGCAAGGGATGGGCAGCTGAATCAGTCCATCCACCAACAGCTTGTTAACCATGGTCTGCAAAAAGTCTGCAGCAATTGCAAAAAGCAGTGGGGACATGGGATCTCCCTGCCTGACCCCTTTCTTGCACATAAATTTCCTTCCAGGCACTCCATTGACCAGGACAGAGGAAGAGCCAGAAGTTAGGAGCTGCTGTACCCAAAGTATCCATTTATCATTGAATCCTTTGTGTTTGAGAATCTGAAAGATAAACTCTTGTTCCACAGAATCAAAAGCCTTTTCAAAGTCCAGCTTAAGAATAACTATAGGCTTTTTGGATTTATGACATTGATGCAGGTATTCAAGAGTCCAGCCAACACAATCTTGTATGGTTCTAGAATTGATAAAGCCATACTGATTCTTGTGAATACACTTCATGATCTGCAACTGCAATCTATTGTCTATCATCTTAGACAAAAACTTAAGGCCCATCCCAGTGAGGGAGATAGGTCTGTAGTCTCCCACTTGCTCAGGTGATCTCTTTTTGGGAATCAGAGTAATATAAGAAGAAATCATGTTCTCCAGCTTAGCAGTACCAGCATGGAAGGCAGCAGCAAGTTGATAAAACTCAGGAAAAATAATAGACCAGCATTTCTTAAATAATAGGCCATTAAAGCCATCAGGTCGAGGAGCTTTGTCAATTAGCATTTCCTGAACAGTTTTATCCATTTCAGACTTAGAAAAAGGTTGTGTGAGGACATCAAGACCATCCACCTTCTGGATCAGAGACTGTAGATCAAAGGCCATGTTGATTCCAAGGGAAGTTCCCATTTTGTACTTGAAGGCTGCCCAAAAACACCCAGCAATTTGGTCATGATCAGATATAATGGATCCATCATTTAACTTAAGAGAGGCAATGGAGTTCCTCCTATATCTCTCAGTTGCCATAGCATGGAAAAATTTGGTGTTTTCCTCACCTACTTTGACAAATCTGATAGTGGCTCTCTTTCCAGTACAGGAACTGAAGGTGCAGGAGGTGCTCCAGTGCAAATTTACAATGCTCCTGAATTTAGCTTCAGGTCTGAAAAGGGGCCTTAATTCCTCAAGTTCATCCAAACATAACACAGCTTGGTTGCATCGAGAGATGAAAATTTTCAGCTGGGATAAGTTTGTCTGCCATCTCTTTAGAGCCTGCCTGAGATGTTTCAACTTATCCATAATGATGGCAGTAATGTGAGCCTTCTTAGAAGGAATGACCCGGGACTTTTGGACACAGTTCATGAAGCCCTCCATTTCAACCCAGAAGTTTTCAAATTGAAAGAGGTTGCACTTAGGGATGGAGGTGTTGACAGTGACCACACATGGAACATGATCAGAAGCTGTTTTTGCAAGGGGAACACTTATGTAAGAGGGTATGAAGAGATCCAATTGGCAGATGTGAAGAACCAGTCAAGTTGCTCAAGAAGGGGGGAATCTTGCATATTGGACCTAGTGAATGATCTGCCTTTAATGGGTAGTTCCAGTAAACCAAGATGACCAATGATCTCATTGAAGATGAACATATCGTTTACATCAGCCCGAGGGAGGTTTATTTTATCAGGTGATCGAATGAAATTAAAGTCTCCAAGTAGCAATCAGTTAGCATCAGCAGGTATATGAAGATTATACAGCCAGCTAACGAAGAGATCTCTAGCTTCACCCTGACAAGGACCATAGGCATTCACTAAGTCCAGGATTCTCCAGTATGATTTGAGGTGAATGAGATGATCAATCCAAAAGGTGTGCACTCCACCAAAGCACCAGTAAGAATGGATGAATTCCAGAGTGTGATAAGACCCCCGACTGCTCCCCGGGAAGGGGAGTAAGCAAATTGATCAAAACGTTTAGGATAGAAACACCTGACTGTGCGGAAATCTATGGACTGCATTTTAGTTTCCTGCAAGCACACTACAACAGCCAGGCTCTCATCAATCTTGTTACGAACCGTGTGTTGCCTATGATCAAAATGTAGGCCACGAACATTCCAACAAAGAACACGCCAACTTCTCATAGAACGACTATCCATAGGAAGATATATATAAAGAAAAAGCAGGGATATGTAATAGCCCTTGCAATCGAGGTTCAGTTAGCCATAAAATAGAGCAAACAGTAGTCTGACGAAACATGGAGCCAGTACAGCAACAATTTAACATAAATTGACTAAACATCTGCAGATGATGGCTTTGAATCAGCTAGATCTTCCATAAGACGATCCATGGTCAGCTTCTCAGGAGCGATGCCAAGCTGCTGACCGACAGTCTGAATCACCGGGATAGGAGTGGCAGGAGGAATCTATTCATCTTGATCAGCAGACTCATGCGCTGGAGAAGGCTTGGGCTTGGCTTTGGGCTTCCGCTTCTTTGGGACGTGCACTGGCAGCTCCTACAACACAGGCTTGAAACCATCCCTCTTGATGGAGCCTCGTGTGCATCGTCGAACAGAGGAGTCGACAACAGGCGTGGCCTTCTTACGGGCCCCTCTCTTCGTCACACTAGGTGATTGGAAGGAAAATGATTCCTCAGCAGATGAAGAGGGGCTGATAGGGATTACCTCTGCCGAAGAAAGCGGTGTGCATTCTGGCGCTGTTGGCGCCAGTTCTGGGTCAGAGCTATCAAAGGCCACTATCCAAGACCGTTTGGGGATCAGAATGGGCATCGCCATTGGCATATGTAACTGGCAAGGGACATGCATGGTGCTGGCTGCCCCCATGAGTGCTTCAAAAGATCGGGACCAGGAAAGTACCGGCGGTAGAGGAGGCCCGTAAAAAATCCTGACAACCCCAACAAAAATATTCTCAGACTGAACCTGCGGGGGCTTGTACGGGACGATCGCCAGGGGATTGTTGTCAAGCGCCTCGTCCTCCAACGGCACGACTTCCTCCGGCTCAGCAGCGTGAGCTTGGACATCAGCCGCCTCCTCAGCATCAGGAGCAGTAGGGTTAGCGGCCACCATTGCAACCATATTGGGAACAGGGGGATCAGGGTCAGCGACAACCTCCTCGATGTCACCCTAGGGTTGTGGGTCTAAGTCCACCAGCTCATGAACCGAGTCCGAAGAAGAGGGACTGGGCTGATCGATCACCATGGACTCCTGGTCTTGTGCAGGAGCAGTAGGTTGTGCTTCTGGGGCCACCTCGGGTTCTCATCCTCCTCCATCAGCAGCAGCAGCTGGTTGCCCCCAGCCCCCTCCATCAGCAGCATCAGGTACTATTGGTTCAGGTTCACGGGGGTGGCACTTCCTTCCATCCCATAGCAGGGTATGGGGGCAGTGCAAACAGGAGGTTGTCGTTGACAAGATGGCCGGGAAGCGGATGTGGGTTGCCATTGAGGGGCATTGGATCTTCATCGTGGGGCATCAGCTCAGCAGGCACCGCCCCCAGGATGTAAACAACTACAGACCAAGACACCTTCGCACCACCCCAAGCAACATACTCTGAAAAGTTGTTACTGCGAGGTACTAGACGATCATCTGGAAAAGATGCAAACACGATGGAGCGAACCAAGTAGGGATCATCGCTGACCCAATGATGGAACTCTTCGAAAGTGTTGACTGCAGCCCGAAGGTCGTTGGTGTTGCGGAAATCCAGAGGGACTCCCAGGAGCATCAGACACCCCTGTCGAAAACCCTCTTGGCCTCTGAAGCCAACTCCTTCATTGTGGCGCATGAAATGAACTACAGTATTGTGCGCAATGCCTGTGGAACCATTTGAACAGCAACAAAGCTTTCGGCCGCATCTCGAAGTTTGAACAGCCCCACGCCCTCGATCCATGGCTGTGCTGATCGAACATGAAGACCCAGATGATGAAGAAGAGCGACCACCTCTTGCCGTACCTGGACCATGATATCTGCCGGAGGTGCAGGGAGCACCTCAGCGATGACGTACTGCTCATGACGCCTGGTGATTGGGATAGTAGACGTGGTGTAGGTCCGAGGTAGCCGGTCAGGACCGCCGTCGATGATGTTGTGGCCCGGCGGGAGGAAGCGCTCCGGATCAAGCTAAAAGTTCGCCATTGTGGGAGGAAGCGGCAGCGTGAGAGGCGGTGTCTCGGAGGGAGTTCGAGGATGTGACGGCGATGAGACAGGGAGGAACTGTGCGGCATGCGGTGCGGTTTCTCCAAGAGTATCGGCAGTTCCCGAGATATCAACGACAGGGGAGGTGGTGGGTCTCTTGCATTGCCAAGTAAGACAATTATTACGCATAAAGGAAGCGCATCTAGATTGTGTGTGGCCCACATCTCTGTCAATGCATCCAGGCGAAGCCGTGCAGTTGGGAGCTGGATTCCCCGAGACTTGCAAATAGAGCAAGAGAAAATCTCTTTAACCATGCCATTAATAAGCTCATCAAAGGCCAGGTGGGCTTCTTCTGAGGAGAGAATATCCATCTTAGCATTGGACTCGGGCCCAGGTGAGGAAATAACCTCGGAAGGTTCATTAATGAGCGTAGAAGTCGGCCCAGTATCGAAATTCTCCACCGAAGTTTGATTCTCAGAATTCAACACCCCATGAATCTTGGCGGGATCAGCTGCAGCTCCGTCAGACAAGGAAGAATTTCCGTTACACTTGGTAATTTGAAAATCAAGCCCGGGAGATCCGGAGGATGACTCCTGTCGAGAAACAGTACCAAACTTAATATGCAGTGTCGCCACCGTCCACCGGAGTTCAGCCGATGGTGGAGCAGATATGATGACACGTTTGGGAGAAGGCACTGCATAACTGGCCTATTCAAGCGTGAGTAGCTCCTCATGAGAAACCGGACATCAATAACCCTTGCAAACCTCATATTGCTGGAGGGATGCGAATGTTAGCTTCTTACGAACAGATGATCCAGATTTGAGAGAGGATTTGAGAGGTCTGGAATGCATTGCCATCAAACCTAGTGAGGCTCTCCTCTTGGATGGACTCACAATAATCCATTCAGCATCACATTTTTCTTCCATATAGAAAATTCTGGCGATAGCTAGACGAATGCTGATGACAACAAACCTTACCTTGCAACGACACCAGGAGAATGCTGCTAGCACTCCCCGACAACGACACTAGAAGAATGTTGTTGATGGCCCACCAACGCATGGGTTCGCAGCAGTTTTCGAGGGTAGAGTATTCGACCCAAATTTGTTGATCGCCTATAGGAGGTGAAAGAATACTCTCGAGTATTAGCAGCTGAATTTGTCAGATTCAACCACACCTGAAAGATTAGTATCTGCAAGCACAGTAGTAACAGCAAAGTAATATGATAACAACGGTGTCAGAAATGATCTGTTGACGGCAGACTATTCCTAACGATTGTATCAATGGCGCCTCCATTGCCGCATTTGGAAGTTGTCAATTCCCGTCAACGGTCAGCGAAAAAGTATAGTAGCAGGTAGCAGCAGTGTAACGAGGAACAACAGTAGTGACAGCAGTAGCAAGTAGCAACAGTAGCAAGCGACAGTAGTAGTAACAGTAGTAGCAGCAACTGTAGAGCAAGACAAATAACAGCAGTAGCAATAGTAGTAACAGCAGTAGCAGGAGAGCAAGACAAGTAACAACAACAGTAGGACAAATCGTAGGCAATGGGTCGGTGATTTGTTTGGATGATATTCATCATGCAACAGCTATAACACGGAGAGATATGTGGCTAGCTCCCGTTCGTCAATGTGATGTAGGCATGCATTCTGTGTGTCGTCATACGTGCTTAGGGAAAAGAACTTGCATGACATCTATTGTCCATCCCTCCCGTGGCAGCGGGGTCCAAAAGGAAACTACGGGATATTAAGGTTCTCCTTTTAATAAAGAACCGGACCAACGCATTAGCACTTGGTGAACACATGAACTCCTCAAACTATGGTCATCACCGGGAGTGGTTCTGGTTATTGTCACTCTGGGGTTGCAGGATCATAACACAGAGTAGGTCACTACAACTTGCAAGATCGGATCTAAAACACACATATATTGGTGACAACATAATAATTTCAGATCTGAAATCATGGCACTCGGGCCCTAGTGACAAGAATTAAGCATGGCAAAGTAGTAGCAACATCAATCTCAGAACATAGTGGATACTAGGGATCAATCCCCATCAAAACTAACTCGATTACATGATAGATCTCATCCTACTCATCACCGCCCAGCGAGCCTATGAATAGATTACTCACGAACGACGAAGAGCTTCATGGAATTGGAGAGGGAAGAAGGTTGATGATGACGATCGCGACGATTTCCCCTCTCCAGAGCCCAAGACGGACTCCAGATCTGCCCTCCAGATGAAGAACAAGTGGTGGCGGCGCCTCCGTATCGAAAACGCGACGAAAACTTCTCTTTTTATTTTTTCTGGGACGAAAGGGATCTTATAGACCTGAGATTGGGGGCGGCGGAGCCGTGTGGGCCCCACAAGCCTGCCCACCGCCACCAGGGGGGTGGTGGCAGATCAGGGGCTTGTGGCCCACTGGCCCACCCCCTGAGGTGGAACTTGGCGCAGATATTTTTGATGTTTTCCAAAACTGCTCCCCGTAAATTTTCAGGACGTTTGGAGAACTTTGATTTCTGCACAAAAATAACACCAAGGCAATTCTACTGAAAACAGTGTCAGTCCAGGTTAGTTCCATTCAAATCATGCAAATTAGAGTCCAAAACAAGGGCAAAAGAGTTTGGAGAAGTAGATACGATGGAGACGTATCAACTCCCCTAAGCTTAATACCTTGCTTGTCCTCAAGCAACTCAGTTGACAAACTGAGAGAGAAAGAAAAACTTTGACAAACTCTGTTTGATCTTGTTGTTGCAACTATGTCTAACTCATAACCAGAATTTCAGCAAGATCACAAGTTAACCACATAAGCAAATGATACAAAGGTCTCACGGTAAACTAATATCAATGGCATAATCAGCTAACGAGCAAATAATAATGAGTTTCAAATACCAACACTTCAATCAAAACAAGCATGAAGCAATATGAATAGGTGGTATCTCGCTAGCTCTTTCTGAGACCGCAAAACATAAATGCAGAGCACTTTCAAAGATCAAGGGCTGACTAAACATTGTAATTCATAGCAACGAAGATCCAGTCATAGTCATACTCAATATCAATCAAAAGCAAAGCATAAAAATGACAGAGGTGCTCTCTAATTGGTGCTTATATAAGAGGAGGATGACTCGACAGGAAAATAAATAGACAGGCCCTTCGCAGAGGGAAGCATTGATTTGCAGAGGTGCCAGAGCTCAAGCTTTTGAAAACAGAGATAATAATTTTGGGTGGCATGCTTTCATTGTCAACGCAATGACCAAGAGTTCTCAATATCTTCCATGCTACTCATGTTATAGGCGGTTCCCAAACAGAAAAGTAAAGTTTTAACTCCCCCACCACCAATCAATGAAACTCCACGGCTAGCCGAATCCTCGGGTACCGTCCATACTAACATCAATCCACTGGGAGTCTTGTTTTACACTTATGTTTTCGATTTAAGCGTGGAACTGGGCATTCCAATTATCGGCCCCTTTCTCGTGAATGACTGTGAATAAACACATGTCGAGGATAACACTCCTAGCATGCAAGATACCAATAGCCCTTTGTCACCACATGAGCGGTTCGAGCTTGCAAAACAGATTATTTCTTGAAGGTTTAGAGAATGGCACATGCAAATTTACTTGGAACGGCAGGTAGATACCGCAAATAGGTAGGTATGGTGGACTCTCATGGAAAAACTTTTGGGTTTATGGAAGTGGATGCACAAGCAGCATTCCGCTTAGTACAAGTGAAGGCTAGCAAAAGACTGGGATGCGACCAACTAGAGAGCGACAACAGTCATCAAGATGCAATGAGTTTGACTAACATTGAATGCAAGCATGAACGGGATATAAATCACCATGGACACGAACATCATAGAGGCTATGTTGATATTGTTTCAACTACATGCATGAACATGTGCCAAGTCAAGCCACTTGAAACATTCAAAGGAGAATACCATCCTATCATACTACATCATAGTCATCTCAAAATATATGTTAGCATTCAAGACAAACCATTATAAGCTCTCAGCTAAATAAGCATGGCATCAGAAACTATGATCTCTAAGTTGTCATTGCAAACATGGTTCTCTCACAATAAAGCTAAATGTGGGTCGATAAGCTAGTCATATTTACAAAAACAAAATAGGTAGAGTTCATACCAGCTTTTCAGTCTCAGTCACTTCATCATGTATCATCATTGTTGCCTTTCATTTGCACGATCGAACGATGTGAACAATAATAAGCGCATTGGACTAAGCTGAATCTGCAGGCAAACACAAAGGAGAAGACAAAAGAATATGGCTCTTTGAAAGCTAAACAGGTAAGCATGCAAGAACCAATAAACATTGTAACCAATATCTTCTACCTTGACACAAAGAAAAAGAAAACTATTTACACGGGAAAGCTCCCAAGAAGCAAAAGAAGAAAGAAAAAAAAAATCTTTTTGGGTTTTCTCAACAAGACACAAAACAAGAAAACAAAAATAAACTAGCATGGATAATACAGTGGCAAAGTGTGAACACCGGCTAACAAAGTGAAAGCATAAGCATGAATGTAAAGTCGGTGAGAACATGTACTCCTCCAAGCTTAGGCTTTTGGCCTAGCTTGGTCTACTCCCAAGGTGGGAAATAACCAGCTCCTGGATACTCCAGAGCAGACTGTGGATGCGACTGCTGTGTGAGCTCCTCTGGCTCCCACTGATAAACTGGAGTCTGGTACTCGACTGGCGGCTCGGGCACGGGTGCCTGTGGTTGGGCCAAGCCCCAATATGCATAGATGTCCGCGGGCATAATAGTGTACCTGCCTACATGAAGATCAAACAAAGAAGGAGCAGGCAAAGTAATAGTCTCTCGAGTACCCTGACTAAACACCAGGTTATAAATCATCCGTCTACTAGCATCTCTATCCAGAAAATCATGGCGAACCATGCTGTCATAATCCAGATATCTCGCATGGAGAAGCATCTCTCCTTCCTCTCCCAGTCTAATGGGTATTTCAAAGTGTCTGGCAAGACGGGTAGCATAGATACCTCCATAGACAACACCTTTAGAACGGTTCAGGTTCAACCGTTGAGCTACTATAACGCCCAAGCTATAAGTCTTATCGTTATAAAGGCCTTCGCGCAAAACCGCAAGGTCTGGAGAACTAAGTGATCCGGCCTCCCCACGGCCAATCAAACATTTTCCCACAAATAGTGAGAAATACCGAAGCACAGGAAAATGTATGCTAGCAATTCTAGCGCGAGACACTCCTCTCTCCTCTCCAACAGCAATAGAACCAATGAAATCCTCCAAGTCCCATGGACGAGGGTCACGGATATCCCCAACGGAAGGTAATTTGCATACATTGCAAAAATCCTGCAACGTCATGCACTGGGGGACATCGTATATCATGAACTCAACCATGGGAGGATTGTGCCTCGGATAAAAATTGAAGCTTTGAACGAAAATATTGGTGAGGAGGAGATATTGTGGGCACTTATCTTCAACAAACGCAGTAAGACCTGCGTTCTCCACCAAGTAATAAAAGTCTTCATAAAGTCCGGCGGCGCGCAAAAATTCATCACTTGGCCACTCGCACGCTCGAACCTCTGTGACTCGAGGTACTACGTACTTGGGGTGATTCTTCTCATCCTCCTTGGGGTTACGGCTTGAAGAGCCTCTCAAGAACCTCCTCATCTTTTCCCTTTTCTAGCTCTAAAAATTCTGAAATTTTTAGGGACTTTGAAAGGAAAGTGAATAAAGATTAACCCAACTTGTAGCAACTACTCCTACTAGTGCCTAGAGAACGTATCACGCGCTAAAACTACTTGGGACCAGCTAAAATCGACATTTCTAGCTCAAGAACAGGGTCACCAAGGTAGCAAGAATACGCGAAGGATAAAGCACTAGAGCAAAAACTAATTGGACCAATGGAGGAGTCACTTACCAAGGAGTAATTTCCCCAAAACGGTTCGGAGAATGGTGCTTTGAGCAAGGAGACCGAAAATCACAGCCAAATCAGCAAGAACACGGGTTTGAGCTGCGAAACAATTTTTCGTGGAGGTGGAAGAAGAGGCTGGGAGCTGGATTGAGTGGAGGGGGTGCCTGTGGGCCCCACAAGCTTGCACCCCGCCACTAGGGGGTAGGTGGCAGTGGAAGGGTTTGTGGCCCACTGGTCTGGCCCTCAAGCCAGCTCTCAAGCCCGGAAAATTTCCAAAAATTCCAGAAAAAATCATACTAAATTTTCAGGACCATCAGAGAACTTTTATTTTCGAGGTATTTTTCTCCGGGACGCTAAAACTAAAAACAGGAAAAACTAAACTAATTCTATCATTTCTCTTCTAAGCAAAAGAAAATGAAAGCTCAAAACAGAGGTATGTGACTGCTTGATTCATCCGTTTCATGGTCATCGAAAGAAATCCGTCAATGGGATTGATCAAGTCCTCATGACAAAACTTTCTCGAATCGCAAGAGAGAACGGAGAATTTTCGAATAGCCACTAGGTCACCTCAATGGGGATATGTATATCCCCAACAAGCAAATCATACTTCATCTTGACACGAGGAATAGGGCATTCAAAGCTCCCAATAAGAATTGATGAAGTCTTTTCGATAACATTGTTGCAATGTACTGGATATCGTTTCTTCGGAAAGTGCAGTGTGTGCTCATTACTGCTGACATGGAAAGTGACATTGCCTTTGTTGCAATCTATAACAGCCCCTGCAGTGTTTAAAAAGGGTCTTCCAAGGATGATAGCCATGGCATCGTCCTCGGGAATATCCAAGATAACAAAGTTTGTTAAGATAGTGGTATTAGCAACCACAACAGGTACATCCTCGCAAACGCCGATAGGGAAAGCAGTTCATTTGTCGGCCATTTGCAGAGAAATTTTAGTGGGTGTCAACTTATCCAACTCAAGTCTACGATAAAGAGAGAGCGGCATAACACTAACACCGGCTCCAAGGTCACATAAGGCAGTTCTTACGTAGTTTCCTTTAATGGAGCAAGGTATAGTGGGCACTCTGGGATCACCAAGTTTCTTAGGAGTTCCACCTTTGAAAGTGTAATTGGCAAGCATGGTGGAGATCTCAAGATCTGGTATTTTCCGTTTATTAGTCACGAAATCTTTCATGTACTTGGCATATGGAGACATCTTGAGCATATCAATTAACCGCATCTGCAGAAAGACGGGTCTTATCATCTCAACGAAGCGCTCAAAATCCTCATCATCCTTTTTCTTGGATGGCTTAGGAGGAAAGGGCATAGGTCTCTGCACCCATGGCTCTCTTTCTTTACCATGCTTCCTAGCAGTAAAGTCATTCTTATCGTATCTCTTAGGTTGTGGATTATCAGGATGAACCGTAGGTTCAATCTCCACATCCTCATCATTGCTAGGTTGAGCATTATTATGAACATCACTGTCCATATTGTCACCAGGTTCATGTTCATCACCAGATTGTGTTTCTGCATCAGACGCAGAAATATCATTAGGTTCTTCAGGTGTGACAGTATTTGGTGAACCCGTGTGTAGGTTTCTATCATCCTTCTTCTTCTCCTTAGGATGACTAGGTGTATCAGCATTGATTCCTTGAGAATCTTGATCAATTATCTTAGGATGACCTTCAGGATACAAAGGTTCCTGAGTCATTTTGCCTCCTCTAGTAATGACTCTGACAGAGTTGTCATTTAATTCATTGAGCAGGTCATTCTGAGCTTTAAGTACTTGTTCTACCTGAGTAGTAATCATAGAGGCATGTTTACTCAGAAGCTTCAGAGCGTTGACATTTCTGTCTACACAAGCACTTAAATGGCTAAGCATACGAGTACTTTGTTCCAAATGTCTGCTAACATAATCATTGAAACTCTGTTTTTTGGCAACAAAGTTGTCAAATTCATCAAAGCATAGGCTAGCAGGTTTATCAAAAGGAATATCACTCTCATCAAACCTACGCAGAGAATTCACTTCCACTACCTGTATCGGGTTATCGAGACCATGGATCTCTTTGATTGGTGGTAGATTTTTGACATCTTCAGATCTAATGCCTTTCTCTTGCATAGATTTCTTGGCTTCTTGCATATCTTCGGGACTGAGGAATAGAATACCGCTTTTCTTCGGAGTTGGCTTAGGAGGTGGTTCGGGAATAGTCCAAGCATTATCGTTGATCAAGAGGTTATTCAGTAGGGTCTCATCTTGTTCTATAGTTCGTTCCCTAAAAACACAACCAACACAACTATCTAGGTGGTCTCTAGAGGCATCGGTAAGTCTGTTACAGAGGATATCAAGTATCTTGTTCTTCTTAAGAGGGTGATCAGGCAAAGCATTCTGTAGCTGGACGAGCCTCCCCCAAGCTTGTGGAAGACTCTCTTCTTGGAGTTGAGCAAAGTTGTATATTTCCTGCAAGGCAGCTTGCTTCTTATGGGCAGAGAAATATTTCTCACAGAAGTAATAGACCATTGATACGTCTCAAACGTATCTATAATTATTGATGGTTTCACGCTGTTATCTTGTCTTCTTTGTATGTTTTATGTACCTTTTTATATCTTTTTGCGACTAACTTATTAATTCAGTGCCAAGTGCGAGTTCCAGTTTTTTCCGTGTTTTTGACTCTTTTCAGATCTGATTTTGGAACGGAGTCCAAACGGAAGAAAACCCCGAAATGATTTTTTCCCGAACGGAAGAAGTCCAGGGGGCTTTTGTGCCAAGCCAGGTGGGCTCCAGGGAGCCCACAAGCCCCCACTCAGCCACCAGGGGGGAGGCGGCAGTGGGCAGACTTGTGGCCTCCCTGGCCGCCCCCTGACCTAGGTCTTTGGCCTATAAATTCCCAAATATTCTGCAAAAAATCAGGGGAGCCTCGAAAATACTTTTCCGCTGCCGCAAGCTTCCGTTTCCGCGAGATCTCATCTGGAGACCCTTCCCGGTACCCTGTGGGAGGGGACTTTGGAGTTGGAGGGCTTCTTCATCATCATCATCGCCCCTCCAATGACTCGTGAGTAGTTCACTTCGGACCTACGGGTCAGTAGTTAGTATCTAGATGGCTTCGTCTCTCTCTTGGATCTTCAATACAAAGTTCTCCATGATCTTCATGCAGATCTATCCGATGTAATCTTCTTTGGCGGTGTGTTTGTCGAGATCCGATGAATTGTAGACTTGTGATCAGATTATCTATGATATATATTTGAGTCTTTGCTGATTTCTTATATGCATGATTTGATATCCTTGTAAGTCTCTCCAAGTCTTGGGTTTTGTTTGGCCAACTAGATCTATGATTCTTGCAACGGGAGAAGTGCTTGGTTTTGGGTTCTGCCATGTAGTGACCTTTCCCAGTGACAGTAGGGGCAGCAAGGCACACATCAAGCAGTTGCCATCAAGGGTAAAAAGATGGGGGTTTTATCATTGGTTTGAGATTATCCCTCTACATCATGTCATCTTGCTTAAGGCATTACTCTGTTCTTATGGACTTAATACACTAGATGCATGCTGGATAGCGGTCGACATGTGAGTACTAGTAGTAGATGCAGAAAGTATCAGTCTACTTGTTTCGGACGTGATGCCTATAGAAATAATCATTGCACAGATATCGTCATGACTCTGCACAGTTCTATCAATTACTCGACAGTAATTTGTTCACCCACCGTCTACTTACTTTCATGAGAGAAGCCACTAGTAAACACTACGGCCCCCGGGTCTATTCACATCCATCGTTTACATCTCCGCTTTTACTTTGCTTTGTTACTTTGTTGCTTTCAGTTCTCACTTGGCAAACAATCTATAAGGGATTGACAACCCCTTCATAGTGTTGGGTGCAAGCTTTTGCGTTTGTGCAGGTCTTGAGATACTCTTCCGCCGGATTGATACCTTGGTTCTCAAACTGAGGGAAATACTTATCGTCGATGTGCTACATCACCCTTTCAGCTTCGAGGGAACACCAACGCAAGGCTCCAAGGCCACGGGGGAAATCCTTTGCATACTTGCCTAGGAAGTCCCTTAAGGCGTAGCCGTAGCTGAAGGATTCCTAGTGCCATTGACACAACTATTTCTGGCGACGTTGCAAGGGATACACAGCAAACATCAGAATTATTTCTGGCGCCGTTGCCGGGGAGGAGAAATCAAGATCTATCCAAGTAGGTCTCACAAACTCTTCTCTTGCATTTACTTTTGTTTCCAGTTGCCTCTCGTTTTCCTCTCCCCCACTTCACATTTGCCGTTTTCATTCGCCTTTCTCCTTCGCCGTTTTCTCTTGACCTTGCCGTTTTCCTTTGCCGGTTTCTTGCTTGCTTGTGTGCTTGTTTGTTTGTTGAAGACATCATGTCTGAAAACACCAAACTTTGCGACTTCTCGATCACTAATAATAATGATTTTATTAGTACTCCGATTGCTCCTGCCACTAGTGCGGAATCGTATGAAATCAACGCAGCTTTGCTGAATCTTGTTATGAAAGAGCAATTCTCTGGCCTTCCTAGTGAAGATGCCGCATCCCATCTCAATACCTTCATTGAGCTTTGTGATATGCAAAAGAAAAGAGATGTGGATAATGACGTGATTAAGTTGAAACTTTTTTCCTTTCTTGTTGCGAGATGGCGCAAAAACTTGGTCTTTGCCTAAAAATAGTATCGATTCTTGGGATAGATGCAAAGATGCTTACATATCCAAGTATTTTCCGCCGGTTAAGATCATCTCCTTACGTAACGATATCATGAATTTCAAGCAACTTGATCATGAACACGTTGCACAATCTTGGGAGAGGATGAAGCTTATGATTAGAAATTGTCCTACTCATGGCTTGAGTTTGTGGATGATTATACAAATCTTTTACGCTGGCTTGAATTTCGCTTCTCGCAATATCTTGGACTCTGCCTCAGGTGGAGCGTTCACGGAAATCACGTTAGGAGACGCTACAAAACTCCTAGACAATATCATGACCAACTACTCTCAGTGGCACACTGAAAGGTCGCTCGCTAGCAAAAAGGTGCATGCTATAGAAGAGATTAACTCGCTTAGTGCTAAGATGGACGAGTTGATGAATTTGGTTGCTAGTAGAAACGCTACCGTAGATCCTAATGACATGCCACTATCTTCTTTGATTGAGAGTAGGAACGCTAGTTTGGACGTGAATTTTGTTGGTAGGAACAATTTTGGCAACAACAATGCTTTTAGAGGAAACTATGTTCCTAGGCCTTTTCCTAGTAAGTCCTCTAACAATTATGGCAATTCCTATGGCAACACTTATGGAAATCACAACAAATTACCCTCTGATCTATAGAGTAATATCAAAGAGTTCATCAACTCTCAAAAGATTTTCAATGCGTCCATAGAGGAAAAACTACTCAAAATAGATGATTTGGCTAAAAGCGTTGATAGGATGTCTTGTGATATTGATGCTTTGAAAGATAGATGCGCTCCTCCCAAGATCAACTTGGATGAAACTTTGAAAGCTATGCGTATCTCCATGAACGAGAGCAAAGAAAGAACCGCCCAAATTCGCGCTAGATATGAATGGTTTAAAAGGGTGCGTTCTAGTGATGCAAATCACGAAGATCTTAAAGTGCTTGGTGTGTCTCCTCTTGAATCTTTGTTTTCGCATGTCAAACCTACTTATGGAGGGGCTGGATATGAATCCACTTTGGTTGAAAAATGTCCCAATGATTCGGAGTCCACATATCTTGATGATAAAGGTGTGGAGAGTGGAGTAGAAGAAGTCAAAAAAATTGGTAGTAATGAAACTCCCACTTTGGATTTCAAGGAATTCAATTATGATAATTGCTCCTTGTTTGAATGCATTTCTTTGATGCAATCCATTGCAAACTCTCCACTTGCTTATAGCCAAAGCAAAGCCTTTACCACGCATATCGTAGATGCTATGATGAAATCTCTTGAAGAGAAGCTCGAACTAGAAGTCTCTATACCTAGAAAACTTCATGATGAGTGGGAACCTACTATCAAAATCAAGATAAAAAACTATGAGTCAATGCTTTGTGTGATTTGGGTGCTAGTGTTTCCGCGATTCCAAAGTCTTTATGTGATATTCTTGGTTTTCATGAGATTGAAGAGTGTTCTCTTAATTCGCATCTTGCGGATTCTACCGTCAAGAAGCCCATGGGGAGGATTGATGATGTTCTTATTGTTGCAAACTATGTACCCGTGGATTTCATTGTACTTGACATAGATTACAATCCTTCATGTCCCATTATTCTTGGTAGACCTTTCCTAAGGACTATTGGTGCTATCATCGATATGAAGGAAGGGAATATTAGATTTCAATTTCCCTTAAAGAAGAGCATGGAGCACTTTCCTAGAAAGAAAATAATATTGCCTTATGAATCTATGATGAGGGCTACCTATAGTTTGAGCACCAAAGGTGACTATACGTGATTCCATCACTTTCGCCTAGCTAAGGGCGTTAAACAAAAGCGCTTGTTGGGAGGCAACCCAACGAATCTATCCTTTTTATTTCTGTTTTGTGTTTTTCACACTCTCATAATTCTGTTATGATTGTGTTTTTTGTGTTTCTTTTTGTGTTTGTGCCAAGCAAAACCGTTATGATTAGTCTTGGGGATGATCGTTTGGTCATGCTGGGAAAGACAGAAACTTTCTGCTCACGAAAAGAATTTTCATTTTTTTTCTGTAAGAGCTTTTGAGTTGATTCTTTATTCTGCTGATTGCTACGCAAATTCTTCAGACTATCGTAGTTTTACAGAATTTTTGAAGTAACACAGGTATACGAAACATACAGATTGCTAAAGACTGGTCTGCTGTTAACAGATTCTGTTTTTTGTTGTGTTGGTTGCTTATTTTGATGAAACTATGGATAGTATCGGGGGTATTAGCCATGGAAGATTGAAAGTACAGTAACCCAACATCAGCACAAGTAGAATTTAAGTTTGCTACAGTAAAGGAAGTGGTGGTTTGCTTTCTTGTACTAATGTTATCACGGGTTTCTGTTTAAGTTTCGTGTTGTGAAGTTTTCAAGTTTTGGGTGAAGTTCTTATGGACAAAAAGATAAAGAGTGGAAAGAGCTCAAGCTTGGGGATGCTCAAGGCACCCCAAGAGATTCAAGGATGTCGTAAAAGCCTAAGCTTGGGGATGCCCCGGGAAGGCATCCCCTCTCTCGTCTTCAATCCATCGGTAACGTTACTTGGGGCTATATTTTTATTCACCACATGTTATGTGTTTTTGCTTGGAGCGCCTTGTATCATAGGAGTCTTTTATTTTTTTTGTGTCACAATAATCCTTGCTCCACACCTAGAGAGAGAGAGACATGCACACACCATGATTTTGTCGAGCTTCACTTATATCTTTTGGTAGACAATTTAGTTCACATGTGCTTCACTTATATCTTTTGAACTAGATATTTTTACTCTATGTGCTTCACTTATATCTTTTAGAGCACGGCGGTGCGTGGCTTGGTAGTTGATCTATACTTTGAAAGTAGTCTCAAAAGGGGTAGTTATCCAAAGGGATACGAAAACTTCCACCTTCATGTGCATTGAATAGTTAGAGAAGTTTGATTCATCTCAATTAGTTTTGAGTTGTGGTTATGGTAATATTGAAGTCATGATAGTAAGGTGTTGTGGATCTAGAAATACTTGTGTTGAAGTTAGTGATTCCCGTACCATGCACGTATGGTGAACCGCTATGTGATGAAGTCTGAGCACGATTAGTATATTGATTGTCATCCTTTGCGTGGCGGTCGGGATCACGCGATGGTTTATACCTACCAACCCTTCCACTAGGAGTATGAGTTGAATGCTTTGTTTCGATTACTAATAAAACTTTTGCAACAAGTATATGAGTTCTTCATGACTAATGTTGAGTCCATGGTTTAGATGCACTTCCACCTTCCACCATCATTATCTTCTTAGTGCCGTGCAACTTTCGCCGGTGCACAAAACCCACCATTAGCCTCCCTCAAAACAGCCACCATACCTACCTACTATGGCTTTTTCAAAGTCATTCCGAGATATATTGCCATGCAATTACCACCATGATATGTGCCACCACATCTACATTGCCATTGCATGATCGTAAGATAGCTAGCATGATGTTTCCATTGATGTCTATGCCATGCTAGATCATTGCCACGGTACACTACCGAAGGCATTCCTTATAGAGTCATAGTTGCTCTAAGTTTTGAGTTGAAAGTGTGATGATCATCATTATTGGAGCATTGTCCCATGTGAGGAAATAAAAGAGGCCAAAGAAGCCCATAAAAAAGAGGCCAAAGATCCCACCAAAATAAAAAAAAAATGAGTGAAAAAGAGAGAAGGGACAATGCTACCACTTTTTCCACACTTGTGCATTTTGAGAACCATGATCTTCATGATTGAGAGTCTCTCGTTTTGTCATCACCATATAGCTAGTGGGAAATTCTCATTATATAACTTGGCTTGTATATTCCAATGATAGGCTTCCTCAAAATTGCCTTAGGTCTTCGTGAGCAAGCAAGTTGGATGCACACCCACTAGTTTTCTTTAAGAGCTTTCACATACTTGTAGCTCTAGTGCATCATTTGTATGGCAATCCCTACTCATTCACATTGATATCTATTGATGAGCATATCCACATCTCATTGATATGCCTAGTTAATGTGACTATCTTCTCCTTTTTGTCTTGCAACCTCCACCACATTCCACACCATCTATAGTGTTATAACCATGGCTAACGCTCATGTATTGCGTGAGAGTTGAAAATGTTTGAGAAAGTAAAAGTGTGAAACAATTACTTGGCCAATATCGGGGTTGTGCATGATTTAAATTCGTTGTGCAATGATGATAGAGCATAGCCAGACTATATGCTTTTGTAGGGATAACTTTGTTTTGGCCTTGTTATTTTGAAAGTTCATGATTACTTTGCTAGTTTGCTTGAATTATTATTGTTTCCACGTCAATAGCAAACTATTGTTTTGAATCTAATGGATCTGAACATTCACGTCACATAAGGGGAATTACAAAGGACACCTATGCTAGGTAGCATGAAAGCATCAAAAATTCATTCTTATCACTTCCCTACTCGAGGACGAGCAGGAGTTAAGCTTGGGGATGCTTGATACGTCTCAAACGTATCTATAATTTCTGATGGTTTCACGCTGTTATCTTGTCTTCTTTGTATGTTTTATGTACCTTTTTATATCTTTTTGGGACTAACTTATTAATTCACTGCCAAGTGCCAGTTCCTGTTTTTTTCGTGTTTTTTGACTCTTTTCAGATCGATTTTGGAACGGAGTCCAAACGGAAGAAAAACCTCAAAATGATATTTTTTCCGAACGGAAGAAGTTCAGGGGGATTTTGGGCCAAGCCAGGTGGGCTCCACGGAGCCCACAAGCCCCCACTCCGCCACTAGGGGGAGGCAGCGGTGGGTAGGCTTGTGGCCTCCCTGGCCGCCCCCTGACCTAGGTCTTTGGCCTATAAATTCCCAAATATTCCACAAAAAATCAGGGGAGCCTCGAAAATACTTTTCCGCCGCCGCAAGCTTCCGTTTCCGCGAGATCTCATCTAGAGACCCTTCCCGGCACCCTGCCGGAGGGGACTTTGGAGTTGGAGGGCTTCTTCATCATCATCATCGCCCCTCCAATGACTCGTGAGTAGTTCACTTCAGACCTACGGGTCCGTAGTTAGTAGCTAGATGGCTTCTTCTCTCTCTTGGATCTTCAATACAAAGTTCTCCATGATCTTCATGCAGATCTATCCGATGTAATCTGCTTTGGCGGTGTGTTTGTCGAGATCCGATGAATTGTGGACTTGTGATCAGATTATCTATGATATATATTTGAGTCTTTGCTCATTTCTTATATGCATGATTTGATATCCTTGTAAGTCTCTCCGAGTCTTGGGTTTTGTTTGGCCAACTAGATCTATGATTCTTGCAATGGGAGAAGTGCTTGGTTTTGGGTTCTGCCATGTGGTGACCTTTCCCAGCGACAGTAGGGGCAGCAAGGCACACATCAAGCAATTGCCATCAAGGGTAAAAAGATGGGGTTTTATCATTGGTTTTAGATTATCCCTCTACATCATGTCATCTTGCTTAAGGCGTTACTCTGTTCTTATGGACTTAATACACTAGATGCATGCTGGATAGCGGTCGACGTGTGGAGTAATAGTAGTAGATGCAGAAAGTATCGGTCTACTTGTTTCGGACGTGATGCCTATAGAAATAATCATTGCATAGATATCGTCATGACTCTGCATAGTTCTATCAATTGCTCGACAGTAATTTGTTCACCCACCGTCAACTTGCTTTCATGAGAGAAGCCACTAGTAAACACTATGGCCCCCGGGTCTATTCACATCCATCATTTACATCTCCGCTTTTACTTTGCTTTGTTACTTTGTTGCTTTCAGTTCTCACTTGGCAAACAATCTATAAGGGATTGATAACCCCTTCATAGTGTTGGGTGCAAGCTTTTGTGTTTGTGCAAGATCTTGAGATACTCTTCCGCTGGATTGATACCTTGGTTCTAAACTGAGGGAAATACTTACCCTCGCTGTGCTACATCACCCTTTCCGCTTCGAGGGAACACCAACGCAAGGCTCCAAGGCCACGGGGGAAATCCTTTGCATACTTGCCTAGGAAGTCCCTTAAGGCGTAGCCGTAGCTGAAGGATTCCTGGTGCCGTCGACACAACTATTTCTGGCGCCGTTGCAAGGGATACACAGCAAACATCAACCATCTCTTGGGGACTACGCACACATCCAGGAGCAAGAGAGGTGAACCAGACTTTAGCGTCATCCTTTAGAGAGAAAGGAAACGGCTTAAGGATATAGTAGTGGCGGATCTTCTCCTCACTAGTGAAAAGGTTGGCTATTTCGGATAGTTTATCAAGATGGTCTATGACCGTCTCACACTCATAACCGTGAAAAGGATCAGATACGACTAGAGAGATTATCTCAGGGTCGACGGAGAATTCATAATCCTTATCGGTGACAAAGATAGGCGAAGTGGCAAACTTCGGGTTATTTTTCATCCTAGCTTCCCAAGATTTTTCCTTCCACTTGAGAAGTAATTTCTCAGCGTCATAGGCATCCTTACACGCAAGAAAATCCTCAACTATCTCTCCCTCCATAACGTAACCCTCAGGTATATCAGGCAATTTATTTCTAGGAGAGCTAGATCTAGCAGGAGCAAAAGCAGGTTCTATCTCAATAGTATCGGTAGTTTCAGAAGCATCACAAGCATTGGCAGTAACTCTAGCAATATGAGCATCAAGGAACACCCCTAGTGGAACATCGGGCAAAGGAGTATCTCTAGCAGTATCAAGCATAGCATCATCAGGAAAAATAGCATCTCTAGCATCATCAGGCAAAGCAGTATCAAGCATAGCATCTCTAGCAGTATCAGGCATAGTATCAAGCATAGCATCTCTAGCAGTATCAGGCATAGTATCAAGCATACTATCATCAGGCATAGTATCAAGCATAGTATCTCTAGCAGTAGTATCACAAGCATCATCAAGCACAGGCGACATATCATGATTTCTAGCAGGAGGTGATGTCGCAAACTTACTCATAACTGAAGGTGAATCAAGTGCAGAGCTAGATGGCAATTCCTTACCTCCCCTCGTAGTTGAGGGCAAGACTTTGGTCTTCGGATCCTTCAGATTCTTCATAGTGATCAGTAGATATAAATCCCAAGTGACTCAGAGAATTTAGCAATACCTCCCCGGCAACGGCGCCAGAAAAATGCTGATTCCAATCTCTCGCGATAGCTAGACGAATGCTGATGACAACAAACCTTCCCTTGCAACGGCACCAGGAGAGTGCTGCTAGCACTCCCCAGCAACGGCACTAGAAGAATGTTGTTGATGGCCCACCAGCGCGTGGGTTCGCAGCAGTTTTCGAGGGTAGAGTATTCGACCCAAATTTGTTGATCGCCTATAGGAGGTGAGAGAATACTCTCGAGTATTAGCAGTTGAATTTGTCAGATTCAACCACACCTGAAAGATTAGTATCTACAAGCACAGTAGTAACAACAAAGTAATATGATAACAACTGTGTCAGAAACGATCTGTTGACGGCAGACTATTTCTAACGATTGTATCAATGGCGCCTCCATTGCCGCGTTGACAGAAGTTGTGAATTCCCGTCAACGGTCAGCGAAAAAGTATAGTAGCAGGTAGCAGCAGTGTAACGAGTAACAGCAGTGGCAAGGAACAACAGTAGTGACAGCAGTAGCAAGTAGCAACAGTAGCAAGCGACAGTAGTAGCAACAGTAGTAGCAGCAGCAGCAGAGAAAGACAAGTAACAACAGTAGCAACAGTAGTAGCAGTAGTAGCAGCAGAGCAAGACAAGTAACCACAGCAGTAGGACAAACTCGTAGGCAATGTGTCGGTGATTTGTTTGGATGATATTCATCATGCAACAACTATAACACGGAGAGATATGTGGCTAGCTCCTGTTCGTCAATGTGATGTAGGCATGCATTCTGTGTGTCGTCATACGTGCTTATGGAAAAGAACTTGCATGACATCTATTGTCCATCCCTCCCGTGGCAGCGGGGTCCAAAAGGAAACTACGGGATATTAAGGTTCTCCTTTTAATAAAGAACCGGACCAACGCATTAGCACTTGGTGAACACATAAACTCCTCAAACTATGGTCATCACCGGAAGTGGTTCCGGTTATTGTCACTCCGGGGTTGCCGGATCATAACACATAGTAGGTAACTACAACTTGCAAGATCGGATCTAAAACACACATATATTGGTGACAACATAATAATTTCAGATCTGAAATCATGGCACTCAGGCCCTAGTGACAAGCATTAAGCATGGCAAAGTAGTAGCAACATCAATCTCAGAACATAGTGGATACTAGGGATCAATCCCCATTAAAACTAACTCGATTACATGATAGATCTCATCCTACTCATCACCGCCCAGCGAGCCTATGAATAGATTACTCACGAACGACGAAGAGCTTCATGGAATTGGAGAGGGAAGAAGGTTGATGATGACGATGGCGACAATTTCCCCTCTCCGGAGCCCAACACGGACTCCAGATCTGCCCTCCAGATGAAGAACAGGTGGTGGCGGCGCCTCCGTATCGAAAACGCGATGAAAACTTCTCTTGTTATTTTTTTTGGGACGAAATGGATCTTATAGACCTGAGATTGGGGGCGGCAGAGCCGTGTGGGCCCCACAAGCCTGCCCACCGCCACAAGGGGGTGGCGGAGCAGGGGCTTGTGGCCCACTGGCCCACCCCGTGAGGTGGAACTTGGCGTAGATATTTCTGATATTTTCCAAAACTGCTCCCCGTAAATTTTCAGGACGTTTGGAGAACTTTGATTTATGCACAAAATTAACACCAAGGCAATTCTGCTGAAAACAGCGTCAGTCCAGGTTAGTTCCATTCAAATCATGCAAATTAGAGTCCAAAACAAGGGCAAAAGAGTTTGGAAAAGTAGATACGATGGAGATGTATCAACCACCATTACCCCATAGATGGAAGAAGCACTTAAAATTTGAACACTTATATGAACGAAAATCTAGAATATGAAAGCCAACTTGCATGCAGGACACTTTGAAAGAGAAAACCGAGTCTGTAATCTAAGAGACACGAAACTCAATGGCAGAGCCCCCAATCGCAGATTCCAGCGCTGCAGCGACAGTATCCTCAGAGAGACGGAAAACATGACGACCAAAGGAAACCACCATGATGAATGGGCGGCGGTGCTTCATAGGATGCACCGGAAGGCCAAAATGACGATAATCCTCATCGGCAAAGGCCAAACCAGGAGAAAAGTCCGGATCCAACATGGAACCACCCATGCAAGCCATGCACGACCACGTGAGGGGGGTCGGGAGGGTTCACCTGAGTAGATGAATGGCGAGGAAGGAGAAAACGCCGGCTAGAACTCCATATCGCCATGGGATCGCGGAGGTGGGAGGTGGGAGGTGGGAGTCTCCATCTTCCTGCGGCGCTAGAAATTAGGGAGTTGGTCTAATCCTAATCATCATTGCAAACATCGCATAGACAATGGCTAATGTGAGAACCACAACTACACATGCTATTTCCTTCTTGTCTCTTGCTTTCATGTATTGCCTATGATTGATTCTTTCTTGCTTCATCGTATTGACTGTACACTCCAGATGAGTCAGTTTCTTCTTCAGCTTTACGTTATCTTATGCGAGTTTGGTGATAACACTCCGAGCCCTATCATGCCATTCTTCATCTAGCCGGTTAACAAAGGCACAATCCTCATATCCCTGCCAATGTTAAATAGTATTCACAATGAGCAGCGGCATTAACTCATAAAATGATGAACTTAGCACTAACCTGTAAGGGGCAAGTGAGAAGTCATTTACCAATGTCGAATCCATGCATACACGTCGAGCAGTAGTATGTCTGTGCACAGAACTCAGCTTTTGGTACTTCTCGATGGCGCAAAACTCAGAGTCGAACTCATGCTACGGTATTCTGTAGTAATACTCCGGATCCGGGGCTGTCTGCTTTCCTGGAGGGGGTCATTCAGGATGGATTGAGAAGCGAGCTACTTTGGACGTGCTAAAAATATCGAGATAGATTGGAACCTGACAGGATGATGCGGATTCGTAGTTCACCTCCCTTCTGATGACCTTAAGCAAGTGCTCGGCAGTGTCCGCCGTCGAGGCGGCGCTGCCGAGAGCGGCGATACGAGCAGGAGGAGCCGCGCTGAAACCAGCAGCACCACTCATTCACATTCCCCCGATGTGAGCGCCACGTGAGGGAATTTGGAGGCTATCTAGGGATTTGGGGGGAAATTGGAAACTGGGGGAATTGTTATCGGGAACTACTTATCACACTATGTTGTATATAACGCAAGGTTTATACATGTCGTTTGTGTTAGGTATTACAACTTCACACGCAATTTCTGCACCAAACCATGTGAGAAGACAACGTAGGTGAGACACGGTCGCTGTGACATAACCGTATGTGATGTACTACCCTATACATATGGGGATGCAATGATTGATTTACAATAATACTGGTAAACGTCCGCTCTACGGATACCCGTAAGAAAATAGTCGTTCTGCAGATAGAGATGGCGGCGGCGGCCGAGGTAGCGTCTACCAGATAATAGGTCAATCCTTGGTCAGTGGGCGGTGGCAGCATCATAGGAGGCCAATCCTCGGTTTACGGCGGGAGATAGGAGGATCTCAACCATCAAGGTCGACGGCGACATGATTAGAGCACCTCTATCGTTGTTGATGGCGGGATAGTGGAGGTGGAACTTCACGCGGTTGCCCTACTAAGCTTTGCTCCTCGATCTTGTTGTCTTTGTGTGCCACCGCATCACGCTTCTCTATCAGCTCGGTGGAGGTCGCCATGCAGCTAATTAATTAAGTATTTTTTGTTGAGTGGCTTAATTAAGGTATTCAATTCACAAGGGTAGTGTTGTACTACTCTGCATATAAATTGACTGGCTATTAAATTTTGTCATCGCACGGCAGGATAACAATATGTAGCACCCTCAGTAATTATGAAAATAAAATCTTGTGATTTAAGCACGCATCTTTGGGCATCAGTTAATACGTGTGTTAATTACACTGTTTTTTTTTGTTACCCTTCGTGTGGTGGAGATGGAACGATCTGAATGGATGAAGAATCGGAGAAGCTCATATTTTGTCAGTGGGGTGACGGAGTTCACCAATTTGGGTGGAAGTACTACAAAGAAGGGCATTGGTAATGATGATTACATCATGTGTCCATGCAGTCGTTGTGCCAATACAGAGTCGCATAAAGTTACACTTGTCGAGTACCACTTAGTCACTCGGGGATTCATGGATGGATATACATGTTGGACCAGACACGACGAAGAGTAGGTCACGTATGAATATACCCAGGGCTGCGAGATGCCAAACCCCGGTGAGAGTCACATGTATGTTGAATATATCATCAGGGTTGAGGCATCAAGCTAACAATGGAACACCGGAAAGCCGAAAATCTCATTGGAAAATCAAGACGGCGACCAAGACGACATCGATGACTGAAAGCACAATTGCTCCCTAGGGTGGTTTTGATAATTGATCAGAACATATGCATCATTGGACTAATGTGTTTTCCAAGTATATTTAAGAAAAGTTCAAAAGATGATATCGCTTAAGGTTTATTATGGAGATACCCCTTGATGCAAGAAAGGAATAATATTTTCTCAAGCTTCAAGCTAGAAGACTCTTCATTTTATATTTTTGAGAAATCAATTTTGAGTCGATAGGAAAGCCAATACTATTAAAGGGGGTTAGGTAGTAAAATGAACTGATTGCTCAAATACTCAAAGTTAGCCACCAAACCACTTAGTCATTTTTCCCACATATCCACTCGGTCAAGTTCCACATTCAAAAATTTGGTGTCTCCAATATTGCCACATCGGATCCACCCAGTTTGAACCTCACACACAACCCTAGCCATTCCCACTAAATCGGTGCAAACAAAACTACATCGGTGCTACCGAGTTTAGTGTGACCAACATTCTGTTGCCAAGATACACAAAATTGGAATTTCCGATTTTGAGTATCGGTGCTATCAAGTTTGGTCATCTGACCGTTAGTCACCTTTTCGGTGCCACCGAGTCTATATATCGGTCTCATCGAGATTCAAAAGTTCACACTTTTAGTACTAGTCGGTACCACCGAGTTGTCCACTTCCGTGTCACGGAGTTTGCACTTTTGTGTGTAACGGTTGGATTTTGGCTGCTACCTATATATACCCCTTCACCCACCTCTCATTCGTGGGAGAAGCACTCAGAACACACTCTTCATTTTGACATCCATTTTCTGAGAGAGAACCACCTACTCATGTGTTGAGACAAAGATATTCCAATCTTATCATTTGAAACTTGATCTCTAGCCTCCCCAAACTTCTTTCCACCAAATCAACCTCTCCTACCCATTCATATTCTGTGAGAGAGTGATTTGTGTTGAGGAGACTATCTTTAGAAGCACAAGAGCAAGGGTTTCATTGATCTACCCCATCTATTACCTTTTGGAGGGTGGTGCCTCCTATATTGCTTAGGTGTCTCTTGGGAACCTCCTACTTCGTGTTGTGGAGTTGAACCAAGATGTTTGTAAGGAGAAGGATGTCACCTACTTCATGGAGATCTACCGTGAGTGAGGCTAGTCCTGTGTGGACGAAAGTCGTGGTGGAATAGACAAGGCCTCTTCTTTGTGGACCCCTTGTGGGTGGAGCCCTCCATGGACTCTCGCAACCGTTACCCTTCGTGGGTTGAAGTCTCAACTAAGATGGTTGTACGATAGCTCAACGTATCAGAACCATGCCAAAAATCGTTGTGTCAACCTCATGCATTTGATCTCCCTACCTTACTCCTCTACTTTACACTTGCATGTTTACTTTCTGTTGTTATACTATTAGAACTGCATGTGTAGGGTGTACTTGACTTGTTATAACTGTCGTAGCTGCCTCTCAAGTAAAATTGGGAAAAGGCAAAAAAATTAATTTGTCAAGTAGTCTAATCACCCCCCCCCCCTCTAGACATACTTTCGATCCTACAACGACCTTGACATGCCTAATTTTGCTGCTATGATTGCAAATTTCGGGAGCCCTCAAAAATATATGATTGGGTACAAGGATATGCCAACCATTGGTGTGGACTCCAAAAATGATTTGTAGCTTGGTTGCAAAAAGAAATATTCCAAGTTGACTGCCACACTGGTGCTTCTCAGATTTAAAGCAGCAAACGATCTATCAAACAATAGCTTCATAGAGTTGTTAGATTTTCTCAAAGAAATTCTTTCAGAAGATAAGGTGCTCCCCAAAAGAAAAAATGAAGCAAAGATAATTGTTTGCCCATTGGAACTTGAAGTACAGAAGATACACGCGCGTGTGAATGATTGTATATTGCACCATGGTGAGTACAAAGATTTGTGTGCATGTCCCATATGCAAGCATGCACAATACGAGCGCGGGAGAGCAATGGACAAGTACAATTGGATGACAAGATCAAGAAAAGAATCTCATTCAAGGATGTTTGATACTTGCCTTTAGTTCCAAGGTTGAGGCGTTTGTTTGCAAACCCTATAGTGGCAAAGAGGTTGCGGTTGCATCATGATGAGAAAACTGTGGATAAATATATCAGGTACCCAAAAGATGGGCTCAGTGGTCATTAATCTACAACAAGTTTGAAGACTTTGCCAAGGATCCTTGAAGTATCCTTTGGCGATATGAGCACCAAACACAGCACATGGTCGGTGCTTGTGTGCATATATAACCTTGCTCCTTGGTTGTGTATGAAGAAAAAATACATCACGATGTCAATGATTATCCAAGGCCCGAAGCAATCTGGAAATGACATCAACATTTACTTTCAGCTACTCTTAGAAGAACTACTGACACTGTGGGTAAAAGAGCATGCTATAAAATGTTATGATGTTTACAAAAAGGAGTTTTCGATCTGTATGTGATGCTTCTGCACACCATTCAAGATATTCCGACATTCGGCAACACATCAGGGAAGAAAACAAAGGGAGATGTAGGGAATGTCACATGCATGGATAGGACAGCTAGCATATTCCTTCCCAACTTGCACAAAACCGTGTATTTGCATCATTGTACGTTCTTACAGAAAAGTGACCCATACCAAAAGATGAAATCTAAATTTTATGGTACCACAGAGGTAGGTTTGGGCCCAAGACCTTATGTGGGGGAGTGGATCCACAACATGGCTAAACAAATTAATGGTGTGCTTGGCAAGAAACACACTTTGACGGTGAAACAAACACCCAGGAATCAAGTGTTCAATTGGAAATCGGTATTCTGGGAATTAGCATACTGGGAGATTCTACGTGTACGTCACTGCATCGATGTCACGCACATAGAGAAGAACGTATGTGAAAGCATCATTGGTACTCTGCTCAAGATTAATGGTAAAACAAAGGATGGTGATGGTGCACGACTCGATATGCTTGGTTATCAATCAAAATGAAAGAGTGAAGCATAACATGACAACAAGTTCCTCCACGCTCTCCAGGGTTACAATTTCAGTACAAAAGAAGCTATAGAGTTATTCAACTATTTGTTGTTAGTTAAGACACCCTCTTCCTACTCCAAAAACATCAGAAGTCTCGTGGATGTGAGCTCAGGTAAAATGAAGTTGGGACACATGAAGTCACATGATTGCCACGTATTGTTGACACAAATCCTCCCGGTGGCCATCATAAATCTGATGGACATAGATATAAGAAACACACTCATTGAGCTGTGTGATTTCTTTAACAAACTATGGCAAAAAGTTGTAGACCTTGAGGACTTGGATTATATGCAAGAGGATATTGCAAGAATATTGTCTAGCCCAAAGATGTTTTTCCCATCGCCATATTTTGATGTCATGGTCCATCTCACTGTGCACCTTGTCGATGAGATAAAGTATTGTGGTCATGTGTTTCTTCACAACTTGTATCCCTTCGAGCGGTTCATGGGAATACTGAAGCGCTATTATCGGAACCGAAGACATCAAGAGGAAATCATCCTACAAGGTTATACTGCGGAGGTGGTGGTTGAGTTTTTCACCGAATACATGACACAAAGACCTATAGGTTTGCCCCTCTCTCGCCATGAGGGAAGGCTGAAGCCAGTCCTTGCTCAAATGCAAAAGGCTGCACCCGGAGATTTGGCCGACAAAGCCCAATTGACGGTACTGCTTAAGAGCCAAGTTCTCAGCGCTTATGCTGACGAACACTTGGCAGAGATATGCCAAAGCTTCTTACAAATGGTGTATCCATCAGATATCAAGACGAAGGAGCACAATAAGTAATACGCCAGATGGCTGGGGAACTATTTAGCACAAGGATCCATGGATGACATTGCTACGTGGTTGGCACAAAAGCCATGACCCACAATGTAGATGTACCAAGCGTATGACATAAATGGCTACATGTTCTACACTGAGGAATGTGATGCGAAGACCTCATCTTAGAACATATTTGTTCGATTAGAATGCATGAGTGTAGACGAAGCTGATAAAAGGGTATACTATGGAACAATCAAAGAGATTTGGGAGCTTAACTATGTGAAAGTTAAGGTATGATACGTCTCCAACGTATCTATAATTTTTGATGGTTTCATGCTATTATCTTGTCAAACTTTGGATGTTTTGTATGGCTTTTATATATTTTTTGCGAATAACCTATTAACTCAGTGCCAAGTGCATGTTCCTGTTTTTTCAATGTTTTTGACCCCATTCAAAGGAGGATTTTGAACGGAGTCCAAACGGAATGAAACTGTCAAAAAGATTTTTCCGGAACAGAAAAAGATCGAGAAGCCGGAGAATCAGGGCACGGGCCCACCAGGGAACCCACAAGCCCTCATGGCACGGCCAGGGGGGCGCGGCCCTCTGGCTTGTGGGCTCCCTGAGGCTCCTTTTCCCAAGTTTTTGCGCCTATATATTCCCTAAAAATCCCAAAAAAATCATGAGATCATCGAAAGTACTTTTCCGCCGCCGCAAGGTTTTGTCTCCGCAAGATCCCATCTGGGGCACGTTCTGGTGCCCTGTCGGAGGGGGGATTCGGATACGGAGGGCTTCTTCATCAACACCATGACCTCTCCGATGATGCGTGAGTAGTTCACCATGGACCTACGGGTCCATAGCTAGTAACTAGATGGCTTCTTCTCTCTCTTGAATCTTCAATACAAAGTTCTCCATGATCTACATGGAGATCTATCCAATGTAATCTTCTTTTGCGGTGTGTTTGTCGAGATCCGATGAATTGTGGATTTATGATCAGATTACCTATGAATCTTATTTGAGTTTCTTCTGATCTATCTTACGCATGATTTCATATCCTTGTAATTCTCTTCGAGTTGTGGGTTTTGTCTGGCCAACTAGATCTATGATTCTTGCAATGAGAGAAGTGCTTGGTTTTGGGTTCATACCGTGCGGTGGCCTCACCCAGTGATAGAAGGGGTAGCGAGGCATGCATCGTGTTGTTTCCATCAAGGGTAAAAAGATGGGGTTTTCATCATTGGTTTGAGATTATCCCTCTACATCATGTCATCTTGCTTAAGGCGTTACTCTGTTCGTCATGAACTCAATACACTATATGCATGCTGGATAGCGGTCGATGTGTGGAGTAATAGTAGTAGATGCAGAAAGTATCGGTCTACTTGTCTCGGACGTGATGCCTATATGTATGATCATTGCCTTAGATATCGTCATGACTTTGCGCGGTTCTATCAATTGCTCGACAGTAATTTGTTCACCCACCGTAATACTTGCTATTTTGAGAGAAACCTCTAGTGAACACTATCGCCCCCGGGTCTACTCCACACCATATTTTCAGCCTTACACTTTTTACTTCGTTGCACTTTCCGCCTTCATATCTCACTTTGCAATCAATCTTGAAGGGATTGACAACCCCTTTAAAGTGTTGGGTGCAAGCTCTTTTATGTTTGCGCAGGTACTCTGGACTTGACGAGATTCTCCTACTGGATTGATACCTTGGTTCTCAAACTGAGGGAAATAATTACTGCTCCCGTGCTGCATCACCCTTTCCTCTTCAAGGGAAAAACCAACGCAAGTCGAGACTCTGTCAACGTGTCAATTTCTGGCGTTGTTGTATGTTGCCGTAGCAGAAGAATTTCTGGCGCCGTTGCCAGGGAGGATCAAGTCAAGAACTCATCCAAGTAAGTGTCGCAAACTCATCTCTTGATTTTACTTTTTTGCCTCTCGTTTTCCTCTCCCCCACTTCTGAAAATCAAAAATTTACAAAAAAATATTTGCCTTTTTCATTTGCCTTTTTCGTCCGCCCTTTCTTTTGCTTGCCTTTCCTTTGCTTGTGTGCTATGTATCTTCAATATGCTTGCATCTTCGCTTGCTGAAAATCTAGTGATATGGATCCTCATCCAGTTGCTAATCTCTTTAAGAGATCCAATTATGTTGATCCAATTGCAAGTGAGTTGAGTGCACTTGACTATCTTTACGGAGTTTTGCTTGAGATGCGTGAATCTGAAAATTGTGAGGAAGATATTTATGAAGTGATTCACGAGGGCTCCTTGGATGAAAAGCATGATTGCAATGGTTTCACTACAAATTATATTAGTGACAATCATGCTAAAAATATGGAAAACCCTAAGCTTGGGGATGCTAGTTTTGCTATGTCCACTACTGATTGCAATGATCATGATTGGGGTGATGATTTTTCTTATGATCTTGAAAAATTGTCTAAGCCTCGTGATGAATATGATATTTGCAATATTATTGAAAATGGGTTTGGAGAAGTCCTCACTTTAGTTCATGATAATCCCACTATTTTTGAAGAGCGTCAACTTTGCATGCATGTGGATCATGAAAAGAATATCCTATGTGATAGTTACATTGTTGAATTCGAATATTATCCCGCATGTATATGCTATGAGCGAGGAAAATATTGTGGTAGAAACTTTCATGTTACCAAATTACCTCTCGTTTTGTTGAGATTGATATTGCCTCTTTCTTCTTCCTTGCATATGGTAACTATTGGTTGTCTCGACAATCTGTTTTCCTATAAATTGCCTATGCATAGGAAGTATGTTAGACTTAGATGTGATTTTCACATGCTTTATGATGCTATTGTTGTGCTTCAATTCTTTTCTTTTGTGTGAGCATACTTGAATTATCAATGCCTAGCTAAGGGCGTTAAACAATAGCGCTTGTTGGGAGGCAACCCAATGAATTTAGCTTTTGCTTCCTTTTCTGTTGCATCCACACTATCATAATTCTGTTATGATTGTGTCTTTTGTGTTTATTTTTGTGTTTGAGCCAAGCAAAACCTTTATGACTAGTCTTTGTGATGGTTGTTTGATCGTGGTGGAAAAAGACAGAAACTTTTCGCTCACGAGATGATTTTTCATTTTTATTAAGAAAGAGATTTTAAGTTGATTCTTTTTGCTGCTGGTTGATATGCCTTTTTCTCATGCAGTCGTAATTTTTCAGAATTTTTGAGCTACCAAAAGTATACGAAGTATACAGATTGGTACAGACTGGTCTGTTTTTGACAGTTTCTGTTTTTGTTGAGTTGGTTGCTTGTTTTGATGAAACTATGGTTAGTATAGGGGGGTACTAGACATGGAAAAGTGAGAATACAGTAGCCCAATACAAATATAGATAGAATTCAAGTTTGCTACAGTACCAAAAGAGATGGTAGTTTGTTTTCTTCTGCTAATGTTATCACGAGTTTCTGTTTAAGTTTTGTGTTGTGAAGTTTTCAGGTTTTGGGTGATGCTATCATGGACAAAGAGATAAGGAGTGGAAAGAGCTCAAGCTTGGGGAAGGCATCCCAAGACAAATTCAAGGACATCAAAAAGCCTAAGCTTGGGGATGCTTCGGGAAGGCATCCCCTCTTTTGTCTTCAATCCATCGGTAACATTACTTGGAGCTATATTTTTATTCACCACATGATATGTGTTTTTCTTGGAGCGTCTTGTATCGTAGGAGTCTTTTCCTTTTGTTGTGTCACAATCATCCTTGCTGCACACCTTTTTGAGAGAGAGAGACATGCACTCATCGTGATTTTGCTAGAATGCTCATAGTGCTTCAGTTATATCTTTTGAGCTAGATAATTTTTCTCTATGTGCTTCACTTATATCTTTTAGAGCACGGCGGTGCGTGACTTGGTAGTTGGCTTATGCTATGAAAGTAGTCCCAAAGGTGATAGGTACCCGAAGAGGATACAAAAACCTCCATCTTCATGTGCATTGAGTAGAAAGAGAAGTCTTGATTCCTCTCAATTAGTTTTGAGACGTGGATTCGTTAATATTAAGAGTTATGTTAGTAGGGTGTTGTGAATCTAGAAATACTTGTGTTGAAGTTAGTGATTCCCGTAGCATGCATGTATGGTGAACCGCTATGTTAGGAAGTCGGAGCATAATTGATCTATTGATTGTCATCCTTTGTGTTGAGGTCGGGATCGCGCGATGGTTAACACCTACCAACCCTTCCCCTAGGCGTATGAATTTAGCACTTTGTTTTGATTACTAATAAAAACTTTCGCAACAAGTATGTGAGTTCTTCATGACTAATGTGAGTCCATGGTATAGATGCACTTTCACCTTCCACCATTGCTAGCCTCCCTAGTGCCGCGCAACTTTCGTCGGTACACAAACCCACCATATGCCTTCCTCAAAACAGCCACCATACCTACCTACTATGGCATTTTCATAGCCATTCTGAGTTATATTGCCATGCAACTCCCACCGTTCCGTCTCATGACTTGTGTCGTCACTCTCATAATGCCAGCATTATTCAGGTGCACATGGATCCCTCTTAGTCAGGTAAATGTTGATGGTTACAGGAAGACATGTGTTAATAAGACAACAATGGCATATCACGCAGACCCGTTCATTCTTGCCAGCGATGCTACCCAGATTTTCTATGTCAAAGACCCCTTGCATAAGAACTGCCATGTAGTGATGCATGTGAAGAGGATGGTACTGGGCGTCAAGGATGTTGCTGATGAGGACGAGTACAAGGAATTTGCTGAGTTGCCAGCCAAGGGATGACGCACCATCCAAACAGAGAAGCGTAAAATCATTAGAAAACCTAAGTTCATTCGAGATCAACCTAATGATCCCAGTTCCCCCATGGACATGGGAATTAAGTCACAATACTAGTTATTGTGCCTAACCTGCAACTTAATTTGTTTAATTTAGGCTTGTCGCATGTATTGAATTTGTGAGTTATGCCCGGTCTTCAGTTGATGTAAGAACCCTTAATATGTTGACCTTTATATGCTATCAGCTCACACAATGAATTTGAACTATTTATTATTATTATACCCTACAGGTAGCACACTCAATTAATATCACTCCAGTATGTATCAACAGAAGATATGCAAACTGGCTTGCAAATAGCACACGGTTCATTCATCAAAGTCATGGACAATTGGGGGAGACCTGGATTAAGGGGTCCTCGGGGCGCTGGCCCATGGACCGAATCATGAGAGTCCGGATAGTTGACAACTTCGTACACGGGATGGAAGGCTCTGAGAACTGGCGTGTACTCCAAGCTTAGAAGGACTAGGTCGTCTCATCTATCCCCGACTAATAGTTGGTAACTTGTAAACCCTAGGGTCCCTGGTGTCTATATAAACCACAGACTCCTATCCGTCTAGAGGAGGCTGGATCATCTAGGGTTTAGCATATACGATCTCGAGGTACATCAACTCTGTAATCATCTTCATCAATACAATCAAGCAGGACGTAGGGTATTACCTCCATAGGAGGGCCTGAACATGGGTAAACTGTTGTCTCCCCCTTCTTCCTACAACCCGTCGATCCAAGGTCCATAGTTCGGGACCCCCTACCCGATATCTGCTGGTTTTGACACAGACATTGGTGCTTTCATTGGGAGTTCCACTACAAGATCAACAAAAGGTTCGATAGCACATTTGGTGATCAGCGAGGAGGTCCACAACACGGACTTGTTCGTCCCTGGACAAATCTTCACGTTCGGAAGCATCATCCTGCACACTGATCTGGCCGGCCACCTCGGTCAGATAAGAAATTTTGCGCCCGGTCAGGAAGTGAGGTTCGGGAGCCTAGAGTTCACCGCCGACCCCCGGGGAGACCTTGTGTTAATAAGGCTTTTTGCTCCATTGAAGGAGCACACGGACCTTGACGCTTTGTCCTCCGAGGCCGTGAACCCAATCATCAAGACAAGCTTCATCCTTGATCCGGCCTTAAAGCTCGACAAGCTCGGGGCGTCCAAACTCACGTCAACCGAGTTCTCCCCAAGTGTGATCTCAAGTACCGCCAAGGGATCAGGGACACCAGCTGCCCCCAAGCACTCAAGCGGTGCAAGCACTGCCGAAACCCAACATTGCGCAGATTGCTCGACCGCATCCAAGCTTTGGGCATGACTAATGGTCAGGGCACAATCTATGACGGGATCGGGATCAGACCTGACAACAGGGAAATCCACATCTTGCCCATCACGCATCTAGTTAGTACTATCGAATGCCCACTCGAGGGCTCGTCATACCAATCATCGGAACTAAGAACGGTGCACATCCCAGTCGCCAACTGCCCGAACAAATTCAACGACTCGGAGCTTCTATCCAGCTCCGAGAATGATCCAGGGCTGATGGCTGGTTCGGTACGCGAACCCGTCAAGGATGCAGCAACCGAACTCGCGAGAGCACACCAAACGGGAATCCAAAAGTAAAACCCACCCGCCACCCAACCTAAACATCGGTTGAGAACATGGTTCTGTTCAAACCCGTCTGTGGTAACTCAAAGACCGCGTGAGTCGGTGCACCACTTTTGGGCGAGATTCCTCCTTCTTCAAAAGAAGGAAGGAAGCAGCGAATATGAGATAATAGGTGTCTTCTGGATACATTGTCGGGACGAGGGCATTCTCAATACCCTAGCCCGTCGCCAGGTTCAAACCTTCGCGGAACTATAGAACCTGGTACTCAAGTACTGTGCCATGGAGAGCACGTGGGAAATGCAAAAGATGTGCATCGAGCCTTATTACATCGAGCACAACACGCGAATTCGGATAAGGCAGTCACCCCCATTTATGGGACAAGCTACCTCCGAGCATGCGGAAAATACAAATAAGTCAAAACCAAGGGACAAGTCGATCCTCAACACACTACTGGACAAGCCATGCCCTCATACACTTTGTCCCACCGGACACACTTTCCACACACAGCCTTCGAGCATGTTGGGTTGTTCGACAAGTCGCGAAAAGTGGGGAAATAATCCTCCACACATCAAGACACGAAGGGCCTGGGGCACTGTCGAGCAATAGTACGGAGGTCCTCACGATCTACAAAACATTCTCCTCAGCAAACTGGAGAAAGTGAACCTGTCGAGAGTTCAATCAAATCAACCATGTAGTGGAGACAAACCCCTCGTCAAACAAACCTATTACCTTTGACCAAGATCACGAGCCGGCAATGAACACTGGCTAGACACCTGCCGCCCTAGCCCTGAACCCCATCATAGATGGCTTCCAACTAAGCAAAGTACTCATGGTCGGGGGCAGCGACCTTAACCTCATTTATGAGGATACGCTGGATAAAATGAAGTTTGACCAATCATGGATCAGGCAAAGGTCAATCACCTTCCGAGGCATTGTCCCGGGCAAAGAGGCACGCTGCATAGGACGAATTACACTCGACATCATATTTGGTACCCCCGATAACTACCAATCCGAGGAGCTCCTGTTCAACATCGTGTCATTCCACACTGGATACCATGCCCTATTAGGACGGGAGGCCTTTACAAGATTCCACGCCATACCACACTACGAGTATACGAAGTTGAACATGCCAGGGCCAAATGGTATAATCACAATAGAAAGTGATCCCCACATGGCGCTCCGAGCCGAAAATAAGATGACATCCCTAGCCTTGGAGGTACTGGCCGAAACCCAGGTCGCTGAAGAACTAACAGCCCTGCGGGCCATGGTGGACAAAGATGACGTAGTCCTCGGAAAATGACCAAAATCTACGTCTTTCAAGCCCGCGAACGAAACTATCAAATTCCAGGTACACCCAATGGACCCCAATAAAACCGCATCCATTGGAGCTCACCTCGAACCCGGAGTAGATGAAGCACTACACATCTTCCTATGCGAGAATTGGAAAATATTTGCCTGGCATCCTTCAAATATGCCACGGATCCCCAAGGGGTTGACCGAGCATAGCATGAACATAATAGCAGGTTTTAAGTCGGTTAAACAAACCCTGCGATGATTTTCTGAACCTAAGCGTCAAGCCATGGATGAAGAACTAGCCAAATTATTGGAGGTCGGGTTCATCATGGACATCAAACACCCTCACTGGTTGGCAAATCTGGTCATGGTACCAAAGAAGTATAAATCCTCGCGGCTATGCATCGATTTTAAAGACCTTAACAAAGCATGCCCAAAGGACCCTTTCCCTTTACCCTGAATATATCAAATCATCGATGCAACAGCTGGACACGACTCCCTATGCTTCTGCGATGCCTACTCCAGATACCATCAGATCAAAATGAACGAATTCGATCAGGCAACAACTGCCCTCATAACCCCATATGGGCCATTCTACTTTAACACAATGCCTTTCGGGTTAAAAAATGAAGGTGCCACTTACGAGCGCATGATCTAGACATGTCTGGAAAAACAAATTGGCAAAACCAAGGAGGCATACGTGGACGATGTAGTCGTTAAGACCCGCCACGTCAGCCAACTGGTAGATGATCTCACAGAAACATTTGTCAGTCTACGGGCATACGACATACGGCTTAATCCGGATAAATGCGTCTTCAAGTCCCAGTCGGCAAACTCCATCGGTTTATAGTGTCACAGCGCAGAATCGAGGCCAATCCGGCCAAAATCCAAACTCTGTACGAACTCGCTATCCCAATAGAGCTACAAGACGTCCAAAAATTTGGAGGTTGCATGGCGGCTTTAAGCCGGTTCATCGCACGCCTCGGCGAGAAGGACCTCCCGCTCTACAGGTTGCTGAAGAAGACTAAAAACTTCAAATGGACCGAGGAGGCCGCGACAGCCCTTGAGGAAATCAAAACGCTACCGGCCAGTAACCCTATACTCGTCGCACCTTACCGAGGGGAACCAATGCTGCTATACATCGCAACCACTAATCAAGTGGTCAGCGCACTCCTCGCCGTAGAACGAGGAGCCGAGGGTCACCAGTTATGGATACAAAGACCTGTCTACTACGTATCTGACGTACTTACCCCATGCAAGACCAAATACCCACACTACCAGAAAATCGCTTACACACTGTTCATGGCGTCATCTAAACTGAGACACTATTATGAGGAGTGCGCCGTCACAGTGACATCGGAAGTGCCCCTGAACGATATAATTAACAACAAGGATACCACCGGCCGGATTGCCAAGTGGGCCATTGAGCTCCTACCGTTTGAGATCACCTATAAGCTGCGAATATCTATCAAATCTCAAGTGTTGGTCTACTTCGTTATCGAATGGACGGAGGCCGAACTCCCCAAAGAGTATAGCACCTATGCTCATTGGATCATGTACTTTCACGGATCCAAAACTGTTGTCGGTCTAGGAGCCGGGGTAATCCTCACATCTCCTACCAGGGAGAATGTCTGGTACATGCTACAGATCATGTACACCGACACTAACAATGGAGCCGAATACGAAGCATTGTTGCATGGTCTTTGGATGGCAGTCTCAATGGGTATACAATGGCTTGAGGTACGAGGAGTGTAACACCCCGGACACACCCGCCGGCGGTCGTTACTCCTGGCGAGATCTAGACTGGCCCCACATATCAATACTAGTCTGGGAGTTCTGTTCGAATGGGCTACCGGAAAAGAAGGAATTCCTTATATATATGAGTAGTCTATCATCCCTAATAAGCCAGGCTATCACATACACCACCACTCAGAGGAACCAACGTCCTCGTCGGGCCACAGGATTCCCTCTTGGTACAAACGTCTGTGCATCCAGTCCAGTACATGTACCATGCCGTGTGCCACGACTGGTCACAAACGTCATGAACAACATGACCGCAAACCTGTCCGCAAACATCCATGTAACCGCGAGGGTCGGCTCTGATACCAAACTTGTAACGCCCCGGACACACCCGCCGGCGGGCGTTACTCCTGGCGAGATCTAGACTGGCCCCACATATCAATACTAGTCTTTTCTGCGCACTTTGTGCTCACTCATGCGCACCCGGGACCAACTTCCCGGTCGGTCACCCATCCTAGAACTACTCCAAGCTAAGCACGCTTAACCTGGGAGTTTTGTTCAAATGAGCTCTCAGAAAAGAAGGAATTCCTTATTGATATGAGTAGTCTATCATCCCTAATAAGCCAGGCTATCACAAGGAGACTTCAACCTCGCTATATCACAAATTAACGACGAATTCAACGCAAAAAAACCCGAAGATGGAAGCATACAGAGACGCCGTACTCAAGATATCGGCACGATTCGAGGGACTGTAATTCCACCACATCTCAAGAGACATAAATCAAGCTGCGAACATTCTCGCTCACTTAGGCGCGGAACACGACCCCGTCCCCAATAACATATACCTGGAAAGGCTCTTTAAACCATCTATGGTATGGCAGGATGAGTCTTGGAGCAGAATAGCCGACGGTGCCGAGAAAACCATACCCCCCCCCCCCCCGCCATAGCCCAGCAAGACGATCAACTCATCGGCGGGCCTTCCATTGAGGAAACATCCTCAGCACATGAGGTCATGGCAGTAATCGTTGCATGGACTGAACCATTCCTTGCCTCATTATTATGCAAGGAGCTTCCCGAGGACCAAACTGAGGCATGGCGCATTATCCACCAATCTAAGGCCTATAAGGTCCATTAGGGTGAGCTATATAAAAATAGCACCATCAGAATACTTCAATGGTGCATATCCGAAGACGAAGGGAAGCAATTGTTGGATGACGTACACTCACGCATGTGCAGCCATCATGCAACATTCCAGGCCTTGGTCAGCAAGGCTTTCCGAGCTGGTTTCTTTTGGCCCACAACTCGAGAAGACGCCCAAGCACTTTTCCAGCACTGCACGGGATGCGAACTCTTCGCGAATCAAAGCCATATGCCCCCCATAGCCCTTTGTACGATCCCGATCACTTGGTCCTTTGCGGTCTAAGGTCTGGACATGGTCGGCCCACTTAAAGGGAGGACCAAGAAATGGAAATATTTCCTGGTGATGGTCGATAAATTCGCCAAGTGGATCGAGGCAGAGCCGATCAGTTCCGCGAAGGCCAAGCCGGTCATCGATTTCATATGTGGTCTCGTACACCGTTATGGTATCCCGCGCAACATAATAACCGACAGTGGATCCAGTTTCACCGCCCAAGAGGTGAAGGATTGGTGTGCTAATCTAGGCATAAAGCTCGATTACGCCTTAGTTTACCACCCACAAACTAATGGATAGGTCGAACGAGATAATGGGCTCATCATGAGTGGTATTAAACCACGTCTGTTATGCTCTCTTACAGAGTCCGACTGTCATTGGGTGGAGGAACTCGATTCTGTACTATGGGGCTTGCATACCACCCCGAACCGTTCCACAGGATACACACCATTTTTATGGTATACAGAGCCAAAGTGGTCCTTCCCTATGATATCGTCCACGACGCACGCCGTGTGCGTATCTACGAGGAAAAGGAAGCTGACCTAGATCGGCAAGATGACCTGGACGCCTTAGAAGGTGAGCGTGACATTGCTCAGGCCCGATCAACCTTTTACTAGTAGCAAGCTGGGCGCTACCAAAGCAGAGAAGTTTGGGCCAAGACATACAATGCGGGCGAACTAGTGCTTTGCCTCGTAGAAAAGCAAAAGCATAAACTTCACCCAAAATGAGAAGGCTCCTTCATAATCGACACGATTTTAATAGGAGGAGCTTATCATCTGCGCATTCCAGGAAACAATCACGTGGAGCCAAACCCATGGGACGCAGCTCGCCTTCGGCATTTCTACGGCTAGACCATAATAGTTACCTGTGTATTTTTCCCTTTCTCTGTCTTTTTCGAACATTTTCTGTTTCTTTTTTCGTTGTAGGATCTTCCTAGATCATCTTCAGGTGAGTTCGGCTTAACCGAACACTGTTGTTTTCCTGAATACTCATGTAAAATCAAATATTCAAATATAACACCTGGGGGCTTCGTAACGAAGCAACCGGATATGCTTAAAGAATACATGTCCCGTATAAACCTTGACTCAAAGTAAATTCGTGCTATGGTATGCATCAATTGGACTTAAGATCTTTGCAAAGCTGGCTTACCTCGCTCCTATGCTTACTCTCTATGTTCCCGACCTATTCGGCTATAGAGTAAAAGGAGCACCTCTGTGATTGATACGGCCAGTTCGCCTGGACTCGTACCTCAGACGGGTGAAACCGAAAGATGGCGGTCTTAATATACAACTTGGTCGGCATCGAACGAGGTTAATTTAATTGGCAGTCCTCGCCATCGCAAATTCATGTTAATCGGAAATACATTATCAACAATTATAGATTATGTAGCAATGCGAAAAAGGAACCCATAAAGGAACGATGTTTCTTATGCTTCATCGAAATATAACATAATACCCTCATACCGTCTTGTATGTTCGTACCACATGGCTGGATTGCCTTGTTCTCGGAAATTGATTCCTGCTATCATCGGGAATAAAGTATGAAACACTCTCGGGTTATTTTAACATGGGAGGTAGAAGCCGATGGTCGATTTATGACAAACGCTACAAATTTGAAGGTAAGTTTGTTGGTACACAAGATATAAACATTACACATGGTTACCCCCTTCGTTGGTCCAGATCATCTATTATAGTATCCAATGCACAGTCTTCCTGCGATAGATGGGCAGTCGACATCACTTTGTCTTACACCAGATGTAGAGGTATCTTCGTGCCATTAAGTCCTACTCGACCAACTTGGGCCATGTGCTCGGGATCAAGACAGGAAAAGCGGGTCTTCACCATGGCCCATGCTTCCCGAGCTCCTTCTCGGCAGATTGAAATCTTCCATAGCTCGAAATGGCTCCTGACTCTTTTGAATAGTTCGGATAGTTCAGCCATCCCGTGTGGCGTAGTTTGGTCCGGCCATAAAGCTTGAATCATATTCCACATGGCTTTTTGAGCCCGCTCGTGAATAGCGGAAAGCTCTTGTAGCATATTCTCCCTAAAGGAATTGGCTTATATCATGGGACGCCCGGTCAAGATACCTTTAAAAAAATGACGGAAGTCTTTTAGTATACTGTCATCAGAGAGTGATTTATTAAACAAACAGGTCAGGGATTTTTACTTACAATGTAAACCACTCTTTAAATGTTGATTCTTGTTGTTGCTATGTGCTAGTTGAGCTCTTAACGCTTCAATCTCTTCGGCTTGATTTTTCTTCTCCTCCTTGAGATGGTTGTTTTCTTGGTGGCATCTTGCTAATACGCGATGACCGGCTTCAAGCTAGGATTCGGCATACCTTGGAGAATCACGAGCTGAGTCTAGATCCTTCTGTGTATGGCTTATGGATTCGCCTGATATATCAAAAAATCCTATGATAAGTAAGCGACCCTATGTAATTCGCAACACCATCGACCAAATAACCCTTACCACGAGCTTCCCTGGTAAGTTTCTTTACATTCTCGAGCTGTGTCCTGCTAGCTTGAAGTTCGACTTGCATTCATTGCATATCCTCGGACAATTTGATATTCTACTGCTTCAAAGCCTGGAAAAGCAAAATCAACGGTCAGGTCGAGCCTTAACTCAGTCGTTCCGACCAAATTAAGGCTCGGGGGCTACTAGGGCTGAACTTCGGTTCAATTACCAAAAATCAACGAATACCTATAGTTTGGCTGACGTCTGCAAGGCCACTACTTTGAGGTTGTTCCGTGCAGCGCCAAGATAAGCATTGGTCGAGTTTAGAGCATTAAACTCTTGCTCCGAGAAGATAGGGTGTCGTAAGGACTCCTTGCACTACCGATGATTCATGGTGCTCTCAATTTCAAAGTTTTTCGTTGAAACGTCATCGGCAGGTCCGGGCGCCGGGCAAGTGTTCAGAGCCCCGGTGTTGGTCAGATACCATGGGTTGGGCTGGCTTTCCAATACCTCGTCCATGTTTTCGGACGAGGAGGGTCGCGCTCGTTTTCTACGATTATCGGCAAAAGTATTGTAAGTACACCAAAGAAGCCGCTGTTATTGTAAAGGCAAATGGTGAGTATGTGCACCTGGCTAAAGGGATGGTCAAGGTATTGCCTGCCACCTCCTGTTCGGGAACTTGTTCCTCAGTCAATGTAACCCTGGCTGGGGGGGGGCACTGGACGCTGTCCTCGTGGAATCGAGGGTCGCTGTCCCGAGCAAAGTTCTCGGGCTGGGGACAGGGCATTTCACTGTTTTGATCCAACACCTCCTATCCTCAAGCAAAGGGTCAAGGGGTTTACGTCTATCGGTAACGAGATAACTATAAATGTGTCCATACTTACCCATGGAATGGGGTTATACGACGCAAAGCCTTCCCTGAAGGCTAGATGGGTGAAATCTTCCTTTTCCCACTTGAAAAAATCAGCCAGAATAACTGCTAAGACTTCTCAAGTATGCGGACCTTGCCGCTTGGAGCGCGTCGAGTCATTCGTCCCGTTGTATTCCACAAAGTGTATATGTGTTGCTGAAGTTGTTGGACGCACCTCGTGATTACGGTGGCCATCACTTGTACGATGGTCACACCACCGTGATACAACATTTTTACCTTGGCAGCTAGGTGCTTCACTTCCGAGCTCTCCTCCTCGGGCGAACTCTTCAGACGCCAACAGAATTATTTCTTCAAATGAGCCACAGAGTACTTGAGAAGGCCTTCCTGAACTAGCTCAAATAAAGGAACATCGCCGATATAGAACCACTCTGAAAACCATTCGTCGTTCTCCTCATTCGGTGTACCGACTGGGTATCCGACGGCTACTATACGCCACACCTCGGCCCCGCCTACTTCCTGGATGGATGTGCCATCGGTCCGGGGGACAATGAAGAAGTATTTTCTCCACAAATCGAAGTGAGGTTGGCAACCTAAAAATATGTCACACAAGGCTACGAAGCCTGGGATGTGGAGAATAGAACCTGGGGTCAGATTATGGAGCTGCAACCCGTAAAACTCCAACAAACCCCTCACAAACGGGTGAATGGGAAATCCAGACCCACGCAGCAGGAAAGAAGTAAAATAGATCCTATCGCCTCTTTGCGGGGCAGGGGATTTTTCTGCGAGGGCCTCACCATTATAGGCGGTTAGTCCGGCGTGCGTAGGCGCGAGATCAGCTGAGGGAAGATACCCTTGTACTTCAAGGTCTCGCAACCAAAGGTGGGAAACGGAGCAACTAGCCCAATTGCTAGGTTGAGGGCCAAAGGGACGAGAGGAGGAGCCCTCCATGGATCTAAGTGCTAGGATTCTGGGGTTCCTTGGCAGCACTTGTGGAGGAGGGAATGGCGATAAGGCCTTAGACCTGAGTCCCCGTTTATATATAAGAAAGGTCACCTCCCCCCACGTTTGTAAGAGACGGTTCCGCTGAATTGTTGGGATGTGTGCTTACTTTAAGAGTCATGGTGACCAATGATTATTATTAAAATTTAAGGGCAGGATTGAAAGCTATGGGTCCCGCGACGCTTCGATATTCATGGATTCGCCGAAGACTAGTTCGCCATGTTACAACTCGGAGGAGGAACTCGCCTTTCAAGCCAACTACCAGAGACGTGTGGAAGTTGCCGAAGACTATACACAATGGCGTGGAAGGCTAGTTCGGGGGCTACTGATGGAGTCCTGGATTAAGGGGTCCTTGGGGCGCCGGCCCATGGACCGAATCATCAGAGTCCGGATAGTTGTCAATTTCGTACACAGGAAGGAAGGCTCCAAGGACTAGCATGTACTCCAAGCTTAGAAGGACTAGGTGGGCTCACCTATCCCCGACTAATAGTCGGTAACTTGTAAACCCTAGGGTCTCTGGTGTCTATATAAATCAGAGACCCCTATCCGTATAGAGGAGGCTGAATCATCTAGGGTTTAACATATACGATCTCGAGGTGGATCAACTCTATAATCATCTTCATCAATACAATCAAGAATGACATAGGGTATTACCTCCGTAGGAGGGCCCGAACCTGGGTACACCATTGTATCCCCCTTCTTCCTACAACCCATCGATCCAAGGTCCATAGTTCGGGACCCCCTACACGAGATATGTCGGTTTTGACACCGACACCGATGCCCCCACTCCCCTTGTTGTGCACGCAATGTGAGTCGTGCGTTCTGATTGGCCAAAACCCAAACCTCATGGATCGTACGTCTGCACTGTTGGATGCTCCCAATTCGAACGACGATCCCCATCCCTTTCATCAGCACATGCAGTTGTGGTCGGATTTGATTTATATGCACAATATTCATGTTAAATTCAAAAAATGTCTTAAATATAGCAAACGATACCTGAAATGCGCCAGAAAATCAAACCCATGGTATAATGGTGATTGCGTACCGTGGAAATTTTTATGAGGCCAAATGATGAAGTCACCAGCCACTCAAATTTGAATTGACACGTCTCCTTTTGGAAACCATGATCCTTCTTGTGAGATGCTCCAGTTTCCATGGAGCGATCATCAAAACTTCTGCCAAACTTTATCATTTTTTCCATGAGGTCGTGAGAGCACACCACGGTGACACATCGATTTTTTTTTGTCCGGACTCCATCTGAATTTCCTGTATTTAAAATATCAAATAGGACTACGCCGGTTGCCGCACCTCATACCCTAAAATGTTTCAAACTTCTCCCCGCTTCTCGGACAATGGATGAAAACTCGCAAAGCGACACAAAAATGATTTTTACGCCTTCTTTGCTCACACCCACATGTAGTTGTAGGAGAGTTTTGATTTTATATGCATTAAATGCAACGGAAATGTAAAAATGGCTTAAATATAGCAGACGAGACCTGAAATGGGCCAGAAAATAAAACCTAGGGTATATCAATGCTTGTTTACCGTGAATTTCATTTTGAGGCAGAACGATGAAGTCACTAACGATTGGAGTCTGAAGTGCCGCTTCTCCTTTTGGAAACTATTATCCTTATTATGAGATGCTCCAATTTTGAAGGTGCGAGCGTCAAAACTAATGTCAAACTTTACCAAAAAAATTCCATGGGGTCGTAAGAGCACGCCACGGTGACACATCGATTTTCATGATTTCATGTTTCTATATGCATTTTCTGTAATTAAAATACGAACAAGGTCTATGCCTCTCGCCGCACCCTTCATCCAAAATGTTTGAAAAACAATTCTGCTTCTTGAACAATGAATGAAAACTCGCAAAGCGACACACAAATGATCTTGCTAAAACCCATGACCATATATGTATATATAGGGTGGCTCTATTCTAATAACTTTCTTAAGAGTCTTATTCTCATAACACGTCTTATTCTAAGGCTGCCTGTAATGAAAGTATCATAGGTAGTATCATGCATGCCAACTAGGCAATTTTGATGAGGTGGCATATAATTAAATGAAGAAAGAGAGGGTTGAGTATCATATCATGATACCGTATCATATTAAATGATATGTTACTATGTGTCTTGCATGATAATAAATAAACTACTATATAATATTAACATATGATACTATACATTATAGATGTGGTATCATAGACTAGTATCATACTGGTATATGATGCTATTCATTACAACTTACAACCAGACTAACGCCACTTCCTCCTTCCGCAGAACCGCACACAGCAGCAACCCAAAAAGCATCAGAAAATAACCCCTCCCCGCCCACCTTCTTCCTCCCGCACCACACCCCACCCACACCTCCACATTCTCCCAATGACCATAACACACTCCTCTCCCCCCGGTGCCCACTTTTTTCCCGGCCCAACCACCTCCCGGCCGCCCTACCTTCCTCCTACCATGGCAGTGCCGTGCCGCACCCACCTAACCTCCCTGTGCCTCACCTTCCTTCCCGGAAGGCGTGCTAGCCGCCGCCGCACCCATCCCGCGCAGCCACGCAGACCCGATGCATGTCACCGTGCCAGCGACCACAACCCCCTCCAAAATCAGTCGGGCGCATGCCGGAAGTGTCGAGCTACGGCCGGATCCATGGAGGCAACCGGAATCACATCGTCCCCGAGAGATGGCTGCATCAGGCCTGTTGGATTCTGGTGCCGTGCATCGCCCACTTTCCTCTCTCCCCTCACGGGATTTGGCTCCATGGTGGTCGGCGGCACCACCCCGCCACCACCTTCCCCAACCCCGGCACCCACCACAACCTGTCGGGTCCCTCGACCAAATCACCACGCCACCTCGCGCGATTCATAACCATGGGTAACACGAATCCCCTATCACCCCAATCTCTCAACTCATTGGGGGTCATGTCGCCACCGTGTGTTGCCTCGCCGGCAAGCTCCGGCCACCAAGACAACATCGATGCGTGGCCATGTGAAGGGCCCCTATGGTGCTCAACGAACCAGTACAGTGGCCGTCCACAACGGGCCAGCGGCCTCTTCATGGTCGGTAGCACAAATGACCTCTGACAGCGTGCTACAGCGCACCCTCGGCGTGCAGTTCGCCAGATTCAGACACACGGTCCGGTTATGCTTGTTGCACTGCTCGACAGTAGGGCCCTAGTAAAGGAGATGTGCCGAACACCGCGGCTCTGGTGAGGGATGGGATCGATCCGGGGAAAGAACCCCGGATCCATTCTCAGTCAATGTTATCTTGCTCCGCTGCTCGCCGGTGGATGTGCACTCAACTATTGCAGTTCGTTTGTTTTTCCTTGAAGCTCACTATATTTTGTTTTGCAGTTAACCGTGGAATATAATATATGCAAAAGTTCCTGCATAGCGTCGGCCCGTTCGGCAAGTCGTGTCATGCAGTACGCTCGCGTGAATGGAGCTTCACTAGGTTCCTGAGCCCATGAGCGGTGGCTCCCCATGATTTTAATGCTTGCGGCCACTCCATGCACTCAAGAAACTATTTTTTTTTCAGATTTGGCTGCCAGTTTACCTGCAGTTTGGTGCAGCCGGGTGCATGGAAGATTAGTTCGTTTCAAAATTTGAACATAGTTTGGCTCCTTTTTTGCAGTCTATTATTTCAGTTTGTTGCATTTTCATATTCCTTATGCAGCTCACTATGTGATCATGTGTGACAACAAAATGTGATAATGAAAAATGAATTAAAAGAGTATGTGGTTCACTTGGTCAAAGAGGATACAAAAATAACTCAAAAGAAGCTCACTTCTTGTTACATGTAATTTACTTGCTCTGTCCATGCGATCCACTTACTTTCAATGTGAACTGCAGAAAAATGTTAAATCAATAAAAAGAAAAGTAATGTGGTTCACTTCTTCATATTGTTGCGGTTTACTTAAGCCCGATGTGAAGCGCACTTCACTCCATCGTTTGAGAAAATACATGTCTGATAAAAGAAAAACCAAAACCATGCAGTTTGCTTTCCCGTTCGATGCAGTGCGGTCTTCAATCCGATACAATGTGTTCTTCTGTCTGATGTGGTTCACGCGTCGATTTGGGTGTCATGAAAGTTGTTCTTAATCCTTAATGAATTAGAGAGAGTGTTCTACCTGAAAAATATGTGCCTCGTCAATATCTTTCCAACGCAGTATCATTTGCTTCGTTCCGACAAGCGGTTTGGAGAAATTTACGAAAATACGCTCGCTACAACTCGTAGACAGCGGCACTGTTTTCAAAATTTGTTTAAACCCATGAGAAAATTCAACAAATGACCAAATATAAAAGTTGCTCCTATTCCACAGTTTTTCAACGCCGTATCACATGCCCCGTTCCAACAAACGGTTTAAAAATGCAGCAAAATACGTACTGAAAAAATCGAATTTTTTGAAAAACAGAATTTCATTTTTTGGTAAATTTGAAATTACTCTCAAATCGTAAGGAATTAGAGAGAGAAATATACATAAAAAAGATGCGTATCAATGATATCTTTTCAACGCCATATTGTTTGCTTCATTTCGAACAGTGGTTTAGAAAAAATAGAAATTACTCTCATATCGTAAGGAATTAGAGAGAGAAATATACATAAAAAAGATGCGTATCAATGATATCTTTTCAACGCCATATCGTTTGCTTCATTTCGAACAGTGGTTTAGAAAAAAATAGTGAAAATATGCTCTCTGCAGACCATCATGCGGCCACTGTTTTCGAAAATGCTCTCAAACTGCGAGGAATCTCGAAAAGTGTACAACATGACGAAATGGAGAATATTCTGTAGCAATCGAACGATATATTATATGCCTCATTTCGACGAACGGTTTAAAAACTAGAGTGAAAACGGTGTCGGAAAAAACGCGTGCAGTTTTTTGCGACGGGAAGTGCACTCGCGTCAGTACTGTACTGTTGTTGCTTCAACAAATGACATGCATTTGCATTGAGCGTGCAGTTTGGAATTGTTATTAGAATAACTATTCTGCTAATATTAGCAGAATAGGTCGGTTTAACAAATGATTGCACGCGTTTTTGACAGTATTTTCGCTCTAGTTTTAAAACCGTATGTCGGAATGAGACGTATAATATACCGTTGGATTGCTATGAAAATTCTCAAATTATGTTGAACACTTTTTGAGATTCCTCTGTGTTTGAGAGCAATTTCCAAAACAGTGGGCGCATGACGGCATGCACGAGCGTATTTTCACGATTTTTTCTAAATCTCTCGTCGGAATGAAGCAAACGATATGGCGTTGAAAAGATATCATAGAGTTGTATCTTATTCATGTAGATTACACTCTATGATTCCTTAAGGTTTGAGAGTAATTTCAAATTTACATAAAAACGGAATTCTGTATTTTGAAATTTTTCGTTTTTAGGACTGTTTTCGCTGCAGTTTTTAAACCCTTCCTCGGAACGAGGCGTATGATATGGCATTGAAAAGCCGTGGAATATACACAACTTTCATATGCTGGCCATTTTTTAGATTCCATGCGGTTTTGAATGAATTTTCAAAACGATGTGGCTGCCTACAAGTTGCAGCAAGCGTATTTTCAAAGAAAAAAAAATCCAAAACCGCTTATCAGAATGATGCAAATGATACGCCGTTGGAAAGATATTGACGAGGCGCATCCTTTTCATCTACAACACTCTCTCTAATTCCTTACAGTTTAAGAGCATCTTCGAAATTACCGAAATGCGGATACTCTCTTTTTCGCTACACCAAATTCGAGGCGTGAACCGCATCAGACTGAAAAGCGTACTGCTTCACGCTGAAGACCGCACTGCATCCAACGGGCATGTAAACTACATGATTTTATTTTTCGGGTCCAAATTTTCTCAGATGGGGAAGTGTAGAGCACTTCACATCGGAGATAAGTGAACCGAGACACAATCGAGAAGTGAACCATATGAGTCTTTTTTATTGCAAGGAAATAAACCGCGTTCTTTTATACCTACAATGAACTTCAACACTATTAGAAATGAACCGTGAAGGCGAGTAAGCTATACTGCATTGACGCATCTATACTACATGGTCAAAGCTAGTAAACTGTAATATTTTTCTGTTTTAGTGAATTCCATGTTTCTATACACCATTTTCTCTCCGTGTGGCCTTTTTTCAATCTTTCTCTTTTACCGAAATGAGCTACTGAAGAAGCGAATCACATGGTCGATTAAAATGAACCGCAATAGAATTCGGGATGAACTTCTTTTGTACACAATATCATATACACACACGCATGAAAAACAACACAACCATATTTCTTTCACACACATTAATATTTCTCTTACACATCCATGTCATCTTTTGTCCCGCACCTAAACCCATCCCCTCAAGTTGTACACAAGAGTATTGCATGGCCAATGGCAGGTGAACACACAAATTAGCCATCCTCGCTAACTGTACTTCACAGCGCAGTGCATCGAATATCTTGCCCAAATCAAAAGAGCGAGCTGCACAAAACCAATTATGGGCGCCATGAACTACAAGTGGATAGTAGCAAAACTACATCACCATCTTTGCGCCGTGCTACACTTCATCACCACCTGAGACGAACTTCACTCTTGAGAAGATCCCCACAGCCGAATCTCGTTGGGTCCAATGATTTTTTGAGGCGCCGCCACACAAGGAGAGTTTGGTGGGGCAGGCGACTAGCCAGAGGGGTAGATTGGAGCGGCGGGGTAGGCAGTGTTGAAGGGGAGCCATCGGTACTAGAGATCTGCGATGGCTGATTCGAGGCTCGGGCATAGAGATGAAGGAGTTGGAGTTGGAGAGGCTCGGGCGGGGGAGAAGAAGGGGGGCCCGAGAGAATAGTTGTCGCGTCGGACCTCACCGTGGGGACTTGTGGAAGTCAGCACCACTGCAGCTGTCCAAGAGCCGCCGCATGAGGAAAGGAGAGAGGGGCGCGCTGGTGGCCAGCAGGAGAAGCCATCAGTGCGACGTCGGTCGACGGAGAAGAGTGGAGGGGACTCGCCGACGCTGTTGTGGAGGGGCAGCATGACCAGGGCGCTCCAATCTGAGGCCGGTTGGCTAGATCGAGGGTGGTTGTGCGGCGTCGGTGCGTCGGTAGGTGACCGGACCCAGGGTGGTGCCATGGCGGTTTGCTGGATGGTGCGGCACTGGGGGAGGGGGCGACGCTTTTGTTGTAGGTGGTTGGCCGGGGTAGGAAGAAGGTGTGGAGAGGGGTGGGTGGCACGATAAGGGGTGGGGTGGCCACGCGCGGGGTGGGGCGGGGCTCCGGCGGTGGGTTGTGAGGCGGGCTCTGGCAGATCGGGGTTGGAGGCAGGAGGAAGAAGGTGGAGTTGAACAGGAGGGGTTGGAGGGGATGGATGGGTCGTGTTGTGGTGGGCCGGGTTTTTTTATGCACCACGGGTGGGTTTGAGCAGTGGGTTCGCATGATGAATTTTTGAAGTACAAAACTATTAGCAGAATAAGTCCAAGTGTTAGTAGAATAAGGTCTTAAGGGGTGTTAGCACAATAGACCCATCCTATATATATGTACAGCTCGTCAATATGCTAATATTAGCAGAATAGTTATTCTACACAAACTTCTCAACTACACACTCAACGTTAGTGCACTGCATCCGTATCAAACGAAACACTACAATGTCACTAGAAAAACCTGCACGCGGTTTTTCGATACTGTTTTGGCTCCAGTTTTGAAAACGTTTTTCACAATGAGGCGTATAATATATCATTGGATTTCTACACGAAATCCCCAACTCCGTCATATTGAACATTTTTCTAGATTCGTCGCGGTTCGAGAGCAGTTTTGAAAATGGTGGGCGCATGACGGATTGCAGCTAGCGTATTTTTGTGATTTTTTTCTAAATCCCTCGTCGGAATGAATCAAACAATATGGCGTTGGAAATATATCATCGAGCCGCATCTTTTTCATGTAGATTCATCTCTTTAATTCCTTACGTGTTGAGAGTAACTTTATATTTACTAAAAAATGGAATTCTGTTTTTTCAAAAAATTCAATTTTTTTGTTACTGTTTTTGCTGCATTTTTTTAACCTTTATCCGAACGAGGCGTGTGATACGGAGTTGAAAGGCTGTGAAGTAGGCGCAACTTTCATATGTTGATCATTTGTTGAGATTCCTCGCGGTTTTAAATGAATTTTAAAATCGGCGTGGCTGCCTACTAGTTGCAGCGAGGGTATTTTCAAAAAAAATTCCAAACCGCTCGTCGGAACGATGCAAATGATATGGCATTGGAAACATATTGACGAGGTGAATCTTTTTCTTGCAGAACACCCTGTGTAATTCCGTACGGTTTAAGAGCAGTTATAAATTTATCGAAACATGAACACTCTATTTTTCACGACACCAAAATCGACGCGTGTACAGCATCAGATAGAAGAGCGCACTGCTTTTTGACAGAAAAACGCACTGCATCCAATGGACAAGTGCACTGCACAATTTTTTTTTCTATTTGACATGAATTTTTCAAGACGAGGGAGTGGACCAAACTTCACGTTGGGCGTAAGTGAACCTCAACTCTACCAAGAAGTGCGCTGCAATTTTTTTGTAATTTTTGCAACAATTTATTACGCGAGATGAATAACATTAGACGGCCCGCAGTGCTTGAGAAAAAAATGCACTGCATGAAACGGCCAATAGAGCTGCTTGATTTCTTAAGATTTTTTTAGCAATACAACAACAAACTCAACACAGAAACAACGAACAATGAACTGCAGTACGGAAATGCTCTCAAAATAACCAACGTTCAATTTTTTTTGTCTATGCATTTTTTAAAATTGCAAAGGCTGCCAATACAAGCGGCGAGGATGCTGGAGTTGAAAGGTATAAACACCGAAACATACAACAAGATAAACATGTCTATCCAAAATATACACAGAAAACACCGGCATGTTGCACCGATCTCCATGGACTACACGCACATGGGATCAACACTTCACGCCCTCGCCCAACAGACTGCGACATGTCATGTCATGGACTGCACAAGCGGGGCGCCCAGCGGGTGTGGAGCTGTCGAAGCCGTAGTGAAATAGAAGCCCATCCTAGTGGTTATTGGCATTTGGGGTGGGCTGCCTTACTGCTGTCGTCGCCAACACGGCCACGAACTGCACGCACATGAGCATTGAATATGCTTCTAATGTCGACGCGCCCACAAACTGCACCAACATACAACCCAACTAGAGAACCTCCTGCCATGCGCATCCATACAACAACGTCACATGGCTTAAACTGAATTGTGTGCCAATCAGTCCTCTCACGTGTTTGCGTACTGCACTGATGAACCAAATGACCTGCAACGATGGCAAGCTACACTGCTCACCTTCAATGGAGACCAACACTGAAAAGTGAACAGCCTTAAGAAGAAACGGGGAGTTGTGCCCATGAGAAAATTATATCGACATAACAAACTGCATGGGGGCGGACTTGGTGTTCAGCGAGGCATGTTGCTTACCATCCCGACATGAGGTGGAGCTCCCCATGTCCTCCCTCCGCCTATTGGGCTCGGATTCATCGACGGGGGCTGCTTACTGATACGTCTCCAACGTATCTATAATTTTTGATTTTTCCATGCTATTATATTATCTGTTTTGGATGTTTTATATGCATTAATATGCTATTTTATATTATTTTTGGGACTAACCTATTAATCTAGAGCCTAGTGCCAGTTTCTGTTTTTTCCATGTTTTTGAGTATTGCACATAATGAATATTAAACAGAGTCCAAACGGAATAAAATCTCCGGAATGATTTTTCTTGGACCAGAAGAAACTCAGAAGACTTGGAGTAGGGGATAGGGCACCTGCCGGGAGGCCACAAGCCTGCAGAGCGCGCCCTAGGGGGGCACGCCCCCTGGCTTGTGGGTCCCGTGCAGGTCTCCTAACCCTATTCTTTGGCCTTTAAATTTCCAAATATTCCACCATCGCTAAAAAGAGCCACGAAAATACTTTTCCGCCGCCGGGAGCCTCTATTCCCGTGAGATCCAATCTTGGAGCCTTTTTCGGTAATCTGTCGGAGAGGGAATTGATCACGGAGGGCATCTACATCAACTCCATTGCACCTCCGATGATGCATGAGTAATTCACCACACACCTACGGGTCCATAGCTGGTAGCTAGATGGTTTATTCTCTCTCTTTGATCTTCAGTACCATGTTCTTCATGATCTTGATGGAGATCTATCCAATGTAGTACTCTTTTGCGGTGTGTTTGTCGAGATCCGATGAATTATGAGTTTATGTTTAGATTATCTATGAATATTATTTGAATATCTTTTGAATTCTTATATGCATGATTTCATATATTAGCAAGTCTCTTCGAGTTATTGGTTTGGTTTGGCCAACTAGATTGGTAATTCTCGAAATGAGAGAAGTGCTTAGTTTTGGGTTCAATCTTGCGGTGTCCTCATGATGTCTACGCATGCTTCTATTCTTGGAGACTATGTTGAGCCTCCAAGCGCAGAGGTTTGTAGGACAGCAGCAATTTCCCTTAAGTGGATGACCTAAGGTTTATCGAACTCATGGAAGTAGAGGTTGAAAATGATCTCTCTCAAGCAACCCTGCAATTAAGATACAAGAAGTCTCTTGTGTCCCCAACACACCTAATACAATTTTCAGTTGTATAGGTACACTAGTTCGGCGAAGAGATGTTAAAAGTCAAGTGATATGGATGGTAAAACAAGGTATTGTAAATATGAAATAAAAATGGCAGCAAGGTAGCAAGTGACAAAAGTGAGAATAAACAGTGTAACAATAGTGGGAAACAAGTCCTAGGCTTCATGCTTTCACTAGTGGCAACTCCCAACAACATTAACATAGTCTAATCACATGATATTTCCACTAAAACATGCAACGGAGATGTACTCGGAGGTCATTCCTTTGTGATCAAGAGAGGACGAGAATTATGTAGGGCTACAAAAGCACACCTCGGAGTTCGTAGTTCTCATCTATGGATTTCCCAATGTCACGCGGCTGTCCATAGGGAGTACCACAATCACCACAACGTATCTCAAGGATAGTCAAAGACAAGCACCAAGAAACTATCAATCTTCAATCAATTCAGAAAAGAGGAAATCACTCCTGAAAATATTCTTCTAATCCATGTCCAATAGACCGTTGTCACCATGGTCTCGGGGATTATACTAGATAAGACCAAGTGAGTACATCAATCCAATACATAGAAGAAGGGGAAAAATCATGGGATCACCCTAGATTAACATAGCCCATGATCACAATCAAGATCACATCATCGGAGAGAGAATTAACCACATAGCTACTGTAGAAGACCTCAGCCCGAGGAGGAACTACTCCCGCTACATGGAGGGAGGACGCTACGTCGATGGAAATGAATCCGGGGGCATTTCCCCGTCCCGGCAGGGTGCCGGCATAGGAATTCTGGTCCCTCGAAACTTGTTGGCGATGGTGGCGGAGATCGGAGTTGATTCTAGAGAAAAGGTTTTCGAAATCTGCGTTTCCTCCACGGGGGTAAAAATAGGAGCCAAGGTAGGGCACTAGAGGAGGTGGGCCCACCCAGGCGACCCGTGGGCGCGTCCAGGGGGTAGGCCACACAGGGAGGCTGCCTGGGTAGGCCCTGGCCCCCCTCTCGCCCATCCTGGTGCCTCTCGAAGCTTCCGTCACGCTGATTTTTATATATTTTTCTCAGGATTTTTGGAGCTCTGGAAATTGGGATAAAAGCCCCTACAAAAAAGACATCGGCACACAGAAACTGGCACTGGGTACACTGAGTTAGTAGGTTAGTCCAAATAAGTGTAAAAAGATATAAAAGTGTAGCAAAACATATAACAATGTCACCAAAAAGATCATGGAACAAACAGAAATTATAGATACGTTTGGGACGTATCAACATCCCCAAGATTAATTCCTGCTCGTCCTCGAGTAGGTAAATGATAACACAAATAATTTTTGTGGTGACATGCTAACACACATATAAGAACTTCAAAGTAAAGTAAGTAAGATGTGCAATTCAAGTCAAGACAATAACAAGCAAGAGTCTATATTTAGTACTGAAAATAGCAAAGTAAGAACATAAAGGTGCAAGAGCTCTCGCTGTCCATGACTCGAATGTCTCCAAATGGTGTTTGCGTGCAAGAAGTGGGAGATGGTTTTAGAGCATAAAATGTTATTTTTTAATTGAGAACTCAATCTACTAAACTTCACACTTGGTCTCCTTCGGAATCTTATTTTGACTCATCCCCAGACCACTAGTCAGGCACAAGTCAAAATGATCCTCTCCCTTTCAACTTTGCGCACTCATGCAATGGATGAGCGTAAGCAAGATATGTTGGCACTTTGGATGGAAAATAGAATAATTATGGGGAAGGAAGACAAAAAGGTGTGAAAGGCTCACATCAATGAGGACAACCATGGGGAGAGAAAGCCAAATGATAGATATGATGTGAGGAGTAGGTATTACCATGCAATGGATGCACATATGAGCTAAGGTAAGCTCTCCGATGGAACTAGTGGGGGAGCATCCAACTTGCTTGCTCATGAAGACCTAGAGCTCATTTGAGGAGGCTCATCATTGGAATATACAAGCCAAGTTCTATATTGTAAAGGTCCCCACATAGTTATGCATGAATGATAATCTCTATGGAGTACAAATATAACAATGGAGTACGAGTGTGGATCTTTCAAAAGAAATAGTAGTGTTGCCCCCTTCTCTCTTTTTTTCTGTTTTTCTTTTTCTTTTTTTGTGGCATGTTTGTCTCTTTTTCTTTTTATCTCTCATTGTCCTCTTTGGGATGTTTTCATTTGTCCTCTTTGGTATATTTTCCTAACTTAAGGGCAACAATCTATGTTTTACAAGAATAAAAAGAAATCTTCACACTTTATGAGAAGTACTCAACATAAAGACAAGTGAAAACTATCATGATGTACGCAAATGTATGCCTCTGCCAGTGTAGCAGGATATGCAATGAAACTAGTGCGTCATGTAGCAATAATAAGGGCAAGGCCCAACTAGCATGCGTCTCCTCGATCAAGCAAAAGCATGTATGACATGAAAATCAAGTCATGAGATGGTGGATGTTGCATGTCAATGTATCTCGGAAAGGCTATGGAAATGCCTTAATAGGTAGGTATGATGGTAGTTTTGAGGAAAGATATAATGAGGCTTATGATGACAGAGCGTATCATGCCAAGGGTTTGGATCCACCGTCGAATCTTGCACCAACTCTCAAGATGAGAAAGGGCAATGCACGGTACCGAAGAGGCTAGCAAAATATGGATGGTGGAAGTGCCAACAATCGAATACTCACATTAGTCCAAAGAACTCATGCACTTATTATCGGTAACTCTCTACCTAGATAGTAGATTCACAAAGAGACAAGTACCCCGAGGAGGAGTGTTTGGGGGCTTGATTATCCTTGCACATCCTTGACCCATGGTAACGTGAGGGTACTCTATATATTCCAACCCCTCCAGAGGTTAGCGATGAATCTAGTAGCTAGAGTTCTCAACTAATTTTTTTAGTTTTTGAAAAACACACAGATTTGCCAAAATACGACACCTATCACTAATAATCTCAAGCTCTTGACACCAATAGTCCAAACATTACTCAAATCAATACCTCAAAACTATCGCAAGTTACTACTATACTTAAACCTACTCATGCAAGACACACAACTCAGTGCAACAAGCCAACTCTCTAAACAAAACAAGCATGATAACTCAAGAGAGTCCCGAAACCAACCTAAATAAAAGGTCTTAAAAAGAAAAAGCATGAAAACTAAGAGCTAAGCATGACAGCAACTATGAAAATATAAAGAACGCACAAAAAAGATAAGCATGAAAACCTATGTTGTGTTCTAGGGTGGAGTGGAGCGTGTTTCTCTCCCAAACAAAGAAGGCTAGGTTCCAGCTTGTTATGAACAGCAAGCAAAAATAAAACAAAACTAAAAAGTAAAGAGCGGGACGCTCCAAGCATAGCACATAACATATGAAGTAATAAAAATATAGCATGGAGAAGGACGAACTGATGATTGTTGATGGAGAAGGGGATGCACGGGGGCATCCCCAAGCTTAGGCGCTTGAGTCTCCTTGAATATTTCTTGGGGTGCATGGGGGCATCCCCAAGCTTGAGCGCTTGACACTCCTGGATCTTCTTTCATCATCTTCCATCGCATACTTGAAAACTCCCTTCATACGAATCTCATCATAAGTTGATTAGAGTGGTTAGTACCCATAATAAAATATATTTTTCTCCACTGGAAATAAAGATTTTCATGAATAGCTTTTGTTTCTCAAGATTGGCAAAAAGTTTTTGCAAAGGAAAAGCAAGCTTAAGATTTGCAAAATGATGAAAACGCAAAACGTGGCAGAACCTGTGAAAAACAGACCAGCAGGTAGTAAATATATTTTTCAGGGTACTTCTGCAACTCAAATAAAAAAACTCAAAACAGACACCAGAAAGTAAATTGTATAGAGCATACTGTCAAGCAAATTCAGATAAAAAGATGATCTGGTGATTTTTGGTGAACTTTTTCGTCAAGCAGACAGAATCTGTTTCTGGACATCATGTCACAACTTTTGAACTTTCTTGCAATCGAAGGCTAAAACTTGGCACAAAGCTTAAAAATAAAGATACAATGATGTTGCTACAATAGTATAACACATCTAGACCACTAAAAACTGAAAGTAAAAACTCAAAGGAAAGATAACAAGGGTTGTCTCCCTAGAGCTCTTTCTTTATAGCCATAAAGATAGGCCTAATATTTAATGATGCTCTCATAGGAATAAGAGTTGTAGAACAAAAGAGAGAATCAAGAAGAAATACCAAACACATTAAAGTATAACGTGCTTCCTATGCATAGGAATATTGCAATAGAGTAATTCATTGAAGCACAAAGCAATAAGCATAGGAAGGCAAAACAAGTGCAACTTCAAAACCTTCGACATAAAGAGAGGGAACTTGATATTGTTGAAATATCTATAAGCATATGTTCCCTTCTCATAATAATTTTCAGTGGGATCATGAATAAACTCAACAATATAAGTATCACATAAAGCATTGTTACCATGATCCACATGCAAAAAGGTACTCTTACTCTCCACATAAGCATAATCTTTCTCATTGGTAATAGTGGGAGTAGGACTATCATAAACAACCTGAACACTATAGATTAATTGTGTATTGGGGAGATGGTGTTCAGCAAGGGAGTAATTCCCTCCATGATTATGACAAGTTTCATATGGATAATTTCTCCTTATGTCATAGGTATCTTTACAATCACTACAGATAGGAGTTATAACATCATTATGGTAGAGAAGAGCATTATTATTGCTAGCAACTATATTTGTAAACATGTTGTCTTTATTCTTACTAGCAAAAGAACTATCAATTATCACATCACTAATGGGTAAAGGACTTCAATCCTATCATCCCCAAGCTTAGAGCTTTCCATATCATCATTTTCAAAGTTGGTACCAAAAAGATTTTCAAGATCATAAGTAGCATTATCATCATCTTCCCAATCACAAGAAGTAACATGCATATCATAATCAAAATAATCTTCAATAGTACCTACAGACTTATCATCAAGATAATAACAATCAAGCTCAGCATCCTCCATAAATTTATGTCTGTTAGGATAAAAGTTGATGCGAGAAATATGCTTAGGACAGGTTGATACCCATTATTCTTCCTTCTTGTTCCTCTTCCTCCTCTTCTTTTTTCTTCTTCTTCACCTTAGGAGGGAGTGGTTGGAAAGGAAGCTTCTCCAAATATTTTGGTTTATCATTAGAAACAATAGGGGAAACTTGGGAGAAACTCTCCCTTTTATTAGTGGAAACATAAGAGACATTTTTATGCTTTGGTAAAGTTCCCTCCTTTGTAATCTTACTTATGTAATCATTTTCATGGCAATTAACAACACAATAGAGTTGGCATTTTGGCAAAGTGTTGTTTATTCCTAAGGCATTATCATCTAGCCAAGAAGTTTTCTCTAATAACTCTTCACACATCAAAAATAACACGAGTTCATCATAAAGATGAGAAGTGATAATGTTATCACACAACTGGTTAACAATTATGTTTTGGAAGTTCATGCATTGAAAATTAAAGTGACCCTCTATACCACAAAGTTCACAAGTAAAAGGATAAAGGTCACACAATTCTCTAGCAATTTCATTTAAATCTCTAACCCAAGTGATTGTTCTTTCATGCTTATGTTGCTTACAATACTTCCCTTCTTCAATCGTAGGACTTTCACAAGGTCTATCCACTCCACCAAAACTAACATGCTTATATAAAACTTCATTTTCAGGAATTGGATCATGCATGTTGCAATTATCATTAACAATTTTATTTTCTTTGCAAATCTCTTTAAAAGGTTCATGATGCTTGATCCAATTCTGATTAGGCATATTAAGATGTGAAGCAATAGATTTGAGGAAATCAACAAGGAGGTGAGAATCAAGCCCAAACTTAGCACTAAACTTATTAAAACTTGCAGTTTCACCAAAGGCCTTAATGCAATCATACTCATAATTTATACTTGATCTTTACCTTTGTCGATCTCCCAATCTTGAGTATTGCGTTGAATTCTTTCAAGGAGTTCCCATTTAGCTTCAATCCTTTCGTTTGTGAAAGAAGCCATAGAGGAAGCATCGAGCATCTCTTTATCTTGACGAGAAAGCCTTGCATAAAAATTTGTAAGAATAATTTCCTTAAGGAGCTCATGATTGGGACATTTGAGCATTAGTGACTTTAATCTCCCCCAAGCTTGAGCGATGCTTTCTCCGTCATGAGACCAAAAGTTATAAATATAGTTCATGTCTCGAAGTATTTCATGAAGAGGATTAAAATTTGCATAAAAGAGAGGTATAAGATCTTGCCAATTTAGCAAATGAGAGTTATCAAGAAGCCTATACCAATCCAAAGCCTTATCTTTTAATGATAGAAAGAATAGCTTTCTCGTAACAAAATCCATCGGTATACCTGCAACCTTAAATAAGGAGAATAGTTGTGAAAGATATAGCCACTACTAGGAAAAGGCTTGCTAATGGTGCACCTATTTTTGCTACTAATGGCGCAATGTAGGTGCGCCACTAGCATCACGCCATTAGATTTTTTTACTAATGACGCACCACAAGTGCGTCATTAGTATCTGGTATACTAATGGCGCACCAAGTAGTGCGTCATTAATATTGCTCACGATGCGTCATTAGTGTGCCTCCCAGGTGCGCCATTAGTATGCCTCTCAGATGCGCCATTAGTATGCCTCCCAGGTGCGCCATTAGTATTCCTCTCAGGTGCGCCATTAGTATGCCTCCCAGGTGGGTGCTCCATTAGTATAGCCCATGGTGCTCCATTAGTATCTGGTATTCTAGCATATATATATTTTTTTTCAAAACCACAAATTCAACAACACATAACATATATATCAAATATATAATACATAATATGTGCCCAATAGTTTTACTGATCCACAACACATAACATATATGCAAAGTTGCATAACAAATTTCATGATCCATATATCAAAACTCCATAGCATCCATACATCCAAAATTCCATAGCATCCATATATACATATAGTTCCATAGCATCCATACATACATAGCTCCATAACAAATATAGTTCCATAGCATCCATTCATTATTCACATACAATTTTTTGAGCTACAATATTATTTTGTTTGCATTAATATGTTACCATTATTATTTTAGATGACAAAAAGGACAATTATGGCTCCAAAGGTTTGCTTTATGTCTTCACGCCACATAAGTAAACGAAGTAGAAGGGGCACACATTTAGGAGCTCCAGCGCGCGGTCCTTTTGAACTTTCCCTCGCAAAAGAAGCATGAATCAAAAGCGTTAGAGAAAGAAAACAGATGATTCAGAATTACAAATTTTGATACATATTGACTTCTAACATAACAACACCAGCAATGTTTGTTACAAAATTTAGGAGGTATCAAGATACTTAAATTGTCAACTAGTGACGACTACACACACACACACAGAGATATATACACATAAGCTCCAAAGAATACAGCTAACATTTTCAAGAGAACATTCACATACAAGAATAAGCACATGATGTTTGGTTCCAAATTATAAATATAAGCTGCCGATGTTGCGCTGAATCCAAAGTAATCCCAGCTACATAGGTCACACGCTCGCTCTAATGAGATGTGATACCAAATGCTTAAGCCTGAAGGAAAGAAGCAATGGTATAGGCACAAACTTTCCAGTCATGGAGATGATACTACGATCATAGTATTCACCCTTGATTGCAAACAAAATCTAACTAGTAAACGCACACAATCAGCAGCCCCTATATATAACTCCATAAAAGTATTAGAACAGATGCATCAGAACTGAATTACCTGTGAGCAACAGCAGGAATGAGCCTTCAGGCTGCGCGAGGAAGGAGACCGTCTTGGCAACCTTCTCCAAGCACTCCTGACTCTGCACCAGCAACGAATCGCCATTCCTCTCCACAATTCAGTCAAACCTGTAAATTCTACTCGGGAGCTAAGCAAATGAAAGGGTTAACAATCCCACTGCATTACGCCAAAAGAAACAGCGTTGAGTAAAGAGATGAAAACAAACTAAAACTGCAAGACAATGAAACCACTACAAGAAATATGGTCGATTATGACTCTCCTTTTTGGTAGTCGACAAAAAGCACATGAGAATATAATGATAATAATATAATTCTCAAAATAACACAACAATATCATTACACCACATGATCTCAAAATAATATAGCAGAATGAACAAACAACATAGTTTTTCATCAAGTTACTCGATCATAAGGCATGTGAGCAGGATGCGATGAATATCGCATGAGACACCAGCAGTGTGAAACTGGAACTACGCAAAGAACATAAAGCAGAGTGAAAATGTTTAACAAAGGGAAAATGGGCACCTTTGTCACATCAGGGTCAATATATTTCTATCATCATAACCCTGCAAAGAATAATGTGCCATCAGACAAGAACCACCATAGTTAAAACATCAAGACAAACCAGATATGGTGTCTACTTTATACTACAACATTATCATCAGTATTAGAACAACATATGGATACTCAATGTTGGATGAGACCATATACAGTACCACTACAAAAAAAATAGGCCACCACATGCCGCAGTGCACCATCATACTTGATCCGACCTCGATGTTCATGAGCATGCCGTCCTCCCACTCTGCGGTGGGCAGCTCAAAGCTGAACCAAACTGGCCAGGTCACAACGGTTAAGTGACGCTGGACCAGACCGTCGACGAGTGGGAGGAGCCTAAGGCGAACCACACCTCATGCACTTCTGCACCTCACATATTAGAAGTTTGCATATTAGAAAAGGAAGGAGGATATTAAGCTACCGTGTAAAAACATTAGATCAATTGCAGATTAAAAAATTGATAGCAGCCCATATTAATTTACATGAAACATGTCATATGATTGCATACTAGAAATGACATCAAGAAATATAAACAGAGGGAGTACTAGAACGTGAATACCTAAAAAGATAATATTTAGGAACGGAGGGAGTACTAGAACGTGAACATCTAATCCAAAGGCTAACAGCGTATGACACGTGCATGCGACAAAACATGTGTTGTGGACGGGCTGCAACTATGTGAAGAAGGGCAATCCTTTCGGCAAGAAAAAAAATCTCAATCTATATATTCGAACCCAACCACTACACATGATTCTGTACAAGCTTTTGTGATGCTTCAAGCCTCAGCATTACGTACAAATCTGGCCAGATCATATGCAAAGGCGCAAAATAATTTACAAAGCCAAATTCCTGTTTGTTTATACTATAAGTATGTGGTAAGCTATCAAAAGAAAAACCAACATATCAAAGGAAAAAAAGTAAGCATAATAATTAAGTAATAACTCATTATAGTATTTGTTTGCCGTCGACATAAACCAAGAATACGACTGCGGTGCGATAGGAGCTCAGCGTGACTAACCTCTAGACGCCTTATTACAAGTTAGTTTACCTCATCTCATGACCTGCGAACCCTAGCAAATGGAGCTCCGCTTTGTTAAATGGCTTAAATAAATGTCCAATTAATTTCAGTAACTATAATAGTTTGGATTTACATGAAAGTAATTATAACAAAAATACTATAAAGTGTATCAGGATTTGTACCATGTGAAGGATATGACCGCTAGTAGGTATAATCAGAGGTAGATAATGGAAAGGTGGTATGACTGCATGTGTAAAAATAATGTCCACAAAAATAAAATCGAAAGCCACACCAAAATTCATAATGTAATAAGTTATGTGCTAAACAATAGTATTACCTAATACTTCAACCTCGATATGAGGAGAGACTGGGAGTAAGCTAAGCATTTTGATGCATCGAATTTTCTCCAAAATCCAATAATGTAAATCTAATAACTCAAATAAGATGGGTGGCGTAAGAAAACATGACATTTAGGTATGCACGAACCAACAACATTTGGATAAAATCATTCGGTAGTAGTATATAACATCTATTTATTTTCTATAAAGTGCATATATTACCTATATATTTATTTGTATTATACCGCATCAGGTATGACAGATACTACATATATTGTGTCAAACACATGTGGGAGCAAGTCCATGTTTTAAACATCTATAAAAAACATATGTATACTGATTTTCAGAAAAAATCTAGCGGGTTAACCTGCTAATTCTATTGATTTAAATAGACATTGACTAAAAACTGCACATACCCTTTTTTCACTACAAACAGAAGCTCCATGTAATCAAAATTTGAGCACCTATATATACAGTGAGCATCTAAAAGATTTATCATATAGTATATGATAGCATGTATGATGATAAGAGATGGATTGATAGAAAAAAGGACGTTCATGCACACAACGGAAATCTTCTCACTGTCCAATGGTTATGTATATAAATAGCAGGAAAACATTAGTGCACGTTCAGACACACAATGGAAGTCTTGCCACTGTCCAATAGTTATGTATATAAATAGCAGGCGAGCAGATTTTATTAAATAGTCTATCTGTTAAAATGTTTTAATCTGGATTGTTATTTAATATAGCTTGTTGTTGAACCGTATTTGTTAAAAATACCAAGTTAACTCGGCATCCTTTACACTTAGAATAAGTAGCACTAATCTAAAAGATTATGTTCATTATCTGCACAGGTTTCTGTTACTTCATGTGCAGATCCTAAAAGTTTCCTAATAACTGAACATAGCCAAATAGTATAAAAGTTACATTGTAGTAAAACTCATAAAACAATAATGTACACAGGGAAATTCCTGTTTGAGAGATGCATGGATTGAAAACTCGATGATGTAACTAAGGATCTGCAAAGAGAAAATAAAATATTGGTATGCAGAAGTACGTCCTTGTGAATTCATTGCACGAACTGGATACGGTCTGGGCACCACTTTCCGTCAGTTATGTCCACGCTCCTATGAGGCTCGACCATCACGTCTAGAGGTTCCTGCAGATAGATTGGTCAACCCCCGTGGTTTGGCTGGGGGGGGGGGATCCGGCGCCCCCGTGGATTGGTCAACCCTGCGCGCCTCCGCCGTACTGGATTTGGGAGGGGGGGATCTGGCGACACAGATGCTAGATACGACGCCCCCATGGATTGGTCAACCCCGCGCGCCTCCGCCGTACTGGATTTGGGAGGGAGAGAACATGAGCTGAGGATGTGAGGGAGGGTTGTGAGGAGGAGGAGATGGAGTGGACGGACGCACCTGAGTCACCGGGGCCAATCCTACCGAAACCCTAGTAACAAGAGACGGTTGCGGATAGCATTGGAGGACACGCGTGCTGGATCTCCCATGATAGGAGGGAGAAGCAGAGTGAGGGGATCCATGTGGTGTGCGTGGCACCATCCATTCTGGCCGGTAGGTCGCCTGGATCGAGCGTCGTTGATGGTGGCGGCGATGAGAAGAGTTGTTCGGGAGAGAGATGTCGAGTTGTGGACGAGGGAGGAGGAGTGCGGGGCTGTGGGTTGGGTGAGAGGGTCAGGGGGATGAGGGCGGTCGTTGGATCCGGTAGCAATGTGCGCCGTTAGATTTTTTTTATAGCAATGACGCATCCCCATGCAATGCGTCATTAGTAAATATTTTTTTATATAGCAATGGCGCATTTCACAGAGGTGCGCCATTGGTAATCTTTTTTTTGGATAGCAATGGCGCACCCCAAAGAGGTGCGCCATTAGTAATATTATTATTTTTGGATAGCAATGGTGCTCGGGGGGGGGGGGGGGGAGGGAGGGGGTGGGTGGTGCGCTCGGCCGATTTTGTTCGGGGGAACCGAGCGAGGAGACAGGGGAGGGTGCGGGGGGTCGTCGGCGGCGGTGGAGCGGGGGAGGGTGCGGGGGGTCATCGGCGGCGGTGGAGCAGGGGAGGGTGCGGGAGGTCGTCGGCGGGGGAGGGTGCGGGGGGTCGGCGGCGGCGGTGGAGCGGGGGAGGGTGCGGGGGGTCGTCGGGGGCGGTGGAGCGGGCCGAGGAGGGTGCGGGGGGTCGGCGGCGGCGGTGGAGCGGGGGAGGGTGCGGTTGGTGCTCGGCGGCGGTGGAGCGGGAGAGGGTGCGGGGGGTCGTCGGCAGCGGTGGAGCGGGGGAGGGTGCGGGGGGTTCTCGGCGGCGGTGGAGTGGGGGAGGTTAAAGATGGTCTCTCTCAAGCAACCCTGCAATTAAGATACAAGAAGTCTCTTGTGTCCCCAACACACCTAATACAATTCTCAGTTGTATAGGTGCACTAGTTCGGCGAAGAGATGTTAAAAGTCAAGTGATATGGATGGTAAAACACGGTATTATAAATCTGAAATAAAAATGGCAGCAAGGTAGCAAGTGACAAAAGTGAGCATAAACAGTGTAACAATGGTGAGAAACAAGTCCTAGGCTTCATACTTTCACTAGTGGCCACTCCCAACAACATTAACATAGTCTAATCACATGATATTTCCACTAAAACATGCAACGGAGACGTACTCGGAGGTCATTCCTTTGTGATCAAGAGAGGACGAGAATTATGTAAGGCTACAAAAGCACACCTCAGAGTTCGTAGTTCTCATCTATGGATTTCCCAATGTCACCGCGGCCATCCAAAGAGAGTGCCAAAATCACCACAACATATCTCAAGGATAGTCAAATAGACCGTTGTCACCATGGTCTCGGGGATTATACTAGGTAAGATCAAGTGAGTACAAAAATCCAATACATAGAAGAAGGGGAAATATCATGGGATCACCCTAGATTAACATAGCCCATGATCATAATCAAGATCGCATCATGGGAGAGATAGTTAACCACATAGCTACTGTAGAAGACCTCGGCCCTGAGGAGGAACTACTCCCGCTTCATGGAGGGAGGAAGCAACATCGATGGAGATGAATCTAGGGGCACTTCCTCGTCCCGGCAGGGTGCCGACATAGGAATTTTGGTCCCCCGAAACTTGTTGGCGATGGCGCCGGAGATTGGAATTGCTTCTGGAGAAAAGGGTTTCAGAATCAGCGTTTCCTCCATGGGGGTAAAAATAGGAGCCAAGGTAGGGCACCAGAGGAGGTGGGCCCCACCCAGGCGACCTGTGGGCGCGGTCAGGGGGTAGGCCGTGCAGGGAGGCCGCCTAGGCAGGCCGTGGCTCCCCTCTCGCCCATCCTAATGCCTCTCGAAGCTTCCGTCATGCTGATATTTATATATTTTTCTCGGGATTTTTGGGGCTTTGGAAATTGGGATAAAAGCCCCTGTAAAAAAGACATCAACAGACAGAAATTGGCACTGGGTGCACTGAGTTAGTAGGTTAGTCCAAATATGTGTATAAAGATATAAAAGTGTAGAAAAATATATAACAATGTCACCCAAAAGATCATGGAACAAACATAAATTATAGATACGTTTGGGCCGTATCACCTCACCCAGTGACATAATAGGGGTAGCGAGGCACGTATTGTATTGTTGCCATCGAGGATAAAAAGATGGGGTTTTCATCATATTGCTTGAGTTTATCCCTCTAAATCATGTCATCTTACTTAATGCGTTGCTGCGTTCTTCATGAACTTAATACTCTAGATGCGGATAGTAGTCGGTCGATGTGTGAAGTAATAGTAGTAGATGCAGAATCATTTCGGTCTACTTGACACGGACATGATGCCTATATGCATAATCATTGGCTTGGATATCTTCATAATTATTCACTTTTCTATCAATTGCTCTACAGTAATTTGTTCACTCACCGTATTATTTTCCTTTATGAGAGAAGCCTCTAGTGAAACCTATGGCCCCCGGGTCTATTTTCCATATTATACTTTCATATCTATAAACCAAAAATACCAAAAATATCTTGCTGCAATTTATTTTCTTTTGTTTACGAATCTTTATTATCTATCTCTATGAGTTCTCATCCTTGCAAATAACTCTTAAGGGATTGACAACCCCTTTTTAGCGTTGGGTGCATGTGTTTGATTATTTGTGTAGGTACTATGATTGGGGCCTTGCTTGTTCCTCCTACTGGATTGATATCTTGGTTCTCAACAAACTAAGGGAAATACTTATCTACTTTGCTGACCAATGCAAGCTCAAGAAGTAGCACTTACACCCACACAGTGGATTGCACGGCAACATCGATGTGCAGCCGTTGACCACCACATCTTGCCGAGAGGCCATCCACCATGCCTAGAGTTGGGAGGAGGCTGGAGTGCAGCACGACCATTAGGTCGTTATGGTAGGGGATCTATGGCCCAACCGCCGTGGAGGTTGGGGAGACAGCGAGGTGGTCAAGGAGGCCCCGGGCCTCGATGAGGTGCGGTGCTGGAAGAGCCCTGTGGTCGGCGTAGGATCCCCGTGGTCACAACAAATTACATGAAGGTGGATCTCGTCGAAGGTGGATCCGGCTTGGAGGTGGATCCCGTTGGATCTAGTGGCAAGAGGGTTGTGGTGGTGGCAGTGCATGGATGCCTGGATCTGGTGGAAGCCTAGGGATGGGCAGGCGGTGGGTGCGCTGGGGACGAGCGGGCCGACACGGCGGCATGGGGATGGGCGGGCATCACGGCAGCGTGGGGAGGGGCTGGCGGCACGACAGCGTTGGGAGGGGCGGGGCGGGGCAGCATGCTGGCTTGGGGAGGGGCGGGCGGCACAAAGGCATGGGGCAGGACGCGGCGGGGTAACACACCGACGTGGGAGGGGCGGGGTGGCACATCGTCCTAGGAGAGGTGGCTCCATGGCCTGCGATGGTGGAGCACTGGGATAGAGAGGAATGGTTGGGTGAGGAGAGAGAATAAGGTGGATGGGTGGTTTCTTTCCTTTGCCACGCAGTTCATTCGGTTCCTTTTGCGGTTTGTTCGTAGCTACAGGAGTGGATCGAAGGTGTTTGTAGAAGAAGCCCAAGTGTTATGAGACTAAGGTCTTAGGGGGTGTTTGTAGAATAGACCTATTTATATATATATATGGTAAATGCAAAAAATGGCTCAAATATAGCAAACGAGTTCTCAAATATACCAGAAAATAGAACCTTGATACGTCTCCAACGTATCTATAATTTTTTATTTTTCCATGCTATTATATTATATGTTTTGGATGTTTTATATGCATTTATATGTTGTTTTATATTATTTTTGGGACTAACCTATTAATCTAGAGCCTAGTGCGAGTTTCTGTTTTTTCCATGTTTTTAAATATTGCAGATAAGGAATATTAAACGGAGTCCAAACGGAATAAAATATCCGGAATTTTTTTCTTGGACCACAAGACAGGCAACAGGCTTGGAGTAGGGGGGAAGGCACGTGCTGGGAGGCCACAAGCCTGCAGGGCGCGCCCCGGAGGGGTGGCCGTGCCCCCTGGCTTGTGGGCCCCTTGCACATCTGCTAACCCTAATTCTTGGCCTATAAATTCCCAATTATTCTCGTATTGCCAAAAAGGCAACGAAAATACTTTTACGCCATCGAGGGCCTTTGTTCCCGAGAGATCAAATCTGGAGCCTTTCCGGTAATCTGATGGAGAGCGAATTGATCGCAGAGGGCATCTACATCAACTCCGTTGCCACTCCGATGATGTGTGAGTAGTTCACCACAGACGTATGGACCCATGGCTAGTAGCTAGATGGCTTATTCTCTCTCTTTTATCTTCAATACCATGTTCTTCATGATCTTCATGGAGATCTATCTGATGTGATAATCTTTTGCGGTGTGTTTGTTGAGATCCGATGAATTGTGAATTTATGTTCAAATTATCCATGAATATTATTTGAGTCTCTTTTGAATTCTTATATGCATGATTTCATATCTTTGCAAGTCTCTTTGAATTATTTGTTTGGTTTGGCCAACTAGATTGGTAATTCTTGCAATGGGAGAAGTGCTTAGTTTTGGGTTCAATCTTGCCGTGTCCTCACCCAGTAACAGTAGGGGTAGCGAGGCACATATTGTTTTGTTGCGATCAAGGGTAAAAAGATGGGGTTTTCATCATTTTGCTTGAGTTTATCCCTCTACATCATGTCATCTTACTTAATGCGTTACTCTGTTCTTCATGAACTTAATACTCTAGATGCAGGCAAGAGTTGGTAGATGTGTGGAGTAATAGTAGTAGATGTTGAACAGTTTCGGTCTACTTGATACAGACGTCATGCCTATATGCATAATCATTGCCTTGGATATCTTCGTAATTATTTTCTTTTCTATCAATTGCTCAACAGTAATTTGTTCACCCACCGTATTATTTTCCTTTATGAGAGAAGCCTCTAGTGAAACCTATGGCCCCCGGGTCTATTTTCTATATCATATTTTCAGATCTATAAACCAAAAATACCAAAAATACTTTGCTCAATTTATTTACTTTAGTTTTACTTTCAGATCTATCAATATTTTATACCTATCTCTATCAAATCTCATCCTTGCAAATAACTCTGAAGGGATTGACAACCCCTTTATAGCGTTGGGTGCAAGTGTTTGATTATTTGTGTAGGTAATACTATTGGAGCCTTGTGTGTTCCTCCTACTGGATTGATACCTTGGTTCTCAACAAACTAAGGGGAATACTAATCTACTTCGCTGCATCACCCTTTTCTCTTCAAGGGAAAACCAACGCAAGCTCAAGAGGTAGCAAGAAGGATTTTTGGTGCCGTTGCTCCACCCCTCCCCTAGATCCACAACAGAACTCTCTACGGTGCTGGCGTGCTCAACCCGACCGTGTGTCTTCGACGTCAACCCTACCTCTACTGCTTGCACCTCGCCGTCTTTGTTTGCTCGTCGGGCACCCTCGAGCATATCAATCCTCGCCTCTCCTATGGTCCTGTCGGGTTTGCACAAGAAACATGTTAGTTACTGCTCTCCATCGCGGTGAGGCATATTTCCCCACAATCCCTCTTCTTATTCTGTTCGGTATGTTCCCAAATTGGCTATAAAACAACAAAGAGCGTATATATGTTCATCATCTACTTTCCTAACTACTCCCTTTATACCTAAATAATTGTAGTTGGGAGAACTAGTACATATAAGCTATATTTGTTCCAATTAGTTATTATCGATTTACAGATCATGGGTGCCCGAGTAACACAAACTTAACAAATTAGTCGTACATTTTCTAAATTATTGCATGAAATTTTTTTGACAGCTTCATACCAAGTTGTTAGCTTTATGCTTATCCTCCTTTCCTGAGTTTTGCATGTGTTCTATGTAGATGTCGAGTAGCAACGACATCACTCATGCTTCAGGCGATGTATCTTCATCTAAGCCCGACAACCCTAGGTCTCCAGCAAATGGTGAGGGATCAAGTAATATGGAATGGGATAGAGCTACAACAATTACCCTTTCGGTCAAAACATGGAGGGACGCTCCAAGCAAGCCGACACACCAGCCTAAAGGTGTATATGAAGTAACTGGCATCGATTTAAAGTCTTGGACTCCAACTAAACATATAAAGCACACATGAGGTTTAGGAGTGCGTGTGTATTTGTTGGCAGGGCAAGGCTTAACATTAATCTGCCGAGGTTTCGGAAGGCCGACACAAAAACACGACAAATGATATTTTGGGAGATCACCGATCACTTCAATGTTCCGGAGCAATGGAGAATGCAGGTGGAACACGCTACACTAAATAAGTCCAGGGATGCTTGGGCAAACTCGAAGAACGTGTTGTACAAGAAGTACTTGAGTGAGGGAAAGGACCTTATCCTCGCATACCCCCAAATTATGAAGGCATACTAGGTAGAATTCAAAATGGTTAGGGAAACTGAAGAGTTCACTATGAAGAGTGCCAAACTATCGGAACTTAGGAAGAGGAACACACAACCCCACCATATGGGTGTGGCGGGATACTACAACATGAAACCGATATGGTACGAGGAGAAAAAGAAGCAGTTATTGCGAGTGTGAAACTGGGCTTTAGTGAAATCAGGGCGAACATGCTATAGACTAATTGCATGCACGTGCAAGGAGGCGTGATGATGGAACTTATTACTTTGAAAACTCACGTGATGAAGAACTGTATCTCGTGATGTTAAAGGCTTCCAAGATCCATGGAAGGTTCTATAGGAACTCAGGGCCATGTGACATTCTGTCTGATGTTCTGGAAACAAAAAAGCCCCCTGGCCATGCAAGGGGTATAGGTGTCAATGTCCCGCACAAGAGGGCTTTCACACTCAGCAAAGAAGAGAGGCTCACATGAAAAAACAAGGAGTGAAATGAAGCATCATGAATTCTATGAAAAGTTTAGGAATGACATGTATTTGACAGTTCGGAAGGAATTTGAGGAGTGAATGATGATGTAGAAGACTCTAACACTGATAGATAGCCAGCAGATGGGAGGGGAGGCGGGCATGGAGCATGCTGGTTATTGTGTGACAACACTGCACAAGAGTAGTTGTGCATCAGCTGACCCAAACGACAATGAGACTACAGCTGCTCATGATGATGCTATATCTCATCTATCTGGAATGAAAGACAGACTGAGGGTGTTCTTACACATTATGAAGGTACGTTAAAATATGCAACAACCTGGGTTTGCTCACCCTTGCTGGAAGAGCGCCTCTTGTTGGAAAATGTGCCATTGAATTTTGGTTGTGTGAAGTGCTATGTGACTGAAGTAAAGCCTGGATTCGATGAATTTTCCCTGAAGAATATCCTAGAGGTATTTGATGAGAAAAGGACCTTGGGAGAAACACTTTTACATCACATCCAGTGGCCACGGAAGGAAATGGACTTCATCGAAGAGATCATGAAGCCCCACCAAGAGCAACCAATGTCGCATTTCAATCGGTGACGCTCTCCTTGCCACAACAACTATCGCGTGCTTCCCCCAAGGAACCTAATACTCGTAATCCGATGACTGATGCATCAACCTTTGATCAGCCCGCCCAACTTTGTGCCGTACAAGCAATGTCATTGTCTGCCCCAGAGTAGCTAGTGGCAAGGCCTACAACTGCTGAAGACGCACCACCAGTTCAGATGCAGGCCACTCAAGCAGCGGGGGGAGACTGAGCCGCACCACATACTCACCAGACTAACCTGGTGGCATGGACTGCTAAGCAGTGTGATGCTTTGGAACCGCCTGTTAAGCAGTCTCGAGGTCCACAACGACCGCTCATCAGTCCGTTGGTCCACATCCGCGTGATGAGCTTACCAATGCGTCAGCACCACCTGCTCAATAAATAGACGCGTTCACATAGCCTCCTCTGCACACCGACAAGGTGGCACCACGTGCGTAGAAACCTGACATAGCTTTAATGCCTTGTCAGTAGTCCGATGCCTCTACTCCTACAGCCCGACAGTCCGTCAAAGCAGCAATGCCAGCTCAGCAGTCGGGCATAGCTAAACCGTCTGCTAAGCAGTCCATCGCAACTTTACCATCTGCTCGGGAGTCTGCCTTTCAGCCATACAGACCTTGTACCAAAAGTGCTTCAAGTACCAAGTAGGAAGCGGGCAAAACTTTCGAACCTGTCAAGAGGCGGCCCGCGAGATCGAAGAGGAACGAGAAGTTTTGCCTCTTACTTAAGGCACTCATCACCCAGAACCAAATTAATAGCAAGCTGTTCAAATCAGAGAGTAATATTATTTCTGACAACATGGATGATGCACAATGCTTGCTAAATATAAAGCAGATGTACTTGAAGCATGCAATTACGTCCATGGCTAGCCATTTCTTGTTGTGAATACATTTATGCTGCAGTTCTAGTTGTCGCAAGTTACGTACACATTGCATGAATCAAATGTTAGGAGGTCATCATGTTATGCTAGTTTACTACAGGAGAGATCATTTCTGACATGATCCTAGTTCCATCAATGTGGATTTCAAGTACTTACATATCTTCTTCAACTTCAACATGCTCGATGCCACTCTTGTTAGATGCCTGATTTTGTAAGTACTTAACAAACTCTGATCAACTTCTCCATACAAGGTTGTAAATGATAAGATCCAACTGCATTTTATTCCTCTCAGGGGATTGACCGCATAGAAAATAAAAAGGGAGAGTGTGTATTTCATAGAGCCTACATTAGCAAATGGCACAACATTACATGGTAAGGATAAACATGAGTGGGCCATTGACACAGTCGCCCGTATCTTCGAAAACATGTCCCATGCAAAATCATTTCTCTCGCCATATCATGAATGGTAAGTCAAATAAACAACCATGCACACATTGATTGTCTTTCAGACTTCGACATGATTTTTAAGTTCATGGGTTTCTTAATATGTAGGAATCACAGGATGTTGGTATTTATCGTTCCAAACGAGAACAAAGTTTACTACATGGATTCTCTCACAGAGTCAATAAAGGCTCAAGATCTGACACATCTTCATCAATTCATGGATAGGTATTGAATTCTATGAATTCAAAATTAATTTGCATTCATATATGGTTCAAGAATTGATGTTGTGAAAATTCATCTTCATTTGCAGTGTGTTCGCATTGTGGAAAACTAAACCTGGGAACTTTTTCAAGAGGGAACTACCTGTGCAACACGGGATCGTTTCTCCGGTAACACACCAAAATCCATTATTTTTGGAAAATATATCCAATAGACTTCATGTACCTTTTCTTACGCTAGTCAAATGTTCAAGCTTCTAAATAAACCTCTTTCTATTTTTGTCTAAAGAAAAAATACATCTAACACCGGTTAGGTTGTTCCTAACAGGGAAAATACATGACTAATTATGTACAAAACAATCAGTGTCATCAGCAACAAGCAAGGACCAACCTTTGTGGATACTATGTTTGCATACAGATGATCTCAATCTGCAAATCTACTGGTAGTTATGAAGATGCTTGCCAATTAGTACCACTAAGTCTATCTTAATTAATAGCTTTTACTCCACTCATATGACACATTTTTATCTTACAAATAGTGCAGCTCATCTTACAACCGAGGACCCCTGAACTGCTCCCTGCTAGTGAATTGTTGATGGTTCGGAAATTTATCAGCAACTTCTTCCTCAATCACTACATCCATCCCACTAGTTATAATGAAGATTTTAGCATGCCTTGTTGTGAAACATTAAGTAAGAGTTAGACGCTTAACATATACGCATGTATCCATTGTTTTCCATGTGATGAGGTCTTCGTATTTCGTACACTATGATTAATTATGTAATGCATATATATGTCGACAAATCATTGGAATTTAGCTACCATTTGTTCAATTGCAATTGTTGCGAAATCTGATGACTCTTCTTCCTATGGACACTATTTGTTCAATTGCATATTGTGGCGAATATGCTTCTTACAAGAAAATTCAAATGGTATATTTTTTCTTTAACCTGGCAATTGTTGTGCACGCGGTTGAACTAAATGAGTGTGTGCGATCCACATCGGAAAGCATACATCAATCGCAGCGAAACCATCGGTGATAGACAACATATCGCAGACGATTTGCAGCACTACTACGTGTGCGTAGGAGCTCCGGAACCGTTTGTGATACCGCATTATCGCACACGAGAGCTCACAAAAAACCGCGCCTAATGTAAAATGCAATCCCACTCGTAAAATTTTCAGGAAACGTGTGGGATACCAAACAGAAAGCACACGACACTCATACAACAAACATCGATAATACACAACAAATCACAAATGATTTGCAACAATTTTACGTGTGCGAAGGGCCCTTGAACCATTTGTGATGACATATTATTGCACATGGTGATTTTCCGCAAACGTGTGCGATAGTGTCATGCATCGCACACGAGTTCCGCACAAAACTCATCTGCGACGGGGCACATTTCCACATAGTTTATAAGTTAGCCTGTGTGTCTTCGATAATGTTTCCCAAATGGTTCACAAGAAAACACCATTTGGTTTTCACTATGCCATGAGAAACATTTGATCACCAATCCCACACGTGTGCCAGAATGTGGTGTGTGTGATGTGTTGTTGCATCGCATACCATTACATTTGACAATGTGTGTGCATCATGGCTCCCTATCCCCGATGGTTTTTGGGTCATGTGGGAAGGACCCCCCTCTCGCCCACACTCACTAGGTGACAGTTTAAAATGTTGTCACAGAAAGGGTTAAAAATCGTTTGTGTAGCACGTCGCTGCAGGAGTGTGTGTTGAATCATCCCCTCCTCTTCGAGAAAAAACCCAATGCAGATCACAAGTACGAGGAAGGATTTCTAAAGCCGTTACCGGGGAGTATCACCAACTTATTGTCAAGTAGCTTCTCACAAATTATTATTCACTTTTTCTACCTTTTATTTTCGGTTATTTTTTGCTTGCTATAAAAATAAAAAATACAACAATATTTAACTTTTCTAGTTTAATTGTTTGCTTGTTGCTATGGCTAGTTCTTCCTTTGTTCCCTTTACTCCCAATAATGAGGTGCTTAATTTTAAACAAAGGGGATAAGAAAGTTTAAAAGATGCTTGGTGTAGGCTTTGCAATGCTCAAAATAAATCATCTGATAAGCAATCCCCCAACATATTGCTTTGTATTTTCTATTTTGGTATTACTACTTGGTATATATTTGTACTTGATACTCTTACCAGTGGTAATTTCTTAATGAGTCACACTTCCGATGCTTTTAAATCCTTGAAATTTTAGTTGGATCACCACCTATTATCATTAATGAAACTATTTTTACCTTGGAACATGTTATGCATAGGCTGGATGTTATTGAAAATAAAATGGCAACTAAGGAACAAATTGAGGAGTTGGATAAAAAGATCCATAATCATATCACTCAATCTGGATCAAAGGTAGGATTTACTTTGAAAAGATTAAAGGAGAAAGATAAAACTATTAATGACCATGTAGAGCAATGCTTGAGTAGAATTGGTAAAATGTAGGAGGTCATTGATAAAGTGGGAACCGCTTTCACTCCTTCCAAAACAAATTCTAGTAACTCTCAAAAGAAAAACCCCAAGGTTATATATGTTCCCAAGAACACTAGTATCACTCCTATCAAAAGAAACAAGGATCTTAAAATGAGTAGTGTGCATCCTAATTTCATAAGCATGATAAGAGATCTTATTTTAAAGCCTCCTATTTTTTCTAAGAAGCATGGTTCTGTTATTGAGGGGCTTGATAAGAAGGATGACAACACTTGAGCATATGCATTATGCCTAACTAGGGGCGTACAACAATAGCGCTTGTTGGGAAGCAACCCAATAGTTATCTTATTTTTCTTGTTCTACTTTATGTCTTGTGAGATAACATGATTGTTGCTACTATAATTATTATACTCTTATGTTTAAATTAGTGTTTGTGCCAAGTAAATCATTTGGGATGATTTGGATGATAAGTAGAATTGATACGGCGCAAAACACAAACTTTTGCGTCGAGTGCATAATTTATCTGATTTTAATGAAACATCTTTTTGATCTTAATTTTTACAAAATATTTATATACAAATTCCTCAAGTCTTCCTGGTTGTTCAGAATTTTTGGAATTACACAAGTAGGGTGTCTTTGCTGATCACCATAAACCGTTCTCTTTTAGAAAAAAAAATCTGTTTTTGCTTGCATAGTTTGCTTGTTTTGATGATGCTATGAATATATCGATGGGTATAAATCATGGAGAAGTTATAATACAGTAACTTACGTACTAATAAAATATGAATTAGTTTATAACAATACCTAAATGTTTATGGTTCGCCTATCCTACTAGCGGATCTCACGAGTTTTCTGTTGAGTTTTGAGTGCTGAAGTTTTCAAGTTTTGGGTGTTATCATGATGGATGAAGGAATAAGGAGAGGCAAGAGCCTAAGATTGAGGATTCCAAAGGCTCCCCAAGTCAAATTATAGGAAGATTCAAGCTTCTAATCTTGGGGATGCCCGGGAATGCATCCCGTCTTTCGTCGCAATCCATCGGTATGTCACTTGGAGCTATATTTTTATTCATCACATGATATGAGTTTTGCTTGGAGCGTCGTGTATTATAGTATTATTTTGTTTTAGTTTTCCACAATCATTGTTTGTTGTACACACCCATTTGAGAGAGACACATGTTCACCATGATTTGTTAGAATACTCTATGTGCTTCACTTATATCTTTCGAGCTAAGAAGTTGTTCTAGTACTTCACTTATACCTTTTAGAGCATGATGGAGTATCGATTTTATAGAGATAATTGCACCCTCGTTATTCACTTAAACTTTTTTGAGAGTTAACAAATAGTGACGGTAATTTGCATGGGTTATTAGACTAGTCCAAAAATATTAGGTATTGGAAGAGTGCATAATCAAGACCATATGTAGCACATCAAAAGAGAAATTGTGGGTTAAAGATATTGATGTGGTAATATGTAAGGGTGTGAGTGCATGGTTGTTGGTTAGTAAAAGTATCGACATTTAAAAGATGTTAATTTGTTGTTCATCTAAATATTGGTTATGGCATGGTGATGATGTGTGAGCATTCTTATTCCTCATTGAAATCATGTGTTGATTAGGTCCAGGGCGCGATGGTTAACTCGTACCATCCTCCTCCCTACGGGCATACGAGTAGTACTTTGCTTTGAGAGAGCTAATAAAACCTTGTGATAAGTATTGAGTTCTTTATGACTAATGTGAATCCATGGATGTACGCAATCTCACCACCTCATATTTGCTAGCCTCTTTGGTACCGTGCATTGCCCATTATCACCTCGAGGCTTGGTGCAAACCTCGCCGGTGCATCCAAATACCGCGACATGATAACCTTTGTTGCACATAATCCATCATATATCTTCCTCAGAACAGCTACCATACCTACATATCATAGCATTTTCATAGCCATTCAAGATATATTGTCACACAACTTCCACTGTCACACCATATGACTAGTACACTCATTGTCATATTGGTTTGCATGATCATGTAGATGACATGGTATTTGTGGCAAAGCCCCCATTTATCATTATCATACATGTTACGCTAGATCATTGCACTTCCTGGCACACTGCTAGAGGAATTCATATAGAGTCATATTGTTTAGTAGTTTTTCATATCGAGTTGTAAGTGAATAGAAGTGTGACACTGTTCATTATTTAGGGCACTGTCTCAGTGACGAAAGGATGATGGAGACAATGATTCCCCCACAAGTCGGGAAGGTATATTTATGAAAAAATTCATAGATTAAAGTTTTTTCTTGAAGTATTAATATGTTAATATAAGTAGAAAATAGTCCTAAATAAACCCTTCAATTTTTCTATGAAAATACTTTGAATAGAAACGAATCAGGAGTTTGAGAGGAGCGAAGGAACAACTTATGCACTCAAATATTCTAAGATAGGCCTTTGAATAGAAAGGCATTGGGGGTTTGAGGGGAGCGGAGGAACAACTTAAACATAAAAAAATAACAACTTTAGACACTCTAAAGGTGACAATTTTTCAAGACAAACCATGATCTACTTTGCCGAGGCTACTGAAACTTGTATACCTTATTACGTGTCTGCTTGTTTGATCATCATAAATATCCAACTAAATTCAAGTCCAGCATCACAACATATACCCTATGAGACTTGCGGCATCGACGTGGATACCATCAGACACAATAATAGAGGGGCTCACACATGACCTCACATACATCACGCATGTCGTGTATACATCACTAGAAATAATAGTGTGTTATACCCTCTAATAGCACGCTATAGCATGTAGGGAATCGTCCCGCTAATTTTATCAGTGTATAATGCCTCAATAATAGCATGATATAACACCCTATAGCATACTAATATCATATTATGAGGGGCAATGCTATTTTGTAGAACGCGCTATTTTCCCATTGGATATACACATGATGCTTGTAGCTTTGAACAAAATTAGGAGACGCTAATAAATTTCCCATAGTGAGGACCAACTGAGCTGACCATGGTCATTGATACTCGTGATCCGCGTTGGGTTTTCCATGAAGAAGAATGGGTAATAGCAGCACAAAGTGGGTAAGTATTTCCCTCAGTTATGAAACCAAGGTTTATTGACGCAATATGAATATCAATCCAGAACCTTCTTCAACGGTTGCACACAAAAGAACAAATAGCTTGCACCCAACGCGGGCAAGAGGGTTGTTAATCCCCTTGGTCTCGTTATTTGCAAGTGAATGAGGTGTGTAGATAATTGTAAAATGCAAAATAAAAGTAAAGTAAATAAATGGCAGTAAGGTGTTGGAGGTTTTAGCAATATGTTGTGAATAGACCTAGGGACCATAGCTTTCCCTAGTGGCATCTCTCATGAAAATAAGCATATGGTGGGTAAACAAGTTACTATTTGGCAATTGATGGAATAGTGGATAGCTATGCGATTTTCACAACAATGATTATCTATAGATAGGCAACACATCCATACATAAATAAGCCGACTCCTGCCTACACCTATTACTATTACTTCACTTCAAGAGCGGTTCTATGCCTGCCTCTCTACATATTAAGTTCACGACAAATGAAGGAATTCTTGGAGTAAGATGGCATGATGTAGACAAAGTAAACTCAACCAATATGCATAAACCCATCATTTTACCCTTAGCAGCAGCAACACAAAGACGCAACTTGTCCCCTTGTGTCACTGGGATCTAGAAACTCGCCAGGTTGAACGTACTACAATGCACCTCTCTCACCAAAGAAATATCAATCTAGTTGGCCAAACATTTTGATAGATCGTAGAATTACGAAGCTATTATAATCATGCATGTGATAATCATATTATATATCATAGAAGACTCAAATATTTATCATGAATAATCTGAACATAAACCCACAATTCATCGGATCCCAACAAACGCACTGTACAAAAGAGTTACCTCATATGGATCAAAGCAGAGATGTGATGATCGTTGTATTGAAGATCAAAGAGAGAGAGATATGGCATCTAGGTACTGCTATGGACACATAGGTTTGTGGTGAACTACTCACACATCATGATGAGGGCATCAGTGTTGTTGAAGAAGCCCTCCGTGATTGATCCCCCCTTCGACAGAGTTCCGGAATGGAGCTCTAGATGGCCTCCCGTCGGAACACAGACTTGCAGCAGCGTAAAAAGTGTTTCGGGACTTCCTTTGATGTTTTAAGGGTAAATAAGAATTTATAGGCCAAAAAATAGGATCGGGGAGCCACGAGAAGGCCACAAGCTATCAGCCCCCTAGGCCGCGTCTAGATGGCTTGTGAGAGCCTTGTGTGCCTCCCGGCCTTCTTCCCATGCTCCGCGGTGTTATTTTGGTCTAGAAAAATTCAAAAAAAATTTCAAGTCCATTGGGCTTCGTTTGGTACTCGAACCTGAAAAGTGGAAAAACATGCAGAAAACAGCAACTCGCACTGGGCAATGGGTCAATAAGTTAGTGCTAAAAAATAATGTAACTTGGTAGATAAGTGCCTAAAAAGTGTTCTAAAATGATAACATAATAGCATGGAACAATAAATAATTATATATACGTTGGAGACGTATTGATACGTCCATTTTGCATCATGTTTTCATGTTGATATTTATCGCTTCTTTGGCTGTTATTTCACTTCACGGTACAATTCTTATGCCTTTTGTCTCTTATTTTGCAAGGTTTACATGAACAGGGAGAATGCCGGCAACTGGAATTCTGGCCTAACAGTGGAGCAAAGTTGAGATACCTATTCTGCGCAACTCCAAACGCCGTAAAAATCAACGAGGATTTTTTTCCGGATTTATAAAAAATACTGGACCGAAGAAGTGCCAGAGGGGCGCCAGGGGTGCGACAAGCCTGCACGGCGCGACCACCCCCCAGGCCGCGCCATGAGGGCTTGTGGGAAACCTGCTGACCCACTTGCCCCTTCTTCTGCTATATGAAGGGTTTCGTCTGGAAAAAAATCAAGGAGGAGCTTTTTCGTGGATTCGCCGCCGCCACGAGGCGGAACTTGAGCAGAACCAATCTAGAGCTCCGACGGGACGATCCTGCCGGGGAAACTTCCCTCCCGGAGGGGGAAATTGTCGCCATCGTCATCACCAACACTCCTCTCATCGGAGGGGACTCGTCACCATCAACATCTTCATCAATACCATCTCAACTCCAAACCCTAGTTCATCACTTGTAACCAACCTCCGTATCGCGACTCCGATTAGTACTTGTAAGGTTGCTAGTAGTGTCGATTACTCTTTGTAGTTGATGCTAGTTGGATTACTTCGTGGAAGACTTTATGTTCAGATCCTCCATGCTACTCATTACCTCTATGGTCATGAATATGATTATGCTTTGTGAGTAGTTACTATTGTTCCTGAGGACATGGGACAAGTCATGCTAATAGTAGTCATGTGAATTTGGTATTCATTCGGTAATTTGATATGTTGTATGTTGTTTTACCTCTAGTGGTGTTATGTGAACGTCGACTACATAACACTTCAACATTATTTGGGCCTAGAGGAAGGCATTGGGAAGTAGTAAGTAGATGATGGGTTGCTAGAGTGACAGAAGCTTAAACCCTAGTTTATGCGTTGCTTCGTAAGGGGCTGATTTGGATCCACTAGTTGAATGCTATGGTTAGACTTTGTCTCAATTCTTCTTTCATAGTTGCGGATGCTTGCGAGAGGGTTAATCATAAGTGGGATGTTTTTCCAAGTAAGGGCAATACCCAAGTGCCGGTCCACCCACATATCAAACTATAAAAGTAACGAACGTGAATCATATGAACATGATGAAACTAGCATGACAGAAATTCCCGTGTGTCCTCGGGAGCGTTTCTCCTCCTATAAGACTTTGTCCAGGCTTGTCCCTTGCTGCAAAATGGATTGGGCCACTTTGCTGCACCGTTGCTACATTTGTTACTTGTTGCTCTCTACGAATCATCTCACCACACAACTACTTGTTACTGACAATTTCAGTGCTTGCAGATATTTCCTTGCTGAAAACCACTAGTCAGATCCTTCTGCTCCTCGTCGGGTTCGACACTCTTACTTATCTAAAGGACTACGATTGATCCCCTATACTTGTGGGTCATCAAGACTCTTTTCTGGCGCCGTTGCCGGGGAATAAAGCGCCTTTGGTAAGTGGAACTTGGTAAGGAAAAATTCATATAGTGTGCTAAATTTATTGTCACTTGTCACTATGGATAGTAGTCCTTTGAGGGGCTTGTTCGGGGTATCTTCACCTCGAACGGAAGCACAAAGAGTTGCTCCTCAACCTGCTGCACCTACTGAAAATATTTGCTTTGAATTTCCTTCGGGTATGCTTGAGAAACTGCTGGCTAATCCTTTTACAGGAGATGGAACATCACATCCAGACTTGCATCTAATCTATGTAGATGAAGTTTGTGGTTTATTTAAGCTTGCAGGTTTGCCCGAGGATGAGGTCAGTAAGAGGGTCTTTCCTTTATCTTTGAAGGATAAGGCATCGACATGGTATAGGCTATGTGATGATACTGGATCATGGGACTACAATCGGTTGAAATTGGAATTTCATCAAAAGTTTTATCCTATGCATTTAGTACATCATGATCCGAATTATATTTACAATTTTTGGCCTCGTGACAGAGAAAGCATCGCTCAAGCTTGGGGGAGGCTTAAATCAATGCTATATTCATGCCCCAATCATGAGCTTTCGAGAGAAATTATCATTCAGAACTTCTATGCTCGGCTTTCTCATGATGATCGCACGATGCTTGACACTTCTTGTACCAATTCTTTTATGAAGAGAGATATTGACTTCAAATGGAATTTATTGGAGAGAATTAAACGCAACTCTGAAGATTGGGAGCTTGAAGAAGGTAAGGAGTCAAGTATGAATTTCACGTTTGATTGCGTTAAATCCTTTGCTGAGACCAATACCTTTAGTGATTTTAGCGCTAAGTATGGACTTGACTCTGAGATAGTAGCTTCATTGTGTGCATCCTTTGCTGATCATATTGATCTCCCCAAAGAGAAGTGGTTTAAATATCATCCTCCTTTAGAAGTCAATGTAGTTAAACCCACTCCAGTTGAAGAGAAAGTCATTGCCTATAATGATCCTGTTGTTCCCAGTGCTTACATTGAGAAACCAGCTTTCCCTGTTAGGATAAAGGATCATTCTAAAGCTTCAATTGTGATACGTAGAGGCTATATTAGAACACCTACTCCCCCTGAGAAAATTAGAGTTGAACCTAGCATTGCTATTATCAAAGATCTTCTGTCCAACGATGTTGAGGGACATAATATTCACTTCTGTGAAGATGCTGCTAGAATTGCTAAACCTCATGTTAGAGACAAACATAGGCCTGTTGTTGGCATCCTGTTGTTTCTATTAAGATAGGAGATCATTGTTATCATAGCTTATGTGACGTGGGTGCTAGTGTTAGTGCAATACCTCAATCCTTATATGATGAAATCAAAGATGAGATTGCACCTGTTGAGATAGAGCCTATTGATGTCACTATTCAGCTTGCCAATAGAGATACTATCTGCCCTGTGGGAATTGTTAGGGATGTTGAAGCCTTGTGTGGTAAAACAAAGTATCCTGCTGATTTCCTCGTTCTTGCTACCGCACAAGATAGCTTTTGTCCCATCATATTTGGCAGACCTTTTCTCAATACCGTCAACGCTCATATTGATTGTGAGAAGCAAACTGTCACTGTTAGCTTTGAAGGTGTGTCACATGAGTTCAATTTATCTAAGTTTGATAGAAAACCTCATGAAAAGGAGTTGCCTAGTAGGGATGAAACTATTGCATTAGCCTCTATTTCCGTGCCTCCTACCGATCCCTTAGAGCAATACTTGCTTGAGCATGAAAATGATATGCATATGGATGAAAGGGATGAGATAGATAGAGTTGTCTTAGAACAATATCCTATCCTTAAGAATAATCTGCCTGTTGAACTGCTTGGGGATCCACCCCCACCAAAGGGTGATCCTGTGTTCGAGCTTAAACAGTTGCCTGATACTCTTAAGTATGCCTATCTTGATGAAAAGGAGATATATCCTGTCATTATTAGTGCTAGCCTCTCAGAGCATGAAGAAAAGAAGTTACTAAAAACTCTAAGAAAGCACCGTGCTGCTATTGGATATACTCTTGATGATCTCAAGGGCATTAGTCCCACTCTATGCCAGCACAAGATTAAAACTGATCCTGACTTCAAACCAGTTGCTGATCATAAAAGGAGATTATATCCTAAGATGAAAGAAGTAGTGAGAAAAGAAATACTAAAGCTCCTGGAAGCAGGTATCATTTATCCTGTTGCTCACAACGATTGGGTGAGTCCGGTGCATTGCGTCCCTAAGAAGGGAGGCATTACCGTTGTCCCTAATGATAAGGATGAATTGATCCCACAGAGGATTATTACTGGCTATAGGATGGTGATCGATTTTAGGAAATTGAATAAAGCCACTAGGAAAGATCATTACCCTTTGCTTTTTATCGACCAAATGCTAGAAAGGCTGTCCAAACACACACACTTCTTCTTTCTAGACGGATATTCTGGTTTCTCCCAAATATCAGTTGCACAATCCGATCAGAAGAAAACCACTTTCACCTATCCTTTCGGTACCTTTGCTTATAGACGTATGCCGTTGGGCTTATGTAATGCACCTGCCACTTTTCAAAGATGTATGATGGCTATATTCTCTAACTTTTGTGAAAAGATTGTTGAGGTTTTCATGGATGACTTCTCCGTTTATGGGTCTTCCTTTGATGATTGCCTCAGCAACCTTGATCGAGTCTTGCAAAGATGTAAAGACACCAATCTTGTCTTGAATTGGGAGGAGTGCCACTTTATGGTTAATGAAGGCATCGTCTTAGGACATAAAATTTCTGAAAGAGGTATTGAAGTCGATAAGGCTAAGGTTGATGCAATCGGGAAAATGCCATAACCCACAGATATCAAAGGGATAAGAAGTTTCCTTGGTCATGCTGGTTTCTATACAAGGTTCATTAAAGACTTCTCTAAGATTTCTAGGCCTCTTACCAATCTCTTGCAAAAGGATATTCCTTTTGTCTTTGACGAGGATTGTGAGGAAGCCTTCGAAATACTTAAGAGGGCTTTGATAACTGCACCTATTGTTCAACCACCTGATTGGAACTTGTCGTTTGAAATCATGTGTGATGCTAGTGATTATGTTGTTGGTGCTGTTTTAGGGCAAAGAGTCGATAATAAGTTGAATGTTATTCACTACGCTAGTAAAACTCTAGACAGTGCCCAGAGAAACTATGCTACTACGAAGAAGGAATTTTTAGCAGTCGTGTTTGCATGTGAAAAGTTTGGGTCTGACATAGTTGATTCCAAATTCACTATTCGCACTGATCATGCTGCTATTAAGTACCTCATGGAGAAGAAAGACGCCAAACCTAGACTTATCAGATGGGTTCTCTTGCTACAAGAATTTGATTTGCACATTGTCAATAGAAAGGGTGCTGATAACCCAGTAGCAGATAACTTGTCTAGGTTGGAGAACGTTCTTGATGACCCACAACCTATTGATGATATCTTTCCCGATGAGCAATTGAATGTCATCAATGCTTCACGTAGTGCACCGTGGTATGCTGATTATGCAAACTATATCGTTGCCAAATACATACCACCTAGTTTCACGTACCAGCAAAAGAAGAAATTTTTCTTTGACTTGAGACATTACTTTTGGGATGATCCTCACCTTTATAAGGAAGGAGTAGATGGTGTTATTAGACGTTGTGTACCTGAACATGAACAGGGAAAGATCCTACAGAAGTGTTACTCCGAGGCCTACGGAGGACACCATGCGGGAGATAGAACTGCACACAAGGTATTGCAATCGGGTTTTTGTTGGCCCACTCTCTTCAAGGATGCCCGTAAGTTTGTCTTGTCTTGTGACGAATGTCAAAGAATAGGTAATATTAGCAAACGCTAGGAAATGCCTATGAACTACTCACTTGTCATTGAACCATTTGGTGTCTGGGGCTTTGATTTTATGGGACCTTTTCCAAAATCCAACGGGTATACTCATATCCTAGTTGCCGTTGATTATGTCACTAAGTGCATAGAAGCTATCCCCACTCGTAGTGCTGATCACAACACCTCTATCAGGATGCTGAAAGAAGTTATCTTCCCTAGATTTGGAGTCCCTAGATATCTAATGACCGACGGTGGTTCACACTTCATTCATGGTGCTTTCCGTAAAACGCTTGCTAAGTACGATGTCAACCATAGAATTGCGTCTCCCTATCACTCTCAGTCCAGTGGTCAAGTAGAGCTAAGCAACAGAGAAATTAAACTAATTCTGCAAAAGACTGTCAACGGGTCTAGAAAGAATTGGTCTAAGAAGCTTGATGATGCACTGTGGGCTTATAGGACCGCCTATAAGAATCCCATGGGCATGTCTCCATACAAAATGGTGTATGGTAAAGCATGTCATTTACCTCTTGAGCTAGAGCATAAAGCTTATTTGGCAATCAAAGAGCTCAACTTTGATTTCAAACTTGCCGGTGAGAAGAGGTTATTTGATATTAGCTCGCTTGATGAGTGGAGTACTGAGGCATATGAGAATGACAAGCTGTTCAAAGAGAAGGTTAAGAGGTGGCATGATAAGAGGATACAAAAGCGTGAGTTCATTGTAGGTGATTATGTCTTGCTATATAACTCTCGTTTAAGATTCTTTGCAGGCAAGCTTCTCTCTAAATGGGAATGTCCCTATGTTGTTGAGTAAGTATATCGTTCCGGTGCTATCAAGATCAACAACATGGAAGGTACTTGTCCGAGAGTGGTAAATGGGCAGAGAATCAAGCATTATATCTCAGGTACTCCCATAAATGTTTAAAGCAACATTATCAATACCATAACTCCGGAAGAATACCTTAGGGATATTTATCAGCCTGTTTCAGACTCCGAAAATGAAGAGGTATGTGATTCGGTAAGAAAACAGAGTCCAAAACTTTTCCAGTAGGAATTTTTCTCCGTTTTGGAATACTTGAAAAAATACAAAAATTGGAAGTAGTCCGAAAAGTGCGCGAGGAGGCGACAAGCCTGCACGGCGCGAGCCCACCCCCTAGCCGCGCCATGAGGGCTTGTGGCCACCTCGTGCGCCTCCCGGACTCCGTTTTCGTGCGGGGTACTCTTTTTGATCTAAAAAAAATCATTATATATACTTCCGTTTGGCCTGACCCGTGCATCATGCAAATCTCTACTGTTTTTCGTTTTGAGCCTGTTTCTGTTGCAGATCTAGATCGCTATGACTTCCCCAAAAGCTCCGAAGGACAAGATCTTCGAGAAGGTCATCAATCCCTACCTCACGGGAGTGCTGCAACACCCTCAATCTATCGAGATGCGTGAGGGGATGTTGCACATCCGTGATGTTGAGGGGCCCAAGAAGACCGGAAGCGTGGAGACGAGGCTCGAAGCAATGGAGCAACAAGTCTTCAAGTGCCAAGGGATGGTGGAGCGTGGACTCAACGCCAACCACATGATGATCACGGAGTTCACCAACAAGCACAAGATTTATGCCAATGACATTGGGAAGAACCTCTCCAGGATCTATGACAGGATTGATCAACTCCAGGCCCAGATCTATGACCTGCAGAACCAAAACTGTGAGTATGAGTATAGATTTAAATCAATACGGTTGGCTGCAGATTTGAGGATTCCGGAGACTCGTTCATCTTTCCATGATGGAGCACCTATGCCTTGGAAGATGGAGGATCAAACTCATGTTGCAACAACTCCACCTTCACCACCAAAGGAAGACAACTGAGCATTGGTATGGGCAATCCCCTTGGCTTGTGCCAAGCTTGGGGGAGTTGCCCCAGTATCGTATCACCATCACATCTTTTGCCTTTACCTTTGTTTTAGTTTTCCTTTTCAGTTTTCTTTTTATCTAGTAGTTTAAAAGTCTTAGTGTATTAGTCTTGAGTTTTGCTTTGTGTCACCCCCGATGTATTCGAGCTCGTGAGCCATATAATAAAGAGTGTCTTAGTTGAAGGGCTTTGCCTCTTGCCATGATCAAAAGAGTGAGAATAGAACAAAAGCATGAAAGATCATGTAATAATCTTATGGGAAGTGATGGCTTCACATATAAAAAGGATGATGATTGAAACTTGTTGAGGGTAGACAAACGTAGACCTTGGTCATTGTTGCAATTAATAGGAAGTGATAAAGAAGGAGAGGTTCACATATAAATATATCATCTCTCACACCATCTATGATTGTAAACACTCACTAAACTATTACATGCCTAGAAGTAGATGTTGGACAAGGAAGACAACGTAATGAATTGTGTTTGCTTGGCTCTGAACAATGTTATATGATTAGAGATCCCTTAGCATGTGACGATTGCTTCCACATCATTTTAGCCAAAACTCCCGCACCAAGTAGAGATACTACTTATGCATCCATAAACCTTCAAACCAGTTTTGCCGTGAGTGTCCACCATACCTACCTATGGATTGAATAAGATCCCTCAAGTAAGTTGTCATCGGTGCAAGCAATAAAAATTGCGCTCTAATATGTATGATCTATTAGTGTGTGGAAAATAAGCTTTGTATGAACCTGTGATGAGGAAGACATAAAAGCGACAGAGTGCAAAATAAAGTTCTTTATCATAGGAGATAATATAAAGTGACGTTCCTCCGCACTAAGAGGACACACATCCAAACCTCAAAGCGCATGACAACCTCTGCTTCCCTCTGCGAAGGGCCTATCTTGTACCTTTACTTTTTGCCCTTGAAAGAGTCATGGCGATCTTCACCAATTCCTTATTTCGCCTTTATCTTGGCTAACGTCATATGCTTGGGAAAGATCTATATTCATATGTCAACTTGGAGGTAAGTATTCATGAATTATTATTGTTGACATTACCCTTGAGGTAAGCAGTTGGGAGGCAAAACTGTAAGCCCCTATCTTTCTCTGTGTCCAGCTGAAACTTTGATCTCATGAGTACCACGTGAGTTGTAGCAATTGTAGAGAACGAAAGAATGATTGAGTATGTGGATTTTCTTTACAAGCTCTTATTTGACTCTTTCTGATGTTGTGATAAATTGCAATTGCTTCAATGACTAAAGGCTATCGGTTGTTACTTCTAGGTAAGGTTCTTGATCCATGCTTTACTTTGTGAAGGAATTATCACTTTAGCATGAGAGATTATATGTTGGTATGGCTGTTCTGATCTTGATCACGATGCATGCATGTTCGTATCTTGTTTTGTCGACACCTCTCTCCCTAAACATGTGGACATATTTATTGAGCTCGGCTTTCGCTTGAGGACAAGCGAGGTCTAAGCTTGGGGGAGTTGATAAGTCCATTTTGCATCATGTTTTCATGCTGATATTTATCGCTTCTTTGGCTGTTATTTCACTTCACGGTACAATTCTTATGCCTTTTATCTCTTATTTTGCAAGGTTTACATGAAGAGGGAGAATGCCGGCAACTGGAATTCTGGCCTGAAAGTGGAGCAAAGTTGAGATACCTATTCTGCGCAACTCCAAACGCCGTAAAAATCAACGAGGATTTTTTTTCCGGATTTATAAAAAATACTAGGCCGAAGAAGTGCCAGAGTGGCGCCAGGGGTTGGCCACAAGCCTGCACGGCGCGGCCACCCCCAGGCCGCGCCATGAGGACTTGTGGGCAACCTGCTGACCCACTTGCACCCCTCTTCTGCTATATGAAGGGTTTCATCTGGAAAAATATCAAGGATGAGCTTTTTCGTGGATTCGCCGCCGCCACGAGGCGGAACTTGAGCAGAACCAATCTAGAGCTCCGGCAGGACGATCCTACCGGGGGAACTTCCCTCCCGGAGGGGGAAATTGTCGTCATCGTTGATGTCTACTACGCAACCTTCTCCTTTTAGACGTTGTTGGGCCTCCAAGTGCAGAGGGTTGTAGGACAATAGCAATTTTCCCTCAAGTGGGTGGCCTAAGGTTTATCAATCCGCGGAAGCCGTAGGATGAAGAGGGTCTCTCTCAAGCAACCCTGCAACCAAATAACAAAGAGTCTCTTGTGTCCCCAACACACCCAATACAATGGTAAGTTGTATAGGTGCGCTAGATCGGCGAAGAGAAGATTAAAGAAGTGCAATATGGATGGTAGATATAGGTTTTTGTAATCTGAAATTACAAAAACAGCGAGGTAACTAGTAACAAAAGTAAGCACGAACGGTATTGCAATGCGTGGAAACAAGGCCCTGGGTTCATACTTTCACTAGTGAAGTTCTCTCAACAAAGATAACATAATTGGATCATATAACTAGCCCTCAACATGCAACAAAGAGTCACTCCAAAGTCACTAATAGCGGAGAACAAACGAAGAGATTATTATCGGGTATGAAACCACCACAAATTTATTATTTCTGATCGATCCATCATAGAGTTCATACTAGAATAACACCTTAAGATACATATCCACCAAGACCCTAATGTCACCTAGATACTCCATTGTCACCTCAAGTATCCGTGGGCATGATTATACGATATGCATCACACAATCTCAGAATCATCTATTCAACCAACACATGGAACTTCAAAGAGTGCCCCAAAGTTTCTACCGGAGAGTCAAAACGTGTGCCAACCCCTATGCATAGGTTCCCAATGTCACGAACCCGCAAGTTGATCACCAAAACATACATCGAGTACTCACATGAATCCACATGTGCCAACCCATATGCATAGGTTCCCAATTGTCACAAACCCGCAAGTTGATCACAGCAGATAGACACGTGCAAGACATACATCAAGTGTTCTCAAAGACTCAATCCGATAAGATAACTTCAAAAGGGGAAACTCAATTCATTACAAGAAGGGAGAGGGGGAAGAACATCATAAGATCCAACTATAGTAGCAAAGCCCACGGTACATCGAGATCAAGACATCTCAAGAACACGAGGGAGAGAGATCAAACACATAGCTACTGGTACATACCCTCAGCCCCGAGGGAGAACTACTTCCTCCTCGTCATGGAGATCGTCGGGATGATGAAGATGGCCACCGGAGATGGATTCCCCCTCCGACAGGGTGCTGGAACGGGCTCTAGATTGGTTTTTGGTGGCTACAGAGGCTTGCGGCGGCGGAACTCCCAATCTAGGTTTCTTTCGGGAGGTTTCCGTATTTATAGGAATTTATGGTGGTGGAATTGCGTCAGTTGGGCCCATGAGGTGTCACAAGCCTGTACGGTGCGACCTAGGGGCTAGGACGCGCCCCATAGGCTTGTGACTCCCTCATGGCTCTTCTGGCCTTCTTCCAAAGCTTCGGGGGTCTCTTTTGGTCCAAACAAGATCATCGTAAAGTTTCATTCCATTTGGACTCCGTCTGGAAAAGGGTCAAAAACACGGAAAAAACAGAAACTAGCACTTGGCACTGAGTTAATAGGTTAGTCCCAAAAAAGATATAAAATAGCATATTCATGCATATAAAACATCCAAAGTTGACAAGATAATAGCATGGAACCATCAAAAATTATAGATACGTTGGAGAGGTATCAATCGTCATCACCAACAGTGCTCTCATCGGAGGGGACTCATCACCATCAACATCTTCATCAGCACCATCTCATCTCCAAACCCTAGTTCATCACTTGTAACCAATCTTCGTCTCGCGACTCCGATTGGTACTTGTAAGGTTGCTAGTAGTGTTGATTACTCTTTGTAGTTGATGCTAGTTGGATTACTTCGTGGTAGAGTTTATGTTCAGATCCTTGATGCTACTCATTACCTCTCTGGTCATGAATATGATTATGCTTTGTGAGTAGTTACTTTTGTTCCTGAGGACATGGGATAAGTCATGTTAATCGTAGTCATGTGAATTTGGTATTTGTTCGGTAATTTGATATGTTGTATGTTGTTTTTCCTCTAGTGGTGTTATGTGAACGTCAACTACAGAACACTTCACCATTATTTGGGCCTAGAGGAAGGCATTGGGAAGTAGTAAGTAGATGATGGGTTGCTAGAGTGACAGAAGATTAAACCCTAGTTTATGCGTTGCTTCGTAAGGGGCTGATTTGGATCCACTAGTTTAATGCTATGGTTAGACTTTGTCTTAATTCTTCTTTCGTAATTGCGGATGCTTGCGAGAGGGGTTAATCATAAGTGGGATGCTTGTCCAAGTAAGGGTAGTACCCAAGCGCCGGTCCACCCACATATCAAACTATGGAAGTAACGAACGCGAATCATATGAACATGATGAAACTAGCATGACAGAAATTCCCATGTGTCCTCGGGAGCGTTTTTCCTCCTATAAGACTTTGTCCAGGCTTGTCCCTTGCTACAAAAGGGATTGGGTCACTTTGTTGCACCGTTGCTACTTTTTTTACTTGTTGCTCGCTACGAATCATCTCACCGCACAACTACTTGTTACCGACAATTTCAGTGCTTGCAGATATTTCCTTGCTGAAAACCATTTGTGAGATCCTTCTGGTTCTCGTTGGGTTCGACACTCTTACTTATGGAAAGGATTACGATTGATCCCCTATACTTGTGGGTCATCACGTATCAAGCATCCCCAAGCTTAATTCGTGCTCGTCCTCGAGTAGGTAAATGATAAAAACAGAATTTTTGATGTGACATGCTATCCATGATGTTTTCTTTTGCATGCATGCTCATTGATAAATGATGAATTAAGAAGTATTAACACAACAATATTTATAAGTATAAGCAGAAAAACAATTATTCTTTCAAAGTGTATGATCCTCAAAGATTGTTTCAACCCTTTCCATCTTTATTACATTAGCAAGGAATGGATCCATCTTCATCACAAAACTACAAATGTTAAGCACCATGGTGCCCAAGTCACGCAATTGGATCACACTTTTTCAATATGCAACAAATTTTATTATTCACGCAATACGTGAGCGTGAACCATTGGACATAGCATATAGGTGGAATAGAGTAAGGTGGTACATTTCAAAGGGATTGAAAAGTGAAGAAGATAGTCTCGTATCAACCAGGCATACTAACGGGTTTTGGAGATACCCATTGATAGATATCGATACAAGGAGTAGGGATTGCCATGCAAATGATGCACTAGAGCTATAAGTGTATGAAAGCTCCACTGAAGCTAAGTGGGGTGTGCATCCAACTTGCTTGCTCATGAAGATCTCAGGCATTTGAGGACGCCCGTCACCGGAATATACAAGCCAAGTTTATAATTGTTTTGATTCCCACTAGCATATGAATGATATAACATGAGACTCGCTATATGATGTACATAGTGCCACAATGAGGCACAAGTATGGTAAAGGATAGTAGCAAAGTCCCTTCTCTCTTTTTCTCTCTTTCATTTTTTATATATAGTGGGCTCATTTGGCCTCCCCCATCTTTATCTCCTCACTGGTACAATGCTCTAACAATGATGATCATCACACTTGTATTTACTTACAACTCATGGGTAACTTGATATGATGAATGAAGCAACATGACTCCAATATGAATGCCTCTGGCAGTGTACCAAGATGTGCAATGATCTAGCATGACATGTATTCAACATATGAATTTTGGTGACTTTGCCACAAATGCTATTATGAATGATGTCTTTTCCACCAATACTATGTCATCTCTATATGATCATGCAAAGCAATATTATGATGAATGAACTACTCATGTGAAGTGACGACGGAATTTGCATGGAAACATATCTCAGAATGGCTATGGAAATGCCATAATAGGTAGGTATGGCGGCTGTTTTAAGAAGGATATAATAAGGCTTATGTGCAACACATCGTATAATATCGTGGGATTTGTATGCACCGACGAAAGTCACACCAATCCTCGAGGTGAAATGGGCTATGCGTAGTACTAGAGAGGATAGCAAATATGAGGTTGCGAGATTGCATATGTCTATGGTGTCACATTAGTCAAAAATAACTTATATACTTATTGCAAACTTTTATTAGTCTTATCACAAATGAAAGTACTACTCGCAAGCCACGAGGGAGAGGGTTGGTAGGAGTTAACCATCGCACGACTCCGACTCAAAACAACACTAGGTTTTCAGCGAGGAATAGAAATGGTTCCACAACATCACCATGCCTTTTAATTTTTCAGATGTTCAAGAAGTTTTAATATCTCTTAATATCAACACCTCTCTGAATTAATAGTTATGCACTCACACCTTTTTCATATCACCATATCGATATTCATTAACCACAATTTCTCTACATGTGCTAATTATCACTTATTGAACACTCATTATTTTTTATCTAGTTTTATGACCCGTGAAAATTATCGTCAATATTTGTCTAGCTCTAAATAAAATACTAGTGAATAATGAGAGCCTATTATTTCTCGAAAATCTACACGCCACCGTGCTCAGAAAAATATAAGTGAAGTACTAGAGCAAATGCTAAGCTCAAAAGATATAAGTGAAGAACATAGAGTATTCTAACAAATCATGATGATGGTGTATCTGTCAAGTAGGTGTGTCCAACAAAAAATGATTGTGGCAAACTTAAAGTAAAAGGAAACAAAAGAAAATGACGCTCCAAGCAAAACTCATATCATGTGATGAATAAAAATATAGCTCCAAGTAACATACCGATGGATTGAGACAAAAGAGGGTATGCCTTCCCGGGGCATCCCCAAGCTTAGAAACTTGAGTCCTCCTAATATATTACTTTGGGGTGGCTTGGGAATCCCCAAGATTGGGCTCTTGCTACTTCTTATTACTTTGCCCATCGAAATAATGCCCAAGTTTGAAAACTTAAATCACACAAAACTCAATAAAACTTCATGAGATCCGTTAGTATAGCCAACATAATAAACAGTTTTAGGTATTGTTATAAATTGATTATTATTTTATTTTAGCATAAGGTAATGTACTCTAACTTATCCATGGCTTATACCCCCTATATAATCTATAGCATAATCAAAACAAGCAAACTATGCAAGCAAAAACAGAACAATCCGTAGTAATATATTTAATTTCCATACTTACGTAAGTACAAAAATTCTGAATAATTATGAAGACCTAGGGAATTTTTATATAATTACTGTGTACAAAAATAGCTTAAATATGGACCAATAAAATCAGAGAAATTCTGCACTTGGCTTCAAAGTTTCTGTTTTTGCACCGTATCAATTCTACTCATTAAGAAAATCATCCCAAAGGCTTTACTTGACACAAACACTAATTAAAACATAGAGATACAATCATTATAGCATAAATAATCATGTTATAATACACTAACATAGAGTAAAGGAAAAAAATTAAAATAACTATTGGGTTGCCTCTCAACAAGCGCTATTGTTTTATGCCCCTAGCTAGGCATAATGCATAGTTTCAACTGTTGTCATCTGTGACATTTAGACCATAATTTTCCCTCATGATAGATCCATGAGGTGGTTTGATTCTCTTTCTAGGGAAGCGTTCCATCCATTTATTTAATTATAAATGGAATCTTATGTTGCCCTCTTTCATATCAATGGTTGCACCTATAGTTCGTAGGTAAGGTCTTCCAAGTATAATAGGACAAGTAGGATTGCAAATAGTATCAAGCACAATAAAATCTACAGGCAAATAATTTTTATTTGCAATGATAAGTGTCGGGGTACAAAAATAGGGGAGTTTATTTCTCCCTGACTTGTGCACGGGCGACAAGCCATCAACCCGACGACCTAAGGGTGCCAGGGGATCTACGGGGAGAAAACCACATCTCCCCGTCGTCGCTTCTCTGCTTCCTCTGTTCTCCTCTTCTTCTCATGAACAACCCGCATCTTTGCATTAGTTGTCTGCTTTCCCTTCACGCCGTCCATCTTCTTCCCCATGTCCCTTGAGCAGCGGGATATTCGGCAATGTGTGTGGAAGGAATGGCGGTGGCGGAGGCGGCTTCTTGGCTGGAGGAGGGAGGAAGGGATGGAGGGCGGAGAGGCAGATGTGCATGAGGAGCGCCCCCTTCACAGGAAACCTTCCTTATGTATGGGGGCCACACATTGGGGGCTGGATCTACGCTATCACTGCAAGGAACTATTGTTTATTTACCAGCGGTTCCTCTTTTTTACTCCCCAACGGCTACTGTTCGGCAGCCCCCACGACTTGCGTTAAATGCGTGAATTGGTTGTGGGTCATGGGAGGAGTAGAGGTTTCTCGAGGTGTGTTCGTGCATTAAGGGAACCTAACCCAACATGCCCAACAACATGTATGGCTCGGGCTCGAGGGCTTCTGTCGAGGTACACAAACAAGGGTGTTTATTTCCCCCTCACTTGTGCACGGATGACAAGCCATCGACCCGGTGATCTAAGGGTGTCGGGGGATCTACCACCCCATCAAGACGTGGCCAATGTCAGAGAAGCCGCTCTACAAAAGGTCAAGGAGCGCATCAAGAAGACCAAGACCTGGCCAGATGCGGCCCTCAAAGTCCGACGGCACCGGCAAGACCTACACGAGCAGCCTAGAGCGGGCCCAAGACATGCTAAGAACCCCCAGCGCTTGCCGGGGTGAAGGCACAAGCATCCTCACCAAGACCTGGAAAGGCGCCTCCCAGGCAAGTGCGGGCCAACCTGCCATAGCTCCACCTCATCACTACACGATTCACTTGTCGATGAGGTGTTGAGCTCCCAAGTGGCTAGGTGTCTCTCGCTAAATACGTGGAAGCATGCCAGAAGACAGATTACAACCTGTTGACACCCGTCCACAGGCTTGTCAAAACCCCAAGCCACAACCAACTCATATGTGGCAGAAGCCTGTCGGGAATGCACCCCCGCTCGCCACCTAAGGCCTCATTTATGGCGCTTTGTCTCGAGTGCCAAAGTTAGGTATGATAGCACTGTTAGCTATCTGATCATGACTGTTTTCTAGTGTGGACGCCCCTTGAGGTACAAAAGGAGGCCCAAGGCAACCTAGCAAAGGATTCAGACACATGGAGATTCGACACTTGGTAGATTAGGTCCCAGGGAATTAGAACCAAGTATAAGTGTACATACGTGATAGATCTCCCTGGTAACCCTTGCCGGGGTAGAGCTCCATGCAAACTTCATCTTCCCAATCAATCCACCAAAGCAGGAGTAGGTTTTTATGCTTCACAACGGCCCAAACCTCGATAAAATCCACGAGTCTCATCATCGTGTTGCCTCATAGTCTCTGCTCTTTGTGCCATACGACCTCCCAGTCGTACCACAAAGGGACCAAAAGGTCTCATAGGTGATTGTGTGCACACCCGCACCGACGTCTTTGGCGCGCCAAGTAGGGGGCTTCATTCGTGCAAACCCGAGATTGTGATGCGTTGCATTGATCTACATCAACATTCCCTCTGTGTGAAGCATCGAGGAAGAAGAACATTGTCACAAGCCTTTTCCTCCGGCGCCTTGCCACGCACCTTCGTCGTGGTTGCATCAACGACAACGAGGGCCATCAAAACCGCGGCTGCTGCGCCCGACGTGGACGACGCGACCGTGATGGCGACCTCGGCAGGGGAAGAGGCGGACTGGGCAACGACGCCATCTTTGTCATAGTCATCGCGTTGGCCCACCTAACCCCTCAGGAGGTGCGACTATGATTGAATGGGCAGAGAAGAAGGAAAGGTACATGGTGATACCCTCCCTCTCTTCTCCTTTCGCACCCGTGGTCGGTTCTGCGTCACGGCGGAGCCACCAACATCGACGAGCTCGCATGCGGCTAGGTCCTGCATTTTCCCTATGTTGGTAAATCCGAGGCCAAACACTCGAGCGGATCCGTTGGTCGGCGACCCCAGCGAACGGTCCACAACGAGGCCCCGTTTCCCGATGTTTCCAATGTCATGGTCGTTACGGAGCCATTATGCAAGATGGATAATAAGGAAGGTTCAACCAAGCGTATTTACTATTCCTTCCCTTCCGGCTAAGTTGTGAATGCTTGCATTAGCCTAGGAAGCTCTTGCCGTAGGCCATGCTCCTAACTAACATTTCCCAAAGTACCTCCATTCCCTCTCTGTTCGTCCTTCTCTTCCTCTCAAAATAGCCATGGTTTACACCATGCAAGCACTAAGGAGCGCGAAGGAAAGAAACGCCGATGGAAGAAGGAGGGAATGGCGGATGTGGGCGGAGGAGCGCCAAGATAAAGAGGAATCCTTAACGAAAGATAAGTCGATGCGCCCGTCGTTTTTTTGTTAAAAGGCTTACATTTTGCATAATTCCCCTTTGGAACCAAGGTTTGTTTGTATGGTGAATCTATTGTGGAAGGGAACCTCGATGTCTTCTGATCGCACCCATGTTTTGCTTTGAGCATACTCAACAAAACCCGCGCCAGCATCGAAGACCTATGAGGATAAACTCGCCGGCAACGTGTCCTTGCCTACAGAATGCTAAGAACATGTTCCTCAAGGCAATCGTGGCAACACGTTGTTGGAGGGCAATCAGAGTGTGCAAAGGAAGCGGCTATACAAATATCGAAGGGAAAGCAAAGGGGAATGGCGTGCAATTACGTAAAAAAATTAGTTCAACAAAGCAAGGATATTGCATGGACTAATACGAGATACATATTGTGTCTTGAGTACAGGACGGCACGAAGGCAGCATGAGTCGATCAAAACTAATTATGACAGCCTCCTTGAACCCTTGAGGCCGTAAGGACCCTGTCGGAAAGAGGGCGCGCCTTGTCCAAGATAACAAAGACGTCAACGCCCGACAGAAGCTTCTTGAAACCATCGGATAGGTCGAGATCCGGGTGGAAGAAGGCGGGGTTGCTCAAGACCATGAAGAGGGCATCGTGGGCCAGCTTCCGGGATTCGTCGGCAGCATACCTCCCTATCATCCACGTACGTATTCATCCCCTCGATCAATCCCTCGAAGAAGAGTGTTACCTTGATGCTTGGGACCTCATGCCGGCCGACGGAGAAGTCCCAACTCTTCATGTTCATGCTCACAAGCTGGGTGGTGAGGCGCTCAGCGATGTCAAACATGCTCCTGATCCAGAGGTCGCGCTGCTTGATCTGGTTGTCCAGTTTGTATTCTGCCTCTTTCTGGATAGTTTGGGCATTGGTCAGGTCTCTCGGCAATAGCTCCTCTCGAACACCGGCAGACTCGACTTTGTGCTGTTGCAAAGCAAGTCTGGATTGCAAACCGAAGATAGTATTGTCCGCAGTGTCGAGGCTTTGGCTCTTGGAAGAAAGATGCAAGTGCGCCTCTTACAACATGGTTTGCACTCTCCGTGCCTCTTCTTTGAGAGCTTTGGCCTCCTCGCCATTCCTGGCAAGTTCCTCCGTCAATGTGCTCAGTTGGGCCTCCAGTTTCGCTTTGGTGGCAGTCATAACAACAAGCTTGTCAGATACCTTCTTCAACTGGGTAGCAGAGTCGAGGAGAGCACAGCAAGAAGAGTTTTGTGACCATCCTCTACCTCCTTGGTGCGTTGCAAAAGGTGTACCTCCAACTCCTCTTCCTTATTGCGAAGGGAAAGTTTGAGGGCCTCCCCCGGGAGGAGATTTCCGCCTTTGTGGCATCGAGACGTGCTTTGCGCTCCGCTAGCCTGGTCTCCCAGGCTGCAACATCTTCCTTGGCCATGGATAGCGTCTCATGGTGCCTCTTGAGGGAATGGACCTGTTGGTTGTACCACTCCTGTAGTTCCTTTCCCTTGCGCCTCAGGTTCTTGCCCACAAGGCCGGCCTACTCGCACTATTCCTTGGCTGCCTCCTCCTTAAGGTTGTACCTGCTCTGCATGTCCTTGATTACGGCAGCCACGAATTCCAAGAAGGCCAGATCTTTGACATTGTCGGCAGAGTAATCAACCCCTCCAACTTTTTGATGCAGTGGCGCCAGCACTCGCTTGATTCCTCCAACAATATCTACGCCCGCTGAGAGAGATAAGTCTGGAGTTGGAGGGCACAGTGAAGCTGTGACCATCGCCAGCAGGTCCGAGGAGGGTTGCAGCGACAATGGCAAGGGATAACGCGGAGGAAAAGGTCCTAGGGCCTTAAGGGGGGGGGGGTCTTCCCCTCAATCACCAAGGTTGGGAAAGATCTACCGGGGTTTGATGTCGTTATTTAAAGGGGTTCCTGAAGATCCCCAGCATCCGAGTCATGACCTTCCGCGACAGCAATCTTCTCCGCCTTCGCGGCATCATCCTTCCCGATATCTACCACCTCTTGTAGCACCTTTGGTTCTTCAGACGGTGATGTTGTGATAAAAAACAATGCACATCAAGATAAAATTCAAGAAGTTCATCAAAGGAAAGCAAAAGGACACAGGAAATCAAGTCACAGGCAAGTGGGATACCCGATGCGGTCTGCCGCGCAGAAGTATGTGTTTCCCCGGCAAGATCAACTGTCGGGGGATGGTCCGTTGCTGCTTCGTCGACGGCAGCCTCTACACGGGCGGGCTCTTCGGCGGAGGACTTTGCTGGAGAATCCCTGCCCACAACGATGGTTGTAGAGAGGTCCTGAAGGGAAGGCCCCTCCTGGCGGGCCTCTTCCCGATGAACCTCTCCCGTCTCCCTGTCGGGGGGTAGGAGGGTGCCTCTCTTCGTCCCCACCACGGGATAGGGATTGCACCTGGATCTCGTGGTGGAGGCCGGCCCGGGGGCTAGACGTGGGGTTCTCTCATGCATCCCCCGCCAGGCCCGTATCTTCTACGGGATCCCACCCTGCTGTGAGTTTGGACCATTTGGCCCTATGCGCAAGGGACTCCTCGTCCTCATCCCTGCCAAATAGATGATCATGCCAAATCGGCCAAGGCATCAAAAAAAGAACAACTTTGATGACATCGGAGGTCGAAAGACTTACTCTAAAGCCATGAGCATGGATCCCTGCTCATATGATGCACACGATGGAGTTGATCTACCCCTCTTCAGAGTTGGTGGAGCGGGGTTCGGCGGCAGAGTCAAGGCTTCGGGTAGGGGCCAGCCAGGCGGAGAAGTTGGGCTTAGCAGGGGGCTCGGGTCCACTCCCATGACCCTCCGTCGCTTGATAGGAGAAACTCTGGCTTGCTAAAGGTGGGGGGATTGGCGAATTGCTATCGCGCGTCCTTTTCCCTTTGGAGTTTGTCTTCTTCGTCCTCGAGGGACCTGCGGAAGTGTGGGGCACTGCTTCCTGGCCAATGTGTTAGTGAAGGCGCCGCCCTAGTTCTAGAGCTTGAGGGCCTTTTTCGAGCCCCTCTTCATCCACTACTGGTTCTCTCGTCTTCTCCTCCTCGCACAGGGTCAAGAGAGATCCTGCTCCGGCACGCTCCAACCCGATAACTTCTTCCGGGGAAAGATCCTCATCTTCCTCTCCAAAAGAGTCGCTTCCTCCAGATTCCTCCCCCCCTTCGTTCCCAGAGGCCGTTCCCTTGGCGGCTCTGACCTACCTATCCTCAGCGACTCGTGCAGCAATATAAGCCTTCTCTGCATTCCTAGTGGGCACAGTCAAGTTTTAGTCTTGCTTGCAGGCCTCTTCCCCCAAGCTAGAGAGCGATTCCATCTCTTCTTCAAGGGAGGGTAAAGCCCAATCTGGCTTGACCTCGGAAGCATTGCAATCTGGCATCCACTACAAAATTTGGATGCTAGCAGAGTTAGTATGCAAGAGGACGACCCCTGACGGCAGATGGAATGGCCCCATGTCACCAAAGAGGTGGTCACACAACCAGCCATTGCAATAGATCACCAGGTTGTTGCCAGGGCCTGGGTACAGCCGCATCCAGTCGGCACGGCCATTGAACTCCTAGGCAAACATGTCCCTCTTTTGCGGTGGAGCGATGCGGCGCCGAAGGAAGTCAGCCCCTACATGTTGGATGGTAAGGCCCATAGTTTTGAGGCGGGTGATCCTATTCAGCGCCGGGCGGAACTTGTCATTGGAAAGACCCAAGCTACTGCAATTATTATTGCGCGAGACACAAGTAGTCCCAAGGCACCCCCGCTCGCTACCAATGGCCACATTTATGACGCTTTGTCTTAAGTGCCAGAGTTAGGTATGATAGCACTGTTAGCTATATGATCATTATTGTTTGCCACTGCGGACGCCCCTTGAGCTATAAAAGGAGTCCCAAGGCAACGTAGCAAAGGATTCAGACCCTTGGAGATTCGACACTTGGTAGATTAAGTCCTAGGGGATTAGAACCAAGTGTAAGTGTACGTACGTGATAGCTCTTCCTGGCAACCCTTGCCGGGGCAGATCTCTGTGCATACTTCGTCTTCCCCAATCAATCCACCAAAGCAGGAGTAGGGTTTTACGCTTCATAGCAGCCTGAACCTCGGTAAAATCCCCGAGTCTCATCATTGTGTTGCCTCGTAGTGTCTGCACTTTGTGCCATACGACCTCCCAGCCAAACAACAAAGGGACCAAAAGGTCCCATAGGTGATTGTGTGCACACCTGCACCGACAATAAGAACATCATTAGTTCTACCTAAGGGTTTCTTAATGGTAGAATACGCAAGATGCAAGTTAAGGGAACATTCTCAATATTAGTGAGGCCAAGCACATCACAAAAAGCTTTAGGTATAGTTGAATCACTAGCACCAAGGTCACACAAAGGATTGCATTCATATTTATTTATCTTAATTTTGATAGTAGGTTCACACTCATCATGAAGTTTCCTAGGAATAGAAACTTCAAGCTCAAGTTTCTCATCATAAGCTTTTACCATAACTTCTACTATATGTTGAGTAAAAGCTTTATTTTATTCATAAGCATAGGGTGAGTTAATACTGGATTGCAGCAAGAAAACATTCTACTAAACATTAAGAGCAATTCTATCCATATTTTTAGCCAAAGTATCGACAATATGTATTTTTTCCTCTACCATAGTGTTGAAAACTTTTTGAAAATTAATGGATTCCTTAATTGTGTTCTCAAGATCAAAGAGTATCCTATTAAAATTTGTAGAATATTATCCATAGGAATTACCATAATAATTTCCATAGTTGTTGGCAGAATTAGTGGGGCACGACCTAGGATTGAAATTACCTCTATAAGCATTGTTGTTAAAATTATTTCGAGAGGCAAAGTTAACATCAATAGCATTATTATTTTATTCAATCAAGGTAGACAAATGCATATCATTGAGATCAACATGAGCATTTATATTGGCAACCAAATTCATAAGCGCATCCAGTTTTTCACTCAAAGTAGCGATTTCTTCAACAGAATTTACCTCCTTACCTATTGGAGCTCGTTCGGTATGCCATTGAGAATAGTTGACCATGATGTTGTCCAGAAGTTTAATGGCCTCTCCTAGGGTCATCTCTATGAAGGTACCACCTATGATAGAATTTAGAAGATTTCTGGATGAAAAGTTTAGTCCCGCATATAAATTTTGGATAATCATCCATAAGTTTAGACCATGAGTTGGACAATTTCTTATCAGCAACTTCAGTATCTCCCAAGCTTGAGAAACATGTTAATGTTCTTACTATTTAAAATTCATTATTTGTTTCCTTAGGGAGATGATCTTAGGAGGAGGAAAATACTTGGCAATAAAAGCATTTTTACACTTATCCCATATTCCAATACTATTACATGGCAAAGATGATAACCAAGCTTTTGCTTTACCTATAAGTGAAAAACTAAATAATTTTAATTTCACAATATCATTGTACATGTCCTTTTTCTTTTACATATCACAAAGTTTCAGAAAGTATTGAGGTGTGAAACGGGATCCTCATTAGGACTTCCCGAAAATTGATTTTTCATGACAAGATTTAGTAATGAAGCATTGATATCAAAAGCATTCGCACTAGTGGTGGGTGGTATAGGAGTACTAATAAAATCATTATTATTAGTATTTGAAAAGTCACACAACTTAGTAGTATCTTGAGACATGGTGACTGCGAGAGCAAAGTAACAAGCAAACTAGAGAGCGAAGATGCAATCTAGTGACAAGCTAAGCAAGCAAAGATAAATATTTTTGTATTTTTGTTTTTTATGAGACAAACTAAATATATGAGCAAATAAAAATAGGAACAAGTAGATGAAATTTTGTGTGGAGTTACTTGATAGTTGGTGATGATATTCCCTGGCAACGACGCAGGAAATCCTTCCTGATGCTCGTGATCTGTGTTGGGTTTTCCGTGAGGAGGAACAGGTAATCGCAACATAAAGTGGGTACGAATTTACCTTAGTTATGAAACCAAGGTTTATCGAACCAATAGGAATACACAAAAGAACAAACAGCTTGCACCCCATACGGGCAAGAGGGTTGTCAATCCCCTTGGTCTCGTTATTTGCAAGCGAATGAGGTGTGTAGATAATTGTAGATAATTGTAAAATGAAAAATAAAAGTAAAGTAAATAAATGGAAGCAAGATCTTGGAATATGTTGTGAATAGACCTCGGGTGCATAACTTTCCCTAGTGGCATCTCTCATGAAATAAGCATATGGCAGGTAAATAAATTACTGCTGGGAAATTGATAAAAGAGCGGATAGTTATGTGAATTTCACGTAAATGATTAGGTAAATATAGGCATCACATCCATAAAAAAATAGACCGACTCCTGCCTGCACCTATTGCTATTACTTCTGTTCAAGAGCGCTTTTATGCTTGCCTCTCTATGTATTAAGTTCATCACAAATGAAGTAATGCTTTGGAGTAGGATGACATGATGTAGACAAATTAAACTCAACCAATATGAATAAACCCCATCGTTTTACCCTTAGTAGCAGAAACACAAAGATGCAACATGTCCCCTTCTGTCACTCGTATATAGAAACTCGCTAGGTTGAACCTACTACAACAGACCTCTCTAACCGAAGAAATATCAATCTAGTTGGTCAAACTATTTCAATAGATCAGAGAGAATTACAAAGCTATTATAATCATGCACATGAGAATCATATTATATATCAGAGAAGACTCAAATATTTATCATGAATAATCTGAACATAAACCCACAATTCGTCGGATTCCAACAAACGCACCATATAAAAGAGTTACATCATATGGATCAAAGCAAAGATGCGATGATCATTGTATTGAAGATCAAAGAGAGAGAGAGATATGCCATCTAGGTACTGCTATGGACCCATAGGCTGTGGTGAACAACTCACACATCATCATGAGGGCAACAGTGTTATTGAACAAGCCCTCCGTGATCGATCCCCGCTCCGGCAAAGTGCTGAAACAAAGCTCTAGATGGCCTCCCGTCGAAAAAGAGACTCGCGGCAGCGTAAAAAGTGTTTCAGGACCTCCTGTGATATTTTTAGGGTGAATGGGAATGTATAGGCGAGAGAATGGGGTCGGGGGAGCCATGAGGTGGCCCCAAGCTATCAACCCCCCCAGGCCATGGCCGGATCGCTTGTGAGAGCCTTGTGTGCCTCCCGGTCTTCTTCCAATGCTCCACGGTGTTCTTTTGGTCCAGAAAACATTCACAAAAAGTTTTAGGTCCATTGGGCTTCGTTTGGTACTGGAATATGAAAAGTGGAAAACATGTAGAAAACAACAACTGGCACTAGGCACTAGGTCAAAATGTTAGTGCTCAAAAATAATGTAAATTGGTAGATAAGTGTGTAAAAAGTGTTCTAAAATGATAGCATAATAGCATTGAACAATAAAAAATTATAGATACGTTGTAGACGTATCAATGATCTAGTCTAAGATCATGCGAGGAACGTAGCTCAAAAAAATGATCATGTTAGAAGAAAGCCTTGAGATGAACTAACCAAGGTAATAGCATACAACCTTCATCCACGAGTAAGTGTATATTTGACATTTGATTTTTTTTGTATCTTTCCAGTGTATTTTCAAGTAGAAAAAATGTGCCTCTCTCATCACACGGTAATCAAGGCCAATAATATTTAACACATGATCTTCCCATATTCTACATGCATTTAGCTCATTGCTGATGGGATAATTAAAGATGAGAGACACAATGACTTGCACGTTTCTAATACATTTTTTAGTTTACTTTATAATATATCTAAATAATATTAGGTATGCACTTGTTTGTACATGGAGCGAGTACCTTTTTCCCATTGATGTCAAGCTTGTATGCATGCCCTATATATACATATTACTCCATCCGTCTCATATTAATTAACACTCCCATGACTTTCCCCCGCGTCACTCCCAGGAGGGGCGACTCGGGCGAGTCCCTAGCCGCCACCCCTTCCCTGTCCGATCTTGCTTCCATCGTCGAGGGAGTCCGGGATTAAGGGGTCCTTGGGCTGCTTACCTATTTCTATGGGTGAGACATGTGGGCAGTCTTATAACAATGGTTGGGATCTAAACAGGTAAGGCGATGTTGTATCCAACACAGACTCTTCCTAAGACTTCGCGTGCACCCCATGGCCACCTGGTAAATAACATGTTTTCTCCTTTGTGTAACCAACATTATGTAACCCTAGTACCCCTGGTATCTATATAAACTGGAGAGCTTTAGTTCATAGGATAGGTTAATAACATTATTCCTTGGGTTTAGACCACAACATACAATCTCGTGGTAGATCAACAATGTACTTGATACTCCAGCATAAATATAAACAAGAGCAGGACATAGAGTTTTACCTGTATCAAGAGGGCCCGAACCTGGGTAAACATCATCTCCTTTGTCTCATGTTACCCATTGATCCAAGATCCACAGTTTGGGACCCCCTACCTGAGATCTGCCAGTTTTGACACCGACATTGTTGCTTCCATTGAGAGTTCCACTGAAGGATCGCGAGAGGGATCGTTGGCTCACATGATCACTAGCAACTGCATCGACACCGGGGATATCTTTGTCCCTGGCGGCCCTCTGTGTCCAGTAGTGTTGGTTCGCATGTCGAGACAGCTCATGGCCTCGGTTAGACCAACAGGTTCGCCCTTGGCCAAGGAATCAAGTTCGGTATCTTAGATTATGTTGCTAATTCCCAAGGTGATATGGTCCTTTCTGGTTTCACGGCTTCACCCGTTGAGCTCGAAATCGCGAAGCCTCGGCTTCGGGTCTCCTCCTCGACTTTGTGTCCAGGATGGTGTTCACTCTGGATCCGGCCTCGAGCACGGATCTGACCGCATCATTCGAGGATCAGGGGTTAACCATGGACGAGCACACTCCCTGTACAGAAGAACCAAAATCAGCTCTCTTAAAACCCCAAAGACTAGTCCGGTTGATGCTCTGTTGTCAAGTGAGATACGAACCTTGACCCGAAATATGGAAACTTTCGATGACCCGACCTTGATGCGTGGTTAGTTCGGCTTCAATCCCGGTCATAGGGAATCTTATTTCCCACCCATCATTCACTTAGTAGCCACTATCGAAGTTTTAACCGATATGCTGGAGTTCTCTTCGGATGAGATAGACTATACATTTATGGATGTCGACACATCTGCTCCTCCCACGACTGGACGATGGATGGCCACCTCCACCTATGATGCATCATGGTGGACACCCCTAAGGACGATTGTGCCACAAGGAAGAGAGGTGATGGCACCCTAATTAAAAACAGTGGCGATGAACCCCAAAATGTCGGCATCGCAAAAAATCCCAAGGCACATAAGGGCAAGGAAAGAAATACAGGAACCGACGAAAATGCTACCCCGGATGATCCAGAGAACCCTGTTGGCCCCATTGCTTCCGAACATAGGCTTGATGATTTGGAGCGACACGCGGATCTGGATAATGTCAATGACCTCAACGATTCCGAGGATGAGGATTTCATTGTTCCCGAAGACTCGCTGGACTAGGAACGATTCAAGCGGTAACTCATAGCCACTACTCGAAGACTCAAGATAAAACAACAACAAATCAAAGCCAAACAAGACTCCATCAACAACAGATGGACTCAAATCCTAGCTGTCGAAGAAGGATACATCAATGAACAGTAGGAACAAAACAAAAGTTACCCACACTGTCAATTATTGTGAGAGTTCGAGGATGAGGCCTTTCAGACCACACTCCCCAGGCACACTCAGGGCGACCAGCCAGACCGCCCCCTCGAGGACGGTATAGGACGACTGGAGTAGCCGGGAACAACCTGAACACCCTCGCAGAAGAGAGAAGGAGATGGTGCACCTCGGAGACCCATCTGACATGCGACACAACTTGAACGCTAAAGCAAGACACACAAGATCCATCTATGGGTCCAGAGGACGCACTCTCGTAGACGGGATGGGTACCAAGCTCGATTCAATCATAATGATAGAGTTTGGGAACCACCCCAGAACAGGGCTTCATCCGACCTCTAGCACGATGTGGCTCGGTTCAGAGGCACGGCTCACCCAACATGTTTTACGGATGAGGTGATACAGCACCAGTTCCCTGAAGGGTTCAAACCCGTCAATATAGAACAATACGGCGGGACAATGAACCCAGCCGTGTGGATTGAAGATTTTCTTCTTCACATTCATATATCACGAGGTGATGACCTCCATGCCATAAAATATTTACCATTAAAGCACAAGGGATCAACACAACATTGGCTGAATAGCCTCCCCAAAATTCAATTAGGATTTGGGAAGAGCTCAAAGATGCTTTTCGAGCTAACTTTGAAGGCACCTATGTACGGCCGCCGAGCTCCGATGACCTGAGCCACATTGTCCAACAAGCATGTGAGTCATCCCAATAGTTTTGGAATCGATTCCTCACAAAGAAATATCAAATCGTCGACTGTTCGGATGCTGAGGCACTAACCTCCTTCAGAAGCAACATCCGGGACGAATGGCTAGCCCGGATGCTCGGGCAAGACAAGCCAAGAATAATGGCAATAGTTACGTCTCTTATGCGCCATTTTTGCACAGGCGAAGACAATTGGCTAGCCCATCGGAACAACCCTCCCGCAAACCCCGACACGTCCGAACTCCGAGATGGAAACGGGAAGCCACAATGCAAGAAGAACAAGCGACAGCACAACAGCGCTGAAACTGAAGATACGATGGTCAGTGCCAGATTCAGCCATTCCAAGCGAAAGAAACCCTTTAAGGGGAATCGGGACGGACCGACCACACTGGGAAAAATACCGGATAGGCCGTGCCAGATCCACGACACTAAAAATAAGCCCGCTACTCACACCAACCGTAAGTGTTGGCTAATCAAACGTGCGAGCAAAAATGTAGCCGATGACCAAGGCAAGAGTCCATGTAGCAAGGATAGCGAAGAACTTCACAGCCGAACAATGGATGCGAAAATCAATTTCTTCATCAGGTGAAAACCGTGAACATGATCTATGTAACAACCAAGATACGACACTTTCCTTATTTTGGGGCGAGGCCTCAAAAGGGGAAAGGGTCGCATCTAAGCGTTTCACAAGTAGGATAACAATGCCATTACATAACTAGAGAGATGAGTATAAGATTCGGCTTACACTCGCCACATGCTAGATTACAATCCACACAAAGCATTCATTGTTCATACATAAGTCAGGGTCCAACTACGGACAAGATCAACGGCAAAATATGCTATCCCATCTTGCTAGTCCAACGATCACGACCATGCGCCCCTAGTCCTCGGGATAAGTCACATACAGCCTGCCACCATCTTCGTCAAACTCTCATACGTCTCCAACGTATCTATAATTTTTGATTGTTCCATGCTATTATATTATCAACTTGGGATGTTTTACATGCATTTATATGCTATTTTATATCATTTTTGGGACTAACCTATTAACTCAGTGCCTAGTGCCAGTTTCTGTTTTTTCCATGTTTTGACCCCTTTCAGAGGAGATTTTGAAACGGAGTCCAAACAGAATAAAATCCCCGAAAATATTTTTCCCGTAATGGAAGAAGATCAGGAGACTTGAGAGTCAAGGCAGGGGCCCCAGGGGCCCCACAAGCCCTCACCCCGCGGCCAGGGGGGAGGCCGCGGCTCACAGGCTTGTGGGCCCCCTGGACCTCCTTTGCCCTAGGGTTCGCGCCTATATATCCCCAAAAATTCCAGAAAAAAAATCAGGAGATCATCGAAAGTACTTTTCCGCCGCCGCATGCTTGTGTCTCCGCAAGATCCCATCTGGGGCATGTTCTGGTGCCCTGCGGGAGGGGGGGATTCGGATACGGAGGGCTTCTTCATCAACACCATGACCTCTCCGATGATGCGTGAGTAGTTCACCATAGACCTATGGGTCCATAGCTAGTAACTAGATGGCTTCTTCTCTCTCTTGGATCTTCAATACAAAGTTCTCCATGATCTTCATGGAGATCTATCCAATGTAATCCTGTTTTGCAGTGTGTTTGTCGAGATCCGATGAATTGTGGATTTATGATCAGATTATCTATGAATATTATTTGAGTTTCTTCTAATCTCTTTTATGCATGATTTCATATCCTTGTAATTCTCTTCGAGTTGTGGGTTTTGTTTGGTCAACTAGATCTATGATTCTTGCAATGGGAGAAGTTCTTGGTTTTGGGTTCATATCGTGCGGTGACCTCACCCAGTGACAGAAGGGGTAGCGAGGCACGCATCATGGTGTTGCCATCAAGGGTAAAAAGATGGGGTTTTCATCATTGGTTTGAGATTATCCCTCTACATCATGTCATCTTGCTTAAGGCGTTACTCTATTCGTCATGAACTCAATACACTAAATGCCTGCTGGATAGTGGTTGATGTGTGGAGTAATAGTAGTAGATGCAGAAAGTATCGGTCTACTTGTCTCGGACGTGATGCCGATATGTATGATCATTGCCTTAGATATCGTCATGACTTTGCGCGGTTCTATCAATTGCTCGACAGTAATTTGTTCACCACCGTAATACTTGCTATTTTGAGAGAAGCCTCTAGTGAAAACTATGGCCCCGAGGGTCTACTCCAAACCATATTTTCAGCCTTACACTTTTTACTTCGTTGCACTTTCCGCCTTCAGATCTCACTTTGCAAACAATCTTGAAGGGATTGACAACCCCTTACGGCGTTGGGTGCAAGCTCTTTTGTGTTTGTGCAGGTACTCTGGACTTGACGAGATTCTCCTACTGGATTGATACCCTGGTTCTCAAACTGAGGGAAATACTTACTGCTCCTGTGCTGCATCACCCTTTCCTCTTCAAGGGAAAAACCAACGCAAGATCAAGAGACGACAGAACGATCTCTGGCACCACTGTCGGGGAAGGACTTTTGTTGACGTAGCAGAAGGATTTCTGGCGCCGTTGCCGGGGAGGATCAAGTCAAGAACTCATCCAAGTAAGTGTCGCAAACTCATCTCTTGCATTTACTTTGTTTGCCAGTTGCCTCTCGTTTTCCTCTCCCCCACTTCACCAATTTGCCTATTTTTCGTTTGCCTTTTTCGTTCGTCCTTTTCTCTCACTTGCTTTCTGTTCGCTTGTGTGCCATGTGCCTTCAATATGCTTGCATCTTCGCTTGCTGAAAATCTAGTGATATGGATCCTCATCCACTTGCTAATCTCTTTAAGAGATCCAATTATGTTGATCCAATTGCTAGTGAGTTGAGTGTACTTGACTATCTTTATGGAGTTTTGCTTGAGATGCGTGAATCTGAAAATTATGAGGAAGAAATTTATGAAGTGATTCATGAGGGCTCCTTGGATGAAAAGCATGATTGCAATGGTTTCACTATAAATTCTATTAGTGACAATCATGCTAAAAAGATGCAAAACCCTAAGCTTGGGGATGCTGGTTTTGCTATGTCCACTACTTGTTGCAATGATCATGAGTGGGGCGATGATTTTTCTTATGATCTTGAAAATTTGTTTAAACCTCATGATGAATATGATATTTGCAATATTATTGAAAGTGGGTTTGGAGAAGTCATGACTTTAGTTGATGATAATCCCACTATTTTTGAAGAGCATCAACTTTGCATGCATGTGGATCATGAAAAGAATATCCTATGTGATAGTTACATTGTTGAATTCGAATATGATCCCACATGTAATTATTATGAGAGAGAGGAAAATATGGTGGTAGAAACTTTCATATCACTAAATGACCTCGCGTTATGTTGAGATTGCTATTGTCTCTTTCTTCTTCCTTGCATTTGGTAACTATTGGTTGTCTTGCCAATTTGTTTTCCTATAAAATGCCTATGCATAGGAAGTATGTTAGACTTAGATGTGATTTTCACATGCTTTATGATTCTCTCGTTGTGCTTCAATTCTTGTCTCTTATGTGAGCATCATTGAATTATCAATGCCTAGCTAAGGGCATTAAACAATAGCGCTTGTTGGGAGGCAACCCAATGAATTTATTTCTTTTTCTTTCTGTTTTGTTGCGTATACACTATCATAATTCTGTTGTGATTGTGTCTTTTGTGTTTCTTTTTGTGTTTGAGGCAAGTAAAACCTTTATGATTAGTCTTGGTAATGGTTGTTTGATCCTGCTGGACAAAGACAGAAACTTTTCGCTCACGAGATGATTTATCATTTTTATTCAAAAAGAGATTTTGAGTTGATTCTTTTTGCTGCTGGTTGATATGCCTTTTTCCCAGGCCGTCGTAATTTTTCAGATTTGTTGAGGAAACAGAAGTATACGAAGTATACAGATTGCTACAGACTCGTCTGTTTTTGACAAATTCTGTTTTTGTTGAGTTGGTTGCTTGTTTTGATGAAATTATGGTTAGTATCGCGGGGGGGGGGGGGGGGGGGAGTACTAGCGATGGAAAAGTGAGAATACAGTATCCCAGCACCAATATAGATAGAATTCAAGTTTGCTACAGTACCAAAAGAAGTGGTAGTTTGTTTTCTTGTGCTAATGTTATCACGAGTTTCTGTTTAAGTTTTGTGTTGTGAAGTTTTCATGTTTTGGGTGATGTTCTCATGGACAAAGAGATAAGGAGTGGAAAGAGCTCAAGCTTGGGGATGCCCAAGGCATCCCAAGCCAAATTCAAGGACACCAAAAAGCCTAAGCTTGGGGATGCCCCGGGAAGGCATCCCCTCTTTCGTCTTCAATCCATCGATAACTTTATTTGGAGCTATATTTTTATTCACCACATGATATGTGTTTTTCTTGGAGCGTCTTGTATCTTAGGAGTATTTTCTTTTTGTTGTGTCACAATCATCCTTGCTGCACCTTTTTGAGAGAGAGAGACATGCACTCATCGTGATTTTTGCTAGAATGCTCATAGTGCTTCACTTATATCTTTTGAGCTAGATACTTTTGCTCTATGTGCTTCACTTATATCTTTTAGAGCACGGCAGTGCGTGACTTGGTAGTTGGTTTATGCTATGAAAGTAGTCCCAAATGTGACAGGTACCCAAAGAGGATGCAAAAACCTCCATCTTCATGTGCATTGAGTAGAAAGAGAAGTCTTGATTCCTCTCAATTAGTTTTGAGTCGTGGATTTGGTAATATTAAGAGCTATGTTAGTAGGGTGTTGTGAATCTAGAAGTACTTGTGTTGAAGTTAGTGATTCCCATAGCATGCACGTATGGTGAACCGCTATGTTAGGAAGTCGGAGCATAATTGATCTATTGATTGTCATCCTTTGTGTTGAGGTCGGGATCGCGCGATGGTTAACACCTACCAACCCTTCCCCTCGGAGTATGCGTTTAGCACTTTGTTTTGATTACTAATAAAAACTTTCGCAACAAGTATGTGAGTTCTTCATGACTAATGTGAGTCCATGGTATAGATGCACTTTTACCTTACACCATTGCTAGCCTCTCTAGTGCCGTGCAATTCTTGTCGGTGCACAAACCCACCATATGCCTTCCTCAAAACAACCACCATACCTACCTACTATGGAATTTTCATAGCCATTCCGAGATATATTGCCATGCAACTCCCACCGTTCGGTCTCATGACTTGTGTCGTCACTCTCATATTGCCATTGCATGATCGTAAGATAGCTAGCGAGATGTTTCAACGTCATACGCCATGCTAGATCGTTGCACATCCCGGTACACCGCCGGAGGCATTTCCTATAGAGTCGTCATCATTTTGAGCTTTGAGCTGTGAGTAAATAAAAGTGTGATGATCATCATTATCAGAGCATTGTCCCATGTGAGGATATAAAAAAAGAGGCTAAAGAGCCCAAAAATAAAAAAAATAAAAAAAAGAGAAAAAAAGAGGCCTAAGAGCCCAAATGAAAAAAAGGAAAAGAGAGAAAAAGAGAGAAGGGACAATGCTACTACCCTTTTCCACACTTGTGCTTCATAATAGCACCATGTTCTTCATGATTGAGACCTTCTTGCTTTGTCACTACCATATGCTAGTGGGAATCTTCATTATATAACTTGGCTTTTATATTCCAATGATGGGCTTCCTCAAAATGGCCCAAGGTCTTCGTGAGCAAGCAAGTTGGATGCACACCCACTAGTTCTCCTTTTGAGCTTTCACATACTTATAGATCTAGTGCATCTCTTGTATGGCAATCCCTACTCATTCACATTGATATCTATTAATGGGCATCTCCATAGCCCTTTGATACGCCGAGTCAATGTGATCATCTCCTCCTTTTTTGTCTCACAACCACCACCACACTATATTCCACTTATAGTGCTATATCCATGGCTCATGCTCATGTATTGCGTGATAGTTATAAAAAGTTTGAGAAAGTAAGAGTGCGAAAACAATTACTTGGCCAATACCGGGGTTGTGCATGATTTACATTTGTTGTGTGAGGATGATGGAGCATAGCCAGACTATATGATTTTGTAGGGATAACTTTCCTTGGCCTTGTTATTTTGAAAGTTCATGAATACTTTGCTAGTTTGCTTGAAGTATTACTGTTTTCATGTCAATAGCAAACTATTGTTTCGAATCTTACAGATCTGAACATTCATTTCACGTGAAATAAGTTGCAAAGGACAACTATGCTAGGTATCATTCCACATCAAAAATTCATTCTTTATCACTTCCCTACTCGAGGATGAGCAGGAGTTAAGGATGGGGACGCTTGATCTATAATTTTTTGGGAGTTAAGGATGGAGATGAGCATCCTTATTAAACCATCCTCTCGTCGGATTCCTTCGAGGAAAGCCTCAACTCTGAGAAGACCCAAAGTCTCACCGGAATCCCAATGAGCAAGATATATCGCTAAGGTAAGATAAGTCCGGCAATACCTCTCGTTGTGTCGACGATCCCGATAGGAGCAGCGTATCTCGTTCTCAGGACAAGGACAGATTGTCCAAAATTCTGGTAGGCCAATCGCAGAGTTGTCCTGGTAGCCACTGGCGGTTGACAGTTTGGACCAACACTCATGAGGAGCACTGGCCCAGGGGTGATTAAATTCCTCGGGGTAGCTATTACCTATGCTTTTTATTATTAAGTTATTAGCATATTAACACCAAAGTTGGTACCCGCGACACAAGTCTTAACACTATACAATTTATCGAGGGGGTCCCCATAACAACCCCGAACATGTTAGGAGCGCTCATTTATGGAATAAAACACCGGTAGCCGAAACTAAGGCGGCAACAACGGAACAAATCACCCGGAAAAAGGCTAGGACTCCCGTTATTTACCAAGTATATAGGTGTGTTAATTAAATAGAAGATAAATCTGATGATATCACATGCCTATGTTATCACTTGGACCAGCTGGCACCTGCAACTAGCAACGCTAACAATTAGTGGTTCAGCAAGCCTAACTTAGCCAAACAATATTTGCTAGGAGGGGAGGTGTGTTGAGGTTTCATGGAAATGTTTGATGGCCTATATAGCATGTGGTAGGCAGCGGAGATGTAACGAAGGAAACGTAACAGTAAGCAAAACAAAGCTAGAAACAGTGTCAAGGTCACGATCATCTTGCGTGTGATTTCTTCAGAGTGGAACTGATCCTGATCTTCGTGCACCAACTCACTGGACTCTTCAAACTCATTTCCGATCCTAGTAGGTACCCAAAATAAAACAAGCAGGAAATAAATACCAGCAAGTAGATGATGCCACAGACATAATGATGCATGTATGCACTACCTCTAACCATGCACATGAACCACCCTACACCGATAAAACTATTGCCATCTCACCACAAGGGGACTTTCTACAACAATGCTCAAAACCAAAAACTAGTATCACCATTGGATTCCTTTGGATTTTCAACCCCAAATCCATATATCATATTGCCCATGTTGCAATGAGAAAAACACCATAAACAATGAAAGAAAAACTAGCACAAATCAAACTACAAAAATATTCAGAACATGTTGTTCTTGAGTCTGTCCAATTTGGCAAGTCCATATCTGGACATCTCCAGAAATGGAAATATTCCTATTTAACACAATGAAATACACATTGTCGACAGACAGCGCGGGGAGCACCCGAGCAGAGGGGCTCATGGTCGTCTACATCGACACCGGCGCCCCAGTAACGGTGACGTACGCCCTGCGCACTTGAACAGCGTCGGCACCTCCCTCTCCAGCAACGAGGGAGCCCTCCACACCAACAAGGTATGAGCACTCACCTCACACTCCAAGCTTAGCTGGCGACACGGTCGCCCCAGTTGGAGCTCTGAACACCCCTCCTGCTGATCCACCCGACGCCGATGATGATGGATGGGTTTCGGCTCCTGTCGGGAAATCCTTTGATTCAGAAGGTATACCACTGCAGTACAAGTCTGTGGAGTATCTCATTGACCATGCTCCCGCGCCCACACTGGAGTTCAGTGGCCTGTGCCTCTTAGTTGCAGAAGAACCAGCATCTGTCGATGAAGCCCTAGATGAACCAGCTTGGAGGAAGGCCATGGAGGCGGAAATGGAGTCCATACAGTCCAATCATACGTGGGGTCTTGCCACACTCCCAGCGGGTCACCGTGCGATCGGTTTGAAGTGGGTATACAAAGTGAAACGAGACCCGGCAGGAAACATAGTGAAGCACAAGGCTCGACTGGTGGCGAAGGATACACACAGAAACAGGGGATTGATTTCGACGAGGTCTTTGCTCCTGTGGCTCGACTAGAGACCGTGCGCATTCTCATTGCGTTGGCTGGACATCGGACCTGGAGTGTGCACCACATGGACGTCCGATCAACATTCCTCAACGGGGAGTTGGAGGAGGAGGTGTAAGTGCATCAGCTGGCGGGTTTCATCGATCACAGCAATGCTGACAAGGTGCTCAAGCTGCGGAAGGCTCTGTACGGGCTACGACAAGCACCACGGGCATGGAATGCAAAATTAGACCTCACTCTGCAGTCCCTTGGTTTCTAGAGGTGCAAGCTTGACCATGCTCTATATAGGCGGGGTAGCGAAGCTGATTACCTTCTGGTAGGGGTGTATGTGGATGATCTGATCATCACAGGCACCACTGCTGAGGAGATCGAACGTTTCAAAACCCAGATGCAGGAGTTGTTTCAGATGATAGATCTTGGGCTGCTCAGCTACAACCTAGGGATCGAAGTGAAGCAGGAGGCTGACATGATCACTGTGTGCCAGTCAGGCTATGCGGCCAAGATTCTGGAGGATGAGGACATGGTGGACTGCAACCCTAGCTATACACCAATGGAGAATCGTCTGAAAGTGAGGAAGAACACCGGAGAAGCCGTGGACGCCACCAGATACCGCAGCGTGGTCGACAGGTTGAGGTATTTGGTCAACACACGACCAGATATAGCTTATGCTGTGGGGGTGGCCAGTAGGTTCATGGAAGCTCCGGGAAAACAACATTGGTTGATCATCAAGCAGATTCTCAGGTATATCAAGGGGACTCTCGGGTACGGGTGCACCTACAAGGCAGGAGGAGGTACTGCACTGATAGGATACAGTGACAGTGACCATGCAGGCGATCTAACCGACAGGAAGAGCACCACGGGACTCGTCTTCTTCCTCGGTCCGAGCATCATCACTTGGTTTTCGCAGAAGCAGAAGATCGTAGCTTTGTCGTCCTGCGAGGCCGAGTACATTGCAACTGCGACAGCATCCACACAGGCGGTTTGGCTCAGCAGGTTGGTCTCAGAGATCCTTGGAACTGAAAACCAGAGATCCTTGGCTCAGCAGGGAATGTGTGGAAGACAGAAAGGTGGAAGGGAAGCACGTTAGAACCGAGGATCAGCTGGCAGACTTACTGACGAAGTCGCTTGGGCGCGCGAAGTTTACACAGCTCCGGTGCCGCCTCAGGATTGTTCTTGTGAAGAAGGAGCAACAGGATTAGGGGGTGATTTGAAGGATAATCCCGTTGCCAACTTTGATTCAAACCTTAGCTGAATAAGCGAGCCATCAGCGTGCACTTGTACACGTACGGTTCAGTTAGTTTCCTTTCTTCAGTTAGCAGTTTTTCCTTCAGAGTAGTGTAGCAGTAGCAACGGCAAGACCGCTTCCTTGGGATGGTAGGGAGACGCGGTATTGAAGGCATTTTAACAGCCCCGCAAGCTAAGCATCGTGGGATGGCACGATCAGTAGGCAAGGCGAGCGTGGGCTATTTCCTCCCTTTGTAATCGGCACGAGATCATCTCTCGGTTAGCCTGAATAACAGAAGAGCAGAAAACGCTGCAGGCAGTTCAGCAGCACCAAAAACCCTCATCTCTCTCCTTTCGCTCGTGTGAGCTATTGATTCCTCTCTGTCGATCGCGTTTCAGCCAGGTTTTGCAACAACAGAGGACGACCTACTCGCGGGGGAGGAAGGAGAGGCGAGGCGGATCCGCGTCGGAGCTGCACCTGCTCCGGCAACGGCGATGCGGAGACGGTGCCAGGGAGGAGGATCCGCCCTCCTAGCGACGGGAACGGTTCGAGGGAGGCTCCGACATCCTTGTGCCCACCTTGATCTCCACAAGGGAAGGCTGCCGGCGACAAGGGGACGCGGGGACACGGCAAAGCTCTCTGCTCTATCTCTGAACCTCTCTGCTTTACTGCATCTACAAAACTTAACTTGTAGAGGAGGAAAGAAGGAGGGAAGAGGATATGGCGGCGGCGAGGAGGGATATCACGAAACCCTAGGACACACCGGGGCTTAAATAGGGCGACGCTGACGGCCTCGACGTCTGTGAGGTGCCACACGACAGCCTCTCACTCTCATGCACTCTCTGCCTGATGAAAAAGGGGACAAGGAGAGGGACGACGTATGGGAAAGGAGAGGGGCGTGGGCTTGCTCGCCAGAAGAAGAAGATAGGCCAGGAAGCCCATCTCGCCTTCACTCTCTCTCACTCTCAAACCAGTTTAAAATAAAACCGAAACCAAAATTGAGTTAAAAGCCCGGGGCTAGGGAAAGGAGTTAAAATTAATCTAAAAAATATATAATTGGGCATCTAAAATGTTCCTCCTATTTACAAAAATTGGTGGGACATTTTGGAGTGAAGAAAAAAATAACATGTTTATTTGAATGTGGCCCTGTTTAAAATAAAACAAAAGGAAAAATAAATTCAAATTAGTGTGTGTTGCCACCCACAATTATTTTAAAGGGTTTTTAAATATGTTGAACATTTTTAAAATGCCAAAACAGAAACTTTAAATCTGCGGAAGGTATTTGGAAAGAAAGGGATTTTGGTCCATGGTGCAAGTAGGGTTTTTGAAGGGCTCTTGTTGCACCCACACCACACTTTACAAGATGTCGGGACCCCGATCCTAAGCCATAGGAATCCAGCCTGTAACACATCACATCCCTTTGTGGGCTCATGCACGGTTAACTCCACGGCTGCAGCCTTACCTTAGCCGGGACCGTTTGCGTCTTTTGACTCACGTATGCGATAGTGTTGCTAGCAATCCAATGTCAAAGAACCCGGATCGACATGTCTAGTCATAAACCAAAGTGGCAGTACCGCACAAGGACATGCATACATGACCCACCAAAGTAGGTGTCGGTCATCAGCGAATGTAGACGAGTCGTAGCAAGCTACAAGGACTCCATTACATCGCGTGACATTTCCCCAAGGGGACAGACACAGCAGCTAAGAAGGACACATGCCGGTCAACCAATGTGTCCGGAGCAGTAGCGAACTACCAAGGCTCGTTGGATCACAAAGGGGCATTTCCTTGTAAGGAATGCTACTAAAGCTCATGACTAGATAATCGAACCCCATACATATCAAGTACGACACACGTACGCATGGCATACCGATATGTATAGATACATCGATGGCATCACAACATAACCATAAACATACAAGCTTTATTTAAGAGGCTCAGAAGAGCCACACACATAATATTACACATCAAGGGTCTCACGACCCATAATAGCAATCATTCAGTTACAAGCCAGCGGAAGAGTTATAAACTGTCTGAGTACAGACAGGGCAACTAGAAGGCACATGGCCTGACTATACTACAGATCCAACGTAGGGCCAGATCGTAACTGGGACACCAGCTACTCGTCGTCGTCGATGTCTACGAAGAACCCTCCATTAGGGTCATTAGCAACCTCTGCAACATTTATTAAGCAAACATGAGTACGAAGGTACTCAACAAAACTTTAGGACAACTAACTACTCATGCAAGGTATCAAAAGGTATTGTGGGGTTTCAAGCAGAAAGCCAGCATTTGACTCGTGGCTAGACAATTTGCATTTTTAAATAATGTTGACAACTTGATTTCTCGCACCGAGTCCACTAACACCACAACAATACACTACCATGGAATCATTCCGTCTCCGTAAGGAAATGCCGTCCACGATACTCACGCTTATCTTGGCAATTTTATGAGTAGCCATTGAAGTTATCTATGAACAACATATGTCTCCAAGTAGTCCATATCCGCGGACGCGGCTATTCGAATAGATCATAACCCTGCAGGGGTGTACCTCATCACACACGCTCTCGCCACTTATCGCCATGTGCACGTCATGCACCTCGGCAACCTTCAAGCGGAAGCCCAGCGAGGGAGTCGGCCACGACCGTTAACCACACTAGTACCTAGTCCAGGTTTATCGCCTATCTGAGAGTAACCCGTACGGAAGTCCGGCCGAGGTTTCCGCCACGGCCTCAAACGATGTGCGCAGGGTTCCCAAGCCCACCATCCAATTGCCACTTGGTACACCGTGCCACTGCCTACCGCATCACGGCCCACCTCTCAGGTCAGCACCATGCACGGCCTCCAGCATTACTATAAACACCAGAAACTACTTGCAACTCCTGGACCGAGTACTACGCGATTAATAGGCCGAGCGAGGTCATATTTCAGGGCCCAGCATGTGGTAGTATCTAGTCTTGGATTACATACACAGAACTCAGTTCCTATGGACGGTTCCAATGAAACAACCCGCCATGTACTCCTACACAGCCTTTCACTGGTACCTTTACCAAATCAAGTTCAACACACAACCTTTGCTCACCGAACACATTCCACAATTCTGTTCATCTCCCAGATGACAGACCATACACAACTCTAAGCATAGCATGCATAGCAGGATAAGGCACATCATAGCTCAAGCAACTACCAGGTATGCTAGGTTGCAAGGTTCGGCTATTTACTGTGACAAGGTTAGGTCATGCAAAGGAAGTGGGTTCAACTATCGTGGCAAAAGAAGTTGAAGCATTTGATCTTAATGCAATAAATAGGTGCAGGAGCAAGAACATGGGATTTATCGGGATGATCAAAAGGGTTGCTTGCCTTGTTGCTCAGAGGAGGAACGATATCCGTCAGACGGATATTCGGTGGAATCCGGGGGTGCGGAGCCTACCGAAATGAATGGCAACATTCAATAACAATCATATGCAATCAAAATGATGCATGAGCATGGCATGAGAATGCAAGGTGATAAGTTATTATAATCAATATGTATTAGGTTTAGAGTTGATTTGAATCACAATTGAATATCAATTCAAACGGGGTATTCTCGGATACCGGTTTAATTGATTCGACCTGATGCTCAGATCAACTTGATGTAGCATGCATGAGATGTCATGTTATGGTATTGATTAGTAACTAGGACAGTGTGTGATCATTGCATTCATAATGAAATTTGAACATTTTCCAAATTCCATTTAAAAGTAATTATAAGAATTGAATTATTCTTTATTCTACATGTTAGGGTTCTGTAACTTTTTCAAACATGGTTTAAATAGCATAATCAGAATCCTTGAATTTTTCTGATACTTTTTCATATATAAATTATTTTCATTGGAGTTACAGATTAATTTCTATGATTTTTACAAGTTTTAGCAATTTCCTGGAATTATTTCTATACTGGAAAATACTTTTATTGCATCAGCATGACATCAGCAGGTCCATCTGGCCGTTGAAAGTCAAACCTGACCAGTGGGACCCACTCGTCAGTCTCTCTGGTCAATTTTACATTAAGTTTAAACTTAATTAACTGATTAACCTTGCTGGACCCACATGTCAGTGACTGATTAACTTATTTGATTTATTTTTATTAGTTTTAAACTTGCCAGAGGCTGGTCCCACCAGTCAGTGGCTCAGACCAGCCGAGATCCACCGGCGGCGAGGTCGTCCTCGCCGGCGGGGAGCCTCCGGCGACCACCAGCACGGCGGTGGGGCTCGGAAACGGCGCACAGGGGGCCAAATGCTGCGCGGAGACCACCAGAAGAACGGCACACCTCCCGCAGCTCCATTTCTGCACTTAGATGGGGCTGAACTGGCCGGAGATGACGCCGGCGACGTGCTTGGCGGCGGCCAAGGCTCGGGCGTCATCGGGGTCCTTGATTCAGAGGGAACTACGCTCGGTTCTTAGCTCCTATAGCATCTACGCCTCGATCTGAAGCTGCTGCTGCCCTCGGAAGGACGAGCTGATCACCGGAGGGCTACCGGCGACGAGCTGCAGTGGCGGTCCTCGTCGGGCTCCGGTGAAACTAGAGCTAGAGGAGGGGATCGACGGGGAAAACTTAGGGGAAATGACCGCATGCTCACGGGGAGTGCAGAGCAGGGCTTAGACGGCTCGGGGAAGGCCTGGGGGCGACGAATCGGGCAGAGCTCGCCGGCGGTCGAAGGTTGAAGACGACGGTGCCGCGGGCGTTGCAGGGCTCGGGGTGGCTTCGGCTTCTGCGGGGAGGACCAGACCGACGAGGCGGAGCTAACGGCATGCTCTGAGAGGGGATCCTATGGCTAGGGGCACGGGCAGCTCGAGCTTTGCTCGGCTCCAATGGCGGCAGGAGGGGGAGGAGAGATCCGGGAGGAGGGAGAGAGCCGACGCTGGGAATGGATAGAGGAGGCCTCGGGGAGCTTATCCCCGGCCTTGCCAGCGCGAGGCGGCGGCCAGGCACGCGCATAGGTGCGTGGCTGCGCCGGAGAAGGCGGCAGCCACCTCCTGCTCCTACTTGCGCGAGGGAGACGACAGGAGCTGGGATGGGCCGGGCCAGGCTAGGCGACAGGTAAGCTCTTTTCCATTTCCTTCTGTTTTATTTCTGTTTTAATTTCTGAAATTGATTTGCTATTTATTTCAGCTCCAAAAAGGTTGTAAAAACCATTTTAAACACACCTGAATATTTGTTATAATATTCCCAACCATTTCCAAAGTTTTCAACAATTTTGAAAATTTATAGTTTCTGATTTCAAATTTAAAACTTGAAACCAGTAGCTTTTTGCATTTATTTAAAATGCTTAAAGTGTCAAGAAAATAGTTTTCTCCAATGCTCATTTACTTTCATGATTTATCAGAATGTTTGAACATTTCTTGAGGCCATTTTGGGTTCATTGATTTTGACTACTTTGAGATTTCCTTTATTTAAAGTAGTAGCTAGGGTTTTGAGTTTTTCCTTTGCCACTTTCTTGTTTTTGTTGAAACTTCTTAGATGCAAATGCAAAGAAGACATGAGCACAAGACTAACTTTCTTAAGGGGTCAGGGATGTGACAACTCACCCCCACTCAAAAGAATCTCGTCCCGAGATTTAGAAGTCGTCGGCAAGAACGCAGGATACTCAAGTCGGAGACGATCCTCTCTTTCCCAAGTTGCCTCCTTTTCGGAATGATTTGACCATTGAACTTTAAGAAACTTGAGGTTTCGATGTCGAGTGGTACGCTCAGCTTGATCAAGAATACGCACGGGGTATTCTCGGTATGAAAGGTTATCCTGGAGATCAAGCGTTTCGTGGTCCACTTCACTGATAGGATCCGAAAAGCAACGCCTGAGTTGCGAGACGTGGAAAACATCATGAACCTTGGAAAGATGCGGAGGAAGTTCCAACTGGTAGGCAACTTCTCCTCGTTTGGCAAGAATGCGAAAAGGACCAGTGTAACGAGGAGCCAATTTGCCCTTGATACCGAATCGATGGTTACCCTTCAACGGTGTAACCCGAAGGTAAGCCTTCTCGTCAACTTCAAAGGTCACAGCCTTATGATGACGATCATATTGGCTCTTTTGACGAGACTGGGCTGTTTTCAACTTTTCACGAATAATGTGAACCCGCTCTTCTGCATCCTGGATCATATCTGGGCCAAAGAGTTGCCTCTCTCCGGTTTCTGACCAATTAAGAGGTGTTCGACATCTTCGTCCATAGAGAACTTCAAAAGGAGCTTTGCCCAAGCTTGATTGATAACTATTGTTATAAGAAAATTCGGCGAATGGAAGACACTTCTCCCAATTCATACCGAACGATATAACACAAGCTCGGAGCATATCTTCTAGGATTTGATTCACTCTTTCTACTTGACCACTTGATTGGGGATGGAAAGCAGTGCTAAAAGATAAGTGAGTCCCCATGGCATTCTGAAAACTTTCCCAGAAGCGAGAAGTAAAGATACTTCCACGGTCCGAGTTAATCTCCAGGGGAACACCATGAAGAGACACTATTCGAGAGATATATAACTCTGCTAGCTGGCTAGCTGTTATACTCTCATGAACGGGAAGAAAATGAGCCACTTTGGAAAGACGGTCAATGACCACAAAGATAGCATTATTTCCTTTCTTGGTCTTGGGAAATCCGGTAATGAAATCCATGCTAACTTTATCCCATTTCCATTCAGGAATAGCTAGAGGCTGAAGGGTGCCAGCAGGCCTTTGATGTTCTGCCTTAACTCGACGACAAACGTCGCAGTTAGCAACGAACTCAGCAATTTCTCTCTTCATCCTAGTCCACCAGAACCTCTGGCGTAGGTCCTGATACATCTTAGTACTACCGGGATGAATGGTGAGAGGAGAATCATGAGCCTCCTTAAGGATTAACTGCCTTAGATGTGGGTTCTTAGGAACCACTAATCGATTCTGGAAGAACACAACACCTTGATCGTTCATGGAAAATTCTTTAGCGTTTCCGCAAAAAATATTCTCCTTGATCCGTGATATACCCTTGTCACGCTTTTGGCCAGCTATAATTTGATCCTTAAGAGTAGGCTTCGCCACCAGGGTAGAAAGGAATCCTTGAGGAACAATATGAAGATTCAAGTTCCGAAAGTCCTCATGGAAATGTGGTTGACCTTGTTGTAGCATCAAATTGTTACAATAAGATTTACGACTTACCGCATCGGCCATAACATTGGCCTTTCTCGGGGTGTAAGTTATCCCTAAGTTGTAATCTGAGATCAACTCAACCCACCGTCTTTGCCTGAGATTCAAATCCGGCTGGGTGAAGATATATTTCAGACTTTGGTGATCAGTGAATCTTTCGCAACGATTACCCAGAAGGTAATGTCGCCAGGTTTTTAGTGCATGGACCACAGCTGCAAGCTCAAGGTCATGTGTGGGATAGTTATCCTCATGTGGACGCAACTGTCGAGATGCGTATGCGATCACATGACGATCTTGCATGAGAATGCAACCTAATCCTTGTCGCGAGGCGTCGCAACAGATAACAAAGTCCTTCGAAAAATCTGGTGGTAGCAACACAGGTGCGGAAGTCAGGCATCTTTTCAGTTCCTGAAAACCATGCTCACACTGTGGTGTCCACTCGAACTTTTTATCTTTCTTGAGGAGTTCAGTTAGAGGCTTTGCAACCTTGGAGAAATTCTCAACAAAGCGACGACAATAGCTCGCTAGACCAAGAAAACTCCTAACTTGCTTAACCGATTCAGGTTGAGTTCAATCAAGGACAGCTTGAACTCTCTCGGGATTGACAGCAATACCCTTACCAGAGATTACGTGTCCTAGATAGGTCACTTCTGGTAACCAGAATTCACATTTTGAAAACTTGGCATAAAGGCGATGCTCTCAAAGTTTCATCAATACCAGCCTTAGATGCTCGGCATGTTCTTGTTCATTCTTCGAGTAGATGAGAATATCATCGAGGTATACCACGACGAATTTATCCAAATACTCCATGAAGATTGAGTTCATCAGTCGAGAGAAGGTGGCTGGGGCATTGGTTAAACCGAAGGACATAACGGTGTACTCGTATTGGCCATAACGAGTAACAAAAGCCGTTTTTGGAATGTCCCCGTTCTTGATCTTGATTTGATGGTATCCCAACCTCAAATCCATTTTGGAGAAGACTGAGGATCCAGCGAGCTGATCGTACAGGTCGTTGATCCTGGGGAGCGGATACTTGTTCTTTATGGTGACCAGATTAACTGGTCGGTAATCTACAACCATCCGATCCGTTCCGTCTTTCTTCTTGACGAAGAGGACGGGACAAGCCCAAGGAGAAGAGCTAGGACGAATGAACCCTTTGTTCAAAGCCTCATCTAATTGCTTCTTAAGTTCGGCTAGCTCCAGGGGTGCCATCTTATATGGTCTTCTGGCTATTGGGACAGTTCCCAGAACAAGATCTATCACAAACTCTACATCTCTGTCAGGTGGAATTCCTGGCAGTTCCTCTGGAAAAACATCCGGGAAGTCACGAACTACCGGAATGTCTTCAAGTTCCGGAAGAGGGTTGGCATTTAGGGAATAGAGTTGGCATTTGGCAACTCGAGTAGAGACATTTACTATCTCACCCGAGGGATGGGTAAGCTGGACATTTCTAGAATGAGTATCAATCTTGGCATAGTGAGCTGACATCCAGTCCATGCCCAAGATGATATTAATATCCGAAGATTTCAATGCTATCAATGAGGCTAGAAAAACTAGCCTATCTACTAGAAGTTCATTGTCATAGGTTATCCTAGAGGTTTGCCATTTACTACCGGGGGTTTGGACAACTAATGGAATTGGCATATCACAAAAAGACATGTTATGCAACTGTGCATAACTTTCTAAAATGAAGGAATGAGAAGACCCAGTGTCAAAGAGAACAGACGCTGGGTGATGATTAACAAGAAGCGTACCCAGCATGACGTCGGGATCCTCTGCAGCTTCTTCTACTGACACATAGTTCACACGACCACGTGCAGGAGTTGGCTTCACATAGTAAGCTTTGCCCGACTTGGCCTGCCCGACGGACTTTCCGGGTTGCTTGGCACCCACATTCTAAGGACACTCACGGGAATAGTGCCCTGGTTCTCCACACTTGTAGCATATCACCTGGTTGGCACGTGGTGCAGCATTGCTAGCTGGACCACCATAAGATTTTGCTGGAGGGTTGGCCTGATTCGTCTGAGGCGCCACATAGGATGGCCTCGGAGTGTATCTTGGCGGTAGAGAACTGTTTGGAACCCACAGCCTGCGTTTTGGAAACGCGGAACCAGAAGATGAGCCAAAGTCACGGGAGTGCTTCCTTGTGGCCTCGAAGTCAGTATGACCAGTCTCCGCACTGATCGCCTTGTTGACCAGGGCTTGAAAGCTTGCACACTCATGGAGGCGCAGGTCACGACGGAGCTGAGGGCTCAGACCCTTACGGAATCTTGCTTGCTTCTTGGCGTCAGTAGACACCTCCTCTGTTGCATAGCGGGCAAGATTACCGAACTCGCGGCTATAGGCATCCACAGACAACTTGCCCTGAGTGAAGGCACAGAACTCCTCTCTCTTTCTGTCCATCAGGCCCTCTGGAATATGGTGCAGACGAAAAGCTGCACTGAAGTCTGCCCATGTGGCTACTGGTTCAGCGGGACGCATAGCTTCAAAGTTCTCCCACCACAGATTGGCGGGTCCTTCCAGGAAATATGCCGCAAAGGTCACCTTGTCGGCCTCGGACACATTCGCAGAGCGAATCTTGCGTGAGATGCTGCACAACCAGTCATCAGCGTCGAGGGGATCGACAGAATGATGAAACTTTGGAGGATTCAGCTTCACAAAGTCATTGAGGGACACTGCAGCATTCCTAGGCTATCGAGCCGTATTCTGCTCAATACGCTCTAGCAGTCGGTTGGTCTCCCTTTTGTTTCTTTCTGCCTCAAGCATCACTTCTACCAGAGAAGGTGGGTGAGGCAGGTCTTCCTGCGACGCTTGACTACCCTCACCTTGCTCATGAGCAGGGGCACGGTTCAACCTGGTGAACACCATCCTGACAAACAAACTCATAGCTTAGACCAACATCATATCAATACTAGCCATGGATTAAGAATGTACTGAACACACGGAATGCGGAAATGAATATCCGAACAGCATGGTAACAAGCAACTGCTATATATACACCATGGTTCATACACACCCTTACATAGTTCAGTACAACCTTAACCGAAGAGCAAACTGCTGAAATTATGAAACTACTCATCAGAGGCTTACAAGCTTCCTATACATTATTTATCTAGGCCTCCGGAATTCATTTCACATTACATGCATACTTCGCAAGTCATGCAGGACTGTGAACGTACGGCTACTACCATACTATCCTTCCGCTCACAGCTCAGGCATCCGCATAAAACACCTCATAGAGATTGCCTCCATGACCTGGAAGCTCAACCTGCGGATCAGGAAACACTCTAGCCTGAGATCCCTGGGATCCATAAGGACACGGATGTGGCCTTGGTCCCCTGACTGGTGGTAAGAGGGGTCCCCGAAGAGGTGTGACTCCTCCTATAGCTGGCTAGTCAACGTGGGCCGGAAGATGGGTTCTAACAGGGTTCAGCATCTCCATCTCTCCATACCCTGTCTGGACTACCGGTGCCAGCTGCGTCAAAGCTGTCCACACACGGGCACGGGTAGCATAAAGCTCCATACGGAGAGCACGAGCATCCCTGTCTCTGTTCTCTAGCATCTCAACAGTGGATTGCAGTAGTGGATCCTCCATAGAAGAATCAAAATAGACTCCACTGAGGTATCCCTCTTCACCAGGCTGAGAGGCCGGTACATAGCAGAACTCTGAATTCTGGAGCAGTGCGTGTCTCGCTCTCATAATGGTCAACATTGAATAGGCAGCATCTTGTACTGCCATGTCAACAGTGACCCCCAACCCATAGGACCAATGGATTGGCTTCTCCGCTCCAGGGTAATCTGGAAATACCCTAACAGTGCAGATGTACTGGCTCTGGTTGAAGTCTCGGTACTGTTCCTCCACTGTGTACTCGGGGTACCAGCGGTAACCGCACACCGACATCACCCTGACCAGCATGGCCGTATGACCCGGCACATCAATGCACCTGGTCAGACGTACCACCTGACGAGAAGGACGGCCAGGCATCAGTAAATAGAGAGTAATGCAAAAGCATTAGAGCTCTGAATGCAAAATTGGGTAGCATAACGGCTGTAAATGCTCAAAAACAAATTTTGAGACAACCCAAAATGGAATAGCGTAACCACTCAACTATCAGGTTCAACTCTCTGATCATCAAACTTACTTCCTTTTTCCTAGGAATAAAAGAACCCAATATCTCTTGACCCATAGTCCTATAATCTACCGATTAGAAACACGAGCCTAGGAGAAGATGAGTAACCTAGTCCTTAATTCCCGCAGAAAAGACGAGAATGACCAGAATAGAAATAACTTGAGAAGAGAACAAGAGTCTTACGTTCCCTTCCACAAACAATTCCCTTATATATAACTAAAGCAATTCTAGACTCAACTTCGACCAGTTTGGCTTAGTAATCCTACAGTCAGTCAGGCTCTGATACCAACGCTGTCGGGACCCCGATCCTAAGCCATAGGAATCCAGCCTGTAACACATGCATCCCTTTGTGGTCTCATGCACGGTTAACTCCACGGCTGCAACCTTACCTTAGCCGGGACCGTTTGCGTCTTTTGACTCACGTATGCGATAGTGTTGCTAGCAATCCAATGTCAAAGAACCCGGATCGACATGTCTAGTCATAAACCAAAGTGGCAGTACCGCACACGGACAAGCATACATGACCCAACAAAGCAGGTGTCGGTCATCAGCGAATGTAGACGAGTCGTAGCAAGCTACAAGGACTCCATTACATCGCGTGACATTTCCCCAAGGGGACAGACACAACAGCTAAGAAGGACACATGCCGGTCAACCAATGTGTCCGGAGCAGTAGCGAACTACCAAGGCTCGGTGGATCACAAAGGGGCATTTCCTTGTAAGGAATGCTACTAAAGCTCACGACTAGATAATCGAACCCCATACATATCAAGTACGACACACGTATGCATGGCATACCGATATGTATAGATACATCGATGGCATCACAACATAACCATAAACATACAAGCTTTATTTAAGAGGCTCGGAAGAGCCACACACATAATATTACACATCAAGGGTCTCACGACCCATAATAGCAATCATTCAGTTACAAGCCAGCGGAAGAGTTATAAACTGTTTGACTACAGACAGGGCAACTAGAAGGCACATGGCCTGACTATACTACAGATCCAACGTAGGGCCAGATCGTAGCTGGGACACCAGCTACTCGTCGTCGTCGATGTCTACGAAGAACCCTCCATTAGGGTCATTAGCAACCTCTGCAACATTTATTAAGCAAACATGAGTACGAAGGTACTCAGCAAGACTTTAGGACAACTAACTACTCATGCAAGGTATCAAAAGGTATTGTGGGGTTTCAAGCGGAAAGCCAGCATTTGACTCGTTGCTAGACAATTTGCATTTTTAAATAATTTTGACAACTTGATTTCTCGCACCGAGTCCACTAACACCACAACAATACACTATCGTGGAATCATTCCGTCTCCGTACGGAAATGCCGTCCACGACACTCACGCTAATCTTGGCAATTTTATGAGTAGCCATTGAAGTTATCTATGAACAACATATGTCTCCAAGTAGTCCATATCCGCGGACGCGGCTATTCGAATAGATCATAACCCTGCAGGGGTGTACTTCGTCACACACGCTCTCGCCACTTATCGCCATGTGCACGTCATGCACCTCGGCAACCTTCAAGCGGAAGCCCAGCGAGGGAGTCGGCCACGACCGTTAACCACACTAGTACCTAGTCGAGGTTTATCGCCTATCCGAGAGTAACCCGTACGGAAGTCCGGCCGAGGTTTCTGCCAGGGCGTCAAACAATTTGCGCAGGGTTCCCAAGGCCACCATCCGGGTGCCACTGGGTACACCGTGCCACTGCCTACCGCATCACGGCCCACCTCTCAGGTCAGCACCATGCACGGCCTCCAGCATTACTATAAACACCAGAAACTACTTGCAACTCCTGGACCGAGTACTACGCGATTAATAGGCCGAGCGGGGTCATATTTCAGGGCCCAGCATGTGGTAGTATCTAGTCTTGGATTACATACACGGAACTCAGTTCCTATGGATGGTTCCAATGAAACAACCCGCCATGTACTCCTACACAACCTTTCACCGGTACCTTTACCAAATCAAGTTCAACACACAACCTTTGCTCACCGAACACATTCCCCAATTCTGTTCATCTCCCAGATGACAGACCATACACAACTCTAAGCATAGCATGCATAGCAGGATAAGGCACATCATAGCTCAAGCAACTACCAGGTATGTGTTGGAAATATGCCCTAGAGGCAATAATAAAATGGTTATTATCATATTTCCTTGTTCATGATAGTCGTCTATTGTTCATGCTATAATTGTATTAACAGGAAACACTAATACATGTGTGAATGAATAGATCACAATGTGTCCCTAGCAAGCCTCTAGTTAGCTAGCTCGTTAGTCAATAGATGATCATGGTTTCCTGATCATGGACATTGGATGTCATTGATAACGGGATCACATCATTGGGAGAATGATGTGGTGGACAAGACCCAATCCTAAGCCTAGCACTAGATCGTATTGTTCGTATGCTAATGCTTTTCTAATGTCAAGTATCTTTTCCTTCGACCGTGAGATTGTGCAACTCCCGGATACCGTAGGAGTGCTTTGGGTGTATCAAACGTCACAACGTAACTGGGTGACTATAAAGGTGCACTACGGGTACCTCCGAAAGTGTCTGTTGGGTTGGCACGAATCGAGATCGGGATTTGTCACTCCGTGTGACGGAGAGGTATCTCTGGGCCCACTCGGTAGAACATCATCATGAGCTCAATGTGACTAAGGAGTTAGTCACACGATGACGTGCTACGGAACGATTAAAGAGACTTACCAGCAACGAGATTGAACAAGGTATAGGTATACCGACGATCGAATCTCGGGCAAGTTCTATACCGACAGACAAAGGGAATCGTATACGGGATTGATTGAATCCTTGACATCGTGGTTCATCCGATGAGATCATCGTGGAGCTAGTGGGAGCCACCATGGGTATCCAGACCCCGCTGATGGTTATTGGCCAGAGAGGTGTCTCGGTCATGTCTGCCTGTCTCCCGAACCCGTAGGGTCTACACACTTAAGGTTCGATGACGCTAGGGTTATAGGGAATTGTTATACGAGATTACCGAAAGTTGTTCGGAGTCCCGGATGAGATCCCGGACGTCATGAGGAGCTCCGGAATGGTCCGGAGGTAAAGATTGATATATAGGACGGTTGGTTTCGGACACCGGATGTGTTTCGGGCATCACCGGTAACGTACCGGGACCACCGAAGGGGGGCTGCGACCCCAAGAGGTAAGATGGGCTAAGTGTGGGTGGGAACCAGCCCCTAGTTGGGCTGGTGCGCCTCCCCACTCAGCCCATGGCGCAGGGGAAAGAAAAAGAGGGGGGGAACCCTAACTTAGGTGGGCCTTAGGCCCACCAGAGGGGTGCGCCACCCCCTCCTCCCCATCTGGCCGCCACAGCCCCCATCTGGGAGGGCTGCCGCACCCCCTAGGGTGGGAACCCTAGGGGTGGCACCCCCTCTCCCCTTCCCCTATATATAGTGGGCAGTTTTGGCCTTTGGAGGACACAGTTTTTCCTCTCCCTCGGCGCAGCCCTGCACTTCTTCCTCCTCCTCTCTGCCGGCGCTTGGCGAAGCCCTGCCGGGAGACCTCGTCTCTCCACCAACACCATGCCGTCGTGTTGCTGGTCTTCTTCCCCAACCTCTCCCTCCTCCTTGCTGGATCAAGGTGCGGGAGACGTCACCGGGCTGCACGTGTGTTGAACGCGGAGGTGTCGTTGTTCGGCACTAGATCGGAATCGCTGCGAGTACGACTCCATCAACCGCGTTCTAGCAACGCTTCCGCTTAGCGATCTTCAAAGGTACGAAGATGCTCTTACCCCTCTCTCGTTGCTGGTCTCTCCATAGGAAGATCTGAACATGCGTAGGAAATTTTTTGATTTTATGCTACGTTACCCAACAGTGGCATCCGAGCCAGGTTTTCTATGCGTAGATTCTATGCACGAGTAGAACACAAAAGTTGTGGGCGATGGTTTGTCAATTTGCTTGCCGTTACTAGTATTATTCTTTTCCGGCGGTATTGTCGGATGAAGCGGCCCGGACCGACCTTACACGTACGCTTACGTGAGACCGGTTCCACCGACAGACATGCACATCGTGCATAAAGGTGGCTAGCGGGTGTCTGTCTCTCCTACTCTAGTCGGATTGGATTTGATGAAAAGGGTGCTTATGAAGGGTAAATAGCTTTGGCATATCATCGTTGTGGCTGTCACGTAGGTAAGAAGGCGTTCTTGCTAAAAACCCAAATCAGCCACGTAAAACTTGCAACAACAATTAGAGGACGTCTAACTTGTTTTTGCAGGGTTTGACATGTGATGTGATATGGCCAAAGTTGTGATGTTGCATGTATGATGTATGAGATGATCATGTTATTGTAATAGGTTTCACGACTTGCATGTCGATGAGTATGACAACCGGCAGGAGCCATAGGAGTTGTCTTAATTTATTGTATAAGATGCAACGCCTTGTGCTTGCTACTTTTACTTCATTGCTAACGGTTAGCCATAGTAGTAGTGATAGTAGCAGTTGGCGTGACGACTTCACGGAGACACGATGATGGAGATCATGATGATGGAGATCATGGTGTCACGCCGGTGACGATGATGATCATGCGATGCCTGAAGATGGAGATCAAATGAGCAAAGATGATAATGGCCATATCATGTCACTATATGATTGCATTGTGATGTTTATCATGCTTTACATCTTATTGCTTAAAACGACGGTAGCATAATAAGATGATCCCTCCTAAAATTTCGAGAAAGTATTCCCCTAAGTGTGCACCGTTGCGAAGGTTCGTTGTCTCGAAGCACCACGTGATGATCGGGTGTGATAGATTCTAACGTTCGCATACAACGGGTGTAAGCCGGATTTACACACGCAAAACACTTAGGTTGACTCGACGAGCTTAGCATGTACAGACATGACCTCGAATACAAGAGACCGAAAGGTCGAACATGAGTCGTATGGTTGAATACGATCAGCATGAAGTTGCTCACCATGGTGACTAGTCCCTCTCACGTGATGATCGGACACGGGTTAGTCAACATGGATCATGTATCACTTAGATGACTAGAGGGATGTCGATTTAAGTGGGAGTTCATACTTAATTTGATGAACTTAATTGTCATGAACTTAGTCTAAAAGTTGTCTTTATAAATATGGTAGATGTCCAACGTCAACCTCAACTTCAACGCATTCCTAGAGAAAAACAAGCTGAAAGATGATGGTAGCAACTATGCGGACTGGGTTCGCAACCTGAAGCTCATCCTTGAAGCAGCTAAAAAGGCTTATGTCCTTAATGCGCCGCTAGGTGACCCTCCCGCTCCCGCAGCAGCCCAGGACGTTCTAAACGTCTGGCAAGCGCGGAGTGATGACTACTCTCTGGTCAGGTGTGGCATGTTATACAGTTTAGAAACGGGGCTCCAAAGACGTTTTGAGCAACACGGGGCATATGAGATGTTCCAAGAGCTGAAGCTAGTTTTTCAAGCTCATGCCCGTGTCGAGAGATATGAAGTCTCCGACAAGTTCTTCAGCTATAAGATGGAGGAGAACAGTTCTGTCAGTGAGCACATACTCAAAATGTCTGGGTTACACGGTCGTCTGACTTCACTTGGAGTCGAACTTCCGGATGATGCTATCATTGACAGAATCCTCCAGTCTCTCCCACCAAGCTACAAAGGCTTTGTGCTTAACTACAACATGCAAGGGATGGAGAAAACCATTCCCGAGTTGTACTCGATGCTCAAGTCTGCAGAAGTAGAAATCAAGAAGGAGCATCAAGTGTTGATGGTCAACAAGACCACTAGTTTCAAGAAAGGCAGGGGTAAGAAGAACTTCAAGAAAGACGGCAAAGCTGTTGCCGCGCCCGGTAAGCCAGATGCCGGGAAGAAGATAAAGAACGGACCCAAGCCTGAGACTGAGTGCTTCTACTGCAAGGGAAAAGGTCACTGGAAGCGGAACTGCCCCAAATACTTAGCGGACAAGAAGGCCGGCAACGTTAAAGGTATATATGATATACATGTTATTGATGTGTACCTTACCAGCGCTCGTAGTAGCTCCTGGGTATTTGATACCGGTGCTGTTGCTCACATTTGCAACTCAAAGCAGGAACTGCGGAATAAGCGGAGACTGGCCAAGGACGAGGTGACGATGCGCGTCGGGAATGGTTCAAAGGTCGATGTGATCGCCGTCGGCACGCTACCTCTACATCTACCGTCGGGATTAGTATTAAACCTTAATAATTGTTATTTAGTACCAGCTTTAAGCATGAACATTGTATCAGGGTCTTGCTTAATGCGAGACGGCTACTCATTTAAGTCAGAGAATAATGGTTGTTCTATTTATATGAGTGATATGTTTTATGGTCATGCTCCGCTGGTGAATGGTTTATTCTTGATGAATCTCGATCGTGATGTTACACATATTCATAGTGTGAGTACCAAAAGATGCAAAGTTGATAATGATAATCCCACATACTTGTGGCACTGCCGCCTTGGTCATATCGGCGTTAAGCGCATGAAGAAGCTCCATACTGATGGACTGCTAGAGTCTCTTGACTTTGAATCATTTTACACATGCGAACCATGCCTCATGGGCAAGATGACTAAGACTCCATTCTCAGGAATAATGGAGAGAGCCTCCGACTTATTGGAAATAATACATACTGATGTGTGTGGTCCAATGAACGTTGAAGCTCGCGGTGGTTACCGTTATGTTCTCACTCTCACCGATGATTTGAGTAGGTATGGGTATATCTACTTGATGAAGCACAAATCTGAGACGTTTGAAAATGTCAAGGAATTTCAGAGTGAGGTTGAGAATCAACGTGACAGAAAAATAAAATGTCTACCATCTGATCGTGGAGGAGAATATTTGAGTCACGAGTTTGGCACACACCTAAGAAAGTGTGGAATCGTTTCACAACTAATGCCGCCTGGCACACCGCAGCGCAACGGAGTGTCTGAACGTCGTAATCGCACCTTATTAGATATGGTACGATCTATGATGTCTCTCACCGACTTGCCACTATCATTTTGGGGATACGCATTAGAAACTGCAGCATTCACTTTAAATAGGGCACCGTCTAAATCCGTTGAGACGACACCATATGAACTGTGGTTTGGCAAGAAACCTAAGTTGTCGTTTCTTAAAGTTTGGGGCTGCGATGCTTATGTGGAGAAACTTCAACCAGAAAAGCTCGAACCCAAAGCGGAGAAATGCGTATTCATAGGATACCCTAAGGAAACTATTGGGTATACCTTCTATCTTAGATCCGAAGGTAAAACCTTTGTTGCCAAGAACGGATCCTTTCTAGAGAAAGAGTTTCTCTCGAAAGAAGTAAGTGGGAGGAAGGTAGAACTTGATGAGGTAATTACACCCCCTCTCGAACAGGAAAGTAGCGCAACGCAAGAAGTTGTTCCTGTGATGCCTACACCAACTGAAGAGGAAGTTAATGATGATGATCATGAAGCTTCGGATCAAGTTACTACTGAACCACGAAGGTCCACAAGGGTACGCTCCACACCAGAGTGGTACAGCAACCCTGTGATGGAAATCATGTTGTTAGACAACGGTGAACCTTCGAACTATGAAGAAGCGATGGCGGGCCCGGATTCCAACAAATGGCTTGAGGCCATGAAATCCGAGATAGGATCCATGTATGAGAACAAAGTATGGACTTTGGTGGACTTGCCTGATGACCGGCGAGCCATAGAAAATAAATGGATCTTCAAGAAGAAGACTCATGCAAACGGTAATGTAACCGTTTACAAAGCTCGACTTGTCGCAAAGGGTTTTCGACAAATTCAAGGAGTTGACTACGAAGAGACTTTCTCTCCCGTAGCGAAGCTGAAATCAGTCCGAATCATGTTAGCAATTGCCCCCTTTTATGATTATGAAATTTGGCAAATGGACGTCAAAACAGCATTCCTTAACGGGAATCTTAAGGAAGAGTTGTATATGATGCAACCAGAAGGTTTTGTCGATCCTAAAGGTGCTAACAAAGTATGCAAGCTCCAGCGCTCCATCTATGGGCTGGTGCAAGCATCTCGGAGTTGGAACATTCGCTTTAATGAGGTGATTAAAGTGTTTGGGTTCATACAGGTTTACGGAGAAGCCTGTCTGTACAAGAAAGTGAGTGGGAGCTCTGTAGCTTTCCTCGTACTATATGTGGATGACATATTATTGATGGGGAATGATATAGAGATGTTGGAGAGCATAAAGGCCTATTTGAACAAGAGTTTTTCAATGAAGGACCTTGGAGAAGCTGCATATATATTAGGCATCAAGATCTATAGAGATAGATCGAGACGCCTCATAGGTCTTTCGCAAAGTACATACCTTGACAAGATATTGAAGAAATTCAATATGGAAAACTCAAAGAAAGGGTTCTTGCCAGTTTTGCAAGGTATGAGATTGAGTAAGACTCAGTCGCCGACCACGGCAGGAGATAGAGAGAAGATGAGTTCTGTCCCCTACGCTTCAGCCGTGGGCTCTCTAATGTATGCCATGCTGTGTACCAGACCTGATATAAACCTTGCGATAAGCTTGGTAGGGAGGTACCAAAGTAATCCCGGTGCGGAACACTGGACAGCGGTCAAGAATATCCTTAAGTACCTGAAAAGGACTAAGGAAATGTTTCTCGTTTATGGAGGTGATGAAGAGCTCGTCGTAAAGGGTTACGTCGATGCTAGCTTCGACACAGATCCGGATGACTCTAAGTCACAAACCGGATACGTATATGTGTTGAATGGTGGGGCAGTGAGCTAGTGCAGCAGCAAGCAATAAGTCATGGCAGCATCTACATGTGAAGCGGAGTACATAGCTGCTTCAGAAGCGGCTCATGAAGGAATTTGGATGAAGGAGCTCATCACCGACCTTGGAGTGGTTCCAAGCGCGTCGGGTCCTATGACACTCTTCTGTGATAACACTGGAGCCATTGCCATAGCCAAAGAGCCCAGGTTTCACCGGAAGACGAAGCACATCAAGCGCCGCTACAACTCCATCCAGGACCATGTCCAAACTTGAGTGATAGATATTTGTAAAGTACACACGGATCTGAATATTGCAGACCCGTTGACTAAACCTCTTCCACGAGCAAAACATGATCAACACCATAATGCTATGGGTGTTCGATACATCACAATGTAACTAGATTATTGTCTCTAGTGCAAGTGGGAGACTGTTGGAAATATGCCCTAGAGGCAATAATAAAATGGTTATTATCATATTTCCTTGTTCATGATAGTCGTCTATCGTTCATGCTATAATTGTATTAACAGGAAACACTAATACATGTGTGAATGAATAGATCACAATGTGTCCCTAGCAAGCCTCTAGTTAGCTAGCTCGTTAGTCAATAGATGATCATGGTTTCTTGATCATGGACATTGGATGTCATTGATAATGGGATCACATCATTGGGAGAATGATGTGGTGGACAAGACCCAATCCTAAGCCTAGCACTAGATCGTATTGTTTGTATGCTAATGCTTTTCTAATGCCAAGTATCTTTTCCTTCGACCGTGAGATTGTGCAACTCCCGGATACCGTAGGAGTGCTTTGGGTGTATCAAACGTCACAACGTAACTGGGTGACTATAAAGGTGCACTACGGGTACCTCCGAAAGTGTCTGTTGGGTTGGCACGAATCGAGATCGGGATTTGTCACTCCGTGTGACGGAGAGGTATCTCTGGGCCCACTCGATAGAACATCATCATGAGCTCAATGTGACTAAGGAGTTAGTCACACGATGACGTGCTACGGAACGAGTAAAGAGACTTACCAGCAACGAGATTGAACAAGGTATAGGTATACCGACGATCGAATCTCGGGCAAGTTCTATACCGACAGACAAAGGGAATCATATACGGGATTGATTGAATCCTTGACATCGTGGTTCATCCGATGAGATCATCGTGGAGCTAGTGGGAGCCACCATGGGTATCCAGACCCCGCTGATGGTTATTGGCCAGAGAGGTGTCTCGGTCATGTCTGCCTGTCTCCCGAACCCGTAGGGTCTACACACTTAAGGTTCGATGACGCTAGGGTTATAGGGAATTGTTATACGAGATTACTGAAAGTTGTTTGGAGTCCCGGATGAGATCCCGGACGTCACGAGGAGCTCCGGAATGGTCCGGAGGTAAAGATTGATATATAGGACGGTTGGTTTCGGACACCGGATGTGTTTCGGGCATCACCGGTAACGTACCGGGACCACCGGGACCACCGGAGGTGGTCCCGGGGGACCACCGAAGGGGGGCTGCGACCCCAAGAGGTAAGATGGGCTAAGTGGGGGTGGGAACCAGCCCCTAGTTGGGCTGGTGCGCCTCCCCACTCAGCCCATGGCGCAGGGGAAAGAAAAAGAGGGGGGGAACCCTAACTTAGGTGGGCCTTAGGCCCACCAGAGGGGTGCGCCACCCCCTCCTCCCCATCTGGCCGCCACACCCCCCATCTGGGAGGGCTGCCGCACCCCCTAGGGTGGGAACCCTAGGGGTGGCACCCCCTCTCCCCTTCCCCTATATATAGTGGGCACTTTTGGCCTTTGGAGGACACAGTTTTTCCTCTCCCTCGGCGCAGCCCTGCACTTCTTCCTCCTCCTCTCTGCCGGCGCTTGGCGAAGCCCTGCCGGGAGACCTCGTCTCTCCACCAACACCACGCCGTCGTGTTGCTGGTCTTCTTCCCCAACCTCTCCCTCCTCCTTGCTGGATCAAGGTGCGGGAGACGTCACCGGGCTGCATGTGTGTTGAACGCGGAGGTGCCGTTGTTCGGCACTAGATCGGAATCGCTGCGAGTACGACTCCATCAACCGCGTTCTAGCAACGCTTCCGCTTAGCGATCTTCAAAGGTACGAAGATGCTCTTACCCCTCTCTCGTTGCTGGTCTCTCCATAGGAAGATCTGAACATGCGTAGGAAATTTTTTGATTTTATGCTACGTTACCCAACAGTATGCTAGGTTGCAAGGTTCGGCTATTTACTGTGACAAGGTTAGGTCATGCAAAGGAAGTGGGTTCAACTATCGTGGCAAAATAAGTTGAAGCATTTGATCTTAATGCAATAAATAGGTGCAGGAGCAAGAACATGGGATTTATCGGGATGATCAAAAGGGTTGCTTGCCTTGTTGCTCAAAGGAGGAACGATATCCGTCAGACGGATATTCGGTGGAATCCGGGGGTGCGGAGCCTACCGAAATGAATGGCAACATTCAATAACAATCATATGCAATCAAAATGATGCATGAGCATGGCATGAGAATGCAAGGTGATAAGTTATTATAATCAATATGTATTAGGTTTAGAGTTGATTTGAATCACAATCGAATATCAATTCAAACGGGGTATTCTCGGATACCGGTTTAATTGATTCGACCTGATGCTCAGATCAACTTGATGTTAGCATGCATGAGATGTCATGTTATGGTACTCATTTGTAACTAGGACAGTGTGTGATCATTGCATTCATAATGAAATTTGAATATTTTCCAAATTCCATTTAAAAGTAATTATAAGAATTGAATTATTCCTTATTCTACATGTTAGGGTTCTGGAACTTTTTCAAACATGGTTTAAATAGCATAATCAGAATCCTTGAATTTTTCTGATACTTTTTCATATATAAATTATTTTCATTGGGGTTACAGATTAATTTCTATGATTTTTACAAGTTTTAGCAATTTCCTGGAATTATTTCTATACTGGAAAATACTTTTATTGCATCAGCATGACATCAGCAGGTCCATCTTGCCGTTGAAAGTCAAACCTGACCAGTGGGACCCACTCGTCAGTCTCTCTGGTCAATTTTAGATTAAGTTTAAACTTAATTAACTGATTAACCTTGCTGGACCCACATGTCAGTGACTGATTAACTTATTTGATTTATTTTTATTAGTTTTAAACTTGCCAGAGGCTGGTCCCACCAGTCAGTGGCTTAGACCAGCCGAGATCCACCGGCGGCGAGGTCGTCCTCGCCGGCGACCACTAGCACGGCGGTGGGGCTCGGAAACGGCGCACAGGGGGCCAAATGCTGCGCGGAGACCACCAGAAGAACGACACACCTCCCGCAGCTCCATTTCTGCACTTAGATGGGGCTGAACTGGTCGGAGATGACGCCGGCGACGAGCTTGGCGGCGGCCAAGGCTCGGGCGTCATCGGGGTCCTTGATTCAGAGGGAACTACGCTCGGTTCTTAGCTCCTATAGCATCTACGCATCGACCTGAAGCTGCTGGTGCCCTCGGAAGGACGAGCTGATCACCGGAGGGCTACCGGCGACGAGCTGCAGCGGCGGTCCTCGTCGGGCTCCGGTGAAACTAGAGCTAGAGGAGGGGATCGACGGGGAAAACTTAGGGGAAATGACCGCATGCTCACGGGGAGTGCAGAGCAGGGCTTAGACGGCTCGGGGAAGGCCTGGGGGCGACGAATCGGGCAGAGCTCGCCGGCGGCCGAAGGTTGAAGACGACGGTGCCGCGGGCGTTGCAGGGCTCGGGGTGGCTTCGGCTTCTGCGAGGAGGACCAGACCGACGAGGCGGAGCTAACGGCGTGCTCTGAGAGGGGATCCTATGGCTAGGGGCACGGGCAGCTCGAGATTTGCTCGGCTCCAATGGCGGCAGGAGGGGGAGGAGAGATCCGGGAGGACGGAGAGAGCCGACGCTGGGAATGGATAGAGGATGCCTCGGGGAGCTTATCCCCGGCCTTGCCAGCGCGAGGCGGCGGCCAAGCAGGCGCACAGGTGCCAGGCCGTGCCGGAGAATGCGGCGGCCACCTCCTGCTCCTACTGTCGCGAGGGAGACGACAGGAGCTGGGATGGGCCGGGCCAGGCTAGGCGACAGGTAAGCTCTTTTCCATTTCCTTCTGTTTTATTTCTGTTTTAATTTCTGAAATTGATTTGCTATTTATTTCAGCTCCAAAAAGGTTGTAAAAACTATTTTAAACACACCTGAATATTTGTTATAATATTCCCAACCATTTCCAAAGTTTTCAACAATTTTGAAAATTTATAGTTTCTGATTTCAAATTTAAAACTTGAAACCAGTAGATTTTTGCATTTATTTAAAATGCTTAAAGTTTCAAGAAAATAGTTTTCTCCAATTCTCATTTACTTTCATGATTTATCAGAAAGTTTGAACATTTCTTGAGGCCATTTTTGGTTCATTGATTTTGACTACTTTGAGATTTCCTTTATTTAAAGTAGTAGCTAGGGTTTTGAGTTTTTCCTTTGCCACTTTCTTGTTTTTGTTGAAACTTCTTAGATGCAAATGCAAAGAAGACATGAGCACAAGACTAACTTGCTTAAGTGGTCAGGGATGTGACACAAGATCACCCCAACACATATGCAATCACACACACCACCAAGTTGGCACCACCAGACAAGATCAAAGAAGAAACAAAATGAATAAGACATGCATGATGCATGATGCACATGAAATGACAACATCACCAAGTCTCTCCTCCATTCACATTGCATCATGATACATCTCAAACGTATCTATAATTTTTGATGGTTTCACGCTGTTATTTTGTCTTCTTTGGTTGTTTTATGTACCTTTTATATCTTTTTTGGGACTAACATATTAATTCAGTGCCAAGTGCCAGTTCCTGTTTTTTCCGTGTTTTTGACTCTTTTCAGATCTGATTTTGGAACGGAGTCCAAACAGAAGAAAAATCCCGAAATGATTTTTTCCCGAACGGAAGAAGACCAGGGGGCTTTTGGGCCAAGCCAGGTGGGCTCCAGGGAGCCCACAAGCCCCCACTCCGCCACCAGGGGGGAGGCGGCGGTGGGCAGACTTGTGGCCTCCCTGGCCGCCCCCTGACCTATGTCTTTGGCCTATAAATTCCCAAATATTCCGCAAAAAATCAGGAGAGCCTCGAAAATACTTTTCCGCCGCCGCAAGCTTCCATTTCCGTGAGATCTCATCTCGAGACCCTTCCCGGCACCCTATCGGAGGGGACTCTCGAGTTGGAGGGCTTCTTCATCATCATCATCGCCCCTCCAATGACTCGTGAGTAGTTCACTGCAGACCTACGGGTCCGTAGTTAGTACCTAGATGGCTTGTTCTCTCTCTTGGATCTTCAATACAAAGTTCTCCATGATCTTCATGGAGATCTATCCGATGTAATCTTCTTTGGCAGTGTGTTTGTCGAGATCCGATGAATTGTGGATTTGTGATCATATTATCTATGATATATATTTGAGTCTTTTCTTATTTCCTATATGCATGATTTGATATCCTTGTAAGTCTCTCCAAGTCTTGGGTTTTGTTTGGCCAACTAGATCTATGATTCTTGCAATGGGAGAAGTGCTTGGTTTTGGGTTCTACCATGTGGTGACCTTACCAAGTGATAGTAGGGGCAGCAAGGCACACATCAAGTAGTTTCCATCAAGGGTAAAAAGATGGGGTTTTTATGATTGGTTTGGGATTATCCCTCTACATCATGTCATCTTGCTTAAGGCATTACTCTGTTCTTATGGACTTAATACACTAGATGCATGCTGGATAGCGGTCGACGTGTGGAGTAATAGTAGTAGATGTAGAAAGTATTGGTCTACTTGTTTCGGATGTGATGCCTATAGAAACAATAATTGCATAGATATGACTTGGCGCGGTTCTATCAATTGCTCGACAGTAATTTGTTCACCCACCGTTTACTTGCTTTCATGAGAGAAGCCACTAGTAAACACTACGGCCCCCTGGTCTATTCACATCCATCGTTTACACCTCCGCTTTTACTTTGCTTTGTTACTTTGTTGCTTTCAGTTCTCACTTGGCAAACAATCTATAAGGGATTGACAACCCCTTCATAGCGCTGGGAGCAAGTTTTTGTGTTTGTGCAGGATCTTGAGATACTCCTCCACTGGATTGATACCTTGGTTTTCAAATTGAGGGAAGTACTTACCACCGCTACGCTACATCACCCTTTCCGCTTCGAGGGAACACCAACGCAAGGCTCCAAGGCCACGGGGGAAATCCTTTGCATACTTGCCTAGGAAGTCCCTTAAGGCGTAGCCGCAGCTGAAGGATTCATGGTGCCGTTGCTGAGGAGTATCAAGCAACACTCCTATTTCTGGCACCGTTGGAAGGTCTTTTGTTGCAGTAGCACATCACAAGGTTGCCAAACATGTAAAGGACTACAAAGGGGGAGGAAAAGCATTGGGGCTGTCACAACACTCACACACTACAAGAGGATCTCGACCCGAGGTCTATGACTGGAAGAACTCCGGGTACTCGGAACGGAGGTGGTCCTCGTGCTCCCAAGTGGCTTCTTTGTCTGAGTGATGTGACCATTGCACTTTGAGGAACTTGATTGACTTATTGTGGGTCTTGCGCTCAGTCTCATCAAGTATTTCTATCGGATGCTCATGGCAGGATAGGTCGGGCTGGAGATCGATATCCTGGAGATCAAATGTGCGCTCGAGAGTCTTGAAGCATCTTCGGAGCTGAGAGACATGAAACACATCATGCACATTTGAGAAGTTGGATGGAAGCTCTAACTGATATGCAAGATCGCCTCTCTTACCAACAATTCTGAAAGGACCAACAAAGCGAGGAGCGAGCTTTCCTTTGATGCTGAAGCGCTGAGTGCCCTTCATGGGAGACACTTTGAGATACACAAAATCATCAAGCTGAAAAGTCATGTCACGATGCTTGCTATCGTAGTAGCTCTTCTGACGGTACTGAGCTGCTTTGAGATTATCCCGAATGACACGGCACATTTCTTTTGCTTCAGCAATCATGTCATTCCCAACAATCTGACGCTCACCAGTCTCTGACCAATTGAGCAGGGTACGACACTTCCTGCCATATAGAATTTTGAATGGAGCCTTGCCTGAGCTTGCTTGAAAGCTGTTGTTGTATGAGAACTCGGCAAATGGTAGGCAATCTTCCCACTTCATGCCAAAAGAAATCACATAGGCTCTGAGCATATCTTTAAGGAATTGATTGGCTCTCTCAACTTTCCCACTTGTTTGAGGATGGAAAGCTGTGCTGAAACGGATCTTAGTACCCATCACAGTCTGAAAGGAATCCCAGAATTTGGAAGTAAAGATGCTTCCACGATCTAAAGTAATGAGCACAAGAACACCGTGCAACGAGACTATCCTTGACGTATACAACTCTGCCAGCTGAGCTGCCAAGATAGACTCTTTGACCGGTAGGAAATGAGCAACCTTGGTCAACTTGACGATGACAACGAAGATGGCATCATTGCCTTTCTTGGACAATGGAAACCCAGTGACAAAATCCATCTCCACATGATCGAATTTCCACTCGGGTATAGGCAAGGGATGCGGAAGACCTGCTGGACGTTGTTGCTCCACCTTCACTCTGGGACACACATCACACTCGTTCACAAACTGAGCAATCTCACGTTTCATGCGATTCCACCATAAGGTTTGCTTCAGATCCTGATACATTTGGAGCTTCCTGGATGTATTGAGAGAAGGGAATTTTGGGCTTCATCCATGATAACTTTCCTAAGCTCTCCTATCGAAACAAAAGGCAGTCCTCGAAGAATAATCTATCTATGTCATCAACACGGAAGCACTTCTATTTCGGAATGCTCTTTGCCAAGTCAATCTTAACTTTCTTCACCATCACATCAAGAAGTTGAGCTTGTCGGACTTGGTCTTCCAAGGTAGGAGAAAACTGGATATTAGCAATAAATCCCTGAGGTACTAACTGAAGGTAGAGCTTCCTGAAAGATTCACAAAGATCGGGCTAGAGGGGCTTCAGAATGAGACTGTTTCAGTAAGCCTTTCTGCCCAAAGCATCTGCAATGACATTTGCTTTGCCTGGAGTGTAGTCAACGCTCGGATTATAATCTTGGATCATTTCCACCCAATGAGTTTGCCGAAGATTGAGACTAGGCTGGGTGAAGATGTATTGGAGACTCTTCTGATCGGTGTAGACCTCAACCTGTCTGCCCAACAAGAGATGTCTCCAAGTCATCAGAGCATGTACCACTGCCACCAACTCAAGATCATGCGTGGGGTAATTCTTGTCACTTGGCTTCAACTGCCTCGAGGTATAAGCTACCACTTTCTTATCTTGCATCAGAACTACACCAAGACCTTGAAGAGAGGCATCACAGAACACTTGATAAGGCTTGGAATCATCAGGAGGAGTCAAGACTGGAGTAGAAGTGAGCTTCTCTTTGAGTGTGTCGAAGGACAACTTACCCTCTGGAGACCAAAAAACTTCGCACTCTTCTGAAGAAGGCTGGACAAAGGCTTAGAAATCTTGGAGAAGTTCTCAATGAATCTTATGCAATAGCTTGCAAGCCCGAGTAAGGTATGAAGTTGCTTAACATTCTGAGGAGGTTCCCACTCAACAATGGCATGCACCTTTGACGGATGAACTTTGATGCCCTCGGCAGAGATTATGTGCCCAAGGTACACAACTTCCTTCAACCAGAACTCACATTTCGAAAACTTAGCATAGAACTTATGCTCTCTTAGCTTATCAAGCACAAGCCAGAGATGTTCTTCATGCTCTTCCTCGGTTTCAGAAAAGACCAGAATGTCATCAAGATACAGCAAGACAAATTCATCCTTGAATGGGGAGAAGATATAATTCTTCATCCGTCAAAAGGTCGGTGGAGCATTGGTGAGACCAAAAGACATCTCTGTGTACTCATTAGAGCCAAAGCTTGTCCTGAAAGCAGTTGGGAATGTCTTCTTCACGAATGCGGATCTGATGATAGCCCATCTTGAGATCAAGCTTAGAGAAAATCTTGGCTCCTTTCAATTGATCGAACAATTCATTCATGTTGGGAAGTGGATACTTGTTTCTGATCGTCTTCTTATTCAATGGAGGCTAATCGACACAGAGCCAGTCCGTGCCATCCTTCTTCTTGACAAAAAGAACTCCACAACCCCAAGGAGATGAGCTTGGTCTGATCAGACCTAGACGCTCTTGCTCATCGAGCTGCTTCTTCAACTCTTTTAGCTCTTCTGGACCCAGTTTATGTGTCCACTTGCATACTGGTTCAGTTCCCGGTTCAAGCTCAATTACGAACTCAACTGCCCGGTGCGGAGTCATTCCTGGCAGTTTTTTCGGAAAGACATCTTCATACTCACAGACCACTTGAACTTGAGAAATTGGAGAAATCTCACCCTTCTCATTCAAGGAAAATAGACGAATCATGTCATCGCGCGCAGTGAAGATAATCAAGTCCTCCAAAGGATGAGTCAACTTCACTTATTTGGCTTGACAATCAAGAAATGCCTTGTTCATAGCCACCCAATCCACCCCAAGGATCAGATCAATATCAGGCTTGCCAAGGACAATTGGAGAAGACGAAAAGGAATAGTCGCCTATCTTGATAGAGACATCCCGAACGATGAAGCAACAATTCATTTGCAAACCTGGTGAAACCATAGTTAAAGACCTAGGCAACTCTTGACAACACAGCTCATGCTTTGCAACAGAAGGCGTTGAGATGAAAGAATACGATGCACCAGAATAAAAAAAACCTTTGCAGGAATATCATTAACTGAGAGATTACCCATGATCACATCTGAGGAGTCTTCTACTTCTGCTGCATTCACCGTATTGACCCTTGCATACTTGGGATTGAACTTCACCATTGCATTTCCCGGAGGCTTGACTGGAGGAGGGCGCAGAAGACACTGCTGAGTGGTGCACTTGTTAGAGTAGTGACCCTTCTGCCCACACTTGTGACAAGTCACCTTTGACAACGGACGAAATTGCACTTGAGATTCCCTTGCTTCTGCTGCTGTGAGCTCTGCTGGAAAGCTGGGTTGGATGGGTGGGAAGAACCATGACCACCTGACTGCTTGAACTGTTGAATCTACCGAGGAGGAGGAGACACCCAGTATTTCTGTTGCTTCTGAACCACCTGAGTTGAGGACGAGGAACTGGAATATCTGAAATGCTTCCTTGAATTCTCCACTTTGAGCAAAGCCGCTTCAGCCCTGAGAGCCAACTTTTAGAACTTATCGAACTCATCGGGGTCGTGCAAGGCAAGGGCCAACTGCAAGTCTTCCTTTAGACCACCTTTGAACTGATAAATCTTGCTCTTTTGATCTGGCATGTCCTGTTTAGCATACCGAGCCAGCTCATGGAACTCGACATTGTACTTGTACACAGATGATCCTCCTTGCTTCAAGCGTCTGAACATCTCACACATCTCTTCCACGAAGCTAGATGGAATATAGTGAGCCCTGAAATCCCTGCAGAAATCATCCCAGCTGATCGTTATGTCGCCTCTGGAGTCCTTCAACTGTTGCCACCATTGTGCTGTCCGACCCTTGAGCTGAAAAAGTTGCAAACTTGACGAAGTCCTCTGGTTTCACATTACATCACTCGAAGTGCTTGTTCATGTTACGAATCCAGTCATCAGCATCGAATGGCCGGTCACAAGAAGTGAAGGAATCTGGCTGGTTTGCCAAGAATTGATTCAGAGTTGCAAACTGATGTCCACCATAGTTGAAATTGCTCTGCTGCTGATTGTTCCTCTCTTGCAACAACTGAAGTAACATATGAGTGTTTGCATTGGTTGTAGCCATCACCGCTTTCCATGACTCTGGGGGAGGAGGCGGTGGAGGAGGTGGCGGAGGAGGGGGTGGTGGAGAATCAGCACCCTCACGACCCGGATTATGGTGAGTTATTGGAGCCATCCTGGAGACGGACAACACGTTAGACTAGAGATCAACATTCAAAGATTAAGCTAAATCAACGAGCAGAAATATCTGGACAAGAATACTTAGCAATTGCACTCGAACAATAATTAGTAAGAATGCTTCCTCAAGTAACTGCCGACAACATCTGATTCAAAGCCACTCGTAAACCAAGTATGAGCTAGGATTGCTCGGAACAAATGTATGATAGATATTCCATCCGATATTTTGGTGGATATGATTGCACGGGCTCGATCCTACAGTAGCCATCATGTACAAGACAGTGCACATGACATAAGAAGCATCCCCGATTCGTAGCAAGCTACAAGGACTCTTTAAGACACAACGAGAACCGTTGTAAGATGACCGTGAACAAATGAATCCACTTGATGTCGAATCCCAACCTCACATCATGCATATGTTGGAAGATTATCCTATAAGTAACTACCTGAGTTCTTGCCTGCTAGCAGTCCACAACAACGACGTGTGCCTGACTTGATGCCTCCACGGCAACAGAGCCAGAACTGCTCCCAGTTGCTCAACAATTAGTAATTGTCTTGCAATGGCCCACCAGCATGTGGGTTCATGGCAGTTTTCGAGGGTAGAGTATTCAACCCAAATTTGTTGGTTCGCACGACGGGAGGTGAGAGTATACTCTCAAGTATTAGCAGCTGAATGTGTCCGATTCAACCACACCTGAAAGATTAGTATGTGCAAGCGGAGTATCAGTAGCAAAGTAGTATAATAACAACGGGGTCAGAAACAATCTGCTGACAAGGCAGACTATTCCTAACTGTTGTATCAATGGCGCCAGAAAAGTATTTTAGCAGGTAGCAGCAGTGTAACGAGTAACATCAGTGGCAAGGAACAGCAGTAGTGACAGCAGTAGCAAGTAGCAATAGTAGCGAGTAACAACAGCAACAAGTAGCAACAGTAGTAACATCGGCAGAGCAAAGCATGTAACAGTAGCAGCAACAGTAGTAACAGCAGCAGAGCAAAGCAAGTAACAGCAGCAGAGCAAAGCAAGTAACAGCAGCAACAATAGTATTAATAGCAGCACAGCAAAGCAAGTAACAACAGCAGTGGGACAAACTCGTAGGCAATGAGTCGGTGATTCGTTTGGATGACATTCATCATGCAACAGTTATAACACGGAGAGATATGTGGCTAGCTCCTGTTCGTCAATGTCATGTAGGCATGCATTCCTTGCGTAGTCATACGTGCTTAGGGAAAAGAACTTGCATGCCATCTATTGTCCATCCCTCCCGTGGCAGCGGGGTCCAAAAGGATACTACGGGATATTAAGGTTCTCCTTTTAATAAAGAACCGAAACAATGCATTAGCACTTGGTGAACACATGAACTCCTCAAACTATGGTCATCACCGGGAGTGGTTCCGGTTATTGTCACTCCGGGGTTGTTGGGTCATAACACATAGTAGGTAACTACAACTTGCAAGATCGGATCTAAAACCCACATATATTGGTGACAACATAATAATTTCAGATCTGAAATCATGGCACTCGGGCCCCAGTGACAAGCATTAAGCATGGCAAAGTAGTAGCAACATCAATCTCAGAACATAGTGGATACTAGGGATCAATCCCCGTCAAAATTAACTCGATTACATGATAAATCTCATCCTACGCATCACCGCCCAGCGAGCCTACGAATAGATTACTCACGGACAATGAAGAGCTTCATGGAATTGGAGAGGGAAGAAGGTTGATGATGACGATGGCGGCGATTTCCCCTCTCCGGAGCCCAAAACGGACTCCAGATCTGCCCTCCAGATGAAGAACAGGATGTGGCGGTGCCTCCGTATTGCAAACGCGACGAAATCTTCTCTTCTGATTTTTTCTGGACGAAAGTGAATTTATAGGGCTGGAGTTGGGGGCGGGAGAGCCACGTGGGCCCCACAAGCTTGGTTGCCGCGGCCAGGGGGGTGGCCTCGGCAACAGGGCTTGTGGCCCACTGGCCCATCCCCTCGGGGGATCTTTGCGCAGGTATTTTTCATATTTTCAAAAATATTCTTCGTAAATTTTCAGAACGTTCCAAGAACTTTCATTTCTGCACAAAAACAACACCATGGCAATTCTGCTGAAAACAACGTCAGTCCGGGTTAGTTCCATTCAAATCATGCAAATTAGAGTCCAAAACAAGGGCAAAAGAGTTTGGAAAAGTAGATACGATGGAGATGTATCAACTCCCCCAAGCTTAAAACCTTGCTTGTCCTCAAGCAACTCAGTTGACAAACTGAAAGAGAAAGAAAAGCTTTGACAAACTCTGTTTGATCTTGTTGTTGCAACTATGTCTAGCTCATAACCAGAATTTCAGCAAGATCACAAGTTAACCACATAAGCAAGTGACACAAAGATCTCACGGTAAACTAATATCAATGGCATAATCAACTAGCGAGCAAATAATAATGAGTTTCAGATACCAACAATTCAATCAAAACAAGCATGAAGCAATATGAATAGGTGGTATCTCGCTAGCTCTTTCCGAGACCACAAAACATTAATGCAGAGCACTTTCAAAGATCAAGGGCTGACTAAACATTGTAATTCATAGCAACGAAGATCCAATCATAGTCATACTCAATATCAATCAAAAGCAAAGCATAAAAATGACAGAGGTGCTCTCTAATTGGTGCTTATATAAGAAGAGGATGACTCAATAGGAAAATAAATAGACAGGCCCTTCGCAGAGGGAAGCATTGAATTGCAGAGGTGCCAGAGCTCAAGCTTTGAAAACAAAGATAATAAATTTGGGAGGCATGCTTTCATTGTCAAAGCAATGACCAAGAGTTCTCAATATCTTCCATGCTAATCATGCTATAGGCGGTTCCCAAACAGAAAAGTAAAGTTTTAACTCCCCCACCACCAATCAATCACACTCCACGGCTAGCCGAATCCTCGGGTACCGTCCATACTAACATCAATCGGGGGGAGCCTTGTTTTACAGTTATGTTTTCGATTTAAGCGTGGAACTGGGCATTCCAATTACCGGCCCCTTTCTCGTGAATGACAGTGAATAAACACATGTCGAGGATAACACGCCTAACATGGAAGATACCAATAGCCCCCTGTCATCACATGAGCGGTTCGGGCATGCAAAACAGATTATTTCTTGAAGGTTTAGAGAATGGCACATGCAAATTTACTTGGAATGGCAGGTAAATACCGCGAATAGGTAGGTATGGTGGACTCTCCTGGAAAAACTTTTGGGTTTATGGAAGTGGATGCACAAGCAGTATTCTGCTTAGTACAAGTGAAGGCTAGCAAAAGACTGGGAAGCGACCAACCGGAGAGCGACAACAGTCATCAAGATGCAGTGAGTTTGACTAACATGGAGTGCAAGCATGAACAGGATATAAATCACCATGAACACGAACATCATAGAGGCTATGTTGATTTTGTTTAAACTACATGCATGAACATGCGCCAACTCAAGCCACTTGAATCATTCAAAGGAGAATACCATCCTATCATACTACATCATAGTCATCTCAAAATCTATGTTGGCATTATAAGCTCCTAGCTAAATAAGCATGGCATCAGAAACTATGATCTCTAAGTTGTCATTGCAAACATGGTTCTCTCACAACAAAGTTGTATCTGGGACGACAAGCTAGTCATATTTACAAAAACAAAATAGATAGAGTTCATACTAGCTTTTCCAGTCTCAGTCACTTCATCATATATCATCATTATTGCCTTTCACTTGCATGATCAAACGATGTGAACAATAATAAGAGTGCTCGTGCATTGGACTAAGCTGAATCTGCAGGCAAACACAAAGGAGAAGCCAAAGTAATATGGCTCTTTGAAAGCTAAACAGGTATGCATACAAGAGCCAATAAACATTGTAACCAATATCTTCTACCTTGACCCAAAGAAAAAGAAAACTATTTACACGGGAAAGCTCCCAACAAGCAAAAGAAGAAAGGAAAATCTTTTTGGGTTTTCTCAAAAGGACACAAAACAAGAAAACAAGAAAACAAAAATAAACTAGCATGGATAATACAGTGGCAAAGTGTAAATACCGACAAACAAAGTGAAAGCATAAGCATGAATGTAAGGTCGGTGAGAACACGTACTCCCCCAAGCTTAGGCTTTTGGCCTAGCTTGGTCTACTCCCAAGGCGGGAAATAACCAGCTCCGGGATACTCCAGAGCAGACTGTGGATGCCACTGTTGTGTGAGCTCCTCTGGCTCCCACTGATAAACTGGCGTCTGGTACTCGACTGGCGGCTCGGGCACGGGCACCTGTGGTTGGGCCAAGCTCCAATATGCGTAGATGTCCGAGGGCATAATAGTGTAACTGCCTGCATGAAGATCCAACAAAGAAGGAGCATGCAAAGTAATAGTCTCTCGAGTACCCTGACTAAATACCAGGTTATAAATCATCCGTCTACTAGCATCTCTATCCAGAAAATCATGGCGAACCATGCTATCATAATCCAGATATTTCTCAGGAAGAAGCATCTCTTCTTCCTCGCGAAGTCTAATAGGTATCTCAAAGTGTCTAGCAAGACGAGTAGCATAGATACCTCCATAGACGACACCTTTGGAATGGTTTGTGTTCAACCGCTGAGCTACTATAGCACCTAGGCTATAAGTATTAGTGCTATAGAGGCCTTCGCGCAAAACCGCAAGGTCTGGAGAGCTAAGTGATCCAGCCTTCCCACGGCCAATCAAACATTTTCCCACAAATAATGAGAAGTACCGAAGCACAGGAAAAATGTATGCTAGCAATTCTAGTGCGAGACACTCCTCTCTCTTCTCCAACAGCAATAGTACATATGAAATCCTCCAGGTCCCGTGGACGAGGATCATGAATATCCCCAACATAAGGTAATTTGCATGCATTGCAAAAAACCTGTAGTGTCATGCAGTGGGGGATGTCGTACAACATGAACTCAACCATGGGAGGATTCTTCCTCGGATAAAAGTTGAAGCTTTGAACGAAAATATTCGTGAGGAGGAGGTATTGTGAGCACTTATCTTCAACGAACACGGTAAGACCTGCGTTCTCTACCAAGTAATAAAAGTCTTCATAAAGCCCGGCGGCACGCAAAAATTCATCACTTGGCCACTCGCACGCTCGAACTTCCGTGACTCAAGGAACCACGTACTTGGGGTGATTCTTCTCATCCTCCTTGGGGTTACGGCTTGAAGAGCCTCTCAAGAACCTCCTCATATTTTTTCCTTTTCTAGCTCTGAAAAATTCTGAAATTTTAGAAACTTCGAAAGAAAAGTGAATAAAGATTAACCCAACTCGTAGCAACTACTCCTACTAGTGCCTAGAGACCGTATCACGCGCTAAAACTACTTGGGACCAGCTAAAATCAACATTTCAAGCTCAAGAACAGGATCACCAAGGTAGCAAGAATACGCGAAGGATAAAGCACTAGAGCAAAAACTAAATGGACCAATGGAGGAGTCACTTATCAAGGAGTAATTTCCCCAAAACGGTTCGGAGAATGATGCTTTGAGCAAGGAGATCAAAAATCACAGCCAAATGAGCAAGAATACGGGTTTCAGCTACGAAACAATTTTTTCTGGAGGTAGAGGAAGAGGATGGGAGCTGGAATGAGTGGAGGGGGTCCTGTGGGCCCCACAAGCTTGCTTGCCGTGGCCAGGGGGGTGGCCGCAGTGATACGGCTTGTGGCCCACTGGTGTGGCCCCAGGCCAGCTCTCAGTCCCAGTATTTTTCAAATATTCCAGAAAAAATCATACTAGATTTTCAGGACCATCGGAGAACTTTTATTTTCGGGGTATTTTCTCCGGGACGCTGAAACAGGAAACGGGAAAAACTAAACTAAACCTATCATTTTTCTTCTAAGAAAAAGGAAATGAAAGCTTAAAACAGAGGTATGTGACTCTTTGATTCATCAATTTCATGGTCATCGTAAGAAATCCGTCAATGGGGTTGATCAAATCCTCATGACAAACTTTCTCGAATCGCAAAAGAGAACGGAGAATTTTCGAATAGCCACTAAGTCACCTCAATGGGGATGTGTATCTCCCCAACAAGCAAATCATACTTCATCTTGACACGAGGAATAGGGCATTCAAAGCTCCCAATAAGAATCGATGAAGTTTTTTCGATAGCATTGATGCAATGTACTTGATACCGTTTCTTCGGAAAGTGCACGGTATGCTCATTACCGTTTACATGGAAAGTGACATTGCCTTTGTTGCAATCTATAACAGCCCTTGCAGTGTTTAAAAAGGGTCTTACAAGGATGACAGCCATGGCATCGTCCTCGGGAATATCCAAGATAACAAAGTCTGTTAAGATAGTGGTGTTAGCAACCACAATAGGCACATCCTCGCAAATGCCGACATGGAAAGGAGTTGATTTGTCGGCCATTTGTAGAGAGATTTTAGTCGGTGTCAACTTATCCAGTTCAAGTCTACGATAAAGAGAGAGCGGCATAACACTAACACCGGCTCCAAGGTCACATAGGGCAGTTCTTACGAAGTTTCCTTTAATGGAGCAAGGTATAGTGGGCACTCCGAGATCACCAAGTTTCTTAGGAGTTTCACCTTTGAAAGTGTACTTGACGAGCATGGTGGAGATCTCAAGATCTGGTATCTTCCGTTTATTAGTCACGATATCCTTCATGTACTTGGCATATGGAGACATTTTGAGCATATCAACTAACCGCATCTGCAGAAAGACGAGTCTTATCATTTCAACAAAGCACTCAAAATCCTCATCATCCTTTTTCTTGGATGGCTTAGGAGGAAAGGGCATAGGTCTCTGAACCCATGGCTCCCTTTCTTTACCATGCTTCCTAGCAGTGAAGTCATTCTTATCATATCTCTTAGGTTGTGGGTTATCAGGATTAATCGAAGGTTCAATCTCCACATCCTTATCATTGCTAAGTTGAGCATCATTATGAACATCGCTGTCCATATTGTCACGAGGTTTATGTTCATCTCCAGATTGTGTTTCTGCATCAGATGTAGAAATATCATTTGGTTCTTCAGTTGTGACAGTATTTGGTTGACTAACATGCAGGTTTCTATCATCCTTCTTCTTCTCCTTAGGATGACTGGGTGTATCAGCATTAATTCCTTGAGAATCTTGATCAATTCACTTAGGATGACCTTCAGGATACAAAGGTTCCTGAGTCATTTTGCCTCCTCTAGTAATGACTCTGACAGAGTTGTCATTTAATTCATTGAGCAAGTCATTCTGAGCTTTAAGTACTTGTTCTACCTGAGTAGTAATCATAGATGCATGTTTACTCAGAAGCTTCAGATCATTGACATTTCTGTCTACACAAGCACTTAAATGACTAAGCATACGAGTACTTTGTTCCAAATGTCTGCTAACATAATCATTGAAACTGTGTTGTTTGGCAACAAAGTTGTCAAATTCATCAAAGCATAAGCTAGCAGGTTTATCAAAAGGAATATCACTCTCATCAAACCTACGCAGAGAATTTACTTCTACTCCCTGTATCGGGTTATCGAGACCATGGATCTCCTCGATAGGTGGTAGATTTTTGACATCTTCAGATCTAATGCCTTTCTCTTGCATAGATTTCTTGGCTTCTTGCATATCTTCGGGACCGAGGAATAGAATACCTATTTTCTTCGGAGTGGGCTTAGGTGGTGGTTCGGGAATAGTCCAAGCATTATCGTTGATCAAGATGTTATTCAGTAGAGTCTCAGCTTGTTCTACAGTTCGTTCCCTAAAAACACAACCGGCACAACTATCTAGGTGGTCTCTAGAAGCATCGGTAAGTCCGTTATAGAAGATATCAAGTATCTCGTTCTTCTTCAGAGGGTGATCAGGCAAAGCATTCTGTAGCTGGACGAGCCTCCCCCAAGCTTGTTGCAGACTCTCTTCTTTGAGTTGAGCAAAGTTATATATTTCCTGCAAGGCACCTTGCTTCTTATGGACAGGGAAATATTTCTCACAGAAGTAATAGACCATATCTTGGGGACTACTTACACATCCAGGAGAAAGAGAAGTGAACTAGGATTTAGCGTCATCCTTTAGAGAGAAAGGAGACATCTTAAGGATATAGTAGTGGCGGATCTTCTCCTCACTAGTGAAAAGGGTGGCTATATCGTGTAGTTTGGTAAGATGGGCTACGACTGTCTCAGACTCATAATCGTGAAAAGGATCAGATTCGACTTGAGAGATTATCTCAGGGTCGACAGAGAATTCATAATCCTTATCGGTGATAAAGATAGGTGAAGTGGCAAACTTCGGGTCGTATTTCATCCTAGCTTTCAGAGATTTTTCCTTCCACTTGAGAAGTAATTTCTCAGCGTCATAGGCATCCTTACATGCAAGAAAATTCTCAGCTATCTCTCCCTCCATAACGTAACCCTCAGGTATATCTGGCAATTCATATCTAGGAGAGCTATATCTAGCAGGAGCAAAAGCAGGTTCTATCTCAATAGTATCGGTAGTTTCAGAAGCATCACGAGCATTAACAGTAACTCTAGCAATATGAGCATCAAGGAATACCCCTAGTGGCATATCAGGAAAAATAGCATCTCTAGCAGTATCAAGCATAGCATCATCAGGCTAAATAGCATCTCTAGCATCGTCAGGCAAAGTAGTATCAAGCATAGCATCTCTAGCAGTATCAGGCATATCATCTCTAGCAGTATCAAGCATAGCATCTCCAGCAGTATCAGGCATAGCATCTCTAGCAGTATCAGGCATAGAATCTCTAGAAGTATCAGGCATAGCATCTCTAGCAGTATGAGGCATAGCATCTCTAGCAGTATCAGGCATAGCATCATAAAGCATAGTAGCATCATAAGCATCATCAAGCACAGACGAAATATAAAGATTTCTAGCAGGAGGTGATGTCACAAACATACTCATAACTGAAGGTGAATCAAGTGCAGAGCTAGATGGAAGTTCCTTACCTCCCCTTGTAGTTGAGGGCAAGACTTTGATTTTTGGATCTTTCAAATTCTTCATAGTGATCAGCAGATATAAATCCCAAGTGAATCACAGAATATAGCAAACCTTCCTCGGCAAGGGCGCCAGAAAAGAGCTGCTTGCTAGCAGTCCACAACAACGACACTAGAAGAATGTTGTTGACGTGTGCCTGACTTGATTCCTCCACGAAAACAGAGCCATAAGTGCTCCCAGTTGCTCAACAATTAGTAATTGTCTTGCAATGGCTCACCAACGTGTGGGTTCGCGGTAGTTTTCGAGGGTAGAGCATTCAACCCAAATTTGTTGGTTCGCACGACGGGAAGTGAGAGTATACTCTCAAGTATTAGCAGCTGAATATGTCGGATTCAACCGCACTTGAAAGATTAGTATCTGCAAGCGGAGTATCAGTAGCAAAGTAATATGATAACAACGGGGTCAGAAATGATCTGGTGACAAGGCAGACTATTCCTAACTGTTGTATCAATGGCGCCAGAAAAGTATTGTAGCAGGTAGCAGCAGTGTAACGAGTAACAACAGTGGCAAGGAACAGCAGTAGTGACAGAAGTAGCAAGTAGCAACAGTAGCGAGTAACAGCAGCAGCAAGTAGCAACAGTAGTAACAGCAGCAGAGCAAAGCAAGTAACAGTAGCAGCAACAGTAGTAACAGCAGTAGAGCAAAGCAAGTAACAACAGCAGCAACAGTAGTAACACGAGCAAAGCAAAGCAAGTAACAACAGCAGTGGGACAAACTCGTAGGCAATGGGTCAGTGATTCGTTTGGATGACATTCATCATGCAACAGTTATAACACGGAGAGATATGTGTCTAGCTCCCGTTCGTCAATGTGATATAGGCATGCATTCCGTGTGTAGTCATACGTGCTTAGGGAAAAGAACTTGCATGACATCTATTGTCCATCCCTCCCGTGGCAGCTGGGTCCAAAAGGATACTACAGGATATTAAGGATCTCCTTTTAATAAAGAACCGGAACAACGCATTAGCACTTGGTGAACACATGAACTCCGCAAACTATGGTCATCACCAGGAGTGATTCCGGTTATTGCCACTCCGGGGTTGCCGGGTCATAACACATAGTAGGTAACTACAACTTGCAATATCCGATCTAAAACACACATATATTGATGACAACATAATAATTTCAGATCTGAAATCATGGCACTCGGGCCCTAGTGACAAGCATTAAGCATGGCAAAGTAGTAGCAACATCAATCTCAGAACATAGTGGATACTAGGGATCAATCCCCGTCAAAACTAACTCGATTACATTATAGATCTCATCCTACTCATCACCGCCCAGCGAGCCTACGAATAGATTACTCACGAACGATGAAGAGCTTCATGGAATTGGAGAGGGAAGAAGGTTGATGATGACGATGGCGACGATTTCCCCTCTCCGGAGCCCAAAATGGACTCCAGATCTGCCCTCCACATGAAGAACAGGATGTGGCGGCGCCTCCGTATCGCAAACGCGACGAAATCTTCTCTTCTGATTTTTTTCTGGACGAAAGTGAATTTATAGGGCTGGAGTTGGGGCGACAGAGCCACGTTGGCCCCACAAGCTTGGTTGCCGCGGCCAGGGGGTGGCCGCGGCAACAGGGCTTGTGGCCCACTGGCCCATCCCCTCCGGTGTATCTTTGCACAGGTATTTTTCATATTTTCCAAAAATATTCTCCGTAAATTTTCACGACGTTCCGAGAATTTTCATTTCTGCACAAAAACAACACCATGGCAATTCTGCTGAAAACAGCGTCAGTCCGGGTTAGTTCCATAATCATGCAAATTAGAGTCCAAAGCAAGGGCAAAAGAGTTTGGAAAAGTAGATACGATGGAGACGTATTAGTTCCCACCTAAGAACTTCCGAAATTTCTAGTCATGCAATCTGGTCCATGGATACAAGGAGTAATATATCACTTAACGCGTATACTAACCCATCCATTGTATCACTTCCGTCAACACATAACCAGAATCTCGGAACTTCATCTATCGCAGATCCTCAAGATCACAATGATAATAAGTATGGAGATACATCCGGACCTATCTGCACCAGTACTAGGGAAGCCAAACTCCTCTCGCCACTACTAGTATTGAAGCAATTACGAACATCCTTCCTCCTGAGATACTAAGGAATGTGAATGATAACGGTGTGCTCAAGAATTCCCTGGAGCTCAACTCCCCGGAATAAAATCAACACAGCAGGAGGCACCAAGACAGAACTCCATCACATCAGTATCATATAGATTCCAAAAATATCCGCGTGATCCTAAATTTTTTTTGAGCGAGAAGAGGAGTAGAATTAGAATTTCCTAAGTCGTGAACCTCACCAGAGCATAGAAGAGGAGAAAAAAGAAACCTACTCTCTGATATAACTAAGACTCAAAATAGTTTTTGCTAGACTCAACTCGTCCAAGTTCGATCACACAAGGGCTCCTATGGTCGTAAGGCTCTGATACCAACTTGTAACGACCAAGATGCGACACTTTCCTTATTTGGGGGCGAGGCCTCAAAAGGGGAAAGGTCGCATATAAGTGTTTCGCAAGTAGGATAACAATGCCATTACATAAATAGAGAGATGAGTTTAAGATTTGGCTTACACTCGCCACATGCTAGATTACAATCCACACAAAGCATTCATTGTTCATACATAAATCAGGGTCCGAATACGGACAAGATAAACGGCAAAATATGTTGTCCCATCTTCCTACTCCCACGATCACGACCATGTGCCCCTAGTCCTCGAGATAAGTCACATGCAGCCTGCCACTATCTTCGTCAAACTCCCACCTCAGCTGGTTATCATCGGGAACTCCTGCATCTAGGGTACCTGTACCTGTGGGTGTTTGTAGTAAACTGTGAGCCACGAGGACTCAGCAATCTCATGACCTTGGTATCAAGTCTAACTAAGTTAAATAGGTGAGGTAGGTTAACTATTTGAGTTTGCAGCATCCTAAGCATATATGGTGGCTGTCTTACGAAGAACAGAAATAACATGTGGTGCTCTACGTAAGACGGCGAAGACTAGAATGATCACTAAGTGATCTTGGACACCTACTTACGTCATCCATAACCCCACCATGTTCTCGATCAGAGAAGGAGCTCTGAAAGAAACAATCACGGTTACGCACTCAGTTGGCAAGTTTTATTTGAATTACATTAAGTTGTCTAGAACCGTATGTTAACAAAATATCTATGCTTGCCACATAACCGCGGGCACGACTTACCGAAAGATTAAACCCTGCAGGAATGCGCCAACTAGTCCATCAAAAATTACCACTGGCCGGATAGTAATCCTCTACCATGAAACTCGTGATCTCATCAGATTCCTTAGAGGAAAGCCTCAACTCTGAGAAGACCCAAAGTCTCACCGGAATCTCAATGCACAAGATATATCGCTAAGGTAAGACAAGTCCGGCAAGACCTCCCGACGTGTCGACGATCCCGATAGGAGCTGCGTATCTCGTTCTGAAGACATGACGGATTGTCCAAACTTCCGGTAGGCCAATCGCAGAGTTGCCCCTGGTAGCCACTAGCGGTTGACAGTTTCGAACAACACTCATGTGGAGCACTGGCCCAGGGGGTTTGATTAAATTCCCTATGCTTTTATTATTATGTCATTAGCATATTAACACCAAAGTTGGGTCCTGCCAGACAAGTCTTAACACTATACGACTTATCGAGGGGGTCCCCATAATAACCCCGAACGTGTTAGGAGCGCTCATTTATGGAGTAAAACCCTGGTAGCCGAAACTAAGGCAGCAACAACGGAACAAATCACCAGGCAAAAGGCTAGGCCTTCCGTTATTTACCAACTATATAGGTGTGTTAATTAAATAGCAGATAAATATCATGATATCAAATGCCCATGTTATCACATGGACCAGGTGGCACCTGCAACTAGCACCGCTAACAATTAGCGGTTGAGCAAGCCTAACTTAGCCAAACAATATTTGCTAGGAGGGGAGGTGTTTGAGGTTTCATGGCAATGTTTGATGGCATATATATCATGTGGTAGGCATCGGAGATGTAACGAAGGAAACGTAACACTAAGCAAAACAAAGCTAGAAACGGTGTCAAGGTCACGATCATCTTGCTTGTGATTTCTTCAGAGTGGAACTGATACTGATCTTCCTGCACCAACTCACCGGACTCTTCGAACTCGTTTCCGGTCTGAGTAGCTACCCAAAAGAAAACAAGCAGGAAATAAATACTAGCAAGTAGATGATGCCACAAACATAAAGATGAATGCATGCACTACCTCTAACCATGCACATGAACCACCTTACACCAATAAAACTATTGCCACCTCACCTCAAGGGGACTTTCTACATCAATGCTCAAAACAAAAAAACAGTACGACCATTGGATTCCTTGGGATTTTCTACCCCAAATACATATATCATACTCCCATGTTGCATTCAGAAAAACACCACAAACAATGAAAGAAAAACTAGCACAAATCAAACTACAACAATATTCAGAACATGGTTGTTCTTGAGTGTGCCCAATTTGGCAAGTCCATATTTGGACATCTTCAGAAATGGAAATATTCCTATTTAACACAAAGAAACACAGAAACAATAAAACAAATAACAAGAAATATATGATAAGGAGGGGGGACCCACCTGGGAGTGGCTAGGGGCCCCTCACTAGATGACATGTGGGCCCCTATGGCCCACTGTCAGCCACACACTCACACACAACCTCAACACAACACACACACACTGAAAAATACCTCAACAAAAATAGGTGTAGGGAGGATTCGAACCCTGCACCTCTGCCCACATACACACATGCCACACCACTGCTCTACAACGACAAATCTGGTTTAAGAGGGGGCTCGAACCTCCTGTACTGAAGCCATGTCCCTGATTCAATACACGCAACAAAGAAATAAAAAGGGGGCCAGTGGTGATTCAAATCCACGACCCCCCCTGGTTGGGCGCGGCGTCTCTACCAGTGGGCTACGGGGAGATATCTGAACCAGAAGGGATTCAGCTCCCCTTATGCTCAGGCTACGAACCTTCCCCTACCTCCAGACCGAACAACAGAGCAGGAAGGGGTTGACACAGGCGATCTAGGAGGCGGCAACTGTTGCTAGGAGCTACCGGCGGGGGTGGCGGGTGATGGGTAACGTAGCATAAATTCAAAATTTCCCTACGCCATATTCAGATCTTCCTATGGAGAGACCAGCAACGAGAGAGGGGTGAGTGCATCTTCATACGTCTAAAGATCGCTAAGCGGAAGCGCTGCTAGAAAGCGGTTGATGGAGTCGTAGTCGCGGCAATTCAGATCGCGGTGTGATTCCGATCTAGTGCCGAACCACGGCACCTCCGCGTTCAACACACGTGCAGCCCGATGACGTCTCCTGCACCTTGATCCAGCAAGGAGGAGGGAGAGGTTGGGGAAGATCTCCGGCATCACGACGGCTGGTGTTGATGGAGAGACGAAGTCTCCCGGGAGGGCTTCGCCAAGCACCATGGGAGGAGGAGGAAGTAGGGGAGCAGGGCTGCGCCGAGGGAGAGAAGAAACGGTGTGCAAAACAGCCCTAGTGGGGTGCCACCCCTAGGGTTCCCACCCTAGGTGGTGCGATAGCTCCCCCAGATGGGAGGTGCGGCTGCCAGGGCAGGGGGAGGGGGTGGCGCACCCCTAGGTGGGCCTTAGGCCCACCAGCGCCTAGGGTTTCCCCCCTCTCCACCTCCTGCGCCTTGGGCCCCTTTGTGGGAGGCGCACCAGCCCACTTTGGCTGGTTTATCTCCACCTTTTGGCCCAAGCTACCTCTTGGGGCTGGTGGCCCCTCCTAGTGGACCCCCGGGACCATTTCCGGTGGTCCCGGAGGTCCCGGTACGCTACCGGTGTCGCCCGAAACATTTACGGCGTCCAAAACCATCCATCCTATATATCAATCTTTAACTCCGGACCACTCCGGAGCTCCTCGTGACGTCCGGGATCTCATCCGGGACTCCGAACAACTTTTGGTAACCTCGTATAACAATTCCCTATAACCCTAGCGTCATCGAAGCTTTAGTGTGTAGACCCTACGGGTTCGGGAGACATGTAGACATGACCGAGACACCTCTCCGGCCAATACCATCAGCGGGGTCTGGATACCCATGGTGGCTCCCACTTGCTCCACGATGATCTCATCAGATGAACCACGATGTCAAGGATTCAATCAATCCTGTATATAATTCCCTTTGTCTGTCGGTATAGAACTTGCCCGAGATTCGATTATCTGTATACCTATACCTTGTTCAATCTCGTTACCGGTAAGTCTCTTTACTCGTTCTGTAGCATGTCATCGTGTGCCTAACTCCTTAGTCACATTGAGCTCATGATGATGTTCTACCGGGTGGGCCCAGAGATACCTCTCCGTCACACGGAGTGACAAATCCCGATCTCGATTTGTACCAACCCAACAGACACTTTCGGAGGTACCCGTAGTGCACCTGTATAGTCACCCAGTTACGTTGTGACGTTTGATACACCCAAAGCACTCCTACGGTATTCGGGAGTTGCACAATCTCACGGTCGAAGGAAAAGACACTTCACATTAGAAAAGCTTTAGCATACAAACAATACGATCTAGTGCTACGCTTAGGATTGGGTCTTGTCCATCACATCATTCTCCCAATGATGTGATCCCGTTATCAATGACATCTAATGCCCATGACCAGGAAACCATGATCATCTATTGACTAATGAGCTAGCCAACTAGAGGCTTGCTAGGGACACATTGTGATCTATTTATTCACACATGTATTACTGTTTCCTGTTAATACAATTATAGCATGAACAATAGACGATTATCATGAACAAGGAAATATGATAATAACCATTTTATTATTGCCTCTAGGGCATATTTCCAACAGTCTCCCACTTGCACTAGAGTCAATAATCTAGGTTCATTGTGATGTATCGAACACCCATAGCATTATGGTGTTGATCATGTTTTGCTCGTGGAATAGGTTAGTCAACAGGTCTGCAACATTCAGATCCGTGTGTACTTTACAAATCTCTATTACTCCACTCTGGACATGGTCGTGGATGGAGTTGTAGCAGCGTTTGATGTGCTTCGTCTTCCGGTGAAACCTGGGCTCCTTGGCTATGGCAATGGCCCCAGTGTTATCACATAAGAGTGTCATTGGACCCGACAAGCTTGGAACCACTCCAAGGTCGGTGATGAGCTCCTTCATCCAAATTCCTTCATGAGATGCTTTTGAAGCAGCTATGTACTCCGCTTCACATGTAGATGCTGCCACGACTTCTTGCTTGCTGCTGCACCAGCTCACTGCCCCACCATTCAAAACATATACATATCCGGTCTGTGACTTAGAGTCATCCGGATCTGTATCGAAGCTAGCATCGACGTAACCCTTTACAACGAGCTCTTCGTCACCTCCATAAACGAGAAACATTTCCTTAGTCCTTTTCAGGTACTTAAGGATATTCTTGACCGCTATCCAGTGTTCCATACCGGGATCACTTTGGTACCTCCCTACCAAACTTATGGCAAGGTTTATATCAGGTCTGGTACACAGCATGGCATACATAAGAGAACCTACGGCTGAAGCGTAGGGGACATAACTCATCTTCTCTCTATCTGCTACCGTGGTCAGCGACTGAGTCTTACTCAATCTCATACCTTGCAAAACTGGAAAGAACCCTTTCTTTGAGTTTTCCATATTGAACTTCTTCAATATCTTGTCAAGATATGTACTTTGCGAAAGACCTATGAGGCTTCTCGATCTATCTCTATAGATCTTGATGCCTAATATGTATGCAGCTTCTCCAAGGTCCTTCATTGAAAAACTCTTGTTCAAATAGGACTTTATGCTCTCCAACATCTCTATATTGTTCCCCATCAATAATATGTCATCCACATACAGTTTGAGGAAAGCTACAGAGCTCCCACTCACTTTCTTGTACAGACAGGCTTCTTCGTAAACCTGTATGAACCCAAACGCTTTAATCAACTCATTAAAGCGAATGTTCCAACTCCGAGATGCTTGCACCAGCCCATAGATGGAGCGCTGGAGCTTGCACACTTTGTTAGCACCCTTAGGGTCCACAAAACCTTCTGGTTGCATCATATACAACTCTTCCTTAAGGTTCCCGTTAAGGAACGCTGTTTTGACGTCCATTTGCCAAATTTCATAATCATAAAAGGCGGCAATTGCTAACATGATTCGGACTGATTTCAGCTTCGCTACGGGAGAGAATGTCTCTTCATAGTCAATTCCTTGAATTTTTGAAAAACCCTTTGCGACAAGTCGAGCTTTATAAACGGTTACATTACCGTTTGCATCAGTCTTCTTCTTGAAGATCCATTTATTTTCTATGGCTCGCCGGTCATCGGGCAAGTCCACCAAAGTCCATACTTTGTTCTCATACATGGATCCTATCTCGGATTTTATAGCTTCAAGCCATTTGTTGGAATCCGGGACCGCCATCTCTTCTTCATAGTTCAAAGGTTCACCGTTGTCTAACAACATGATTTCCATTACAGGGTTGTCGTACCACTCTGGTGCGGAGCGTACCCTTGTGGACCTTCGAGGTTCAGTAGTAACTTGATCCGAAGCTTCATGATCATTATCATTAACTTCCTCTTCAGTTGGTGTAGGCGCCACAGGAACAACTTCCCACGCTGCGCTACTATCCTGTTCGAGAGGGGGTGTAATTACCTCATCAAGTTCTACCTTCGTCCCACTTACTTCTTTCGAGAGAAACTCTTTCTCTAGAGAGGATCCGTTCTTGGCAACAAAGGTTTTACCTTCGGATCTAAGATAGAAGGTATACCCAATAGTTTCCTTATGGTATCCTATGAATGCACATTTCTCCGCTTTGGGTTCGAGCTTTTCTGGTTGAAGTTTCTTCACATAAGCAACACAGCCCCAAACTTTAAGAAACAACAACTTAGGTTTCTTGCCAAACCATAGTTCATACGGTGTCGTCTCAATGGATTTAGACGGTGCCCTATTTAAAGTTAATGCTGCAGTTTCTAATGCGTATCCCCAAAATGATAGCTGTAAGTCGGTAAGAGACATCATAGATCATACCATATCTAATAAAGTGCGATTACGATGTTCAGACACTCCGTTGCGTTGCGGTGTGCCAGGCGGCATCAGTTGTGAAACGATTCCACACTTCCTTAGGTGTGTGCCAAACTCGTGACTCAAATATTCTCCTCCACGATCAGATCATAGACATTTAATTTTTCTGTCACGTTGATTCTCAATCTCACTCTAAAATTCCTTGAACTTTTCAAATGTCTCAGATTTGTGCTTCATCAAGTAGATATACCCATACCTACTCAAATCATCGGTGAGAGTGAGAACATAACAATAGCCACCGCGAGCTTCAACGTTCATTGGACCACACACATCAGTATGTATTATTTCCAATATGCTCTCTCCATTATTCCTGAGAATGGAGTCTTAGTCATCTTGCCATGAGGCACGGTCCGCATGTGTCAAATGATTCAAAGTCAAGAGACTCTAATAGTCCATCAGTATGGAGCTTCTTCATGCGCTTAACACCGATATGACCAAGGTGGCAGTGCCACAAGTATGTGGGACTATCATTATCAACTTTACATCTTTTGGTACTAACACTATGAATATGTGTAACATCGCGATCGAGATTCATCAAGAATAAACCATTCACCAGCGGAGCATGACCATAAAACACATCACTCATATAAATAGAACAACCATTATTCTCTGACTTAAATGAGTAGCCGTCTCGCATTAAGCAAGACCCTGATACAATATTCATGCTCAAAGCTGGTACAAAATAGCAATCATTAAGGTTTAAAACTAATCCCGACGGTAGATGTAGAGGTAGCATGCCGACGGCGATCAAATTGACCTTGGAGCCATTCCCGACGCGCATCGTCACCTCGTCCTTGGCCATTCTCCGCTTATTCCGCAATTCCTGCTTTGAGTTGCAAATGTGAGCAACAACACCGGCATCAAATACCCAGGAGCTACTACGAGCGCTGGTAAGGTACACATCAATAACATGTATATCATATATACCTTTAACGTTGCCGGCCTTCTTGTTCGCTAAGTACTCGGGGCAGTTCCGCTTCCAGTGACCTTTTCCCTTGCAATAGAAGCACTCAGTCTCAGGTTTGGGTGCATTCTTTTTATTCTTCCCGGCATCTGGCTTACCGGGCGTGGCAACGGTTTTGCCGTCTTTCTTGAAGTTCTTCTTACCCTTGCCTTTCTTGAAACTAGTGGTCTTGTTGACCATCAACACTTGATGCTCTTTCTTGATTTCTACTTCTGCATATTTGAGCATCGAGTACAACTCGGGAATGGTTTTCTCCATCCCTTGCATGTTGTAGTTCAGCACAAAACCTTTATAGCTTGGTGGGAGAGACTGGAGGATTCTGTCAATTATAGCATCATCCGGAAGTTCGACTCCAAGTGAAGTCAGATGACCGTGTAACCCAAACATTTTGAGTATGTGCTCACTGACAGAACTGTTCTCTTCCATCTTACAGCTAAAGAACTTGTTGGAGACTTCATATCTCTTGACACGGGCATGAGCTTGAAAAACTAGTTTCAGGTCTTGGAACATCTCATATGCACGGTGTTGCTCAAAACGCCTTTGGAGCCCCGTTTCCAAACTGTATAACATGCCACACCTAACCAGAGAGTAGTCATCACTCCACATTTGCCAGACGTTCAGAATGTCCTGGGCTGCTGTGGGAGCAGGAGGGTCACCTAGCGGCGCATCAAGGACATAAGCCTTTTTAGCAGCTTCAAGGATGAGCTTCAAGTTGCGGACCCAGTCCGCATAGTTGCTACCATCATCTTTCAGCTTGTTTTTCTCTAGGAATGCGTTGAAATTGAGGTTGACGTTGGCCATCTACAATATTTATAAAGACAACTTTTAGACTAAGTTCATGACAATTAAGTTCATTTAATCAAATTAAGTATGAACTCCCACTTAAATCGACATCCCCCTAGTCATCTAAGTGATACATGATCCATGTTGACTAACCCGTGTCCGATCAACACGTGAGACGGACTAGTCGTCATGGTGATCAACTTCATGCTGGTCGTATTCAACCATACGACTCATGTTCGACCTTTCGGTCTCTTGTATTCGAGGTCATGTCTGTACATGCTAAGCTCATCGAGTAAACCTAAGTGTTCTGCGTGTGTAAATCTGGCTTACACCCGTTGTATGCGAACGTTAGAATCTGTCACACCCGATCATCACGTGGTGCTTTGAGACAATGATCCTTCGCAACGGTGCAGACTTAGGGGAATACGTTCTCGAAATTTTAAGAGGGATCATCTTATTATGCTACCGTCGTTCTAAGCAATAAGATGAAAAACATGATAAAGATCACATGCAATCATATAGTGACATGATATGGCCATCATCATCTTTGCTCTTTCGATCTCCATCTTCAGGCATCGCATGATCATCATTGTCACCGGCGTGACACCATGATCTCTATCATCATGATCTCCATCATCGTGTCTCCATGAAGTCGTCACGCCAACTACTACTATCACTACTACCATAGCTAACCGTTAGCAATGAAGTAAAAGTAGTAAACACTTGGCGTAGCATCTCATACAATAAATTAAGACAACTCCTATGGCTCCTGCCGGTTGTCATACTCATCGACATGAAAATCGTGAATCCTATTACAATAACATGATCATCTCATACATCACACATGCAACATCACAACTTTGGCCATATCACATCACATGTCAAACCCTACAAAAACTAGTTTGACGTCCTCTAATTCTTGTTGCAAGTTTTACGTGGCTGATTTGGGTTTCTAGCAAGAACACCTTCTTACCTACGTGACAGCCACAATGATGATATGCCAAATCTATTTACCCTTCGTAAGGACCCTTTTTATCAATTCCAATCCGACTAGAGTGGGAGAGACAGACACCCGCTAGCCACCTTTATGCACGGTCTTCATGTCTGTCGGTGGAACCAGTCTCACGTAAGCGTATGTGTAAGGTCGGTCCGGGCCGCTTCATCCCACAATACCGTCGGAAAAGAATAACACTAGTAGCGGCAAGCAATTGACAAATCATCGCCCACAACCTTTTGTGTTCTACTCGTGCATAGAATCTATGCATAGAAAACCTGGGTCGGATGCCACTGATGGGTAACGTAGCATAAATTCAAAATTTTCCTACGCCATATTCAGATCTTCCTATGGAGAGACCAGCAACGAGAGAGGGGTGAGTGCATCTTCATACCTTTGAATATTGCTAAGCGGAAGCGTTGCTAGAACGCGGTTGATGGAGTCGTACTCACGGCGATTCAGATCCGGTGTGATTCCGATCTAGTGCCAAACCACGCCAGCTCCACGTTCAACACACGTGCAGCCCGGTGACGCCTCCTGCACCTTGATCCAGCAAGGAGGAGGGAGAGGTTGGGGAAGATCTCTGGCAGCATGACGGCGTGGTGTCGATGGAGAGACGAGGTCTCCCGGCAGGGCTTCGCCAAGCACCATGGGAGGAGGAGGAAGGAGGGGAGCAGGGCTGCACCGAGGGAGAGAAGAAACGGTGTGAAGAACATCCCAAACCCCTAGGTATATATAGGAGGAGGGGAGGGGGTGCCACCCCTAGGGTTCCCACCCTAGGTGGTTCGGCAGCCGCCCAGATGGGAGGTGCGGCTGCCAGGGCAGGGGGACGGGGTGGCGCACCCTAGGTGGGTGATACGTCTCCAATGTATCTATAATTTTTGATGGTTTCATGCTATTATCTTGTCAAACTTTGGATGTTTTGTATGCCTTTTATATATTTTTTGGGACTAACTTATTAACTCAGTGTCAAGTGAAAGTTCCTATTTTTTCCATGTTTTTGACCCCTTTCAGAGGAGGAATTTGAACGGAGTCCAAACGGAAGGAAACTGCCAAAAAGATTTTTTCCGGAACAGAAAAAGATCGGAGAGCCGGAGAATCAGGGCAGGGGTCCACCAGGGACCCCACAAGCCCTCATGGCGCGGCCAAGGGGGAGTCCGCGCCCCCCTGGCTTGTGGGCTCCCTGAGGCCCCTTTGCCCTAGGTTTTGCACCTATATATTCACTTAAAATCCCAAAAAAAATCAGGAGATCATCGGAAGTACTTTTCCGCCGCCGCAAACTTCTCTCTCCGCAAGATCCCATCTAGGGCACGTTCTGGTGCCCTGCCGGAGGGGGATTCAGATACGGAGGGCTTCTTCATCAACACCGTGACCTCTCCGATGATGCGTGAGTAGTTCACCATAGACCTACGGGTCCATAGCTAGTAACTAGATGGCTTCTTCTCTCTCTTGGATCTTCAATACAAAGTTCTCCACGATCTTCATGGAGATCTATCCGATGTAATCTTCTTTTGCGGTGTGTTTGTCGAGATCGGATGAATTGTGGATTTATGATCAGATTATCTATGAATCTTATTTGAGTTTCTTCTGATCTCTCTTATGCATGATTTCATGCTGTTCGAGTTTTGGGTCTTGTTTGGCCAACTAGATCTATGATTCTTGCAATGGGAGAAGTGATTGGTTTTGGGTTCATACCGTGCGGTGACCTCACCCAGTGACAGAAGGGGTAGCGAGGCACGTATCGTGTTGTTTCCATCAAGGGTAAAAAGATGGGGTTTTCATCATTGGTTTTAGATTATCCCTCTACATCATGTCATCTTGCTTAAGGCGTTACTCTGTTCGTCATGAACTCAATACACTAGATGCATGCTGGATAGAGGTCGATGTGTGGAGTAATAGTAGTAGATGCAGAAAGTACGGTCTACTTGTCTCGGACATGATGCATATATGTATGATCATTGCCTTAGATATCGTCATGACTTTGCGCGGTTCTATCAATTGCTCGACAGTAATTTGTTCACCCACCGTAATATTTGCTATTTTGAGAGAAGCCTCTAGTGAACACTATGGCCCCCGGGTCTACTTCACATCATATTTTCAGCCTTACACTCTTACTTCGTTGCACTTTCGGCCTTCAGATCTCACTTTGCAATCAATCTTGGAGGGATTGACAACCCCTTTATAGCGTTGGGTGCAAGCTCGTTTGTGTTTGTGCAGGTACTCTGGACTTGATGAGATTCTCCTACTGGATTGATACCTTGGTTCTCAAACTGAGGGAAATACTTACTGCTCCTGTGCTGCATCACCCTTTCCTCTTCAAGGGAAGAACCAACGCAAGCCCAAGAGACGACAGAAGGATCTCTGGCACCACTGCCGGGGAAGAACTTTTGTTGCCGTAGCAGTGGGCCTTAGGCCCACCAGCGCCTAGGGTTCCCCCCTCTCCACCTCCTGTGCCTTGGGCCCCTTTGTGGGAGGCGCACCAGCCTACTTTGGGCTGGTTGTGTTGGAATTATGCCCTAGAAGCAATAATAAAATGGTTATTATCATATTTCCTTGTTCATGATAATCGTCTATTGTTCATGCTATAATTGTATTAATAGGAAACAATAATACATGTGTGAATAAATAGATCACAATGTGTCCCTTGCAAGCCTCTAGTTGGCTAGCTCGTTGATCAATAGATGATCATGGTTTCTTGGTCATGGGCATTAGATGTCATTGATAACGGGATCACATCATTGGGAGAATGATGTGATGGACAAGACCCAATCCTAAGCGTAGCACTAGATCGTATTGTTCGTATGCTAAAGCTTTTCTAATGTCAAGTGTCTTTTCCTTCGACCGTGAGATTGTGCAACTCCCGGATACCGTAGGAGTGCTTTGGGTGTATCAAACGTGATAACGTAACTAGGTGACTATAAAGGTGCACTACGGGTACCTCTGAAAGTGTCTGTTGGGTTGGTACAAATCGAGATCGGGATTTGTCACTCTGTGTGACAAAGAGGTATCTCTGGGCCCACTTGGTAGAACATCATCATGAGCGCAATGTGACTAAGGAGTTACTCACAAGATGACATGCTACGGAAGGAGTAAAGAGACTTACCGGTAATGAGATTGAACAAGGTATAGGTATACCGACGATCGAATCTCGGGCTAGTTCTATACCGATAGACAAAGGGAATTGTATACGGGATTGATTGAATCCTTGAGTTCGTGGTTCATCCGATGAGATCATCGTGGAGCAAGTGGGAGCCACCATGGGTATCTAGACCCCGCTGATGGTTAATGGCCGGAGAGATGTCTCGGTCATGTCTACCTGTCTCCCGAACCCGTAGGGTCTACACACTTAAGGTTCGATGACGCTAGGGTTATAGGGAATTGTTATACGAGGTTATAGAAAGTTGTTCGGAGTCTTGGATGAGATCCCAGACGTCACGAGGAGCTCCAGAATGTTCCGGAGGTAAATATTGATATATAGGACGGATGGTTTCGGGCACCGGAAGTGTTTCGGGTGTCACCAGTAACATACCGTGACCACCGGAGGTGGCCCCGGGGGTCCACCGGAAGGGGGCAACGACCCCGGGAGGCTAGGTGGGCCAAGTGAGGGAGTGAACCAGCCCCTAGGTGGGCTGGTGCGCCCCCCACTCAGCCCATGGCGCAAGAAGAAGGGAGAGGGGGAACCCTAGCACAGGTGGGCCTAAGGCCCACCAGAAGGGTGCGCCACCCCTCCTCCCCCCTTGGCCGCCGCACCTCCCCCCATCTAGGGCTGCCGCCCCACCCAGGAGAGGGAAACCCTCAAGGGGGCGATGCCCCTCCCTCCCCCTATATATAGTGGGCACTTTTGGGCTTTTGGAGAAACAATTTTCCCTCTCCCTCGGTGCAGCCCTGCTCTTCTTTCTCCTCCTCTCTGCCGGTGCTTGGCGAAGCCCTGCCGGGAGACCTCGTCTCTCCATCGACACCATGCTGTCGTGCTGCTGGAGATCTTCCCCAACCTCTCCCTCCTCCTTACTGGATCAAGGTGCGGGAGACGTCACCGGGTTGCACGTGTGTTGAATGCGGAGGTGTCGTAGTTCGGCACTAGATCGGAATCACACGACGATCTGAATCGCCGCGAGTACGACTCCATCAAAAGCGTTCTAGTAACGCTTCCGCTTAGTGATCTTCAAAGGTATGAAGATGCACTCACCCCTCTCTCGTTGCTGGTCTCTCCATTGGAAGAGCTGAATATGCGTAGGAAATTTTTTGAATTTCTGCTACGTTACCCAAAACTGGCATCCGAGCGAGGTTTTCTATGCGTAGATTCTATGCACGAGTAGAACACAAAAGGTTGTGGGCGATGATTTGTCAATTGCTTGCCGCTACTAGTCTTATTATTTTCCGGCGGTATTGTGGGATGAAACGGCCCAGACCGACTTTACATGTACGCTTACGTGAGACTGGTTCCACCGACAGACATGCACACCGTGCATAAAGATGGCTAGCGGGTGTCTGTCTCTCCCACTCTAGTCGGAGTGGATTTGATGAAAAGGGTCCTTACGAAGGGTAAATAGCTTTGGCATATCGTCGTTGTGGCTGTCACGTAGGTAAGAAGGCGTTCTTGCTAGAAACCCAAATCAGCCACGTAAAACTTGCAACAACAATTGGAGGACGTCTAACTTGTTTTTGCAGGGTTTGACATGTGATGTGATATGGCCAAAGTTGTGATGTTGCATGTATGATGTATGAGATGATCATGTTATTGTAATAGGTTTCCCGACTTGCATGTCGATGAGTATGACAACCGGCATGAGCCATAGGAGTTGTCTTAATTTATTGTATGAGATGCAACGCCATGTGCTTACTACTTCTACTTCATTGCTAACGGTTAGCTATAGTAGTAGTGATAGTAGTAGTTGGTGTGACGACTTCACGGAGACACGGTGATGGAGATCATGATGATGGAGATCATGGTGTCACGCCGGTGACGATTATGATCATGCGATGCCTGAAGATGGAGATCAAAAGAGCAAAGATGATAATGGCCATATCATGTCACTATATGATTGCATTGTGATGTTTATCATGTTTTTCATCTTATTGCTTAGAACGACGGTAGCATAATAAGATGATCCCTCTTAAAATTTTGAGAACGTATTCCCCTAAGTGTGCACCGTTGCGAAGGATCGTTGTCTCGAAGCACCACGTGATGATCGGTGTGATAGATTCTAACGTTCGCATACAACGGGTGTAAGCCAGATTTACACACGCGAAACACCTAGGTTGACTCAACGAGCTTAGCATGTACAGACATGACCTCGAATACAAGAGACCGAAAGGTCGAACATGAGTCATATGGTTGAATACGATCAGCATGAAGTTGCTCACCATGGTGACTAGTCCGTCTCACGTGATGATCGGACACGGGTTAGTTAACATGGATCATGTATCACTTAGATGACTAGAGGGATGTCGATTTAAGTGGGAGTTCATACTTAATTTGATTAAATGAACTTAATTGTCATGAACTTAGTCTAAAAGTTGTTTTTATACATATTGTAGATGACCAACGTCAACCTCAATTTCAACGCATTCCTAGAGAAAAACAAGTTGAAAGATGATGGTAGCAACTATGCGGACTGGGTTTGCAACTTGAAGCTCATCCTTGAGGCAGCTAAAAAGGCTTATGTCCTTGATGCGCCGCTAGGTGACCCTCCCGCTCCCGCAGCAGCCCAGGACATTCTGAACGTCTGGCAAACACGGAGTGATGACTACTCTCTGGTTCGGTGTGGCATGTTATACAGTTTAGAAACGGGGCTCCAAAGGTGTTTTGAGGAACGCGGTGCATATGATATGTTCCAAGAGCTGAAGCTAGTTTTTCAAGATCATGCCCGTGTCGAGAGATATGAAGTATCCGACAAGTTCTTTAGCTGTAAGATGGAGGAGAACAGTTTTGGCAGTGAGCACATACTCAAAATGTCTGGGTTACACGGTCGTCTGACTTCACTTGGAGTCGAACTTCCGGATGATGCTATAATTGACAGAATCCTCTAGTCTCTCCCACCAGGCTACAAAGGTTTTGTGGTGAACTACAACATGCAAGGGGTGGAGAAAACCATTCCCAAGTTGTACTCGATGCTCAAGTCTACATAAGTAGAAATCAAGAAAGAGCATCAAGTGTTGATGGTCAACAAGACCACTAGTTTCAAGAAGGGCAAGGGTAAGAAGAACTTCAAGAAAGACAGCTAAGCCGTTGCCGTGCCCAGTAAGCCAGATGCCGGGAAGAATAAAAAGAATGGACCCAAGCCTGAGACTGAGTGCTTCTATTGCAAGGGAAAGGGTCACTGGAAGCGAAACTACCCCAAATACTTAGCGGACAAGAAGGCCGGCAACGTTAAAGGTATATGTGATATACATGTTATTGATGTGTACCTTACCAGCACTCGTAGTAGCTCCTGGGTATTTGATACCGGTGCTGTTGCTCACATTTGCAACTCAAAGCAGGAACTGCGGAATAAGCGGAGACTGGCCAAGGACAAGGTGACGATGCACGTCGGGAATGGCTCCAAGGTCGATGTGATCGCCGTCGGCACGCTACCTCTACATCTACCGTTAGGATTAGTTTTAGACCTTAATAATTGTTATTTAGTACCAGCTTTGAGCATGAATATTGTATCAGGGTCTTGCTTAACGCGAGACGGCTACTCATTTAAGTCAGAGAATAATGGTTGTTCTATTTATATGAGTGATATTTTTTATGGTCATGCTCCGCTGGTGAATGGTTTATTCCTGGTGAATCTCGATCGTGATGTTACGCATATTCATGGTGTGAGTAACAAAAGATGTAAAGTTGATAATGATAGTCCCACATACTTGTGGCACTGCCCCCTTGGTCATATCGGCGTTAAGCGCATGAAGAAGCTCCATACTGATGGACTATTAGAGTCTCTTGACTTTGAATTATTTGACACATGCGAACCGTGCCTCATGGGCAAGATGACTAAGACTCCATTCTCAGGAATAATGGAGAGAGCAACCGACTTATTGGAAATAATACATACTGATGTGTGTGGTCCAATGAACGTTGAAGCTCGCGGTGGCTATCGTTATGTTCTCACTCTGACCGATGATTTGAGTAGGTATGGGTATATCTACTTGATGAAGCACAAATCTGAGACATTTGAAAAGTTCTAGGAATTTCAGAGTGAGATTGAGAATCAACATGACAGAAAAATTAAATGTCTACGATCTGATCGTGGAGGAGAATATTTGAGTCACGAGTTTGGCACACACCTAAGGAAGTGTGGAATCGTTTCACAGCTGACGCCGCCAGGCACACAGCAACGCAACGGAGTGTCTGAACGTCGTAATCGCACTTTATTAGATATGGTATGATCTATGATGTCTCTTACCGACTTACAGCTATCATTTTGGGGATACACATTAGAAATTGCAGCATTCACTTTAAATAGGGCACCGTCTAAATCCGTTGAGACGACAAGAAATGCATTCACTATGGTTTGGCAAGAAACTTAAGTTGTCGTTTCTTAAAGTTTGGGGCTGCGATGCTTATGTGAAGAAACTTCAACCAGAAAAGCTCAAACCCAAAGCGGAGAAATGCGTATTCATAGGATACCATAAGGAAACTATTGGGTATACCTTCTATCTTAGATCCGAAGGTAAAACCTTTGTTGCCAAGAACGGATCCTTTCTAGAGAAAGAGTTTCTCTCGAAAGAAGTAAGTGGGAGGAAGGTAGAACTTGATGAGGTAATTACACCCCCTCTCGAACAGGATAGTAACGCAGCGTGGGAAGTTGTTCCTATGGCGCCTACACCAACTGAAGAGGAAGTTAATGATAATGATCATGAAGCTTCGGATCAAGTTACTACTGAACCTCGAAGGTCCACAAGGGTACGCTCCGCACCAGAGTGGTACGACAACCCTGTAATGGAAATCATGTTGTTAGACAACGGTGAACCTTTGAACTATGAAGAAGCGATGGCGGTCCCGGATTCCAACAAATGGCTTGAAGCTATGAAATCCGAGATAGGATCCATGTATGAGAACAAAGTATGGACTTTGGTGGACTTGCCCGATGACCGGCGAGCCATAGAAAATAAATGGATCTTCAAGAAGAAGACTGATGCAAACGGTAATGTAACCGTTTATAAAGCTCGACTTGTCGCAAAGGGTTTTCGACAAATTCAAGGAATTGACTACGAAGAGACATTCTCTCCCGTAGCGAAGCTGAAATCAGTTCGAATCATGTTAGCAATTGCCGCCTTTTATGATTATGAAATTTGGCAAATGGACGTCAAAACAGCGTTCCTTAACGGGAACCTTAAGGAAGAGTTGTATATGATGCAACCAGAAGGTTTTGTCGACCCTAAGGGTGCTAACAAAGTGTGCAAGCTCCAGCGCTCCATCTATGGGCTGGTGCAAGCATCTCGGAGTTGGAACATTCGCTTTAATGAGGTAATTAAAGCGTTTGGGTTCATATAGGTTTACGGAGAAGCCTGTCTGTACAAGAAAGTGAGTGGGAGCTCTGTAGCTTTCCTCATACTATATGTGGATGACATATTATTGATGAGCAACAATATAGAGATGTTGGAGAGCATAAATGCCTATTTGAACAAGAGTTTTTCAATGAAGGACCTTGGAGAAGCTGCATACATATTAGGCATCAAGATCTATAGAGATAGATCGAGACGCCTCATAGGTCTTTCGCAAAGTACATACCTTGACAAGATATTGAAGAAGTTCAATATGGAAAACTCAAAGAAAGGGTTCTTTCCAGTTTTGCAAGGTATGAGATTGAGTAAGACTCAGTCGCTGACCACGACAGCAGATAGAGAGAAGATGAGTTCTGTCCCCTACGCTTTAGCCGTAGGTTCTCTTATGTATGCCATGTTGTGTACCAGACCTGATATAAACCTTGCCATAAGTTTGGTAGGGAGGTACCAAAGTGATCCCGGTATGGAACACTGGATAGCGGTCAAGAATATCCTTAAGTACCTGAAAAGGACTAAGGAAATGTTTCTCGTTTATGGAGGTGACGAAGAGCTCGTTGTAAAGGGTTATGTCGACGCTAGCTTCGACACAGATCCAGATGACTCTAAGTCACAGACCAGATACGTATATGTTTTGAATCGTGGGGTAGTGAGCTGGTGCAGCAGCAAGCAAGAAGTCGTGGAAGCATCTACATGTGAAGCGGAGTACATAGCTGCTTCCGAAGCATCTCATGAAGGAATTTGGATGAAGGAGCTCATCACCGACCTTGGAGTGGTTCCATAGCCAAGGAGCCCAGGTTTCACCGGAAGACGAAGCACATCAAACGCCGCTACAACTCCATCCACGAACATGTCCAGAGTGGAGTAATAGAGATTTGTAAAGTACACACGGATCTGAATGTTGCAGACCTGTTGACTAAACCTCTTCCACGAGCAAAACATGATCAACACCATAATGCTATGGGTGTTCGATACATCACAATGTACCTAGATTATTGACTCTAGTGCAAGTGGGAGACTGTTGGAAATATGCCCTAGAGGCAATAATAAAATGGTTATTATCATATTTCCTTGTTCATGATAATCGTCTATTGTTCATGCTATAATTGTATTAACAGGAAACAGTAATACATGTGTGAATAAATAGATCATAATGTGTCCCTAGCAAGCCTCTAGTTGGCTAGCTCATTAGTCAATAGATGATCATGGTTTCCTGGTCATGGGCATTAGATGTCATTGATAACAGGATCACATCATTGGGAGAATGATGTGATGGACAAGACCCAATCCTAAGCGTAGCACTAGATCCTATTGTTTGTATGCTAAAGCTTTTCTAATGTCAAGTGTCTTTTCCTTCGACCGTGAGATTGTGCAACTCCTGAATACCGTAGGAGTGCTTTGGGTGTATCAAACGTCACAACGTAACTGGGTGACTATAAAGGTGCACTACGGGTACCTCTGAAAATGTCTGTTGGGTTGGTACAAATCGAGATCGGGATTTGTCACTCCGTGTGACGGAGAGGTATCTCTGGGCCCACTCGGTAGAACATCATCATGAGCTCAATGTGACTAAGGAGTTAGGCACACGATGACATGCTACAGAACGAGTAAAGAGACTTACTGGTAACGAGATTGAACAAGGTATAGGTATATAGACAATCGAATCTCGGGCAAGTTCTATACCGACAGACAAAGGGAATTATATACGAGATTGATTGAATCCTTGACATCGTGGTTCATCCGATGAGATCATCATGGAGAAAGTGGAAGCCACCATGGGTATCTAGACCCCGTTGATGGTTATTGGCCGGAGAGGTGGCTCGGTCATGTCTACCTGTCTCCCGAACCCGTAGGGTCTACACACTTAAGGTTCGATGACGCTAGGGTTATAGGGAATTGTTATACGAGGTTATTGAAAGTTGTTCGGAGTCCCGTATGAGATCCCGGATGTCACGAGGAGCTCCGGAATGGTCCGGCGGTAAATATTGATATATAGGACGGATGGTTTCGGACACCGGAAGTGTTTCGGGTGTCACCGGTAACATACCGGGACCACCGGGACCACCAGAGGTGGCCCCGGGGGTCCACCGGAAGGGGGCAACGACCCCGGGAGGCTAGATGGGCCAAGTGAGGTAGGGATCCAGCCCCTAGGTGGGCTGGTGCACCCCCCCACTCAGCCCATGGTGCAAGAAGAAGGGAGAGGGGGGAACCCTAGCACAGGTGGGCCTAAGGCCCACCAGAAAGTTGTGCTGGGGAACGTCGCATGGGAAACAAAAATTTCCTACGCGCACGAAGACCTATCATGGTGATGTCCATCTATGAGAGGGGATGAGTGATCTACGTACCCTTGTAGATCGTACAGCAGAAGCGTTAGTGAACGCGATTGATGTAGTGGAACGTCCTCACGTCCCTCGATCCGCCCCGCGAACAATCCCGCGATCAGTCCCACGATCTAGTACCGAACGGACGGCACCTCCGCGTTCAGCACACGTACAGCTCGACGATGATCTCGGCCTTCTTGATCCAGCAAGAGAGACGGAGAGGTAGAAGAGTTCTCCGGCAGCGTGACGGCGCTCCGGAGGTTGGTGATGACCTTGTCTCAGCAGGGCTCCGCCCGAGCTCCGCAGAAACGCGATCTAGAGGAAAAACCGTGGAGGTATGTGGTCGGGCTGCCGTGGAAAAGTCGTCTCAAATCATCCCTAAAACCTCCGTATATATAGGTGGGAGGGAGGGGACCTTGCCTTGGGGCTCAAGGAGCCCCAAGGGGGTCGGCCGAGTCCAAGGGGGGAGGACTCCCCCCCCCCAAACCGAGTTGGACTTGGTTTGGTGGGAGGGAGTCCCCCTTCCTTCCCACCTCCTCCTTTTTTTTCTTTTCTCTTGATTTTCTCTTCTTGGTGCATAGAGCCCTTTTGGGCTGTCCCACCAGCCCACTAAGGGCTGGTGTGCCACCCTCAAGGCCTATGGGCTTCCCCGCGGTGGGTTGCCCCCCCACCCCCGGTGAACTCCCGGAACCCATTCGTCATTCCCGGTAACTCCGAAAACCTTCCGGTAATCAAATGAGGTCATCCTATATATCAATCTTTGTTTCCGGACTATTTCGGAAACCCTCGTGACGTCCGTGATCTCATCCGGGACTCCGAACAACATTCGGTAACCAACCATATAACTCAAATACGCATAAAACAACGTCGAACCTTAAGTGTGCAGACCCTGCGGGTTCGAGAACTATGTAGACATGACCCGAGAGACTCCTCGGCCAATATCCAATAGCGGGACCTGGATGCCCATATTGGATCCTACATATTCTACGAAGATCTTATCGTTTGAACCTCAGTGCCAAGGATTCATATAATCCCGTATGTCATTCCCTTTGTCCTTCGGTATGTTACTTGCCCGAGATTCGATCGTCACTATCCGTATACCTATTTCAATCTCGTTTACCGGCAAGTCTCTTTACTCGTTCCGTAATACAAGATCCCGCAACTTACACTAAGTTACATTGCTTGCAAGGCTTGTGTGTGATGTTGTATTACCGAGTGGGCCCCGAGATACCTCTCCGTTCACACGGAGTGACAAATCCCAGTCTTGATCCATACTAACTCAACTAACACCTTCAGAGATACCTGTAGAGCATCTTTATAGTCACCCAGTTACGTTGCGACGTTTGATACACACAAAGCATTCCTCCGGTGTCAGTGAGTTATATGATCTCATGGTCATAGGAATAAATACTTGACACGCAGAAAACAGTAGCAACAAAATGACACGATCAACATGCTACGTCTATTAGTTTGGGCCTAGTCCATCACGTGATTCTCCTAATGACGTGATCCAGTTATCAAGCAACAACACCTTGTTCATAATCAGAAGACACTGACTATCTTTGATCAACTGGCTAGCCAACTAGAGGCTTGCTAGGGACGGTGTTTTTGTCTATGTATCCACACATGTAAATGAGTCTTCATTCAATACAATTATAGTATGGATAATAAACGATTATCTTGATACAGGAATTATAATAATAACTATATTTATTATTGCCTCTAGGGCATAATTCCAACAGTCTCCCACTTGCACTAGAGTCAATAATCTAGCCCTCACATCACCATGTGAATTACATTGTAATAAATCTAACACCCATACAATTCGGGTGTTGATCATGTTTGGCCGTGGAAGAGGTTTAGTCAACGGGTCTGCTACATTCAGATCCGTGTGCACTTTGCATATATTCACGTCCTCTCCCTCGACGTAGTCGCGGATGAGGTTGAAGCATCGTTTGATGTGTCTGGTCTTCTTGTGAAACCGCGGTTCCTTTGCTAAGGCAATGGCACCAGTGTTGTCACAGAACAAGGTTATTGGATTCAGTGCGCTTGGCACCACTCCAAGATCCGTCATGAACTGCTTCATCCAGACACCCTCCTTAGCCTCCTCCGAGGCAGCCATGTACTCCGCTTCACATGTAGAATCTGCTACGACGCTTTGCTTGGAACTGCACCAGCTTACTGCACCCCCATTAAGAATAAATACGTATCCGGTTTGCGACTTAGAGTCGTCCGGATCTGTGTCAAAGCTTGCATCGACGTAACCTTTTACGGCGAGCTCTTCGTCACCTCCATACACGAGAAACATCTCCTTAGTCCTTTTCAGGTACTTCAGGACATTCTTGACCGCTGTCTAGTGATCCACTCCTGGATTACTTTGGAACCTACCAGCCATACTTATGGCCAGGCTAACATCCGGTCTAGTGCACAACATCGCACACATGATAGAACCTATGGCTGAAGCATAGGGGACGGAGCGCATATGCTCTCTATCTTCATCAGTTGCTGGGCACTGAGTCTTACTCAATCTCGTACCTTGTAGAACTGGCAAGAACCCTTTCTTGGACTGTTCCATTTTGAACCTCTTCAAAACTTTATCAAGGTATGTGCTTTGTGAAAGTCCTATCACGCGTTTTGATCTATCCCTATAGATCTTAATGCCTAGAATGTAAGCAGCTTCTCCTAGGTCCTTCATAGAGAAACTTTTATTCAAGTAATCCTTTATGCTCTCTAAAAACTCTACGTTGTTTCCAGTCAGTAATATGTCATCCACATATAATATTAGAAACGCCACAGAGCTCCCACTCACTTTCTTGTAAATACAAGATTCTCCAACCACTTGTATAAACCCAAATGCTTTGATCACCTCATCAAAGCGTTTGTTCCAACTCCGAGATGCTTGCACCAGTCCATAAATGGATCGCTGGAGCTTGCACACCTTGTTAGCATTCTTAGGATCGACAAAACCTTCGGGTTGTATCATATACAACTCTCCCTTAAGGAAACCGTTAAGGAACGCCGTTTTGACATGCATTTGCCAGATTTCATAATCGAAAAATGCAGCTATTGCTAACATGATTCTGACGGACTTAAGCATTGCTACGGGTGAGAAAGTCTCATCGTAGTCAACTCCTTGAACTTGTGAAAAACCCTTATCCACAAGTCGAGCTTAATAAACGGTCACATTACCGTCAGCGTCCGTCTTCCTCTTAAAGATCCATTTGTTCTGAATGGCCTTGCGGCCCTCAGGTAGTTCCTCCAAAGTCCACACTTTGTTCTCATACATGGATCCTATCTCGGACTTCATGGCTTCCAACCATTTGTTGGAATCTGGGCCCACCATTGCTTCTTCATAATTCGCAGGTTCATTGTTGTCTAACAACATGATTGATAAGACGGGATTACCGTACCACTCTGGAGTAGCACGTGGTCTCGTCGACCTGCGTGGTTCGACAGAAACTTGAACTGGAGTTTCATGATCATCATCATTAACTTCCTCCTCAACCGGCGTCGCAATGACAGAGGTTTCCCCTTGCCCTGCGCAACCATCCAGAGGGATGAGAGGTTCGACAACCTCGTCAAGTTCTATCTTCCTCCCACTCAATTCTCTCGAGAGAAACTCCTTCTCGAGAAAAGCTCCGTTTTTAGCAACAAACACTTTGCCCTCGGATTTGAGATAGAAGGTCTACCCAACTGTCTCTTTTGGGTATACTATGAAGACGCACTTTTCCGCTTTGGGTTCCAGCTTTTCAGGCTGAAGCTTTTTGACATAAGCATCACATCCCCAAACTTTAAGAAACGATAACTTTGACCTTTTGCCATACCACAGTTCGTATGGTGTCGTCTCAACGGATTTTGATGGTGCCCTATTTAAAGTGAATGCAGCTGTTTCTAATGCATAGCCCCAAAATGATAACGGCAAATCAGTGAGACATCATAGATTGCACCATCTCTAATAGAGTATGATTACGACGTTTGGACACACCATTACGCTGTGGTGTTCCAGGCGGTGTTAACTATGAAACAATTCCACATTGTCTTAAGTGAGCACCAAACTCGAAACTCAGATATTCACCCCCACGATCAGACCGTAGGAACTTGATCTTCTTGTTACGATGATTTTCCACTTCACTCTGAAATTTCTTGAACTTTTTAAATGTTTCAGACTTGTGCTTCATCAAGTAGACATAACCATATCTACTTAAATCGTCAGTGAAGGTGAGAAAATAACGATATCCGCCGCGTGCCTCCACGTTCATCGGACCACACACATCGGTATGTATGATTTCCAACAAGTCACTTGCACGCTCCATTGTTCCTGAGAATGGAGTCTTAGTCATCTTGCCCATGAGGCATGGTTCGCACGTGTCAAGTGAATCAAAGTCAAGTGACTCCAAAAGTCCATCAGCATGGAGTTTCTTCATGCGCTTTACACCAATATGACCTAAGCGGCAGTGCCACAAAAATATGGCGCTATCATTGTTAACTCTAACTCTTTTGGTCTCAATGTTATGTATATGCGCATCGTTATCAAGATTCAATATGAACAATCCTCTCAAATTCGGTGCATGACCATAAAAGATGTTACTCATAGAAATAGAACAACCATTATTCTCTGACTTAAAAGAGTAACCGTCTCGCAATAAACAAGATCCAGATATAATGTTCATGCTCAACGCAGGCACTAAATAACAACGATTTAAGTTCATCACTAATCCTGACGGTAACTGAAGTGACACTGTGCCGACGGCGATTGCATCAACCTTGGAACCATTTCCTACGCGCATCGTCACTTCATCTTTCGCCAGCCTTCGCCTATTCCGCAGTTCCTGTTTCGAGTTGCAAATATGAGCAACAGAACCGGTATCGAATACCCAGGCACTACTACGAGAGCCGGTTAAGTACACATCAATAACATGTATATCAAATATACCTGATTTTTCTTTGCCCGCCTTCTTATCTACCAGATACTTGGGGCAATTACGCTTCCAGTGACCCATACCCTTGCAATAGTAACACTCCGTTTCCGGCTTAGGTCCAGCTTTGGGTTTCTTCGTCGGATTGGCAACAGGCTTGCCGCTCTTCTTCGAATTGCCATTCTTGCCTTTGCCGTTTCTCTTGAAACTAGTGGTCTTATTCACCATCAACACTTGATGCTCTTTACGGAGTTCAGACTCTGCGACTTTCAGCATCGCAAACAACTCGCCGGGAGACTTGTTCATCCCTTGCATGTTGTAGTTCAACACAAAGCCTTTATAGCTTGGCGGCAGTGATTGAAGGATTCTGTCAGTGATAGCTTCTTGCGGGAGTTCAATCCCCAGCTCAGCTAGACGGTTTGAGTACCCAGACATTTTGAGCACATGTTCACTGACAGATGAGTTTTCCTCCATCTTACAAGCATAGAATTTATCGGAGGTCTCATACCTCTCGATCCGGGTGTTCTTCTGAAAGATAAACTCCAACTCCTGGAACATCTCAAATGCTCCATGACGCTCAAAGCGACGTTGAAGTCCCGGTTCTAAGCCATACAAGACTGCACATTGAACTATTGAGTAGTCCTCCTTACGTGCTAACCAAGCGTTCTTAACATCCTGATCAGCCGTAGCGGGTGGTTCATCTCCTAACGCAGCATTAAGGACATAATCCTTCTTCCCAGCTTGTAAGATTAGCTTAAGATTACGAACCCAGTCTACAAAGTTGCTTCCATCATCTTTTAACTTAGCTTTCTCTAGGAACGTATTAAAATTCAGGATGACTGTCGCGTGAGCCATGATCTACAACACAAATATATTCAAAGTGGACTTAGACTATGTTCAAGATAATTAGAGTTTAACTTAATCAAATTATTCGCTAAACTCCCACTCAAAAAGTACATCTCTCTAGTCATTTGAGTGGTTCATGATCCACTTACACTAGCTCAAGTCCGACCATCACGTGAGTTGAGTATAGTTTCAGTGATAAGCATCCCTATGCTAATCATATCATCTATATGATTCATGATCGACCTTTCGGTCTCATGTGTTCCGAGGCCATGTCTGCACATGCTAGGCTCATCAAGCTTAACCCGAGTGTTCCGCGTGCGCAACTGTTTTGCACCCGTTGTATGTGAACGTTGAGTCTATCACACCCGATCATCACGTGGTGTCTCGAAACGACGAACTGTAGCAACGGTGCATAGTCGGGGAGAACAAAATTTCGTCTTGAAAGTTTAGTGAGAGATCACCTCATAATGCTACCGTCATTCTAAGAAAAATAAGGTGCATAAAAGGATTAACATCACATGCAATTCATAAGTGACATGATATGGCCATCATCACGTGCTTCTTGATCTCCATCACCAAAACACAGGCACGATCTTCTTGTCACCGGCGCCACACCATGATCTCCATCAACGTGTTGCCATCGGGGTTGTCGTGCTACTCATGCTATTACTACTAAAGCTACATCCTAGCAAAATAGTAAACGCATCTGCAAGCACACACGTTAGTATAAAGACAACCCTATGGCTCCTGCCGGTTGCCGTACCATCGACGTGCAAGTCGATATTTCTATTACAACATGATCATCTCATACATCCAATATATCACATCACATCATTGGCCATATCACATCACAAGCATACCCTTCAAAAACAAGTTAGATGTCCTCTAATTTTGTTGTTGCATGTTTTACGTGGTGACCATGGGTATCTAGTAGGATCGCATCTTACTTACGCAAACACCACAACGGAGATATATGAGTTGCTATTTAACCTCATCCAAGGACCTCCTCGGTCAAATCCGATTCAACTAAAGTTGGAGAAACCGACACTTGCCAGTCATCTTTGAGCAACGGAGTTACTCGTAACGATGAAACCAGTCTCTCGTAAGCGTACGAGTAATGTCGGTCCAAGCCGCTTCAATCCAACAATACCGCGGAATCAAGAAAAAACTAAGGAGGGCAGCAAAATGCACATCACCGCCCACAAAAACTTTTGTGTTCTACTCGAGAAGACATCTACGCATGAACCTAGCTCTGATACCACTGCTGGGGAACGTCACATGGGAAACAAAAAATTTCCTACGCGCACGAAGACCTATCATGGTGATGTCCATCTACGAGAGGGGATGAGTGATCTATGTACCCTTTTAGATCGTACAGCAGAAGCGTTAGTGAACGCGGTTGATGTAGTGGAACGTCCTCACGTCCCTCGATCCGCCCCGCGAACAATCCCGCGATCAGTCCCACGATCTAGTACCGAACGGACGGCACCTCCGCGTTCAGCACACGTACAGCTCGACGATGATCTCGGCCTTCTTGATCCAGCAAGAGAGACGGAGAGGTAGAAGAGTTCTCCGGCAGCGTGACGGCGCTCCGGAGGTTGGTGATGACCTTGTCTCAGCAGGGCTCCGCCCGAGCTCCGCAGAAACGCAATCTAGAGGAAAAACCGTGGAGGTATGTGGTCGGGCTGCCGTGGAAAAGTCGTCTCAAATCAGCCCTAGAACCTCCGTATATATAGGTGGGAGGGAGGGGACCTTGCCTTGGGGCTCAAGGAGCCCCAAGGGGGTCGGCCGAGTCCAAGGGGGGAGGACTCCCCCCCCAAACCGAGTTGGACTTGGTTTGGTGGGAGGGAGTCCCCCTTCCTTCCCACCTCCTCCTTTTTTTTTCTTTTCTCTTGATTTTCTCTTCTTGGCGCATAGAGCCCTTTTGGGCTGTCCCACCAGGCCACTAAGGGCTGGTGTGCCACCCTCAAGGCCTATGGGCTTCCCTGGGGTGGGTTGCCCCCCCGGTGAACTCCCGGAACCCATTCGTCATTCCCGGTACATTCCCGGTAACTCCGAAAACCTTCCGGTAATCAAATGAGGTCATCCTATATATCAATCTTCATTTCCGGACTATTCCGGAAACCCTCGTGACGTCCGTGATCTCATCCGGGACTCCGAACAAGATTCGGTAACCAACCATATAACTCAAATACGCATAAAACAACGTCGAACCTTAAGTGTGCAGACCCTGCGGGTTCGAGAACTATGTAGACATGACCCGAGAGACTCCTCGGTCAATATCCAATAGCGGGACCTGGATGCCCATATTGGATCCTACATATTCTACGAAGATCTTATCGTTTGAACCTCAGTGCCAAGGATTCATATAATCCCGTATGTCATTCCCTTTGTCCTTCGGTATGTTACTTGCCCGAGATTCGATAGTCAGTATCCGTATACCTATTTCAATCTCGTTTACCGGCAAGTCTCTTTACTCGTTCCGTAATACAAGATCCCGCAACTTACACTAAGTTACATTGCTTGCAAGGCTTGTGTGTGATGTTGTATTACCGAGTGGGCCCGAGATACCTCTCCGTTCACACGGAGTGACAAATCCCAGTCTTGATCCATACTAACTCAACTAACACCTTCGGTGATACCTGTAGAGCATCTTTATAGTCACCCAGTTACGTTGCGACGTTTGATACACACAAAGCATTCCTCCGGTGTCAGTGAGTTATATGATCTCATGGTCATAGGAATAAATACTTGACACGCAGAAAACAGTAGCAACAAAATGACACGATCAACATGCTACGTCTATTAGTTTGGGCCTAGTCCATCACGTGATTCTCCTAATGACGTGATCCAGTTATCAAGCAACAACACCTTGTTCATAATCAGAAGACACTAACTATCTTTGATCAACTGGCTAGCCAACTAGAGGCTTGCTAGGGACGGTGTTTTTGTCTATGTATCCACACATGTAAATGAGTCTTCATTCAATACAATTATAGCATGGATAATAAAGGATTATCTTGATACAGGAATTATAATAATAACTATATTTATTATTGCCTCTAGGGCATAATTCCAACAAGTTGCGCCACCCCTCCTCCCCCCTTGGCCGCCGCACCTCCCCCCATCTAGGGCTGCTGCCCCTCCCAGGAGAGGGAAACCCTCAAGGGGGCGCAGCCCCTCCCTCCCCCTATATATAGTGGGCACTTTTGGGCTTTTGGAGACACATTTTTCCCTCTCTCTCGGTGCAGCCCTGCTCTTCTTTCTCCTCCTCTCTTCCGGTCCTTGGCGAAGCCCTGCCGGGAGACCTCATCTCTCCATCGACAGCACGCCGTCGTGCTGCTGGAGATATTCCCCAACCTCTCCCTCCTCGTTCCTGGATCAAGGTTTGGGAGACGTCACCGGGCTGCACGTGTGTTGAACGTGGAGGTGCCGTAGTTCGGCACAAGATCGGAATCACACCGCGATCTGAATCACCGCGAGTATGACTCGATCCTCCGCGTTCTAGTAACGCTTCCGCTTAGCGATCTTCAAAGGTATGAAGATGCACTCACCCCTCTCTCGTTGCTGGTCTCTCCATAGGAAGATCTGAATATGCGTAGGATTTTTTTTGAATTAATGCTACATTACCCAACAGGTTGCCCTCCACCTTTTGGCCCATGCTACCTCTTGGGGCTGGTGGCCCCTCCCGGTGGACCCCTCGGGACCATTTCCGGTGGTCCCGGTTGTCCCGGTACGCTACCGGTGACGCCCGAAACATTTCAGGCGTCCAAAACCATCCATCCTATATATCAATCTTTACCTCCGGACCATTCCAGAGCTCCTCGTGACGTCCGAGATCTAATACAAGACTCCGAACAACTTTTGGTAACCTCGTTTAACATTTCCCTATAACCCTAGCGTCATCGAACCTTAAGTGTTTAGACCCTACGGGTTCGGGAAACATGCTGACATGACCGAGACGCTCTCCGGCCAATAACCATCAGCGGGATCTGGATACCCATGGTGGCTCTCACATGTTCCACGATGATCTCATCGGATGAACCACGATGTCAAGGATTCAATCAATCCCGTATACAATTCCCTTTGTCTGTCGGTATAAAACTTGCCCGAGATTCGATCATTGGTATACCTATACCTTGTTCAATCTCGTTACCGGTAAGTCTCTTTACTCATTTCGTAGCACGTCATCCTGTGACTAACTCCTTAGTCACATTGAGCTAATGATGTTATTCTACCGAGTGGGCCCAGAGATACCTCTCCGTCATACGGAGTGACAAATCCCGATCTCGATTCGTACCAACCCAACAAACACTTTCAGAGGTACCCGTAGTGCACCTTTATAGTCACCCAGTTACGTTGTGACGTTTGATACACCCATCGCACACCTATGCTGTCCGGGAGTTGCACAATCTCACGGTCAAAGGAAAAGACACTTGACATTAGAAAAGCTTTAGCATACGAACAATATGATCTAGTGCTATGCCTAGGATTGGGTCTTGTCCATCACATCATTCTCCCAATGATGTGATGCCGTTATCAGTGACATCTAATGCCCATGATCAGGAAACCATGATCATCTATTGATTAACGAGCTAGCCAACTAGTGGCTTGGTAGGGACACATTGTGATCTATTTATTCACACATGTATTACTGTTTCCTGTTAATACAATTATAGCATGAACAATAGATGATTATCATGAACAAGGAAATATGATAATAACCATTTTATTACTGCCTCTAGGGCACATTTCCAATAGTGGGGACCTGGGGGAACCCATTCCCGTGCCTAGCGCACCGCAAGGGAGGCTGCAACGACGGCGAGACGGAGCTGCTGCTCCTGGGCCATGGTAGACTACGACGATGCTGCACTACTTGCAGGGAGGACTAACTACGCGCTGTGAGAGGGGCGAATACGACTTCTCACCGAGGGGCACGAGACGAGGACGACCTGCTCGCAGGGGAGGAAGGAGAGGTGAGGCGGATCCGCGTCGGAGCTGCACCAGCTCCAGTGACGGCGATGCGGAGACGGCACTAGGGAGGAGGATCCGCCCTCCTAGCGACGAGAATGGGTCGAGGGAGGCTCCGGCATCCTCGTGCCCACCTTGATCTCCATGGGGGAAGGCTACCAGCAACGAGGGGACGCGAGGACACGTTGAATCTCTCTCTCTCTGAACCTCTCTGCTTTACTGCATCTATAGAACTTAACTTGAAGAGGAGGAAAGAAGGAGGGAGAGAACAAAACCCTAGGCCACACCGGGGTTTAAATAGGGTGACATTGATGGCCTCGGCGTCCGTGAGGTGCCACGTGGTAGCGTCTCACTCTCATGCACTCTCTGCCTGACGAAAAAGGGGAGAAGGAGAGGGATAGCGTCTGGGAAACGAGAGGGTGTGGGCTTGCTCGCCAGAAGAAGAAGATGGGCTAGGAAGCCCATCTGGCCTTCACTCTCTCTCACTCTCAAACAAGTTTAAAATAAAACCGAAACAGAAACTGAGTTAAAAGCCAGGGGCTAGGGAAAGGGGTTAAAATAAATCTAAAAGATATATAATTGGGCATCTAAAATGTTCCTCCTATTTACAAAAATAGGTGGGACATTTTGGAGTGAAGAAAAAAATAACATGTTTATTTGAATGTACCCATATTTAAAATAAAATGAAAGGAAAAAATAAATTCAAATAAATGTGTGTTTCCACCTACAATTAGTTTAAAGTGTTTTGAAATATCTTGAACATTTTTAAAAGGCCAAAATAGAAACTTTAAATCTGCCTAAGGTATTTGAAAATAAAGGGTGTTTTGGTCCATGGTGCAAGTAGGGTTTTTGAAGGGCTCTTGTTGCACCACACCACACTTTGCAAGATCACCCCAACACATATGCAATCAGACACACCACCAAGTTGGCACGACCACATAAGATCAAACAAGAAACAAAAGGAATAAGATATGCATGATGCATGATGCACATGAAATGACAACATCACCAAGTCTCTCATCCATTCACATTGCACACAAGGTTGCCAAACATGGAAAGGAGTACAAAGGGGGAAGGAAAAGCATTGGGGCTGTCAAAATCTATGTCACACAAATACCAAAAAGGAGAGGAAACGGGCACTTCGGGACGTATACGCCATAGAGCTAGTAACTCCGAAGTATAACCCATGGTCAGCATGTCGAGTCACTTTTGACCTCACGGATCAACCGACCAGTATTCAGTACGGGGGTTCAGTGGCCCTTGTACTCGACCCCATTATCAATGGGTACCATCTCACTAGAGTCCTTATGGACAGTGGAAACAGCCTCAATCTGATTTACACAGAGATGGTGAGTAAAATGGGTATCAATTCATCAAGGATCAAACCCAGTAACACCACCTTCAAATGAATAATTCTTGGCGTCGAACCCCGCTACTCGGGTACCAAAGCTTTGGAAGTAGTGTTTGGTTCGCCTGGCAAATTCCACAGCAAACTCTTGATCTTCGACATAGTCCCTTTTCGCAGCGACGATCATGCACTCCTTGGCCATACAACATTCGCTCGCTTTAATGTTGTTCCCCATAATGCATACCTGAAGCTGAAGATGTCGGGACCCAAGTGTGTTATTACCGCCAATGGTTAGACAGAGCGATTCTTTGAACCGAGGAACATATTGCGGCTCTGGCAGCCGAAGTACAAGTCGGCAATACGACTCCAAAGTCCCAGCTCACCGTTAAGGAACGAGAGGAAAACAAACGAGCCCAGGTCCTACCACATTTTCCGAATCCTTATCATGCATAAAATAAATAGGGATATGCTCCCCACATCACGACCTTGCTAGCCATAAATATATATGCGCCGGAGGCACAATTTCACGCTTAAAATACCATGGGAAGCTGTGGGCACCGAATACATGGGACCAATTATTCGGCTAGACCTAACTACGGTCATTACACGTCTTCGGAAAAATTCAGGTATCATTAAGGATCTACTTAGCGTCAAGCTACACACACCTCGGCAAACTCTCAAGACCTTCTCTATTAAAGATCCGTTCACCCATTATTCCCTCCCGTAAAGGAGTACTTCATGGCGAGCAAAGGTGCGGACGTGCAACAGGGCGCCGTGAAGGACATCAAGCCATCCACAAGAGACCCCGCGTAAACCTTTCGTGTGTAAATTTAGTTTTTTATAGTATCCATAACAGTTGCTTGAGAAAATCCTATTGTATGAGTTCATCGGAAATAAAGTCCACTCATTATGATCCCATGTTTATCATTTATATCATACAACCTTCCTTACCTCTTTTCCGCTCTTTCACAACCGCAAGCTTGTTAGATAAGTACTTTCGATGCGATTGGCTAATCCACCGGGGGCTTGGATATTACACTCGCCCTAAGAATCATTCAGACACCATATTTTATCATGTGAGTTCGGCGTCTTGGATATTGCATTATATCCATCGATTCCAAATTATGTCTTGGGTTAATAATTGGGTTGTTCGGCTCATGTGCTTACCCATTTATGTTCTGCTTGTTTGGCTAAAAGGGTAAAGGGAGAACCGTTGTGATTGTACTTATAGCTCGTGTGGTCAAGTACCAGTGGAGAAAGCTGAAAACTAACTGTCATAATAAGTGAGAACTGATCTACGATCCACTCATAAGTATTAAACTAAGAACCGATGGAGGTTCAATGTGTTATGTGGAGGGTTTAAAGTTATACAAACCAAGTGATAATGCTTTTTTAACCTCGGTATGTCCAAACATCACAAACTACAAGAGGGCTCTTAACTAGTCCCCACAATCAAGCTCCTATGGTCAAGTGAAAGCAATAAAGCTGCATAGTCTGATTGCCTTGTTTTCTTCTGCATTATCGCCTCCGGGCACCAACACATTGGCTAAGGGTAACAGTGCGGAAGCCAAAAACACCCCTGATAGTATCTACCAGGGGGCTAAAGCTGATGACGGGAAACTTTCAAGTTAGAACGACAACACAGGAGTCAATAATAAACAAAGTAAGACATGATATACCATGCAAAGAAAAAAGCATTGTATTGCAGATAGGTTCAACTGTTCTTACAGGATAGTATTTTCATTCAATGATTACATCCTTGGAGCACTCGGCCTCTATCACCCGAGCACCCTCCATGACATTGGAGAAATATAGCTTAGGGAGCCTATGCTCCTTTCCAAGCGGCGGAGGTGCGGTGGCCATCTCGGTGGGCTTCAACTTCGGCCAGTGAATCATGGTCCTCGTGAAAGCCATCTTAGCTACCTCCATGCACATGGAGCGCTTCAGGACTCCAATCTAGGGTGCACTTGTGATCAGTTTCTGCACCAGAGCAAAGTAGTTAATCGGCAACGGCTTTGTAGGCCACAGCCTGACGTAGAGATCCTTCATGGCTGACTCAGCCATATGATGCAGCTCCATCAGCCGTTTTAGGTGATCGGAGACAAAGATGGGTTGCTCGGGGCTTGGAATTGCGCCCAGAACAACCTTAGTTCAGTATCCCCCTCCTTGAACACATAATGCCTTGAAGCATCGGCCGCACTCTTTGGGAGATCCGCAAACACGCTTGGAGAATGCGACACTAGGGTAAGCAATGCAAACTTTTTTCCAGCAAAGACACACTATAGTAAGTATATCTTACCATCGGCAATTTGCTTGATTTGTTGGATATCCTTCTGATGGCTATATGCCTCCTTCCACGCCTCCTGGAGTGTTGCGATTATAGAGGTTAGCTCAGAAGCGTGTTCCTTATTTTTCTGCTCAAGGACCTCACATTTAGTGATGGCATACTTGAGCTCTTGCTACACTTCAATGACCCTGGCCTCGTGCTTGTCACTGATAGACCTCGTTGTCAACAGTTCGGCAGGCTCTTGTTCGGTAGCTACCTTCTCGCAGCCTCTTGCCTCGCCTTGTTTATCTCGGCCTTAAGCTTCTCCACCTCCGCGGCAGCGACTATAGTTGTCATGAAAACACTTCACACTTAAGGATACAATTATAAATATCCCACTTTGATGAAAAAACTACTGCTAATAGTCTAGTTAGGACTTACCTTGTGCGTCGTCGAACCGTTTGTTCAGCAGGGTGAGCTCTTCCTCGGAGCTCTTAAGCCTCCGATTCATTTATGTCAACTCCATGGAGTTGGGGGCTGCTGCCCAATACGAGGCTTATACATTCAGACTCCCAAGTTATTAGATTTCTTGAATCCTGTGCTAAGTTCTTTTTATCATCCTACCACAGTCTTGAGGGCTATGGCTAATTTTTAAAATTATATAGGTGTGTTTCCACACTACTTTAACCCCCACATGAGTTTTCCAAACTCACACGTGGCTTAGGGGCTACTGAATATGGGGCTTGCACATAAACCCATAAAATTAAAACTACTTTGTAAAAAAGATATATCGTGAAATTACCTTGAAGTCCATCAACATGCCATCAAATGCTTCCTTCAATTCATTGTCGATAATTCAAATGCTTTGTAGAACCGCATTCAAAAGAGTGTGGTGTTGTTCAGCGATGGAGGAGTCATTCAAACCCTCCTTCATCCTGGAAGGCGACCCAGTATGGGGCCGCTCTGTTACAGGTGGCTCCGGGTGCAACGTTGCAATTTCTCCTCTTGGAGAAGTTGGTGTAGATGATTCCATGGGTTGTGAGGTCTCCGGAAGAGTCTTCGGAGAAATCTCGGATTGTCTAAGCTCTCCCTCTTTGTTAGCCAGGAGGGATTCATCCTCCTGGTCTTTGGTGAATGAGTTGTTAGCCCCGGCCATGATATCATCACCCCCGACACTAGCACCCCCCCAATGTAGGATCAAAAGTATGTGTAGAGGGGGGTGATTACATTACTTGACCAATAAAAACTTAGTATTTCCCAATTTTAGTTGTGGGCAAGTTTTAGCAATTATGGCAAGTCAAGTACACGCTCACTACTAGGGAAAACCTTATAGGCACGACCTCAGTAGTGGCGCTGGAAAACAAAAAAACGCTGCTGCTAATTAGCAGCAGCGTGTCTCCAGCTAACCGCTACTACTAACACCTTAGCAGTAGCGCTTCTTTGTAAAAACACGCTACTACTATGTTGACCAGAATATGCCACCGACGGTAGCTGTAGTAGCAGCGTTGCCCAAAATCCAGCGCTACTGCTAAGTGTTTAGCGGTAGCGCTTTGTTTTGCAGCACCGCTGCTGCTAGTTGACTGCACTTAGTAGTAGAGCTCTCTCTGAGGCAATGCTACTACAAATAGAATAGCAGCAGTGCTCAGTTATAACCAGCACTACTTGTAGTTGGGGTAGCCACCTTTTTACCCCCTCCCCCTCCTATCCCCCACTTTCACCTCTCTCCCCTCCTCTCCCCTCTCCACACCATTGTTTCTCTTCTTCTCTCTTCCTCCTACCTCTCTTCTCTCCTCATTAATGTCCCCCTCCACCATAACTCTCCTTCATAAATGACTTCTCTCACATCTCCTCCCCACCATAACTCCCTCTCCATTATATTAATTCCCCCCCTCCACCATAACTCCCTCTCCATTAGTTAGATAGCTAGATTCACCTCTCCTCCCCAACAACTAGATCTTGCTAGCTATTTAGCCATCCATGCATGCTCTTTCGATCGGTCTCTCTCATCATCTCACTCGACCGGTCTCTCTCGGGATATATATAGATAGGTGAGTAAAAAGTTGTTCACTTAAAGAATGGGAATATGTGTGTGAATGAGAATATGTGTGTTTGGGATATATATATGGAGAGATTTGTGCGAGTGTGACATGCCATCCGATTGAGTTGCTTATGTTTTGCCAAAATGTCGATTTATTTCCGTTTCGGTGAATTTCGAGCAAACTCAATATGTCCTATTTTTAGGCAAGGTCATGCCAAAATTATATATGACTTTGAACCATGCATGCATTGTTTATTTTATAACCCTTTTGCTTGTTATACCGTGCAGTCGGTCATGAAGGTGAGTGGATGGAAGGTGGAGCGGTACATGCAATCCGCGATGGTGGACATGCATGAAAATAATCGAACTAGGATTAGATGTCCGTGTGCAAGATGCAAGGAAGGAGTCCTTTTTGACCCTTTTGATCGTGGCACTTTGAAGGCGCACCTACTGATGAATGGTTTCATGGATGGATATACTCGGTGGATAAGTGAACAAGATGATGATGATGATGAGGACGTCCAAATGGCAGGGAATAACGACATGGGGCTAGACGAAGAGATGACCGATCGACACGAAGACGATGGTGCCGGACATGGCGGCGGGGAAGAGTCCAGAAATGACACGGCGGAGAATATTCCAGACACGGCGAAGAAGAGTCCGAACATGGCGGAGAAGAGGCGGTGGTCACGCCGCATTATTCGACGCTACTAAGTGCAGTCGTGCAAGACCCTCATGTTCAAGACCTCCTTCGCAAGAGTACGACTACCAAGAGAGCTGCTTCTAGAGAAGAGGCCAAGCTGGCTCAACCTGAAGTGGGCTCGAGGACTCCATTGTATGATGGTTGAGATCCCGAGGTGACCCGCTTGAGTTTCACGCTCGAACTTCTAAACACGAAGGCCAAAAACAAATGGACAGACAAAAGCCTCGATGATCATTTGTAATATCTACATAATAAAGTTCTTCCCGCGGGGAACCTGTGTCCTAGTAGTGTCGAGGAAGCCAAGAAAATCGTTTTCCCTTTTGATTTGCCACACATTAGGTACCACGCATGCATCAACGATTACATCATTTATCGGGGGGAGCACGCGGAAAAAACCAACTGTCTAGTGTACAATGCTTCTCGATGCAAGAAGGCGGGAAAGAAAGCTCCTCAGAAAGTTGTATGGTACTTTCCGTTCACTCCCCGTCTGTAGCGGTATTTCGTAGATCCTAAGGAAGCAAATCTCATGCGCTGGCACGCGGAGAGGAAGAAGCCCGATGATGGAGATGATCCGAGGCTGAGACACCTCGTAGATGGTAGCCAGTGGAGAGCATTCAACATCGTATAGGGATTTGCTAAAGAAGATCCAAGGAACATCATGCTTGGTGCGAGTACCGATGGCATGAATCCGTTTGGAAACCAGAACACCAACCACAGCACATGGCCCGTGTTTGTATTGATGTACAAACTCCCCCATGGAAGTGCATGAAGACAAAGTACATACACATGTGCATGCTGATTCAAGGGCCGAAACAACCGGGAAATAGTATTAACCTGTATATGGGGCTTCTGTAAGAGGAGCTAGACACGTTATGGAAATCACCAGCATGGACATGGGACGCTAGCAAATGAGAGTATTTCCATATAAGAGCCGCGCTGATGACGACGGTGTACGACTATCTCGGTTACTGGTACACCTCAGGCCAGGTGTGCCATGGATACTACGGATGCACGAGGTGCATGGATGATACAACGTCTCAGTAGCTTACGTCAACGAGAGATGGCGGGTCTGGGAAAATCGTGTACATGGGGCATCGTAGATGGCTCGAGAAGGATGACCCATGGAGAAAGCGTGGAGATCTATTCAATGGGTTGGCTGAGCTTCGAGGACCTCCACGTAAGAGGAGCGGCGCTGAAATCGACGAGCTATAGAGAAACTAGGAACAATGCCCCGCGCAGGGAAAGATCAAAAAGGCGCCAGAGCCGCTGCTGAAGGTATGGAAAACGAGGTCTGTTTTCTAGGACTTGGAGTACTGGCCCAATCACGACACGCCTCATTGCCTTGATCAAATGCATATCACGAAGAATGTCCTCTAAATCATGCTTGGCACACTGATGAACATGCCGGAGAAGAATAAGGATGGGCCGAAGGCAAGGAAAGACTTGCAAGATTTGAAGATCAGGAAAGACATCCATCGTAAAAAGTTGATGGAGGAGACGGAGACCGAGACATAGGAGGGGGACAGGGGCAGAAAAGTCAAGAAGAAGGAGGAGAATTATTGCCCCCTTCCTGTTTCACCTTAAGTCCGAAGGAGATCGATCAATTCATCAAGTGCCTTATGGGAATCAAAGTCAGTGCCGGTTACTGTGGGAAGATAAGTAGATTTCTAGACCCCAAGAAGAAAAGGTTCAGCGGGATGAAGTCTCATGACTGTCACGTGATGATGACGCAGATACTCCCGGTTGCCATTAGAGGGATAATGGACAAGCACGTCCGTGACATGCTTATTGGTCTGTGCAACTTCTTCGATGTTATCTCTTGAAAGTCCATAAATGTGAAGCAGCTCCGAAGGCTACAGGAAGAGATCGTTGTCATACTATGTGAGCTTGAGATGTACTTCCCGCCCACGTTCTTTGACGTCATGGTGCATCTGTGTGTCCACATCGTGGACGACATCATCGACCTCGGGCCGACATTCCTTAATAGCATGATGCCGTTCGAGAGGATGGATGGGGTCATCAAAGGATTCGTTCGTAACAAGTCCCATCCTGAAGGGAGCATTGTCCAGGGGTATCTGACGCATGAGTGCGTCTCCTTTTGCGAGAATTATATAAGCGTCAGAGACCCTGTTGTTGGTTTGCCCGTCAAGAAGCACCATGGGAAGCTCGAAGGAGATGGTCACAACAACGGCCAGAGGGAATGACACGTGGACTACTCGGAACGACGGAACGACTTTGAGAGGGTAACTTAGTAGTGCTACAACACCTAGATGTGGTAGATGATTATGTGGCACGACACAAACAAAGCATCGCAAAGAAGTACCGTGATAAGGGGATGCTCAAGACGGACGACGAAGTTACTGTAGAGCACAACGCTACTCTCTTGCGTTGGTTCAAAGATCAAGTTCTTGAAAATCCCCCGGAAGAGGGCAGTTCGGACGGATTGCTCATACACGCCTTAGCACATGGCCCTGCTCCCAAGCTTGCGACCTATCAGTCCTACAATATCAATGGGTACACGTTCTACACGGAGGCCAAAGACATGGACAGTGATTACAAGAACTCCGGGGTGACAATTCAATGCGTGACTGACGCCAACGGCACAACTGAAAGATTCTACGGAAGGGTCGAAGAGATCTGGGAGCTTGACTATGCTGGAATGCACGATGCGATGATGTTCCGTGTCAGATGGGCCAAGGACGTCGTAAGAGAAAACAAGTATTTCACCACCATGTCTATACCCGAAGCGAAGAGCAGTCCCATGAACGTTAACATCATCGACAAAAATGAGCCATGGGTACACGCTAAGCACGTGACACAATGCTTCTTCATAACCGACCCGGCCAATCCCAGCCATGTTGTTGTGAGGAGATCCAAAAGGAGCATCGTCGGAATGGATGGAGTCGCTAACGAGGAAGACTACGACCAATACGGCAACCCGATGAGGGAAGATGACGATGACGATGAAGCATGCGTGAAAAGAAGAATCAAGACTACATGGCGGTGGAAAGTTCGTACTTCATGGCTCCGGAAAAGTCACAAGGAGGGGCTCAATTACTCGACAACGAACAAGAAAGGGAAGAAGCTCAATGTGAAACGTCGTCGACGCAGTTGATCAGAAACCTACATTTATATATTTGTATCTATTTTGTGTACGCACTTAAGTAACCGTTATCGGCCAACTAATATGTTACCACATGCATGGTTCTGGTGATATTCGCGCATTGGGGGAGAGGGAGACGTCGTCGTCGTCGATCGGGACAAAAACAAATGATAAAAAAGAAAAGTAAACAGAAAAGGAAAGAAAAATGATAAAAAGAAAAGAATAGTAAAGTAAACAGGAAAGGAAAGAAAAATGATAAAAAGAAAATAATAAAGAAACATAATAAAGTTAGGAGTAGCGCTGGGTCGGTACAAGCGCTACTGCTACTTAGATGTAGCGTTGGTACTATACCAGCGCTACGGCTAACTGCTATAGTCGTAGCGCTCGAACTAAACCAGCGCTACCGCTAGTTTAACTTAACCGCCGCGCGCGCTAAGTCACCAAATCTCCTGCCGCCCCTGTTTCTTCCCCAATTCCCCCCCCCCCCCCCCCGCGTCGCCCCTGACTCCTCCCCGCCCCGCCCCTGACTCCTCCCGACGCCGCCGCCCCTCCCTATCGGCTAGGGTTGAGGAGGCCCCGGCAGGTACCTGACCCCCCACCTTCTCTCTCTCTCTCTCTCTCTCTCTCTCTCTGTGACAGTGCTCTTCGGCAGCAGGTACCCGACCCCCCCTCCGGTAAGGTGCTCTTCGGCAGCAGGCTTTGGTATGCATGCATATGGCTGATGTGTAGCATTTCTTATCTAGTTATGGTTTCTACAAATTCATTTCAGGAGACGTGTGTTTTGGTAGAAACTGTAGTTTGATACACTAATTTTGAACTAGTGGGCAAAAAGTTTGATGTTTTGAACTAGTGGCAAGAAAATATTTTTATCCTCAGATTCCGCGTAGGTCATTGCATCCCTTTGCCTTTCTTAGATGCATAGGTCATTGCATCCATTTATTATTTTCTGTTTATATTTGTATAATTAATCTTGTGATGGTGTCAAGAGAATTCCATTTATTATCCTCATGGTATCCGAGTGGCCTATATTTTCCGGAATGTAGATTCATTTCCGTTCTGGCAAATTTCAGGCACTCCATATGTCCACTTTTTAGCAAAGGTCATGCCGAAATTTTCGGCATGACTTGTGCAAGAAACTAGGACATATGAAGTACCCGGGATTTGCCGGAAGGGGAATGAATCAACATTCTGACCAAATATAGGCCCCTTTTTTCTCTTCATTATATCTTTTATTTACAATTGCTGCATAGGAAACATGTCTACCGACGCCGAAGTCGTGGGTGGTTTTGCTCACTCCGCACATCCCATGGAGGCAGCAAATCACTTTTTCGACTACCTGGACGAACACCAGACGGGGTTGCATGGTGGCGACAGTTGTCCCAATCCCGACCCCGGCGCCGACACCGGCACTAGCACCGACACCGCCCCCGAGACCGGCAACAATGATGCCGTAGCCGGTAAAGCACCAAAGAAGAAGAGGACGCGAAAACCAAACGATCTTGGCATCGGAAAAATTGTGGTCACGGAGATTCACACCTTGAAGTTGGAGCCAACGGCGCCAGAGGAAGCGCGCAAGTGCTCGGGCAATCAACTTGGATGCATCCTCAGGGATACCGCCAACATCAACGATGAGAGGTTGAAGCAGATACCACATATGGAGCACATGCTCCTAAAGAAGTTGCACAATAGGTTCATGTTCCCCGACCGAAATGAAAAAGGAATATAAAGACCCGTGGAACGACCCCGCCATGACAAAGATAAACGAGAAGGCGATGGTGACGTTCACCAACGACTTGTCCTCCTAGAAAGTTCGGGTGAAAAAAGCGGTTGGGAAGAATGAACCATGGTCCAAGATTCATGCTGATAATCTGACAATAACGGAAGAGGACTTTGAAAAATTCCTTTTGAATTGCGAAAAAGAAGAGGTCAAGGCAAAGTCAGAGAAAATGAAGGCGCTCCAGGCCAGGAACACGCCTCCCCACCACCTCGGAAGCCGCGGTTACGTGGGGAAGAGGCACATATGGGCCAAGGAGGACGCCGAACATGAAAGTCTCGGGATCCCACACCCCTTGGCGGAGTTCACCGACCCACTAGAGCATGACTGGATCAGGGCCCGGTACAAGTTGGACAAAGTCAAAAAGATCTTTTACACTGACCCGAACACGAGGGAGTTCATGAGACTTGTGGTAATTGTTATATTACCACACTATCATATTAGCTTCCAATCAATTTGACTGCAAGTTTTGTCACATTAGTAAACCATCCACGTTCCTTTTGCAGAAAGAGCAGCACCAAAAGGCAGCCGAAAGCGACGAGTTGTCACAGTCGTGGGCGAGGCCCAAGTGGGACACCCCATTCAACCGGGCCCTGAACATACTGAAAAATGTCCTGGTGGACAAGTCGCCGTCCTATGGACATGTGCATGGCGTCGGAGATGGCGCCTCGTGGAAGACGTGCTACCCCGAGGGGCCAGAGGATAGAAGGAAGAGACGGTTGGTCGTCACTCAGAAGAGCATCAATGAGAAGGTCGTGATTGCGGTCAATAAGACCAAAGCTGAGACCAAAGAAGAGTTGGTCGACGTAGTAAGTGGGATGGTCACTGACGCGGTGGCCTCCTTGATTCCGGCAATTTTCAATTGGTCAAAGAGCAATCCAAATGCACGGCCGGAGGACTACCCAATACCCAGCTTTGGCGCGAGCAACTCGGCGAACACCAAGACACCAACACCTACCCAAGCAACCGCAAAAGGTCCCATTCCTGTTCATAGCAGCCCGACCTCCGTCTCTGGCATGCTCGGTGGGCCTTCCTCACTGGCTGAGCTCGACGCCCTCATGATAATTATGCGTCATACCCTTTTCATCAGCATGTTTATAGTCTTCCATTTCAGTTGCCTTTCAGATGTTTGATGTAGCAGACATGTCTCCTTCGTAGGCCGATGACACCCCGTGCACCCTACTCTACGACATCAAGGGCCAGAAGGTGGCTGTGGGAAAGGCAACCATCGTGAAGCTGAAGGACCGCATGTTCCACAACCGACAGAAGACCGATGGCGTCTTCAAGGTTAACGTGGCTAGTGTCTTAGCGGGCTTCGAGGATTTGCCTCCCCTGATACTAGCCGGTGACGACGAGACCCCTACGCTTATTGGCGGATGCAAGAACTAGTTCTTGACTTGGCCGAAGTCTCTTATTCGTCTCAAGGAGCCCAGTATCACGCCAACGCTAAGTTCTCAAGAAGGTACGAATACCACCCCACCTACCTCTTGGAATTCTGCCCTAGAGGCAATAATAAATATAGTTATTATTATAATTCCTGTATCAAGATAATCGTTTATTATCCATGCTACAATTGTATTGAATGAAGACTCATTTACATGTGTGGATACATAGACAAAACACTGTCCCTAGCAAGCCTCTAGTTGGCTAGCCAGTTGATCAAAGATAGTCAGTGTCTTCTGATTATGAACAAGGTGTTGTTGCTTGATAACTGGATCACGTCATTAGGAGAATCACGTGATGGACTAGACCCAAACTAATAGACGTAGCATGTTGATCGTATCATTTTGTTGCTACTGTTTTCTGCGTCTCAAGTATTTATTCCTATGACCATGAGATCATATAACTCACTGACACCGGAGGAATGCTTTGTGTGTATCAAACGTCGCAACGTAACTGGGTGACTATAAATATGCTCTACAGGTATCTCCGAAGGTGTTAGTTGAGTTAGTATGGATCAAGACTGGGATTTGTCACTCCGTGTGAACGGAGAGGTATCTCGGGGCCCACTCGGTAATGCAACATCACACACAAGCCTTGCAAGCAATGTAACTTAGTGTAAGTTGCGGGATCTTGTATTATGGAACGAGTAAAGAGACTTGTCGGTAAAACGAGATTGAAATAGGTATACGGATACTGACGATCGAATCTCGGGCAAGTAACATACCGAAGGACAAAGGGAATGACATACGGGATTATATGAATCCTTGGCACTGAGGTTCAAACGATAAGATCTTCGTAGAATATGTAGGATCCAATATGGGCATCCAGGTCCCGCTGTTGGATATTGACCGAGGAGTCTCTCGGTTCATGTCTACATAGTTCTCGAACCCTCAGGGTCTGCACACTTAAGGTTCGACGTTGTTTTATGCGTATTTGAGTTATATGGTTGGTTACCGAATGTTGTTCGGAGTCCCGGATGAGATCACGGATGTCACGAGGGTTTCCGAAATAGTCCGGAAACGAAGATTGATATATAGGATGAGCTCATTTGATTACCGGAAAGTTTTTGGAGTTACCGGGAATGTACCGGGAATGACGAATGGGTTCCGGGAGTTCACCGGGGGGGGCAACCCACCCCGGGGAAGCCCATAGGCCTTGAGGGTGGCACACCAGCCCTTAGTGGGCTGGTGGGACAGCCCAAAAGGGCTCTATGCGCCAAGAAAAGAAAATCAAGAGAAAAGAAAAAAAAGGAGGAGGTGGGAAGGAAGGGGGACTCCCTCCCACCAAACCAAGTCCAACTCGGTTTGGGGGGCGAGTCCTACCCCCTTGGACTCGGTCAACCCCTTGGGGCTCCTTGAGCCCCAAGGCAAGGTCCCCTCCCTCCCACCTATATATACGGAGGTTTTAGGGCTGATTTGAGACGACTTTTCCACGGCAGCCCGACCACATACCCCCACGGTTTTTCCTCTAGATCGCGTTTCTGCGGAGCTCGGGCGGAGCCCTGCTGAGACAAGGTCATCACCAACCTCCGGAGCGCCGTCACGCTTCCAGAGAACTCTTCTACCTCTCCGTCTCTCTTGCTAGATCAAGAAGGCCGAGATCATCGTCGAGCTGTACGTGTGCTGAACGCGGAGGTGCCGTCCGTTCGGTACTAGATCATGGGACTGATCGCGGGATTGTTCGCGGAGCGGATCGAGGGACATGAGTACGTTCCACTACATCAACCGCGTTCACTAACGCTTCTGCTGTATGATCTACAAGGGTACGTAGATCACTCATCCCCTCTCGTAGATGGACATCACCATGATAGGTCTTCGTGCGCGTAGGAAATTTTTTTGTTTCCCATGCGACGTTCCCCAACAGTGGCATCAGAGCTAGGTTCATGCATAGATGTCTTCTCGAGTAGAAAACAAAAGTTTTTGTGGGTGGTGATGTGCGTTTTGCTGCCCTCCTTAGTCTTTTCTTGATTCCGCGGTATTGTTGGATTGAAGCGGCTTGGACCTACATTACTCGTACGCTTACGAGAGACTGGTTTCATCGTTACGAGTAACTCCGTTGCTCAAAGATGACTGGCAAGTGTCGGTTTCTCCAACTTTAGTTGAATCGGATTTGACCGAGGAGATCCTTGGATGAGGTTAAATAGCAACTCATATATCTCCGTTGTGGTGTTTGCGTAAGTAAGATGCGATCCTACTAGATACCCATGGTCACCACGTAAAACATGCAACAACAAAATTAGAGGACGTCTAACTTGTTTTTGCAGGGTATGCTTGTGATGTGATATGGCCAATGATGTGATGTGATATATTGGATGTATGAGATGATCATGTTGTAATAGAAATATCGACTTGCACGTCGATGGTACGGCAACCGGCAGGAGCCATAGGGTTGTCTTTATACTAACGTGTGTGCTTGCAGATGCGTTTACTATTTTGCTAGGATGTAGCTTTAGTAGTAATAGCATGAGTAGCACGACAACCCCGATGGCAACACGTTGATGGAGATCATGGTGTGGCGCCGGTGACAAGAAGATCGTGCCGGTGCTTTGGTGATGGAGATCAAGAAGCACGTGATGATGGCCATATCATGTCACTTATGAATTGCATGTGATGTTAATCCTTTTATGCACCTTATTTTGCTTAGAACGACGGTAGCATTATGAGGTGATCTCTCACTAAAATTTCAAGATGAAATTGTGTTCTCCCCGACTGTGCACCGTTGCTATAGTTCGTCGTTTCGAGACACCACGTGATGATCGGGTGTGATAGACTCAATGTTCACATACAACGGGTGCAAAACAGTTGCGCACGCGGAACACTCGGGTTAAGCTTGACGAGCCTAGCATGTGCAGACATGGCCTCGGAACACATGAGACCGAAAGGTCGATCATGAATCATATAGATGATATGATTAGCATAGGGATGCTTAGCACTGAAACTATACTCAACTCACGTGATGATCGGACTTGAGCTAGTGGAAGTGGATCATGAACCACTCAAATGACTAGAGAGATGTACTTTTTGAGTGGGAGTTTAGCGTATAATTTGGTTAAGTTGAACTCTAATTATCTTGAACATAGTCTAAGTCCACTTTGAATATATTTGTGTTGTAGATCATGGCTCACGCGACAGTCATCCTGAATTTTAATACGTTCCTAGAGAAAGCTAAGTTGAAAGATGATGGAAGCAACTTTGTAGACTGGGCTCGTAATCTTAAGCTAATCTTACAAGCTGGGAAGAAGGATTATGTCCTTAATGCTGCGTTAGGAGATGAACCACCCGCTACGGCTGATCAGGATGTTAAGAACGCTTGGTTAGCACGTAAGGAGGACTACTCAATAGTTCAATGTGCAGTCTTGTATGGCTTAGAACCGGGACTTCAACATCGCTTTGAGCGTCATGGAGCATTTGAGATGTTCCAGGAGTTGGAGTTTATCTTTAAGAAGAACGCCCGGATCGAGAGGTATGAGACCTCCGATAAATTCTATGCTTGCAAGACGGAGGAAAACTCATCTGTCAGTGAACACGTGCTCAAAATGTCTGGGTACTCAAACCGTCTAGCTGAGCTGGGGATTGAACTCCCGCAAGAAGCTATCACTGACAGAATCCTTCAATCACTGCCGCCAAGCTATAAAGGCTTTGTGTTCAACTACAACATGCAAGGGATGAACAAGTCTCCCGGCGAGTTGTTTGCGATGCTGAAAGTCGCAGAGTCTGAACTCCGTAAAGAGCATCAAGTGTTGATGGTGAATAAGACCACTAGTTTCAAGAGAAACGGCAAAGGCAAGAAGGGCAATTCGAAGAAGAGCGGCAAGCCTGTTGCCAATCCGACGAAGAAACCCAAAGCTGGACCTAAGCCTGAAACGGAGTGTTTCTATTGCAAGGGTATGGGTCATTGGAAGCGCAATTGCCCCAAGTATCTGGCAGATAAGAAGGCGGGCAAAGAAAAATCAGGTATATTTGATATACATGTTATTGATGTGTACTTAACCGGCTCTCGTAGTAGTGCCTGGGTATTCGATACCGGTTCTGTTGCTCATATTTGCAACTCGAAACAGGAACTGCGGAATAGGCGAAGGCTGGCGAAAGATGAAGTGACGATGCGCGTAGGAAATGGTTCCAAGGTTGATGCAATCGCCGTCGGCACAGTGTAACTTCAGTTACCGTCAGGATTAGTGATGAACTTAAATCATTGTTATTTAGTGCCTGCGTTGAGCATGAACATTATATCTGGATCTTGTTTATTGCGAGACGGTTACTCTTTTAAGTCAGAGAATAATGGTTGTTCTATTTCTATGAGTAACATCTTTTATGGTCATGCACCGAATGTGAGAGGATTGTTCATATTGAATCTTGATAGCGATACGCATGTACATAACATTGAGACCAAAAGAGTTAGAGTTAACAATGATAGCGCCATATTTTTGTGGCACTGCCGCTTAGGTCATATTGGTGTAAAGCGCATGAAGAAACTCCATGCTGATAGACTTTTGGAGTCACTTGACACGTGCGAACCATGCCTCATGGGCAAGATGACTAAGACTCCGTTCTCAGGAACAATGGAGCGTGCAAGTGACTTGTTGGAAATCATACATACCGATGTGTGTGGTCCGATGAGCGTGTAGGCACGTGGAGGATATCGTTATTTTCTCACCTTCACTGACGATTTAAGTAGATATGGTTATGTCTACTTGATGAAGCACAAGTCTGAAACATTTGAAAAGTTCAAGCAATTTCAGAGTGAAGTGGAAAATCATCGTAACAAGAAGATAAAGTTCAAATCATCGTAACAAGAAGATCAAGTTCCCGCGGTCTGATCATGGGGGTGAATATCTGAGTTTCGAGTTTGGTGCTCACTTAAGACAATGTGGAATTGTTTCACAGTTAACACCGCCTGGAACACCACATCGTAATGGTGTGTCCGAACGTCGTAATCGTACTCTATTAGAGATGGTACGATCTATGATGTCTCTTACTGATTTGCCGTTATCATTTTGGGGCTATGCATTAGAAACAGCTGCATTCACTTTAAATAAGGCACCATCAAAATCCGTTGAGACGACACCATACGAACTGTGGTATGGCAAAATGCCAAAGTTGTCATTTCTTAAAGTTTGGGGATGTGATGCTTATGTCAAAAAGCTTCAGCCTGAAAAGCTGGAACCCAAAGCGGAAAAGTGCGTCTTCATAGGTTACCCAAAAGAGACAGTTGGGTACACCTTCTATCTCAAATCCGAGGGCAAAGTGTTTGTTGCTAAAGACGGAGCTTTTCTCGAGAAGGAGTTTCTCTCGAGAGAATTGAGTGGGAGGAAGATAGAACTTGACGAGGTTGTCGAACCTCTCATCCCTCTGGATGGTGGCGCAGGGCAAGGGGAAACCTCTGTCATTGCAACGCCGGTTGAGGAGGAAGTTAATGATGATGATCATGAAACTCCAGTTCAAGTTTCTGTCGAACCACGCAGGTCGACGAGACCACGTGCTGCTCCAGAGTGGTACGGTAATCCCGTCTTATCAATCATGTTGTTAGACAACAATGAACCTGCGAATTATGAAGAAGCAATGGTGGGCCCAGATTCCAACAAATGGCTGGAAGCCATGAAGTCCGAGATAGGATCCATGTATGAGAACAAAGTGTGGACTTTGGAGGTACTGCCTCAGGGCCGCAAGGCCATTCAGAACAAATGGATCTTTAAGAGGAAGACGGACGCTGACGGTAATGTGACCGTTTATAAAGCTCGACTTGTGGCAAAGGGTTTTTCACAAGTTCAAGGAGTTGACTACGATGAGACTTTCTCACCCGTAGCGATGCTTAAGTCCGTCAGAATCATGTTAGCAATAGCTGCATTTTTCGATTATGAAATCTGGCAGATGGATGTCAAAACGGCGTTCCTTAACGGTTTCCTTAAGGAAGAGTTGTATATGATACAACCCGAAGGTTTTGTCGATCCTAAGAATGCTAACAAGGTATGCAAACTCCAGCGATCCATTTATGGACTGGTGCAAGCATCTCGGAGTTGGAACAAACGCATTGATGAGGTGATCAAAGCATTTGGGTTTATACAAGTGGTTGGAGAATCTTGTATTTACAAGAAAGTGAGTGGGAGCTCTGTGGCGTTTCTAATATTATATGTGGATGACATATTACTGATTGGAAACAACGTAGAGTTTTTAGAGAGCATAAAGGATTACTTGAATAAAAGTTTCTCTATGAAGGACCTAGGAGAAGCTGCTTACATTCTAGGCATTAAGATCTATAGGGATAGATCAAAACGCCTGATAGGACTTTCACAAAGCACATACCTTGATAAAGTTTTGAAGAGGTTCACAATGGAACAGTCCAAGAAAGGGTTCTTGCCAGTTCTACAAGGTACGAGATTGAGTAAGACTCAGTGCCCAGCAACTGATGAAGATAGAGAGCATATGTGCTCCGTCCCCTATGCTTCAGCCATAGGTTCTATCATGTATGCGATGTTGTGCACTAGACCGGATGTTAGCCTGGCCATAAGTATGGCAGGTAGGTTCCAGAGTAATCCAGGAGTGGATCACTGGACAGCGGTCAAGAATATCCTGAAGTACCTGAAAAGGACTAAGGAGATGTTTCTCGTGTATGGAGGTGACGAAGAGCTCGCCGTAAAAGGTTACGTCGATGCAAGCTTTGACACAGATCCGGACGACTCTAAGTCGCAAACCGGATACGTATTTATTCTTAATGGGGGTGCAGTAAGCTGGTGCAGTTCCAAGCAAAGCGTCGTAGAAGATTCTACATGTGAAGCGGAGTACATGGCTGCCTCGGAGGCGGCTAAGGAGGGTGTCTGGATGAAGCAGTTCATGACGGATCTTGGAGTGGTGCCAAGCGCACTGAATCCAATAACCTTGTTCTGTGACGACACTGGTGCCATTGCCCTAGCAAAGGAACCACGGTTTCACAAGAAGACCAGACACATCAAACGACGCTTCAACCTCATCCGCGACTATGTCGAGGGAGAGGACGTGAATATATGCATAGTGCACACAGATCTGAATGTAGAGGACCCGCTGACTAAACCTCTTCCACGGCCAAAACATGATCAACACCAGAACTGTATGGGTGTTAGATTTATTACAATGTAATTCACATGGTGATGTGAGGGCTAGATTATTGACTCTAGTGCAAGTGGGAGACTGTTGGAATTATGCCCTAGAGGCAATAATAAATATAGTTATTATTATAATTCCTGTATAGAGATAATCGTTTATTATCCATGCTATAATTGTATTGAATGAAGACTCATTTACATGTGTGGATACATAGACAAAACACTGTCCCTAGCAAGCCTCTAGTTGGCTAGCCAGTTGATCAAAGATAGTCAGTGTCTTCTGATTATGAACAAGGTGTTGTTGCTTGATAACTGGATCACGTCATCAGGAGAATCACGTGATGGACTAGACCCAAACTAATAGACGTAGCATGTTGATCGTATCATTTTGTTGCTACTGTTTTCTGCGTGTCAAGTATTTATTCCTATGACCATGAGATCGTATAACTCACTGACACCGGAGGAATGCTTTTTGTGTATCAAACGTCGCAACGTAACTGGGTGACTATAAAGATGCTCTACAGGTATCTCCGAAGGTGTTAGTTGAGTTAGTATGGATCAAGACTGGGATTTGTCACTCCGTGGGAACGGAGAGGTATCTCGGGGCCCACTCGGTAATGCAACATCACACACAAGCCTTGCAAGCAATGTAACTTAGTGTAAGTTGCAGGATCTTGTATTACGGAACGAGTAAAGAGACTTGCCGGTAAAACGAGATTGAAATAGGTATACGAATACTAACGATCGAATCTCGGGCAAGTAACATACCGAAGGACAAAGGGAATGACATACGGGATTATATGAATCCTTGTCACTGAGGTTCAAACGATAAGATCTTCGTAGAATATGTAGGATCCAATATGGGCATCCAGGTCCCGCTGTTGGATATTGACCGAGGAGTCTCTCGGGTCATGTTTACATAGTTCTCGAACCCGCAGGGTCTGCACACTTAAGGTTCGACGTTGTTTAATGCGTATTTGAGTTATATGGTTGGTTACCGAATGTTGTTCGGAGTCCCAGATGAGATTACGGACGTCACGAGGGTTTCCGGAATAGTCCGGAAACGAAGATTGATATATAGGATGACCTCATTTGATTACCGGAAGGTTTTCGGAGTTACCGGGAATGTACCGGGAATGACGAATGGGTTCCGGGAGTTCACCGGGGGGGGGGGGGCAACCCACCCCGGGGAAGCCCATAGGCCTTGAGGGTGGCACACCAGCCCTTAGTGGGCTGGTGGGACAGCCCAAAAGGGCTCTATGCACCAAGAAAAGAAAATCAAGAGAAAAAAAAGGAGGAGGTGGGAAGGAAGGGGGACTCCCTCCCACCAAACCAAGTCCAACTCGGTTTGGGGGGGAGTCCTCCCCCCTTGGACTCGGCCGACCCCCTTGGGGCTCCTTGAGCCCCAAGGCAAGGTCCCCTCCCTCCCACCTATATATACGGAGGTTTTAGGGCTGATTTGAGACGAGTTTTCCACGGCAGCCCGACCACATACCTCCACGGTTTTTCCTCTAGATCGCGTTTCTGCGGAGCTCGGGCGGAGCCCTGCTGAGACAAGGTCATCACCAACCTCCGGAGCGCCGTCACGCTGCCGGAGAACTCTTCTACCTCTCCGTCTCTCTTGCTGGATCAAGAAGGCCGAGATCATCGTCGAGCTGTACGTGTGCTGAACGCGGAGGTGCCGTCCGTTCGGTACTAGATCGCGGGATTGTTCGCGGGGCGGGTCGAGGGACGTGAGGACGTTCCACTACATCAACCGCGTTCACTAACATTTCTGCTGTACGATCTACAAGGGTACGTAGATGACTCATCCCCTCTCGTAGATGGACATCACCATGATAGGTCTTCGTGCGCGTAGGAAAATTTTTGTTTCCCATGCGACGTTCCCCAACACTACCAAATTACATGCACCTGTCGTGGCGGATGATGGTATCACAGTAACGCGAGGGCGAACCTCCATTAGTGCCAGATCATGTCGCCCCCGCTGTTGAAGAAGCAAATGTTGATGATGACACGGAGGATGATAATGAGGACCCGAACCGGTATTTCAATACCGCCTATGATGGATTGATGGCTCAGGACACCGAAGACTCAGGCTATGACAGTCGAGATGATGACTTGATGCTGCCTGATTTGCCGGGCAGGAACGTCGTAAGGAGGAATGCAAAAAGTCACTCTTCAATCCATCCTCACATGAGACACCACCAGATGCCGCCTCTACCCAGCAACCCCCCGAGGCCCGTCCACTGTTTAGCCTCAGAACACTTGGGGTGATGGTTAGGGAAGGTATGGTTGTGACGCCCAAGATGCGATCCTATCCTTATTTTTGGCACGAGGGCCTCCACAAGGATAGAAGCGCATCCCGTTGTTTCGCAAGAATGGATATCGTTACAAGTACATGTACTGAAGAGAAGAGTATATGGAATTGGCTTACACTCGCCACAAGCTACATCACAGTAACATAAGTACAATACATAAATATCATGAAGAAGAACAGAGTCCGACTACGGACGAAAACAAACGAGAAAAGAATGACATCCATCCTTGCTGTCCGAGCCTGTCGGCCTGGAACTCATCCTAGATCGACGAAGAGGAAGAAGAAGAAACTCCAAATGAACAATCAACGCGCTCGCGGCAAGTAACCTTACCTGTACCTGCACCTGGTGTTGTAGTAATCTGTGAGCCACAGGGGACTCAACAATCTCATTTCCAAAGGTATCAAGACTAGCAAAGCTTAACGGGTGAGGTATCATTAAGTGGTGAGGCTGCAGCAAGCGACTAAGCATATGTGAGGTGGCTAACTTACGAGTATAAGAAAAAAGAGGGGGATGATTTACGCATAGCGGACGTGAACTACTGATGATCAAATGAATGATCCTGAACACCTACTTACGTCAAACATAACCCCACCGTGTCCTCGATCGGAGAAGGAACTCGCGAAAGAGACAGTCACGGTTACGCACTCAGTTGGCATTATTTAGTTAAGTTAACTTCAAGTTGTCTAGAACCAGTGTTAAACAAAGTTTCCACGTTGCCACCTAACCGTGGGCATGGATTTCCGAAAGATTTAACCCTGCAGAGGTGCTCCAACTAGTCCATCACAAATTACCACAAGCCGCATAGAAATCCTCGATCATGAAACTCGCGATCTCGTCGGACTCCTCAGTGGAAAACCTCAACTCTGAGATTACCCAAAGCATCACCGGAATCCCGATGCACAAGACATTCGTCAAAGGTAAAACTAATCCAGCAAGGCCACCCGACATGTCGACGATCCCGATAGGAGCCGCGTATTTCGTTCTCAAGACACAATCGGATGAGCGCAGTGTACAGTGGCCTGATAGAAATCACCCGAGTTTCCCCGGGTTGGCCCCGCACACGACTCTGTTTTTGGACCAGCACCATCAACACTGGCCCTCCCTGTATTATGTTGAATTACTCCTTGGGTAGCGCTAACTCCCTATGCTTTTGAGTATTAGCAGAATTATTATTTTGGGAAAATATAGTACCAATGTTGGGCCTTGCCAAACAAGCTTTAATCTAAGACGAATTATCAAGGGGGTCCCCATAACAAACCCGATCGTGTTAGGAACGCTCAATTATGGAACATAACACCGGTATCCGAAACTAAGGTGGCAAAGGTGGAACAAAACACCAGGCTAGAAAGGCCGAGCCTTCAACCTTTTACCAAGTATATAGGTGAATTAGATTAAATAGCAATTAATATGGTGATAGAACAAAGAACCCATGTTATCACATGGAAGCAACTACACCTGCAACTAGCAACGCTAACACATGGTTAAGCAAGCGGTAACATAGCCAATCAGTGGTTTGCTAGGTTGTGAACAGGTTGAAGGTTTTCATGGCAATGCTGGGAGGCTGATTTTTAACATGTGGTAGTCAGCGAGACATAACGATAGAAACGGTAGAACTAGCATGGCAATGATAATAATGGTATCTGAGGAAATGGTCATCTTGCCTGAGATCCCGCTTGGAAGAAGAACGACTCCATGAAGCAGATGAACCGATGTAGTCGAACGGGTCCTCACTTTCCGACACGCTTGCGGAACCCGAACGAGACGGAGCAAACCGGAAACAAGCATCAACACAGATATTCACCACGTCACATGCACGACACGATGCACTTCACATATGATGCATCATCAGTTTCAGTATATGCATGACATGGCATAGCAACTCACTCCAATCAAACACTACACATTAAGTGAAGTTCAATATGCAACGATTTGCATATTGACCAAACTCCACATACGGATTATTTAGTTCCATTCCGATTAGGTACACAGAAATATTAAATGTTGGTTAAACATGGCAAGAGATGAAACATAATTAATCTACCTATCTACGCATTTCAAATGAGGTCGGAAACGACATATAGCATCTCCGAGATGACCTCATACGTTAATTTATAATTTTGTCCAGATCTGAACTAACACGTTTAAATATTTCTTAAACAACAAAATAAATAGTTTCATGTGATTCTACACGTCGTTCCAATCAATTTACACATAGAGAACATCTCTAACGGAGCTACGGCTCAAAAGATATGATCACCGCAAGATATGATGGCATGAATGCAATATGTATGCAATGACAGTCACAAGCATTCCAAAACACACAAAAAACAAGGTAATATTAAACTACACGATATTCTAAGCAATTTTCATATAGGACACGACCAAAATGAAGCAACGGTTCAACAAATACAAGCTACACAAGAAATAGTCATAATGTGCCAAAAACAGCAACATGCCATTTTCTACACCCCACAACAACAAGCTACATAAATCTAAAATGCTCAAACAAGACATGAGATAGTAGAGGGCAAGATGCACTACAACATACTATGAATAACATCTAGCATGGCAGCATGGATTACTAGGAAAAGTACTCACAAAATGGCATCTCACACACAGTTTCAGACTTGGTGAAAATATCAGTTTTGACAATGCAGTTTTCGATCTGAAGGCATATTGACAGCAAAAAAAACTATATTCTACAGGACTCCGAATGACATGAAAATTCACAGCATGCTAGAGAATCTTAAGGGCTACAACTAACTCCATTGCACCAACCTCAAAAGAGCTATAGATCACCAGATAAACTCATGGCAAGACAGCAACAAAATATAACAGATTTCAGACTTAGAAATATTTCAGCGTCTCCAAATAAGCACTATTTTCTAGCATGTTGAGAGCAAGCAAACAACACCTAAACATGGATTTCTATTGCAATGAAAATTATGAGGGGCTAGCATACATATCCAAGGGCATATCTCTAGTTGACAACTCATTCATATCATGCACGGATTAAATCCCACAAAATAAACAAAAGGGCAACATGGCAAAATATCACGTGCACTAACTTTCTCAAAACCTAAAACTAAATGCAGAGTTAAATTACATGGATTTTTCTACCCCAAAAACATGTGTAATATGTGGGGTTGCAAAATAAAAATAATGCCACACATATATCCGAGAATATGTCCTAAACACGATATAACAAACTAGCGACGATACCTACATGCAAAAATGCAAACAACTACTCTAAAATACATGGCAAAAGGTCCCTAATAACACGAACATTTAATCTATGGGATTTGAGCAATCCGGACACGCACAAAATTATATACGGGAAAATCCCCTACTAAGACAACACACAAATCTAGGCATACGGTGGGTCAAACCACTTCAAACATGCATGCAAGTTGTAAAATCATAATCTACGCGAAATGCTACACGAGTTACATATATAATTCGCCTCGATCCGACACACGGTTTAAAATCGACGGGCATTTAAAATATAACATTTCGTGAAAATAACTACTCGCACACTAATTAGAAAATCTCCACGGGCCGAACCTGGCCTATCGGGCCCAACACGCACGCACACAATAGCTATATGACGCTTAGGCAAAGGATAGGGCATGGGGGACAGCTCACCGAGGGCCTTCGAGCCGGCTAGTGATGGGCTCGAGCTGGGCCGGGGTTGAGGAGGCGGTTGGAGGAGGCCGGCCTGGGCGTTGCTTGCTCGGCCTCGGCGGCGAAGCAGGCCGGTTGGGCCACGATGGCCAGGTGGCCCACCTGGCCTCGTAGGGGCGAGCGACCAACGGGATCCTCCTGATCCGATCTGGATCGGGATGACCTGCGATGCGGCGACGGCTCGCTGGCGGCAGGGCTAGCTTGCGGCATGGGGAGGCCCGGGTCGGGCTCCTCCGGCCCGGATCCGGCAGGGCGCCGACCGGCGGCCGGTAGCTTCGGGATCTAGCGAGGTGTCTTCGAGCGGCGGTGCGGCTGGCCGGAGGGCACCGTTGGCAGAGATCGGACGGCGAGGAGGCGGCTGCAGGCTCGGGGCGGGGCAGCATTCGGGGGAGCGCGCGACAGGAGTTCGCCGGAGAGAGGAACTCGGCGGCAGGGCGCGAGGGCACAAGGGCGCTCGGTGCTGCGGAGGGCTCCCAGGTGGCGCGGATGGACTGGCGGCTGCGGGCTCACCAGGGCCCGATTCGGCCCGGGGCGGGCCCGATCTAGGCTGTTGCTGTGGGGAGGAGAGAGGAGACTAGGGTTGGCGTGGAAATCGGGGCAAGGGTGGGAGGAGGTGGTTTTGGGCAGGTGGGAGTGGCTTAAATAGGAAAGGGGGCTAGGGTTAGCTGTTTTTCGCCCCGATTTCAACCGTGCGGTCGGAATCAAACGGTTCCGGTCGCAAGGTCTCGCTAGGTGGTTGTGTAGAGTAGGCTAGGTGGAGACGAGAGGGAAAACGGCACCCGGCAACGTGATTTACAACACCAAAAAACGTCTGACGATAAACCGAATACGGTGCCGCTACGGTCGACCGTTCGTGTACCACACGGACTCCTATTGCGACGAAAATTGGCAGACTGCCTACCTATATTAAAATAAGACCGCACACCAAGTTTCAACCCAATCAGAGGAAGTTTTACACACACTTTTTAAAAACAATGTTTTGACGATGCCGCGGGCGCGTGCTTGTGTGGTCGGGGTCAACACGGCCAACGACGACAACGGAGAGAACCAACAACTAATAACGGATGCAAATTTTGAAAACTGGCAGCAACGGGATGCCTATGCAATGCAGATGATGCGAGTGATGCGATGATGATGCGACAAATAAAAATAAACACACGCCAGCAACGGAAAAGAGGGGAATCTGCTGGAGCATCGGTCTCGAGCTGTCACAACTCTCCTACAATACAAGAGGATCTCGACCCAAGATCCAAGAATGAAAGGTGGAGAGGATGAGAAAGAAGAGGTAAAAGTTAGTTTCTACTTTGACAAACAAGTGAAACCAACAATCCTTGAAGGTTGCAAAGAGATGAAGAATGATATGACAAACAAGAAAGAATTCACAGAAAATTTCGGCAGCACTTCGGTAGGAAAAGGGAACCAAAATTCGATAAGATAGAAAGAATTTGAAAAGGTTCACAACAAACTAACTAAATTGAACAAGGGAACAACATGATCTTGATAGAACAAGATGATAGATTGAAGAGAGCAACATCACAAAGCATCCGTTAGAAAGAATATGAACTACTTCTAGAAAAGAAGGAACGGAGAAGAAAATAAGAACTACTACCACAAGAATCTTGAAGACACCTTGAGAAGAAAGAGATCTCGGGCAGCCTAATAGAAAACTGAAAGAGGTTCCGAACTAATTGAGAGACGAATGAAGAGACAATAATTGAGAAGAATTGAGGATGAAAGCTGAAAGCTGAGAACGAAGAATTTTCTAAAATGATGGCCTTCGGAGGATCAAGAATGAAAACAAGTTAGAAAAGCACCGGATAGTAAGAAAGAGATTCTCATGATTGGGAATAATTCAAGATGATGCCGCAAAGCTGAAATGATGAATCTTCAAGAGAATGGACCAAGATTTGGGAGGTCATTCCTTCGGTCTTCCAAGCTAAAAATGATGAGGGGAACACCACCAAGAATTAATGAGACACTCCGGAATAAGAACAAAGAAAAGTTGAGCCAATGACGAAAATAAATTTGAAGCGATTTTGAAGAAGGAATATGACTCATGAAATTCATACTTACGTCATAGATGAAAAGAATAAGAGAACTCCGAAAAGATTACAAGAGCAAGATAAGATCCTGGGAAAAGCCTGTGGGTTATGGGCCCACTCAAAGAAACCACCATTGGACAGATTGCTCAGGAAGAGAGATATTGCACCGGTACAAATGAAAACTTGATGAGGTGAGGCCCTCGAATTAATTGAAAGGATTGAAAACAAGAAATTTCTAAGATATCTTCAACACTCCGGATAGAAAAGAGAGGAATGAATAAACAAGATACGCTGATAAGAATTTCCAACACAGAAATCATTAGAGGAAGAAAAGGATAAGATGCACACCGAGAACTTGAACTGAATCCTCCAGGAAGGATTACAAAAATGAAGAATGATGAACACAAAACTCTTGAGAATCTTCACAAAGAATCACCGGATACAACACATAAGAGAAGATACCGGAAGCACTTGGATGAAAATTGAATCACTGAGGAAAAGGGAGGGAGGGCGGGGAAAACAAAGACAACTTGGAACAAATGAGACAACTCCGGAAAGAAAAGAGAGATTGATCTTGCAAATATTGGAGAGGATTGAATTCACTGAAGAGAAGCACACTGGTTGGAAAAGAATTGACATGACGATTCCGGTTGAAAAGAATTGAAAAGACACTTGATTAAGCAAAAGGATTAGCATTCTTATAAAAATATGAGAAGACCTCTGGGAAAGATGTGAATTCACCACTTGACCTCGAAGCAACTCTAATTACCATACTCCAACAAAACAATGGATGAGGCTTACGAAACAAGCCAGAACAAATTCATGAGAGAGATTTCGCTCGATATTTTCGTGGACAGGATCGCACGGGCTCGATCCTTACAGTAGCCATCCTGTGCAAGGCTGTGCACACGACATACGAAGCGTCCCCGAGTCGTAGCAAGCTACAAGGACTCTTTAAGACACACCGAGAAGCGTTGTAAGTCGACCGTGAACAAACGAATCCACTAGATGTCGATCCCCAACCTAACATCATGCTTTTGTTGGAAGATTGTCCTATAAGTAACTACTTGAATTCCCACCTAAGAACTCCCGAAATTTCTGGTCATGCAATCTGGTCCACGGATGCAAGGAGTAATATATCACTCAACTCCTATACTAACCCATCCAGTGTATCACATCCGTCAACACATAACCAAAATCTCAGAAACCCATCTATCTCAGATCCTCGTAATCACAATGATACTAAGTATGGCGATACATCTGGAACTCTCTGCACCAGTACTGGGGAAGCCGGACTCCTCTCGCCACTACTAGTATTGAAGCAATTTCTAACATCCTTCGTCCTGAGATACTAAGAAATATGAATGATAATGATGTTCTCAAGAATACCCTGGAGCTCAACTCCTTGGAAGAAATCAAGTCAGATAGGAGGCACCAAGACAGAACTCCGTCACATCGACATCATATAGATTCCAAAAATATCCGCGTGATCCTAAAAAAAATTGAGTGGCAAGAGGAGTAGAATTACAATTCCTAAGTCGTGAAACTCACCAAAGCATAGATGAGGAGAAAAATAAACCTACTCTCCGGTATAACTAAGACTCAAAATAGTTTTTTACTAAACTCGACTCGGCCAAGTTCGATCAATCAAGGGTCTCCTAGGTCGGTACTGCTTGATAACCCACAGGTGTAGGGGATCGCAATAGTTTTCGAGGGTAGAGTATTCAACCCAAATTTGTTGGTTCACCCAAAGGGAAGAGAAAGAATATTCTCAAGTATTAGCAGCTGAGTTCATCAGATTCAACCACACCTGAAAGATTAGTGTCTGCAAGCAAAGTTTCGGTAGCAAAGTGGTATGATAGCAACGGTGCCAGAAACGATATGTTGACGGCAGACTATTCTAAATGTTGTATCAATGGCGCCAATAAGTTGCCCGTGGACGGAGAACTATTCTTCCCCGACAACGTTGACGAAAAAGGATCTTGCAACAAGTAACAGTGAAGTAGCAAGGAACAGCAGTAGCAGCAGCAGCAAAGTAACAGCAGTAGCAACAGTAGTAGCAAAGTGGCCCAATCCCTTTTGTAGCAAGGGACAAGCCTAGACAAAGTAACGTAGCAAGGACCAGTAGTAAAAGACTCGTAGGCAGTGGATCGGTGATGGATGAGTGTGACAGATCTGATTCATCGTGTAACAGCTATAACACGGAGAGATATGTAACTAGCTTTCGTTCATCAATCTAATGTAGGCATGTATTCCGTATGAAGTCGTACGTGCTTAGGGAAAAGAACTTGCATGACATCTATTGTCCATCCCTCCCGTGGCAGCGGGGTCCTAATGGAAACTATGGGATATTAAGGTTCTCCTTTTAATAAAGAAGCGGACCAACGCATTAACACACGGTGAATACATGAACTCCTCATTCTATGGTTATCTCCGGGAGTGGTTCCGGCTATTGTCACTCCGGGGTTGCCGGGTCATAACACATAGTAGGTGACTACAACTTGCAAGATAGGATCTAAAACACACATATATTGGCGACAACATAATAGGTTCACATCTGAAATCATGACACTCGGGCCCTAGTGACAAGCATTAAGCATGGCAAAATAGTAGAAACATCAATCTCAGAACATAGTGGATACTAGGGATCAATCCCCGTCAAAACTAACTCGACTACATGATAGATCTCATCCAACTCATCACCGTCCAGCAAGCCTACGATGAGATTACTCAGGAACGATGAAGAGCATCATGGAATTGTCGATGGATAAAGGTTGATGATGACGATGGTGACGATTTCCCCTCTCCGGAACCCGAAACGGACTCCAGATCTGCCCTCCAAATGAAGAACAGGATGTGGCGGCGCCTCCGTATCGCAAAACACAATGAAACCTTCTCTCTGATTTTTTTCCGGGCGAGACGGAAGATATAGAGCTGAGTTTGGGGGCGGTGGAGCCACGTGGGCCCCACAAGCCCTCACGACGCGACCAGGGGGGTGGCCGCGGCCTATGGGCTTGTGGCCCACTCGTCCACCTCCTCCGGTGGATCTTTGCGCAGGTATTTTTCTTTTATTCCAGAAAAAATCGCCGTAAATTTTTAGGACATTCCGAGAACTTTTATTTCTCCACAAAAACAACACCATGGCAATTCTGCAGAAAACAGCGTCAGTCCGGGTTAGTTCCATTCAAATCATGCTAATTAGAGTCCAAAACAATGGCAAAAGAGTTCGGAAAAGTAGATACGACGGAGAGGTATCACTGCTCTGTTACCAACTTGTGATGCCCAAGATGCGATCCTATCTTTATTTTTGGCACGAGGGCCTCGACAGGGAAAGAAGTGCATCTCGTTGTTTCACAAGAATGGATATCGTTACAATTACATGTACTGAAGAGAAGAGTATATGGAATTGGCTTACACTCGCCACAAGCTACATCAGAGTCACATCAGTACAATACATAAATATCACGAAGAAGAGCAGGGTCCGACTACGGACGAAAACAAACGAGAAAAAAACGACGTCCATCCTTGCTAGCCCAGGCTGCCGGCCTGGAACCCATCCTAGATCGACGAAGAGGAAGAAGAAGAAACTCCAAATGAACAATCAACGCGCTCGCGTCAAGTAACCTTTACTTGTACCTGCAACTGGTGTTGTAGTAATCTATGAGCCACAGGGGACTCAGCAATCTCATTTCCAAAGGTATCAAGACTAGCAAAGCTTAATGGGTGAGGTATGGTTACGTGGTGAGGCTGCGGCAAGCGACTAAGCAGATGTGAGGTGGCTAACTTACGAGTATAATAAAAAAGAGGGGGATGATCTACGCATAGCGTACGTGAACTACTGATGATCAAATGAATGATCATGAACACCTACTTACGTCCAACATAACCCCACCGTGTCCTCGATCGGAAAAGGAACTCGCAAAAGAGACAGTCACGGTTACGCACTCAGTTGGCATATTTTAGTTAAGTTAACTTCAAGTTGTCTAGAACCAGTGTTAAACAAAGTTTCCATGTTGCCATATAACCACGGGCATGGCTTTCCGAAAGATTTAACCCTCCAGGGGTGCTCCAACTAGTCGATCACAAATTACCACAAGCTGCATAGAAATCCTCGATCACGAAACTCGCGATCTCGTCGGACTCCTTAGTGGAAAACCTCAACTCTGAGATTACCCAAACCATCACCGGAATCCCGATGCACAAGACATTCTTCAAAGGTAAAACTAATCCAGCAAGGCCGCCCGACGTGTCGACGATCTAGATAGGAGCCGCGTATCTCGTTCTCAGGACACAATCGGATGAGCGCAGCGTATGTACCAATCTTGGGCCTTGCCAGACCAGCTTTAATCTAAGATGAATTATCAAGGGGGTCCCCATAACAACCCAAATCGTGTTAGGAGCGCTCAATTATGGAACATAACACTAGTAGCCGAAACTAAGGGGGCAAAGGTGGAACAAAACACCAGGCTAGAAAGGCCGAGCATTCCACCTTTTACCAAGTATATAGGTGCATTAGATTAAATAGCAATTAATATGGTGATAGAAAAAAGAACCCATGTTATCATTAGGAAGCAACTGCATCTGCAACTAGCAACGCTAACACATGTTTAAGCAAGCGGTAACATAGCCAATCAATGGTTTGCTAGGTTATGAACAAGTTGAAGGTTTTCATGGCAATGTTGGGAGGCTAATTTTGAACATCTGGTAGGCAGCGAGACATAACGATAGAAACGGTAGAACTAGCATGGCAATGATAGTAATGGTATCTAGGGAAATGGTCATCTTGCTTGAGATCCCGCTTGGAAGACGAACGACTCTGTGAAGCACACGAACCGATGTAGTCGGACGGGTCCTCACTTTCCGCCACGCTTGCAGAACTCTATCGAGACGAAGCAAACCAGAAACAAGCATCAACACAGATATTCACTACGGCACATGCACGACACGATGCACTTCACATATGATGCATGATCAGTTTTAATATATGCACGGCATGAAAAAACTCAGTCCAATCAAACACTACACATTAAGTGAAGTTCAATATGCAACGAGTTGCATATTGACGAAACTCCACATACGGATTATTTAGTTCCATCCCGATTAGGTACACAACAACATTAAATGTTGGTTAAACATGGCAAGAGGTGAAGGGTAATTAATCTATCTATCTAGGCATCTTAAATGAGGTCGGAAACGCCATATGGCATCTCCGAGATGACCTCATACGTTAATTTATAATTCTGTCCAGATATGAACTAACACGTTTAAATATTTGTTAAACAGCAAAATAAATAGGTTCACGTGATTCTACACGTTGTTCAAATCAATTTACACATAGAGAACATCTCCAACGGAGCTACGGCTCAAAAGATATGATCACCGCAAGATAGTATGTCATGAGTGCAATATGTATGCAATGACAGTCACAAGCATTGCAAAACACACAACCATCAAGGTAATATGAAACTACACGAGATTCTAAGCAAGTTTCATATAGGACACGACCAAAACGGAGCAACGGTTCAACAAATACAAGCTACACAAGAAATAGTCATAATCTGCCAAAAACAGCAACATGGCATTTTCTACACCCCACAACAACAAGTTACATAAATCTAAAATGCTCAAACAAGACATGAGACAGTAGAGGGCAAGATGCACTACAACATAGTACTAATAACATCTAGCATGGCAGCATGGATTACTAGGAAAGGTACTCACAAAATGACATCTCACACACAGTTTCAGACATGGTGAAAATATCAGTTTTCACAGTGCAGTTTTCGATCTGAAGGCATATTGATAGCAGAAAAACTTTATTCTATAGGACTCTGAATGACATGAAAATTCACAGCATGCTAGAGAATCTTAAGGGCTACAACTAACTCCATTGCACCAACCTCAAAGGAGCTATAGATCACGAGATAAACTCATGGCAAGACAGCAACAAAATATAACAGATTTCAGACTTAGAAATATTTCACCATCTCCAAATAAGCACTATTTTCTAGCATGTTGAGAACAAGCAAACAACACCTAAACATGGATTTCTATTGCAATCAAAAATACCAGGGGCTAGCATACATATCCAAGGGCATATCCCTAGTTGACAACTCATTCATATCATGGACGGATTAAATACCAGAAAATAAACAAAAGGGCAACATGGAAAAATATCACGCGCACTAACTTGCTCAAAAGCTAAAACTAAATGAACAGTCAAATTCTATGGATTTTTCTACAACGAAAACATGTGCAATATGTGGGGTTGCAAAATAAAAATAACGCCACACGTATATGCGAGAATATGTCCTAAACACGATATAACAAACTAGCGACGGAACCTACATGCAAAAATGCAAACAACTACTCTAAAATACATGGCAAAAGGTCCCTAATAACACGAACATTTAATCTATGGGATTTGAGCAATCCGGACACACACAAAATTAAAAACGTGATAATCCCCTATTAAGACAACACGTAAATCTAGGCATACTACGGGTCAAACCACTTCAAACATGCATGCAAGTTCTAAAATCATAATCTACGCGAAATTCTACACGAGTTACATATATAATTCGTCTCGATCCGACACACAGTTTAAAATCTGCGGGCATTTAAAATATAGCATTTCCTGAAAGTAACTATTCACACACTAATTAGAAAATCTGCAGAGGCCGAATCTGGCCTATCGGGCCCAACAGGCGCGCGCACAATAGCTATATGACGCTTAGGCGAAGGATAGGGCACGAGGGGGAGCTCACCGAGGGCCTTCGGGCCGGCTGGTGATGGGTTCGAGCTATGCCGGGGCTGAGGAGGCGGTTGGAGGAGGCCGGCGTGGGCGCTGCTTGCTGGGCCTCGGCGGTGAAGCAGGCCGGTTGGGCCATGGTGGCCACGAGGCCCACCTGGCCTCGCAGGGGCGAGCGAGCGACGGGATCCTCCTGATCTGAACTGGATCTGGATGACCTGTGATGCGGCAACGGCTCGCTGGCGGTAGGGCCAGCTTGCGGCATGGGGAGGCCCGGTCGGGCTCCTCCGGCCCGGATCCAGCAGGGCGCGGACCGGCGGCTAGTAGCTCCAAGATATGGCGAGGGGTCTTCGGGCGGCAGTGCAGCTGGCCGGAGGGCACGGCTGGCAGAGATCTCGCGGCGAGGAGGCGGCTAGAGGCTCGGGGCGGCGCAGCACTCGAGGAGCTGATACGCCTCAAATGTATCTATAATTTTTGATGGTTTCACGCTATTATCTTGCCTTCTTTGTATGTTTTATGTACCTTTTTATATCTTTTTGGGACTAACTTATTGATTCAATGCCAAGTGCCAGTTCCTGTTTTCCGTGTTTTTGAACCTTTTCAGATCTGATTTTGGAACAGAGTCCAAACGGCAGAAAAACCCCGAAATGATTTTTTCCGAACGGAAGAAGTCCAAGGGACTTTTGGGCCAAACCAGGTGGGCTCCATGGATCCCACAAGCCCCCACTCTGCCACCAAGGGGGAGGCGGCGGTGGGCAGGCGTGTGGCCTCCCTGGCCGCCCCCTGACCTAGGTCTTGCGCCTATATATTCCCAAATATTCCTAAAAAATCAGGGGAGCCTCGAAAATACTTTCCACCACCGCAAGATTCCGTTTCCGCGAGATCTCATCTGGAGACCCTTCCCGGCACTCGGCCGGAGGGGACTTTGGAGGTGGAGGGCTTCTTCATCATCATCATCGCCCCTCCAATGACTCGTGAGTAGTTCACTTCAGACCTACGGGTCCGTAGTTAGTAGCTAGATGGCTTCTTCTCACTCTTGGATCTTTAATACAAAGTTCTCCATGCTCTTCATGGAGATCTATCCGATGTAATCTTCTTTAGCGGTGTGTTTGTCGAAATCCGATGAATTGTGGTCTTGTGATCAGATTATCTATGATATATATTTGAGTCTTTGCTGATTTCTTATATGCATGATTTGATATCCTTGTAAGTCTCTCCGAGTCTTCGGTTTTGTTTGGCCAACTAGATCTATGATTCTTGCAATGGGAGAAGTGCTTGGTTTTGGGTTCTGCCATGTGGTGACCTTTCCGAGTGACAGTCGGGGCAGCAAGGCACACATCAACAGTTGCCATCAAGGGTAAAAAGATGGGGGTTTTATCATTGGTTTGAGATTATCAGTCTACATCATGTCATCTTGCTTAAGGCGTTACTCTGTTCTTATGGACTTAATACACTAGATGCATGCTGGATAGAGGTCGACGTGTGGACTAATAGTAGTAGATGCAGAAAGTATCGGTCTACTTGTTTCGGACGTGATGCCTATAGAAATAATCATTGCATAGATATCGTCACGATTCTGCACAGTTCTATCAATTGCTCGAAAGTAATTTGTTCACCCACCGTCTACTTGCTTTCATGAGAGAAGCCAATAGTAAACACTACGGTCCCCGTGTCTATTCACATCCATCTGTTACAACTCCGCTTTTACTTTGCTTTGTTACTTTGTTGCTTTCAGTTCTCACTTGGCAAACAATCTATAAGGGATTGACAACCCCTTCATAGCGTTGGGTGCAAGCTTTTTGCGTTTGTGCAGGATCTTGAGATACTCTTCCGCTGGATTGATGCCTTGGTTCTCAAACTGAGGGAAATACTTACCGTCGTTGTGCTACATCACCCTTTCCGCTTTGAGGGAACACCAATGCAAGGCTCCAAGGCCACGGGGGAAATCCTTTGCATAATTGCCTAGGAAGTCCCTTAAGGTGTAGCCGCAGCTGAAGCATTCCTGGTGCCGTCGACCCAACTATTTCTGGCGCCGTTGCAAGGGATAGACAGCAGCCATCAGAAGTATTTCTGGTGCCGTTTACGGGGAGGAGAAATCAAGATCTATCCAAGTAGGTCTCGCAAACTCTTCTCTTGCATTTACTTTTCTTGCCAGTTGCCTCTCGTTTTCCTCTCCCCCACTTCACATTTGCCGTTTTCATTCGCCTTTCGCCTTCGCTCTCTTCTTTTGCCTATTTCATTCTCTCTTCCTTCTCGTTTGTGTGTGAGATAGTACATCAATGGCTAGACCCACCACTCCAAACGAAACCCCTGAAAATGAAGTTCTCAATTTCAAGCAGAATGAGGAAGAAAATTTGAAGGACGCTTGGTACAGGATTTGTAATGCTCAAAGTAGATCTACTCGTAAGCAATCCACTACCGTCCTCCTTCGCAGTTTCTATGTTGGAATTTCTCGTTGGAATAGGTATATCGTTGATACCATTGTAGGCAAGAACTTTGTGGGGAGCCATATTGTTGACTCCTATAGAGCTATCATTTATTTGGTAGGCTCACCCCCGCTCATGGTTAATGGAACTATCTTGACCTTGGAACACGTGATGCAAAAGATTGACGCTATTGAAAACAAAATTGCCACAGTTGAACTTATTGAGGGTTTGGATAGAAAGATCCACAATCAAATTACTCAGTACGGATCCAAAGTGGGAAACTTTTTGAAAAATTTAAAGGAGAAGGAACTTAAAGTTAATGATTCTTCTAGAATTGGCAAATTAGAAGATGTCATAACCAACTTGGGTTCCACTTTTGCCACTGTGAAAAATACTCCAAATCTTACTCTCAAAAGACCGTCAATCTTGGGGATGCCCAAGGCACCCCAAGAGATTCAAGGATGTCGTAAAAGCCTAAGCTTGGGGATGCCCCGGGAAGGCATCCCCTCTCTCGTCTTCAATCCATCGGTAACGTTACTCGGGGCTGTATTTTTATTCACCACATGTTATGTGTTTTTGCTTGGAGCGTCTTGTATCGTAGGAGTCTTCTATTTTTGTTGTGTCACAATCATCCTTGCTGCACACCTAGAGAGAGAGACATGCATACACCGTGATTTTGTCGAGCTTCACTTATATCTTTTGGTAGATAATTCAGCTCACATGTGCTTCACTTATATCTTTTGAGCTAGATACTTTTGCTCTATGTGCTTCACTTATATCTTTTAGAGCACAACGGTGTGTGGCTTGGTAGTTGATCTATGCTTTGAAAGTAGTCTCGAAAGGGTAGTTATCCAAAGGGATGCTAAAACTTCCACCTTCATGTGCATTGAATAGTTAGAGAAGTTTGATTCATCTCAATTAGTTTTAAGTTGTGGTTATGGTAATATTGAAGTCATGCTAGTAAGGCGTTGTGGATCTAGAAATACTTGTGTTGAAGTTAGTGATTCCCGTAGCATGCACGTATGGTGAACCTCTATGTGATGAAGTCTGAGCATGATTAGTATATTGATTGTCATCCTTTGCGTGGCGGTCGGGATCTGGCGATGGTTTATACCTACCAACCCTTCCCCTAGGAATATGCGTTGAATGCTTTGTTTCGATTACTAATAAAACTTTTGCAACAAGTATATGAGTTCTTCATGACTAATCTTGAGTCCATGGTTTAGATGCACTTTCACCTTCCACCATCACTATCTTCTTAGTACCGCGCAACTTTCGCCGGTGCACAAAACCCACCATTAGCCTCCCTTAAAACAGCCACCATACCTACCTATTATGGCTTTTGCAAAGTCATTCAGAGATATATTGCCATGCAACTACCACCATGACATGTGCCACCACGTCTACATTGCCATTGCATGATCATAAGATAGCTAGCATGATGTTTCCATTGATGTCTATGCCATGCTAGATCGTTGCCATGGTACACTACCGAAGGCATTCCATATAGAGTCATAATTGCTCTAAGTTTTGAGTTGAAAGTGTGATGATCATCATTATTGGAGCATTGCCCCATGTGAGGAAATAAAAGAGGCCAAAGAAGCCCATAAAAAAGAGGCCAAAGAGCCCACCAAAATAAATAAATAAATAAATGTGAGAAAAAGAGAGAAGGGACAATGCTACCACTTTTTCCACACTTGTGCATATTGAGCACCATGATCTTCATGATTGAGAGTCTCTCATTTTGTCACCACCATATAGCTAGTGGGAATTCTCATTATATAACTTGGCTTGTATATTCCAATGATAGGCTTCCTCAAAATTGCCTTAGATCTTCGTGAGCAAGCAAGTTGGATGCACACCCACTAGTTTTCTTTAAGAGCTTTCACATACTTGTAGCTCTAGTGCATCATTTGTATGGCAATCCCTACTCATTCACATTGATATCTATTAATGAGCATCTCCACAGCTCATTGATATGCCTAGTTAATGTGACTATCTTCTTCTTTTTTGTCTTGTAACCTCCACCACATTCCACACCATCTATAGTGCTATAACCATGGCTCACGCTCATGTATTGCGTGAGGGTTGAAAATGTTTGAGAAACTAAAGGTGTGAAACAATTACTTGGCCAATACCGGGGTTGTGCATGATTTAAATTCGTTGTGCAATGATGATAGAGCATAGCCAGACTATATGCTATTGTAGGGATAACTTTATTTTGGCCTTGTTATTTTGAAAGTTCATGATTACTTTGCTAGTTTGCTTGAATTATTATTGTCTCCACGTCAATAGCAAACTATTGTTTTGAATCTAATGGATCTGAACATTCACGTCACATAAGAGGAATTACAAAGGACACCTATGCTAGGTAGCAGGAAAGCATCAAAAATTCATTATTATCACTTCCCTACTCGAGGATGAGCAGGACTTAAGCTTGGGGATGCTTGATACGTCTCAAACATATATATAATTTTTGATGGTTTCACGTTGTTATCTTGCCTTCTTTTTATGTTTTATGTACCTTTTTATATCTGTTTTGGGACTAACTTATTGATTCGGTGCCAAGTGCCAGTTCTTGTTTTTCCGTGTTTTTGACTCTTTTCAGATCTGATTTTGGAACGAAGTCCAAATGGAAGAAAAACCCCGAAATGATTTTTTCCCGAACGGAAGAAGTCCAGGGGGCTTTTGGGCCAAGCCAGGTGGGCTCCAGGGAGTCCACAAGCCCCCACTCCGCCACCAGGGGGAGGCGGCGGTGGGCAGGCTTGTGGCCTCCCTGGACGCCCCCTCACCTAGGTCTTGCGCCTATATATTCCCAAATATTCCGCAAAAAATCAGGGGAACCTCGAAAATACTTTTCCGCCGCCGCAAGCTTCCGTTTCCGCGAGATCTCATCTGGAGACCCTTCCCGGCACCCTGTCGGAGTGGACTTTCGAGGTGTAGGGCTTCTTCATCATCATCATCGCCCCTCCAATGACTCGTGAGTTGTTCACTTCAGACCTACGGGTCCGTAGTTAGTAGCTAGATGGCTTCTTCCCTCTCTTGGATCTTCAATACAAAGTTCTCCATGATCTTCATGGAGATGTATCCGATGTAATCTTCTTTGGCGGTGTGTTTGTCGAGATCCGATGAATTGTGGACTTGTGATCACATTATCTATGATATATATTTGAGTCTATGTGCTACTTACCGTCGATGTGCTACATCACCCTTTCCGCTTCGAGGGAATACCAACGCAAGGCTCCAAGGCCATGGGGGAAATGCTTTGCATACTTGCCTAGGAAGTCCCTTAAGGCGTAGCCGCAGCTGAAGGATTCCTGTTGCCGTCGACACAACTATTTCTGGCGCCGTTTCAAGGGATACACATCAGCCATCACGAGCGCGCGACAGGAGGTGGCCGGAGAGACGGAGCTTGGCAGCGCGGCGCCAGGGCACGGGGGTGCTTCGTGCTGCAGAGGGCTCCCAGGTGGCGTGGCTGGACTGGCGGCTGCAGGCTTGTTAGAGCATATATCTCCATATGTGGTTTTGGTAATTGATGACAATTCCTATGGACTAATGGTTGCCTTAAGTTATATTTATAGGATTTGTCCATAGGCACTTCTTGAAGTCCATCTGTTGGGTTCAAGGAGTTTATATGATGACCAAGATGGTATTCAAGGTATTATCCAAAGAATGGTCATAGAGACACTAGGTTGATCAAGATCTCAGACAAAGATTAAATCAAGATGATCAACACACAAAGCGTATAAGATGTCCAAAGAGGGATCAAGTGATCCCATGGTATGGTAAGCATTGTCCATTATGTGTTTGTGTACTAACCCATGGTCTTTGTGAGAGTCCTGTGTGGGGGGTTAGGTGTGCTTCCCTGGGCTTGCGTCAAAAGTAAGATCTCATACAACCTATGAAGGATGACGTCAAGTGGTGATCGTCATCAAGATTGTGGTGTGCAAGTTCAAGTGGATCAGCACGAATATATCATGGAAACTATTGTTAATGATCATGCTTTGATAAGGAAAAGCTCATGTGCTAACAAGGACGAGATCAAGATAAGCATTCCTGAGCACTACATGCTTGATTCTTGTGGATGTTCACATGGTGGACAAATGAAGATGAATACATAAGCTAGGCTTTCCACATTGTGTATGGGAGAGCTTCTTGAAGACTTTATCATGTCTTGCTTTCAACTTGAGCCAAGAAGGAAAACAACATCAAGCTCAAGTGAAAGGGCTAACTCAAAGGTATCAGTTCCTTTGACGTTAGTGGTGCGGAGTGATGATCAGCGAATAAAAGTATACACTCAAGTATGGATCATCCATACCCCTTTTAAGATTCTTGAGTCTTTAGGGATCCCGCACTATTAAGAGGGGATCACATGTTTTGCGATGAACTTGCTCAAACTACATCTCTACTTTTCTGCTCATACCACATCTCCACTGCTCTGTTGTTATCTGAAAACAGAACCAATGCCTTGGACATCCAGCTTCCTCCGGACGTCCGAGGGACGGACGCCCGACCACTTCGGAAATCCGGAGCCTTATACTAGAGAAATCCAGAGTCAAATAACTCAGACTTCCGGCTCTCTTCGGACGTCCGAGGCCCGGACGTCTGGCTCTCTCCGTACGTCCGAGGCCCGGACGTCTGCCACCCTTCGGAAAACCGGAACCTTGCACCAGAAGAAATTTGAGTCAAATAAGTCGGATTTCCAGTCTCCTCCTAACGTCCGAGGGCCGGACGTCCGGCTCTCTCCGGACGTCCGAGGGCCAGACGTTCGAGGGCCGGACGTCCGGCTCTCTCTGGACGTCCGAGGGCCGGACGTCCGGATTCCTTCGGACGTCCGGTCCCTGTTCGACTACACAGTGGTTCCTGATATATATACACCCCTCGGACGACCGACCCCTGTCGGATGTCCGACCCGTTGTGGGAGTCTGGACATCCAAGAACTGCCGGACGTCCGACCACTGTCAGACTTAAGTGACCCCAACGGTCACTTTCCCTTCTCCACTATAAATACCCCCCTCCCACTTCGTGAGAGGGGGCCCAACACAGCCATATCCTCATAAGAACACATTTCTACCTCACACACATTTGCTCACACCAAATCTTAGATCCCAAGAGCATTTGTGAGCCCCTTTGAGAGTTGTTCCAATCAAAAGATAGATCATCTCCCTCTCCTCCTCTCAATCCAAGCTATTTGAGATTTGAGCAAGTTTTGAGCATTCCCGTGATCTTGTTACTCTTGGAGGTTGGAGACTCCTAGGCGGTAGGAGTTCTTCGGAGAGGAATCAATCCGTATGATTTCCCCCCGAAAAGTTTGTGAGGGTTTGGAAGCCACCTCAAAGGCTTACCACTAGTGGTTGAGAAACGCCTTTGTGGTGTTATCTCAAAGGGAGAATAGGGTGAGCCTTCGTGGCGTTGGTGTGCCTTCGTGGTAACATCCACCTCGCTAACGTTGACTAGCTTCCCTCCAAGGAAGTGAACATCGGGATACATCTTTGTCTCAGTGACCTTAGTTATCCTTAACCCTAACTCCTTACTTGTGGTTTACTTGTGTTACTTGAGCATACATACATTGCCTATTGTTTGTGCTCATTATATTGTGTTGGCTATTTATTTGTACAAGATTAATCGTTCAAGCATACCCTCTATATCCACACATTCACACTTGCAACTTTTGATATATCGTGTGCTATAGTGTGATCTAGTATCTTGTGTCCTTTCACCTACTTGTCGTGTGATATAGCTCAAGTAAGTTTGTGTAACTTACTTGTGCTTGTTAGTAACCGTGTTGTGTCCATCTTGGTAGATCGTGTTGTTGCTGCATGTTGCGGTGCCTATTGCATTTAGGATTTGTGCTTGAAAAGTATCCTCTTAGTTTATTTCCGCATTAGGTTTAAGCCAAATCCGAAGAAGTTTTTAAATAACCTATTCACCCCCCCTCTAGGCGTCATCGTGGTCCTTTCAATTGGTATCACAACAAGTTCTCTCTTTAATTAGGTTTCACGACCTAGAGAGTATCGATGTCGACTATTGGATTAGTGCACAATGACACCTTTGACTTTGATGGCGAAAATTATACCCTATGGGGAATCCGTATGCTTCATCACTTTCAGGCCATGGGCCCAAATACTTTACAAATTGTTCTGGTAGGGATTGCCGACAAAAAGGATGATGCATCTTCGTGTACTAATGAAATGTATCTTGATTGTGAGGCTTTTCTTGCCATTCATCGAACCATAAGTCCTGAAGTGTTTAAGTCTATCTCGACTTGCAAGTGAGCTCATGAAGTTTGGACTAAACTTGAAGATATATATGGTGGATCCAGTCTTGATGAAGACGATATTCTGATGAAGGAGTTGGTGCATGAGCTCTTCACTCTTTTCGATCATAAAGAGTCCACCACTACTTCCATATCCGATTGCTTGCACACCTCAGCATCTTCAATCTCACATGGTAATGACATGGTGAGTGAAGTAATATATGTTGATGAAAATGTCATAGCCTCTATGGACACGAGCATATCTTGCACCACACATAGTGTAAATTATTGTGCTGATAGGTCATGCATTTCACCTAAAGATCCATCGACAAATGTCTGTGGTGATATGCTTGCTTTCCCGTGTCCTCTTGATCAAAATATCTTGTTTCTCCCTAGTTGCTCTATGAATAATCATTTAGGGGAAATAAAGAAATATGAAGTACTTTTGACTAATGAAGAATCTGATTCACCAAAAGAATCATCATCAACTCCTCCATGGCAAGAGGTAATAATGAGGTATCATCTTCCCTGTGCAATAACGATGATATTTGCGATGAGGATGATGATGATGACTTGACTGAAAATATCTATGTGATCAGTAAAATTCTTCATAAAGCTAAAAAATAACGCTCTTCAAAGATTCCAAGATGTTCTTGCTTACTTTGAAAATTGTAATGATTCACTTAATCATGAACAAGCTAAAAGTGAACAACTTGAACATGAACTTGAGAAGAGTCATCAAGCATGTAGAGACTTAAGATCTTCAAAAGGAGAGATTGAAGTAGCTCATGATAAACTTAAAAAGGACTTTGAGGTCCTTCTCCTTGAATGCAATAATGTCAAGGGAGAGCTCATCAAAACCTCTAAGATCTATGAGGAGCTTCAATCTACTCATGAGAAGTCTCTATTTGCTACTTACTCCTCTCATATTGTTTATGATACTTGTACATCTAACTCTACCTCATTTTAAGTATCAACATTGAAGGAGAATATTGAGCTACGTGCTCAACTTGATTTACTAACTAGCAATTATGGGAAGTTGGAAGAAAACCATGTATAGCTCACAAGCTCTCATGCCGATCTTCTAACATCCTATAATGTGCAAAAGTTAGCTCATGAGGCTATCATCACCAAGGTAACATCAAGTGAGCCTCATGTGGACAATGGCACTACTTCTAGTCAAAGTACTATATTTCCATGTGCTAGTCCTCGTAATTCGTCTACTAATAATGTTGCTACCTCATGTGATGAATTACTTTCCTTGCCTTGTTGCTCTAACATTGAAGCTTACACTTCCTCTAGTACTTGCATTGATGCTGACCGTGCAGAGGAAATCGAAGAGCTCAAGGCCCAAGTCACTTCTTTGAAGAAATACTTGGAACAGTGTCATGAAGGGATGTCCACACTCAACAACGTCCCGTGTGAGCAAACATCTCCGAATGACAAAAATGATGTTGGAGTAAACTCAAACAAGAACAAGAGGGGCCTAGAACAAGTCAAGAATTCGGCCAAAATCATTTGCTTCAAGTGCAAAGTTAAAGGGCACCATCTTAGATCTTGCCCTCTGAAGACGAAGTCTGAAAGTCACAAGCAACCAGGGAAGCGGCCACAAACTCAATCACATATTCAGCTACAAGTTGAAGGAAGGCCTCTTCCCAATAAGACCCAAGCCAACACTCCCCGAGGTGAGAAATCAACTGGGAAGAAAGCAAAGGGTAGATGTTGCTACTTATGTCGTGAGAAGGGTCATGTCGCTTCGTCTTGGCAACCCAAATGGTTCTTTTCTTTACACCATTTTGAGTACCAACAAACTTGGCAAACACATTGCCAACCTTATACTTCCCAAGGGAATAGATATCACCAATAGTGATTGGGTTGGATAAGTTACCTCTTGTGCCAAGCCTATTGTGATTAACCTCTTAGGACCCAACGTAGTTGGGGACCAACAAGCTCAAACTTGATCAATAGGTGACTATGGAGGACATTAGAGACTTGGATACATAATGAAGAATTAAGGGGTCTTCATCATTCATATTATCTCAAGCCAAGTCATTTGGATCATCGAGTTTCTATCTTATATCCAATGTGCCTCCTTACGGTAACTTATACTTAAACTGTTTACATTGTTAGGTGCTTGCCCCTTTGCATGTTGTAGTTTTGTACCTTACATGCTTTTGTATATGTTGTGCTTCCAACTTGCTTATCTTGAGTAATCGAGTATGTGTATGTTGGTTTGCATATCATGTACATGTGAGTCTTGTATTGAGCCTTTTTGCATCTTGTTTGTATTTTTGTTGGCTCTTGTGAGAGATTAATGGATTATCCCATTGTGGGGGAGTGATGTGCTTTGCACACCTCTCAATCCTATAAATGTGTATACATGGGGAATACCACTTAGTTTTGATATTTCAAGATTATCTAGTTTCTATGTGGTATGTCTTACTCATGAGAAATTCAAATTCTATATGGTCCATTAAGTATCTCTTGTTGGTTTTAATTTTCCACTTGTTAATATTGTTGGTTTATCACATTATGGGGGAGTAATATTCTATGTGCATATTACAAACCTAGAAAATGTGTACATTTGAGGTGTTGCCACTTAGTGTTGATATTGTAAATTATCTTGTTCCTAGGTGGCATGTTAGCTCTACAAGTGTCATTTGCTTGCGTTTTATGGGTAAAGATGATCTTGGTTATATTTGCGATCTACCAATGAGTATCACTTCCAAAATACTTCTTGTCCTTGACAATTGGTATTCCCATCATGTGATAGGAATTGCTAATCGTCTTTACATTGGATTTTGTGTTTCGTTTGTCTACCTTGCCTCTTATGGATCTATTTTGACATGTCTAGTGTTTTTATAGATATAGAGATAGTGATGATCCCATTGTGTGCATTTTTTATTTAAATGCAAATTCTATATAATGCACGTCCCTTGGGGGAGCTATCCTATTTTCTTTAGAACACTCTCTTTATTCACCCATCATAAAATCTTTTGATCCCCATCAAGTGTGTGTTGATGGGAGGAAGTCTTGCTCTTTATGATGCTTTGTGCCATCATGAAAATTTGTCGAGGGCTTGGTTTGTTGGAACCTAGCTCTCTTTTGGAAATTAGATACCTCGTGTTTGTTTTCCTTCAATTGGTTTCTTGTTTCCTTTTTATTTGGCATGTGTCAATGGATATCTCATTCCTTGAGGTATCTTTTAATTGATATCCTTCAAGTGATAGTTCTTTTTCTTTTAGGATCTTATTATCACTTGATACCTTGTCTTTTGGTGACTTATCAACTTTGTGTTGAGTTGATTCTTGAGAGCCTTGAGCATGCATATCTACTATATACAACTTCTTTTGCTTGCTTTCCTTCTTTGACCCAATATATAGGGGAAACTCCACCTTGTCATAAATTGGCTAAAGTGTGCATGAAATTCAAATTCATATTTATATGCACATATGTATGTGGGGTTTGTCCTATATATTGCTGGTTTTCTAACTCTTTGGTCCCAATGAGTTTGGGCACCATCTTGTTTGTTTTGTTGTTCCAGGAACAACTGGAGATGCATTGGATGCTCGGCTCACCTATAAGGAAGGTGTTGAGACCATGTGATTATTGGAGCCAAGTTAGGATCATCAAAGAACAACTATCTACTACATCAATCCAATGTTGTCTCGATAACAAGTATCCACTTCATGCATTCTTTTCTTGCAAAGGCCCCAACCTGTCTTTTCTTTTCCAGGTTGCATCATGGCATGAATCTCTTGATTCGTTCTTGTAGTACTTGTTTGCTTTCTCAAAGCATCCAAAGGATGATGTCTTACTACTAGTTGGGATGTCTTTGATGTTCGTATGTTGGAAGTTCATATTGTACAATAAGAAAATATTAGGCCATGTGCTATGCTTCCAAGCAAAAGATCTCATTGATATATTTATGACTTCCTTTTGGATATCTAGTTTGTTCCTTCTTGTAACCATTTCGTGTGTACATCCTTCTTTGTGGATATATATCATCATGATTGTCTTCTACTTAGAATCTTTTACACATGAGAGAAGTTACATCTCTAATTGATATCCTCTTTTCTTTCACGTCCATCGTTGTATTTCCTTTTTCAGTTTTTGGTGGCTTTGTGAAAGGATTTGTTTTGAGTGCGTATCTTATTTTCCTACATCTTGATGCACTCTTTGGCCGTGAAGATTATTTCTCCTCATGCTTGTCTTGATGAGGGTTTTTCCATTTCAATTAGTATCCCTCCTCTTGACAAGGTTCTTACTTCCTATCTTCACAATGGGTTGTCACAAGCGTTGGTTCTTATTTTGTTTATTAGTAAGCTTGTGAACCCATTTTCTAGTATGTGTGTGTGGGAATGATATGTCTTGCACTTTGTATCTCATTTCATCAAGACTATGTTGATGAGTAATGCTCATCCTTATCTTAGTCTTCTCAAGTGCTTTGCCATGACTCACACACATTACTTTGGTTGACCCTATTCTTAAGTTGCTTCTTTTACATGTTGCTCAACCATTTGTTTTGTGCAATTGATATGCTTATTGTCTCATCTATCTTCTTGCACTCGTTGTGTGTTTTTATTAATTTTGGGGGAGCAACGATCCTATTTTGTGCACCTGTATCAAATACAAAAATCTCGTATTAGTGCACAAATCATGGGGAGCTTCTCTAGTTTTTGATAAAACACTTTGTTGCCTTTATCATAATATCTTTTATTCATGTGGTTCGAAGGACCATATGATTGTTTGTTCCATCTGGAATCTATTGATTGCTTGCCTCTATTTTTGTATGTATTTGTGGCATACGATCCTTTTATTTGCAATCTTTGGGTCCTCAATGTAGTTTGTTTTCCTCCAACTACTTATCATTGTATTTGTGTATTTCTCTGCACTCATTTGCTGAGAAGTACACACTTTTTGGAGGACCGCCTACTATATTGGCTTTCTAAACTTTTCGTCCATTTTGGCAATCGATGCCAATGGGGGAGAAGTTTAGAGAGTTTACTTTGGATATGTTTAGAGGGTTTTGCTTTTATTGCGTAAGCATTTACATTTGCACGCATGCATTATTACCTTGTATGTGTGCGCTTGGTTATGCTTATTTACTTATATAAACTCTCTTGAAGTGGTTGTCTTCAATTACGAAAATGGGGGAGATTGTTAGAGCATATATCTCCATATGTGGTTTTGGTAATTGATGACAATTCCTATGGACTAATGGTTGCCTTAAGTTATATTTATAGGATTTGTCCATAGGCATTTCTTGAAGTCCATCTGTTGGGTTCAAGAAGTTTATATGATGACCAAGATGGTATTCAAGGTATTATCCAAAGAATTGTCATAGAGACACTAGGTTGATCAAGATCTCAGACAAAGAGTAAATCAAGATGATCAACACACAAAGCGTATAAGATGTACCAAGAGGGATCAAGTGATCCCATGGTATGGTAAGCATTGTCCATTATGTGTTTGTGTACTAACCCATGGTCTCTGTGATAGTCCTATGTGGGGGTTAGGTGTGCTTCCATGGGCTTGCATCAAAAGGAAGATCTCATACAACCCATGAAGGATGACGTCAAGTGGTGATCGTCATCAAGATTGTGGTGTGCAAGTTCAAGTGGATCAGCATGAATATATCATTGAAACTATTGTTAATGATCATGTGTTGATAAGGACAAGCTCATGTGCTAACAAGGACAAGATCAAGATAAGCATTCCTGAGCACTACATGCTTGATTCTTGTGGATGTTCACATGGTGGACAAATGAAGATGAATACATAAGCTAGGCTTTCCACATTGTGTATGGGCAAGCTCCTTGAAGACTTCATCATGTCTTGCTTTCAACTTGAGCCAAGAAGGAACAACAACATCAAGCTCAAGTGAAAGGGCTAACTCAAAAGTATCAGTTCCTTTGACGTTAGTGGTGCGGAGTGATGATCAGCGAACAAAAGTATACACTCAAGTATGGTTCATCAGTACCCCTTTTATGATTCTTGAGTCTTTAGGGATCCCGCACTATTAAGAGGAGATCACAGGTTTTGCGATGAACTTGCTCAAACTACATCTCTACTTTTCTGCTCATACCACATCTCCACTGCTGTGCTGTTATCTGAAAACAGAACCAATGCCTCGGACATCCGACTTCCTCCGGACGTCCGAGGGATGGACGCCCGACCACTTCGAAAATCCGGAACCATATACCAGAGAAATCCAGAGTCAAATAACTCGGACTTTTGGCTCTCTCCGGACGTCCGAGGCCCGGACGTTCGGCTCTCTCTGGACGTCCGAGGCCCGAACGTCCGACCCCCTTCGGAAAACCGGAACCTTGCACCAGAAGAAATTTGAGTCAAATAACTCAGACTTCCGGCCTCCTCGTGACGTCTGAGGGCTGGACGTCCGGCTCTATCCGGATGTCCGAGGGCCGTACGGCCGGTCCCTGTTCATCTACACAGTGGTTCCTGATATATATACATCCCTCGGACGACCGACCCCTGTCGGACGTCCGACCCCTTGTGGGATTCCGGACATCCGAGAACTGCCGGACGTCCGACCACTGTCAGACTTAAGTGACCCCAACGGTCACTTTCCCTTCTCCACTATAAATACCCCTCCCAATTCGTGAGAGGGGGCCTAACACAACCATATCCTCATAAGAACACATTTCTACCTCACACACATTTGCTCTCACCAAATCTTAGATCCCAAGAGCATTTGTGAGCCCCTTTGAGAGTTGTTCCAATCAAAAGATAGATCGTCTCCCTCTCCTCCTCTCAACCTAGGCTATTTGAGATTTGAGCAAGTTTTGAGCATTCCCCGTGATCTTGTTACTCTTGGAGATTGGAGACTCCTAGGCGGTAGGAGTTCTTCGGAGAGGAATCAATCCGTGTGATTTCCCCCCGAAAAGTTTATGAGGGTTTGGAAGCCACCTCAAAGGCTTACCACTAGTGGTTGAGAAACGCCTTCGTTGTGTTATCTCAAAGGGAGAATAGGGTGAGCCTTCGTGGCGTTGGTGTGCCTTCGTGGTAACATCCACCTCTCTAACGGTGACTAGCTTCCCTCCAAGGAAGTGAACATCGGGATACATCTTTGTCTTAGTGACCTTGGTTATCCTTAACCCTAACTCCTTACTTGTGGTTTACTTGTGTTACTTGAGCATACATACATTGCATATTGTTTGTGCTCATTATATTGTGTTGGCTATTTCTTTGTACAAGATTAATCGTTCAAGCATACCCTCTATATCCACACATTCACACTTGCAGCTTTTGATATATCATGTGCTATAGTGTGATCTAGTATCTTGTGTCGTTTCACCTACTTGTCGTGTGATATAGCTCAAGTAAGTTTGTGTAACTTACTTGTGCTTGTTAGTAACCGTGTTGTGTCCATCTTGGTAGATCGTGTTGTTGGTGCACATTGCGGTGCCTATTGCATTTAGGATTTGTGCTTGAAAAGTATCCTCTTAGTTTATTTCCGCATTAGGTTTAAGCCAAATCCGAAGAAGTTTTTAAATAGCCTATTCACCCCCCCTCTAGGCGTCATCGTGGTCCTTTCAAGGCTCACCAAGGCCCGATTCGGTCCGGGGTGGGCCCGATCTGGGCTGTTGCGGTGGGGAGGAGAGAGGAGGCTAGGGTTGGCACCGAAATCGAGGCAGAGTTGGGAGGAGGTGGTTTTGGGCAGGTTGGAGTGGCTTAAATAGGAAAGAGGGCTAGGGTTAGCAGTTTTTCGCCCCGGTTTCAACCGTGCGATCGGAATCAAACGGTTCCGGTCGCGAGGTCTGGCTAGGTGGTTGTGTAGAGTAGGCTAGCTCGAGATGAGAGGGAAAACGGCACCCGACAACGTGATTTAAAACACCAAAAAAGGTTCGACGATAAACCGAATACGGTGCCGCTACGGCCGACCGTTCAGGTACCAGACGGACTCCGATTGCGACAAAAATTGGCAGATGGCCTACCTATATTAAAATAAGACCGCACGCCCTAATCAGAGGAAGTTTTATACATAGTTTTTGAAACAAAGTTTGGACGATGCCGCGGGCGCGTGCGTGTGTGGTCGGGCTCAATACGGTCAACGACGACAACGGAGAGAACCGACAACTGATAACGGATGCAAATTTTGAAAACTGGCGGCAACAGGATGCCGATGCAATGCAGATGATGCGAATGATGCAATGATGATGTGACAAATAAAAATAAACACATGCCAGCAACGGAAAAGAGGGGAATCTTCTGGAGCGTCGGTCTCGGGCTGTCACAATGGTGGTCTCACTACCGCCACCCCCCAAGAAGCAAAGGAAGAGACCGACCAAGAGACCTAAAGGCGCCATAGGTTCTTCAAGCAGCCAGCCGCCTCTAAAACCCCTGGTGGTAGATAGAATACCTGTTGAAGGTAAGCCGCGTGTCCACATCGTCGGCGAGCCGATCCTACGTGCTAAAGCGCTAGATCACATACTGAACAATGATCTAAAGAGACTCCATGAAGATGTGCTGGCCAGAGAGAAAAACCTTCTCCCGCGAAACATCCAGGATACCCACTTTACGCGGCTCATGTGCCGGGTGGGAAGATGTACGTCGATTCCTTGCCCACGAATCAGTTCGTCCTGCGATTTGACTACATCTACAACATGTTCCACATGACCAAGCTGGATTTCCAGTTCATCCGCATGTATGTGTTGTATCTCAACTCCATCATCAATATGGAGAGCATCAAATATATCTGTGTCGCGGACCCATACTATATGCACGAGGACTTCTTGGCAGTTTGCAAAGAGCACCGTGACTATGCGAGCAAGTACCTCGGCGATTTCATGATCGCTAATAAGGACAAGGAAGCGATTCTCCTGCCTTATCATCCCTCGTAAGTCATCTGCGCATATCCTTTCGTACATGTTTCATTCCTTTTCAAGCATGGAGGCTAATTTGAGTTGTACTTAATTTGCGCAGCAGGGGCGGCGCCATCCTCATCGTTCTGTACCCGGAATACTCCCATGCTATCTACTTGGACTCGTCGAAGAACCTCAAGAAAAAGGATTACACGCACGTAAAGAGTGTTCTCGACTCTGTCCTGTGGACCTTCAGCCTGACTCGTGGATATATCAAGGTGAAAAAGACCAGGAATAAAGCATCGGCTTTTGGCCATAAGACCGACTTCTGCTGCATCCAGCAACCGAACAACAGTACGACTGATGGATTCTATCTCATGCATCACCTGATGGAGTTCAGAAGGGATAATCAACGCCTTCGCATGTCAGCTACTACCGAAGAAGTCGAGATTGTCATCTGGGCCACAAGCATAGGAACGACACCGGATCATCGAATCCGAGCTGAGTTTTATCACGTACAGTGTGAACTAGCCCAAGTGATCATGAAGCAAGTCCTCGAACCCAACGGGGATGTTCTACAATGGGGCAATCACGCGGGTTGATGTCCGAGCACTGCTAGTCGCTCAACGTCTAGACATGAACCCTTTCACGAAACATGGGTGCGTCCTCGCTGACTATGAAGATTGGGACGAGGACCTGAATGACTGATCTTCAATGACAATGTGATGTCACTAAACCATGGTTGAAATTAAGCCGTGTGAAACTATGTGATCTAACTAAACCACGGTCCTGAACTAGCGTAGATCGTTCTAGTTAATTAGTTTGGGTATGAGGAACTTCGTCATTTATGTTTACTATTGGTTGTTTTTAGTTTGCTAATCATGCCCCTTTATTTTCTTAAGTACATTATGTTGCATATTATCGTTCAAATCAACAACTCACAATGCAGGTACCTAGATCAGAGATGGCGAAGTACTACTACATCGTGTACGTTGGGAGGGTTCCAGGAGTCTACGACCACTCGCCAGCCGCTCAGGCCCAGGTGCACAGGTACCCGGGTGCTACCTACAGAGGGTTCGACACCAGAGCCGAAGCGGAAAGTGGTTACTTCAGGTGGAAACTCCAGCATGAGCAGGGGCAGGACCGCCGGTACTACATAGTCGCGCTCTTCCTCATGCTGATCACTTTTCTCTTGTACATCATGTTGTAGATAGAGATGATGAAACTTGTGGGTGTGCCATGACCATGCAGTTGCACTTATTCAAGACATGACATGATCGCACTTATGTATCGCTTTTTCGAGATTATGTGATGATATTTTGTGTTGAATGATGATGATGGTACGACGAGACTATTATATGTCTATGATATGTGAGAATGGTGTATGTTTAATATGATGCAAATCTGTATAGAATCTATATAAATAAATCACAAATACAAATCTGTGAAAGCAGTAAAAGTTAGAAGTAGCGTTGGTAAATACTTACCAGTAGCACTTCTCAGCAGCAGCGCTTACTATGGGAAAGCGCTACTACTATAGTTAGCAGTAGCGCTGGTAGGAAAGAGCTACTGCTAATACTACTTACCAGTAGCGCTGCCCATACCTGCGCTACTACTAGGTTTTAGCTATAGCGCGATAGCAGTAGCGCTCGATCCAGCGCTACTGCTACGCATATTTCCAGTGCTATTACTAGGGTTTTCCCTAGTAGTGCCTACACATGCACATCTAAGAATATAGCAGCGGAATGTAAAACATGCAAGTGTAAACTAAAGGGACTAAGGTAGGGAGATCAAACACATGAGGTTGACACGACGATTTTTGGCATGGTTCCGATGGGTGGTGGTATCGTACGTCCATGTTAGTGGAAACTTCAACCCATGAAGAGTAACGGCTGCGAGAGCCCATGGAGGGCTTCGCCCACAAGGAGTCCACGAAGAAGCGGCCTTGTCTATTCCACCATGGCTTCTGTCCACACAGGACTAGCCTCACTCACGGTAGATCTTCATGAAGTAGGTGATCTCCTTGCCCTTACAAACATCTTGGTTCAACTCCACAACATGAAGTAGGAGGCTCCCAAGCGACATCTAACCAATCTAGGAGGCACCACCCTACAAAAGGTAATAGATGTGGTAGAACGATGAACTCCTTGCTCTTGTGCTTCAAATATAGTCTCATCAACACTAAATCACTCTCTCACAGAATAGGCATGGGTAGGAGAGATTGATTTGGTGGAAAGCAACACAGGGAGGCTAGAAATCAAGTTTCAAATGGATGGATTGGAATATCTTGATCTCAACACATGAGTTGGTGGCTTTCTCTTAGAAAAATGGTTGTGGCAATGAAGTGTGTGTCCTGAGAGCTTCCTCTACGAATGAGAGGTAGGTTGAGGGGTATATATAGGCATCACCAAATATCCAACCGTTACACCTAAAGTGACCAACTCGGTGACACTAAAGTCATAAACTCGATGGTATCGACTTGCACAAAATGCTGCAACTTTTGAATGTCGGTGAGACCGATATGCACAACTGAGTGGAACCGAAAATTTGGATAATGGTCAGATGGCCCAACTTGGTGACGCCGATACCAAAACTCGGAAATTCCGATTTTGTATACCGAGGCAATAGAAAGTAGGTCACCTGAACTCGGTAGCGCTGATGCAGAATCTGTTGTACCGAAATGGTAGGTTTGGCTAGGGTTTTGTCTGGGTTGAAAATTGGTAGGGCCGAATCTGAAAACTTGGTGGCATCGATTTTGGATATGTGGCTCTGGACAGAAGTGTTAGGTGGGAAAATGACTAAGTATTTTTGGTGGCTATCTCTGAGCACTTGAGCAGTCAGTTCATTTTAATAATTCACCCCCTTTTAATAGTATTGTATTTCCTGTGGACTCAAAAGTGATTTCTCACAAATGTAAAATAAAGGGTCTTCTTGCTTGAAGCTTGAGCCAATATTATTCCTTTATTCATCAAGGAGCTTCTCCACATAAACCTGTAGCCAATGCACGTTTTGAACTTTTCTGAAATATACTAGGATAAAATCATTAGTCCAATGATGATATGTTGTGATCAATTATCAAAACCACGTTAGGGAGCAATTGTGCTTTCACCCAATCTCCTCGATTACCAGAGGAGGTTTGTTGTATGAGGCGGTTCTGCTCTCCGCCGGGTTGGCTGGCAACGAACCCCCCTCCAAAATTTGATCGGTGGTGAAATCATGCAGTGGGCTTCAATACAGAAAGAAAGCCTATCGTCAATAAGAGAACCTCAATGTGGAAAGATGTTTGGGTTTTCGGGTCCATACCTTTTCGCTCGGGGATTCGCCGTGAGGGTCCTTCGAGGAGCCTTTTCAAAGTCCTTGGATTCCTCGTTGGAGTCTAGGAAATCATCGAACAGGGCCACCTTGCCCCTACATCGCCTCTTTGGGGCATAGGGAGATGGATCTCCCTCAATATCTTCGGACACCGCCCTTTTCTTCATGTCGGACGAGCCGCTCTCCTCCCCGCCTTGTTCATCTTCTCCCTCCAAATGAGAGGGAGCAAGTGTGTCTTCGAACCTGGTGTCTGGAGGTACTTTCGATCGAAGACCCTCTTGAGCCTTCTTATTATCCTTCTTCATTTCTTCCTTCTCCTTCAGAGTTGTGTACGGCTTCTTGACCAGCATGGCTCTCAGCAAAACCATTTGGGGGCCCTCGGACAAGGGTGTTGGACAGTTGATCTGCTCGGACTTTTCCAGCCAGATCTGTGAATGTGGAGGAAAAGAGATATAAGATCCTTGTTAAAAGGGGAAAACGAACACATAATAAAATATTACCGGTCTAGGAGGTAACATCGATGCCGATGTCCTCCTCTTCGGTCGGCCAAGTCTGCTATAGCTTAACAACACCTTCCACAACTTGTCGTGGGTGATGCGAAAGAAGTTCCGCACACTGTCCGGGTCACCCGGATTGTAAGATCACATTGGAGCAGCCTGATGTTGATAGGGTAGGACGCGGCGATGTAGCATCACTTGAACTACATTGGTCAGTTCAATTTTTATTTTCAGCAAGATGGAGATGCATCTTTGCAGCACCTACACTTACGCAGCCTCCCCCCAATCGAGGGACTTCTCCATCCAAGACACAAGTCTGGTGGGAGGACCGGATCTGAATTCACGAGGTGTTGCCCGTCCTGCAGTCTGTCTATTTGTTGTTGCCTACCTTCCGCTTAACATTGAGGACTTCCAACCATAAGCCGAAGTGGGGTTCGACCTGCAAAAAAGCCTCATAGACGACAATCAAAACCAAAATACGCAAAAAGGAATTAGGGGGAAGATCATGGAAATATAACCCATAATAAAACATTATGCCCCAAACAAAGGGGTGGAGAGGGAAGCCGAGGTCCCGAACAAAGTGAGGAATGAAAACCGCCCTCTCGCCTCATTTAGGCGTGGGGATAACCTGACCCTTCTCCGGAGCGTGGTGGATGATGTCTGACAACAAATAGTCATAGCTCTTCAACTCCAAGATGTCCTTTTCAGTGATAGAGGAGGCCTCCCACTTGCCTTTTGAGCCCGAGCCTGCCATGACCGGACTAGGGAAGGGGTTTGAGGGGATTGGGAAAAGGAGAGATCTTGGAAGCTGGAGCTCCGAGGATTGGGAAAGGCAACAACGATGAGAGATATGGAAAGCGTAAGGAGGTTGTGGTGGTGGTTTCCTTTTTATAAGCCCTTGTAATACCAAGAGACCATCTGCTACGCCGTGAACTTTGCCATTTCCCGATAAACCATGAAATTATGTGCTCACAAGATATCCCAAATCATAAACCATATCCCTTGAAAGGCGGGACACAATCTCCATGTTAATGTAAGATGTCAATAGGAAAACTGCCTCGAACCACGTTTCTGTGACGGATCGCGGGTCTTGACCGGCCGCGACCTTCCATTAAAAAAGTTGTCAAACAAATATGTTATTCACAAATAAAGCGGTTGCCTTTGAGGCTAAGTTATATCTTTGTATTGTTTAGAAACAGGAAACTCATCGGTGGCCGAACTATTACTGGCTGAATATAAAAGGGGAGGAGAACTCACCCAGGAAGTAGAAGACCTTGGACGCAAGAAGCAACTGGACATCAAGACTACGACATTGGAGGCCGGTTCGAGGGCTACTGAGGGAGTCCGGGATTAAGGGGTCCTTGGGCTGCTTACCTGTTTCTATGGGTCGGACTCCTGGGCAGTCCTATGATTATCGTTGGGATCCGTAAAGATAAGGCAATGTTGTATCCAAGATGGACTCTTCCGAAGACTTGGTGTGCACCCCGCGGACACATGGTAATCGACATGTTTTCTCCTTGGTGTAACTAACATTGTGTAACCCTAGTACCCATGGTATCTATATAAACCAGAGGGCTTTAGTTCATAGGATAGGTTAAGATCATTATTCCTAGGGTCTATACCACAACATATGATCTCGAGGTAGAGCAACTCTGTACTTGGTACTCCATCATCAATACAAACAAGAGCATGACGTATAGTTTTACTTGTGTCAGGAGGGCTCGGACCTAGGTAAATATCGTCTCCTTTGTCTCGTGTTACTCATCGATCCTAGATCCACAGTTCAGGACCCCCTACCCAAGATCTATCGATTTTGACACCAACACCCTCCGCCGATGAAGGACACCTATGATCAAATATCATGAAGCTGACAGTGGCGACATGTCCTCATCCTCCCCACACGACTGATGGCGACGGGGGTCATCATTTCTCGCATTGCGGAATCTCCGCCCGGAGCTTCATGGCAGCCATGAACGACGTGTTTTATCTCGCGGACATGGGTGATGGGGCGGCGGCCCTAGATTTCTTCGACGGCCTTGATTGTCATTGTGGTCGCAAGGGTGACACGGCAATTGGATCAAGGGGCAGGGGCTCAGTGCGGCTCAGCAACTCATTTCCACATGGTGCTAGTGTTGGAATTATGCCCTAGAGGCAATAATAAATATAGTTATTATTATAATTCCTGTATCAAGATAATCGTTTATTATCCATGCTATAATTGTATTGAATGAAGACTTATATACATGTGTGGATACATAGACAAAACACTGTCCCTAGCAAGCCTCTAGTTGGCTAGCCAGTTGATCAAAGATAGTCAGGGTCTTCTCATTATGAACAAGGTGTTGTTGCTTGATAACTGGATCACTTCATTAGGAGAATCACGTGATGGACTAGACCCAAACTAATAGACGTAGCATATTGATCGTGTCATTTTGTTGCTACTGTTTTATGCGTGTCAAGTATTTGTTCCTATGACCATGAGATCATATAACTCACTTACACCAGAGGAATGCTTTGTGTGTATCAAACGTCGCAACGTAACTGGGTGACTATAAAGATGCTCTACAGGTATCTCCGAAGGTGTTCGTTGAGTTAGTATGGATCGAGACTGGGATTTGTCACTCCGTGTGACGGAGAGGTATCTCGGGGCCCACTCGGTAATACAACATCACACACAAGCCTTGCAAGCAATGTGACTTAGTGTAAGTTGCGCGATCTTGTATTACGGAACGAGTAAAGAGACTTGCCGGTAAACGAGATTGAAATAGGTATGCGGATACTGACGATCGAATCTCGGGCAAGTAACATACCGAAGGACAAAGGGAATGACATACGGGATTATATGAATCCTTGGCACTGAGGTTCAAACGATAAGATCTTCGTAGAATATGTAGGATCCAATATGGGAATCCAGGTCCCGCTATTGGATATTGACCGAGGAGTCTCTCGGGTCATGTCAACATAGTTCTCGAACCCGCAGGGTCTGCACACTTAAGGTTCGACGTTGTTTTATGCGTATTTGAGTTATATGGTTGGTTACCGAATGTTGTTCGGAGTCCCGGATGAGATCACGGACATCACGAGGGTTTCCGGAATGGTCCGGAAACAAAGATTGATATATAGGATGACCTCATTTGATTACCGGAAGGTTTTCAGAGTTACCGGGAATGACGAATGGGTTCCGGGTGTTCACCGGGGGGGGGGGGGGCAACCCACCCCGGGGAAGCCCATAGGCCTTGGGGGTGGTGCACCAGCCCTTAGTGGGCTGGTGGGACAGCCCAAGAAGGCCCTATGCGCCATAGGAAGAAAATCAAAGAGAAAAAAAAGAGGAGGTGGGAAAAGGGGGAAGGACTCCTCCTTCCAAACCTAGTTGGACTCGGTTTGGAAGGGGAGGGTTTCCCCCCTTGGCTCGGCCGAACCCCTTGGGGGTCCTTGGACCCCAAGGCAAGGCTCTCCCTCTTCCCCCTACATATACGGAGGTTTTAGGGCTGATCTGAGCCAACTTTGCCACGGCAGCCCGACCACATATCTCCACGGTTTTACCTCTAGATCGCGGTTCTGCGGAGTTCTGGCGGAGCCCTGCTGAGATAAGATCATCACCATCCTCCGGAGCGCCGTCACGCTGCCGGAGAACTCAACTACCTCTCCGTCTCTCTTGCTGGATCAAGAAAGCCGAGATCATCGTCGAGCTGTACGTGTGCTGAACGCGGAGGTGTCGTCCGTTGGGCACTAGATCGTGGGACTGATCGCGGGACGGTTCGCGGGGCGGATCGAGGGACGTGAGGACGTTCCACTACATCAACCGCGTTCACTAACGCTTCTGCTATGCGGTCTACAAGGGTACGTAGATCGAATATCCCCTCTCGTAGATGGACATCACCATGATAGGTCTTCGTGCGCGTAGGAAAATTTTTGTTTCCCATGCGACGTTCCCCAACAGCTGGTGGTGAGATCTCCATCCTACTATAGGGAACCGACGGGTGGTGCGGTCCTTGGGTTATTTTTTCTCGATAAGATGGTGCTGTGACGGTTGCCGACCCTCACGGATCTGCCCGTTGATGAGTTCCGGGATGCTTTGTTGGAGGTCCTTATTGAGTGCATGATGCGATAGCTTGTTGGATCAAATGGGCTTCGGTCATGTGCTCCCCTATTTCAGCCCGAGTGGCTTCAGAAGGCTGTGACACGAAGCTTCAATATCTATTGACATTATGGGACACGTCGGTATTTCGGTTTCCATAGTGAAGACAATGGCAAAGAATTTCATGGTGGCTGAGGTCTAAGGCATTCTAATGGTGGACCAAGTCTTTGTGGTGATGAGGACTTTTTTTGCAATTCATGACTCATAGCAATGACAATGGTAAGTGGGGGCGACACACAAGAGGAGTATAGAGTCTTAGCTTCGAGGGTGAAAACCCAAGGCCTCGCCTTAATTGGTTGTCTCTGACAGTTACCTTGTTGAAGTCATTGTTTTGAGAGCGCGAATCTTCTTCAGGATGCAAACCTAAGATCCAGGATCGGACGATAACAGTGCTCGTGCATTGTTTCCTTCTTGGAGGCATCATTTTGGAGAGTTTGGACTTCATGTGTTATCTATATGTTGGTTCATGCTGCAGCTGCAAGGAATTGATCACTGTAGCGGGATCTTTGTTTATTTTTCTTCTTCATTTTATATTTTGGCTGTATGTATTCATAAGATATTTATGACATTGCGTTGCAGATCTTGAATGTCATTGGTATCTACACGATATTAGTATATTTTCCTTGTCAAAAAATAATTAAGGCTGAAAAAAAATATAGACTGATGTTCACACGAATATATATAGACTGAGTTTCAAAAGGAAAATACTTTAACAAAAAAAGATGTCACCAATGTAGCCCGTTGCAATGGCATTTTACTAGTAGCATGAAAATCTCAACCAATAAGGAGGCTAGCCAACTCGCTTCCAGGAGGCTCCCCCGATTAGGCCATTAGTGACCTTCAGATCATGGTAAAAATCCCACCTCTTTTCCTCTCAGCCATTGGATATTCAGCACATGCTTCACCTTGTTAGAGCAAGTCTAGTAGAACCCTCAAACCCTCAAATTCTGGAAAATAACCGCTTTTTTACAGTTTTCGTCGACAAAACGACGTAGACTAGAACCCTTAAACCCTTAAACCCGTAAAAAAAATTAGAGGTTGAACCTGTAAACGCCCTCGCAGCCTGTAGAAGTGAGGGTTGGGAGGAGAAACTGTCCCCGACCTGCACTCCACTTCCTCTCCAGCGCGGGAGGGAAGTTTCAGCTCCCTCCCTCGATCCGCCGCTGGCGCCGCTCCGCTCTGGCCGCCCCGGCCGCCCCTCCGCCGCCCTGCCCGCCCCTCCGCCACCCCGCCCCGGCCGCCCTCCGCCGCCGCTTCCCCGCCCCTCCGCAGCGTCGCCCCGTCTGCCCCGCCCCCGTCCGCATCGCCGCCACTACCGCAGCGCCTCCCCGTCCGCAGCGCCGCCCCGCCCCCGGCGCCCCTCCGCAGCGCCGCCCCGCCGACGCCCCGCCGCAGCGCCGCCCCGTCCCCGCCGGCCCTCCGCAGCCCCGCAGCGCCGCCCCATCCCCGCAGCCACTCCGCAGCCCCGGCCTCCCCTCCGCTGCCGCCGGCTGGCCCTCTGCAGCGTCGCCCCGTCCCGGCCGCCCCTCCCAGCGCCGCCCCGTCCCGGCAGTCCCGGCCGCCCCTCCGCAGCACCGAAGTTTGAGGTACCCATTTTTGCTTTTTTGCTTCATTTTTACATTTTTGCTTCATTGGACATTATTCACAATTGTTGCCACTCACATTGTAGATGGACTCGTTGTCCGATGCGTTGGATTGGTCGTCATCTGACGATTTGGACCTTGACGAGTTGTTGCACGACGACGACGTTGAGATGATGAGCCTCCTCGTCGACGTCCAAGCGTTTGAAGACCGCTTGAAGCTTATGGATCAGAGGAGAGGGTCAACGATGGGGCGACTCGCCATCTACCGGAACCGTGTTCTCGGACACGAGCATTTGATGCAAGACTACTTCGCGGAGGTACCTACATACCCTCCTCGTCTCTTTCGCAGAAGGTACCGAATGCGTCGTAGTTTGTTTGTGAAGATTGTCAACGATTGTGAGGCTGCCTCCTATTACTTTAAACGTCGTAGATCCGCCGCCGGTATCATGGGGTTTAGTGCATATCAAAAGATATCGGCGGCAATGCGGGTACTCGCTTATGGCATACCCACGGATTATACCGACGAGTATCTTCGCATTGGGAAAGATACAACCACGGAGTCCGTCCGTAGGTTTGCCAAGTTGGTCATCCGGTTGTATGGTGAGAAGTATCTTCGGGCACCAAACGAGGCAGATACAAAGAGATTAATGGAAATGAATGAAAAAAGGGGATGGCTGGGAATGCTTGGTAGTCTTGATTGCATGCATTGGAGGTGGAGAAATTGCCCAAAGGCATGGCACGGAATGTATTGCGGTAAAAGCCGTGATGCTACCATTGTGCTTGAGGCCGTAGCATCGGAGGACACATGGATTTGGCATGCATTCTTTGGGTTGCCGGGCACACTCAATGATATCAATGTCCTCAATAGATGTCCAGTGTTCAAAAGATTAATTTCTGGGGATGCTCCAGCTTGCAACTACAAAATCATGAACAATGAGTATTCAATGGGATACTATCTCACCGATGGCATCTATCCCGAATGGGCAACTCTTGTGAAGTCCATCAAGGAGAAAAATGGGGTGCCCTTAACAAGAAAAGAGGCTCATTTCACCAAGGCACAAGAGGCAGCGCGCAAAGATATTGAGAGAGCTTTTGGTGTTTTACAAGCAAGGTTTGCCATAGTTCGGGGTCCAGCTCGGTTTTGGGACAAAAAACCTTGGTGAACATCATGAAATGTTGTGTGATTCTACACAACATGATCCTAGAGGATGAGAGAGGGTTAAACCTCCCTTGCTTCTATGATAATGTTGGTACCCGTGTGCAACCGGAAAGAAACCCTTCTCGCATACACGCCTTTCTTCAAGCACATCGTGAGATTGAGGATGCAACCATTCATGGTCGTCTCCGAGATGATCTAGTAGAGCACCACTGGCAGTTGGATGGGCGGCGTACTGGCCCATGATGTATCTTTGTTTTACTTTTCTATGTCCTATTTGATTCGAACAATTGTTGTAATTTGTTGAAACATTGTTTTATGTTGTTATTTGCTCAAACATTGTTGTAATGATTTGAATGATTATTGTTTTATTCGATGTTGTAATAATAACTAGAATGATTATTGTTTTATGTTAAATGTGATTGAATTTGTGATATGTCATATGATGAAATGTGTGATATATGAATGACAGTTTTAAGGTTTGGGGTTGGGGCAAAGACTAGAACCCTCAAACCCAACCCTTATAACAGAATATTCCGTTATAAGGGTTGGGTTTGAGGGTTCTAGTCTTTGCCCCTGTTTTTCAACCCTTAAAAGTGTCAAAAATGTGCAATTCTCGACCCTTAAAACTGGTTTTTGTTTTAATGGTTTGAGGGTTCTACTGGACTTGCTCTTATTTATTTCAAATGTGCATGACTGGTGGGTCACTTCGTTGGTGGGGCCGCTATGTGTTGGATGGGTGCGATCATGGAAGGGTGCGATTGGTTGTTCTCGTGGAATGCCCATTGGGCAGGACCGCACCAACCCTAGCCCCTCTGTTGGCATTCGCCACACTCCTCTCCTCCGCCTCCTCCTTCGTCCGCCGCCGCACCTGCTCCCTCCTCCTCGCTCATCACCACGGCCGCCGCCATAGGATCTCGTCGATGTCTGCTGCTCCTCCACCACCGTTACTCTACTCACTCTGGTCTTCCTTCATTCCTCCCTCGACCGGGCCACCATCGGCGGCGCCTGGTTTGAGATCTTTGTGTGAGCTGGTGTGTGTGTGTGTGTGTGTAGCTCGACATCTTTGTCGACTCCTCTATTTTTATTCTATTGCAATTGTTCTTTTTTATTATTTACAAGGAGTTTCTTGAGTTGATCAAAACTGAACTTGGAGAGATATAACTTGACCATGTAGAGTTAGCAAGTTGAAAGAATGTAAGGTAGTAGTAAGTTGCCATGTTCCAGTTGTTGTCGGTGGATAAATTTAAATGCCAGTTATATAGTTTTTTGAGTATGGAGTTTCTCTGTTGCTGCCAGTTGCTGCTAGTTTTTATTTAGGCTACGGCCGTGACAATGTATAGCACTGGTTTTCATTTTTTATGTGTTTTCCAGAAGCTAGAACTTTGATGGATAGTTCTTAGTATGATTCTATGGACACGGTGCCTAGGTAAATCACTTCTCATCGCCCTGTTTTTCAAGTGTTGTTCGTCCATTATCGTAGTATACCATGCATTTTTCGGATACAAAATTCGATTGAACAGTTTAGGTGTCCCGAAGTGATCACACATTGTTAGTACATCTATGAATACTTATGTTTTATTCAAGAAGACACATGCAGTTTTTTTTGCCTTTGCAAATAGTATGTAGAACTAGCGTTGTCCTGAACCCATGGAGTGTCGGGTACTATTTCCTCCTTGCATATTTCTCTGTATATTTTGTGTGCTTCAAATTGAGGTGTTGAAAGAAATGAAGAATGTCATTGCAGCCGTGAATTCAGTCATAGGTTAAATGAAAGTATTGGATGGAGCAAGTCAGTAGGGCTACTGCATGAGGATACATTGTAATAGTGTAACGGTGATAGAAAGAACATTCCCCACTAGATCCTGAAACTTATAATGTGCCTTTGTGTGTGTATTTAATCATTCACCAAAATCCGATTTCTATTTTATGGTATGATTGGAAAGCACTGATAATTGCAAGCCAAATATCATGTGCATTTTTGTGACTAAATAGTACATCAAATATATTTGTAACTTGAAAACAAAGTTTATCTCTTCTACCTATTACTGAAGGTACATTCCAGTTTTGCGCAAAAAACAACATGCAAGTACGCTCTATGCACCTAAATAGTTGAAAATGGTGTTCGAATGGCTCATTATTTTAGCTGGTTGTTACCATGCACCTAAATGATTTTTAAACTTAAAGTAATTAAAGAAATGCAAACTATTTGAAAATACTCTGGGTTTAAGTCTGAACCTTTGAAAGCACAATTGCTCCCTAAGGTGGTTTTGGTAATTAATCACAACATATGTATCATCGAACTAATGATCTTATCCAAGTATATTTCAGAAAAATTCAAAGATGCATTGGCTAAAGGATTGTGAGAGAAAACCACTTGATGCAACGAAAGGAATATGACTTTCTCAAGCTTCAAGCAAGAGGACTCAACATTTTACGTTTGTGACAAATCACTTTTGCATAGGAAAGACAATACTATTAAAAGGGGGTGAGGTATCATGATGAATTGGTTGCTCAAGTGTTAGAGGTAGACACCAAAAATATTCGGTCATTCTCCCACAAATATCTGTGTCCCAAGCCAAAACAGCAAAATCGGTGTCGCCAACTTTTCCCACTCGGACCTACCGATTTTTTCAGTGATAGATCCTTTGCCAAACCCTAATCTCTCGATACCATTAAGTTTCATATTGGTGTCACCGAAAGCTTGTGACCAACATTCTGTTGAGCAGATTTCAAGAATCAGAATTTCCCAGTTTGAAATTGGTCTCATCGAGATTTGGAAACTGCCCTAGGTCATTGAATCGGTATCACCGTGATTCATATATCGATCTCACCGAGAATTAAAAAGTTGCCATATTTCGTGCAACTTGGTATCACCGAGATTCATTTCGATGTCACCAAGTTGGGCAATAATGTTGTAATGGTTGGATTTTCGGGGATGCCTATATATACCCCTCCACCTCCTCTCATTCGCACACGAAGCACCGAGAACACACACACACACACTTGATAGATCCATTTTTTTAGAGACAGCCACCTACTCATGTGTTCAGATCAAGAGATTTCAATCCAACCATTTGAAACTTTATCTCTAGCCTCCCCAAGTTTCTTTACACAAAATCAATCTCTCCTACCCCTACCAAATCTGTGAGAGAGTGGTTGAGTGTTGAGGAGACTATATTTTGAAGCACAAGAGCAGGGAGTTCATCGTTCTATCGCATCTATTACCTTTTGAAGGGTGGTGCCTCCTAGATTGGTTAGGTGTCGCTTGGGAGCCTCCTACTTCGTGTTGTGGAGTTGAACCAAGAAGTTTGTATGGGCAAGGATATCGCCTACTTTGTGAAGATCTACCGTGAGTGAGGCTAGTCATTTGCGGGCGTAAGCTATGGTGGAATAGACAAGGCCACTTCTTCGTGGACCCCTTGTGGGTGGAGCCCTGCATGGACTCTCGCAGCCGTTACCCTACATGGGTCACTAACGTGGATGTACGACAACACCACCTATCGTAACCATGCCAAAAATCGTCGTGTCAACCTTTGCGTTTGATCTTCCTTCCCTACCCTCTACATTACATTTGCATGTCTTGGCATTCCGCTCCTATACTCTTAAATATGCATGTATAGGGTGAACTTGACTAGTCATAATTGCTAAAACTGGCCCACAGCTAAAATTGGGAAAATGCTAAGTTTTTTAATTGGTCAAGTAGTGTAATCACCCCCCCCTCTAGACATACTTCGGATCCTACAAGTGGTATCAGAGCTTTGGTCTCCATTGCATTGGTTTCACAACCTAGGAGAGTATGGCGTCTAGTGAGGGAAATTATCATCGTAGAGGTCCATATTTTGATGGTACAAACTTTGCTAGTTGGAAGCATAAAATGAAAATGCATATTCTTGGTCATAACGCTACCATTTGGAATGTTTTCCATGTTGGTGTGCAAGGTGATTTCTTCAGAGAAGGAAGAGAACTGGATCGTGATATGACAGCAGAAGAATTGAAGATGTTGCAATACAATACTCAAGCGTGTGACATCTTGTTCAACTGCTTGTGCCCCAAAGAATTCAACAAAATCAATCGGCTTGAGAATGCAAAGGAAATTTGGGATACTTTGGTTGATATGCACGAAGGTACTCAATCTGTCAGGGAATCTCAGTTGGATGTGTGTCAAAGTCAGCTTGATAAGTTCAAGATGAAGGATGGTCATAGGCTAGATCTCATCACAAATGAGATTGTCGTCTTAGGAAACAAAGAGATGACCGACAAATTCATCATCAAGAATATGCTTAGAGCTTTGGATGGAAGATACAATACCGTGTGCACATTGATCCAGATGATGCCGAACTACAAGGATATCAAGCCAACTGAATTCATTGTAAGGATTGTTGCTCATGAAATGTCACTCAAGGACAAAGATGAACTGCACAACAAGTCAAGCGGTGCTTACAAAGCTTCAAGTGATGTTCCCGCTACTTCAAATGACAAACTTGTTACTAATGAAGAGATAAGCCTCATGGTAAGGAAATTCAACAAGTTCTAAAAGAGTAGAGGCAAAGAAAGAAGTTCAAGCTCAAGATATGATGAGAAGTGTTCATCTAGTCATGACAGAATTTGCTACAATTGTGGAAAGCCCATACACTATTCCAATGAGTGCTCGGCTCCCCACAAACAAAGAGAAGAGTCACCTAGAAGATGAAGCTCAAGAGATGAGTCACTTCGCAGAGAGAGAAGGAGTAGAGAAGATCGTTATGAACGAAGACACTCCCGGAGAGGCAAGGAATCGAAGAAGAAGTACAAGTATGATAACCTACAAGTATAGGGGATCACAACAATGTTCGAGCGTAGAGTATTCAACCCAAAATTACTGATTCGACACAAGGGGAGCCAAAGAATATTCTCGAGTATTAGCAGCTGAGTTGTCAATTCAACCACACCTGAAAGACTTAATATCTGAAGCAAAGTATTTAGTAGCAAAGTGGTATGGAAGTAACGGTAATGGTGGCAAACGTGACAGTAGAAGTTTTGTAGTGATTGTAACAATAGCAATGAAGAGTAACTTAGCAAAGACCAATATGTGGAAAGCTCGTAGGCAATGGATCAGTGATGGATAATTATGTTGGGTAGCATTCATCATGCAACAGTCATAACATAGGGTGGTACAGAACTAGCTCCAATTCATCAATGTAATGTAGGTAGGTATTCCATATATAGTCATACGTGCTTATGGAAAAGAAGTTGCATGACATCTTTTGTCCTACCCTCCCGAGGCAACAGGGTCCTAAGGGAAACTAAGGGATATTAAGGCCTCCTTTTAATAGAGAACCAGACCAAAGCATTAGCACTTAGTGAATACATGAACTCCTCAAACTATGGTAATCACTGGAAAGAATCCCAGTTATTGTCACCCTGGGGGATGCGGATCATAACTCGTAATAGGTGTCTATAACTTGCAAGACAGGATCAAGAACACATATATATTCAATAAAACATAATAGGTTCAGATCTGAAATCATGGCACTCGGGCCCTAGTGACAAGAATCAAGCATAGCAAAGTCATAGCAACATCAATCTCAGAACATAATGGATACTAGGGATCAAACCGTAACAAAACTAACTCGGTTACATGATAGATCTCGTCCAACCGATCACCGTCCAGCAAGCCTACAATGAGATTACTCACGAACGGTGAAGATCATCATGGAATTGGTGATGAAGGATGGTTGGTGATGACGAAGGCGACGATCTCCCCTCTCCGGAGCCCAGAACGGACTCCAGATCTGCCCTCCAGAGGAAGAACAGGTGGTGGCGGCGGCTCCGTATCGTAAAACACGATGAACTCTTCTCCTTGACTTTTTCTCCGTAGATGGGAATATATAGGAGTGGAAACGAGGTCGGTGGAGCTCGAGGGGCCCCACAAGCCCAGGGGCACGGCCTAGGGGCGCCCTGGAGGCTTGTGGCATCGGGGTAGCCCCTCTCCGGAAGATTCTTTCACTGGTATTTTTATCAAATCCATAAATATTCTTCATAAATTTTTAGGTCAATCCGAGGACTTTCATTTCTACACAAAAATAACACCAAGGCAATTCTGCTGAAAACAGCGTGAGTCCAGGTTATTTCCATTCAAATCATGCAAATTAGAGTCCAAAACAAGGGCAAAAGAGTTTGGAAAAGTAGATATGTTGGAGACGTATCAACTCCCCCCAAGCTTAAACCTTTGCTTGTCCTCAAGCAATTCAATTTATAAACTAAAAGTGATGAAGAAAAACTTTTACAAAATGTGTTTGATCTTGTTGTTGTAAATATGTCTAACTTATGTTCAGATTTTCAGCTCAGATTATGGACTAACCACATTCACAATAATATTTAGGTCTCATATTTACTTATATCAATGGCATAATCAACTAGTGAGCAATAATAATAAGTCCCGGATGACAACAATTTAATCAAAACAATCATAATCCAATATGATAAACTGGTATCTCGCTAGCCCATTCTGAGACCGCAAAACATAAATGCAGAGCACCTCCAAAGAACAAGGACTCACTAGACATTGTAATTCATGGTAAAAGAGATCCAGTCATACTTGTACTCAACATCAATTAATATCAAAGCATACAAATGACGGGGGTGCTCTCTAACTGGTGCCTTTAATAAGAAGAGGATGACTCAACAATAAAGTAAAATAGATAGGCCCTTCGCAGAGGGAAGCATTGATTTCCAGAGGTGTCAGATCTCGAGCTTTTAAAACAGGGATGAATCAAAATTTTGGGTGGTATGCTTTCATTGTCAAAGTAACAACTAAGAGTTCTCAATATCTTCCATGCGAAATACATTATAGGCGGTTCCCAAACAGAATAGTAAAGTTTTTACTTACCCTCCACCAATCAATCACATTCCACGGCGGGCCACATCCACATGTATCGTCCATACAAACAACAATCCTGGGGGAGTTTTGTTTCATTAAGTTTGATTTGACTTTTGAGCATGGAACTGGGCATCCCGATTATCAGCCACTTTCTCCTGAATGATAGTGAATCAACACATATCTTGAGAATAACTCACCTAGCATGGAAGATACTGATAGCCCCTAGTCACCACATGAGCGATTCGGGCATATAAAACATAATATTTATTTTAAGGTTTAGAGTATGGCACATGCAAATTTACTTAGGACGGCATGTGAATACCGCATATAGGTAGGTATGGCACACTCATATGGAACAACTTTGGGTTTATGGGGATGGAACCACAAACATTATTCCCGCTTAGTACAAGTGAAGGCCAGTAAAAGACCGGGAAGCGACCAACTAGAGAGCGACAACAGTCATAAACATGCTTTGATATTAACCAACATTGAATGCAAGCATGAGTAGGATATAAATCACTATGAACACAAACATCGTAGAGGCTATGTTGATTTTGTTTCAACTACATGCGTGAACATGTGCCAAGTCAAGTCACTCGAATCATTCGGAGGAGGATACCATTCTATCATACTACATCACAACCATTTTAATATGTATGTTGGCACTCAAGACAAACCATTATTCACTCCTAGCTAATTAAGCATGGCATAAGTAACTATAATCTCTAATTTTCATTGCAAACATGTTCAATCCATAACAAGCTGAATTCGGAACGATGAGCTAATCATATTTAGAAAAAAAGTAGGTTGAGGTCATACCAGCTTTTCTCCATCTCCGTCACTTCATCATATATCATCATTATTGCCTTTCACCTGCTCGAGCGAACGGTGTGAAAAATAATAATAATAATAAGAGTGTTCGTGCATTGGACTAAGCTGGAATCTGCAAGCAATAACTCAAAGGAGAAGACAAGGTAATATGGACTCTCTGATAGATAAACGATAATGAATATGAGAGCCACTCCGCATGTAATAGTTGTCTTCTCCATACGACCCAAAGAAGAAAGAAAAACTATTTACACGGGGAAGCCCCCAACAAGCAAAAGAAGAACGAGAAATCTTTTTGGCTTTTTTCTTTTAACACTACAACTAAACAAGTTAGGAGGTAAAGCTAGAACTATTTTTTTTTGGATTTTCTCAAGGTTAATGAAACACACAAGAAGAAAACAAAAATAAGAAATAAACTACCGTGGATACTAAATGAAAAAGTATAAACACCCACAACTGGAATGTGTGTGGGAACATGAATGTAATGTCGGTGAGAAATATGTACTCCCCCAAGCTTAGGCTTTTGGCCTAAGTTGGTCTAAGGCCATGGTTGGCCCGGATGATATACAAAGTCATAGTTGGGGTTGTACAGGGCTGCGGTAGCTGCCGCCTAAATAGCTTCAGCGTGGAGGTGAGCTGCCTTTTCCTCTCTCTCATACTCGTTTGCCTCCTCTCTGGTTATGAAGTACCTTCATTTTTCCTGAAAGTTAAAGAATGCAGGAGCAGGAAGGATAATATGGACAACATGTTTTCTATCAAAAATTAGTCGATATAGGAGATGTAGTTCATTTCTCTTGAGGAACTGGTAGCGCACCATAGCCTCATAATCAACAAAAGCATGTGGTAGCTCAATATCATTCTCCTTTATAGGTATCCTAAGATAATTGGCTACATGGGTGGCATAAATTCCACCAAAGAAATCTCCATCCTTAGCATTTTTGTGTAGCCTCCTAGCAATAATAGCTCCTAAGTTATATTGTCTATCACCCATGACCGCACTCTTAAGAATGCTAAGGTCTGGTACACAAAGGTCGCAATGCTCATGTTTACCGTTAATACATCTACCTATGAAGAGAGAAAGATAATGTATGGCACCAAAGTGAATGCTCCCCACGGTAGCTTGTGTAGTATTTCTAGTTTCTCCCCTAGTGATGCTAGCAAGAAAATCATTATATTCAGCTTTGTGAGGATCATTAAAGCGAACCCATTGTGGAATTTTGCATGCATGGTTAAAATCTTCAGATTCATCATAAAGATTAAACAGAACGGAACGTGTGTAACGCCTAGATGAAAATTAAAACCTCCGCACAAAGGAATGAGTGAGTTGATAATATTTCTTGCATTAGTCTGAAACAAAATCTTCAAGGCCAACATTTCATATATACGCGTAAAATTCTTCCTTGAATCCATCCTAGACCATGAATGATTCCGATGGCCATTCACAAGGCCGCACATGAGCTTCCCTTGGGTGTTCAAGGTCGGTCTTGCGTATCGTGAGTCTCGGGGTCTTCTTATCGAGGAACCACCTTGGTATATTTTCCTTAACATTTTTCTTTTTCTGAAAAATAAATCTGAAATTCTTAGTGACTCCACATAAAAATGAACAAAACTCAATCAAATCTTATATCAACTACTCCCACAAGTGCCTAGAAGCTATATCTTGCATCAAAACTACTTGGGACCCTACAAATTTGACATGCAAGCTTAAGAACAAGGTCACCACAGCAAGAAGATTTTGCAATATCTAAAGCACTAGAACAAAAACTAATTGGACCATTGGAGGAGTCACATACCGATGAACAATCCCCTAAAATAGTTTTGCAAATGAAGCTTTGAGCAAGGAGATCAAAAATGGCAGCAAGATGAGAGAAAACATGGGTTTCAGCAATGGTGGGATTTTTCTAGAGGAAGAAGGAGTGGATGGGTAGTGGAATAAGTGAAGGGGGCCCACGTGGGACCCACAAGCCAGGGGCACACCCAGGGGGTGATCGCGTCCTGCAGGCTTGTGGCCCACTGGTGCAGCCCCCTCATGTGTTCTTAGTACCAAAAATTCTTAAATATTCCAGAAAAATCATACTAAATTTTCAAGGAGTTCTGAGAACTTTTATTTTTCAGGATATTTTTGTATTGCATGGATAAAACGGAAAATAGGGAAATAATAACCTTTTTACTAAAATAAAACTAAGGAATGGAAAATAAAAATTGGGTACATAAGGTTGTGCTTTCTAAAATCATCCATCTCATGCCCGTCAAAAGAAATCCATCAATAAGGTTGATCAAGTCTTATTGCCAAACTTTTTCTGAAAGACATGGAACCGGAGAACTTTCGAATAACACTAGGTTACCTCAATGGGGATATGCATGTCCCCAACAATAAGTATATCATATTTCTTCTTGGTAGTACGAAGAGGGAATTCAAAGTCTCCAATAATGAACGTTGGAATATTTTCAATGGAGTTGATGCTATGAACTTGAGATTGCTTCTTCAGAAAGTGTACCATATGCTCATTGCCATTGACATGAAAAGTGGCATTGCCTTTGTTACAATCAATAACAGCCCCTGCAGTATTCAGAAAGAGTCTACCAACCATGATCGACAAACTGTCGTCCTCGGGAATATCAAGAATAACAAAGTCCGTTAAGATAGTAACGTTTGCAACCGCAACAGCCACATCCTCACCAATATCGATAGGTAAAGTAGTTGATTTATCAGCCATTTGTAGAGAGATTTCAGTAGGTGTCAACTTATTCAAGTCAACTCTATGATATAAAGAGAACGGCATAACACTAACACCAGCTCTAAGGTCACATAAAGCAGTTTTAACATAATTTCCTTTAGTGAAGCATCATATAGCAGGTACTCTGGGGTCTCCTAATTTCTTTATCATTCCACCCTTAAAAGTATAATTAGCAAGCATGGTGGAAATCTCAGCTTCAAGTACCTTTCTTTTATTAGTAACAATATCTTTCATGTACTTAGCATAAGGAGACATTTTCAGAATATCAGTTAAGCGCATACGTAAAAAGACAGGTCTCAACATTTCAGCAAAGCGCTCAAAATCCTCATCATCCTTTTTGTTGGATGGTTTAGGAGGAAAGGGCATGGGTTTCTGATCCCATGGTTCTCTTTCTCTACCATGCTTCCTAGCAACAAAATCTCTTTTATCATATCTCTTATTCTTAGGTTGTGGGTTATCAAGATCAACAGTAGGTTCAATCTCCACATCATTGTCATTACTAGGTTGAGCATCAACATGAACATCATCATTCATGTTATCACTAGGTTCATGTTCATTACCAGATTGTGTCTTAGCACGAGAAATAGAGATATCATTTGGGTTTTCAAGTGACTCTTTATCAGGTTCACTAGTAGCACGCAAAGTCCTATCACCATTCTTTCTCTTTTTATTAGAAGGGCCAGGTACATCAATATTATTGTTTTGAGATTCTTGCTCAATTCTCTTAGGATGGCCCTCGGGATACAAAGGTTTTTGAGTCACTCTATGATACGTCTCAAATGTATCTATAATTTTTGATGGTTTCACGCTGTTATCTTGTCTTCTTTGTATGTTTTATGTATCTTTTTATATCTTTTTTGGGGACTAACTTATTGATTCAGTGCGAAGTGCCAGTTCCTGTTTTTTCGTGTTTTTGACTCTTTTCATATCTGATTTTGGAACGGAGTCCAAACGGAATAAAATCCCCGAAATGATTTTTTCCCGAACGAAAGAAGACCAGGGAGCCTTTGGGCCAAGCCAGGTGGGCCCCAGGGAGCCCACAAGCTTGCACCACGCCACCAGGGGGGAGGCGGCGGTGGGCAAGCTTCTGGCTTCCTTGGCCGCCTCCTGACCTAGGTATTGCGCCTATATATTCCCAAATATTCCGTCAAAAATCAGGGGAGCCTAGAAAATACTTTTCCGCCGCCGCAAGCTTCCGTTTCCGCGAGATCTCATCTGGAGACCCTTCCCGGCACCCTGTCGGAGGGGACTTTGGAGGTGGAGGGCTTCTTCATCATCATCATCGCCCCTCCAATGACTCGTGAGTAGTTCACTTCAGACCTACGGGTCCATAGTTAGTAGCTAGATGGCTTCTTCTCTCTCTTGGATCTTCAATACAAAGTTCTCCATGATCTTCATGGAGATCTATCCGATGTAATCTTCTTTGGCGGTGTGTTTGTCGAGATCAGATGAATTGTGGACTTGTGATCAGATTATCTATGATATATATTTGAGTCTTTGCTGATTTCTTATATGCATGATTTGATATCCTTGTAAGTCTCTCCGAGTCTTGGGTTTTGTTTGGCCAACTAGATCTATGATTCTTGCAATGGGAGAAGTGCTTGGTTTTGGGTTCCGCCATGTGGTGACATTTCCCAGTGACAGTAGGGGCAGCAAGGCACACATCAAGCAGTTGCCATCAAGGGTAAAAAGATGGGGGTTTATCATTTGTTTGAGATTATCCCTCTACATCATGGCATCTTGCTTAACGCGTTACTCTGTTCTTATGGACTTAATACACTAGATGAATGCTGGATAGCGGTCGACGTGTGGAGTAATAGTAGTAGATGCAGACAGTATCGGTCTACTTGTTTCGGACGTGATGCCTATAGAAATAATCATTGCATAGATATCGTCACGACTCTGCACAGTTCTATCAATTGCTCGACAGTAATTTGTTCACCCACCGTCTACTTGCTTTCACGAGAGAAGCCACTAGTAAACACTACGGCCCCCGGGTCTATTCACATCCATCGTTTACAACTCCGCTTTTACTTTGCTTTGTTACTTTGTTGCTTTCAGTTCTCACTTGGCAGACAATCTATAAAGGATTGACAACCCCTTAATAGCGTTGGGTGCAAGCTTTTGTGTTTGTGCAGGATCTTGAGGTACTCTTCCGCCGGATTGATACCTTGGTTCTCTAACTGAGGGAAATACTTACCGTCGCTGTGCTACATCACCCTTTCCGCTTCGAGGGAACACCAATGCAAAGCTCCAAGGCCACGGGGGAAATCCTTCGCATACTTGCCTAGGAAGTCCCTGCCGCTACAGAAAGATCAAGCCAAGTATTCTCCCGTCGACGCGCCTATCTCTGGCGCCGTTGGAAGGTCTTTGGTGCAGTAGCAGAAGTATTTCTGGCACCATTGCCAGGGATACACAACAATCATCACTCTACCACCTCTAGTCACAACCCTAACAGAATGATCATTGTTCTTACTAGTCATACCATTGAGCAAATCATTTTGTGCCTTAAGTACTTGTTCTACTTGAGTAGTTACCATGGAAGCATGTTTACTAATAAGCAGGGGCGGAGCTGCATGGAGCTACCCTGTTGCACGGGCAACGGTCAAGTAGCTTTTTACAGGTAGTTTAGCACTTGGATCAAGCATGTGTATAAGTGCATCAGGCTAAACTAGCAAGGGTGCAACAGGGTAGATGCAGATGCAGCTCTACCCCTGCTAATAAGTGTAAGGTCATTAACAGTTCTACTCATATATTCACCCAAGCAATCAAGCATGTAAGCATTATGTTACAATTGTCTACTAACATAAGCACTGAATTTTTCTTGTTTAACAACAAAATTATCAAATTCATCCAAGCATTGGCTAGCAGACTTATTATAAGGAATATCATCTTCATCAAATCTACGAAGAGAATTTACCTCTACTACCTGTGTCGGGTTATCAAGACCGTGTATTTCTTCAATAGGTGGTAGATTCTTAACATCTTCAGCTTTAATACCTTTTTCTTTCATAGATTTCTTTGCGTGTTGCATATCTTCAGGACTGAGGAATAGAATACCTCTTTTCTTCGGAGTTGGTTTTGGAGGTGGTTCAGGAATAGTCCAATCATTATCACTATTCAATATGGTATTCAATAGTAGTTCAGCTTGTTCAATAGTTTGTTCCCTGAAAACACAACCAACACAACTATCTAGGTGGTCCCTAGAAGCATCGGTTAGTCCAACATAAAAGATATCAAGTATTCCAGTTTTCTTGAGAGGGTGATCACACAAATCATTTAGTAACTGGAGAAGCCTCCCCCGAGCTTGTGGGAGACTCTCTTCTTCAATTTGCACAAAGTTAAATATTTCCTGCAAGGCAGCTTGTTTCTTATGGGTAGGGAACTATTTTTCACAGAAGTAGTAAATCATATCCTCGGGGCTACGCACATAACCAGGAGCAAGAGAACTAAACCCTACCTTAACGTCACCCTTTAATGAGAACGGGAAAATTAAGAATATAATAGTAACGAATTTTTTCCTCATGAGTAAATAGGGTGGCTATATCATTGAATTTAGTAAGTTGTGCCACAATAGTTTCAGATTCATAACCATGGAAAGGATCATATTCTACCAAAGTAATTAACTCAGGATCGACAAAGAATTCCTAATCCCTATCAGTAATAGAGATAGGTGCTACTACAACAAAAGACCTTCCAACGGTGCCAGAAACACGTGTTGACGGGAGACTGTTCTTGTCTTGATTCTCCTCAGCAACGGCACCAGGAATCCTTCTGCTACGGCTACGCCTTTAGGGACTTCCTAGGAAAATATGCAAAGGATTTCCCCATGGCCTTGGAGCCTTGCGTTGGTGTTCCCTCGAAGCAGAAAGGGTGATGTAGCGCAGCGGTGGTAAGTATTTCCCTCAGTTTTGAGAACCAAGGTATCGATCCAGTGAAGGAGTATCACAAGTGCGTGCACAAACACAAAGAACCTGCTCCCAACGCTATGAAGGGGTTCTCAATCCCTTATAGATTGTTCGCAAAGTGAGAACTGAAAGCAACAAAGTAACAAAGCAAAGTAAAAGCGGACGTGTAAACGATAGATGTGAATAGACCCGGGGGCCGTAGTGTTTACTAGTGGTTTCTCTCGTGAAAGCAAGTAGACGGTGGGTGAACAATTATTGTCGAGCAATTCACAGAACCGCGCAAAGTCGTGACGTCACATATGGCAATGATTATATCTATAGGCATCACGTCCAAAACAAGTGGACCGATACTTTCTGCATCTACTACTATTACTCCACACATCGACCGCTATCCAGCATGCATCTAGTGTATTAAGTCCAAAAGAACAGAGTAACGCCTTAAGCAAGATGATATGATGTAGATGGAAAATCTCATATCAACGACAGAGCCCACCTTGTTACCCTTGATGGCAACTACTCAATGTGTGCCTTGCTTCCCCTACTGTCACTAGGAAAGGTCACCACATGGTAAGAACCCAAAAACCAAGCATTTCTCCCATTGCAAGAATCATAGATCTAGTTGGCCAAACAAAACCCAAGACTCGGAGAGACTTACAAGGATATCAAATCATGCATATAAGAAATCAGCAAAGACTCAAATATATATCATAGATAATCTGATCACAAATCCATAATTCATTGGATCTCGACAAACACACCGCCAAAGAAGATTCATCACATAGATCTCCATGAAGATCAAGGAGAACTTTGTATTGAAGATCCAAGAGAGAGAAGAAGCCATCTAGCTACTAACTACGGACCCGTAGGTCTGAAGTGAACTACTCACGAGTCATTGGAGGGGCGATGATGATGATGAAGAAGCCATCCATCTCCAAAGTCCCCTCCGGTAGGGCACCGGGAAAGGTCTCCAGATGAGATCTCACGGAAACGGAAGATTGCGGCGGCAGAAAAGTATTTTCGTGGATCCCCTGATTTTTTATTGTATTTTAGGGAATATATAGGCCAAAGATCTAGGTCAAGGGGGCGCCAGGGAGGCCACAAGCCTGCCCACCGCCGCCTCCCCCCTGGTGGCGGAGTGCGGGCTTGTGGGCTCCCTGTAGCCCTCTTGGCTTGGCCCATAGGCCCCCTGATCTTCTTCCGTTCGGGAAAAAATCATTTCGGGGATTTTATTCCGTTTGGACTCCGTTCCAAAATCAGATCTGAAAAGAGACAAACACACAAAAAAACAGGAACTGGCAGTTGGCACTGAATTAATAAGTTAGTCCCAAAAAATATATAAAAGGTCCATAAAACATCCAAAGATGACAAGATAACTGCATGAAACCATCAAAAATTATAGATACGTTTGAGACGTATCAAGCATCCCCAAGCTTAACTCCTGCTCGTCCTCGAGTAGGGAAGTGATAAAGAATGAATTTTTGATGCTTTCATGCTACCAAGCATAGATGTCCTTTGTAACTGCTCTTATGTGATGTGAATGTTCAGATCCATTAGATTCAAAACAATAGTTTGCTATTGACGTGGAAACAATAATAATTCAAGAAAACTAGCAAGGTAATCATGAACTTTCAAAATAACAAGGCCAAAAGAAAGTTATCCCTACAAAGGCATATAGTCTGGCTATGCTCTATCATCATTGCACAACGAATTTAAATCATGCACAACCCCGGTATTGGCCAAGTAATTGTTTCACACCTTTACTTTCTCAAACCTTTTCAACTCTCGCGCAATACATGAGCGCGAGCCATGGTTTTAGCACTATAAGTGGTGTGGAGTGTGGTGGAGGTTGCAAGACAAAAAGGAGAAGATGGTCACATTAACTAGGCATATTAATGAGCTGTGGAGATGCTCATCAATAGATATCAATGTGAATGAGTAGGGATTGCCATACAAATGATGAACTAGAGGTAAGAGTAAGTGAAAGCTCTTAAAGAAAACTAGTGGGTGTGCATCCAACTTGCTTGCTCACGAAGACCTAAGGCAATTTTGAGGAAGCCTATCATTGGAATATACAAGCTAATTTATATAATGAAAATTTCCCACTAGCTATATGGTGGTGTCAAAACGAGAGACTCTCAATCATGAAGATCATGGTGCTTAATATGCACAAGTGTGGAAAGGTGGTAGCATTGTCCCTTCTCTCTTTTTCTCTCATTTTTTTGGTGGGCTCTTTGGCCTCTTTTTTTATATTTTTATTTTTATTTTGGTGGCCATCTTTGGCCTCTTTTACTTCCTCACATGGGACAATTCTCCATTAATGATGATCATCACACTTTCAACTCAAAACTTAGAGCAACGATGACTCTATATGGAATGCCTTCGGTAGTGTACCGTGGCAATGATCTAGCATGGCATAGACATTAATGGAAACATCATGCTAGCTATCTTACGATCATGCAATGGCAATGTAGATGTGGTGGCACATGTCATGGTGGTAGTTGCCTGGCAATATATCTCGGAATGACTTTGAAAAAGCCATAGTAGGTAGGTATGGTGGCTGATTTGAGGGAGGCTAATGGTGAGTTTTGTGCACCAGCGAATGTCGCACGGCACTAAGAATATCCACAACACCTTACTAGCATGACTTCAATATTACCATAACCACAACTCAAAACTAATTGAGATGAATCAAACTTCTCAAACTATTCAATGCACATGAAGGTGGAAGTTTTCGTATCCCTTTGGATAACTACCCCTTTTGAGACTACTTTCAAAGCATATATCAACTACCAAGCCACGCACCGCCGTGCTCTAAAAGATATAAGTGAAGCACATAGAGAAAAAGTATCTAGCTCAAAAGATATAAGTGAAGCACATGTGAGCTGAATTGTCTACCAAAAGATATAAGTGAAGCTCGACAAAATCACGGTGTGTGCATGTCTCTCTCTCTAGGTGTGCAGCAAGGATGATTGTGACACAAAAAAAATAAAAGACTCCTACGATACAAGACGCTCCAAGCAAAAACACATAACATGTGGTGAATAAAAATATAGCCCCATGTAACGTTACCGATGGATTGAAGACGAGAGAGGGGATGCCTTCCCAGGGCATCCCCAAGCTTAGACTTTTACGGCATCCTTGAATCTCTTGGGGTGCCTTGGGCATCCCAAAGCTTGAGCTCTTGCCACTCTTTATCTCTTTGTCCATAAGAACTTCACCCAAAACTTGAAAACTTCACAACACGAAACTTAAACAGAAACTCGTGATAACATTAGTATGAGAAAGCAAACCACCACTTCCTTAGGTACTGTAGCAAACTTAAATTCTACTTATGCTGATGTTGGGTTACTGTATTTTCAATCTTCCATGGCTAATACCCCCCCCCCACCCCCCGATACTATCCGTAGTTTCATCAAAATAAGCAACCAACACAACAAAAACAGAATCTGTTAACAGCAGACCAGTTTGTAGCAATCTGTATATTTCGTATACTTATGGTACTTCAAATATTCTGAAAAATTACGACAACCTTAAGAATGTTCGTATAAATCAGCAGAAAAAAGAATCAACTCAAAATCTCTTACAGAAAAAAGTTTCTGTCATTTCCAGCATGACCAAACGATTATCCCCAAGACTAATCATAACGGTTTTGCTTGGCACAAACGCAAAAAGAAACACAAAAAACACAATCATAACAGAATTATGAAAGTGTTGAAAACACAAAATAGAAAGAAAAAGGATAGATTCGTTGGGTTACCTCCCAACAAGCGCTATTGTTTAACGCCCTTAGCTAGTCATTCAATGATGCTCTCACAAAAGACAAGAATTGAAGCACAACGAGGGCATCCTAAAGCATGTGAAAATCACATCTAAGTCTAACATACTTCCTATGCATAGGCATTTTATAGGAAAACAGATTGTCAAGACAACCAATAGTTGCCAAATGCAAGGAAGAAGAAAGAGACAATAGCAATATCAACATGACGAGAGGTGATTTGGTAATATGAAAGTTTCTACCACAATATTTTCCTCTCTCATAGCAATTACATGTGGGATCATATTCGAATTCAACAATATAGCTATCCCATAGGATATTCTTTTCATGATCCACATGTATGCAAAGTTGACGCTCTTAAAAAATAGTGGGATTATCATCAAATAATGTCATGACTTCTCCAATCCCACTTTCAGTATTGTTGCAAATATCACATTCATCATGAGGTTTGAACAAATTTTCAAGATCATAAGAAAGATCATCACCCCAATCATGATTATTGCAACCAGTAGTGGACAAAGCAAAACTAGCATCCCCAAGCTTAGGGTTTTGCATAATTTTAGCATGATTATCACTAATTGAATTTATAGTGAAACCATTGCAATCATGCTTTTCATCCAAGGAGACCTCGTCAATCACTTCATAAATTTGTTCCTCACAATTTTCAGATTCACGCATCTCAAGCAAAACTCCATAAAGATAGTCAAGTGCACTCAACTCACTAGCAATTCGATCAACAATATTGGATCTCTTAAAGAGATTAGCAAGTGGATGAGGATCCATATCACTAGATTTTCAGCAAGCAAACATGCAAGCATATTGAAGGCACATGGCACACAAGCGAACAGAAAGAAAGCGAGAGAAAAGGGTGAACGAAAAAGGAAAAAGACGAAAGGCAATTGAAAACGGCAAATGTGAAGTGGGGGAGAGGAAAACGAGATGCAACTGGCAAAAAAGTAAATGCAGGAGATGAGTTTGTGAGACCTACTTGGATAGATCTCTCCTTCCCCGGCAACGGCGCCAGAAATACTTCTGCTACTGCAACAAAAGACCTTCCAACGGCACCAGAAACACGTGCTGACGGGAGACTGTTCTTGTCTTGATTCTCCTCAGCAACAGCACCAGGAATCCTTCTGCTACGGCTACGCCTTTAGGGACTTCCTAGGAAAATATGCAAAGGATTTCCCCCTGGCCTTGGAGCCTTGCGTTGGTGTTCCCTCGAAGCAGAAAGGGTGATGTAGCACAACGGTGGTAAGTATTTCCCTCAATTTTGAGAACCAAGGTATCGATCCAGTGAAGGAGTATCACAAGTGCTTACACAAACACAAAGAACCTGCTCGCAACGCTATGAAGGGGTTTTCAATCCCTTATAGATTGTTCGCAAAGTGAGAACTGAAAGCAACAAAGTAACAAAGCAAAGTAAAAGCGGAGGTGTAAACGATAGATGTGAATAGACCCGGGGCCGTAGTGTTTACTAGTTGCTTCTCTCATGAAAGCAAGTAGACGGTGGGTGAACAAATTAATGTCGAGCAATTGATAGAACCGCGCAAAGTCGTGACGTCATCTATGGCAATGATTATACCTATAGGCATCACGTCCAAAACAAGTAGACCGATACTTTCTGCATCTACTACTATTACTCCACACGTCGACCGCTATCCAGCATGCATCTAGTGTATTAAGTCCAAAAGAACAGAGTAACGCCTTAAGGAAGATGACATGATGTAGACGGACAATCTCATATCAACGACAGAGCCCACCTTGTTACCCTTGATGGCAACTATTCAATGTGTGCCTTGCTGCCCCTACTGTCACTGGGAAAGGTCACCACATGGTAAGAACCCAAAACCAAGCACTTCTGCCATTGCAAGAATCATAGATCTATTTGGCCAAACAAAACCCAAGACTCGGAGAGACTTACAAGGATATCAAATCATGCATATAAGAAATCAGCATAGACTCAAATATATATCATAGATAATCTGATCACAAATCCACAATTCATCGGATCTCGACAAACACACCGCCAAAGAAGATTACATCGGATAGATCTCCATGAAAATCATGGAGAACTTTGTATTGAAGATCCAAGAGAGAGAAGAAGCCATCTAGCTACTAACTACGGACCCGTAGGTTTTAAGTGAACTACTCACGAGTCATTGGAGGGACGATCATTGTGACGCCCTCGGTTTAATCGTACGCTAATCATACACGCAAATGCGTACGATCAAACCCAAGGACTCACGAGAAGATATCACAACACAACTCTAGACACAAATAAAATAACATCAGCTTCATATTACAAGCCAGGGGCCTCGAGGGCTAGAATACGAAAGCTCGATGAGCACACGAGTCAGCGGAAGCAACAATATCTGAGTACAGACATAAAACATGGGGTGCCTTAGAGAAGGCTAGCACAAAAGATACAACGATCGAACGAGGCGAGGCCTCCTGCCTGGGAACCTCCTAACTACTCCTGATCATCAACGGCCTCCATGTAGTAGTAGGCACCGTCGGGGTAGCAGTCGTCGGCGGCGGGGACCTCCATCTCCTGGGCTCCATCATCTGGTCGCAGCAAACGGATCAAGGGGACAAAGGGGGGGAGTAAAGAAGCGGTGAGTACTCATCCAAAGTACTTGCAAGACTTACATCAGAACTATGCTAAATATGCACAAGTATCAAAGAAGGGGGGGTTATATGTGGACTGACTGTAGCAATGCGAGAACAGAGAGAGAAAGCCTAGTCCTATCGAAGACTAGCATCTTCAGGGTCTTACAGCAATAGACGAGAGTAGAATAGGGGTAAAACAAATAATAGTCATATTGTTGCAGCAATATTAAAGTGAGGTCACGCCTAAAGATCCTCCCTCGACTCCCTGCGAGGAAGCAATCCCGAGGCAAACTAATTCCAGTTAAGTAACAATTGTAGTTGTAAAAGATCGGGGCACAACTCCAAGTCGTCCTGTAACCGTGGACACGGCTATCCGAATAGTTAATTTTCATCCCTGCAGGGGTGCACCACATGTCCCGTCACGCTTGATAACACGCTGGCCGGACATACTTTTCTGGGTCCTGCCCGGCCTCGGAATACCGACACGTCGCAGCCCCACCTAAGACTAATCAGAGAGGTCAGCCCGCCGGTCTAAATCCTAAGCGCAAAGGGTTCATGGGCCCAATTCCCCTCCGCGCTCCTGCATGATGCGAGGGCGGCCGACGTCAGTCCTAGCATCCCTTAATCACAAGCACAATGCATCTCGGGACCACTCGGGCGCGCGCCACTACGATTGCTGACATCTGAAAAGCTTCGGCTGATACCGCGACCCCGAGTACCCATAATTCTTCCCGCGTAGCCGGTTAGTGCGAAAAGGTCTCCGACCAACCCAGATCAAATACCCAAATCCATTAACATTTTAATTAGGCCAGCAACACAGTCTCACGGGAATCCACCCGTGTTACAACTAATCACCAATGATCCCAGTAACAAGGTTGAGTAACTGTGTGGTTGTAACATCGAGGGGGAATCCGAGGTATCACCCTCGTTGGATTCCGAACGATGTACCCGTCAAGGTGGGCTTAGAGGAATCACCCTCGCGGGTCCCACACTTGAGGGGTTGCACGACAGAGGCGACATCGGGAATGGTGAAAGAGGAATCACCCTCGATAACCACGACCGACTAGCTATACTATAGAGATATCTTCAGGAGTACTTAGCGAGGTGTCACCCTCGGTACCCGATAGTATCTCCGTAGCATCGTACAACGAAGGGGGTGTATGTGTTGTGTCGGGTCTGGTTCGTCGATCAGAGATCGAGATTTGAAAACAAGCGGGGCAACTGGACTACGGGGTCAGAGGGGATGACTGCTCCACCTATACTAGGCATATTTAAAGTACAGGACTGAAAGTAGCAGTTCATCAAAAATAGGCTATGCATCAGATATCGGAGCTAACTACAACAGTAGCAAAATACTAATGCAAGCAGTAGGAAGAAAGACATAGGCGATATAGGAATGATCAAGGGGGGGTTTGCTTGCCTTGCTGCTCTGCGGCAAAGGACTGATCGGCAGGGTCATAGATGTACCCGGCAGCAGCGTCAGTCTCGGGGTCTACCGGTAAGAAGAGGGGGAAGAAACAATAAATAATAGCAACGGTGCAACACAAAGCATGACATGGCAAGATGCAGGCTAGACATGAGCTAACGCAGCAACATCCGTCATAGACGGGTCGGAAGAATATCTGACAATATTTTCCGGGTCTCGGGCTACTACCGGTCATACGGGAAACGATGGAAATGTTCCATGTTTGCTATGCTAGGGACGCGTGACAGACGAACGGGCCGTGTATCCGGGTTCGTCTCGTTCTGATAATCAACTTTCATGTTGAAAATATTTGGATCTGACTTACGGATTATTTAATGTTAATTTTTAAAGTTTTATTCAATAATTAGGAATTAAAAACAGATTTAAATAATTTAATAAAAAGCTATTATGACATCAATATGATGTCATGCTGACATCAACATTTGACTGGTGAACCGACGAGCGGGTCCAGTACGTCATAGGCACAAGTTTTAATTAAGATTAAATATTAATTAATTAGATTAATTTAGTGGGGGACCCACGTGTCATACTCTAATTATTCTAGTTATCCAATTAATTAATTTAACTAATATATCTATTTATTTAATAAAAACATTAACATTATCTTTATTTTTTAATTATCGCGTGGGGCCTCCGTGTTATAGACAGCGGGTGCGTTGGCCCCACCGGTAAGTGACCTTAGGCCAAATACTCGATTTTATTCACAGATACATAATCATGCAAATATCGTATTCCTCCAAATATCTATATACGCAAATACATACATCGCATCTCATACATACATACATACATATATACGGAATACATCATTTGTTTTATTTTATTTTATCTCTCAACACTCCCATCTCTCTCTCTGTTAACAGAGTTACACAGAACTGTGTGTTAACTTTCTCAACATAGAAGAGAGCCAACTTCAAATCTTCCTACCGGTCACTACCGTCGACGGATCGGAGTCCCGTTTGCCGGAATGGAACCGGGACGGTGGGGGGAACGCGATGGTGGGAGGAGCCCGAGGAGGGGCTCACCAACGTTGATGAGACGGCCCGGTGAAGCCGGAGTTCGCGGGAAGGCGGAGGTGACGGTGGTGATGGCGCGGTGATGACGGTGGTGCCGATGAGGACGTGCCGGCGAGGAAGAGGCCCTCCCGGAGGGGGGCGGCGTTGAAGGAGGGGGCCGGCCGATGTGAGGCCGGCCGGATCCAGCGAGGTGGAGGTGTCTGGGGAGGGGCTCGCCGGCGGGAGGAGGCAGGAGAGGGGCTCGCCGGCCGGGGTGGGGGCGAGGTGGAGAGGAGGGCCCGATGGGAGGCTCGGGCGTGGGGGGTCTGGTGCGTGGGGAGGGAGTGTTCGTGGGGGAGGGGGCCTCGGGGTGGATCTATGCGTGGGGGAACTGGGAGGGAGAGAGGATACCGAGAGGAGAGGCCTCGGTCTCGTGGGGGAGAAGGGATCGGGAGGGAGTCGATCTGGGGAGGGAACGAGAGGTGGGGAGGGGCCAGGCGAGCGGGATTAGGTGGGGAGGGGCCCCGCCTCTCGTGGGGGTTGGCGTGGGAATCGGGGGAAGGGAGCCCCTCGCGGCGGAGGCGCGATTGGGAGGGGAGGGAGCGAGGCAGGGGGCTCCCTCGCCCTAGGGTTTGAGGGGGTGCGGGGTGGGCCGGCTCGGCTAGGCCACTTTGGCCTAGTCGGCCAGGGGCATGGGGGGTTTCCTCTTTTTCTTTTTCTTTTGTTTTGTTTTGTTTTCCTTTTCTATTATTTCTTCTTTCTAATTTCTTTTTTTTCTTTTAAATTTCTTTTCTTTTCTTTTCTTTTATCATTACTATTTTTAATACTTTCTTTCTTCAATAGTTAATATGAATTTATAAATATAATTATCTTTTGTTTTCAATTTCTGAATCTGGATAGAAATTCAATGCGGGTCAACGACGGTAATTCTCGATGATGTGGCATCATTTGCGGGTGATCACTGTAGCTTAATTACAATATTTACTGTAGCAAAAGTCGAGGATGTCACAATCATGATGATGAAGAAGCCCTCCAACTCCAAAGTCCCCTCCGGCAGGGCACCGGGAAGGGTCTCCAGATGAGATCTCGCGGAAACGGAAGCTTGCGGCGGCGGAAAAGTATTTTCGTGGATCTCCTGATTTTTTGTTGTATTTTAGGGAATATATAGGCCAAAGATCTAGGTCAGGGGGCGCCAGGGAGGCCACAAGCCTGCCCACTGCCGCCTCCCCCCTGGTGGCGGAGTGGGGGCTTGTGGGCTCCATGTAGCCCTCCTGGCTTGGCCCACAGGCCCCGTGATCTTCTTTCATTTGGGAAAAAATCATTTCGGGGATTATATTCCGTTTGGCCTCCGTTCCAAAATCAGATATGAAAAGAGCCAAAAACACAAAAAAAACACAAACTGGCACTTGGCACTGAATTAATAAGTTAGTCCCAAAAAAAGACATAAAAGGTACATAAAACATCCAAAGATGACAAGATAACAGCATGATACCATTAAATATTATAGATACATTTGAGACGTATCAATATGTGAAGTAGCAAAATTGGGATCATATTGCATTCTAGCATTGAAAGATTTTTCATTCGACTTGCATATCAATTTCTTAATATTAAATCTATCCTTACAAGCAAGAAAGTCCTGATGACGAGTTGATGTATATACTTCTCGCCCCTCGTTGGACCCCAAGTGGAAGGTGGAGATGTAGTCAGCAGCAAATTTCCCACACACAGAGACTGTAATGTTTATCGAACCAGGAGGACTCCTAGGCTCAACAAGTAGGTGTCTTCCACCCTGGCGCTTGCAGAAGACGTGAACCTGCACATAGAACAAATAACTTTTCTCCCAACGAGTATAGAGAGGTTGTCAATCTCTCCGGCCTTGTAGTTTGCAAAGGATCAAAACACAAGCGGGAAGGTAATAGTAATTGCAATGGAAAAGTAAATGAAAGCGGTAAATGATGGAGGTGTAAACAATGATGGTGATATGGATCGGAGTCACATGATGTTCACTAGTGATGTCTCTCTCCCAAAAGACGATAAACAACTATGTTAGGGTAAACAAATCACGGTTGGGCAATTAACAGAATTATGATCGCACCGCTATGCTAATTATGCTCCTTAATAGTTAGAGGTTCAATGGTAATGGGGAGTATGCCAAGATAAGTAGACCTTTTATTCATCAGCATCTACTTACTAATCATCCACCTTCATATATCTACCCAGAACATCTCTCCGGTATTAAGTTGCGAGCCCCACCCAAAGTGTAAACTCAAAGCAACGGACAACTGCATTAATGAACTATCTGTAAGGTAAACAATGCTTGCAACCGTGGTCACAAGCACCGTTGTTTTCTCCCTGGTGGCAACAAGCACATCCCCTAGTCTCATGTTTATGTCACTCAAGCTAGACATCGAGGGTCCCGAACCCACAAACATGCATAACGCTCCCTCTTGGAGTTACGATCTACTACTTGGCCAAAGGAATAAAAAGCAATGGAGAACACGCATGAATCACTAAGGAACATAATATAAAAAGATAATCAAATATATAACTCATAAAAATCTGAATATAATCTCATAATCCATCGGATCCCAACAAACCGAGCATAGCAAAAGGAAGAGGATTATATAGATGCCTTGATCATGTAGGGCAGCTCACAAGGACTAAACATTGAAGCACAAGATTGGAGAGAAGACATCACATAGCTACTGGTCATGGACTCATGGTCCAAGGAGGACTACTCATGGCACGTCCGGAAAGCGTCCATGGCTGCGGAGAAGCTCCCAGAGGTCGATCCTCCCTCCGGCACGGCGCCGGGAAGAGGTCTCCTCACCCTCCCGATCTTGGAAGCACTGCGGCGGCGGAACAATGGAGAAATTCACGATTCCAGAAAGTCTGTGAGGGTTTCCTCACGGAACACTAAATATAGGCCAAAGGAGGGCACCGGAGGATGTGGGACCCACCCAGGAGACCTCCTGGCGCGGCTTAGGGCCTGGTCGTGCCAGCACGCCGCCTAGGAGGCCCCTGGCCCCCCTCTGGCCCTCCTTCGGTGATCCCGAAGCTTCTGTTTCGCTGATTTTTTATATATTTTTTCTGGATTTTTTCGTGCTTCAGAAAATTGGGTAAAAGCCCCTACGAAATAGACATCAAGAGACAGAAACTAGCACTGGGTGCACTGAGTTAGTAGGTTATTCCAAATATGTGTAAAATGATATAAAAGTGTAGGAAAACATATAACAATTTCACCCAAAAGATCATGGAAGAAGCAGAAATTATAGATACGTTTGGGACGTATCAACATCCAAAACTTTAATTTGTGCTCGTCCTCGACTAGATAAATGATAACACAATAATTTTTGTGGTGACATGCTAACACACATATAAGAACTTCAAAGTAAAGCAAGTGAGATATGCAATTCAAGTCAAGACAATAACAAGCAAGAGTCTATCTAGTATTGAATTTAGCAAAGTAAGAACATAAAGGTGCAAGAGCTCTCGCTATCCGTGACTCGAATGTCTCCAAATGGTGTTTGCGTGCAAGAAGTGGAAGATGGGTTCAGAGATAAAATATATTTTTTAATTGTGAACTCAATCTACTAAACCTCACACTTAGTCTCCTTCGGAATCTTATTTTGACTCATCCCCGGACCACTTGTCAGGCACACATCAAAATGATCCTCTCCGTTTCGATTTTGAGCACTCATGCAATGGATGAGAGTAAGCAAGATATGTTGATTCTTAGGATGGCAAATGGAATAATGATGGGGAAGGAAGACAAAAAGGTGTGAAAGTCTCACATCAATGAGGACAACCATAGGCGAGAGAAAGTCAAATGATAGATATGATGTGAGGAGGAGGGATTGCCATGTAACGGATGCACATATGAGCTAAGGTAAGTTGTCCAATGGAACTAGTGGTGGTGCATCCAACTTGTTTGCTCATGAAGACCTATAGCTCATTTGAGGAGGCTCATTATTGGAATATCCAAACCAAGTTCTATAGTGTAAGAGTCCCCACATAGTTATGCATGAATGATAATCTCTATGTAGTACCAATATAGTAATGGAGTACGAGTGTGGATCTTTCAAAAGGAACAGTATTGTTGCCCCTTTCTCTCTTTTATTTCCTTTTTTCTTTTTTCTTTTTTTTTCTTTTTTTGTGGCCTCGTTGGCTCTTTATTTTTATCTCTCATTTGTCCTCTTTGGGATCTTTTGTTTGTCCTCTTTGGGATATTTTCCTCACTTAAGGGCAACACCCTATGTTTTACATGAATAGAAATAAAAATAATCACACTTTATAAGAAGTACTCAGCATAAAGACAAGTGAAAATTATCATGATGGATGCATATGTATGCCTCTGCCAGTGTAGCAGGATATGCAATGATACTAACGTGTCATGTAGCAGTAATAAGGGCAAGGCCCAACTATCATGCGGCTCTATGATCAAGCAAAAGCATGTATGACATGAAGATCAAGTCATGAGATGGTGGATTTTGCATGGCAATGTATCTCGGAAAGGCTATGGAAATGCCTTAATAGGTAGGTATGGTGGTTGTTTTGAGTAAAGATATAATGAGGCTTATGTATGACAGAGCGTATCATGTCATGGGTTTGGATGCACCAGCGGAATTTGCACCAACTCTCAATTTGAGAAAGGGCAATGCACGGTACCAAAGAGGCTAGCAAAATATGGATGGTGGAAATGCCAACAATCGAATACTCACATTAGTCCAAAGAACTCATACACTTATTGTCGGTAACTCTCTATCTAGTTCGAAATTCACAAAGAGACAAGTACCCCGAGGAGTAATGTTTGGGGTTTTGGTTATCCTTGCGCATCCTCGACTCATGGTAACGTGAGGGTACTCTATATATTCCAACCCCTCCAGAGGTTAGCGATCAATTTAGTAGCTAGAGTTCTCAACTAATTTTTAGTTTTTGAAAAACACACGGATTTCCCAAAATACGACACCTAACACTAATAGGCTCAAGCTCTTGGCACCAACAGTTTAAACATTACTCAAATCAATACATCAAAACTATTGCAAGTTACTACTATACTTAAATAGCAACCTCAGTTACCTACTCATGCAAGACACTCAACTCAGTGCAACGAGCCAACTCTCTAAACAAGATAAGCATGATAACTCAAGAGAGTTCCAAAATCAACCTAAATAAAAGCTCTTAAAAAGATAAGCATGAAAACTAAGAGCTAAGCACGACAGTGTAATGACCCAACTCAAAACGAGTCAAGCCTCTGTGTATCTGTGCCATCCCTAGATCAGTATGCTGGCACACACAGTACATCAATGTATATATCAAAGTGTAATCACATGTAAATAACGTAAAACTGATATATACCTCAAAATCTCAGCGGAAACAGTCAAAGGGAGTGGAGTCCCAATAAACACGAGCGGCAGGTTGAGTGCAGACTGTAACCCTAAATCATACTCTTGCTCGTCGAAGAAAGTATGTGCAACATAAGACGTTGAAGTTGTGTAGGTCAGCATACTGAATATGCCGGCAAGTCACAAAAGAGAGGGTGTGAAAAATATCATCTATACTATATGCATATATGGCAGGTGGGGCTGTAGTTTAAGTTTTGCGTAAAGCAAAAATTTCCTACAACAAGAGAGAGGTAAAAGCAAAATTTACTACATTGTTGGTTGTTTAATCAGAAGGTTCCACCAACCATTTCTCATACCCAAGTTATCAATATTACCCACAACAAATAGATTAATGGTGTTGAGAATTCTCGGTAGCTCTAGTTCCTTTGGCTCAAGTTCTTCATGACCGTGGACATGGCTAATCAATTAGGTTTGAGTACTTTGCAGAGTTTTGCACACGTTCCCCACAAGATTTGATCGCCTCCGTTCGAGTCCTCTCACTTCAGGGTGTTTGACAACCGGATGATCAAAACATGGTCTTCCAAAGGGTTCCTCTGAGCCACTGTCGGTGCCCATCCAATCCTACCGTTCTTCTACATCTCGTAGCACCGCCCGTCCCGAGTCACCACAATGTCCAACCAAGCCAGAGCCCATAATGACTTGTGGTTGTGCAGGTAAGACTCGGGTCTTGAACTATCCATCCATCTCTTCGTGCCTGGGTGAAGCTTTCCGCAAGATGTCATGGCGCTTCCCCATGCATCCCGAATCGTCCACTAATTTCCCCAGGGAGCCCATCAAAATCGTCCTTCACCCAGAGGTATATTGCATCATGAGGTCATGAGAGTCTAGAAGTCTTCAGGTCTTGATTATTAAGTTCTCACAACACTCATGGTAAACACTCAACTAGACCCTTTCTACTAGGAGCATAGCAAATTAACGTCCCGGTCAAGTACCAAGAGTTTATGAGTGCCTAGCACATGATACTACATCAAGAACCAAAATTTCCAAGTACCTACTTGTATGCAATGGGTGAAGAAGGTTGATCTAATGCAATAAAACCATAGGTAAATTACGATCAAAGAGAACTTGCCTCGTAAGGTTGTTGAAGATAGATATCGCTCACAGGAAAAACTGGATAGAACTATTCGTCAATCTCCGATGAAACCTATATAATCAAACATAGTATTCATATAAGCAATCATACTAGCAATATTTCTAGCAATCAATATCACAACATCAAATAGAATTTATCCAATAAATCAAATCAAACGAGAATCCAAAAGAAACTTCAAAGAAAAACTCTGGAGCCTTCTACTATAACAATCACTAAATAGTTTTTGTTCTAATTAAACTTAACAGCAAATAAAAAAATAAAAAAGTAAAATAACAGAAAAAGAAAATATAAAATTAACTAAGATAACAGAAAGTATTTTTCATAAAACAATATTATTTTGAAAGTATTTTCAAATAGGGAATCGAACTAGCAATGAAATCAATTTGCAAGTTATTATAGAACTAGAATTGATTCCATGCAAACAAATAAGAATAAAAAAAATTGTTGAAAATTCACTCGTAAATATCATAAAAGAAAATATAACTTCTCACAATTACAAAATAAAATAAAATAAGAACAATTATTACAAAATAAATAGCAAGAAAACTAAAAGGAGCTAAAACAGAATCTGTTTTGCTTAAAATCCTAATTTCAAATAGTCTAAAAATTCTGAAATTTTACCTACTGATAAATAATATCACTACTGATCAGTAGAAAAAAGAATCAACTCAAAAGATATTTTAAACTCCAGATAATCACAAAATACGGTTTAACTCAAATCTGTTTTACCTCAAGATTAAAATATTCAAGCATGGACAAATATTATATATATAGAAATCACATAGAATTTTTGATCCAACGCAAAAAGAATCACCTAATTTGGAGTTATAGAGTAATAGATATCAATTTTCTAATTTTGCTCTTTTCTAAAAAAACTGTTACGGATTTTTGAAGCTCAACGGAGATAGTCGCCGGAGTTTGAGAAGACGATGGGAAGGTGGCTCTGGAGGGGTCCAGGCGGAGGAGGGGGAGCTCCGACAAAGCTTGGTGGCATCGACAGGGGCTTGGGACGACGGGAGGGAGCAGCGGAAGCTCGTGGAGCTTCGTTGGGGGCGAGCTCTGGTGAGGGTGGCGGGGCGGCATTCCGACGAGGGGAGTGCGGGGCTTGGGGGGAAAACGGAGAGAGGGGAGGCTCCTCTATTTATAGGCGGCCTCGAGAGGGTCGGGGAAGGAAAGGGCAAAGAGATTGGCTCGGTATTCGTTGCCCCGGTGAGGAAGCTTCTGTACGCGCACGGAAGGAAGGAGGAGCTCGTGAGGAACAAGAAGAGGATACGGGCCAGATTTGCTAACGGGCCCAAGTCACTTTCCTAATAAAAACGATTTATTTCCTATTATACAAAAACCGGAAATAAAACTAAATAAAAGAAAATCTATAATACTTTTATATAGACATATTATATATCAAAATTTGGAGAAAAAGATTTCCCACGAGATGAACATATTTTCAAGGCCAAACAAAAAATCTCACAAAATCAGAAAATACAAACAGTGGTGTTGGTTTAAGAAAAATGCAAGGAAAACATTTTGAAAATACTAAAATGGATTCAAATTAATTTCTATCCATTTTATATTGAAGGGGATCATTTTACCCTATTTTACATGTATTTTATTTTTGGAGGAAAATAAATTTGAAAACCACTTCAAAAATTGTTTTTTAAACATAATATAAAACATTTTCAAAATAGTCTTGTGAGTTTCATAAGTTCAAATATAATTTCAAATGGACCCTGGTTTGGAGTGTCATATTGCTCCTCTCAAGATTTTGAATTTTTGGGCAAGGGGATTTGAATTCATTTAAACTTTCAAATAGGACCAAATATAGATTGCAAAAGGAATCATTTTCACAAACCACTTTTTTCCAAGTCCTTTATTTTGAAGAAGTCATGTTATCTTCTCTCACTGATTTGTATTGGATGAAATTGGAATTCAAAAGAAAATGGGAAAGTCATTTTATTCCCCCTCATTAAAAGTTTTAAAAAGTTTCAAATTTCACTCAAGTTTCAATGACTCAAACAAACAATCAATCATTCTAGTAAATATTATAACATACGAAAATTTGGGATGTTACAAACAGTAGCTACGAAAAGATGAAGAACACACAAAAAAGATAAGCATGAAAATCTATGTTGTGTTCTAGAGTGGAATGGAGCGTGTCTCTCTCCCAAACAAGTTAGGCTAGGTTCCGACTTGTTATGACCAGCAACTAAACTAAACTAAACTAAAAAGCAAATAGCGGGATGCTCCAAGCATAGCACATATCATATGAACTAATAAAAAATAGCATGGAGATGGACGAACTGATGATTGTTGATAGAGAAGGGGATGCACAGGGGTATTCCCAAGCTTAGACGCTTGAGTCTCCTTGAATATTTTTTGGGGTGCATGGGGGCATCCCCAAGATTGAGCGCTTGACACTCATGTACCTTCTTTCATCATCTCTCCCATCGCATACTTGAAAACTCCCTTCATACGAAACTCATCATAAGCTGATTAGAGTGGTTAGTTCCCTTAATAAAATAATTCAATACCTACTAGAAATAAAGATTTCCATGAAAATCTACTACTTATTATGAATGCCAAAGGGTTTTTGCAAATAAAAATCAAGCTTAGGATTTTCAAAACAATGAAAACGCAAAACATGGCAAAATCTGTGAAAAACACAATAGCAGGTAGTAAATAATTTATTCGGGCACTTGTGCAACTCAAATAAAAAAACTCAAAATAGAAGCCAATTATATAGAGCATGTTGTCAAAAAAGTCAGATCAAAAAATGATCTGGTGATTTTTGGCGAATTTTTCCGTCAACCAGACAGAATCTGTTTGTGGACATCATGTCACAATTTTTGAACTTTCTTGCAATCGGAGGCTATAACTTGGCACAAAGCTTAAAAATAAAGATACAATGATGTTGCTACAGTAGTAACAAGCAACAAGACCACTAAAACAGAAAGTAAAAACTCAAAGTAAAGATAACAAGGGTTGTCTCCCTAGAGCACTTTCTTTATAGCCATAAAGATAGGCTTAAGATTTTAATGATGCTCTCGTAGGAACAAGAGTTGTAGAACAAAATAGAGCATCAATATGCAAATACCAAACACATTTAAGTCTAACATGCTTCCTATGCATAGGAATATTGCAATAGAATAATTCATTGAAGCACAAAGCAATAAGCATAGGAAGGCAAAACAAGTGCAGCTTCAAAACCTTCAACATAAAGAGAGGAAGTATCACATAAAGCATTGTTACCATGATCCACACGGACTTCATGAAGAGGATAAAACTTGGAGTAAAAGTGAGACTGAATCTCTTCCCAATCCCGTAGGTAAGAATCATCTAGTAGCCTATACCATTGCAATGATTTTCATTTCAGTGACAAGGCAAATAATTTCCTCATGACTCCATCTCTTGTCAAACCTGAAATCTTAAACAACTCACAAAGTTCTATAAGTTTCAACAAATGAATACTTGGATTGACTATTCAATCTCCTGCATAACAATCATTCCTAATTATTTCAATTATTCCAAGTGGTATTTTGAATGGGATACATTCAGTAGGTGGAGGAGACTTCTCTACCACGGGTGTGGTAAAGCGGCCTTCCCAAGCAGCGAAGTAAGAGTGCAGTTTTCCATGAGCCTAACTAGTGAAGTCACACAACTTAGTGTTCTCAGTGGAACCCATAGCAGCAGCAACAAGCAAGAACAAAGCAACTAATTTTTTTGTGGTTTTTGGTATAAGAATCTAAAGCAAAAACTAGAAAGCAAACTAACAAGACTAAAAAGCAAAGGTAAGAGATGGTGTGCAACTCCCCTATCTTGAAGAGTGGAGTCCCCGGCAACGGCGCCAGAAATTCACTTGATGAAGAGTTGATGTATATACTTCTCGCCCCTCGTTGGACCCCAAGTGGAAGGTGGAGATGTAGTCAGCAGCAATTTTCCCTCACACAGAGACTGTAAGGTTTATTGAACAATGAGGACTCCTAGGCTCAACAAGTAGGTGTCTTCCACCCTGGCGCTAGCAGAAGACGTGGACCTGCACACACAACAAATAACTTTGCTCCCAACGAGGATGCAAAGGTTGTCAATCTCTCCGGCCTTGTAGTTTGTAAAGGATCAAAACACAAGCGGGAAGGTAATAGTGATTGCAACGAAAAGGTAAATGAAAGAGGTAAACGACGGAGGTGTAAACAATGATGGTGATATGGACCGGAGTCACATGATGTTCACTAGTGATGTCTCTCACCCGAAAGACGATAAACAACTATGCTAGGGTAAACAAATCACAGTTGGGTAACTGACAGAATTATGAACGCACCGCAATGGTAATTATGCTCCTTGATAGTTAGAGGTTCAATGGCAATGGGCAGTACGCCAAGACAAGTAGACTGTTTATTCATCAACATCTACTTACTAATCATCCATCTTGAGATATCTATCCAGAACATCTCTCCGGTATTTAGTTGCAAGATCCACCCAAAGTGTAAACTCAAAGCAACGGACAACTGCATTAACAAACTATGCGTAAGGTAAACAATTCTTGCAACCATGGTCACAAGCACCATTGTTTTCTCCCTGGTGGCAACAAGCACATCCCCTAGTCTCATGTTTCTGTCACTCAAGCTACACATCGAGGGGCCCGAACCCACAATCATGCATAACGCTCTCTCTTGGAGTTACGATCTACTACTTGGCCAAAGCAATAAAAAGCAACGGAGAACATGCAAGAATCACTAAGGAACATAATGTAAAAGGATAATCAAATATATAACTCATAACAATCTGAACATAATCTCATAATCCATCGGATCCCAACAAACTGAGCATAGCAAAAGCTAGAGGATGACATACATGCCTTGATCATGTAGGGCAGCTCACAAGGACTAACCATTGAAGCACAAGATTGGAGAGAAGACATCACATATCTACTGGTCATGGACTCATGGTCCAAGGAGGACTACTCACGGCATGTCCGGGAAGTGTCCATGATGGTGAAGAAGGTCCCGGAGGTCAATCCTCCCTCCGGCAGCTTGCCGGGAAGAGGTCTCGTGACGCTCCCGATCTTTAAAGTGCTGCAGGAGCGGAACAATGGAGAAATTCACGATTCCAGAAAGTCTGCGAGGGTTTTCTTCACGGAACACTAAATACAGGCCAAAGGAGGGCACCGCAGGAGGTGGGACCCACCCAGGCAACCTCCTGGCGCGGCCTAGGGCCTGGCTGCGCTAGCAGGCCGCCTGGGAGGCCCCTGGCCCTCCTTCGGTGATCCCGAAGCTTCTGTTTCGCTGATTTTTTATATATTTTTTCTGGATTTTTTTGGGCTTCAGAAAATTGGGTAAAAGCCCATGCAAAATAAACATCAGCAAACAAAAAATGGCACTGGGTGCACTGAGTTAGTAGGTTAGTCCAAATATGGGTAAAATGATATAAAAGTGTAGAAAGACATATAACAATGTCACCCAAAAGATCTTGGAACAAGCAGAAATTATAGATGCGTTTGGGTCGTATCAAGTCCCTAGCTATTTCTCCTTCCATAACATAGCCCTTGGGTATATTAGGCAATTCATATCTAGGAGAGCTAGGTCTAGCAGGTGAATCATAGTGTTCAGTTTCATCAGAACCAACAATATTATCATTTTTAGCATTCACTCTAGCAATTTGTTCATCAAGAGTGGAAGTTGCATGATCTCATGGCCATAGGAACGGATACTTGACATATAGAAAACAGTAGCAATAAACTGACATGATCACATGCTATGTTCATAGTTTGGTTCTTGTCCATCAAATAATTCTCCTAATGATGTGATCTCATTATCAAATGACAACTCATGTGTATGGCTAGGAAACCTTGACCATCTTTGATCAATGAGCTAGTCCTATAGAGGCTCACTAGGGACAGCGTGTTGTCTATGTATGCACACATGTATTTTGAGTTTCCAATTAATACAATTATAGCATGGATAATAAACGATAATCATGAACAATGAAATATAATAATAACCAATTTATTATTGCCTCTAGGTCATATTTCCAACACCATCCCGCCGGACCCAACTCAGTCGGCCGCCGGCACGAGTCGCCCCCATCCCGCAGCCCGAGCCGCCCCCAACCACCTCGAGCCGCCCATCGTCCGCCTTAGTCTCCCCCGCCGCCCCTAGCTGCACCAGTAGACTCACCCTATAATGGATGGAGAGGGCTTCGACGTGTGGGGTTTGTAGCCGTTGGCAAGCGGCACAGCTACCTAGGCCGGTCTAGACCTCAACTGTCAAGCTTCCGTGTTGGAGGGGGTCCCGGGGCTTGGGCTGCATGGAGCTTTCCTCCAGAGAGACAATGAGCTCCTTCCTAGGCGCGTCAGGGGCTCCAAGATCCCTCCCTATCGCCACCCTTGGACTGGCAACAAACCAGTGCAATGAAGAAGAGCAAGAGCCCAATGGTGAAGATTGTGAAGGACATAGCTAGTACCTTCAAGGAGTCTATCGCAGCCAACACTAAGCAAATGCAGAAACATGCAAATGAGAAGGCTGTATTTTCTGTGAAGAGGTGTGAGGAGCTGGCATTTGAGTGTGGCATTGAGCAAACAATTGACTCTATCTATGCTCTGTCCAAGTTGTTTGAAACGGAGTACCAAAGGGAGTTCTTCTGTGTACTTTGCAAATCTCTATGTCATACTATAGATACTGCTACCATGCTCCACTTGGAGCCACTCCAGATGACTGCTCCACTATACGAATCCGGTTTGCTACTCAGAGTCATCAGAATTGGTGTCAAAGCTTGCATCGACATAACCTTTTACGATGAACTCTTTTATCACCTCCATAATCAAGAAAATTTTCCTTAGTCCTCAGGTTACTAAGGATAATTTTGACCGTTGTCGAGTAATCCAATCCTGGATCACTTTTGTACCCCTTGACAAACTCATGACCAGGCACACACCATGTGCGTACACAGCATGACATACTATAGAGCCTACGGCTAAGGAATAGGGGACGACCTTCGTCCTTTATCTTTCTTCTGTTGTGGTCGGGCTTTGAGTCTCACTCAAATTCACACCTTACAATACAGGCAAGAACTCCTTCTTTGACTGATCCATTTTGAACTCGTTCAAAATCTTGTCAAGGTATGTATTCCTTCAAAGTTTTATCAAGCGTCTTGATCTATCTTTATAGATATCGATGCCCAATGTTCAAGTAGCTTAATCCATGTTTTCCTTTGAAAAACACCTTCCAAACAACCCTATATGCTTTCCAGAAATTCTACATCATTTCCGATCAACAATATGTCAAGCACATATAGTTATTACAAATTCTATAGTGCTCCACCTCACTTTCTTGTAAATACAAGTGTCGGGACCCCGATCCTAAGTCATAAGAACCCAGCCTGTAACACATCACATCACTTTGCGGCCTCACGCACGGTAACCTCCACGGCTGCCACCTTACCTTGGCCGGGACCGTTTGCATATTTTGGCTCACGTATATGAATGTGTCGCTAGCATTCAAACGACAAAGAACCCGGGTCGACATGACTAGTTATAAACCCAAGTGGTACATCCGTACAGGGACAGGCATACATAACCCAACAAAGCAGGTGTCGGTCATGAGCGTGTGTAGACGAGTCGTAGCAAGCTACAACGACTCCATTACACTGCGTGAAATTTCCCGGAAGAGACAAACACAACAGCAAAGAAGGATACATGTCGGTCAATCAATGTGTCCGAAGCAGTAGCAAGCTAACTAAGCTCGGTGGAAGCACAAAGAGGCATTTCCCCGTAAAGAGTACTAGTAAAGGCACACAACTAGGTGTCGAATCCCACACATATAATTCATTTCATAACATACACACAATATGCACGATATGTGTAGATACAACATGGCATCACAACATAACTCTATGACTCAAGCTTTTATTAAAGACTCATAACAGTCAACATAGTATGATATTACAAACAGGGGTCTCGTGACCCGACACTCAAGTCATACACACATCAAGCGGAAGCATAACATGTCGGGGTACATACATCTACGAAAAGTGGTTGAAGGAGCCTGAAAAGCTACAACGACCCTACCAAAGGAACCAGACCTCTGTCTGGGAACCCCAAGCTGTTCCGGTCAACATCAAACACATCGTGTGGAACCTTTTAATGAGACTAAATCTTCTCTGCAAAAACATAAATAAAGCAACCATGAGTACAAAAGTACTCAGCAAGACTTCCATCAGAACTATCTATGTATGCATCGTGTATCAATGAAAGGATTGTGGGGTTTGATTGCAGCAAGCCAGCTTTTGACTCTTGGCGAACCTGTACTACGACTACAAGTTCTTAGTTTCAGGTGGGATAGCACACACGATTCCACATATTCACCAATCAATACACCACTATGGATCCACTCTCGTCTCCTTACGAGAAGGCCATCCATAGCACTCACACTTATCTTGCATGTTTTAGAGTATCCATTTAATTTGTCTATGTACCACGTAATGTTTCCAAGTAGTCCATATCCGAGGACGCAGCTATTCGAACAAATTAAATCACCCTGCAGGGGTATACTTCTTCACACATGCTCTCACCACTTAGCACCATATGCACGTCATGCATCTCGGCAACCTTCAAGCGGAAGCACTGGAGTGGGTGTCGGCCACAACCGTTAACCACACAAGACCCTAGTCCAGGTTTATCGCCTATTTGAGACTGAACCCGCAAGGAAGTTCGGCCGAAGTTTCCTTAACGGCCCAAACCGATGTGCGCAGGGTTCCCAAGCCCACCATTCGGGTGCCACTTGGTACACCGTGCCACTTTGTATCTACCGGAGAGAAGCCTACCCCGTCGGGCAGGGCTAAACACGGCCGCCAAGACTTTTCCTACAAACACCAGAAACTAGTTGCAACTCCTGGAAAGAGATCTAGGCGATTAATAAGCCGAGCGGGGCACTTAAGCATTCCAATGCGTGGTAGTAACTTGTCTTGGATAACATACACAGAACTCAGTTCTTAAGGACGGTCCCAATGAGACAACCCACCATGTACTCCTACATGGCCTCTCGTCGCTACCTTTACCAAATCGGATTCACACCTTTACTCTCACACTGTAGGACATGAACACAACCATTTCGGTTCATCATCCAGATGCATCGGACCCGACACGACTCTAAACATAGCAGGCATTGTAAGCAAGCATGGATGAGTAAGAACAACAAGGCTCAAGTAGTTGCTACTCATGCTAAGTGGTTTCAACTATTTACTGTGGCAAAATTAGGTCATGCAGAGGAATGGGTTCAACTACCGAGAACATGTAACAGTTGAATCGTGTTTGTCCTAATGCAATAAAAGAGAGCAGGAGCGAGAGGGTGGGTTTATATCAGTATGCTCAAGGGTGTTTGCTTGCCTGACACGTCTGAAGATAGCAATGAGTCTTCATCAATGTCAACGATCACATCGTTGGAACCATCGTCTACCGAGAGGGAACAACACCGGCAAACACAAAAATAATAATATTTACTTCACAGAAATGCAACACCATGATGCATGATCATGACATGAAAATGAAAGGTGGCAGGGCTAATGTAGCTACCATTTCTTAAGTTGAAGCTGATTTGAATTAAAATTCAAATATCACTTCAAACAAGGTATTTTTCAATTACCCTTTTAATTGATTCGACCTGATGCTCATGCATAACTTGTTTTATCATGCATGGAGATGGCATATTGAGGTACTGAGTTTTCCTAGCTCAATGTTTGGTCTTATTAATTGAAGTGGAATTCAAATGTATACCCAATTCCATCTACAAACTATTTATTAAATTTACCCTAACCATCATTTCACCTACTTGGTGATGTTAACTTTCTCAAACATGCATGAAAATGCCATAATCAGAATCCTTGAATTTTTCTGATCATTTTTCAAATATATATTATTTTCATGTGATTTATATTTTATTTTCTATGAATTTTTGAAGTTTTGCTATTATTTTGGAATTATTTAAAATCAGAAATACATTTATTGCATCAGCTCTGCGTCAGCAATGCGTCAGCAGGTCAACTGGCCCTGGGTCAGGTCAAACCTGACAGCTAGGGCCCACTTGTCAGTGACACGGGGCTAATCCCCGGTCAAACCAGAGGCTAACCAGGCTTTGACCCCATGTGGGGCCCTCTGTCAGTGACTAGGGGGGTTATTAGTGGTTAATGGTTGGCCACGTCGGCCCCGACCGGAGGGTGGTCGCCGGCGACCATAGCCGCGGCGGAGGGCTCACCGGAGTTGGCGTGCCGAGGCTACACGGCACCAAATCGAGCATGGTTTGCGTCTAAGCGAAGCTGGCGAAGCGACCGATCTGGCAGGGGTAGGAGGAGGGGTTGAGGTGGCCGGAGAGGGTGCCAGCGACGAGCTCGCCCGGCAGTGGGATTCGGCCGGTGCGGGGAGCGGGGCTACGGGGCACGGGAGAGCGTGAGAGGAGAGGGGAAAGGCTCAGGGGCTCACTATGGTTCCATTTTTCGCATCGGGGAGGTCGGAGAGGCCCGGGGCAGACCGAATCAACGGCGGCGGATCTCGGTGACCGGAGGAGGAAACGGTGATGATGGCGGTGATGCAGGGGGCTTTGGCTCAATTCCGATGACTGGAAGGTGCGACACATCGTGGCGGAGAGGCGCTTCTGTGGCCGGAGGGCGTTGTCGACGGTGAGCTTGCTACGGCGTAAATGGCGACAGAGGAGAGCGAGAGGGAATACGAGTGAGAAGAGAGGGGGAAGATGGGGAGGACTCCCCTGGAGTGTATCCACTCGCCAGCTCGACAAGGAGGAGCACCCAGGCAGGCAGCTGCGTGCTACTGCTATGGAAGGCGGCGGCCACCTCCTCCTCTGTCTAATGGCACAGGTGGAAGACAACAAGGAAGGGGGAATGGGCTGGGCCTGCAGTGAGCGTCAGGTAATCTACTTCTTTTTTTTTCTTTTTCTGCTTTTATTTGTTTTCTAACATTTGTGTTTGAATTTAAAATAAAATCAAACATTTTATAAAATCCTAATGACATATTTATGTGACATAACATAATTGTCCAATGCCACATAAATATTTTTAGAGTATATGAACTAAATTTTATATACTCTTTTGATTCACAGATCATTAAAACTCTTCATACTAGGGTAAGGCAATTCACAATTGATCGTTTGAAGGAATTTGAAAGAATGGCATACTCACTTTGGAAAGAAACTAGAGTTATAGAATAACTCGGCAAACGGAAGGCACATTCCAATTGATACCGAGGTATAACCTAGTGTGTGAGCATGCTCTCAAGAACTTGAGCATTTCCATATTCATCAAGGTTTACCAACATCCGTACCATGGATCCTGGTGACACAACATACTGCCATGATGAGAAATAATGGAGAATGCAAATGCAAAGGAAGACAACACTTGCTCAGATTTCACCTTAGCGATGCCAAGGGAACGAAATCTGGTTAATCGACCGAGAGACATTTAGCACTCCGCTTTTAATGTTCTCCTTGATGTACTAGCACAACCCAATTATAGGTCATGCTTGATATTTATCACAACAGGTATAGGCCGGACTTTGGGGCTCAAAGGGGGTCCATGAGGAACAACTTCCAAAATAAGTCATACAAGGTCCTCACAGGGAGATGGCTAAGGTTTCTCATGCGAGATATTATAATATTAAGTGTTCCGGCTAGGTGTGCTAGCCATTACATCACTTTACCGGGTTACAGAGAGACCAACATTACAATTCTTGGGAAAAGTTCCAACCATTATAACTGCCTGAGATTCACCTCCGGTTGGTGACACGATGCTTCAGACTAAGCATGTCTGAAAAGAAAGTTTGCAACACAAATCGACGAGATAACGTTGCGAGATTCTCAGGAAATGAACTACGGAAGACAACTCCAAAACATGAGCTGGATTGCAAGACCCACGTGAACACACTGTCCAAGACAAGGATGAGCACATGAAAAATCTTGCAACGAAACACTACCGATTTCTGGTTTTGGAACCATCATTGCGGATAACGAAGCCACGTGCAACTCCGTCTGGTACCTTCAGGAAGGGCACTTAACTTCTTTTCCTCGAACAAATCAATCAGTGGCTTGGTGTGCTAGGAAATACATATGGAATGGAGGTAGCTAATCTCTCACACCATAGAATACTTCGCACGTGCATGACTGAGTTGAGATGATTCCAAAAAAACAAATTAACTTTTCTCGAATTCACGGTGGCAACTTGCATCAGTTACACGTGAATGGAGAGGAAGTCACTTCTTACACCTAACATATACCTCGTGCACGCGACACGAAGACAATGTCTATAAAGTTTCCAACACTAACTTAATGTCCAACATAGATCATGGAGAAAATGAAAATGTTGCCGATGGGCTCAACAGCAATTCATCGAGATACCCATATAAATGGATTTCCACAACTATGTGAGCAAGATAATAGCATTGGTCAGATCAAAGAATATAATGGTGTATGCTTAGAGAAATCCATGAGTAAGACACCGTTACGAAAATCTCTGGTTCTGAGTTTGATTTGACATTAGCCCATATTCAAATCAAAAATTGGACAAGATAATATATGCAACAATTGATCACACGAATCAACCGATAAAAATATCATCTTTCTTCAACACTTACACATCACACACAAGATATCCCTTTAGAGTGAACTAAGTTAGGCAAAGCTTTTATCTCCCAACTCTCCAAGTTGTTGTTTAGCTTAACCAACTAGCTCGGGGGTATCCAACACGGATTCCTAGAGAAGGGTGTCTTATAGGGAAACCAACTTGATCACGAGTGCTACCTCTTGAGCTTGCGTTGGTTTTTCCCTTGAAGAGGAAAGGGTGATGCAGCGCAGTAGCGGTAAGTATTTCACTCATTTTAAGAACCAACGTATCAATCCAGTAGGAGTATCAAGGCAAGTCTCCAAAGTACCTGCACAAAAACAGCAAACTTGCACCCAACGCTACAAAAGGGGTTATCAATCCCTTCATGATTGATTGCAAGGTGAGATCTGAAGGTGGAAAGTGCAACAAAGTAAGAGTGTACAGCTAAAAATATGATGTGAAATAGACCCGGGGGCCATAGTGTTCACTAGAGGCTTCTCTCATGATAGTAAATATTACGGTGGGTGAACAAATTACTATCGAGCAATTGATAGAACCACGCAAAGTCATGACGATACACTACTGGAATCCAGTTCTTTGCCATCAACCAGGTCTTTGTCGTCTGCTGGCTGATGGCAAAGAACCTCTTTGCCGTTAGTTGACACAAGGCAGACGGCAAAGGGCTGACTCGTGGCAAAAATACTATTTGCCATGTGTCAGCCCTTTGTCGTCTGCCAGCGGATGGCAAAGATACCCAGGGCAGAAGGCAAAGAGGACGGGTGGGTCCCATGCCTGCCGTGTCCGACGGAAGGCTAACTTTGCCATGTGTCGGCCTTTGCCGTCTGCCGTGCGGCCCTTTGTCGTCGGGGGGCGGACGGCAAAGGGGAGGACCGTGTAACGGCCGTCTACTCCCCCTCGCGCTCATTGTCTCCCCCCCCCCCCACACACACACTGTCTCTCTCTCCCCCTCACGCTCACTGTCACTCGCCCCCGCCGCCGCCCCGCCTCGCTCCCCGCGACGACCCCCTCCCCTCCCTGCGGCCACCCCCTCCCCGCGGCCACCCCGGCCCCTCCCCGCGGCCACCCCCTCCCCGCGGCCACCCTGGCCCCTCCCTGCGGCGACCCCTCCCCGCGGCCACACCCTCCCCGTGGCCACCCCCTCCCCGCGGCTCTCCTCCCCCACCACCACACCTCCTGCCTGGTGAGTTCATTTTCTTTCATTTTTAATTTTTTTCATTTCATTGCATCTGTTAGTTTAGGTTACTGTCAGTGTTAATTAGGTTAATGTTAGTTTAGGTTAATTAGGTTACTATTAGTTTAATGTTAATTAGGTTATTGTTAGTTTAGGTTAATTAGGTTACTATTACTTTAGTGTTACTTAGGTTACTGTTAGAAGAGGAGGAGGACGAGGAGGAGAAAGAAGAAGAAGAAGAAGAAGAAGAAAAAGAGGAGAGAGGAGAAGAAGAAAGAAAAGGACCCCGACCCCCCGCCCACGACCCCGACGCCCGACGCCACCAACCCCCGACGCCCGACGCCACCAACCCCCGACCCTCGACCCCCGACCCCCGACGCCACTGACACCCGACTCCCGACCCCCGACACCCGACACCACTGACCCCCGACTCCCGACCCCCGACGCCCGACGCCACCAACTCCCCACGCCCGACGCCACCAACCCCCGACCCTCGACCCCCGACCCCCGACACCACTGACACCCGACTCCCGACCCCCGACGCCCGACACCACTCACCCCCGACCCCTCACTCCCGACGCCCGACACCACTGACCCCCGAATCCCGAACCCCGACCCCCGACTCCCGACCCCCGACGCCCGACACCACTGATCCCCGACCCCCGACCCCCGACGCCACTAACCCCCAACCACGGGCCCCGACCCCCTACCCCCGACCCCCGATGCCACTAACCCCCAACCACGGGCCCCCGACACCTCTTTGGCCTCTTGTTGATCGAAAAGACCCCAACCCCCGACGATAGTGACGCTCGACCCCCGACGACACTGACCCCCGACCATCGACGCATTTAACCCGACTCCCGACCACCGACACCCGACACCACCGACCCTCGACGCCACTAAGCCCCAACCCCCGACACCTCTTCTACTTACTATTGAATGAGAAGGTGCTTTTCGGCCTTCTAGAGGCCCACGGGGTCATAGTTTTGTAAATTATGAGTTAGGTCACATATTTTCCGATTATGTTAATTATAAAAACATCATATTTGTGTTGATCGTGTGAATTTCAATGTGCAGTTGTTCGACGACCTCCACGTGCGTTGGACGAGCTCCGCCCTTGCGTTTGTTGGTGAGCACAAATGACTTCTCCTCCTACCCCCTTAATTTGCTCTGTCCCGGTCTTCGTGCCGATGGAACTTGCTAGCTATAGGTTTCTTCAATCATGAGTATGTGACCAGTATGCGTCTCCCGTTCGAAAGGGCGACATCTATAAATATGCACTTCTTTACATATTTATAACCGCCATCCTTTCGAATTGTCCAACATTATCCATGGATAGCCCGAGTATGTGTAGATTGGGTTCTTTTCCCGTATGTTGTGCTCTGAATCCGATGCAGAATTTCGTCAGTGCCTCCTTATTGTTCTCCGGGTACACATCCTCTCTGCTTATTGCCGAGACGTGTATTAGGAGAACAGCGGGGAGGTGCTGCCGAAATTATGCGTCGCATCTGGAGCAGAGCATGGGAAAACGAACCCAATCTACACATACTCGGGTGGGATTAGGACCTATCTTTACCTATTAGCGTGTAGGTTGCATCGACGTAATAAAACTGACAAACTTGATTAGCGTATGCATATAGATGATGAATTATATATTTATTTCTTGTGCCCCCATAGGTAGCTAGGCAACATGAGTGATCGTGCTTGGATGTACACTCATCACCCTAGTCAGAAAGACATGACCCATGAATGGTTAACAAAAACCAGGGGGTTTGTGAGAGCCGCATTTGCAAATGGCCAACAAAAAGCATGGTGCCCCTGTCCCAACTGCGACAACTGGAAAAATCAGACATAGTTTGAAATGGGTAAACACCTGCAGATGTGGGGTTTTACGCCTAATTATACGGTGTGGACTTTTCATGGTGAGTCTCACCAACGTGCCAGAGCTGAGGTGATTCATCATCGCACCGACGAGCATGGTACCGGAATTGAAGACATGGTGCAAGACTTTGATGATGCTCGGGATTCGGACGATGAGATGGAGGAATCTGCAAAGGCCTTCTATGAAATGTTGGAGTCTTCAAAACGTCCTCTCCACGAGCAGACTGAGCTTTGTCAGCTGGATGCCATCGCGCAAGTAATGGCTCTGAAGGCTCAATCCAACCTAGGCAGAGAATGCTACGACGCGATGATGACGATATTTGGACGCTTTCTACCCAAAGGCCATGTACTGCCTGCAAACCTGTACCAGTCAGAGAAAATCATCCATGTACTTAAGATGCCCTATGAGAAGATACATGCCTGTGAGAATGGATGTGCCTTATTTAGGCTTGAGTATGCGGCCTTGAACTATTGCCCCATTTGCAATTCTTCCAGGTATATTGTGGTAGACAATGGTATTGGTGAGAAGAATCAGACCAAAATCCCCATTAGTGTTCTTTGGTATCTGCCAATCGTACCAAGACTTCAACGTATTTTCATGGTCGAAGAGACGGCCAGACAGATGACATGGCACAAATTGGGCAAAAGAACCGAACTAGATGGGGATGGGAACAAGATCCAAGGCAACCTAGAGTTGCCATCAACATGGATGGGTTAAATGTGTATGGTATGACGGAAGCACAATACAGTTGTTGGCCTGTATTTGTCATTCCACTAAATTTGCCACCCGGTGAGATTATGAAAAGAAAGAACATTTTCCTGACGTTGATAATTCCAGGGCCCAACTATCCGGGGAAGAATATGAATGTGTACATGCAGCCGCTTAAGGATGAGTTGCAAGAAGCCTGAGATAATGGGATCAAGACCTACGACGCGGCTACCAAAACAAATTTCAAAATGCATGTGTGGTACATGTACTCGACGCATGATTATCCAGCGTTTGCGCTATTCGCTGGCTGGTGTGTGCATGGAAGGTTCTCGTGCACCACATGCAAGGCAACTCTTCAGTACCGTCGGCTGCAGGCTGGTCGCAAGTATTCTTGCTTCGACATGCATAGATATGTCCTGGATCCTGACCATAAGTTCAGAAAAGACAAGAAGAATTTCTTCAAAGGTAGAGTTGTCAAAAACACTACACCAGCTGCGTTGACAGGCAAACAGACCCTTGATCAGTTAAACACTCTCGAGCCTGATCCTTTGCATCCAGGATACTTCGGAGGGTATAATACGAAACACGCGTGGACTCACAAGTCATGCTTATGGGATCTGCCTTACTTCAAAGACCTCCTTTGCCCACACAACATCGACGTGATGCACACTGAAAAGAATATTGCGGGGGCCATTTTTGGTACATTGTTCGGCATAGAGGGGAAGCCAAAAGATAATCCTAAGGCTAGAATCGACCTGGAGGCTCTATGTGATAGACTGTTGCAAAACTTGCGACAACGGAAAGGAAAGCAAAGCATAGCGAAGCCAAAGGCATGGTTCAATCTTGAAAGGCCAGCTATGAGGGAAATGCTATTGTGGGTGAAAATGTGGTTGACGTTCCCCGATGGGTATGCTGTGAATCTAAAGAGGGGAGCGAGTCTTGAGAAATTGAAAATATTTGGGCTCAAGAGTCATGATTGGCACATATGGATTGAGCGGGTAATGCCAGTGATGTTGCGTGGTTTTATCCCTGAGGATGAATGGCTAGTACTAGCAGAGCTGAGCTATTTCTTCCGTTCTCTTTGTGCGAAAAAACTATCGCCTGGCGTGCTAGATGAAATGGAAGAGTTGGTGCCGGATTTGATCTGCAAATTAGAAAAGATCTTTCCACCGGGCTTCTTTAATCGAATGCAACATTTGATTTTGCATCTCCCGACCGAGGCAAGAATGGGGGGGCCCATTCAAAATCGATGGTGCTACTCAACTGAGAGGATGCAGAAGACGCTTCGAGCTAAGTGTAAAAATAAACGTAGAATTGAAGCATCGATGGCCGAGGCATTCATTACTGAGGAGGCGGCAAACTTCGTGACAGCACACTACGAAGCGAAAAATCATCATTTGCATAACCCGAAGCCTCGGTACAATGATGGCGATCGAGAAAAAGTTCGATCCAACCTCAGCCTATTCAAAGGTAAGCTCGCACCATCCGGTGCTTCAAAAGGGAAATCGTTGGATGTCGAAGAATGGCGGACCATTTCATTGTATATCTTCACCAACCTAACAGAAGTGCGGCCGTACATCGAGTAAGTTCTCGGTAATTTATTGTTCCGCAACTTCTAATTGCTCTGAACTACTCTTATTCCCGGATATTTGATATAGTCGATACGTCGCCGAATTCTCGGATGGAGCGATCATCGAAAAGGATTCCGTCGAAGAGTATGAGCTTCTCGCAAAGCATGGAGGCGACTATCCCGGTTTCATCTCTTGGTTCAAACAAAGGGTAATTAATTACCATTAATGGCCCATTTCATTTATTGGTCTAATTTACGGCTAATGCATCCATTCTTTCGTATTAAATTTGTAGGCTGATGCGGAGTCTATGGATGCCGAGTTGAGACAAGTCGCTAATGGTTTTGACTATAAGGTCCGTTCATTTGACAAATACAACATCAACGGGTATCACTTTCGTACCTTTGGCAAAGAGCTATCTATGCCCGACCTAAAGACTACAAATTGTTCTGTCTCTGCTATCGGCGAAGGAGACACCGAGTATTATGGAAGAGTTGAAGCAATTTATGAACTTCTATTCTATGGTGAAAACCCACCGACCGTCGTAGTCTTCAAATGTTATTGGTTTGAGCCAAGGGAGACTAGAAGGACTCATGAACATATAGGACTAGTCGAAATCAACCAAAACACCCACTTAGATGTTCCCGATGTCTATATTACGGCTCAACATGCGACACAAGTTTTCTATCTACCGTGGGCCTGCCAAACTGATCCAAATCTCAAAGGTTGGGATGTCGTTTATGAAGTGCCACCACATTTTAGACCACCTACCCTCAATGAAGAGGATTACGAACCTCACATTAACCCAGACACATATGAAGGAGAATTATTCCAAGAAGCACGTATGTCCAAGAAACGTTTCAAGAACCGCTCTACTTCACCCCAGAACATTCAAGTAGACAGTGACAGTGAATCCGTATTAACCCCCGAGCCCGAACAGGAAGAGCTGGAAGAAGAAGAGGTTACTGTTGCGGATGACCTGTCACTTCTTGACCAATTACATAATGGTGGCCTTCCACATGTTCTTCGTAATAGTGATGATGATGATGCATTTATTGATGATAGTGATGATCATGATGCATTTATTGACCCCGAAGCATATATAGACGAGCACGATTGTTATTAGTTCATGTCAGGTATTCAACTATTATACTATATATAAATTTTGATTTCATGTTAGGTATTCAATTTTTATTAGTCATGTTGGTATTTATGACGATGATACACTTAAATTATATACATTTTATTACTCATGTTGGTATTTATGTTGTACTAATTTCATTTACTCTTTGTCATGACAGGTGTTGAAAGATGGTGGGAAAGGGTCGAAAGCACTCCACGGCTCCTTCTTCGTCGGTGGGTGATGGGATGGGTACTTCCATTCCTGCCTCACCTCTTCGGAGAGTGTTGCTCTCTACTATGCAAGGAGCGCCCCCCGTCAGAGGAGGTCGACCCCCCGTGAAGCCAAGAGGTACTAAAGGTACACGTTGTATTCATGTAGGTATTTATGTTGTACTCATGTTGTATGCATATTGGTATTTATATACATTTTATTACTCATGTTGGTATTTATGTGGTACTAAAGGTACACGTGGCCGCGGGAGAGGTAGGGCGGTGGCTGCCACGCCTTCTGAGGTGGAGGCTACACGGTCTCCGCCACCACCCCAAGTTGATTCACCTGAGCATAGGACTTCTAGGGTGGATTCGTCTGAGGTGGAGGCTACATGGTCTCCGGTTCACGAGCCTCGGGTCGACGAGCCTTCGACCCACAAGACTCGTGTCCCAGAGGCTTCGTTCCAGGCGACTCCAGAGCAAAGTAGAGATGAGGGTACGTCCCCAGAGACCCAGTGGGATACCTGGGCTAAGCCAAGTGGCCATGCTGGTAGCGATGAGGAGCTGGGTGAGGGGGCTACTGTCTACCAGCATGGTAGTTCGGGGCTCCCGCTCGTGTCGGTGACCCCCGAGCAGAGGTGGTCGATTAGGCCAAATGGGGACAAGTAAGTTAATTTGATCTTATTTAACCTTTTGCCTTCACGTTTTCTCAAATATCTAATGTTTTGGCTTTAATTTGTCATACCGTAGGGGTTGGATTGGTGCCAAGGGTGTCCGCAAGCCCAACAACGTCCTTGGTGTGCTTTGCCGTAAAAACTTCCCAGGGTTTGTTACGTTGCCCGGTCGGGAGCGAGAGGTAGGAATGACCTGGGAGCACTACTTCGGTGCCCCGGACCCGCCGGAGGTGGAGATCGATGCTGTTTTGTGCCACACGAGGGCCGACATGGTGATCCGACGGTTCTGGGTAATTTCTCCTTCACACAATTATAAATCAACCATAGCTAGTTATTGGACTAATCGGTGTTGTCTCGTTTGCAGACCTACTACATGTGTGAGGAGGGATACGAGGAGGACGTAGCAAAGGTTATCGAAACCGAATGTTGCCGCCTACTTCAAAACTTTTGGCACGAGGCTGGGGTGCAGGCTGTTCGAGACTACTATGCCACGCGGCGTATTAGGATTGACAAGGCGAAGTGTCGTGATGCTAAGATGGAGAAGGAGCATTACATGAAGGTAATTGCATATTATTAAGGCTTTGTAGTTAGTTTCCTTGATTTGGTTCTTACGCGCTCAAATTTCTCTTTATTAACTTAGGTGCCCCCGAGATGGTGTCTGCATAAGATGGATTGTTGGGAGGCCTTGGTGGATCAGTGGTGCTCCGAAACGTGGGAGGCCAGCCACAACAATGCCAAGGAGAGGCGTGGCAAGATGGTTGGTGTGCCACACCATCAAGGGAGCGTCAACTTAATCCAATTTGGCAAGAACTGGGTATGTGGTTTGCTTCATGCCTCATGCAATTCATTCTTAATGCTATCTTGAGCCCTTTACTAATACAATTTTCCTCACTCTCTCTTTTAGGCGCGTCACAATATGACGGAGGTGCCACAGATGTACGACCTGTATGCGATGGCCCATACTGCCTCGTACAAGAAGGTCAAGGCATTCTCTAAGTCTGACCTCGAGCATCCAGAAAACTTCACAACATCTCCTCCCACCACAAGCTCGTGAAGTACAGAGATCACGGGAAGGCGAGGAAAGGGGAGGACTTTAACCCGAGTGAGGGGCCTATTGATCCAGAGCTGGTGATGATAGCTGGCAACGGGAGGCCCCATGGCTCGATCGCCATTGGAGACGGCCTTATACGTTGTCCTAGCACTCTTCGGCAGATAAAGGCACGCCAAACGAGCTCCTGTCCGGAGATAACACGTCGTCCACGGCCAGTCGAGCTCGCCATCGAGGTTAGTTTTATGGACTCAACTATCTTTCCGCATTATGTTGTGCGTTGGAACCAATATGATTACATTGCTAACAATGAGTTGTGTTGCAGGCTGCTATTCAGAAAGAGAGAGAGGCAATGCAGGCGGCTATGGCGGAGAAGGATAAGGAGATTAGAGAGCTGGAGGAGAGGACGACTGCATTGGTGGAGGCAGAGAGGGCACGGAATGATGTGTCTAACAGGGCCATATACGAGCTCTTCATGGTAAGTTTCTTCTTCATGTTATTTCAAATCTTGCATTTTAATGTCTGTTTCATTAATAAATAAAAAGTTTGACTTGTCGAAACCAAAGGTACAGTCTATGTGCGAGAAGAGCGGCCAAGTCCCTCTGCCGATGCCAGTCATTAACATGGCGGGGACGGTGAGTTTCATTTCAGTGCAGTGATCTTAAGAGTGTCCTCATGATACCGACACATTGCAAACGATGTTTGGTGCAGAATATGTCCCGAAACGCATCGCACGACCCTTCCATAGTGGAGCCTTCCCCAAGGCAGCCTTCTCCACGTGAAACAAGCCAGAGCCACCGTGCTTCACCGTCGTGATGACGATAATGGTATGTTATTTCTAGTGTTTTAATAAAAATTAGCTAGGCTTCCATCTAAATGACATAATTAGCTTAGTTAGCTCCAAAATGGTCTATTTAATAAAACATGACCTATACTTAGCTAATTATCCTCGAAATGACATAATTAGCTCCAAAAAGGCATTCTTAGCTAATTTAGCCCGAAGAAGGGGACAAGAGCAGAAGAAAGAGGAAAAATGAAAGGAAGGAAGAAGAAGAAGAAGAGAAGAAGAAGAAGAGAATAAGAAGGATCAGAAGAAGGAGAAGAAGGAGAAGAAGAAGGAGAAGGAGCTCCTCCTTCTCCTTCTTCTTCCTCCTTCTCCTTCTTCTTCCTCCTTCTTCCTTCTTCTCCTTCTCCTTCTTCTTTTCTTCTTCTTATCCTCTTCTTTCTCCTCCTCCTCCTCCTCCTCCTTCTTCTTCTTTTACTTCTTCTTCTCTTCTTGCTTCTTCTCTTTCTCTTCTTCTACGTAGCTTAGACTCATCCAATAAAGACTAAATTGGCTAATTATCCTACAAAATGACATAATTAGCTTAGTTAGCTCCTAAATGACCTATTTAATAATAAAAAATGACCTATAGTTAGCTAAGTTCTCTCCTAAATGACATAATAAGGCTTACGTAGCTGCAAGATGACCTATTCCCCCTAACTTAGGTATTAAATGGCCTATAATTAGCCTAGCTAGATCCAAAATGGCTTAATAAGCATAGTTTGCTCCGGAATGACCTATTTTACCCAAGTTAGCTCCGAAACGACCTATAGTTAGCTAGGCTTCCACCTAAATGACATAATTAGCTTAGTTAGCTCCAAAATGGTCTATTTAATAAAACATGACCTATACTTAGCTAATTATCCTTGAAATGACATAATTAGCTCCAAAAAGGCATTCTTAGCTAATTTAGCCCAAAGAAGGGGACAAGAGGAGAAGAAAGAGGAAAAATGAAAGGAAGGAAGAAGAAGAAGAAGAGAAGAAGAAGGAGAAGGAGGAAGAATAAGGAGAAGGAGAAGGAGGAGAGAAGCTCTCCTCCTTCTCCTTCTTCTCCTCCTTCTTCTCCTCCTTCTTCTCCTTCTTCTTGTCCTTCTTATTTTCTTCTTCTTCTCCTTCTCCTCCTCCTTCTCCTCCTCCTCCTTCTTCTTCTTCTTTTTATTCTCCTTCTTCTTCTCTTCTTGCTTCTTCTCTTTCTTCTTCTACGTTGGTTATTTTCCCCCAACAAAGACATACTTAGCTAATTATCCTCCAAAATGACATAATTAGCATAGTTAGGTAAAAACATCATAAGAACCTTGGTTAGCTCATTAAAATGACTAATTTATCTCCAAAATGACATAATAAGGTCAAAATGGATTAATAATCATAGTTGGCTACAAAATGACATATTTTATCCAAGATAGCTCTAGAATGACCTATACTTAGCTAAGTTCTCTCCTAAATGAAATAATAAGGCTATGTAGCTCCAAGATGACCTATTCCACCTAACTTAGCTATTAAATGGCCTATACTTAGCTAATTTCTCTCCGAAATAACCTATATACTTCTTCGTCTAGTATTATTCTTCTAACTTTCTTATTTGTCATTTTGCAGATTACGTTCACTTCACGGGAAGCTTGGATTATATTGATGTAATGCTTGAAGATGATTTCTTGTACCATGGCTTCACGGAAGCTTGTATTGAAACTATTGTAGTATATGGATATATACGAAACTTTGTATGCATGTGGATGAAACTGGTGTAATATATGGTTTGGTACGGATGGAACTTGCATACTATGTATGTACTATGGATGGAAGTTATTTTAATATGGTTATGAGTATGGAAAGAAATTTATTTATGTCATATACATATATATATATATATATATATTCTGATTATTCTGAAAAATGCTGGATATAATAAGAAATAAAATAAAAGGGGTTGGTTCCCCCTTTACCGTCTGCCCCCACATGGCAAAGGGGAGATGGCAGACGGCAAAGGGGGGAGAGGGAGGGGCTGGTTCCCCCTTTGTCGTCTGCCCCCACATGGCAAAGGGGAGATGGCAGACGGCAAAGAGGGGAGAGAACGGGGGCTGGTTCCCCCCTTTGCCGTCTTCCCCCACATGGCAAAGGGGGGATGGCAGACGGCAAAGAGAGGAGGACTACCGCTAACACTTAACGGGGTCGTTGGTGTATGTGTCGTACCATTTAATTTGCCGTCTGCCCCTCATGGCAAAGATTCTTTGCCGTTCGCTTTAAAAAAGCAGACGGCAAAGAACCTCTTCACCGGATTTTTTTTTGCCGTCTGCTGACCGACGACAAAGCCTTTGCCGTCAGTGGTTCCCCCCTTTGCCGTCCGCCATGGCAGACGGCAAATTTCTGAATTTCGGTAGTGATATCTAAGGCAATGATCATACATATAGGCATCACGTCCGAGACAAGTAGACCGATACTTTCTGCATCTACTACTATTACTCCATACATCGACCGCTATCCAGCATGCATCTAGTGTATTAAGTTCATAACAAACAGAGTAACGCCTTAAGCAAGATGACATGATGTAGAGGGATAAATTCATGCAATAGATATAAACCACATCTTTTTACCCTTGATGGCAACAACACGTTGCGTGCCTTGCTACCCCTTCTGTCACTGGGTGAGGTCACCGCACGGTATGAACCCAAAACCAAGCACTTCTCCCATTGCAATAATTATAGATCAAGTTGGCCAAACGAAACCCACAACTCGAAGAGAATTACAAGGATATGAAATCATGCATATAAGAGATGAGAGGAAACTCAAATAAGATTCATAGATAATCTGATGATAAGTCCACAATTCATCGGATCTCGACGAACATACTACAAAAGAAGATTACATCGGATAGATCTCCATGAAGATCATGGAGAACTTTGTATTGAATATCCAAGAGGGAAAAGAAGCCATCTAGCTACTAGCTATGGACCCGAAGGTCTGTGGTGAACTACTCACGCATCATCGGAGAGGCAATGGTGTTGATGAAGAAGCCCTCCATGTACGAATCCCCCTCCGATAGGGCACCAAAACGTGCCCCAGATGGGATCTTGCGGAGGCAGAAGCTTGCGGCGGCGAAAAAGTATTTTCGTGGCTCTCTCTCGTGATTTCAGAATATTCGGGGATTTATAGGCGGAAGAAGTAGGGCAAAGGAGCCACGAAGGGCCCACAAGACTGCTAGGCGCCCCCAGGCCGCGGCTAGGGGGCTTGTGGCCTCCCCCGGGAGCCTTTGCCTTGGTTCTCAAGCTCCCTGCATATCTTCTGTTCCGGAAAAAATCTTTTCGGAGGTTTTATTCCGTTTGGACTCCGTTTAATATTCTCCTCTGAAAAAGGTCAAAAACATGGAAAACACGGGAACTGGCACTTGGCACTGAGTTAATAGATTAGTCCCAAAAAGATATAAAATGCATACAAAACATCCAAAGTTGACAACATAATAGCATGGAACCATCAAAAATTATAGATACGTTGGAGGCGTATCAAGCATCCCCAAGCTTAACTCATGCTCGTCCTCGAGTAGGGAAGTGATAAAGACTGAATTTTTGATGTGGAATGCTACCTAACATATTTGTCCTTTGCAACTTATTCCATCTGACATGAATGTTCAGATCCATAAGATTCAAAACAATATTTTGCTATTGACATGAAAACAATAATACTCCAAGCAAACTAGCAACGTAAACATGAACTTTAGAAATAACAAGGCCAAAGAAAGTTATCCCTACCAAATCATATAGTCTGGCTATGCTCCATCATCCCCACACAACGAATTTAAATCATGCACAACCCCAGTATTGCCAAGTAATTGTTTTCGCACTCTTACTTTCTCAAACCTTTTTCAACTCTCACGCAATGTATGAGCGTGAGCCATGGAAATAGCACTATAGGTGGAATAGAGTGTGGTGGAGGTTGTGAGGCAAAAAGGAGGAGATGGTCACATCGACTCGGCGTATCAAAGGGCTATGGAGATGCCCATCAATAGATATCAATGTGAATGAGTAGGGATTACCACGCAACGGATGCACTTAGAGCTATAAGTGTGTGAAAGCTCAAAAGGAAAACTAGTGGATGTGCACCCAACTTGCTTGCTCACGAAGACCTAGGGCAATTTTGAGGAAGCCCGTCATTGGAATATACAAGCCAAGTTATATAATGAAAATTCCCACTAGTATATGGAAGTGTCAAAACAAGAGACTCTCTATCATGAAGAACATGGTGCTTATTGTTGAAGCACAAGTGTGGAAAAAGATAGTAGTATCGTCCCTTCTCTCTTTTTCTCTCTCTATTTTTTGTTTGGGCTCTTTGGCCTCTCTTTTTTTCTTTTTTTTTGGTGGGCATATTTGGCCTTTTTTTTATTTCCTCACATGGGACAATGCTCTAATAATGATGATAATCACACTTTTATCTACTCACAGCTCAATGTCTAGAACAATGATGACTCTTAGGAAATGCCTCCGACAGTGTACCGGGATGTGCAACGATCTAGCTTAGCGTATGACGTTGAAACATCTCGCTATATATCTTACGATCATGCAATGGCAATATGTAAGTGACGGCACAAGTCATGAGACAGAACGGTGGGAGTTGCATGGCAATATATCTCGGAATGGCTATGAAAATGCCATAATAGGTAGGTATGGTGGCTGTTTTGAGGAAGGCATATGGTGGGTTTGTGCACCGGCGAAAGTTGCGCGGCACTAGAGAGGCTAGCAATGGTGGAAGGTGAAAGTGCATCTATACCATGGACTCACATTAGTCATGAAGAACTCACATACTTATTGCGAAAGTTTTTATTAGTAATCGAAACAAAGTGCTAAACGCATACTCCTAGGGGAAGGGTTGGTAGGTGTTAACCATCGCGCGATCCCGACCGCCACACAAAGGATGACAATCAATAAATCAATTATGCTCCGACTTCCTAACATAGCGGTTCACCATACGTGCATGCTACGGGAATCACTAACTTCAACACAAGTATTTCTAGATTCACAACACCCTACTAACATAACTCTAATATTACCATATCCATGTCTCAAAACTAATTGAGAGGAATCAAACTTATCTTTACTAATCAATGCACATGAATATGGAAGTTTTTATAATATCCTCTTTGGGTGCCTATCATCTTTAGGACTACTTTCATAGCACAAGCCAATTACCAAGTTTCTCATAGAGAGCACTCTCAGAAAGATATAAGTGAAGATCGAGAGTTCTTATTTCTCCAAAATATGACACAGCCGTGCTCTAAAAAGATCTAAGTGAAGCACTTAGAGCAAACTTATCTAGCTCAAAAGATATAAGTGAAGCACATGCGAGCTAAATTGCCTAGCTCAAAAGATATAAGCGAAGCTCAATGAGTATTCTAGCAAATTCACGATGAGTGCATGTCTCTCTCAAAAGGTGTGCAGCAAGGATGATTGTGACACAACAAAAAGAAAAGGCTCCTATAATACACGACGCTCCAAGAAAAACACATATCATGTGGTGAATAAATATAGCTCCAAGTAACGTTACCGATGGATTGAAGACGAAAGAAGGGATGCCTTCCCGGGGCATCCCCAAGCTTAGGCTTTTTGGTGTCCTTGAATTTGGCTTGGGATGCCTTGGGCGTCCCCAATCTTGAGATCTTTCCACTCTTCATCCCATTGTCCATGAGAACATCACCCAAAACTTGAAAACTTCACCACACACAACTTAAACAGAAACTCGTGATATCATTAGCACAATAAAACATACTACCAACTCTTTAGATACTGTAGCAAACTTGATTTCTATTTATATTGGTGTTATATTACTGTATTCTCACTTTTCCATGGCTAGTACCCCCCCCCCCAATACTATCCATAGTTTCATCAAAATAAGCAATCAACACAACAAAAACAGAATCTGTCAAAAACATACCAGTATGTAGCAATCTGTATACTTCGTAAACTTCTGGTATCTCAACAATTCTGAAAACTTACGACAATTTGGGCAATTGGCATATCAACCAGCAGCAAAAAGAATCAACTCAAAAGCTCTTTCTGGATAAGAATGAAAAATAATTTCGTGAGCGAAAAGTTTCTGTCTTTTTCATCAAGATCAAACAACCATCACCAAAACTAGTCATAAAGGTTTTACTTGGCTCAAACACAAAAAGATACACAAAAAACACAATAATAACATAATTATGATGGTGTGGACACCACAAACCAGAAAGCAAAAAGCAAAGATAAATTCATTGGGTTGCCTCCCAACAAGCGCTATTGTTTAACACCCTTAGCTAGGCATAAGGCGATAGAATCACGTATCATCGTCTTTAGTGCTCAAACCATAAGTAGCCCTCAACATGGATTCATAAGGAAATCTTACTTTCTTTCTAGGAAAATGTTCCATGCCCTTCTTTAATGGAAATTGAAATCTATTATTCCCTTCCTTCATATCGATGACAGCACCAATAGTCCTTAGGAAAGGTCTACCAAGAATGATAGGACACGTCCGATTGCAATCAATATCAAGCATAATGAAATCCACGGGTACATAGTTCCTATTTGCAATAATAAGAACATCATTGATCCTTCCCATGGGTTTCTTAACAGTAGAATCCGCAATATGCAAATTAAGAGAGCACTCATCAATCTCATTGAAGCCTAGAACATCACATAAAGACTTTGGAATAGCGGAAACACTAGCACCCAAATCACACAAAGCATTGCATTCATAGTTTTTGATCTTGATTTTGGTAGTAGGTTCCCACTCATCATGAAGTTTTCTAGGGACAGAAACTTCCAACTCAAGTTTCTCTTCAAGAGATTTCATTATAGCTTTGACGATATGATCGGTGAATGCCCTGTTTTGGCTATAAGCGTGTGGAGAGTTTAGCATGGATTGCATCAAGGAAATGCATTCAATCAAAGAGCAACTATCATAATTGAATTCCTTGAAATCCAAAGTAGTAATTTCATTACTACTCAAAGTGTTGATATCCTCTACTCCACTTTCAATGCTTTTAGCATCAAGATAGATAGACTCCGAATCATTGGGGCGTTTCTCAACCAAAGTGGATTCATATCTAGCCCCATCATCATTAGGTTTGACATTGAAAACAAGGATTCGATAGGAGTCACACCAAGCACTTTAAGATCTTCGTGATTCTTGTCACGAGAACACGCCTTTTTAAGCCATTCATGTCTAGCACGAATTTGGGCAGTTCTTTCTTTACTCTCATTCATGGAAACACGCATAGTTTTCAAAGTTTCATCAATATTGATCTTGGGAGGAGCACATTTCAATTTCAAAGCATCAATATCAAGAGACATTCTATCGACGGTCCTAGCCAAGTCATAAATTTTGAGCAGTTTTTCTTCTGTGGACGCATTGAATATCTTTTGTGAGTTGATAAACTATTTACTATTACTCTCTATATCAGAGGGTAATTTATTGTAATTTCCATGAGCATTGTTGTAGGAGTTGCCAAAGTTATTACAGGGATTACTAGGAAAAGGCCTAGGAATATAGTTACCTCTAAAAGCATTGTTGTTGCCAAAATTATTCCTACCAACAAAATTAACATCCAAGCTCTCATTGCTACTCTCAATCAAGGAAGACAAGGGCATATCATTTGGATCTAAAGGAGCACCTTTACTAGCAAACAATTTCATTAACTCATCCATCTTAGCACTCAAAGATTTAATTTCTTCTATAGCATGCACTTTTTTACTAGTAGGTGACCTTTCAGTGTGCCATTGAGAATAGTTTGTCATGATATTGTCTAGGAGTTTTGTGGCTTCTCCTAGTGTGATTTCCATGAAAGTTCCACCAGAGGCGGAATCAAGGATATTTCTAGAAGAAAAATTCAAACGAGCATAGAATATTTGTATAATCATCCAAAGACTCAAGCCATGAGCGGGACAATTTATAATCATCAATTTCATTCTCTCCCAAGATTGTGCAACATGTTCATGATCTAGTTTCTTAAAATTCATGATATCATTACGGAGAGAGATAATCTTAGCCGGTGGAAAATACTTGGATATATAAGCATCTTTACACTTGTTCCAAGAATCAATGCTATTTTTGGGTAAAGATGAAAACCAAGTTTTTGTTCGATCTCGCAATGAGAACGGAAACAGCTTCAATTTAATCACATCATTATCCACATCTTTCTTCTTTTGCATATCGCATAACTCAATGAAGGTATTAAGATGGGATGCGACATCTTCGCTAGGAAGGCCGGAGAATTGCTCTTTCATAACAAGATTCAGCAAAGCAGCATTGATTTCATATGATTCCGCACTAGTGGCGGGAGCAATCGGAGTACTAATAAAATCATTATTATTAGTATTCGAGAAGTCACAAAGTTTGGTGTTTTCATTCATGGTGACTTCAGCAAGCAGGCAAGCACACAAGCGAACAGAAAGCAAGCGAAAGAAAAGGGCGAATGAAAAAGGAAAATATTTTTGTAAATTTTTGTTTTTTAGAAGTGGGGGAGAGGAAAACGAGAGGCAAAAAAATTAAATACAAGAGATGAGTTTGCAACAGTTACTTGGATGAGCTTCACTTAGAGCAGTCCCCGGTGCCAGAAATTGACACGTTGGAGGAAGACTATTCTTGACTTGATACTCCCCGGCAACGGCGCCAGAAATTATTCTTGCTACCTCTTGAGCTTGCGTTGGTTTTTCCCTTGAAGAGGAAAGGGTGATGCAGCACAGTAGCAGTAAGTATTTCCCTCAGTTTGAGAACCAAGGTATCAGTCAAGTAGGAGTATCAAGGCAAGTCTCCAAAGTACCTGCGCAAAACCAGCAAACTTGCACCCAACGCTACAAAGGGGTTGTCAATCCCTTCACGATTGATCGCAAGGTGAGATCTGAAGGTGGAAAGTGCAACAAAGTAAGAGTGTAGAGCTGAAAATATGATGTGAAATAGACCTGGGTGCCATAGTGTTCACTAGAGTCTTCTCTCATGATAGTAAATATTACGGTGGGTGAACGAATTACTATCGAGCAATTGATAGAACCGCGCAAAGTCATGACGATATCTAAGGTAATGATCATACATATAGGCATCACGTCCGAGACAAGTAGATCGATACTTTCTGCATCTACTACTATTACTCCACACATAGACCGCTATCCAGCATGCATCTAGTGTATTAAGTTCATAACAAATAGAGTAACGCCTTAAGCAAGATGACATGATCTAGAGGGATAAATTCATGCAATAGATATGAACCCCATCTTTTTACCCTTGATGGCAACAACACGATGCATGCTTCGCTACCCCTTCTCTCACTGGGTGACGTCACCGCACGGTATGAACCCAAAACCAAACAATTCTCCCATTGCAAGAATTATAGATCAAGTTGGCCAAACAAAACCCACAACTCAAAGAGAATTACAAGGATATGAAATCATGCATATAAGAGATCACAGGAAACTAAAATAAGATTCATAGATAATATGATCATAAATCCACAATTCCTCGGATCTCGACAAACACACCGCAAAATAAGATTATATCGGATAGATCTCCATGGAGATCATAGAGAACTTTGTATTGAAGATCCAAGAGAGAGAAGAAGCCATCTAGCTACTAGCTATGGACCCGAAGGTCTGTGGTGAACTACTCACGCATCATCGGAGAGGCAATGGTGTTGATGAAGAAGCCCTCCGTGTCCGAATCCCCCCTCCCGCAGGGCACTAGAACGTGCCCCAGATGGGATCTTGCGGAGACAGAAGCTTGCGGCGGCGAAAAAGTATTTTTGTGGCTCTCTCTCGTGGTTTCAGAATTTTTGGGGATTTATAGGCGGAAGAAGTAGGGCAAAGGAGCCACGGGGGGGCCACAAGCCTGCTAGGTGCCCCCCCCCCCAGGTCGTCGCTAGGGGGCTTGTGGCCTGCCCCGGGAGCCTTTGCCTTGGTTGTCAAGCTCCGTGCGTATCTTCCGTTCCGGAAAAAATCTTTCCGGAGGTTTTATTCCGTTTGGACTCCGTTTAATATTCTCCTCTGAAAAAGGTCAAAAACACGGAAAAAACAGGAACAAGCACTTGGCACTGAGTTAATAGATTAGTCCCAAAAAAGATATAAAATGCATTCAAAACATCCAAAGTTGACAAGATAATAGCGTGGAACCATCAAAAATTATAGAGACGTTAGAGACGTATCAACGAGCTCAACATAACAGTCAAGGAACAACCTGGTAATACTTCTGAGAACATATTCAGAAAATCACGAACCATCGATATGTTATTAAGCTCGAAAACAATCTCGCTTTTCGGGGCAAGCTGATATGATCAAAAAGTGAAGGACAAAAGCGAAGGATTGACACAATCCTAGCTCATTGATTGAAAAGTGCACCATGAAAAATGGACTAGGTAGCACGGCCTATCTTAGGATGATGATTCAATCACCATCACCATAAGAGTGAAATTATTGTCCATTAGCTACCAAGCAATAACATTGTTAGGAGAATTGATTTCACACATCATGGTTCACTTGTCGATATTCCAGTTACAACCAACACGGAAACCAAGGGATGAATAATGATGTCGAGAAGTAGCACTACATCAAGAGCTCATAAGAGATGGTGCAATTCTCTTGACATTCGTGACAAAAGGGGGTAATACTCCAAGATAGAACAGAGCAAAAGCTGGATTAGCATTTCGATCTGCGGAATACCACTACTTTGACCCAATCCAAGAAATGGATGAGGTACTGGAGTTTGCTTCTCCCAGTCATTCGAAAATAGAACAACTTGACACACCACAGGAATAAAATACATCGATGACACGAATGCACAACTACTCTTGACTATCCTCTCATAAATGAAGGTCAGAAACAATTGAAGAGGGCCAACTCAAGAGCACATGATTTTTCTGAGTTGTGGATGCATAGATTAGCATGTCGAACGAGTTCAACACAATTCTTCCAGATAACCCATGCAGAAGGGGGAGTTGGCAGAATCACAATATGGAGTAGAGAACTCATCACGATAACTCTTGTTATGATCTTTAGTTCACGAAGAACTTCTGCCAAAGATGATCCATGGTGTTGGAAGAATGATATACCACGAACCTTGGAATCTACAACAAGGTTACTAATCATTCTAAAGGAACTAGCAACACTATCAACAGAAGTGAGCAGAATGATCCTTGGATTCAAGAACCCAGAAATAGAATACCTACTAACTAAATAACATCATGGGATGTTTTTCAAAAATGACGGCCAGAATTATCACAATGGGAACCAAACACATCTAGACTATTGGGTGGTTTTCAGAGGTGACATGGTTTCCTAATACTTCAACAATAGGTCGAGGTAATAAAATACCTCATCACAATGATTAGTGTGCTTTGTCTGGCCAAAAAGACATTAGAAATAAGAGGAAGGAATTTGCAGTTGCATTAGATTGTTTAGAAACCTTGGAAAACTCAGACAGCATAACGCCTGTACGGGCATGACATATGAGGCAACCAGCAAGGAAACTAACAACATAACAATTGAATTCTTATGGAGACACTGATCCTTGAAGACAACAACTTTCCTATAGGTCTCCAGCATAGTAACTCGTCATCTTAATGAATAGATGAGAAAGCCTAATTCTTAAACCCCGTAGAATAAAGAAGAGGATGACTCAGAATAAGAATGACACAAGGAAAGGAGTAAAAGAGCCTCACGTTCCCTTCCACAAGCAATTCCCTTATATAACTAAACAGTTGCTAGACTCAACATCGACCAGTTTGGCTTGGTTATCCTACAGGCACTCAAGCTCTGATACCAAAGCTGTCGGGACCCCGATCCTAAGTCATAAGAACCCAGCATGTAACACATCACATCACTTTGCGGCCTCACGCACGGTAAACTCCACGGCTGCCACCTTACCTTGGTCATGACCGTTTGTGTCTTTTGGCTCATGTATATGAATGTGTCGCTAGCATTCAAAAGACAAAGAACCCGGGTCGACATGACTAGTTATAAACCCAAGTGGTACATCCTTACAGGGATAGGCATACATAACCGAGCAAAGCAGGTGTCGGTCATCAGCGTGTGTAGACGAGTCGTAGCAAGCTATAAGGACTCCATTACACCGTGTGACATTTCCCCGAAGGGACAGACACAACAGCAAAGAAGGATACATGCCGGTCAATCAATGTGTCCGAAGCAGTAGCAAGCTACCAAAGCTCGGTGGAAGCACAAAGAGGCATTTCCCCGTAAAGAGTACTACTAAAGGCACACAACTAGGTGTCGAATCCCACACATATAATGCATTTCATAACATACACACAATATGCACGATATGTGTAGATACAACATGGCATCACAACATAACTCTATGACTCAAGCTTTTATCAAAGACTCATAAGAGTCAACATACTATGTATTACAAACAGGGGTCTCGTGACCCGACACTCAAGTCATACACACATCAAGCGGAAGCATAACATGTCTGGGTACAGACATGTACGGAAAGTGGCTGAAGGAGCCTGAAAAGCTACAATGACCCTACCAAAGGAACCAAACCTCTGTCTGGGATTCCCAAGCTGTTCCGGAAAACATCGAACACATCGCGTGGAACCTTTTAATGAGACTAAATCTTCTCTGCAAAAACATAAATAAAGCAACCGTGAGTACAAAGGTACTCGACAAGACTTAAATCAGAACTATCTATGTATGCGTCGTGTATCAATGAAAGGATTGTGGGGTTTGATTGCAGAAAGCTAGCTTTTGACTCTTGGATAACCTGTACTACGACTACAAGTTCTTTCTTTGAGGTGGGATAGCGCACACGAGTCCACATATTCACCAATCAATACACCACTATGGATCCACTCTCGTCTCCTTACAAGAAGGCCATCCATAGCACTCACACTTACCATGCATGTTTTAGAGTATCCATTTAATTTTTCTATGTACCACGTAATGTTTCCAAGTAGTCCATATCCGAGGACGCGGTTATTCGAACAGATTAAATCACCTTGCAGGGGTATACTTCTTCACACATGCTCTCAACGCTTAGCACCATATGCACGTCATGCATCTCGGCAACCTTCAAGCGGAAGCACTGGCGTGGGTGTGGGACACGACCGTTAACCACACAAGACCCTAGTCCAGGTTTATCGCCTATTTGAGACTGAACCCGCAAGGAAGTCCGGACGAAGTTTCCTTAACATCCCCAAACAATGTGCGCATGGTTCCCAAGCCCACCACTCGGGTGCCACTTGGTACACCATGCCACTGTGTATCTACCATAGAGAAGCCTACCCCGTCGGGCAGAGCTAAACATGGTTGCCAACACTTTTCCTACAAACACCAGAAACTAGTTGCAACTCCTGGACAAAGATCTAGGCGATTAATAAGCCGAGCGGGGCAACTTAACCATTCCAAAGCGTGGTAGTAACTTGTCTTGGATAACATACATAGAACTCGGTTCTTAAGGACGGTCCCAATGAGACAACCCACCATGTACTCCTACATGGCCTCTCATCGCTACCTTTACCAAATCGGATTCTCACCTTTACTCTCACACTGTAGGACATGAACACAACCATTCCTGTTCATCATCCAGATGGATCAGACCCGACACGACTCTAAGCATAGCAGGCATTGTAAGCAAGCATGGATGAGTAAGCACAACAAGGCTCAAGTAGTTGCTACTCATGCTAAGTGGTTTCAACTATTTACTGTGGCAAAATTAGGTCATGCAGAGGAATGGGTTCAACTACCGAGAACATGTAACAGTTGAATCGTGTTTGTCCTAATGCAATAAAAGAGAGCAGGAGCGAGAGAGTGGGTTTATATCAGTATGCTCAAGGGGGTTTGCTTGCCTGACACGTCTGGAGATAGCAATGAGTCTTCATAAATGTCAACGATCACATCGTCGGAACCATCGTCTACCGAGAGGGAACAACACCGACAAACACAAAAATAATAATATTTACTTCACAGAAATGCAACACCATGATGCATGATCATGACATGAAAATGAAAGGTGGCAGGGCTAATGTTGCTACCATTTCTTAAGGTGAAGCTGATTTGAACTAAAATTCAAATATCACTACAAACAAGGTATTTTTCAATTACCCTTTCAATTGATTCGACCTGATGCTCACGCATAACTTGTTTTATCATGCATGGAGATGGCATATTGAGGTACTGAGTTTTCCTAGCTCAATGTTTGGTCTTATTAATTGAAGTGGAATTCAAATGTATACCAAATTCCATCTCCAAACTATTTATTAAATTTACCCTAACCATCATTTCACCTAGTTGGTGATGTTTACTTTCTGAAACATGCATGAAAATGCCATAATCAAAATCCTTGAATTTTTCTGATCATTTTTCATATATAAATTATTTTCATCTGAGTTATATTTTATTTTCTATGAATTTTTGAAGTTTTGCTGTTATTCTGGAATTATTTAAAATTAGAAATACATTTATTGCATCAGCTCTGCGTCAGCAATGTGTCAGCAGGTCAGCTGGCCCTGGTTCAGGTCAAACCTGACAACTAGGGCCCATCGGTCAGTGACACACGGCTAATCCCCGGTCAAACCAGACGCTAACCAGGCTTTGACCCCATGTTGGGCCCTCTGTTAGTGACTAGGGGGGTTATTAGTGGTTAATGGCTGGCCACGTCGGCCCCCACCAGAGAATGTTCGCCGGTGACCATAGCCGCGGCGGAGGGCTCGCCGGAGTCGGTCTAACCGAGGCTACAGGGTAGCAAACGGAGCGCGGTTTGCGCCTAAATGAAGCTGGCGTTGCGGCCGATCTGGCAGGGTTAGCAGGAGACGTTGAGGTGGCCTAAGAGGGTGCCGACGACGAGCTCGTGCGGCGGTGGGTTTCGACCGATGCGGGGAGCGGGGCTACGGGGCACGGGAGAGCGTGGGAGGAGAGGGGAAAGGGTCACGGGCTCATGATACGTCTCCAACGTATTTTTATTTTTTGATGGTTTCATGCTAATATCTTGTCAAACTTTGGATGTTTCGCATGCCTTTTATTATTTTTTTGGGACTAACTTATTAATTTAGTTCCAAGTGCCAGTTCTTATTTTTTCCATGTTTTTGACACCTTTCAGAGGAGATTTTGAAACGGAGTCCAAACGGAAGAAAATCCCCGAAAAGATTTTTTCTGGAACGGAAGAAGATCGGGGGACTTGGGAGCCAAGCGAGAAGAGCCCGAGGGGCCCCACAAGCCCCCACCCCGCGGCCAGGGGGCCGCGCCGTGCAGGCTTGTGGGCCCCCTGAAGGTCCCCTGACCTAGATCTTGTGCCTATATATTCCCGAATATTCCCAAAAAAATCACGGGAGCATCGTAATCACTTTTCCGCCACCGCAAGCTTCTGTCTCCGCAAGATCCCATCTGGGGCACGTCCTGGTGCCCTGCCGAAGGGGGGATTCGGACACGAAAGGCTTCTCCATCAACACCATGACCTCTCCGATGACGCGTGAGTAGTTCACCATAGACCTACGGGTCCATAGATAGTAACTAGATGGCTTCTTCTCTCTCTTGGATCTTCAATACAAAGTTCTCCATGATCTTCATGGAGATCTATCCGATGTAATCTTCTTTTGCGGTGTGTTTGTCGAGATCCGATGAATTGTGGATTTATGATCATATTATCTATGACTCTTATTTGAGTTTTTCTGATCTCTCTCTTATGCATGATTTCATATCCTTGTAATTCTCTTCGAGTTGTGGGTTTTGTCTGGCCAACTAGATCTATGATTCTTGCAATGGGAGAAGTGCTTGGTTTTGGGTTCATACTGTGCGGTGACCTCACCCAGTAACAGAAGGGGTAGCGAGGCACGTATCTTGTTATTGCCATCAAGGGTAAAAAGATAGGGTTTTCATCATTGGTTTGAGATTATCCCTCTACATCATGTCATCTTGCTTAAAGCGTTACTCTGTTCGTCATGAACTCAATACACTAGATGCATGATGGATGGCGGTTGATGTGTGGAGTAATAGTAGTAGATGCAAAAAGTATCGGTCTACTTGTCTCGGACGTGATGCCTATATGTATGATCATTGCCTTAGATCTCGTCATGACTTTGCGCGGTTCTATCAATTGCTCGACAGTAATTTGTTCACACACCGTAATACTTGCTATTTTGAGAGAAGCCTCTAGTGAACACTATGTCCCCCAGGGTCTACTCCACACTATATTTTCAGTCCTACACTTTTTACTTCGTTGCACTTTCCGCCTTCAGATCTCACTTTGCAAACAATCTTGAAGGGATTGACAACCCCTTTGAAGCGTTGGGTGAAAGCTTGTTTGTGTTTGTGCAGGTACTCTGGACTTGACGAGACCCTCCTTCTGGATCGATACCTTGGTTCTCAAACTGAGGGAAATACTTACTGCTCCTGTGCTGCATCACCCTTTCCTCTTCAAGGGAAAAACCAACGCAAGCCCAATCTCCGTCACCGGGTCAATTTCTGGCGCTGTTGTTTGAGAAGTAGCAGAAGGATTTCTGGCACCGTTGCCAGGGAGGAAGATCAAGTCAAGAACTCATCCAAGTAAGTGTTGCAAACTCATCTCTTGCATTTACTTTGTTTGCCAGTTGCCTCTCGTTTTCCTCTCCCCCACTTCACCAATTTGCCTTTTTCGATTGCCTTTCCTTTGCTTGTGTGCTATGTGCCTTCAATATGATTGCATCTTCGCTTGCTGAAAATGTAGTGATATGGATCCTCACCCACTTGCTAATCTCTTTAAGAGATCCAATTATGTTGATCCAATTTCTAGTGAGTTGAATGCACTTGACTTTATCTATGGAGTTTTGCTTGAGATGCGTGAATCTAAAAATCGTGATGAAAAAATTTATGAAGTGATTCACGAGGGCTCCTTGAATGAAAAGCATGATTGCAATGATTTCATTATAAATTCTATTAATGACAATCATGCTAAAAATATGCAAAACCCTAAGCTTGGGGATGGTAGTTTTGCTATGTCCACTACTTGTTGCAATGATATTTGCAATAATATGGAAGTGGGTTTGGAGAAGTCATGACTTTAGTTGATGATAATCCCACTATTTTTGAGGAGCGTCAACTTTGCATGCATGTGAATCATGAAAAGAATATCCTTTGTGATAGCTATATTGTTGAATTTGATTATGATCCCACATGTAATTGCTATGAGAGAGGAAAATATTGTGGTAGAAACTTTCATGTTACCAAATTACCTCTCGTTATGTGGAGATTGCTATTGTCTCTTTCTTCTTCCTTGCATATGGCAACTATTGGTTGTCTTGACAATCTTTTTCCTATAAAATGCCTATGCATAGGAAGTATGTTAGACTTAGATATGTTTCTCACTTGTTTCATGATGCTCTCTTCGTGTCCAATTGCTATCTTTTGTGTGAGCATCATTGAATTATCGATGCCTAGCTAAGGGCGTTAAACAATAGCGCTTGTTGGGAGGTAACCCAATGAATTTATCTTTTTCTTTCTGTTTTGTTGCGTCCACACTTTCATAATTCTGTTGTGTTGTGTTTTTTGTGTTTCTTTTTGTGTTTGAGCCAAGCAAAACCTTTATGACTAGTCTTGGTAATGGTTGTTTGATCCTGCTGGAAAAAGACAGAAACTTTTCGCTCACGAGATGATTTTTCATTTTTATTCAGAAAGAGATTTTGAGTTGATTCTTTTTGCTGCTGATTGATATGCTTTTTCCCCAGACCGTCGTAATTTTTCAGATTGTTTGAGGTACCATAAGTATACGAAGTAGACAGATTGCTACAGACTGGTCTGTTTTTGACAGATTCTGTTTTTTTTTTAGTTGGTTGCTTCTTTTGATGAAACTATGGTTAGTATCGGGGGGTACTAGCCATGGAAAAGTGAGAATACAGTAGCCCATCGTCAATATAGATAGAATTCAAGTTTGCTACAGCACCAAAAGAAGTGGTAGTTTGTTTTCTTGTACTAATGTTATCACAAGTTTTTGTTTAAGTTTTGTGTTGTGAAGTTTTCAAGTTTTGGATGATGCTCTCATGGACAAAGAGACAAGGAGTGGAAACAGCTCAAGCTTGGGGATTCCCAAGGCACCTCAAGACAAATTCAAGGACACCAAAAAGCCTAAGCTTGGGGATGCCCCAGGAAGGCATCCCCTCTTTCGTCTTCAATCCATCGGTAACATTACTAGGAGCTGTATTTTTATTCACCACATGATATGTGTTTTGCTTGGAGCGTCTTGTACCATAGGAGTCATTTCTTTTTGTTGTGTCACAATCATCCTTGCTGCGCACCTTTTTGAGAGAGAGAGACTTGCACTCATCGTGCTTTTGCTAGAATGCTCAATGTGCTTCACTTATATCTTTTGAGCTAGATACTTTTGCTCATGTTCTTCACTTATATCTTTTGAGATAGATACTTTTTCTCTTGTGCTTCACTTATATCTTTAGAGCACGACGGTGCATGATTTGGTAGTTGGCTTATGCTATGAAAGTAGTCACATGTGCTAGGTACCCAAAGAGGATGCAAAAACCTCCATCTTCATGTGCATTGAGTAGAAAGAAAAGTTTCGATTCCTCTCAATTAGTTTCGAGACATGGATTCGGTAATATTAAAAGCTATGTTAGTAGGGTGTTGTGAATCTAGAAATACTTGTGTTGAAGTTAGTGATTCCCGTAGCATGCACATATGGTGAACCGCTATGTTAGGAAGTCGGAGCATAATTGATCTATTGATTGTCATCCTTTGTGTTGAGGTCGGGATCGCGCGATGGTTTACACCTACCAACCCTTCCCCTCGGAGTATGCGTTTAGCACTTTGTTTCGATTACCAATAAAAACTTTTGCAACAAGTATGTGAGTTCTTTATGACTAATGTTGAGTCGATGGTATAGATGCACTTTCACCTTCCGCCATTGCTAGCCTCTCTAGTGCCGCGCAACTCTCACCGGTACACAAACCCACCAAATTCCTTCCTCAAAACAGCCACCATACCTACCTACTATGGCATTTTCATAGCCATTCCGAGATATATTTCCATGCAACTACCACCATTCCGTCTCATGACTTGTGTCGTCACTCTCATATTGCCATTGCATGATCATACTAGATCGTTGCACATCCCGGTACACTGCCGAAGGCATTTCCTATGGAGTCATCATCATTGTGATCTTTGAGCTGTGAGTAAATAAAAGTGTGATGATCATCATTATTAGAGCATTGTCCCATGTGAGGAAATAAAAAAAGAGGCCAAAGAGCCCAAAAAAAGAAAAAAAAAGGCCTAAGACCCCAAAAAAAAAAGAGAAGGGCCAATGCTACTATTTTTTTTCACACTTGTGCTTCATGTTAGCACCATGTTCTTCATGATTGAGACCTTCTTGCTTTGTCACTACCATATGCTAGTGGGAATCTTCACTATATAACTTGGCTTGTATATTCCAATGATGGGCTTCCTCAAAATTGCCCTAGGTCTTCGTGAGCAAGCAAGTTGGATGCGCACCCACTAGTTTCCCTTTTGAGCTTTCATATACCTATTGCTCTAGTGCATCTCTTGTATGGAAATCCCTACTCATTCACATTGATATCTATTAATGGGCATCTCCATAGCCTATTGATACGCCGAGTCAATGTGACCATCTCCTCCTTTTTTGTCTCACAACCACCACCACACTCTATTCCACCTATAGTGTTATATCCATGGCTCGAGCTCATGTATTGCGTGATAGTTATAAAAAGTTTGAGAAAGTAAGAATGCAAAAACAATTACTTGGCCAATTCCGGGGTTGTGCATGATTTGCATTAGTTGTGTGAGGATGATGGAGCATAGCCAGACTATATGATTTTGTAGGGATAACTTTCTTTCGCCTTGTTATTTTGAAAGTTCGTGATTACTTTGGTTGTTTCCTTGAACTATTACTGTTTTCATGTCAATAGCAAACTATTGTTTTGAATCTTACGGATCTGAACATTCATGTCACGTGAAATAAGTTGCAATGGACAACTATGCTAGGTAGCATTCCACATCAAAAATTCAATCTTTATCACTTCCCTACTCGAGGACGAGCAGGAGTTAAGCTTGGCGATGCTTGATACGTCTCCAACGTATCTATAATTTTTGATGGTTTCATGCTAATATCTTGTAAAAATTTGGATGTTTTGCATGCCTTTTATTTACTTTTTGGGAGTAACTTATTAATTCAGTGCCAAGTGCCAGTTCCTGTTTTTTTCATGTTTTTGACCCCTTTTAGAGGAGATTTTGAAACGGAGTCCAAACGGAAGAAAATCCCCGAAAATATTTTTTCTGGAATGGAAGAAGATCAGGGGACTTGGGAGCCAAGCCAGGAGAGCCCCAGGGGCCCCACAAGCCCCCACCCCGCGGCCAGGGGGCACGCCATGCAGGCTTGTGGGCCCCCTGGAGGTCCCCTGACCTAGATCTTGCGCCTATATATTCCCAAATATTCCCAAAAAAATCAGGGGAGCATAGTAATCACTTTTCCGCCGCCGCAAGCTTCTGTCTCCGCAAGATCCCATCTGGGGCACGTCCTGGTGCCTTGCTGAAGGGGGGATTCGGACACGGAAGACTTCTCCATCAACACCATGACCTCTCCGATGATGCGTGAGTAGTTCACCATAGACCTACGGGTCCATAGCTAGTAACTACATGGCTTCTTCTCTCTCTTGGATCTTCAATACAAAGGTCTCCATGATCTTCATGGAGATCTATCCGATGTAATCTTCTTTTGCGGTGTGTTTGTCGAGATCCGATGAATTGTGGATTTATGATCAGATTATCTATGAATCTTATTTGAGTTTCTTGTGATCTCTCTTATGCATGATTTCATATCCTTGTAATTCTCTTCGAGTTGTGGGTTTTGTCTGGCCAACTAGATCTATGATTCTTGCAATGGGAGAAGTGCTTGGTTTTGGGTTCATACCGTGCGGTGACCTCACCCAGTAACAGAAGGGGTAGCGAGGCACGTATCGTGTTGTTGCCATCAAGGGTAAAAAGATGGGGTTTTCATCATTGGTTTGAGATTATCCCTCTACATCATTTCATCTTGCTTAAAGCGTTACTCTGTTCGTCATGAACTCAATACACTAGATGGATGATGGATAGGGGTTGATGTGTGGAGTAACAGTAGTAGATGGAGAAAGTATCGGTCTACTTGTCTCGGACGTGATGCCTATATGTATGATCATTGCCTTACATATCGTCATGACTTTGCGAGGTTCTATCAATTGCTCGAGAGTAATTTGTTCACACATCATAATACTTGCTATTTTGAGAGAAGCCTCTAGTGAACACTATGTCCCCCAGGGTCCACTCCACACCATATTTTCAGTCCTACACTTTTAACTTCGTTGCACTTTCCGCCTTCAGATCTCACTTTGCAAACAATCTTGAAGGGATTGACAACCCCTTTGAAGTGTTGGGTGCAAGCTTGTTTGTGTTTGCGCAGGTGCTCTGGACTTGACGAGACCCTCCTTCTGGATCGATACCTTGGTTCTTAAACTAAGGGAAATACTTACTGCTCTTGTGCTGCATCACCCTTTCCTCTTCAAGGGAAAAACCAACGCAAGCCCACTCTCCATCAACGTGTCAATTTCTGGCGCTGTTGTTTGAGAAGTAGCAGAAGGATTTCTGGCGCCGTTGCCGGGGAGGAAGATCAAGTCAAGAACTCATCCAAGTAAGTGTCGCAAACTCATCTCTTGCATTTACTTTGTTTGCGTGTTGCCTCTCGTTTTCCTCTCCCCCACTTCACCAATTTGCCTTTTTCGTTTGCCTTTCCTTTGCTTGTGTGCTATGTGCCCTCAATATGCTTGCATCTTCGCTTGCTAAAAATCTAGTGATATGGATCCTCACCCACTTGCTAATATCTTTAAGAGATCCAATTATGTTGATCCAATTTCTAGTGAGTTGAGTGCACTTGACTTTATCTATGGAGTTTTGCTTGAGATGCGTGAATCAGAAAATCGTGATGAAGAAATTTATGAAGTGATTCACGAGGGCTCCTTGAATGAAAAGCATGATTGCAATGATTTCATTATAAATTCTATTAATGACAATCATGCTAAAAATATGCAAAACCCTAAGCTTGGGGATGGTAGTTTTGCTATGTCCACTACTTGTTGCAATGATATTTGCAATAATATGGAAAATGGGTTTGGAGAAGTCATGACTTTAGTTGATGATAATCCCACTATTTTTGAGGAGCGTCAACTTTGCACGCATGTCAATCATGAAAAGAATATCCTTTGTGATAGCTATATTGTTGAATTTGATTATGATCCCACATGTAATTTCTATGAGAGAGGAAAATATTGTGGTAGAAACTTTCATGTTACCAAATTACCTCTCGTTATGTGGAGATTGCTATTGTCTCTTTCTTCTAACTTGCATATGGCAACTATTGGTTGTCTTGACAATCTGTTTTCCTATAAAATGCCTATCCATAGGAAGTATGTTAGACTTAGATATGTCTGTCACTTGTTTCATGATGCTCTCTTCGTGTCCTATTGCTATCTTTTGTGTGAGCATCATTGAATTATCGATGCCTATCTAAGGGTGTTAAACAATAGCGCTTGTTGGGAGGCAACCCAATGAATTTATCTTTTTATTTCTGTTTTGTTGTGTCCACACTTTCATAATTCTGTTGTGATTGTGTTTTTTGTGTTTCTTTTTGTGTTTGAGCCAAGCAAAACCTTTATGACTAGTCTTGGTAATGGTTGTTTGATCCTGCTGGAAAAAGACAGAAACTTTTTGCTCACGAGATGATTTTTCATTTTTATTCAGAAAGAGATTTTGAGTTGATTCTTTTTTCTGCTGATTGATATGCTTTTTCCCCAGACCGTCGTAATTTTTCAGATTGTTTGAGGTACCTTAAGTATACGAAGTATACAGATTGCTACAGACTAGTCTGTTTCTGACAGATTCTGTTTTGTTGAGTTGGTTGCTTCTTTTGATGAAACTATGGTTAGTATCGGGGGGTACTAGCCATGGAAAAGTGAGAATACAGTAGCCCATCATCAATATAGATAGAATTCAAGTTTGCTACAGCACCAAAAGAAGTGGTAGTTTGTTTTCTTGTACTAATGTTATCACAAGTTTCTGTTTAAGTTTTGTGTTGTGAAGTTTTCAAGTTTTGGTTGATGCTCTCATGGACAAAGAGATAAGGAGTGGAAAGAGCTCAAGCTTGGGGATGCCCAAGGCACCTCAAGCCAAATTCAAGGACATCAAAAAGCCTAAGCTTGGGGATGCCTCGGGAAGGCATCCCCTCTTTCGTCTTCAATCCATCGGCAACATTACTTGGAGTTATATTTTTATTCACCACATGATATTTGTTTTGCTTGGAGCGTCTTGTATCATAGGAGTATTTTCTTTTTCTTGTGTCACAATCATCCTTGCTGCACACCTTTTTGAGAGAGAGAGACTTGCACTCATCGTGATTTTGCTAGAATGCTCAATGTGCTTCACTTATATCTTTTGAGCTAGATACTTTTGCTCATGTGCTTCACTTATATATTTTGAGCTATATACTTTTGCTCTTGTGCTTCACTTATATCTTTAGAGCACGGCAGTGCATGATTTGGTAGTTGGTTTATGCTATGAAAGTAGTCCCATGTGCTAGGTACCCAAAGAGGATGCAAAAACCTCCATCTTCATGTGCATTGAGTAGAAAGAAAAGTTTCGATTCCTCTCAATTAGTTTTGAGACTTGGATTCGGTAATATTAAAAGCTATGTTAGTAGGGTGTTGTGAATCTAGAAATACTTGTGTTGAAGTTAGTGATTCCCGTAGCATGCACGTATGGTGAACCGCTATGTTAGGAAGTCGGAGCATAATTGATCTATTGATTGTCATCCTTTGTGTTGAGGTCGGGATCGCGCGATGGTTTACACCTACCAACCCTTCCCATCGGAGTATGTGTTTAGCACTTTGTTTCGGTTAACAATAAAAACTTTTGCAACAAGTATGTGAGTTCTTTATGACTAATGTTGAGTCCATGGTATAGATGCACTTTCACCTTCCGCCATTGCTAGCCTCTCTAGTGTCGCGCAACTCTCGTCGGTACACAAACCCACCAAATTCCTTCCTCAAAACAGCCACCATACCTACCTACTATGGCATTTTCATAGCCATTCCGAGATATATTGCCATGCAACTACCACCGTTCCGTCTCATGACTTGCGCAGTCACTCTCATATTGCCATTGCATGATCATACTAGATCGTTGCACATCTCGGTATACTGCCGGAGGCATTTCCTATGGAGTCATCATCATTGTGATCTTTGAGTTGTGAGTAAATAAAAGTGTGATGATCATCATTATTAGAGCATTGTCCCATGTAAGGAAATAAAAAAAAGAGGCCAAAGAGCCCAAAAAAAAGAAAAAAAAAATAGGCCTAAGAGCCCAAATAAAAAAAAGAGAAAAATAGAGAAGGGACAGTGGTACTATCTTTTTCCACACTTGTGCTTCATGTTAGCACCATGTTCTTCTTGATTGAGACCTTCTTGCTTTGTCACTACCATATGCTAGTGGGAATCTTCACTATATAACTTGGCTTGTATATTCCAATGATGGGCTTCCTCAAAATTGCCCTAGGTCTTCGTGAGCAAGCAAGTTGAATGCGCACCCACTAGTTTCCCTTTTGAGCTTTCATATACCTATTGCTCTAGTGCATCTCTTGTATGCCAATCCCTACTCATTCACATTGATATCTATTAATGGGCATCTCCATAGCCTATTAATACGCCGAGTCAATGTGACCATCTCCTCCTTTTTTGTCTCACAACCACCACCACACTCTATTCCACCTATAGTGTTATATCCATGGCTCGCGCTCATGTATTGCGTGATAGTTATAAAATGTTTGAGCAAGTAAGAGTGCGAAAACAATTACTTGGCCAATTCCGGGGTTGTGCATGATTTACATTAGTTGTGTGAGGATGATGGAGCATAGCCAGACTATATGATTTTGTAGGGATAACTTTCTTTGGCCTTGTTATTTTGAAAGTTCATGATTACTTTGCTAGTTTGCTTGAACTATTACTGTTTTCATGTCAATAGCAAACTATTGTTTTGAATCTTACGGATCTAAACATTCATGTCACGTGAAAGAAGTTGCAAAGGACAACTATGCTAGGTAGCATTCCACATCAAAAATTCATTCTTAATCACTTCCCAACTCGAGGACGAGCAGGAGTTAAGCTTGGGGATGCTTGATACGTCTCCAACGTATCTATAATTTTTGGTGGTTTCATGCTAATATCTTGTCAAACTTTGGATGTTTTGGATGCCTTTTATTTATTTTTTGGGACTAACTTATTAATTCAGTGCCAAGTGCCAATTCCTGTTTTTTCCATGTTTTTTACCCCTTTCAGAGGAGATTTTGAAACGGAGTCCAAACGGAAGAAAATCCCCGAAAATATTTTTTCTGGAACGGAAGAAGATCGGGGGACTTGGGAGCCAAGCCAGAAGAGCCCCAGGGGCCCCACAAGCCCCCACCCCACGGCCAGGGGGCACGCCATGCAGGCTTCTGGGCCCCTGGAGGCCCCGTGACCTAGATCTCGCGCCTATATATTCCCAAATATTCCCAAAAAAATCAGGGGAGCATAGTAATCACTTTTCCGCCGCCGCAAGCTTCTGTCTCCGCAAGATCCCATTTGGGGCACGTCTTGGTGCCCTGCCGGAGGGGGGATTCAGACACGGAAGGCTTCTCCATCAACACCATGACCTCTCCGATGATGCGTGAGTAGTTCACCATAGACCTACGGGTCCATAGCTAGTAACTAGATGGCTTCTTCTCTCTCTTGGATCTTCGATACAAAGTTCTCCATGATCTTCATGGAGATCTATCCGATGTAACCTTCTTTGCGGTGTGTTTGTCGAGATCCGATGAATTGTGGATTTATGATCAGATTATCTATGAATATTATTTGAGTTTCTTCTGATCTCTCTTATGCATGATTTCATATCCTTGTAATTCTCTTCGAGTTGGGGGTTTTGTCTGGCCAACTAGATCTATGATTCTTGTAATGAGAGAAGTGCTTGGTTTTGGGTTCATACCGTGCGGTGACCTCACCCAGTAACAGAAGGGGTAGCGAGGCACGTATCGTGTTGTTGCCATCAAGGGTAAAAAGATGGGGTTTTCATCATTGGTTTGAGATTATCCCTCTACATCATGTCATATTGCTTAAAGCGTTACTCTGTTCGTCATGAACTCAATACACTAGATGCATGCTGGATAGCGGTCGATGTGTGGAGTAATAGTAGTAGATGCAGAAAGTATCGGTCTACTTGTCTCGGACGTGATGCCTATATGTATGATCATTGCCTTAGATATCGTCATGACTTTGCGTGGTTCTATCAATTGCTCGACAGTAATTTGTTCACCCACCGTAATACTTGCTATTTTGAGATAAGCCTCTAGTGAACACTATGGCCCCCAGGGTCCACTCCACACCATATTTTCAGTCCTACACTTTTTACATCGTTGCACTTTCCGCCTTCAGATCTCACTTTGCAAACAATCTTGAAGGGATTGACAACCCCTTTGAAGCGTTAGGTGCAAGCTTGTTTGTGTTTGCGCACGTACTCTGGACTTGCCGAGACCCTCCGTCTGGATCGATACCTTGGTTCTCAAACTAAGGGAAATACTTACTGCTCATGTGCTGCATCACCCTTTCCTCTTCAAGGTAAAAACCAACGCAAGCCCAATCTCCGTAAACGTGTCAATTTCTGGCGCTGTTGTTTGAGAAGTAGCAGCTCACTGCGGTTCCGTTTTTCGCATCTGGGAGGTCGGAGAGGCCCGGGGCAGACCGAATCAACGGCGGTGGATCTCGGCGACCGGAGGAGGAAACAATGACGGTGGAGGCGATGCAGGGGGCTTCGGCTCGATTCCGATGACTGGAAGGTGCAACACGCCGTGGCGGAGAGGATGGGCAGCTCAGGGAGGCGCTTCTGTGGCCGGAGGGCATTGTCAACGGTGAGCTTGCTACGGCGTCAATGGCGACAGAGGAGAGGGAGAGGGAAGACGTGTGAGAAGAGAGGGGGAAGATGGCGACGACTCCCCTGGAGTGTATCCACTCGCCAGCTCCACGAGGAGGAGCGCCCACGCAGGCAGTTGTGTGCTGCTGCTGTGGAAGGCGGCGGTCACCTCCTCCTCTACCTACTGGCAGAGGTGGAAGACAACAGGGAAGGGGGAATGGGCTGGACCTTCAGTGAGCGTCAGGTAATATCCTTCTTTTTTCTGCTTTTATTTGTTTTCTAACATTTGTGTTTGAATTGAAAATAAAATCAAATATTTTATAAAATCCTAATGACATATTTATGTGACATAACATAATTGTCCAATGCCACATAAATTTTTTCAGAGTATATGAACTAAATTTTATATTTAAAAAATATAATTCTATTTAAAATAATTGTTTGATTGATTCAACATCCAACATAAAAATGTTTCTTTGTTTTCAAAAATACTTATTTGAATTTTTACTCAGCTCAATATTTTATAAAAAACAATCAGGGACATTTTCTTGGAGTTGTTTGAAGTAACTTTTATCTTGGTCTTTTGACAAAATTCTTTATAACACTTGATCATATCTCAATTCAAATCCATTTGAAATTCAAATGCACGCATGAGTATGCAATGGCAAGCAATGCTAAGATAGGGTCGTGACAACAAGTTTCTCATATACTTTATATAAACCCAAAATCATTGATCATCTCATCAAAGCGTATATTCCAACTCCAAGATGCTTTCTCGAGTCCATAGAAGGATCGCTGGAGCTTTCATACTTGTTAGCATCCTTAGGATCGACAAAACCTTCTCGTTGTATCACATACAACCTTTCCTCAAGGAAATCGTCAAGGACACAATGTTTTGACATCCATCTACTAGGTTTCATAAACGAAAAATGCAACAACTACTAACATAATTCCAATAGACTTTAGCATCGCTACGAGTGAGAAATTCTCGTCTCCTTGAACTTGTCAGAAACCACTTTGCGACAAGTCAAGCTTTCTAAATGGTGACATTTACCATCATCGCATGTCTTTCTTTTAAAGATCCATTTGTAATTAATAGCCTTACAACCATCAAGTAGTTCTTCCAAAGTCCACACTTTGTTTCATACATGGATCCTATCTTGGATTTCATGGCCTCTAGCCATTTGTCGGAATCCGGTCCCACCATCGCTTCTCCATAGCTCGTAGGTTCATTTTTGTCCAACAACATGACCACTAAAATAGGATCACCGTACCACTCTCGAGCAGTATGTGTCCTTGTAGACCTACGAGGTCTGGTGGTAACTTGAACCGAACCTTCATGACCACCATCATCATCTTCCACTTTAACTGGTGTAGGCGCCACAAGAACATCTTCATGCGCCCTTCTACTCTCTGGTTGAAGTTATGGTTCAAAAACCTCATCAAGTTCCACCATCCTCCCACTCAATTCTTTCGAGAGAAACTCTTTCACAAGAAAGTACCCATTTTCGGCAACAAACACTTTGCCTTTGGATCTGATATAGGAGGTATACCCAACTGTTTTGGATATCCTATGAAGATACATTTATCCGCTTTGGGTTTGAGCCTATCATGTTGAAGCCTTTTGACATAAGCATCGTAGCCCCAAACTTTAAGAAACGACAGCTTAGGTTTCTTAACAAACCATAGTTCATACAGTGTAATCTCAACGGAAATATATTGTCACGCCCAAGATGCGACCCGATCCTTAATTTGGCACGAGAGCCTCGTCATGGATAGAAGCGCATCTCGTCGTGTTGCAAGAATGGATATCGTTACAAGTACATGTACTGAAAATAAGAGATACATGGAATTGGCTTACACTCGCCACAAGCTACATCAGAGTCACATCAGTACATTACATAATCATCAAGAGTAAGAGCAGGGTCCGACTACGGACGAAAACAAACGAGAAAAGAAAGAACGACGTCCATCCTTGCTATCCCAGGCTGCCGGCCTGGAACCCATCCTAGATCGATGAAGAAGAAGAAGAAGAAGAAGCAACTCCAAATAAACAATCAACGCGCTCGCGTCAAGTAACCTTTATTTGTACCTGCAACTGGTGTTGTAGTAATCTGTGAGCCACAGGGGACTCGGCAATCTCATTTCCAAAGGTTTCAAGACTAGCAAAGCTTAATGGGTGAGGTATGGTTAAGTGGTGAGGTTGCAGCAGCGGCTAAGCATATATTTGGTGGCTAACTTACGAGTACAAGAAACAAGAGGGGGAAGATCTAAGCATAAGGGATGTGAGCTACTGATGATCAAATGAATGATCCTGAACACTTACCTACGTCAGACATAACCCCACCGTGTCCTCGATCGGAGAAGGAACTCACGAAAGAGACAGTCACGGTTACGCACACAGTTGGCATATTTTAATTAAGTTAACTTCAAGTTATCTAGAACCAGTGTTAAAAAAAGTTTCCACGTTGCCACATAACCGCGGGCACGGCTTTCCGAAAAGATTTAACCCTGCAGGGGTGCTCCAACTAGTCCATCACAAATTACCACAAGCCGCATAGAAATCCTCAATCACGAAGCTCGCGATCTCGTCGGATTCCCTAGTGGACAACCTCAACTCTGAGATTACCCAAAGCATCACCGGAATCCCGATGCACAAGATATCTCGCCAAAGGTAAAACTAATCCAGCAAGGCTACCCGGTGTGTCGACGAACCCGATAGGAGCCGCGTATCTCGTTCTCAGGACACACCGTCTATGCAAAGTGGACGGGAACCAAACCTCGAGTTGCCCCGTGGTGGCACCGCCGACTGCTAGGTGGGTGGACCAACACTCATGAGGAGCACTGGCCCGGGGGTTGATTAAATTAGTCCGCGGGTGCCGGCGGGTCCCTATGCATTATTATTAGGTTGTTAGGAAAATGTAGTACCAAAGTTGGGCCTTGCCAGACCAGCTTTAATCTAAAACGAATTATCAAGGGAGTCCCCATAACAACCCCGATCGTGTTAGGAGCGCTCATTTATGGAACATAACACCGGTAGCCGGAAACTAAGTGGGCAAAGGTGGAACAAAACACCAGGCTAGAAAGGCCGAGCCTTCCACCTTTTACCAAGTATATAGGTGCATTAAACTAAATAGCATTAATATGGTGATATGACAAGGAACCCATGTTATCACATGGAAGCAACTGCACCTGCAACTAGCAACGCTATCAACAGGATCAAGCAAGCGGTAACATAGCCAATCAGTGGTTTGCTAGGTTGAAAAAGTTGAAGGTTAACATGGCATTGTTGAGAGGCTGATATTTAACATGTGGTAGGAAACGAGACATAACGATAGAAACGGTAAAACTAGCATGGCAATGATAGTAATGGTATCTGGGGAAATGATCATCTTGCCTGAGATCCCGCTTGGAAGAAGAATGCCTCCATGAAGCAGACGAACCGACGTAGTCGAATGGGTCCTCACAATCCGACACGCTGCGGAACTCTATCGAGACGAAGCAAACCGGAAACACAAATCAACACACGAAATTCACCACACGATGCACAACACATATGATGCATGAGCAGCTGAATATATGCAAGTCACGGCATGACAATTCACACAATCAAACACTACACATTAAGTGAAGTTCAATATGCAACGAGTTGCATATTGATGAAACTCCACGTTTATTTATTTAATTCTATCCCGATTAGATACACGACAATATTAAATGTGGTTAAACATGGCAAGAGGTGAAGCGGTGATTCTACATGTCATCCTAGTCGGTTAACACGTGAAACAAAGAACGGAGCTACAGCACAAGAAACAATCAACACACGATATATATGCCATGAATGCGTCATGCATGCAAGTCATCACACCACAGCAAGGAGGGAAAGAAGCAAGGTGTCGCCACGGCGAGCGAGAGGAAACCATGGCGGCAAATCGGAAACGATGCCACGGCAACGTTCCTATCCCGATAACTAAACGGGGTATCGGTGACAACGAATAGGGAGCGCGTGCGGGAACGCTAAATAAAGATGGGGTGATCCCGACTACCGGGTTCCCATGTGTCGAGGGCACAACGAAAAGGAAGACAACGTGCACGGGCAAACAAACGGTGCATACATGCATTCAACTTGTTCAACACATAGATTCGTTCATCACTAGCACACGGTACATGACATGTCCCCTCGGAATACCTTTGAAGCGTGCATATCGGAGCGGAACGGGTCATTGAAGGAGATCAACGATCGTCGTGGTCGTCGTGGAAGTATTCGTACACACGCCGGTAGTTGAAGTAGTGGTACACGGTCTCGTCGACGGTAGTCGTTCGCTCGGCGTCGTGGTTCCCGGTCTTCAGTGTCGGTAGTCGATCACGTCCCCGTCGATGTTCGGGGTTCGTCGAGGACGTCGTGGTCGACGTGAGCTGACGGCTCCACGGCGCGGGGATGGGCTAAGCGGCAACGACAAGCGGCAGCATAGTCTAGCAACAGCAATCTACAGCAGCAACAGCTAAGGCAACCTAGCAGCAGCTACAACAACTAGCCTAGCATGCAACCAACAGCAAGGCAAGCTAGCCACCACACCAGGCATCTACTAGCAACGCCAGCAAGCACCAGCACACAGCAAACTAGCAACTAGCGGCACCAACTAGCTATAGAAGCTACCTAGCAACAGCACTATATACGGCCAGCAACAGCAAACGCAGCAGCGGCATGCAGGCATACAGCAAGCATCCGGCCGCGGGAATAGCAACGGCAAGCGGCTTAGCTAGCAGCTAACAGCGACAGCAGCACAACGCAACACCATCGGCAACAGCCAGCGATGGGCAGGCAAGGCAAGCAAACGACAACAAGGACAGCGGCGGCGGCAGCAATATGCACAGCAACCTACAGCAAGAGCAACAGAACGGCTACAGCAACTATAGCAGCAGCAGCAAGGCAGGCAACCGGCACAGCAACAGGCACATGCAGCGGCTCGGCACACCAGCAGGGATCGCGGGGAACGGCAAGCAGCATCAGGCGCGACAGCAATAGCAACGGCACTCGGCAACATGGGCAGCAGGACAGCACAAGCATCGGCAAACGCATCAGCAACTTTAGCAGCAAGCACGCGACAAGCAAGCAGGCAGCAGCATGCATCGGCTAGCGCAACGCGAGCAACAGCAACAAGCCACGCGGCAGCAGGAGCGGCAGAACTACGGCAGCATCTTGCACAGCAGGAGGAGGAGACCGGCCATGGCTTAGCGGCGACGACGGGATGCGGGCGACGGCGACCACGGCGAGGCGACGGCAGGGCCGACGAGGGGAGCACGGCCGCGCTGGAACGAGGACCTCCGGCGAGCGACCTCGGGCGGAGGGGCCGGCGACCGCGCGGCTCAGGGGACGGCCACAGGGGCGAGGCGGTCGGCGGCGCGGCGAGGCCGAGGGAAGGAGCGGCGTCGCAGCTCGGGCAGGACGGCGCGGCGTCGGCCACGGCGGCGGCGCGGGCAGGGCACCGCCGTGGAGAGAGCGACAGGGCGAGCACCGCGGGGCGGGGAATGGCGAGCTCGGCGGCGGGGGCACGCAGGACGGGCAGCACACGGGAGGAGGAGCAGGAGGCCGACGACGGGGCTGCTCGAGGCCATGGCGGCGCGGGACGGCGTGAGCTGGCGGCGCTGGGAGGAAGAAGGGGACGAGGGGAACGGGAGGATCAGGGGAGATCGGGAGGAGAGTTCCTCTCGCTAGGGCAGGAGGTCTGGGCCTCGGGCTGACCTGGGCCTTGGCCAGGCTTGCTCTCTCCTCTCTCTCTTATTTCTCTTTTCTTTTTTTTAAATAAAAGCAGAGAGCAAACACAAAAGAAAAATGTTTTAACAAAATAAAAAAATGTCGTTCACCTTTTAAAAAAAATAACAACTTTAAAAATATATTGGGCTTCTTAAACAAATAAAAACAAAACCCTTTAAAGAATTAAAAATGAAAACCCTTTTGATGAATAAAATAAAACCTCTTTTAACAAAACAATAAAAATCGAACCCCTTTTATTTAAAGTATAAAATAAAAGCTCTTTACAGAAGAAAAGAAAATAAGACTATTTTAAAATAAAACAAAAGGAAGAATAAAATAAACTAACCCAAGGGTTAACCCCACATTTAATAAAAGGACCCTTTTAATGAAAAGAAGAAGACGACCCCTTTTAAAATAGAGGTTTAAAACGGGAAATGTTAGCAACCGCAAAAACAAATAAGAGAGGAGAGGAGGGGAGAAAAGGTCTTAGGTCCTCGGTGCAACAGGGTTTAGCGGTGGCCCTCACGCACGCACTCTCAACACGCCAACAAACGACGTCACACTCACAAAGCTCTAACACCCAACAACACGGCAACAAGCAACACCGCCAAAACACAGTTGACATGATGCCATGCATGATACGATGATGAAAACTACATGACGATGCAACGAATAACTCTAATCCCACGACGGAAACGGAAATAGAGGGGAATCTTCTGGGCGTCGGCATCGGGCTATCACAACTCTCCTACACTACAAGAAGATCTCGCCCCGAGATCCAAGAATGAAAGGGGGAGAGGATGAGAAAGAACAAGAGGTAAAAACTTAGTCGCTTCTTTGACAAACGAGTGAAACCAACGATCCTTGAAGGTTGCAAGGAGATGAGGAATGACATGAGAAAGAAGCCAGAATTCACGGAAAATTTCGGCAGCACTTCGGTAGGAAAATGGGACAAAAAATTCGAAAAGGTAGGAGAATTAGATAATATTCATAACAAACAACTAAATAGAGCAAGGGAACACCATGATCTTGGTAGAACAACAAGATTGACCCAAAAGAGCAATAACACAAAGCCTCCGGAACAATAGAATAGGAACTAGCTCAAGCGGAAGAAGAGAATGAAGAAAGGAATGACAACTACCATCACAATAGAATTGAAGAGCCTCCGGATAGAAGAATAGACGGAGTAGTTGGAAAACCAACAACGAAAAGAACAAGATAGTAGTGGGCTTATGAAAATCATCTCAACAAATATGAGGTGACAATCAACCACTAAAAGAAACAAGGATTGATTGGGAGAAACAAGATATGAACAAATCCTACACCAAGAGGATACATCGAGAACTTGGATTGATGACAAGCACCATGATAGCAACAATCCGTAGGAAAGGCTTTAGGTGAAATCCAAACCAAGGTAGCTCGATGAAGAAATCATGGGTTGAAATATCTCATGATCATAGAATTGGTGGGTTTAATTACCTCATTCTTGAGAGGAAAACTCTTCGAGGCTCCTACACTAACAAGAATGCTATAATACCACCTCAAAGAATAAAGGAAGAACAAACGCGCTGGAAATGCAAGAGAAAGAATACTTGAGGTACTCCAATAAGAATCTTGAAGAACACTTAAGAATGAATCACATCCTTGATGAACCACGAAGAAGGACCTCCGTATACAAATGAACGATGCAAAGATATGAAGGTAGAAAAGAATATGATTATGACCTGCCAAGATTTAGATGAAGCCTCGCGGAGAGAAACTTGATAGAACTTACAACTCCGAAAAAGAAAAGATAAGAACACTTGAGAAACGAATTGATATCATGCCACTCCGGAAGAAGAATTTAAATCTCTTGGAAGAAGGAAGAACAAGAATAAGAATTATGTTAAGCTAATCCTTCATCAAGTTAAATTGACGACAATCAACGGATTTAGCATACAACTTATTCTTCTTGAAATGATCTTGAAGAGACAGAGAGATAAGCACCATTTGAGGCACAATTAAAGGCAGCACCGGATAGAATTCACAATTGAATGGGAACACCATGAATTAATGGAGATGCAAGATAACGAAGAGATCATGAACCACCTGAAAGAAAACTAGAACAAGGCACCAGAATAATTGAGAGACGAACGAAGAGACAACAATGGAGAAGAATTAAGGATGAAAGCTGAAAGCTGAGAACGAAGAATCTTCTGAAATGATGGCCTTCGGAGGATCGAGAATAAAACAACTCAAAAATGCACCGGATAGCCAGAAAGGGATTACTCATGATTGGAACAAACAAGATGACAACACCAAGCTGAAAAGAAATCTTCAAGAGAATGGACCAAGATTCGAGAAAACACTCCTTCAGACTGCAAGCTAAGAACGATGACGAGGAACAACACCAAGAATAGCTGAGACACTCCGGAATAAGAAGAATGCAAGGTTGAGCCAAATCTAAGAATTAATACAAATAGATCTTGCAGAAGTAATAATACTGATGAAATTCATACTTACGTCATAGTTGAAAGAATTAGAGATCTCCGAGAAAGATTACAAAAGCCAGATAAGATCCTGGGAAAGAACCTGTGGGTTATGGGCCCACTCAAAGAAACCACCATTAAAAGATTGCTACAAGGATTGATATAGCACCGGTAAAAAGAAAACTAGATAAGGTTGAGCACCTCGAAATAATTAAAGAATTGAAAACAAGAAACTCTGAGACATCTTCAACGCTCCGGATGGAATAGAGATAAGTGAATAAACAAGATAGGCTCAAACGAATCTCCAACATAGGAAAGAATTACAAGCACGAAAAGGATATGATGAACACGGACAACTGAATTAAATTCACCGGTAAGGAAGACAAGAATGAACAAAGATGAACACGAACCTCCTGAGAATCTTCACGATGAATCACCAGATAGGACACGGAATAAAAAAAATAGCTGAAGCACCATGAAATGAATGCGCTTGGATGAAATCCAATCATCAAAGAAAAAGGGTGGGAGGGCGGGGAAAAACAAAGACGACTTGGGACAGATGAGATGAACTCCGGATGAAATGAGAGAACGATCTTGCAAAAATTGGAGAGGATTGAATCCACTTGGAGAGAAACACACCGGTTGAATGGAATTGATACGACGATCTGATTGAGCAAAGAATTTGCATTCCCATAAAAATATGAGAACACAGATTAGGAAAGATCTGAAATCACCACTTGACATCGAAGCAACTTGAATTACCATAGTTCAACAAAACAAAGGGTGTGGCTTACGAAACAAGCGAGAACAAACTCATGAGAAAGATTTCGTCCGATATTTTCATGGACAGGATCGCACGGGCTCGATTTTACAATAGCCATCAAGTGCAAGGTAGTGCACCCGACATACGAAGCGTCCCCGAGTCGTAGCAAGCTATAAGGACTCTTTAAGACACAACGTGTACCGCTGTAAGTCGACCATGAACAAACGAATCCACTAGATGTCGAACCCCAACCTAACATCATGCATTTGTTGGAAGCTTGTCCTATAAGCAACTACTTGAATTCCCACCTATGAATTCCCGAAATATCTGGTCATGCAATCTGGTACACGGATACAAGGAGTAATAATCACACAACTCCTATACTAACCCGTCACCTGTATCACATCCGTCAACACACAGCCAGAATCTCGGACCTTCATCTACTACAGACCCTCGTGATCACAACGATACAAAGTATGGCAGTACTCCCGAACAATCTGCACCAGTACTGGGGACATCGGGGTTATCTCGCCACTACTAGTATTGAAGCAATTATGAACATCCTTCGTTCTGAGATACTAAGAAATCTGAATGATAACGATGTGCTCAAGAATTCCCTGGAGCTCAACTCCCCGGAAGAAAATCAAGTCAGACAGGAGGCACCAAGACAGAACTCCGTCACATCGGCATCATATAGATTCCAAAAATATCCGCGTGATCCTAAAAAAATTTGAGTGAGAAGAGGAATAGAATTAAATTATTACGTCAAGATTCCTCACCAGAGCATAGAAGAGGAGAAAAAAAGAATCCTACTCTCCGATATATAACTAGACTCAAAGTAGTTTTCACTAGACTCGACTCGGCCAAGTTCGATCAATCAAGGGGGCTCCTAGGTCGGTACTGCTCTGATACCAACTTGTCACGCCCAAGATGCGACCCGATCCTTAATTTGGCACGAGAGCCTCGTCAGGGATAGAAGCGCATCTCGTCGTGTCGCAAGAATGGATATCGTTACAAGTACATGTACTGAAAAGAAGAGATATATGGAATTGGCTTACACTCGCCACAAGCTACATCAGAGTCACATCAGTACATTACATAATCATCAAGAGTAAGAGCAGGGTCCGACTACGGATGAAAACAAACGAGAAAAGAAAGAACGACGTCCATCCTTGCTATCCCAGGCTGTCGGCCTGGAACCCATCCTAGATCGATGATGAAGAAGAAGAAGAAGAAGAAGCAACTCCAAATGAACAATCAACGCGCTCGCGTCAAGTAACCTTTACCTGTACCTGCAACTGGTGTTGTAGTAATCTGTGAGCCACAGGGGACTCAGCAATCTCATTTCCAAAGGTATCAAGACTAGCAAAGCTTAATGGGTCAGGTATGGTTAAGTGGTGAGGTTGCAGCAGCGGCTAAGCATATATTTGGTGGCTAACTTATGAGTACAAGAAACAAGAGGGGGAAGATCTACGCATAACGAACGTGGGCTACTGATGATCAAATGAATGATACTGAACACTTACCTACGTCAGACATAACCCCACCGTGTCCTCGATCAGAGAAGGAACTCACGAAAGAGACAGTCACGGTTACGCACACAGTTGGCATATTTTAATTAAGTTAACTTCAAGTTATCTAGAACCAGTGTTAAACAAAGTTTCCATGTTGCCACATAACCGCGGGCACGGCTTTCCGAAAAGATTTAACCCTGTAGGGGTGCTCCAACTAGTCCATCACAAATTACCACAAGCCGCATAGAAATCCTCAATCACGAAGCTCGCGATCTCGTCGGATTCCCTAGTGGAAAACCTGAACTTTGAGATTACCCAAAGCATCACCGGAATCCGATAGGAGCCGCGTATCTCGTTCTCAGGACACACCGTCTATGCAAAGTGGATGGGAACCAAACCTCGAGTTGCCCCGTGGTGGCACCGCCGACTGCTAGGTGGGTGAACCAACATTCATGAGGAGCACTGGCCCGGGGGTTGATTAAATTAGTTCGCGGGTGCCGGCGGGTCCCTATGCATTATTATTAGGTTGTTAGGCAAATGTAGTACCAAAGTTGGGACTTGCCAGACCAGCTTTAATCTAAAACGAATTATCAAGGGGGTCCCCATAACAACCCCGATCGTGTTAGGAGCGCTCATTTATGGAACATAACACCGGTAGCCGGAAACTAAGTGGGCAAAGGTGGAACAAAACACCAGGCTAGAAAGGCCGAGCCTTCCACCTTTTACCAAGTATATAGGTGCATTAAAATAAATAGCATTAATATGGTGATATGACAAGGAACCCATGTTATCACATGGAAGCAACTGCACCTGCAACTAGCAACGCTATCAACAGGATCAAGCAAGCGGTAACGTAGCCAATCAGTGGTTTGCTAGGTTGAACAGGTTGAAGGTTAACATGGCATTGTTGAGAGGCTGATATTTAACATGTGGTAGGCAACGAGACATAACGATAGAAACGGTAAAACTAGCATGGCAATGATAGTAATGGTATCTGGGGAAATGATCATCTTGCCTGAGATCCCGCTTGGAAGAAGAATGCCTCCGTGAAGCAGACGAACCGACGTAGTCGAACGGGTCCTCACAATCCGACACGCTGCGGAACTCTATCGAGACGAAGCAAACCGGACACACAAATCAAAACACGAAATTCACCACACAATGCACAACACATATGATGCATGAGCAGCTGAATATATGCAAGTCACGGCATGACAATTCACACAATCAAACACTACACATTAAGTGAAGTTCAATATGCAACGAGTTGCATATTGACGAAACTCCACGTTTATTTATTTAATTCTATCCCGATTAGATACATGACAATATTAAATGTGGTTAAACATGGCAAGAGGTGAAGCGGTGATTCTACATGTCATCCTAGTCGGTTAACACGTGAAACAAAGAACGGAGCTACAGCACAAGAAACAATCAACACACGATATATATGCCATGAATGTGTCATGCATGCAAGTCATCACACCACAGCAAGGAGGGAAAGAAGCAAGGTGTCGCCACGGCGAGCGAGAGGAAACCATGGCGGCAAATCAGAAACGATGCCACGGCAGCGTTCCTATCCCGATAACTCAACGGGGTATCGGTGACAACGAATAGGGAGCGCGTGCAGGAACGCTAAATAAAGATGGGGTGATCCCGACTACTGGGTTCCCATGTGTCGAGGGCACGACGAAAAGGAAGACAACATGCACGGGCAAACAAACGGTGCATACATACGGTGCATACATGCATTCAACTTGTTCAACACATACATTCGTTCATCACTAGCACACGGTACATGACATGTCCCCTCGGAATACCTTTGAAGCGTGCATATCTGAGCGGAACGGGTCGTTGAAGGAGATCAACGATCGTCGTGGTCGTCGTGGAAGTAGTCGTACACACGCCGGTAGTTGAAGTAGTGGTACACGGTCTCGTCGACGGTAGTCGTTCGCTCGGCGTCGTGGTTCCCGGTCTTCGGTGTCGGTAGTCGATCACGTCTCCGTCGATGTTCGGGGTTCGTCGAGGACGTCGTGGTCGACGTGAGCTGACGGCTCCACGGCACGGGGATGGGCTAAGCGGCAACGACAAGCGGCAGCACAGTCTAGCAACAGCAATCTACAGCAGCAACAGCTAAGGCAACCTAGGAGCAGCTACAACAACTAGCCTAGCATGCAACCAACAGCAAGGCAAGCTAGCCACCACACCAGGCATCTACTAGCAACGCCAGCAAGCATCAGCACACAGCAAACTAGCAACTAGTGGCACCAACTAGCTATAGAAGCTACCTAGCAACAGCACTAGGTACGGCCAGCAACAGCAAACGCAGCAGCGGCATGCAGGCAAACAGCAAGCAGCCGGCCGCGGGAATAACAACGGCAAGCGGCTCAGCTAGCAGCTAACAGCGACAGCAGCACAACGCAACACCATCGGCAACAGCCAGCGACGGGCAGGCAAGGCAAGCAAACGACAACAAGGACAGCGGCGGCGGCAGCAATATGCACAGCAACCTAAAGCAAGAGCAATAGAACGGCTGCAGCAACTATAGCAGCAGCAGCAAGGCAGGCAACCGGCACAGCAACAGGCACATGCAGCGGCTCGGCACACCGGCAGGGATCGCGGGGAACGGCAAGCAGCATCAGGCGCGACAGCAACAGCAACAGCACTCGGCAGCATGGGCAGCAGGACAGCACAAGCATCGGCAAACGCATCAGCAACTTTAGCAGCAAGCACGCGACAAGCAAACAGGCAGCAGCATGCATCGGCTAGCGCAGCGCGAGCAACAGCAACAAGCCACGCGGCAGCAGGAGCGGCAGAACTACAGCAGCATCTTGCACAGCAGGAGGAGGAGACCGGCCATGGCTCAGCGGCGACGGCGGGGCGCGGGCGACGGCGACCACGGCGAGGCGACGGCAGGGCCGACGAGGGGAGCACGACCGCGCTGGAACGAGGACCTTCGACGGGCGACCTCGGGCGGAGGGGCCGGCGACCGCGCGGCTCAGGGGACGGCCACAGGGGCGAGGCGGCCGGCGGCGCGGCGAGGCCGAGGGAAGGAGCGGCATCGCAGCTCGGGTAGGACGGCGCGGTGTCGGCCACGGCGACGGCGCGGGCAGGGCACCGCCGTGGAGAGAGCGACGGGGCGAGCACCGCGGGGCGGGGAACGGCGAGCTCGACGGCGGGGGCGCGCAGGACGGGCAGCACACGGGAGGAGGAGCACGAGGCCGGCGACGGGGCTGCTCGAGGCCATGGCGGCGCGGGACGGCGCGAGCTGGCGGCGCTGGGAGGAAGAAGGGGACGAGGGGAATGGGAGGATCAGGGAGATCGGGAGGAGAGTTCCTCTCGCTAGGGCACGAGGTCTGGGCCTCGGGCTGACCTGGGCCTTGGCCAGGCTTGCTCTCTCCTCTCTCTCTTATTTCTCTTTTCTTTTTTAAGCAGAGTGCAAACACATAAGAAAAATGTTTTAACAAAATAAAAAAATGTCGTTCACCTTTTAAAAAAAATAACAACTTTAAAAATAGATTGGGCTTCTTAAACAAATAAAAACAAAACCCTTTAAAGAATTAAAAATGAAAACCCTTTTGATGAATAAAACAAAACCTCTTTTAACAAAACAATAAAAATCGAACCCCTTCTATTTAAAGTATAAAATAAAAGCTCTTTACAGAAGAAAAGAAAATAAGACTATTTTAAAATAAAATAAAAGGAAGAATAAAATAAAATAACCCAAGGGTTAACCCCACATTTAATAAAAGGACCCTTTTAATGAAAAGAAGAAGACGACCCCTTTTAAAATAGAGGTTTAAAACGGGAAATCTTAGCAACCGCAAAAACAAATAAGAGAGGAGAGGAGGGGAGAAAAGGTCTTAGGTCCTCGGTGCAACAGGGTTTAGCGGTAGCCCTCACGCACGCACTCTCAACACGCCAACAAATGACGTCACACTCACAAAGCTCTAACACCCAACAACACGGCAACAAGCAACACCGCCAAAGCACAGTTGACATGATGCCTTGCATGATACGATGATGTAAACTACAAGACGATGCAACGAATAACTCTAATCCCATGACGGAAACGGAAATAAAGGGGAATCTTCTAGGCGTCGGCATCGGGCTGTCACATATATGGTACCCTATTATAAAGTGAATGTGGTTGTCTCTAATGCATAACCTCAAAAGGATAGTGGCAAATCGATAAGGGACATCATAGTATGCACCATATCCAATAGGGTACTGCTACCATGTACGGACACACCATCACACTATGGTGTTCTAGGTGGCATGATTTATGAAAACAATTTCCACATTTTTTAAAATGTTTACCAAACTCACAACTCATATATTCACCTCTATGATCATATGTCAGACATTTCATCCTCTTGTCACGACGATCTTCAACTTCACTCTGAAATTGCTTGAACTTTTCAATATTTCAGACACGTGATTCATCAAGTAAATACACATGTATCTATTCAAATCATCCGTGAAGTAAGAACATAACGATATCCACTGCGTACCTCCGCACTCATTGGATTGCATACATCAAAATGTATTATTTCCAATAAGTCACTTGCTTGTTCCATCTCACCGGAAAACGAGGCCTTCAGTCATCTTGCCCATGTGGCATGGTTTGCATGTCTTAAGTGATTCAAAATCATGTGAGTCCAAAAGATCCATTAGCCTTGACTTTCTTCATGCGTTTACACCAATAGGCATGGTTCACATGTCTCAATCGATTCAAAATCGAGTGAGTCCAAACATCCATCAGTATGGAGTTTCTTCATGCGTTTTATACCAATATGACTTAAGCGGCAGTGCCACAAGTAAGTGGTACTATCATTACTAACATTGTATCTTTTTGGCATCAATATTATGAACATGTGTATTACAATGATCGAGATTCAGTATACCATTCACATTGGGTGCATGACCATTAAAGGTATTATTCATGTAAACAGAATAATCATTATTCTCTAACTTAGATTAATAACCGCATTGCAATAAACGCGATATAATCTTGTTCATGCTCAACGCACATATGAAATAACATTTATTTAGTTTCAACACTAATCTCAAAGGTAGAGGGAGCATGCGATGGTGATCACATCAACCTTCAAAATACTCTCAGCACACATCGTCACCTTGCCTTTAGCTAGTCTCCGTTTGTTCGGTAGCTTTTATTTCGAGTTACCAACATTTATCAACTGAACCGGTTATCTAATACCTAGGTGCTACTAGGAGTACTAGTAATGTACACGTCAATAACACGTATGTCTAATATACTTTTGTTGACGTTGCCAACCTTCTTATCTACCAAGTATCTAGGGCACTCCCGCTTTAGTGACCGTTCCCCTCATAATAGAAGCACTTAGTCCTGGGTTTGGGTTAAACCTTGGGTTTCTTCATTGGAGTGACAACTCACTTGTCAATCTCAAAGTTTCTCTTCATACCCTTGCCCTTCTTGATGCTCCTTTTTGATTTCTACCTTTGCGGTGTCAAACATCGCGAACAACTCAGGGATCATCTTCTCCATCCCTAGTATGATATAGTTCATCATAAAGCTCAGTAGCTTGGTGGCAGTGACTTTGGAGAACTATGTTAATCACTATCTCATATGCAAGATCAACTCCCACTTGATTCAAGCGATTGAAGCACCCAAACAATCTGAGCACATGGTTACCGATTGAGCTTTTTCTCCTTCATTTTGTAGGCAAAGAATCTTGTCAGATGTCTCATACCTCTTCACACGGGCACGAGCCTGAAATCCTAATTTCAGGTCTTGGAACATCTCATATGTTCCGTGACGTTGAAAATGTTTTGGGGGCCTCAATTCTAAGCCATAAAGCATGATGCACTGAACTATCATGTAGTCATCAAAACGTGTCTGTCAGATATTCGCAACATCCATAGATGATGCTTGGGGGGGAGGGGGTAGCACACCGAGCGGCGCATTAAAGACACATGCCTTCTGTGCAGCAATGAGGACAATCCTCAGTTTACGGACCCATCATCTTTCAACTTAGTTTTCTCTAGGAACGTATCAAAATACAAGGGAGCTACAACGCAAGCTATTGATCTACAACATAATTTGCAAAGACATTTTGACTATGTTCATGATAATGAGTTCAATTAATCATATTACTTAAGAAATCCCACTCAACTCAACATCCCTCAAGTTGTTCGAGTGTGACATGATCCAAATCCACCAACCCATGTCCGATCATCATGTGAGATGAGGTGGTTTCAATGGTGAACATCTCCATGTTGATCATATCTATTATATGACTCGTGTTCGAACTTTTGGTCTCCTGTGTTCCGAGGCCATGTCTGTACATGCTAGGCTCATCAAGTTTAACCCGAGTGTTCCACATGTACAAAACTGTCTTGCACCTGTTGTACGTCAACGTAGTGTCTATCACACCCGATCATCATGTGGTGTCTCAAAACGACGAACTTTCGCAACAGTGCACACTTGGGGAGAACACAATTTTATCTTGAAATTTTAGTGAGGGGTCACCTTATAGTGCTACCGTCGTCCTAAGCAAAACAAGGTGCATAAAAGAACTAACATCACATGCAAATCATAAGTGAGATGATATGGCCATTAACTTGTGCTTTTGATCTCCATCTCCAAAGCAACGGCATGATCTCCATCATCACCGGCACAACACCATGATCTCCATCATTGTGTTTCCATCAAGGTTATCATGCCAACCATGCTTGTACTACTATTGCTACCATTTAGCGATAAAGTAAAGCATTACATAGCGCTTAATGATTGACACACACGTACAAGTCGATATTAAAGACAACCCTATGGCTCCTGCCGGTTGTCGTAGCATCGACGTACAAGTCGATATTAACTATTACAACATGATCATATCATACATCAAATATATATCATTATGTATTTGGCCATATCATATCACAACATACCCTACAAAAACAAGTTAGACATCCTCTAATTTGTTGCTGCATTGTTTTACGTGGCTGCTATGGGTATCTAGCAAGAACGCTTCTTACCTACGAAAAACCACAACGGTGATATGCAAGTTACTCTTTAACCTTCTACAAGGACCGCCTCTGTCGAATCCGATTCAACTAAAGTGGGGGAGATAGACACTCGCCAGCCATCTTTATGCAGCAAGTTGCATGTCAGTCGATGGAACCAGTCACTCGTACGTGGACGAGTAAGGTTAGTCTGGGCCTCTTCATCCCACAATACCGCTGAATCAAGAAAATACTAGGGAGGGAAGCAATCTGAATATCAACACCCACAAAATCCTTTGTGTTCTACTCGTGATGTCATCTATGCATAGACCTAGCTGACGATGCCACTGTTGGGGAACGTTGCATGGGAAACAAAAAAATCCTACGGTCATAGATCAATCTATGGAGACTAACATCTACGAGAGGGGGAGTGCATCTACATACCCTTGTAGATTGCTAAGCGTAAGCATATATAACGTGGTTGATGTAGTCAAATGTCTTCGTGATCCAAATTGCAATTCGTCCCGCGATCCCATCACGACCCGTCCCGATCTAGTGTCGGACGGATGACACCTCCGCGTTAAGCACACGTACATCTCGATGAAGTTTATGTCTCCTTGATCCAGCAAGCGAGAGCGGAGAGCCAGATGAGTTCTCCAGCAGAGTGACGGCACAACACTGGTGGTGGTGTAGCTGTCCCGGTAGGGCTTCGCTAAGCACTACTAAAACAATCTAGAGGAGAAACAAATCTAGAGACAGAGAGGCAGCCCGTAGCTTTTTCAGGTGTGGCTGCCCTCTCTCCCCTCAGGTATATATATAGGGGGAGGGGTGGAGGCGCCCACCCCTAGGGTTTCTCATTTGGGGCGGCGACCAAGGTGGAGCCACCCTAGAGGTGGTGCCACCCAAGGAAAGGTGGTGCCACCCCTACGGTTGGCCCTCCCACAAGCCCAGTCGCGTGGGCTTGGGTGGGGAGTTGTGCCGAGCCCACTAGGGGCTGGTGATGACCCACAAGTGTAGGCGACCTATCGTAGCCTTTTCGATAAGTAAGAGTTTCGAACCCAACGAGGAGCAGAAGGTATTGACAAGTGATCTTGAGCAAGGAATAACTACAAGTACTGAAAGGTAACTTTTTATGGGTTTTCTAGTATAAGCAACAAAGAAATAAACGCAAGTAAAGTAAATTGTGCCGAGGTGCAGCAAGTGGTGCAATCCTTTTGAACGCAAAGGATAAGCCGAGGTACTAAACTTATAAAGACTAAGGCGTTCTTGAGGTCACACCGGAGAGATAGTCAAGTGCTTTCGCCATATTCTGTCTAGTACTATGTTTTGTATCGATAAGTGTTATGTGTGTGGATCTTAACTAGTGCACCGTCTAGGCTAAGACAAGTACACTCTTATGATTAATCCCTCTTTCAAGCATCCGCAAATACAACAGATAAATTAAGGCAAAGCCTAACCATAGCAATAAGCTTTAGGATCCAATACTCCCTCATGCAAAAGTTTGCACACTGGGGTTCAAGTTTCTGTCACTCCGGCAACCCATCATAAGCATTCTCTATACACAATGCATTCCCCTAGGTCCTTCAAAAGGTGAAGTGTTATGTAGTCGACGTTCACAGAACACCACTAGAAGAATAACACCATAACTTAAATATCAATCAACACATATTACTTCAACATCATATGACTACTAGCATCTAGACTTTTCCCATGCCCTCAAGAACTAATGGAACTACTCACAAGACATAAAAGAGATCATGATCAGAGGTGATGAAAATATGATTAACAATCTGGTCATAACAATAATCCTCCAATAAAATTCAATAGCATTCACCACAAAAGAGTAATCAACACAAGTAGAGTAGAGGGGATGAATAGTGCAAGATACAACTCCGATTGCAATGATGAAGTAGACGGGATGAAGATGGAGATGGTGTTGGTGTTGATGATGATGGTGATGATGATCTAGATGATGCCCGTGATGATGGTGATGACTATGAGGACGATCACCCCTTCCGGGAGGAGTTCTCCCGAGTAGAAAGGAGAGCACCGGAGGCGGGCCCATCACCCAGGCGGCCTCCTGGCGCGGCCTAGGGGGGAAGCACGTTGCCTGGGTGACCTGTGGCCCCCCTCTGACCCTTCTTTGGCCTATCTGCGGGACCTATTCGGAAACTTCTTCCCTCAAAATTTCAGCGCAATTGGAGATGTTCTGATATTGCAACTCTTCGTGCTATTTTCTTCGTTGAATCATGCGTCTGCTGTTTCGGCACAGGAAAATTGTAAACTGTGTAAAATAAGCCAAAACACTATAACTACACCATCATAAAGTGAAATATATCAATGAATAGAGATAAATTATGATACAAAATAGTGATGCATTTTGGATGTATCAACTCCCCCAAGCTTAGACCTCGCTTGTCCCCAAGCGAATACTGAGCTCGGTAAACCTGTCCAGAAGTTTAGAGAGTGAAGTGTCGATAAATAAGAATACAGACAAGAAGCATCATAATTTCTCTACTAAACTCAACCATCCTCAACATCAATCTCAACTCATAAGGCCCTTATGAAAGAGTAATATCAATTACAATCAAAAGTAGAGATAAGAAAACTCATCAAACCATGGCAGACATGTCCTTGGTCAAAGAACAATTAATAACTTTTAACGTTTGCTCTTCCTCTTATATTTTGATGAGATCAATCGAAGCTTTTTAAAAGAACATGTTATTAGTCAAGGAGTGAAAATGCTAACACAAAGGAAGATGTTTGCTTTAGCTAGGCTTTAACAAACAACTTACTTATCTTAATGTTAACATCAAAAAAGGTGTGTTATGACAACTCTCAATGAAACAAAACAAGTGCATGCATCTTTGTCAACATAAGGTGTCCGCTCTTTTTAGGATATAAAGAAGTGGGTTTACTGACTCAACATAAAATTAAAAGATTGGCCCTTCGCAGAGGGAAGTAGGGAAAACTCATGTGCTAGAGTTTTTTAGAGATTTTGAAATCAACAAGATTTTAAGACAAGCTTTTGAGAGGTGCATGATTTGTCAACGAATGCTACTAGATAGCCCAGTACTTCTCATGCTGGACAAGTTGTGAGGAACGACTCCCAAAGTGGGGAAGATCACATCCCCTTAGTCTCCTTTGTTTATCACTACCAAAGTTTTCTGATTTCTCATCAACAAAGCGTGAAGGAAGTTTTGTTTGTTGTTATTATCTTTTACGAGCTGGGCGCGCTCATGCCAGTCCCTCCTCGTATTAGGGGTTCGCAGATCACATGCAAACCCAAGATAAAACTTGTCCATTATGAGAAGATCATGAATTACCTACTACTTCCTCATGAGCTAAAGCAGAGGCACAAAACAGGGAGTAATGTTTGAAGGTTTAAAGATAGCACATGAGTAATATACTTTAGGAGTGGAGGTGAAATACCACGTATAGGGAAGATATGGTGGATTCTTGGGAAGGTTGAGGTTTCAGGGTATGGATGCACAAGCAGTATTCCCGCTTAGTGCAAGGGTTGGCTAGAAAAGGCTTTTAAGAGGAGACAAATAATGTTGACTTGGATGCAAAACAATATAAAGTTTAACATAAAGACTTGGCAAAAAACATCAAGTAGTCTTCCTTGTCAGCATAACACTTCAAGCATAAGAACATAAGGTTTTGGCTATGTCGCTACTAGAAAAACTCATGCTTGTTGTTATGATCAATGCTATGTTTGCCAAGATTAAATAAAGTTTTCAAAGCCATACCTGATATGTAAGATCAATACTCACATAATAATCAGCATATAAGATCGATTGCATGAAGAGGATACCAAGTGCAGCAAAGAAACCAATAGACTTCTCATTAATATTCCATCATAGACAGTGCACGCTCACAGATACAAACTCTCCACAAAGGAGTGATAGACCTCAATGCAAACACCTATTTCATAAGATAACTTCCCTAGACATGATACGACACTAAACTTGACCATAAAAAGTAAAGGACAAAAAAAGATACCGGGCACTCCCCCAAGCTTGGAACATGCTAAGGGAATGCCATTACCCATGAAGATTTCACTCTTCGTCCTTGTTCTTGTTCATCAGGTAATCCTTAGCAAAATGCTTCCATGGCAGACGTCCTCCCTCCACATAGGATTCTTCAGTCTCCAAGATCCTGTTTCCGGCAGATAAGCCTATGCGCAAAACTTAAGTTCATACTCACAGTTATGGTTTTGAAGGTCATAGATGTGCCCTTGAAGCTCGAACACTTTGGTTTCTAGTGCAGATATGATTGATCGCACTTCCTTCATCTCCTCCTCATGTTCCCTCTTCAGCTCGGCAATGATATTGTAGTTAGCCTCGACACCACGCTCGATCATCAACTTGTAATTGAAGACTTCTTGCTCCACTTCTTCCTGCCTGGCCCTGGTGTTCCCCTCCTTGACAGGTCCCTTCAAATATTCTTTGTGGAGGACACCATCCTCCACCCAAAGTGTTTGAGGGTGTCTCTTTACCTCGGCGAGGTAAGGGTTGATGACGTTGACGAGGAACTTGTCCTTGGGAGATTTTGGGGAAGCCATGGCACCTAAGTTTGCTAAAAAAATTCCTTGCACAAAGAGATCGAAAAGAAAACGCACGGAATAGCAAGATACAAAGCCGGGACGATCCGGAAAAATATATAGGAAACATTTCTGCACCAAAAGGAAGGTAACAAGCCAAAGTGGAGTCGGGGACGGACTCCGGGTGGTCCAGGCGGCCTCCTCGCACGGCCAGGGGCTAGCCCGCGCCAGCGGGTCGCCTGGGTGACCTGGAGCTCCTCTCCGGCTCCGCTTTGGCTCGGAATTTTCCTAATTTTTCAAAAACGCATAATGCGAAACTTTTATTGATGTTCGCGAAGTTTCCTTACAGTATTTCATACCTTTTCTTATTCTGCTTCTGTCGGTGTCTGTTACAGTGTTGCAATATGTTCTTCGTGAGTGGCTACCTGTATCACATCCACCTCTACATTTATGGGGTCTCCAGCCATGTAATGCTTGAGTCTTTGCCCATTCACAACATGTGGTTTTGTGCCCTGAAAATTATTAATCTTGATTGCACTGGAGCGGTAGACTTCTTCGATGTGGTACGGTCCTTCCCACTTGGAAAGTAATTTACATGGAGAAAACCTGAAATGAGATCTATACAACAAAACTTTGTCACCAACATTAAATTCACGTTTCAAAATTCTCTTGTCATGCCACTTCTTTACCTTTTCTTTGAACATTTTTGCGCTCTCATAAGCTTCACTTCTCCACTCGTCTAGAGAAGTCAAGTTCATGAGACGCTTTTCACCAGCAAGCTTTGGATCAACATTAAGCTTTCTAACAGCCCAGAAAGCTTTGTGTTCTAACTCTAGAGGTAGGTGGCATGCCTTGCCATAAACCATCTTATACGGAGACATCCCCATGGAATTTTTGTAAGCAGTTCTATATGCCCACAAGGCATCTCCTAGCTTATTGGACCAGTCCTTTCTAGAACTGTTCACTCTCTTTTGCAAGATCAACTTGATCTCTCTATTTGTGAGCTCAACTTGCCCACTTGTTTGAGGGTGGTAAGGTGAAGCAATTCTATGGTTAACATCATATTTAGCTAGAGCTTTTCTAAAAGCAGCGTGTGTAAAATGTGATCCTCCATCGGTCATGAGGTATCTAGGTACACAAAACCTAGGGAAGATTACATCCTTGAGCATTTTCAAAGATGTCTTATGATCAGCACTTTCGGTGGGGATTGCTTGAACCCACTTGGTCACATAATCTACAGCTACTAAGATGTGAGTGTACTTGTGTGAAGGACGGAAATTGTTGGGGATATTGCTTATTAAGTGACCCGCCCAATATGGACCGGGTTACTAGTAAGGCGATTCATCCTTTAGGGCTAGTTGGGCCTCAGCCTGGGCGGTTCAAGGTCGCAGGATGGTTATGATTTATGGAAGGTCTCTGGGTTTTGCAAGACGGCGACTCAGAGACCGCGGTGGTCACGATTTGTAAAGAGGAAGGGACTCTTGTAAACCCTAAAGCCTCGACCTCTATATAAAGGCGAGTTTGAAGGGGGGTAGATAGGTTAGAAATCATCGAGTGCTAGGTAAGGCGAGTTACGCCTTTCTTGTAATCGAATCCACATCAATACACGCCAAGCAGGACGTAGGCTATTACCTCCACGCGAGGGGCCGAACCTGGGTAACCCGCCGCGTTCCTCCTGTTCAACCCCTTTGAGTCGCCACCAAAGTGCGATGGTTCCCATACTAAGTCCTTTCACGAGGACATCTGCCGTGACAAAACCACGACAGTTGGCGCCCACCGTGGGGCCTACGCACGGTGGAGTTGAGTTCTCAAAGGGAGCCCTACCAGGGTTTGGGAGTTATGCGACGACGCTCATGACTTGGAGCCGACGCGGCATAGCTTACATCGACAACCAACTATGGGGACCTGAAGCGAATTCTCTCGAATCAGGCTACAGGGTCCCCTTCGGCAAGATCAACGTCTTCATCGGCATGATCGGGTCATCTGTTCCTGAACCGGACATCTCCTCCGACATCGTCAAGCTGGCCAGGTACGTTCATCCAGTCATAACACGGAAGCTGACCCGCCCGGTCTTTGTGGGGTTCACGCAGGGGTCGGAGGAGCCAGAGCACGCGGCGGCTCAGGAGGTCACCCCCGTCAACTCTGACGACGAATCATCCATGGGTGATTCGGATTCCATCCAGTCCCTCCACGGAGACGGTCTCGGAGGCTTGTCATTGGCCATGGATCCGGAAATCCTCGATCGAACCCGCCGCCAGATCGCCATCTACATGGCCGGGGCGACTCAACCCGCACAGAACCCTGACGGAGGCGATGGAACCGGCGGGACATCCAGAAGTGCGTCAGCAGTCCTGGTGGATTTAGCGGCGGAAATCACGAGACTAATGTCAACCCCCCTCACGCCAGAGAACCAAGAAGAGATAAACGCAGAGTTAGCAAAGCTGAGAGAGGCGGTGGCAAAGGCCCATCAGGATGCTGAGACGGAGTCCGCCAGGATGGAAACTCGACAAGCCCAGATTACGGCCGAAAGGATGCGACTGAACACCGACAACTGGCGGCTTGAAAGACAGCAGCGCGCGTCCGACGCCGTCCATCAGCGGAGACACCAGGGTCGCCTGCCCCATGATCTCAATCCGACTCGCCTGTTCGACACTCCCCAAACACCCGGGATGGGAGCCACCCCAGCAGGAGGACCGGGCCCCCCTCCTAACCCGCCGATTCAGCCGACCGAAGGTCAAATTCCTCGTTTCCGTACCCCTCGAGGCCACTTCTCTAACCCGGTGGATAACGTGCTTGCTGCAACTCGCCATCTGGAGTCTCTTCCGATCCACGGCAACACCCCAGCTGAGATCGAAGCAAGGAACGCCATCGAGATGTTGAAAACGGCGGTGGTCCAAAACGCGCAATTCTCGCACAGCCCTGAGCGATTGCACTCCACCCCCAGGCGAGCTATACCAGGAGTAGGCCGGAGGATCAGCCAGCCGTAAACAGTGCCCCGCGACACTTCCCGCGGGACAACCCGCCCGAGCGGAACCCGCCGGGCAGAGGTCCACCCAACATTCAAGAGGCTCAGACTCCTCCCGCGGGGACCGGAGGGCGAGTTGGGGTGCCCTGCTTGTCCCTAGACCTTCGAAACGAAAGAATGCCCAAGGATTTCAAAGGACCAAGAAAGGTGCCTAATTACACACCAGATCTTGAACCAACATCTTGGATCGAGGGCTATGAGATCTCCATGGACATGCTCGACGTAAACGAGGCGGTTTGCGCCAGATATTTCACCATGATGCTCGAGGGATCGGCGCGCACTTGGTTGAAAAACTTACCCCCCCAATTATATCCAGTCCTGGGCCGAGCTGAAGGAGCGTTTCATCAAAAACTTTCGGGGAACCTGTAAACGGCCGATGACGATCGTCGACTTGCAACACTGCGTACAACGCCCGGATGAGTCGGCGCACCATTGGTCGCGGCGAGTCACAGAAATTATCCATTCATCGGATGGCATCACGGCAGCGCAAGCTGTGCTTATCCTCGAGCACAACTGCCACTACGAGCCGCTGGTCCAGAAATTGGGGCGACTCAAACGGAAAGTTCAGGATATGGGCGAGCTGATGGATACCCTCACTAGGTATGCCGAGGCCGATGATACCAAGGATCCCGGCGAGGATGGTAAGGGTAACTCGCCCAAGAAGGGCGATTCAACCAAAAACCACACCCACCTCCAAGGCCGCAACCGTCACAACCAGGGGACCAACGGCAAGCGTAGGCCACATGAGGAGCCCTCGGATCTGGTTGCCAACACCAACGCCAATGACGGCAAAAAGAAGAATCGAGGCTTCAGTGGGAAAAGACCGCGTAATTACGAAGAGCTACTCAAAGGCCCTTGCCCACACCACGCCACGGCCGACGGCCCGGCGGGCCACTCTTGGGAGAACTGCTTCGTGATGCGAGAATTTCGGGCCGAGGCAATCAAGAAGAGCCAAAGCGAAGATACGAACCGTCGCGAGGACCAACTCGCCGCGCCCAACCAAAGGCACAACCCCTTCGGCGGTTTTCCCGAACAAGAGGCACAGGGGGGCCCGCAGCCAGGCGGCGGCCAGTACCCGGTGCACCACCAACGGCGGTACAACCCGCCGGGAGTTTTCCAGCAGCCGCCCCCACAGGGGGCTCCGCAGGACCAGGATGACCACGGGGGCTTCCGCAACAATCCTAAACAGCTAAGTAATGGGCAGTACCATGTTTTCACCACTAATGCTTGCAGGCGTGATAAAAAGGTAAATCACCGGGCGTACAGCGTAATTGAGCCGGTAGTTCCCAGATATCTCCACTGGTCCGAACAGACCATAACATGGAGCAGAGAGGATCACCCGCCGACAATAGATAACCCGGGCGACCTGGCATTAGTCGTGGCTCCCCAAGTGAGGGGCTACACTCTATCGAAAGTACTAATGGATGGCGGCAGCAGCATTAATATCCTATACTTCGACACCTTCCGGAGGATGAATCTATTAGAGAAAGACTTGATGCCTTCAACCACAGTCTTCCACGGCATCGTCCCGGGCAAATCGTCTTATCCCATAGGCCGGGTCAGGCTCTCAGTAGCGTTTGGAACTGCGCAGAATTACAGGTCGGAGTCTCTGGTCTTCGAGGTGGTCAAACTAAAAAGCCCGTACCATGCACTGTTCGGGCGACCGGCTTACGCTCGCTTCATGGCCCGCCCGTGCTACGTCTACCTCAAGCTCAAAATGCCTGGTCCTAAAGGGCCCATCACGATTGACGGAGATAGAAGAATCGCAAAGGAGTGTGAGGAAGGAGACGCGGCCTATGCGGAAGTCGCCTGCGCGGCGGAAGAGCTCAAAAACCATCGGGCCAATGTTGACCCGGCAGACATGTCACCGCTCAAGAAGCCGACTACAGATTCCGAGTCGCCCCTCAAGTTCAAACCAACGGATGACACGAAGACAGTCGACTTCGTCCCTGGCGATTCATCCAAGCAGTTTACCATTGGAACGGGTCTGGACCCCAAATAGGAAAGCGCGCTCATCGAATTCATCCGTGAGAATCGGGACATCTTCGCATGGAAGCCCTCTGACATGCCGGGTGTACCGAGAGAATTCGCTGAGCACCATCTTAATATTGACCCAAAATGCAAACCTGTCCAACAATACCTTCGCAGGTTTAACGAGGAGCGACGGAAGGCGATTGGAGAGGAAGTCGCCCGTCTTTTAGCCGCCGGGTTCATCGTGGAAGTCTTTCACCCCAAATGGCTAGCTAACCCGGTGTTAGTACTCAAGAAGAATGGCACGTTCCGTATGTGTATTGACTATACGGACCTCAACAGAGCTTGTCCCAAGGATCCTTTCGCTCTTCCCCGCATCGACCAAATCATCGACTCGGTGGCGGGATGCGAACGATTGTGCTTTTTGGACGCCTATTCAGGTTATCATCAGATCAAAATGGTTGTGGAAGATCAGGAGAAGACCGCCTTCATAACCCCCTTCGGGGCCTTTTGCTATGTGTCCATGCCGTTCGGGCTCAAGAGCGCAGGGGCGACTTACCAACGCTGCATCCAGAATTGTCTTCATAACCAAATTGGCCACAACGTCCATGCCTATGTTGACGACATTGTGATCAAGACCCGTCGGGAGGAGACACTTCTGGAAGACCTTAAGGAAACCTTTGATAATTTACGGGTATATCAGATGAAGCTAAATCCTACCAAGTGCGTTTTCGGCGTACCTGCGGGAAAACTACTAGGTTTCTTGGTATCGGAGCGCGGCATCGAGGCTAACCCGGACAAAATTGAAGCGATTACTTCCCTCGGCAAGCCGACGAATGTTAATCAAGTTCAGCGATTGGCGGGTCGCATTGCGGCTCTCAGTCGTTTCGTGAGCCGCCTCGGAGAAAAGGCGATTCCTCTTTATCAATTGTTGAGAAAGTCCGACCGATTCGTATGGACAGAGGAGGCTGACGAGGCATTTCAGGGCTTGAAACATCAATTGGTTAACCCGCCGGTCCTGGCGGCCCCGACTGAAAAGGAGCCTATGCTCCTGTATATCGCCGCAAATTCCAAAGCGGTCAGCGTGGCTGTGGTCGTCGAAAGAAAGGAGGAAGGAAAGGAATACCCGGTGCAACGCCCGGTGTACTTTATCAGTGAGGTGTTAACTCTTTCCAAACAGCGATACCCAGATTGGCAGAAACTGGTCTATGGGGTGTTCATGGCGAGTCGAAAGCTTAAACATTATTTCCAGGAACACCCGATCACCGTGGTCAGTTCCGCGCCCCTCGGTGACGTCATCCAAAACCGTGAAGCAACAGGGCGAATCGCCAAATGGGCAATAGAACTTGGGTTGCATCACATACAATATACCCCCCGCATGGCCATCAAGTCCCAGGCACTAGTTGATTTCGTCAACGATTGGACGGAGCTTCAAGCTCCGGAAGATCGGCCTGACCTTACCTATTGGACTATTTATTTTGATGGATCCAGGTAGTTGGAGGGCTCGGGGGCGGGTGTGGTGTTGATATCCCCTCAAGGAGATAAGTTCTGCTACGTTCTCCGGCTCATGTTCCCTTGCACAAATAATGCGGCAGAATATGAAGCTCTGCTTCACGGTTTGCGACTGGCAAAAGAGATGAACCTAACCCGAGTCAGATGCTTTGGGGATTCAGATTTGGTGGCGCAACAGGTTTCGGGCACCTGGGACTCTCGAGATCCTATGATGGCGGCTTACAGGCGAGCTGTATCTGACGTGGCGGGCTATTTTCATGGGTACCAGGTTGATCATGTTGATCGGCGACTCAACGAAGCAGCTGATGCCCTCTCGCGACTCGGCTCACAGAGAAAACCGGTCCCCCCTAATGTTTTCTTGGATGTCTTGCATAAACCGTCTGTGACTGTACCCACGGAGGAGGAATTGGCGATACCAGATCCCGAGTCTCAGCTTGTGGCGGCTCTCCATGTCACTCCGGATTGGGCTCTTCCTTATCTGGCTTATCTCGCTCGTGGCGAGTTACCCACTGACGAAGTTTTGGCTCGCCAGATTGTTCGGCGTAGCAAGTCCATGGTCATCATTAATGGCGAGCTATATAAACGAAGTGCTTCAGGGGTCTTTCAGCGGTGCGTTTCTTCCGAGGAAGGATGCATAATCCTAAATGACATCCATTCTGGAGACTGCGGGCATCACGCCGGGTCACGTTCTTTGGTATCAAAAGCCTTTCGACATGGTTTCTTCTGGTTGACGGCTCACGCAGATGCAGAAGATATAGTACGGCGGTGTGAGGGGTGCCAACGATATGGGAGACAGGCTCATGTGCCGGCTCAAGAATTGAGGATGATTCCCATTACTTGGCCTTTCGCGGTCTGGGGGTTGGACATGGTCGGTCCCTTTAAGATGTCCTCCAACAAGAAAACTCACTTATTGGTGGCGGTTGATAAGTTCACTAAATGGATTGAGGCGGAACCTGTTGGGGCTTGCGATGCGGAGACTGCGGTCAAATTTCTGAAAAAGCTGATTTTCCGTTTTGGATATCCACACAGTATTATCACGGACAATGGTACTAACTTGTCCCAAGGAGCGATGCTGGATTTCTGTCGCCGTGAACATATCCGGCTTGATATCTCTGCAGTTGCTCACCCGCAGTCAAACGGGCAAGCAGAGCGGGCGAATCAGGAAGTCCTACGAGGGATTAAACCTCGCCTCATGGTTCCCCTGGAAAGAACTCCAGGGTGTTGGGTTGAGGAACTACCTTCGGTATTATGGAGCATCCGGACCACCCCGAATCGATCCACGGGGTTCACCCCTTTATTTTTGGTCTATGGAGCAGAAGCTGTCCTTCCTACCGACATAAGACATGATTCTCTTAGAGTCGCCGCATATGTGGAGCAAGATAATGAGTTGGCGCGTCAGGATTCCTTGGATGCCTTGGGAGAGGCGCGTGACTTAGCGGCGGCTCGTTCAGCTATCTATCAGCAAGATCTGCGGCGTTATCATAATCGCCGGGTTAAGAGTCGGGCTTTCCAGGAGGGCGACTTGGTACTTCGTCTGATACAAGATCGGGCACGCATGCACAAGCTCTCGCCCCCTTGGGAAGGGCCTTTCGTCGTCAGCAAGAACCTCCGCAATGGCTCTTACTACTTGATGGATCTTCGGCCTGATCGACCGACTACGGGGGCTGAGTCAACTCGCCCTTGGAATATTGCCCATTTGCGGCCTTACTACACTTGAGTTCTTAAAACTCCATGCTTTGTCAGTTTTTCAGTTTCATTATGAAGTAATAAAATGTTCCCCAACTTGGGGGCTTCTTCCTTAAAAAGAGCAATTTGCGTCATCCTGTTGCGACCTTATGAGCCGACAGAACATGCATTTAGGGTGGGTGCACGAGCTTTCTGACTCGCCTCCCCCTGTCGCGACCGTATGAGCCGACGAAACCTGCATTTAGGGTGGGTGCACGAGCTTTCTGACTCGCCTCCCCCTATCGCGACCGTATGAGCCGACGAAACCTGCATTTAGGGTGGGTGCACGAGCTTTCTGACTCGCCTCCCCCTGTCGCGACCGTATGAGCCGACGAAACCTGCATTTAGGGTGGGTGCACGAGCTTTCTGACTCGCCTCCCCCTGTCGCGACCGTATGAGCCGACGAAACCTGCATTTAGGGTGGGTGCACGAGCTTTCTGACTCGCCTCCCCCTGTCGCGACCGTATGAGCCGACGAAACCTGCATTTAGGGTGGGTGCACGAGCTTTCTGACTCGCCTCCCCCTGTCGCGACCGTATGAGCCGACGAAACCTGCATTTAGGGTGGGTGCACGAGCTTTCTGACTCGCCTCCCCCTATCGCGACCGTATGAACGGACGAAACCTGCATTTAGGGTGGGTGCACGAGCTTTCTGACTCGCCTCCCCCTGTCGCGACCGTATGAGCCGACGAAACCTGCATTTAGAGTGGGTGCACGAGCTTTCTGACTCGCCTCCCCCTGTCGCGACCGTATGAGCCGACGAAACCTGCATTTAGGGTGGGTGCACAAGCTTTCTGACTCGCCTCCCCCTGTCGCGACCGTATGAGCCGACGAAACCTGCATTTAGGGTGGGTGCACGAGATTTCTGACTCGCCTCCCCCTGTCGCGACCGTATGAGCCGACGAAACCTGCATTTAGGGTGGGTGCACGAGCTTTCTGACTCGCCTCCCCCTATCGCGACCGTATGAGCCGACAAAAATACTCGTGTTATGATTTGATCTTGGAGATTTTTATCCTTACTGCATATTCGTTGAAACTATTTGTAGTTCTTTTATTTTCACAGATAATGTGTTCAAGGTTTCATCCATGGCGGACTAAGCATTGCAGGAGATTCTTATAAGGATTAACAAAATATTTCAAACCGCCTCAAAAGCGGCATAAGGGTTTTTCTTGCAGAAGATGTCATCGAAAGATAGTACTGACTATTACATGGCTCTTGGGCCAAATTCAAGAAAAGTCTACTCCGCTAAGTCCTGGCGTGAGCTCTGACCAGCTTCGATTTGTAAATCGCCCAAGACCCAATTGCACCTGGACAAAGAGGCAAAATCGTCTTCATCGGTCAAGATTGATGCCAGGTCTGTTTCCCAGTCGAAGGGATTCTTGGGTCGCCGAGGAATTAGGTTGGTCACCACGAAGGTTGGCGGGTTGACTTTCTTATTCTTACCGTCATAAGCCGCCTGATACTTCGTTAAATCAAGACTGGCGGCGAGTTGGGTTGCAGCCAACCGAGAATCCTTGACAACTTTCTGGTAATCCTCTTCCACGAATTCCGAGCCATCGTCTTTGAGCTGAGGGAAGCCGGCGGCTACTTCTTCCAAATTAATCTCCGGAGCATACGCTAAGCAGCGACTCAGGGCCGTCAGGACGCCTTTCCGGGCGGCTGACCGAGTTAACTCGCCAATTTGGGGAGGAAGTGTGGACAGACATCCAAGTACTTTCTTGATGGAAGTAATTGGCTCTTTTGCGCCCATTACAGCTTTGACGGTCAACACACTGCCTGTGTACAGTTGCTCTGTCAGTGTATAGATCGCCTTCAGCATCAACACACAGTCTTCTTGCAGGTTGGCGACTCTTGGACCTGGAATTTTATAAACCGGTAACTTAACGTCAGAAATTTGGCCCAAAGGAGGGGATAAGGTTGGAGATTTAGGTAAGGCTTACCGAAGATGGCTTGCGTCATGTTAGTGATATGACGCTTTAAGCCGGACAACTCCTGTTGGACAGTCGCCAGTTTTGCTTCAGCTTTCTCTGCTCTCTTCAAAGCCGCGTTTTGGTCGGCTTGAGTTTTTTCTAACTCGGCTTTGAGCTTTTCCAGTTCAACCAGAGCCAATTTGTATTTATCTTCCGACTGAGTTCGGGCATCTTGTTGATCAGCCAAATTTTTCCTTAAGTCGCCCAGCGCTAATTCGGTCTGGGCAAGGTTTTCCTATTTAAAAAAAAAGAGTTTAAAACAAAGACAAGTCTCAGAATTATTGCAAGGCAATACCCCTGACACTTGGGGGCTAATGTATAATTTCTCAAGGGAAATTATATAGAAATCGAGACCCGGCTCATCATTTTACTGATGACCCGGCCCTTGGGGGTTACTGGTCGCGAAGCTTTTTAAAGACCCGGCTCATCTTTTACTGATGACCCGGCCCTTGGGGGTTACTGGGAATAATATAGAGTATAAAGTGTACATCATGTTTGTCGTTTAACATCTTTAGCAGATTCTTCTCCATCTCATAGCTCGCTTCCAGGCGACTTGCGAAGCCAGAACAGAGTTCTTTAAACTCCAGATTTGCATAGTCGGAAAGCTTCGCCTTGGAGAGCCCAGACTCGGGGATTGCTTGAGAGGAGGATGCTACGTGTTTGGACAGAACTGTCGCCGCCGGCTTGGAAAAGCCAGAACCAGTAATGACTACAGCATCTGGGTCATCCGCTGTTGCCAATATGTTTGGCGATCCAGGGGCGTCCACTTTTCCTTTCGGCGACTCAGGAAGATCCACTTGAATTGCCGGCTCAGCGTGACCCGGATCCTCTTGAGTCGGAGTTGATTTCCTTGGAAGTTCGGAAGTTGCGTCAGGGATTGATCCACTGGTTTTCCTTTTTTTGGCTTGTGCCCTAACCAGAGGAGATAAACGTGTTAAGGAATTGAAAATGATCATTATTTTCAAAAAGTCAAGGCCAAAGACTTACCCCGGAACTCGAATCATTGGTGGAAGTGTTGACATTGCTGAGTCGCCGGAAGAAGGGGGAGAATTCTGCAGGAATTATACATTAATAATGCAGGCGGGTTGCTGATGTAATCCAAAGTAGCAAGGACAATGGTTGTTCTTATATAAAAAAGGGGTACCTCGCTTGGTTTTCTTTTGTTTGTGGCTGGCAAGCCAGATATTAGATCGCCGGAGTGACTTCGTGTCTTCCGGTTTGAGGCGTGCTGTGTTCTCTTCAATAAGAAATTTGGGTCCAAATGGGCATCTGGATGTGAGAAGGGGACTTTCCCACATATTCACCGGGCCGGCTTAGGCGGGGAAGGAGATGAATCGGAGGAAACAGAAATTACCTCGACGGAGTCCTCTTGGCTTTCGTTATCTTCATTCTGTTACAAGAAGAATGGGAGATATGAATAAGAGGTCAAAAGTAATAAGTGGCGAGTAAAAAGGGGACGGATTTGTACCTCTGAAAGTGCGTCACCGGCTTGAGATTCGTCGACTTCAGATGGCTCGGCCGCAGCAGATTTACCTTTGCCCTTGTTTTTCTTGGAGGGCGGCTTAGCAGTCTTCATGGCTTGTTTTTTGGGTCTCCTAGGCCAGAACTTGTCGCCTTTCTGGAAAAGATATATGGCATGAACTTATAATGACAATAAAACAGAAGGAATAAAAATCAAGGGCGGGTCAGCTTTGGTTACCTTGGGCGCCGGGTTGATCTTGCAGAAGGGCTTAAGGCCGATTTGGCCGCACTTTCCTGCGGGCTCGCCGGTCAGTTTTTTGATGATGGCGACGATGTCTTTCTCCGTTAATGCTGTGTGAAAGTAGCATTGGGGATGGTCCAAAGTGCCGTCAAATTCACACATTAGACCATCTCGGCGGCTCAGAGGAAGAATCCGCCATTCGACCCAGCAGCGGATCAGGTCAACCCCGGTAAGACCATTGTTCGTCAGGGATCTCAGTTCAGACAAAATTGGGATGAACTCCGACTCTTCTTCCTCGGTGAGCTTGTCGGGGAGCTTGAAGTTAACTGGAAGGCGGGTTGGCCTGCAGCCCAGAAGTTTGTTCTCACCAGCGGGGGACGTTTCTTTACAATAAAACCAAGATTCACCCCAGCCCTTGGGATGGCTAGGCATGGTGAGTGAAGGAAACGGACTGTCCCTACGGCGCTGGACGTTGACACCGCCGAGTTCCAAACTGGGGCCATTGTGGAATTCCGTCTAGCGATTCAAATGGAAAAAGTGCCAGAATAGGGGAACGGAAGGCTCGATCCGCAGATAAGCTTCGCAAAGGACTTGGAACTGACTCAAGTTGCTTATGGAATTGGGTCCCAAATCCTGGAGTCGGACATTCATGAAGGTCAAAGCGTCCCTAAGAAATTTAGATCCGGGCGGCTTAAAGCCCCGTTCCAAGTGTTCCACAAAGACTACTATTTCCCCTTCTTTGGGGTTGGGGAGATCTTCTCCCAACCCGGTGCACCATCCAATGACATCTTGAGGATCCAAACAGTCGGCTTTCACGTAATTAGCTAGAACAGCGTCATCAACTTTGGTAGGAAGCCAATCGCTCTTGAAAACGGCACCCATGCTACAAATAGGTAGAAGTATGGTATTACATGTCTCGAACATCTACTGTGTGAGTCAGGATCAGTTCATATTAACCCGCCAGACTAAGGGGCCGGGTTGGGTTGATGTGGCGATTTATCAAAGCAGGGCTATTTCCAAAGGCAATATTACTGTGGATAGTAAGGTCTACTCGTTCTGAAGCACTAAGGGGGGGACGAAGGTTACAAACAGTTTTTTACAAACAGTGAATGAGGAATGGATCTGCCGAACAGATATAGGACCTACGAATACGACTGAGCATGAACAATATATTATCAGCTAATGCCCCTCGTTTGGAGAAGGTATTGTATTCAGAAAATCGCAAGAACAGCGAATGGTTAAAATTATTCGAAGCACTGGCTACCCTAGCGGCGCTCGGGCTCATGGATTCGAGGGAGAATAACGACTACGAGCGGAAAGCTTCAAAGCTACGGCCATGGCGAAGATACGAGCAAAGAATGAACCTACTCCTAAGAGGGGGAACGAGGACCTAACCTGGTGCTCTCGGTCGAAGAAGACCGGCGGTGACGAAGATTGCCGGGGAAGCGTGGGGGTCCCGACGAACGAAGAGGCCTTCGGCGGCGGCGAAGCTCGGGGCGAACGGCGAGGTTGTCGGTGATGGTGCGATGGATAATAATGGCGGACGGATTGACCAAGGTGCGAAGCTCGACGACAGCGATGGCTTGCGGGCGGCGCTGGAGCTCCTTGAACGGGGGCGGAGGTTGCGGCCGGCGGCGAAACCCTCGGGAAGCGGTGCGGTTTTCTGTTGCGATAATGGGGGGGACTGACGAGACTGGTAGGTGGCCAGTGTCAGCCCTGTCCCTTCCGCCTATTTATCAGGACGGGCGCTGGAATCGAGGCGCCGTGAGCGGGAACCGTTTGGGAATAAAAGATTCGCCATGATGACGTCCGAAAATTTTGGGATAATGATGCACTAAAAGATCCGTTGGGATTGTGTTAAATTTCCCGAAAATCGAGGGCTAAGGAAAGTGCTGACGGGAAATGCATTGGCGGCTCAAAGACTTTTTCCGGTACCAGTTGGCGAGTTAAAATTTCTGGCGTATGGAGGAACACAAAGGAGTGAATCACCTTCAACTAAAACAGAAGCATTGGCATGAAGATTCAAGTCAATTTGGGGCCTAATGTTGGGGATATTGCTTATTAAGTGACCCGCCCAATATGGGCCGGGTTACTAGTAAGGCGATTCATCCTTTAGGGCTAGTTGGGCCTCAGCCTGGGCGGTTCAAGGTCGCAGGATGGTTATGATTTATGGAAGGTCTCTGGGTTTTGCAAGACGGCGACTCAGAGACCGCGGTGGTCACGATTTGTAAAGAGGAAGGGACTCTTGTAAACCCTAAAGCCTCGACCTCTATATAAAGGCGAGTTTGAAGGGGGATAGATAGGTTAGAAATCATCGAGTGCTAGGTAAGGCGAGTTACGCCTTTCTTGTAATCGAATCCACATCAATACACGCCAAGCAGGACGTAGGCTATTACCTCCACGCGAGGGGCCGAACCTGGGTAACCCGCCGTGTTCCTCCTGTTCAACCCCTTTGAGTCGCCACCAAAGTGCGATGGTTCCCATACTAAGTCCTTTCACGAGGACATCTGCCGTGACAAAACCACGACAGAAATGATCCATAAAATCAAAAACCCAGCAATCAAAAGTCTCAATGACTAGCGAATAATTCATAGGCATCTCATTCCTCCTACTAATATTACCAACTCTCTGGCACTTATCACAAGATAAAACGTAATTTCTAGCATCTTTAAAGAGAGTAGGCCAATAAAAACCTGATTGGAGAACCTTGTGTGTGGTCCTCTCACCGGCATGATGTCCTCCATAAGGACTGCTATGACATTGTCTCAAGATATCCTTCATCTCATGCTCCAGTATGCATCTCCTCACAATTCCATCTGCACCTTGTCTAAAAATATGTGGGTCATCCCAAAAGTAATACCTCAAGTCGTGGAAGAACTTCTTCCGCTGATGGAATGTTAAACCTGGAAGCAAAAACTTTGCAACAATAAAGTTAGCATAATCTGCATACCATGGATCTGAATTTGATTTCACCTGTAAGACAGCTAACTATTCGTCGAGAAAACTATCATTGACTGGAATGGGATCGTGTGGTATGTCCTCCATCCTGGAAAGGTTGTCTGCTACAGGGTTGTCTGCTCCTTTCCTATCAACAATCTGCAAATAAAATTCTTGAAGAAGGACCCATCTGATAAGCCTTGGTTTGGCATCCTTCTTTTCCATAAGATACTTAATAGCAGCATGATCAGTATGAATGATGACTTTAGAATCAACAATGTAAGGCCTAAACTTATCACAAGCAAACACTACCACTAAAAATTCTTTCTCAGTAGTAGCGTAATTATTTTGAGCAGTATCAAGGGTTTTGCTAGCATAATGAATAACATTAAATTTATTATCAACCCTTTGTCCTAGCACAACTCCAATAGCAAAATCACTAGCATCACACATGATTTCAAAAGGCAAATTCTAATCAGGTGGTTGGACTATAGGGGCGGTTATTAAGGCTTTCTTAAGAACTTCGAAGGCTTCCTTACAATCTTCATCAAACACAAAAGGAATATCCTTCTGGACAAGATTAGTAAGGGGTTTCGAAGTTTTAGAAAAGTCTTTAATAAATCTCCTATAGAAACCAGCAAGACCGAGGAAACTATGAATACCTCTGATGTCTTTTGGATAAGGCATTCTCTTGATTGCTTCAACCTTTGCCCTGTCCACCTCGATTCCTTTTTCATAAATCTTGTGGCCAATAACAATTCCCTCATTGGCCATGAAGTGGCAGTTTTCCCAGCTGAGTACCAAGTTTGTCTCCTCACATCTCTGCAAAACTTTATTAAGGTTGTGGAGACAATGGTCAAAAGAGGTTCCATAGACGGAGAAATCGTCCATGAAGATCTCCAAAATTTCCTCACAAAAACCAGGAAAGATAGCAGACACACACCTTTGAAAAGTAGCAGGAGCATTGCATAAACCAAAATGCATACCTCTATAAGCATAAGTACCAAAGGGACAAGTAAAAGTGGTCTTCTCTTGATCGACAGTATTAACATGAATTTAAGAGAAGCGAGAGTACCCATCAAGATAGCAAAAGTGAGTGTTTTTGGATAACCTTTCAAGCATTTGGTCGATGAACGGCAGCGGGTAGTGGTCCTTCCTGGTTGCCTTGTTCATCTTCCTGTAATCAATACACATTCTATATCCAATAATAATTCTTTGAGGTATTAGTTCATTCTTATTGTTAGGAACCACAGTCGTACCTCCTTTCTTGGGAACACAATGTACTGGACTTACCCACTTACTATCGGCTATAGGGTAGATAATTCCTGCGGCTAGAAGCTTGAGGATTTCAGTCGTCACAACATCCTTCATCTTCGGGTTTAACTGTTGTTGATGATCAACAACCGGTTTAGCATCAGGATCAAGATTGATAGTATGCTGGCAAATAGATGGACTAATCCCCTTAAGATCATCAAGGGTATAGCCAATAGTGCCTCGGTGTTTACGAATGACTTCCAATAATCGCGCTTCCTCGTATCCTGAAAGGTTAGAATTGAAAATAGCATGATATACTTTCTTTTCATCTAAATAAGCATACTTGAGCGTACTGGGAAGAGGTTTAAGATCAAACACCGGGTCTTCTATTGGTTTCGATAAAATTCCCAAAGGCTCAACCAGAAGGTTGTGCTTCAGGATAGCACGTTGTCTCAAGAATATGTCATCCAACTCATTCCTTTCCTTCATATGCATATCATTCTCGTGGTTTTCCATAAATTGCTGCAAAGGATCATTAGGACGAATAGCAATAGAAGAAATCTCTTCAATAATTTTATCATTACTAGGCAGATCAGTACCACGAGTTTGCTTCGATAATTTAAAAAAGTTAAATTCATATGGCTCACCATTAAATTCAACACATACTTTTCCTTTCCTGCAATCTGTAATAGCTCCACAAGTTTTGAGAAAATGCATACCAAAGATAATAGGGCAAAAGCTATCTTGTACAGAACCAAGTACTAGAAAGTCGGTAGGATATTTTAGCTTTCCACAGAGAACTTCAACACCTCACACAATTCCAATAGAAGAGATAGTTTCTTTGTTTGCAAGATGAATAGTGACATCGACTTCTTCAATTCCACATAGTAGAACCTCATTCATGATCTCTTGATAAAGTGAAAAAGGAATAGCACTAGCACTGGATCCCAAATCACATAGCCCATAATAATTATGATCTCCTATTTCAACAGATACATCTGGAGTACCTGAAATTGGGCCTTCATTCTTGGTTGTAACAAGGTTAGTGGAAACAGCACAAAAATTTATATTAGAATCCTCAATATTACTAGTAACAAGATCCTTGACTAATGCAACTTGAGGAACGACTTTAATAAGGTCCTCATGCTTATTAGTCTTCTTTCACTTTTATTCAGGATGCCTGTGACAAAAGAATGCTCCCTCATCCTTGCGGGAAAAGGGGGCTTTTCATATTCAACTGCAGGCAAGATAGGGTCAACAACATTAATATCAATGGGCAATTCCTTAAAAGGTTTATGATGTTGATCCTCCTTCTTCTCAGAAGAGTCAATATGAGAGGCAAAGTCTATGCAAAAATCAATTAGAAGCTGGGAATCAAAACCAATCTTAGCGCAAAAGGTATTGAAGTAATCAGTTTTCACATAACTCTCAATGTAATCACGCCCATAATTTATAACGTGTTCAATACCTTTATCAGTCTCCCAGTCTTCAGTGTTCTTTTTGATCCTTTCAATAAGATCCCACTTAGCTTCAGTGCTTATGTTGGAGAATGCCCCACTAGAGGAATCATCAAGCATCTCTTTATCTTGACGATAAAGCCTTGCAGAAAAATTTGTGAGAATAATTTATTTGGAGAGCTCATGATTGGGGCATTTGAGAATTAAGGACTTCAATCTCCCCCAAGCTTGAGCGATGCTTTCTCCGTCACGAGACCAAAAGTTATAAATATAATTCCTGTCTCGACGTATTTCATGAAGAGGATAAAACTTTGCATAAAAGAGAGGCATAAGATCTTGCCAAATTAGTAAATGAGAGTCATCAAGAAGTCTATACAAATCCAAAGCCTTATCTTTTAATGATAGAGAGAATAGCTTTCTCATAACAAAATCCATCGATACACCTGCAAGCTTAAATAAGGAGCATGGTTGTGAAAGATATAGCAAGTGTTCACCTCGATGTCTATCTCCTGCATATTGATTAGCCAAGACACAATCAATAATACCAGTTGGTATTTTAAAGGGCACAATTTCAGTAGGTGGGGGAGGCTTCTTGTAACGACTAAGATGCGGTCCTTTCCGATTTGGGGAACGAGGCCTCGAATTGGAAAGAAGCGCATCTAAGCGTTTCGCAAGCACGGTAACATAGCACATACATAATAATGGTAGAATGAAAATAAGGGATTCAACTGCCATCTCATAAATATATCAGAGTTACATCACGCATACAGACAAGGTAGTTCCTCTACGGACTACAAAACATGAGAAATGACTATGCTACCCTGCATGCTTGCCCACGATCACGACCACGCCTCAGTCTTCTAGATAGTTCACGTATAGGCGGTCGTTCTCCTCATCGTACTGCCACGCCAGCTGTGTGCCGTCGGGATCACCTGTCTTGGGGGTACCTGAACCTGTTGGTGTTGTGAAGGAATCTGTGAGCCACGGGGACTCAACAATCTATGACCTCGGTGCTAGAACTAGTCAAGTTATCAGGTAAGGAAGGTGGAGTATTTAGGTTGCAGCATCCTAAGCATTATGGTGGCTAACTTATGTAGAACAAGTATTGAAGGTGGTCTATACTAGCGATCATTGATTAGTTGATCACTAAGTGATCCTGAACACCTACTTACGTCAAACATAACCCCGCCGTGTTCCCGCTCGAAGAGAGGTCTTCGAAGGGGACAATCACGGTTACGCACACAGTTGGCAATTTTATTAGAGTTATGTTCAAGTTATCTATAACCGGATGTTAACAAATATTCCAAGTTGCCACATAACCGCGGGTACGGCTTTCCGAAAGATTAAACCCTGCAGGGGTGCACCAACTAGTCCATCACAAATGGTCATAGGACACAAAGTAATCCTCTATCACGAATCTCGTGATCTCGTCGGATTCCTTAGAGGAAAACCTCTACTCTGGGGAGAACCAAAGCTTCACCGGGATTCCTATACGCAAGATATATCGCTAAGGTAAGACAAGACTAGCAGGACCTCCCATCGTGTCGACAACCCTGATAAGAGCCGCGTATCTCAGTCTCAGGACACGACGAATGAGCTAGACGTCGGGATGGCTAAACCTCTGGGTGACCAGTGGGGCCCCGAACATTGCTCAGGTGGGACCAACACTCATGAGGAGCACTCGCCCGGGTTGTTGATTAAATTCCTCGGGGTAGCTAATCCCTATGCAGATTATTATTAAGTGATTAGCAAATTAACACCAATGTTGGGTCCTGCCGGACAAGTCTTAACACTACACGATTTATCAAGGCGGTCCCCATAACAACCCCGAACGTGTTAGGAGCGATCGGTTATGGAATCAAACACCGGTAGCCGGTAACTATGGTGGCAATAACGGAACAAAGCACCCGGCAAAAGGCTAGGCCTTCTGTTATTTACCAAGTATATAGGTGCATTAATTAAATAACAGATTTAACATAATGATATCAAACTCATGTTATCACATGAGACAATTGCACCTGCAACTAGCAACGCTAACATTAGAAGCTTAGCAAAGCCTACTTAGCCATTCAAGGTTTTCTAGGAAGGGATAAGTGTTTGGGTTTCATGGCAATATCAGGAGGCAATTATTTCAGTGGTAGGCAGCGAGCATATGATGGAAGAAACGTAATCTAGCATAACAAGTCTAGAGATGGAATCAAGGTCATATCATCTTGCCTGTGATGTCCTCAGCTTGGAACTGCTCTTGTTCGTCCTGCACGTACTCTCCCGAATCCACGTACTCGTTCTCCGATCCCGGTGCTACCCAACATAAAAATAGCATCCAATTAAGAACAACACCTCAAGATGCAACAAGACATGATGCATGAGATGAAAATGAACATGCATCTCTATTCTACTCACTTGCACAAGCATGAGATGTAAATACAAGTTCCTGGACAGAACTGCACTCTAAGATATATTGACATGCATGATAATGACATGATCATATGCGTCACGTGAAAACGATGCAAAAACATATAAAGAACGTAACGATCGGAGCTACGGATCAACGGGAAACAACGAAACAAGAAATGACGTCCTACGTATCAAATCCATCACAACACACACCAAGGGCATACTTCTAGTATTTCCAGGTTGCCAAGACATAAAATAAACCAACATGGATGGGGTGGTGCAAGGAATATCACCACACCATCATCTATGCACTCACAAGCATCAAAACATCAAAACTATACAATCTGCCATAAATAGCATCATAGCATTTTGAGAGCTACATGCAAAGCACCTACAGCCACCCAAACATGCCAAATAAGATATGTGGCAGAAGCTATCCAAGAGTACTACCAGCATAATCAAAAATATAATGCAAAGGAGTTTCGCACAGAAAGTTACACAGCTGCTAACTTGGCCAAAAATATCAATTTCAGGGACTTAGTGAAAATTCCAGATTCTCACTAGCTGTTTATGCTCTGAAGCATTTTGACAGCACCCAAAACAATATCTACAGGACTCCAAATGGAATGAAAATTTACAGAGAGATAGACAAACACAAAATCTACAACTTTCCAGTTGATATCTAAGGCTGATTCACAACACATGGACCTCTACAAGCTCAACAACAGGAGAAGAAAATATAAACAGATTCTCAGACTTAGTGAAAATCTCAGAAATCTGGAATTTCAGCCACATGCCTACTTTGACTAATCACCACTTACACATAGGAACTACTAAGCCTGAAACAAAACCAACATGCCATAGAGGGGGTCACCCTCGAATGCCTCATCAAGGAATCAACCTCTTGGGCTCACCACGTCTCATGGAACCAAGCTCCAAACATAGAACAAATCTAAAATATGTCATCTCCAGAAGTGTTCCAAAGGAAAAACTGACTTCACCAATGGATTCCTGGGATGATTCTACCCCAAAAAATATGTATAAAACATAAGCACTTGCATGGAACAAATGGGCACAAACTAGAAAAGAAAAGCTACCTGGAATCACATGGAGTGAATAGTGCATCATCACATGTGCTATTCACTAGAACAACACCTACACCAGCTCTTGCACACTCTCACGAGTCCAATGGTGACATGAGGGTTTTGACCTCATGTAGGTGTGCCATAGCACATCACCATTCTCACACACATACAACAAGCACAAGCATGACAACACCTACATATGCTAATGAGGACACACACATTAGATGACACCACATCATCTATACCCCTACACATATAAACATGCTCTAGTGCTCATCCAAGCCTCAGCAAGCCTAGGTCATGTGTGGGACACACACACACAAGCACACACTCACACACATGAGCCACTAACACACACACAAGATATGTGGGGGGGGACCCACACACACACATACACCACACTTGTGCATCAAAGGGGACAAGCACATCAGCTCCACATCTTACCACAAATCTCACATACACACACTTGCATGAATATACTAGTGCACACCCACAAGCTAGAACACAATCACACTAAGCATATAGCTCACATGGCACAAATGCACAACTTCTACTCATGATCACCCATCTACATAAGCTAGCAAAATACCATCACACACATGTTGTTTGTGGGAAGAATGAATCCCCACTTGGTGTAGATCACACCAAGCAACTCACATAAGCATACAAAAGGAAAAACATCAAGAAAGGCAAAAGAAAAAAAATAAAAGGGGTGGTAGGTTTCGAACCCAGGACCTCCTCGATCCACCATAGAAACCACACAGCTAGCACCACCCTGCTACACGCCACTTGCTTGACAGTATAGGGGGTGCATCCCAGGTAACTAGTCCCTGTGCTACTGTGTCAAAGAAATAAAATGCAAAAGGGGTGCCGAGGGGGAATCGAACCCATGACCATGCTATTAGCACCAAAAGACCACTACCACTCTGCTACTGCTTCGATGCTTAACACGGGAGGGGAGTTTACCCTTTTGAGTAACCCCTCTCAGCAACTCCTCTACCGACGGTGGCCAGAACAGGGGACGGTGCTCGCCGGCAATATACTACAAATCCATCTACGACTCCTAGATGGAAGGGGAAAGGAGTTCCCACGGTTCCATTCCAACTACTAGCTCTACTCAAGAGGCCCTACAGCGACTCCTCGACGTGACACGGCGGCTCCGGCGACAGGGAAGGAACGACGTCGAGCCTATGGCCTACTGCTCGCGATCTGAGACAGGGAGGAAGGGGAGATGGTTCTACCTCACCTACTGGACGAGGTGGATGCTTCGGCCGAAGAGGAAGTAGAGGAAGAAGGGGGAAGTGGCCGCTCGGGGAAGTTCGTCGGGGAAGAAAGCCGCCGTCATGGAGGAGAGGTAGCAGAGCAGATCTTGTCATCCTAGCCACAGGAATGGATTCCTGGAGAATCCCGCGTGCTCGCTGAGGCGTCGGAGGGGAAGAAGAGGTACGGGCGCGACGGCGAGGAGCTCCTCATCTAGCAGCCATGGTAGAGGCGTTGATCCCCTTACCTGGTGTCGTCGACAGAGAGGGAGAAGGCTATGGGATGGAGGTGGCGGCGCGAGAGGGAAACCCTAAGTTGAACGGACGCCAAGGGGGGCCTTTTATGGAGGGGGAGAGGCGAGGGACACGCCTCGACGTTCGTGACGGCGTCTGCATACATTGCTCTGCCTCTGTCTCTGAAGAAAGACTGTCGGAGGAAGGAGAACAGGACGGCGTCTACAGGAGAAGAGGGACGCGCGCCTGGGCTACGAAGGAAAAGAGAGGAGGGGGAGATGGGCCTGCTAGTTGGGAGGAAGCCCACTAGTGGCGCCAGGTAGAGGAAATAAAACCTGAGGGGTTTTCCAAATACAAAAATAAAGAGAGAAAGAAAATAAAGCCAAGACAAATCTGTTGGGGTTTAAAACAAAACAAAAATGCCCCTGGTCATAAGAAATTATGACCTATTTGAATAAGTTGAAAAGAATTATTTGGAGCAACTAAATATTAACAAAATAGAATTTTTTGGATCTGTTTTGTAATCATTTGCACCATTTAAACACCTTTTCAAAACAGCAAAACCACATCTCATATCCACCACAAAATAATGCTAACACATGGGCATTTTTTAAACAAGGATGTGACAAGAGAAACTTGATCTTGAGATAAAATAAGAGGAAGAGGGTTTGAAGCCTAAGCAACCCACATAGTTACCTACTAGCAATTGGACCACTCCACTTAGCAACACATACCACATCACATCACAACTCATGTCAACACATCACCACATATGATCACAAGGCACCAAACAATACATGGAATGATATGGAATGCATGCATGCAAAGGAAGAATAAACAAGGTGACATCACATGAAATCATATGCATTGAGCTCTGATATCAATGACAAGTTGGACCCACATGGAGAAGGTTCCAAATAGGGAAAGATACACTCTTGGGGCATTACACTTCTCCAACACATTAGCGTTGGGGAGGTTCCCCACAATCAACAAATCAAGAGTAGAGTTGTCCATAGGGACAAAAAGTGGAAACAGTAAAACAAAAACAACACGTACAACGTAAAGGTTTCCTTACCAATTTCACTTACCAATAGCGCTACACTCCCTGGCAACGACGTCAGAAAATGGTATTGATGACCCACAAGTGTAGGGGATCTATCGTAGCCTTTTCGATAAGTAAGAGTGTCGAACCCAACGAGGAGCAGAAGGTATTGACAAGTGATCTTGAGCAAGGAATAACTACAAGTACTGAAAGGTAACATTTTATGGTTTTTCTAGTATAAGCAACAAAGAAATAAATGCAAGTAAAGTAAAATATGCCGAGGTGCAGCAAGTGGCCCAATCCTTTTGAACGCAAAGGATAGGTTGAGGGACTAAACTTATAAAGACTAACGCGTTCTGGAGGTCACACGGGAGAGATAGTCAAGTGCTTTCGCCATATTCTGTCTAGTACTATGTTTTCTATCGATAAGTGTTATGTGGGTGGATCTTAACTAGTGCACCGTCTAGGATAAGACAAGTACACTCTTATGATTAATCCCTCTTGCAAGCATCCGCAAATACAAGAGAGAAATTAAGGCAAAGCCTAACCATAGCAATAAGCTTTAGGATCCAATACTCCCTCATGCAAAAGTATGCAAACTGGGGTTCAGGTTTCTATCACTCCGGCAACCCACCATAAGCATTCTTTATACATGATGCATCCCCTTAGGTCCTTAAAAAGGCGAAGTGTTATGTAGTTGACGTTCACATAACACCACTAGAAGAATAACACCACAACTTAAATATCAATCAACACATATTACTTCAACATCATATGACTACTAGCATCTAGACTTTCCCCATGTCCTCAAGAACTAACAAAACTACTCACAAGACATAAAAGAGATCATGATCAGAGGTGATGAAAATATGATTAACAATATGGTCATAACAATAATCCTCCAACAAAACTCAATAGCATTCACCACAAAAGAGTAATCAATGCCAGTAGAGTAGATGGGATGAATAGTGCAAGATACAACTCCGATTGCAATGATGAAGTAGATGGGATGAAGATGGAGATGGTGCTGGTGTTGGTGATGATGGTGATGATAATCTCGATGATGTCCGTGATGATGGTGATGACGATGAGGATGATCTCCCCTTCCGGGAGGAGTTCTCCCCGATGGAATCTGCCCGCCGAAAAGGTCTTTTCTTCTTTGTAGGTTTCCGCCGCGGAGTGGAAGTGGAATCGCGAAAACTATTATTTCCCCGTAATTTTTAGGTCAAGAGGGACATATAGTCCAAAGGAGAGCACCGGAGGCGGGGCCCATCACCCAGGCGGCCTCTTGACGCAGCCTAGGGGGGCCAACACGTCGCCTGGGTGACCTGTGGCCCCCCTTCGGCCCTTCTTTGGCCTGTCTTCGGGACCTGTTCGGAAACTTCTTCCCTCAAAATTTCAGCGCAATTGGAGATGTTCTAATATTGCAACTCTTCGTGCTATTTTCTCCGCTGAATCCTGTGTGTGTTGTTTCGGCACCGGAAAATTGTAAACTGTGTAAAATAAGCCAAAACACTATAAGTACACCAACATAAAGTGAAATATATCAATGAATAGAGACAAATTATGATACAAAATAGTGATGCATTTTGGACGTATCAGCTCGTGTGCATCCCTCACAGCCCATGTGGCCCCTTTCGGAGGACCCCCGAAACCCTTTCGACACTCTCGGTACCCTATCGGTGACGCCCGAACTTTTTCCGATGACCAATACATAACTTCCATATCTCAATCTTTACCTCCGGGCCATTCCGGAGCTCCTCGTGATGTTCGGGATCTCATCCGGGACTCTGAAAATATTTCAGTTACCACCACACATAACTCATTAATACTCAATCGTCACCGAACCTTAAGTGTGCAGACCCTACGGGTTCGAGAAGTATGCAGACATGACGGAGACACTCTTCGATCAATAACTAATAGCAGAACCAAGATGCCCATATTGGTTCCTACATATTCTATGAAGATCTTTATCGGTCGAACCATGATGTTAAGGATTTAATCAATCCCGTATACTGCTCCCTTTGTCCATCGGTATGTTACTTGCCCGAGATTCGATCGTGAGTATCTCTATACCTAGTTCAACCTCGTTACCAGCAAGTCTCTTTACTCGTTTCGTAATACAAGATCTCGTGACTAACTCCTTAGTCACATTGCTTGCAAGCTTCTTGTGATGTTGTATTACCGAGTGGGCCTAGAGATACCTCTCCATCATACGGAGTGACAAATCCTAGTCTCGATTCACGCCAACCCAACAGACACCCTCCGGGATACCTGTAGAGCACCTTTATAGTCACCCAGTTATGTTGTGACTTTTGATACACACAAGGCACTCCTCCGGTGTCCGGGAGTTGCATGATCTCATGGTCATAGGAACATGTACTTGACATGCAGAAAACAGTAGCAATAAACTGACAAGATCATATGCTACGTTTATAGTTTGGGTCTTGTCCATCACATCATTCTCCTAATGATGTGATCCCGTTAACAAATGACAACTCATGTCTATGGCCAAGAAACCTGGACCATCTTAGATCAACGAGCCAGTCCTACAGAGGCTCACTAGGGACAATGTGTTGTCTATGTATCTACACATGTATTCTGAGTTTCCAATCAATACAATTCTAGCATGGATAATAAACGTTTATCGTGAACAAGTAAATATAATAATAACCAATTTATTATTGCCTCTAGGGCATATTTCCAACACCATCCCGTCGGCCCCAACTCAGTCGGCCGCCGACACGAGCCACCACCATCCCTTTGCCCCGTCCCGCCGCCTAAGTGGCCCCCATCGCGTCGTCCCAAGCCGCCCACCGTCTGCCTCAGCTGCCCACCGTCCGCCTCAGCCTCCCCCGCCACCCCCAACCGCACCGGTCGACCCACCCTGCGATGAACGGTGAGGCCTTCGACCTGTGGGGTTTGCAGCCGTCGGCAAGCGGCCCAGCTACCTAGGCCGGTCTCGACCTCAACTCTCAAGCTTCGTCGTCGGAGGGGTTCCCGGGGCTTGGGTGTGACAACCCGATGCCAACGTTCCAGAAGATTCCCCTTCTATTCCGTTTTCGTCGTGTGTCTATTTTCTTTTGTCACATCATCATCGCATCATGCGCATCATCAGCATTGCATCGGCGTTCCGTTACCGCCAGTTTTCAAACTTGCATCCGTTGTTAGTTGCAGGTTCTCGTCGTTGTTCGTTCTGAGACCGACCGCACTCGCACGCGCCTGAGGCATCGTTCGAGTCTTGTTTTTAAAAGTGTGTTGAAAACTTTCTCTGTTTGGGACGAGATTTGATGTGCCGTGTTATTTTAATATAGGTAGGCCGCCTGTCAAGTTTCGTCGCAATCAGAGTCCGTCTCGTACCCGAACGGTCGTCTGTAGCGGCACCGTCTTCGGTTATTCGTTGGACGTTTGTTGGCGTTTTTAAAATCATTGCCGCGCCACCCGTTTTCCCTCTCATGTCCGGTAAACCACTCTTCACGGCCACTTACCCATTCTCGCGTGCGGAATCGTTCAAATCCGACCGCACGGTTGGATCCAGAACGAAATTCCGGTTAACCTAGCCCCCTTTTCTCTATAAATAGGCCCTCCTCCTATTATTTAGACAGTCTACCACCCTGTGCCTCGTTTTCCACGCCCCACCTACCCCAAAAGCCTCTCTCTCTCCCCTGTCTCCCACCTCCAGCCGTCGGGCCCGCCCGAGCCCGGGTCAGGCCCGCCGAAGCCCATCGGGGCCCGAGGCAAACCCTAGCCGAGCTCCCACGCTCCCCCGAGCCCCTGCCTTCCTCGCCGCCGTTCGCCGCCCCAAGCTTCCCCGTCGGCCCCGCCTCCAGCCGCCGCTCGCCGGAACCCCACCAGACCCTGCTCCTTGTTTCCTCGCTGGCCGAGACCTGCAGCGCCTCCGCCATGTCCGCCCTCACCTCCCTGCAAGCCGTGCGCTGGCCCTCCAAACTCCTGTGCTCGCTGCCAGATCCCTCTCCGCAGCACGCCGGCGGCCAGATCAGGCGGATCCAGGCCGGATCCATAGCCCCTCGGCCTCCCTCGCCGCCATCGATCGCTGTTGCCGGAGTCAGCAGCTCCCCGCCGCCGCAGGGACTCCGGATCAAGGCAGGGACGACCAAGCTCACCCTGGCCGCGTGGGCCGGCCTCCCGCGCAGGCCGCCCATCGCCTCGGCCACCCTCTCCTGCGATGGGACCAGCTCGCCCTGCTGGGCCAACCGGCCTCTTCACCACCCGAGGCCCAACTCCTCTGCCTCCTCGCCCCAGGGCGAGGCCTGCTATGGTGAGCCCCTCCAGTCCCTTTAGATCATGCACTAGGCGCTAGTTAGCAACCCGCGCCACCCCCCCCCCTTATAGCATTTGACTGGTTTCGGCCCATGTAGATAATTTAGGAATTTCAGAATTGATAAATTCCAGAAATTAGACGTATAATAGAACTCCCGTAACTTTTAAACCGTGTGTCGGAACGAGGCGTGTAGCATATGGATTTTGGGTAGTTTTGCGCGTGATTACGTTTGTGCAACTTGCATAATTGTTTGACGTAGTTTGAGCCGCCATATGCCTAGGTTTACGTGCTGTCTCCATAGGATAGTGCCCGCATTTATTTTCCGCGCGTGTTCGAATAGCTCGAATGTCGTAGTAGAAATGTCCATGTTTTAGGAACCCCTTTGCCATGTATTTTAGAGCGTCATTGGTATTTTTGCGTGTAGGGATTTGCCAATAGTTTATTTTTCGCGTTTAGGATTATATTCTCGCATTTATGTGTGGTGAAATTATTGGTGTGCAATCCCACATATTTTATATGTTTTCGGGGTAGAAAAATCCATAGGATTTTTCTGTGTATTTAGTTTTAGCTTTTGAGCAAGTTAGTTCGCGCGATATTTTGCCATGTTGCCCTCTTGTCTTTTTCGTAGGATTTATTCCGTGCTTCGTTTGAAGGAGTTGTCAACTAGAGATATGCCCTTTGATGTTTAGTCTAGGCCCTGGTATTTTGTTTGCAATAGAAATCCATGTTTAGGTGTGCTTTGGTTGTTATTTACTTGCTAGAAAATAGTGATGTTTTAGAGATGCTGAAATATTTCTAAGTCTGAGATCTGTTATATTTTTTTGCTGATTTGTTTTGCTTCTATCTTGTGATCTGTAGCTCTTTTGAGGTTGGTGCAATGGAGTTAGTTGTAGACTTTGTGTTTCTCTAGCATTCTGTGAATTTTCATGCCATTTGGAGTCCTGTAGCTTATGGTTTTGCTTCTTTCAATATGCCTTCAGATCGAAACTGCAGCTTCATAAACTGCTATTTTCACCAAGTCTGAAATAGTGTGTGAGATGCCATTTTGTGACTTCTTTCCCTAGTGATCCATGATGCCATGCTAGTTGTTGTTAGTCGTTAGTTGTAGTGCTTCTTGCCCTCTATCGTGTCATGCCTTGGTTGAGTAGATTTGAGTTGTGTAGCTTGTAGTTGTGGGGCGTAGAAAATGCTATGTGGCTGATTTTCGCAGATTGTAGTGATTTCTTGTTTTGCTCGTAGTTGTTGAACCGTAGCTCCGTTTTGATCGTGTCCTATATGAAACTTTCTTAGAATCTCGTGTGGTTTCATTTTATCTTGCTGGTTGTATGTGTTTGAAGTGCTCGTGACCATCGTTGCATACATTTTGCATTCATGCCATCATATCTTGCGGTGCTTGTATCTTTTGAACCGTAGCTCCGTTGGAGATGTTCTCTATGTGTAAATTTCTTGTAGCGACGCGTAGAATCACGTGAACCTTTTTGTTTTGTTGTTTAACAACTAAATTAATGTGTTAGATCAGATCTGGACAGAATTGCAATTTAACATGTGAGGTCGTTTCGGAGGTGCTATATGTCATTTCCGACCTCATTTAAAATGCCTAGATAGGTAGTTTAATTACGCTTCACCTCTTGCCATGTTTAACCATATTTAATATGCCGTGTATCTAATCAGGATAGAACTAAATAATTAAACGTGGAGTTTCGTCAATATGCAACTCGCTGCACATTGAACTTCACTTAATGTGTAGTGTTTGATTGTGTGAATTGCCATGTCGTGTCTTGCATGTGTTCAGCTGCTCATGCATCATTTGTGTTGTGCATCGTGTGGTGAATACCGTGTGTTGATTTGTGTTTCTGGTTTGCTTCGTCTCGATAGAGTTCCGCAAGCATGTCGGATTGTGAGGACCCGTTCGACTACATCGGTTCGTCTGCTTCACGGAGTCATTCTTCTTCCAAGCGGGATCTCGGGCAAGATGACCATTTCCCCAGATACCATTACTATCATTGCCATGCTAGTTTTACCGCTTCTATCGTTTATGTCTCGTTGCCTACCACATGTTAAATATTAGCCTCTCAACAATGCCATGAAAACCTTCAACCTGTTCAACCTAGCAAACCACTGATTGGCTATTTTACCGCTTGCTTAACCCTGTGTTAGCGTTGCTAGTTGCAGGTGTCGTTGCTTCCATGTGATAACATGGATCCTTGTTATATCACCATATTAAATGATATCTATTTTAATGCACCTATATAATTGGTAAAAGGTGGAAGGCTCGGCCTTTCTAGCCTGGTGTTTTGTTCCACCTTTTCCCCCTTAGTTTCGGCTACCGGTGTTATGTTCCATAATTGAGCGCTCCTAACACGATCGGGGTTGTTATGGGGACCCCCTTGATAATTCGTTTTAGATTAAAGCTGGTCTGGCAAGGCCTAACATTGGTACTACATTTGCCCAACATAATAATTTTGATAGCACTGAAATGCATAGGGAGTTAGCGCTAACCGAGGAGTAATTTTACATAAACAGGGGGGCTAGTGCTGATGGTGTTGGTCCCAAATGGTCTGCCTGCGGGGCCACCGCGAGGAAACTCGAGGTTTGGCACCTGTAGCTAGTTCCATCCGTCGTGTCCTGGGAACGAGATACGCGGCTCCTATCGGGATCGTCGACACGTCGGGCGGCCTTGCTAGATTAGTTTTACCTTTGACGAGATATCTTGTGCATCGGAATTCCGGTGATGCTTTGGGTAATCTCAGAGTTGAGGTTTTCCACTAAGGAGTCCGACGAGATCGCGAGTTTCGTGATCGAGGATTTCTATGCGGCTTGTGGTAATTTGTGATGGACTAGTTGGAGCACCCCTGAAGGGTTAAATCTTTCGAAAAGCCGTACCCGCGGTTATGTGGCAACGTGGAAACTTTGTTTAACATTGGTTCTAGATAACTTGAAGTAACTTAATTAAAATATGCCAACCGTGTGCGTAACCGTGACTGTCTCTTTCGTGAGTTCCTTCTCCGATCGAGGACACGGTGGGGTTATGTCTGACGTAGGTAGGTGTTCAGGATCATTCATTTGATCATCAGTAGTTCACGTCCGCTATGCGTAGATCATCCCCTCTCTTTATTCTTCTACTCGTAAGTTAGCCACCAAATTTATGCTTAGTCGCTGCTGCAACCTCACCACTTAATCATACCTCACCCAGTAAGCTTTGCTAGTCTTGATACCTTTGGAAATGAGATTGCTGAGTCCCCTGTGGCTCACAGATTACTACAACACTAGTTGCAGGTACATGTAAAGGTTGTTTGACGCGAGCGCGTTGATTGTTCATTTGGAGTTGCTTCTTCTTCTTCTTCGATCTAGGATGGTTTCCAGGCCGGCAGCCTGGGATAGCAAGGATGGACGTCGTTCTTTTTTTCTCTTTTGTTTTCGTCCGTAGTCGGACCCTGCTCTTCTTCATGATGATTACGTACTGTACTGTTGTGACTCTGATGTAGCTTGTGGCGAGTGTAATCCAATTCTATATATATATATATATATCTTCTTTTCAGTACATGTACTTGTAACGATATCCATTCCTGCGACACGACGAGATGCGCTTCTATCCCTGACGAGGCCCTCGTGCCAAATTGAGGATAGGGTCGCATCTTGGGCGTGACATTGGGCTATATGGAGCTTTCCTCCAGAGCGATGACGAGCTCCTCCCTAGGCGTGTCAAGGGCTCCGGGCTGCCTCCCTATTGTCCACCACACGCCGGAGCAGGATATAGATGGGTGAACCGTCGCCACCCTTGGCCCGGCAACATGCCAGTCCAATGAAGAAGAGCAAGAGCCCAATGGTAAAGATTGTGAAGGACATAGCTAGTGCCTTCAAGGAGTCCGTCGCAACCAACACTAAGCAGATGCAGAAACATGCAAATGAGAAGGCTGCATTTTTGTGAAGAGGTGATAGGAGCTCGCATTTGAATGTGGGATTGAGCAAACAATTGACTCTGTCTATGCTCTGTCCAAGTTGTTTGAAACAGAGTAGCAAAGGGAGTTCTTCTGTGGCCTATTAACTCATGAGCTTAAGTTGGGTTACTTCAAGAAATGGTGCAGAGACAACAATTTAGAGTAGTTCTTTTGTGGCTCATTAATTGCTTGGAAATGTGTGTGTTAAAATGTTGAACCTATCATGTGTTTGTGAGGTGTTGAACTATTATCCGTGTTATGTTACGAACGTATCATGTGTGTTGAACCTATCATGTGTTTGCTAGCATAATACTTTGAACCTATCAGCACTGGATTAATTTCATTTGCATACATTTCTTCAAGTTTTATGCTATGTGTTGACAATTGGTAGATGTGTTGAAGCAGGAAGAAGATCATGGCGCCATGACTAAGGAAGAAGAATATGATGAAGGTAGCACAAGTGAGGATGATATCATATCCATGTGCCGCAACAATTTGGTGCAATCCAAGAATTTAATCTTGCTGTTGGTTCCTATCATGATATGTGCTTTGATAACTACTTTGTGAAACAACCTAGGAGGGTCAGTGGAGATTCTGGTTTGGATTGGGTGCATGACACACTAGCCCGGGATACCCAATGTTATAACATGTCTAAGGTTGAGAGAGCTTTGTTTAACAGGCTGCATAATACTTTGGTGCAATCATATGGCTTGAAGTCCACTACAAAAATGACATTTGTAGAGGCTTTAACTATGTTTTTATGGATTGTTGGAGCACCACAGTCAGTTAGATAGGCAGACAACCGTTTTAGAAGGTCTATGGAGACGGTAAGTAGGACATTTAACATAGTTTTGACATGCCTCCTTAGGTTAGCACATGACATAATTGTACCCAAGGACCCAACATTTTCAGAGATGCACCCATACTTAGAAAATCCATCATTCTGGCCACACTTCAATGACTGCATAGGATCTATAGGTGGGACACATGCGAATGTATTGGTGGATAAGAGTAAGAGGATTCCATACTTGAACATGCACAATGAAACCAGTCAGAATGTGCTTGTTATTTGTGATTTTGACATGATATTTACATTTGTGATGTCAGGATGGCCTGGTTCAACACATGACATGAGAGTTTTCAAAGATTCCATAACTACTCATCAACACAAATTTCCACATCCACCACTACGCTTGCTAGTTGAATTGTCTTGCAGCATTTTTTATCCAATTATAGTTATTCATCTAAGTATCATTGTGTGCCTTTCACAATATGTAGGGAAGTATTATGTGGTCGATGCGGGGTACCCAAACCGGCGATACTACCTTTCACCATACACATGTACAAGGTACCATGTGCAGCAATGGCAAAACGACACGTCGCCACAAGGTTTGAAAGAAACCTTCAACCATGCACATGCCAAAGTTAGGAATGTCGTTGAGCGATCCTTTGGAGTGTTGAAGATGAAATTTAGGATGTTGTCGAACATGCCAATATTTCCACGGGACAAGCAAACTAGAATTATTGTTGCTTCTATGGCCCTTCATAATTTCATCCGTGAGAGCAAAATTGCGGATAGGGAATTTGATGCCTGCGATGCGCATGAAAAGTATAACCCAATGCCTAGTTCTTCTCCATCCGCATGGCCAGAAGACGAACCTCTTGTTCAATATGTCAACATGAATGCCTTCCGTATGAGTTAGCTCATGCTTTGTTTCATAGAGTGTAATATTTTTTGAAGTTTCGATTGACGACTTGTATGTTTAAGTGGGACATCTCATTTGTATGGACAAAATAAATTTTATCATGTTTTGCATGCTTGATTTATAAAGATGGTTCGTTTATGTCAATTGTGAGCGGGAGGAGGCTACACAAGGGCCGACCACACCAAATCCGACAGAAAATAGGGTCCAAAGTAGCCAAATGATTGAAAAAAAGTATTTATTTTCAATCTAACCCTGCCATTCAAACACATCTTTAGTTAGAGTTAGTTCATGGTTACTTAAGGGTTAGAATCTAACTATAACCTCTAACTGAGTTAGAATATCTAAACTGGGCCAAGATAACACAACATGCATGTTCGTGTGTGTTTGTGTGTGTGTGTGTGTGTGTGTGTATATATATATACTAGCAAAAGTGCCCGTGCGTTGCAACGGGAGAAAACAATACCACACTCTTTTAATCTTTTTATAATCATTTTGATTTATTAAAATAATAAGCTAACTAACTAATGTAGTCAGTCCTATCCTATTTTATTGAGAAATCAACCCGTCCATTGTTAATTCCACCATGATGAGAAATTGAGCGGAACAAGCAAAGCAAAACAAAAAGGCTACGTGAATTGATCAATGGACTGTTATCTTATTTCACTCATGGGGTAGAGAATGTGGGATCATATGACAAACTGAAGGTGGTGTTCCATTCTCTGTCTCTACAACAATGCAATCTTACATTCAATACATTCATTCATCAGCAAACAAATCCCCACAAAACAAAATTTCTTGTCGGTGCTTGGCACACGGTTTGAGGCATGGGGAGGGGATCTCACCAGATGATGAGTTCCTGCCGGAAGAGGTGATACGATGAGGGGAGCAAGGGTTAGGTGCCTCTATCTGGCCATAAGGAGTCGCCGTTGCCGCGCCATAACCTCGGAGTTCCCCGTGTGAGCCATGGAGGCCCGTCTCCACCTGCAAGTACTTCGCTCCGCCGCGCCTTATCCGCGCGCCGCCGTCGTTCTGCATCGAGCAGACGCATCATCCCCAGTCACTGTAGCTATCACGTTGATTTGATCCAGAAGTTGTGCTCGAGCGCCGAAACGGGGGCATCAAGCGGGCAGAGGTACGGCCGCGGAGGCGGGTGGGTTGAGATCGACAACAGTGGTGGTTGAGGTCGGCCGCGGCGGCGAGTGGTGTGGCAGCGGCCTGGGCACAGGCCAGGGTGGACCAGGGTCGACGCGATGCGCACGAGCGCCGCAACGAGGGCAGTGAGCGGGGAGAGGTACGACCGCGGAGGCGGGTGGGTTGAGATCGGTAGCGGTGACGGTTGAGGTCGGCCGCGGAGGCGAGTGGTGTGGCAGCGGCCTGGGCACATGTCAGGGTGGCCCAGGGTCGACGCGATGCGCACGAGCGCCGCGACGGGGGTAGTGAGCGGGGAGAGGTATGACCGCAGAGGCGGGTGGGTTGAGATCGGCAGCGGTGGCGGTTGAGGTCGGCCGCGGCGGCGAGTGGTGTGGCGGCGGCCTGGGCACGTGCCAGGGTGGCCCAGGATCGACGGGAGGAGGCGATGCGTACGGGTATAATTTTTACAGCGAATCATTTTTTTCCGTTGCAGATAAATGATGGAGCACGGGTAGAATAACAAAAATTACAGGGGCTTTTTTATAAAAATATCATGGTGTGTTTTTCGACGGAACCAATAGCCGTTTTATTATTAGGTATATATAAGATAAAGTATTCTTCATAGATTATTCACCGGATGAACCATATCATTTCCCTAATTTGTTACAATATGTGCTTGTCCACAACTAAACCAATCAAATCATCTATTTTATTTTTAGTGTGTACATGGATTTAGCGGGCCTCCCCGCTATTTTTTTCCAAACTCAGATCTCAAAGCATGATAAACATTTTCTTAGTATAGCATGATTTAACAGATAGGGTTTTTTACTGTCAGTATCCAACTAGTACCATCTATTGATACGATGGTTGAAACGATCAGTATACTTTTTTTTTTTTTTTTGAAACGAGCAGTATACTGTGCTCCCTACCGGCCACCGGTTCTACCCTTGCGAGAGAAGCAAGCTCTCTCTCCTCCAATAATTCACGCCCACGTCAATTTCCGGAACCCACAAGGACCCCTCCGCGAAACACCCCGCAACATTGTACTCCCACACGGCAGCGTACCCCACTCTTTTATCCGCCCCCTGTACACTTTCCCTTTTTGTTCTCTCCCCCCCTCCTCGTCTGCTCGTCTCCCTTCCTGACGCCACTGCCCAATCCTTCCGAAGCAGAGGAGGGAGAAACAAAATCCCAACTCATCTCATCTCGTCTCCGTCCCAACCTCCGCGACCGAATCAAACGCAGACGGGGCCGGAGCCGAAGTCGTACCCCGGGAGGACTCAGATTTGGATTGGAGGAGGTCGCTTCCATCCGCCCGCAAGGGAGGGAGGGAAACCCCGAAAGCTATCTATCCTCCGCCCAAATCCGTGCGGGGTTGGTGAACCGGCCGAATTGGGGGCGAGACACGTCGATCCCGCCCAGGAGCCCACGTATCTCGCCGGAATTCCAAGGGAGCCGCCGCCTTCCCGCCGCACACGGATTGGAGATTGGGTGCGTGCGATCCGTGGGAAGGAAGGCCGCGGGCTCTTTGTGCGCCTGGGCGCCGAGAGATCGAGGATTTGGTGCTTGGGCTACGACTGCGTGCCGTTTGGTGGTTGCGTTTGTTTGGTGGTTTGTTAGAACCGCAGATTTTTAATCTGAAGGGGGCGTGAGGCAGAAAAGGAAAGCAGGAAAAAAAAAGCACAACAAAATCTGTTGGGGGGAACTCGTGGGGGGAAGAAGATGAGTTCCGGGTCGGCGGTGACGGCGGGCGGCAGCGGCGGCGGCGCGGAGGGCGCGGCGCTGGGGCAGAAGCTGATGGTGCACGTGGCGGAGAACGGCCACAGCATGGAGTTCGAGTGCGGGGGCGGCACGCGAGTCGAGGCCATCCAGCGCGCCATCGAGCACGTCTGCGGCGTCCCGCCCGCCGACCAGCTCCTCCTCTGCGGCAACATCCCTCTCGACGGCGCCAACCACCTCGCCCACTACAATCTCCCCCGCGACGACCGCGAGGTCTTCCTCTACAACAAGGCCCGCCTCCATGCCGACTCGCCGCCACCGGCGCCGGAGTCTATCGACATCCCCGAGCCATCTATTCCGCCGCCGCCCCGGCCGCAGGACACCGCATTGGAGGTGTCTGCTGACCCGGCCTTGAAGGCACTGGTGTCTTACGAAGTCAGGTTCAGGTATGACTTCCAGGTGGCCAACGCGCTGTACCAATCTAGCGTGGCCAAGTACGAGGTGTGCAGGAGGCTGCTGCGGGAGTGGCAGGTGCAGGAGCGTGCTCTGGACATGGCTAGGAGCAACCTGGAGCAAGCATTCCGCAAGCCCTCACTGCGCTATTCAAATTTCGTGCGGTCCTTTACCCAGCAGCACCGTGGATACGTCGAAGTTCTGTCAACCTTCGAGAGAGATGTGCAGAGGTTGCGTGCTATTAAGCTGCATCCACACCTGCAATGTGAGGGCAGACGGTGTTTGCTGGACCTTATGGATGAGAATAGACTGAGGAAGCTGGCAGATGAGTACTTAAGCTCACAGAAGGGTTTCGAGGATTTTGTCTCGCCGCTGAAGGCAAAATTTCTGGAGTTAAAGAGGAGGGTGGAGAGCTTGTTGAACTCTATGAGCTCGAGTGCATGGAAGGATCTGGAGGCGCTGATAAAGGAGCATCATAGAGTCATCGGTGACCAGAAGAGCATCATGCAGTCTCTAAGGTTAGACTGAAGCAATGACCATATATTTAACTAGTTGTTGCTTTCCTGTGCATACTTCGGGAGAACAATTACTGACCTCGAGTTAATGACTAGTTGACTACCATGTAGATTGGCTTGAATTTGAGTTGCTGGTAATTCCTTTGTTAAACTACTTACGAAATACTGGAAAAATGGTTTCGCATGGTGGAAAAAACAACGAATTCCATTTTATCGTGTATAGAAAATATGTTCGTTATACCAAAAGGTTTGTAAGTTCTGTGATTTGCACTAGTAATATGTTAAAAGTATAACAAGCGAGATCGGCGCTTATCTGAATGAAGGGATAGCAGTTTATGGGAATATGTTATCCGATCTTTATTATATGCTATGAACTTATGGTATCACTACCACATAACAGTTTCTTATCCTGAGACTTAATTAATCTGGTAACCACTGTATTTATTATCTGTCTTTTGTGCCATAATTGAAACATGCTTCTATCACACTATATTCTGAGAACTCTTATGTTCTGCAGTAAAGATGTTGATACATCAAAGAAGCTTGTTGATGAATGCTCAAGGAGCCAGCTGTCTGCTTCTGTCCGACCTCATGATGCAGTTTCAGCAGTTGGTCGTATCTATGAGGTACATGAAAAGGATAATTTGCCCAGTGTACGTAAGTTTGATCACATGCTTACAAACTTGCTTCAGAAATGCAAGACCAAGAAAAACGAAACAAATACTTTAGTACATGTTTGCGTGAAAGGGGTCAAATCTGCTCAAATTGATATCAAGGACATGATGATGAGTCAGTTCATTTTATACGAAGAGGCAATAGATAGTCGAGATAAAGAATTTTCTTATCTGAAACTACTGGGCGGCTTGGGCCATGCATACAAGGCTTGTCTTGCCGAGGTAGTGCGAAGAAGGCATTCTTTCAAGCTGTATACTGGCTTGGCTGGACAGCTTGCTGAAAAACTAGCAGCAGAGCGTGAAGTGGAGATAAGGAGACGCGAGGTTTTCCTTCGTACATGGCGTAAGTACATTCGAGGAGAAATCATGGGTTCCATGGGGCTGTTCGGTTCTCCTAGCCAGTGTGATGTAAACATTGCACCGTTTGATTGCGATCTGCTTCCAATTGATGTTGATGATCTGGAAAAGCTCGCCCCCCAGTCTTTAGTGGGGTCTCTTCTGAAACCTGAGAGATCACAGCAACATAAGTCTTCATCAAGTGATTCTAGTACCACTGGGAATTTCACTAACGCCGAACAGAACAGTCTGAATACTGATGGTAAAATGGATTCCCAGGATTTTTTCGGGGGCTGTGATACTGTTGATATAACAGGGACTAGTGTACTAGAAGTGGAGAACGCCAGATTAAAAGCAGAACTCGCTTCTGCAATTGCAGTTCTCTGCACTTTTGGTGCTGAATACACACATGAATCTATTGATGAAGGACAGAATGATAATGTGTTGAAAAATGCAAGAGAGAAAACAGCTCAGGCACTTTCCGCGAAGGATGAGTATGCCAATCAGCTTCAATCAATGTTGAAGACAAAGCAGGAGCAGTGCATGTCCTTTGAAAAGCGTATACAGGAGCTTGAGGAACAATTAGCGAATCAGTACATGCACGGGCAAATGGTTTCAGGAAGCAAAAGCGCATCTGATTCCCTCCTTTCTACATTTAAAGGTAATGACTGCAACCTGGATGGAGGTAGGCAAACCCATCTGCGTGACGAATCAAGTGTGGCCATGGATGAGACATCATCGACATCTGAACAGCCATCTAAACAAACAGAAGGTGGAGATGAGAATATGACTGATGTTTCAGGTGCACTGAACTTGCAATTACTTAACTCAGCAGGATGCGGTAATCTGGATGCTCCCATGGCAGAATTTTCACGTGATAATGAACATAAGGTTGTCAATATTGATAAGGAAGGGCAGATGTTGACTCAGCTCACTATGGTGGACACTTCGGATATTCCTGTAGAAGGTCCTCTTGGCATCTTAAACTCCGAAACCAATGAACATCATACTCTGGAGTTTAGGAATAATGAGCTCTTTGTGTCAGAGTTGCAAAACACAATAGATATAAAAGCAAAACTGTTGGATGAGGCAGAAAGTAAACTTAGCACTGTGATGGGTGAAGTTAACTCTCTGAAGGAAGAACTTGAAAATGCCCGTGTTCTACTTGATGAGTCTCAGGTAAAATATACATAATCTAGGACAATCTTCACCTGCTTTCTGCAAATTGCAGTAGTCATTCCATGCTTGCATAAAGCAACACTAATTATTTCTATTTTACAAATCTTAATACAGATTAATTGTGCGCACCTGGAAAACTGCTTGCATGAGGCAAGGGAAGAGGCTCGTACCAACAAATGTTCTGCTGATAGAAGGGCTGTGGAGTATGATGCTTTGAGGTCATCTGCTCTGAGGATACATGGTCTGTTTGAAAGACTAAATAATTGCGTCACCACACCGGGCATGTCCGGCTTTGCAGACTCTCTGCGATCTTTAGCCCTCTCCTTAGCAAGGTATCATGTTTCTCTCATTTGCATTAGGTTATATGTATACTGTCGGTGTGTATCTACTGGTCGGTGCGTATCATTTCAAGCTCATTGTGGTACACATATCTGATTTATCAGCAATGCATGATGCTTGGGCTCTCTTTAGAACTATAATTAATAAACCAACTGAATGGAATGTAAAGAATTTATTGGAAGCAGGTGCAGATTGTTGCATTTTATCTTGGCGTCTTGATGTTAGACTGGAGAGATAGTTGGTGTTCTTGGCCAAAGGATTTGAGTATTCCATATCAAATTTGTTGCATGTGTGCATTATAAAAGTGTATCTGCTCATAGGGAGAGAATGGGTTGTCGGAGGGATAATGTCAGACACATCGTATTTTAGAATCTGGTGTTAAAATCATTGCCAGTGCCTCCAGGGAATTAGCTACTTTTGCCAATTTTTATGTTACTAGTTACTACTCCCTCCGTTCCTAAATATAAGTCTTTTTTAGAGATTCCACTAGTGACTACATACGGAGCAAAATGAGTGAATCTACACTCTAAAGTATGTCTATATGTCTATATACATCCGTACGTAGTCTGCTAGTGGAACCTCTAAAAAGACCTTAGTATTTAGGAACGGAGGGAGTAACTTAGAGATATGTTTGTTTTTAATGTCCTTGAGTTTGATCGTTTTGCAACTGAAAGAGATATCTAAGTGCTGTTCTGTACTTGCTGGCCTCTTTGTAATGGCTTGTTTTGTTCCAGTTCTGTAAAGAAGGATGAAGCTGATTCTACCACTCAGTTCCAGCAATGCATTAAGATCCTTGCAGACAAGGTTAGTTTCCTTTCACGGCAGAGTGACGAGCTGGTAGAACGCTACTCAAGGGTGGAAGCAGCACACGGGATTCTTATAAAAGAGTTGGAGGAGAAGAAAACACTGGTCAACAATCTATATAGTAAATTTCAGCTGGAGAAACAGGTACAGAATTCAGCTTCTCAAATCATAAGATGTGAATATTTTCGTTGGTAGATACCCATATAAAAAATCAGATAAACCTTGAATTTGGTAAAATAATGAACTATCCAAATGTAATGGCATAACATGAGTATCATGACTGATGAACATGAGTATCAACAAGCATGCTGTGGATTTGAAATCTATTATGAAGTTAAGACTTAGACCTGATTGAATTTGTACGTGTTAATCTCTTGTACTTTTTAATTTGCGATAACGAGCAAGTAAGGTGTAGCGTGTGCTTCAAAACTGTTTCAACAGGCCAGCAAGGAGAAGATATCGGTTGGCCATTTCGACGTCCACGAGCTTGCGGTGTTTGTCCGGAACCCTGCCGGGCACTACGAGGCAATCAACCGGAGCCGGTCGAACTACTTCCTCTCTGAGGAGTCGGTGGCCCTGTTTACGGAGCCCCACCTTCCTCGGCAGCCTGCCTACATAATCGGCCAGATCGTGCACATTGAGCGGCGCGCGGTGAAGCACGCCGACCAGAACGAAGCCTCGCCGCGCCCTGGCAGCCACCGGCGGTCTGCGCCGAACAGCAACCCCTACGGCCTGCCGGCGGGCCGCGAGTACTTCGTGGTGACGGTGGCGATGTTGCCTGACACTGCTGCAGCTGTCCGTTGAAGCAATAACACCTTCCTGATCCTGCCTAGCCATGGCTGCTGAAATGAAGGGAGAAAAAACCCTCAACTGTAAATATACAGCCACTTGTTTAAAATTTATTTATGGTTTGCTCATTTGGTTCGTCTGCATTTGCCTGCTGCCTTGTGTACATAATGCTCGGATTCGTCTGTAAATATGACTCGGCCACTGCTGTTATTATCATCTTGGTTCGTTCAAGGAGACTGAATGATAGTACTAGTAAAATATTGCGCGTTTATTGCTTTTGGCTCCCGAGCTAACTGGAGGCCTTTAAATTCAAACTTCAAATTCAGTGAAAATTTGTATTTTAATGTTTCAAATTTTTTTTAAAAAAAAACATAGATAAATGAAGGTATAATACACAAGTGTGTAAATTTTCAGAACAAAATACGTTGAAATGAGGGCTGTGCAAAAAAGACAAATCTGAGGCTGTTTAACACATGTTACTATTCATCATTTCAGACCATGAATTTGTCTTTTTTATACAGATCACGTTTTAAAGTATTTTGACCTGAAATTTTACACACATGTCGTTACATCCTTACATACATGCATATATTTTTTTCAGAATTTTTTAAACCATAAAAATTTGAATTTGAATTTTTTAAAAATAAAGGCCTTTATGGTGCTCGGCCTCCAAAACGTCATTCTCAATATTGTGCCAATTTGTTTTCTCTGGTTCCCAACACTGTTTCACCTTGAGCATGGTATATCCTGTTGCAAAAATGGTTTTAAGAATTCAGAAGATGCAATAATGGTCTTAAGAATTTGAAAAAGGTTGCTCAGAAGAGATAGATGTATCCCAACTTCCATTGCTAGGAAATCTTCTTTTTGTTTGTGAATTCCTGTTTGTATTGAATGCATGCCCATCAAAGAAAGAAAATTAATTGATCCCCATACCGTGCTAGCCCAAACATGATCTTCATCAACTTGAATTTGGTGCTATCGCCTGCCTTTGCAAACAATTCCTCTTGAACATCCAAGAAGCAAGTCAAGGTCGCCGGCCCTGGCAAAGATAATCTACTGATATTACAATAATAATAAGAAGATGATGCCTAAGAAAGGCACCCCGGAGTGGAGCTCAAGTAACAGGGCCTACTAATTCTCGTCTGAACTGCTCTGACGACTTGCCACAAAACAAGTGATGGCATACAGTTGGCACGCCCATAAGTCACGATGCGACGTGGCCGCTACCGAGAAAGCAAACTCCTCAACGAGGAACACGAGAGGCAAGTTCTAGTCGGTTCATTGATCACACCGACCTTAACCCCATCCTTGCCTGCCACGGAACCTGCTGCCCGCTGCATATAACTCCACTCGCCACCATTCTCCTCCTCCACGCAAGCCCGCCCGAAGAGCCCGACCCCATCCAGAACTCGCTCGCAGAAGAGAAAAGGACCGACCGAGTGACAGACTGACAGTGAGTGACTACTTCAGAAACTCCGCCGATTCCGATGGCCGGCTTCACCCTGGTCGGACCGCCGGAGGCTGCGACCGCACTGGGCGCGGCGGCGGAGATGAAGACGGACGGGAAGGGGAAGGCGCTGACGGAGAACTCCTCGCCGACGTTCGTGGACCTGTTGGACGCCAGCTTCAACATGGAGACGGAGATGAAGACGGACGGGAAGGGGAAGGCGCTGACGGAGAACTCCTCGCCGACGTTCGTGTCCTCGGGGGACCCCTGCCTCGACTTCTTCTTCCACGTGGTGCCCGGCACGCCGGCCGCGTCCGTCGCCTCTCTGCTCGCCGCGGCCTGGGCCGCCGACCCGGTCACCGCGCTCCGCCTCGTCGCCAACCTCCGCGGCGTGCGGGGCTCCGGCAAGTCCGACCGCGAGGGCTTCTACGCCGCCGCGCTCTGGCTCCACGCCCGCCACCCGGCCACGCTCGCGCGCAACGCCGCCTCCGTCGCCGCCTTCGGCTACCTCAAGGACCTGCCCGAGCTGCTCCACCGCATCGTGCACGGCGGCAAGTCCACCAGGACCCCCGGCAAGAAGGCCCGCCTCGAGGCCGAGGGCGGATGGTTCCTACGCCGCGGGCGGGGCAGAGGACGCCGGAGCGGCTCTGGCGGCGGCAAGGGGCGCAGGGAGGACCGCGTCGGCGCGTCGGAGGAGCGCGTCGCGGCCAGCCTGGAGCGTGACCGGAAGCTCGCGGCCGCGGCCGCCGTGTCGCGCCGGGCCAAGAGGGCGGGGGCCGCGGCGAGGGTGTTGGACATGTACAGCCGCGACTCCACGTACCGGTTCCTGCACGACCGCACGGCCGACCTGTTCGCCGAGCTCCTCGCGGAGGACATGCGCAAGCTGTCTGTCGGCGATGTCAAGCATTTCTCGCTCGCGGCCAAGTGGTGCCCGTCGCTGGACTCGTCCTACGACCGCTCCACCCTCCTCTGCGAGGCCATCGCGCGGCGGCTCTTCCCCAGGGGCTCGTCGTCGGAGCTCGGCGACGACCTCCCGGACGCGCACTACGCTTACCGCGCGCGCCAGCGCCTCCGCAGAGCGGCCATGGTCCCGCTCCGCGCTGCGCTTAAGCTCCCCGAGGTGTTCATCTCGGCGCGCGCCTGGGAGTCCGTGGTATACACGCGCGTGGCCTCCGTGGCCATGAAGAACTACAAGGACCTCTTCCTCAAGCACGACGCCGAGCGCTTCAACGCCTACCTCGCCGATGTCAAGTCCGGCAAGAAGCGGATCGCTGCGGGCGCGCTGCTCCCGCACCAGATCATCGAGTCCCTCGGCGAAGATGGGGACGACGGCGGAGTGGCCGACCTGCAGTGGCAGCGCATGGTCGACGACATGCGCGCCCTCGGCAAGCTCAACAACTGTGTGGCCGTGTGCGACGTGTCCGGAAGCATGTCCGGCCTGCCCATGGACGTGTGCATCGCGCTTGGCCTCCTCGTGTCCGAGCTCACGGACGACCCGTGGCGCGGCCGCGTGATCACCTTCAGCGAGCGACCCAACATCCACATGATCAAGGGCGAGACCCTTTCCGAGAAGACCGAGTTCGTCCGGTCCATGGATTGGGGCATGAACACCGATTTCCAGGCAGTGTTCGACAAAATCCTGGAAGTGGCCGTGGGCGCCGGCCTGCCGGCGGAGAAGATGGTGCGGCGGGTGTTGGTGTTCAGCGACATGGAGTTCGACCAGGCGTCGGCTAACCCGTGGGAGACGGACTACGAGGCGATCGTGAGGAAGTTCTCGGAAGCTGGCTACGGCGCCGCCGTGCCGGAGATAGTGTTCTGGAACCTGAGGGACTCCAAGGCCGTGCCGGTGATGTCCGGACAGAAGGGGGTGGCACTGGTCAGTGGATTTTCCAAGAACTTGCTCAAGCTGTTTCTCGACGGCGGTGGCACGTTCACCCCGAGGGTCGTCATGGAGAAGGCCATCGCCGGGCCGGAGTATGATCAGTTGGCCGTGTTCGATTGATGCCAAACGATTGCATAAAGGACTATTGTGCATCGCGTCAGTCTTGCAGTCTCGGTGATGGTGGGCTAAATGAGTGTTCGTCCAATGCAGTGGCTCCAGCTTCGTTTTTCTTGGAACTTCTCAACTTTTGCTTAGTGTAAAAGAATCTTGTTCAGCAATGCCTGTTATTCTGTATATGGTATTCCAACAGGGAATTCTATCTTCGGCCCCGACTTCTCCTGGACGCGCGTCGATTGTCTCGGTATCTATCAGTCAATCTTGAGAAGTTGCTCCTCATTTCTCCCTATTCTCATTACTCTCATTACGCACACTGTCCACATCAGTAATGCGCCACGTCATCCTTTATCTATTACTTGCTCCGTGCTTGGGACCCCTTCTCATGGGCCAAATCCGATCTCACTGACCATATCCTCCATATTAACATCATCACACAGTCCCTCATCATATCCGTAGAGTTTGCCAAATCATTAAGGGAAACTCTCTATATCAGAAGTCTGATCTCACGCTATCCATCAGACCTCTTAGCTTCCGTTGGATTTTAACAAAACCATCCAATGCCTTGCACATCGTCTATATATAATATACAATCCCATCACACACCCCGCCCCCCCGTTCTCACAACCACGACCTAACCACCACAGTCGTCATCCCGACGCTTTACGCCCGTTACCGCTGCCGCCGGCGATTGTGGTGACGATGACGACGGGGAGCTGGGCGAGGAGCATCTACTTGACGAGGACGTCAACATGGAGTGGCTTCCCATCAACGAGGAGTGTCGGCTAACTCTCCACGAACCTCGTGGTCGTGATCTGCGGAGACGCTCGATGCCCATGGTTGTGAGCTGTTGAGATTCTAATTCTCCATGAGCGTCGTGGCCGTCATCAGCCAAGGCCGACGAGAGCAAAAGTGTGCACGTGCACCGACCAACCACCGTGAGCGAGACGTTTGATGGTCGATCCCCTCGCATGGTGATCAGCCATGGAAGATCGATCATCTCAGTATATTGATCTCCTACGTCGCTCTCTCCATAGCGCCTGCAACTTCGCCCATCTTCGTCGTTCCAATCCCGCTGCGCCACCGACCACATACGTCATGGCGAGATCGACACCTTCAGTCTATGGTGAAACAGGCACAGACCTCCCGCTGCATGGTGCCGTTGTTAGTGTCGCGTACTTCCTGCCATTGACACCACCGGTTCCTAGCTCGACGTTCTGTGTATTATGTTTGAGAACCACATATGTGCTTCAGTATCATATGTGGCATGTTTTGGACTTACGCACCCTATGCTTCCAAAGACTACTTGTTTGCTTCTTTCTTTTACACAGTCACTACAATGCATCCGTGTTCATGCTTCAACAATTATCGAACTACTCCCTCCGTACCTAAATATAAGTCTTTTAAGATATTTCACTAGGTGTCTACATACGGTACAAAATGAGTGAATCTATAATCTAAAGTATGTCTATATACATCCGTATGTAGTCCATTAGTGAAAACTCTAGAAAGACTTATATTTAGGAACGGAGGGAGTATATTTTCAGTGTCTCACCTTCACATGAAATGCATCAATTCACATTTCAAGCATCATAAAATTATTCTTCAAAATACGACTACACTTTCCTCATAGCAAAAGTTATGAAGCATGGTCTGTAGTATTGGAAGCATGTTTATCTTATGATGGAAACAAGTCTGGAATGAAATAAGAAAGCACATGACTCCAGTGAAAATCATATATAAAATCAAGATAATTAAAAGAAGTTTGTGAATATACTGGGAACCAAATTTCATTCACCATGCTTTAGATGGAAGCAAACGTCAGTTACGTTGGAAGCAATGTCAATGGAGTAGAAAGAAAATATGCTTCCCGAGGTTCCAAAATTATTTTGATAAGACCATTAATTTATTTTCTTAAAATCTATAATAATTAGTATCCAAAAATCAGCGATTCTGAGTTATTATCGGAGGGAAGGGCAGCACATGCAAATCCCACCTACGGTAAATGCGGTGAATGGTTTCAAAATTGGTAACTTCCACATGAGGTGGGGTTGCATGCAACCATGCATCATCCACCACTCATTCAGATTGCATCCAACGGTCTTCAACTAGTCTAATGGAAAACAAATCATCAGTAGTCTGATGTCTAGTGCTGCCCAATCATTAAGTAATCAGTCCATGGTCCGGAATACAGCTCCGTGAGCCTATCCTTAATGTACAACTTTTAGTAGCCCTGAATCAGTTTTTGTTTTACTGACCTAAGTGAAAGGTACTTTTAAGTGTCTTCGGTGTCTTGAAGATGGTAAATGCTTGCAGCCGGTGCGCCGACCGAGTAGTCGGCCGCTCGCTGGCAGTCTTGTAACATTTTTCCGCTCAAATTTGCTGTAACTATGTATAAATTTGATGCAAACGTTTATTATTTTTGCTACATTTTGTTCATTCAAAAGGATACATCCACGCTTTGGTTGCAACTCGAGTTTGTTGGATTTTTGTTACAATCGGCGTTTTTGACTTTTGCTTCAACTATGTTATTTTTTTCTACAACCGGAATTATTTTTTGCTACAACCGTTTACTAAAAAAGTTACATACACGTTTACATAGATATTTGCTACAACTGACATTTAATTTTTGCTACCACGCACGATCAGCTTTGTTTTTTGCTACGATCACGTAGATATTTTTTTGGCTACAACTTTTTTTTGTTGCAACCGTTGACGAAATTGCTGCATCGTGGACGAAATTTGTTGCATCGAGGAAAAATTGCTGCATGTAGATCTAACGACGCGTCCCGCATACAGCTGACGGATTGGACGGCCGGCCCGCCAGCGCAGAGCATTGTCCCTCAGAGATGCTGGTGTCGTAGCTCGGGGCTACTTCACTCGGACTCTCTGTAAGTTACTACAGATTCAGGAGTGAAAAAAATTAAAATGTCCGAGCATACCCGCATGCTTGCAATCAGTATCAGGGGTGAGAAAATTTAAAATGTGCGAGCATACCGCATGCTTGCAATCGGTATCAATTATTTATCTTTCGGAAAGATAAGTTGTTGATTCGGACGATCGTGAGCCCGGAGCTCCGAATGTCCAGTGGCTCCAGCTTCATTTCTCTTCAAACTTCTTAACTTTTGCTTAGTGTGAAAGAATCTTGTTCAACAATGCCTGTTATTATTTACTTTCTTTGTAAATTAATATAAAAGTATTTAGATAATTATTTTAGTGATCTAAACATTCTTATATTAATTTACGAAGGGAGTATATGATATCCAACAGGGAATTCGATCCTCGGCCCCGACTTTCCTGGACGCGCGTTGATTGTCTCCCTATTCTCATTACGCACACTGTCTATATCATCAATGCACCACGTCATCCTTTATCTATTACTTCCTTCGTCTTTTTTTGCAGGGGTAAGAGAGTTTTATTTCATATACACAAGGTTACAAACCTATAATCCAAAAATAATACTCTCTTCATTCGGAAATAATTGTTCTAGAAATGAATAAAATAGATGTATCTATAACTAAAATAAGTCTAGATACATCTATTTTTATGATAAGTCTAGATACATTTATTTTTTGAAAAAGTATTTTCGGACGGAAGGAGTAGGTTCTTAGAGCATCTTCAGCAGATCATCTTGTTAGAAATATGCCCTAGAGACAATAATAAAATAGTTATTATTATATTTCCTATTTCAAGATAATCGTTTATTATCATGCTATAATAGTATTGAATGGAAGCACAAATGCATGTGTGGATATATAGACAAAATAATGTCCCTAGTGAGCCTATAGTTGACTAGCTCGTTGATCAAAGATGGTTAAAATTTCCTAGCCATGGACAAGTGTTGCGAGTTGATAACGGGATCACATCATTAGGAGAATGATGTGATGGACAAGACCCAAACTTTAAACGTAGCATGTGATCGTATCATTTTATTGCTATTGTTTTCTGCATGTCAAGTATATGTTCCTATGACCATGAGATCATGTAACTCACTGACACTGGAGAAATGTCGTGTGTATCAAACGCCGCAACGTAACTGGGTGACTATAAAGGTGTTCTACAGGTATCTCCGAAGGTGTCCGTTGAGTTAGCATGAATCAAGACTGGGATTTGTCACTCTGTATGACAAAGAGGTATCTCGGGGCCCACTCGGTAATACAACATCACAAACAAGCCTTGCAAGCAATGTGACTAAAGGGTTAGCCACGGGACTTTGTATTACGGAACGAGTAGAGAGACTTGCCGGTAACGAGATTGAAATACGTATGGAGATACCGACAATCAAATCTCGGGCAAGTAACATACCAAAGGACAAAGGGAATGATATACGAGATTAACTGAATCCTTGACATAGAGGTTCAACCGATAAGATCTTAGTAGAATATGTAGGATCCAATATGGGCATCTAGGTCCCGCTATTGGACATTAACCGAAGAGTGTCTCGGTCATGTCTACATAATTCTTGAACCCGCAGGGTCTGCACACTTAAGGTTCGATGACGTTTCGGTATAGTTGATTTATTGATGTTGGTAACCGAATGTTGTTCAGAGTCTTGGATGCGATCCCGGACATCACAAGGATTCCTGGAATGGTCCTGAGACAAGAAGAAAGGAAGGAAGAGGTGGGGCAAACCGAAATAGGAAGGGACTGCTCCTTCCAATTGGTTTGGAGGAGGACTCCTCCTCCTTGCTTGGCGCGCCGGCCAACCCTAGGTTTTTTTCCCTAGGGCACCACCCATCCCTCCCACGTATATATAGTGGAGGCGAAAGAGGCTTTTGGCACTTAAGCCATAGTGCAACCCTCACTCCCTCCACCACTTCGTGACACCCCATAGCTAGTGTCGTGGGTATAAGTCTGACAGTAGATGTGTAGGGTACGAAAGGAATGGGCAGAGCCTTAGCTACGGCGAGGTTGTATGAGTTCAGGCCCCTCTGCGGTGGAGGTAATAGCCCTATGTCTCAGTGCTCAGGGAGCTTGTTGTCGAGTGGAATATCGAATACAGTGAATTGCTAACCCCTGCACCAGTGGGGGAGGGTGGCATATATAGAGTGCGCTGCCCTCCACAACGGTTCGGTGCACAGGGGTGAAGTAGTGGCGAATAAATGTCTACGTTATAGGTAACGTACGTATTAAATGCTAATTAAGGCATATGGAAACGTATGACCGTTTCCCTCCAGGGGGGTTACGATGCATAGAGTGGAATCCAGTCAGTTAGTTTGATAAACTCCGAATGCTAATCTCCGACTGGACGGTCGAGGATCTGTTACCGACTGGATGAATGGAACTCCTTAGTTCAGTCGGAACTGACTAAGGGCCTTGTCCCTTGTGAGGGGTAGTCCTTGGGTTGGGCCTTTAGGGCAGGCCGATGACCCTACCCTAGGACTATAACCCCATCATTAGTCCCCGAATGGATTGGGGTTGGAACGACGAAGCGATGCTCGAAGTTTGGATCCGACTGGAACGGATCTGACTTTGGCGTTGCTTGCCTCGATCCATTTTATCTTCTCTGATCAATGATCCGAGTGGAAGTAGTTGCGAAACAAACTGTCGAAAACCGAGTGCTTCCGCGGCATCTTCTGACGTGACCAGTCAACTGACAACGGCGGATTTTCCGGGATCCTCAAATTTCGGTTACCGCACGCTCAGCAGGGATGACGCCATCGCGCTCGAGTAGCGCCTGACGTCTCGATTCTCGCGCCTTCATCTTCTCCACTGATATCGCCGCGGTTGGTCGGGGGATAAGGTTTCGGGGCCACCTGCCAGTGACTCAGTCGGAACCTTACTTAAACCCCAGCGGCGAGGGTTTTCTTGTTACGCTTGCCGGATCTCTTGCCTTTGCTTGCTCCGCTCCTCTCGCCTTCCCCTGCGCACCCAAGCTTCCTCCTTTTCCTTCTCCTTCGCGGACCCGCAGCTTCCGCCATGACCAAGGCACAGACCAGCAAGCTGGAGGCGAAGAAGAAGAAGGGGAAGGCGGCGGCTCCTGCTCAGCGGCGGCAACGAGCGTTGCCGGCGGGGTGGATCCAGGGGGACTTCCTCCCCTCCACGGTGACGGAGGGGGGTCTGCTGCAGCTGGTGGGGCACGGGATGATCGTGCACAAGTCATGGAGGCTGTCGGCGGAGAATGAGATCGAGCCGGCGCCCCGGGAGGGGAGCGCGTCCTGCTGCTCAGCCACGTATATCGAGGTTTCTCTCTGCCCCCGCACCCTTTCTTCAAAGGCATTATGAACCACTTCGGGGCGCAGCTTCACCACTTTCCTCCGAATGCTATAGCTCATCTCTCTGCTTTCATAGTCCTGTGCGAGTGCTTCATCGGCTGTCCTCCCCATTGGGGGCTGTTCAAACATATTTTCTCTGCTAGATCTCAAACTATCAAACGACTTCACCAGTTGGATGATAAGACACACCTTCTCCAGCTCTGCGGAGGCTTAGGTTTCCAGAAGAAGAGTAGGAGTAGTTATCCTGCCCTTCAGCTGATGGAGTCGGTTAGGAACTGGCAGTCGACGTGGTTCTACTGCCAGGATGTTGCCTGCCCGAATGCCACGACAGGGCTGCCTCCCTTTAGCTTAGATCGACCCGCTCCGCCTAAGCAGCTTGCGCTCACGAAGGTGGAGAAGTTCGACATCCAGCCTCTGGTCGACGCACTCGTAGATGTCGTCAGAAGGGGAGTCACCGTCATAGATTTGCTGGAGATTTTCCTCGGTCGGCGTATACAACCACTGCAGGCTCGCGACCACGCCATGTGGCACTATACGGGGGCCGAAGACTCCACTCGGACCAACGTCTTGGGCGTGACCGAGGAGAAGGTGGCGTCGTGGGTGCTCCAGATCACAGGCGCCTGTGAGAACCCCAGAGGGTCTCGGCGAGTGAGGGCTTTCTGCGCGGACAATCCCCCTTCGAACCAGGTGAGTACCATTTGTCGAGTGCACGTATCTGTCTTAGTTTTATTGCTTTCTTGAATCTCTGCCTGGCGTATGATGTCGCCGACTGTATTCTATGCAGAAGTGGACCAACTGGTTTTCTCCTGTCTCGAACGGGAACCCGGCCGAGGAGGAAGAGGAGGGCAGCCAGGAGGGCAGCGTGGAGAGCGCCGAGTATGTCTCCGACAGCGGGGAAACGGTGGAAGAGTCTAGTGAGGAGGAGGAGGAAGACGAAGAGCAGGACTCGCCGCCCCCGCTGCTGTAGCACCGAACCAAGCGCCGACATGAACCTACAGTTCCGTCGGCCCCTCCAGCATCCTCGAGTGTTCCGCCCACTTCTCCCGTGGTCCCGAGTGCTCGAAGCACCAAGAGGACCAGGGACGTTGTTGCTGAGCCTGCGGGTTAGCCTTCCAAGGTGGCTAAACTGAGCGGATCTAAACCTTGGAAGGCTTTGCCGCGGATGAGGGTCGCTGTTCCCGTCACCTCAACGTAAGTGCATTGTTCTTCTTCTGATATTCGACCGAACTCCTGTTTGATGGTCGAATGAATTTCACTCGACAGGGTTGCCACCTCTGCCACCTCTCCGGCGCGCCAGGAGGATGATCCCATGGACGTGGACAACGTCGTCTCGTCCCAGCCAGGTGTGTTGTAGCGATTCCGAAAGTTTTATATTATCGCATCGCGAATTCTGTCTTCGGTCTTGCCCCTTTCTTTTCCCGAGATCTCGCGCCGTTCGGTCTGGCAGGGGTGATTTATGTGGATGAGGGTGACCAGGGGAGACCTGAGAAAGCTGCAGAGCCTGTCCTTGAGGCTGTCCCGCCAGTTACTGCTCTCGCCGCGGACGTGCCGCCGACTGAGGCGATGCCGCCGACTGAGGAGGCGCTGGTGGCTGCTGAACCGACTGGAGCGGGCCTTGGGATGCCCAAGGAGCTTCCAACGATGCCAGGCCCGTCAAATGTCGGGTTCAACGTCCAGCGCCTCTCGGAGGATCAGGTGGGAGCGGCCAAGGGGGCCATGGTGCAGGCGGAGCTGATGGCGGGAGAAGCCAAGAAGGCGTACGACTCCATCGCATCCTTGTACCAGCGGAGCTTGGAGCTGCGGGACGATATCCGAGTAAGTGGGCTAGTAAGTATTTACTTTTCTCTTGTAACCCACTGTGTGTGCTCGGATACCGTATGATGTTTGCAATGGGTTCACTCTGAGTGAACCCAGTGGGTGTAGTCCCCGAGACTTCTGCCGAGTGCTTGCATCGGTAGTTGTCTTTACGCATATTGTCTTTGACTTGGTCAGATCCGTAAATAATATGGTCGACTGCTAACAGTTGGGGCACTCGGAGTGCACTTACTGTAAGAGTCCCCGAGAGTAATTTTACTCAGGTCGGGTAGTATTAGCCTTGTAGGCGTATGTGTTGTCATGTATCTCAATAGGGCGGACCTATTTGAGTTTCATGCCAGTGGAGTCACTCTCAGTGAACCCACTGGGTGTAGTCCCCGAGACCGCTGTCGACTGCTTGCGTCGGCAGGGGTCTGAAGAACTTAGACTTTTTAGTGTTGGATTTGTCTGATCGTCTCTTGGTGCTGGCTGGCAGAAAACTTGTGAAATGGGGACAGCATACGAGACTCTTAGGGCGGAAAAGGTTCAGTTTGCCGGTGAGCTAGATGCTGCACTGATTGCAATGGCTGGTATGAAGAAGGTTCTGGTGGAACGAGAGAAGTCGTTGGAGCAGGCTCGTGAAGCGAACAAGGCACTGACTGCTGAAGTTGAGAAGATGAAGGCGCAAAGGTCTGATCTGATGGGGCAAATGAATGTGCTGAACAAGCGGTGTATAGCGCAGGAGAAATACGTCGGTGACTGGGCTCGGCAGATGATGACGCGTCTGGGTGGTAAGTCCTGTTTTTCCGAGTGCTTGTGGTACGTGCGCTACACTCGGCGCTTATTGTTTGCTTGTCCTGTGTTTGCAGATTTTTGCATGGACGCTGAAGCTGAAGCGGCTGACGTGGAGCGGTCGATTCGCGAGAACATTCCACTCGGCGAGGACGCCAATCGAGATCTGCTCGCAGCGCACATTCGCATGGGCAAAGTTGGTCCTTTCATCGGTCGACTGAGAGAAGTCGTCGGCCGGATCGACAAGGAGCTTTGGCCAGAAGATGAGTCGCGGCATGAGATGGAAAACTTGATGACTCGACTGGAGGAGGTCCCAAACCGGGTGCACTCATGGAAGAAATCTGCGGCTCGCTCTGGTGCAGACGTTGCTCTGTCCCTGGTCCGAGTGCATTGCAAGGAGGTGCGCGAGGAGAAGCTGAAAGCGTTGAAGGTCGCCAACACGAAGAAACTTCGATTCGAAGACTTCATGGAAACCTTCCTTGAGAGTGCCACGCGCATCGCCGACGGGATCGACTTGGACACATTCGTGGAGCCCTCCAGTCCTCGCGCCAATCCGGACGACGCGTAAGAAAACTTTTACCTCGGTATGCCGAGTGTTGGTTGTAAGAAACCTTGGCCACTTCTGTTGGCCGTCACATTCTTGGTTCGGTGCGGGTAAGCTTGATCCGCACCGAGTGAACCATCTTTAGGTGAACTTCGAATTTTGATCAAATCGTTTGCTCTTCTGTTGCAATTTTGGCTCGAGTTTTGTTTGGCGTTTCTTGGTGAAGCCAATGGAAAACATGCGGAGCATGTAATTGGCAGTTTCCTTGACATCTGTGTGAATCTCTGTGAGGGTCTGCCAAGTGACCGAGTGGATCTGTAGGATACATTCGAGGGTAATAGAGTACTTAGGCGATTCATGATCGCGGCTAAGTCTTCGAGTGCGAGAGATATGCCGCACTCGGAGCGAGTTCTTACCCATGTCAGTTGTCTTGACATCCACATGAGCCTCAATGAGGGTCTGCTACTCATGTAATTGTCAGTTGTCTTGACATCCACATGAGCCTCAATGAGGGTCTGCTGAGTCCCCGAGTGGATCTATAGGATACACTCGAAGGTAATAGAGTACTTAGGCGATTCTTGATCGCAGCTAAGTCCCCGAGTGCGACGGACATGCTGCACTCGGAGCGAGTTGTTACTCATGTAACTGTCAGTTGTCTTGACATCCACATGAGCCTCTTTTTTTTTGCGGGTAACATCCACATGAGCCTCAATGAGGGTCTACTACTCATGTAATTGTCAGTTGTCTTGACATCCATATGAGCCTCAATGAGGGTCTGCTGAGTCCCCGAGTGGATCTATAGGATACACTCGAAGGGAATAGAGTACTTAGGCGATTCTTGATCGCAGCTAAGTCCCCGAGTGCGACGGACATGCTGCACTCGGAGCGAGTTGTTACACATGTAATTTTCAGTTGTCTTGACATCCACATGAGCCTCAATGAGGGTCTACTGAGTCCCCGAGTGTATCTATGGGATACAGTCGCGGGAAACTTTCCCATTTCAGCGATTCTTGATCGCAGTTAAGTCTTCGAGTGTGACGAGTAGTGCACGCTCGGAGAAAGTTATTACTTAGGCGATTCTTGATCGCAGCTAAGTCCCCGAGTGCGACGTTTAGTGCACCCTCGGAGGAAGTTAGTACTTAGGCGATTCTGGATCGCAGCTAAGTCTCTAAGTGCGACGTTTAGTGCACACTCGGAGAAAGTTAGTACTTAGGCGATTCTGGATCGCAGCTAAGTCCCCGAGTGCGACGTTTAGTGCACACTCGGAGAAAGTTAGTAATTAGGCGATTCTGGATCGCAGCTAAGTCCCCGAGTGCGACGTTTAGTGCACACTCGGAGAAAGTTAATACTTAGGCGATTCTGGATCGCAGCTAAGTCCCCGAGTGGGACGTTTAGTGCACACTCGGAGAAAGTTAGTACTTAGGCGATTCTGGATCGCAGCTAAGTCCCCTAGTGCGACGTTTAGTGCACACTCAGAGAAAGTTAGTACTTAGGCGATTCTGGATCGCAGCTAAGTCCCCGAGTGCGACGTTTAGTGCACACTCGGAGAAAGTTAATACTTAGGCGATTCTGGATCGCAGCTAAGTCCCCGAGTGCGACGTTTAGTGCACACTCGGAGAAAGTTAATACTTAGGCGATTCTGGATCGCAGCTAAGTCCCCGAGTGCGACGTTTAGTGCACACTCGGAGAAAGTTAGTACTTAGGCGATTCTGGATCGCAGCTAAGTCCCCGAGTGCGACGTTTAGTGCACACTCGGAGAAAGTTAATACTTAGGCGATTCTGGATCGCAGCTAAGTCCCCGAGTGCGATGTTTAGTGCACATTCAGAGAAAGTTAGTACTTAGGCGATTCTGGATCGCAGCTAAGTCCCCGAGTGCGACGTTTAGTGCACACTCGGAGAAAGTTAGTACTTAGGCGATTCTGGATCGCAGCTAAGTCCCCGAGTGCGACGTTTAGTGCACACTCGGAGAAAGTTAATACTTCGGCGATTCTGGATCGCAGCTAAGTCCCCGAGTGGGACGTTTAGTGCACACTCGGAGAAAGTTAGTACTTAGGCGATTCTGGATCGCAGCTAAGTCCCCGAGTGCGACGTTTAGTGCACACTCGGAGAAAGTTAGTACTTAGGCGATTCTGAATCGCAGCTAAGTCCCCGAGTGCGACGTTTAGTGCACTCTCGGAGAAAGTTAATACTTAGGCGATTCTGGATCGCAGCTAAGTCCCCGAGTGCGACGTTTAGTGCACATTCGGAGAAAGTTAATACTTAGGCGATTCTGGATCGCAGCTAAGTCCCCGAGTGTGACGTTTAGTGCACACTCGGCGAAAGTTAGTACTTAGGCGATTCTGGATCGCAGCTAAGTCCCCGAGTGCGACGTTTAATGCACACTCGGGGAAAGTTAGTACTTAGGCGATTCTGGATCGCAGCTAAGTCCCCGAGTGTGACGTTTAGTGCACACTCGGAGAAAGTTAATACTTAGGCGGTTCTGGATTGCAGCTAAGTCCTCGAGTGCGACGTTTAGTGCACACTCGGAGAAAGTTAATACTTAGGCGGTTCTGGATCGCAGCTAAGTCCCCGAGTGCGACGTTTAGTGCACACTCGGAGAAAGTTAATACTTAGGCGATTCTGGATCGCAGCTAAGTCCCCGAGTGGGACGTTTAGTGCACACTCGGAGAAAGTTAGTACTTAGGCGATTCTGGATCGCAGCTAAGTCCCCGAGTGCGACGTTTAGTGCACACTCGGAGAAAGTTAATACTTAGGCGATTCTGGATCGCAACTAAGTCCCCGAGTGGGACGTTTAGTGCTCACTCGGAGAAAGTTAGTACTTAGGCGATTCTGGATCGCAGCTAAGTCCCCAAGTGCGACGTTTAGTGCACACTCGGAGAAAGTTAGTACTTAGGCGATTCTGGATCGCAGCTAAGTCCCCGAGTGCGACGTTTAGTGCACACTCGGAGAAAGTAGTACTTAGGCGATTCTGGATCGCAGCTAAGTTTTTTTTTTGAGACCGGAGTTTGTGACCGCGGAAGAATTCTGAATCTGCAAAAGCTCAATCTGCTTTATATTATTTCATCAATACTTGTTCTTTACATCGATTCAGTCGACGGTCACGTGTAGAAGCACTTCAGGAGATCTCCGTTCCATGCTCGCGGCTCGTCTATCTCCCTGTCGGTGTTGTAGAGTCTGTATGCTCCGTTGTTCAGCACATTGGAGATGATGAAGGGTCCTTCCCAGGAAGGAGCCAACTTGTGAGGTCTTTGCTGATCCACTTGGAGCACCAGGTCGCCTGCTTGGAACGTGCGACTCCTGACGTGGCGTGCGTGAAAACGCCGCAGATCTTGTTGATAAATGGTTGAGTGAGTCAGTGCCATCTCGCACTCTTCCTCTAGAAGGTCCACTCCATCTTGCCTTGCTTGTTCTGCTTCAGCTTCAGAGAAGAGTTCGACTCGTGGAGCATTGTGAAGCAAGTCACTCGGAAGGACTGCTTCTGCTCCGTAAACGAGGAAGAACGGTGATCGCCCTGTAGATCTGTTCGGTGTTGTGCGGAGACCCCAAAGCACTGAAGGTAGTTCGGTGACCTATGCGCCAGCGGCATGTCCCACCTCTCACAGGAGTCGGGGCTTCAAACCTTGCAGAATAAGTGCATTCGCCCGCTCTGCTTGTCCATTGGATTGAGGATGCGCCACGGAAACAAAATCCACTCAGATACCTTGGCTTGCACAGAAACCTTTGAATCTGTCCGAGTCAAAGTTTGTCCCGTTGTCTGTGATTATGTTGTGAGGTACACCGAATCTGGAGATGATGTACCTGACAAACTTGATGGCTGTTAGGGCGTCGAGCTTCTTGATGGGCTTGGCTTCAATCCATTTTGTGAACTTGTCGACTGCCACCAACAAATGTGTGTATCCTCCTTGGCCTGTCCTGAATGGACCGACTGTATCTAATCCCCATACTGCAAACGACCACACAAGAGGGATTGTCTTCAACGTAGATGTTGGCTTGTGGGACTTGTTGGAGTAGAACTGACAACCTTCACATCGGTCGACCATATCTTTAGCCATTTCGTTTGCCTGCAACCAGAAGAAACCAGCTCTGAATGCTTTGGCGACGATCGCCCTCGAAGAGGCGTGATGACCGCAGGTTCCCGAGTGAATATCTTCCAGGATTAACTGTCCCTCCTCTGGGGAGATGCATCGTTGAAGAACGCCTGAAACGCTTTCCTTGTACAACTGGCCATCAATGACAGTGAACGACTTCGACCTGCAGACTATCTGCCTGGCCTGGACTTCATCTTCGGGTAATTCCTGCCTTAGGATATATGCAATGATCGACACAGTCCAATCGGGGATGACAGCAAGAATCTCCATGATCAGATCAACCACAGCAGGTACGTCGACTTCAGTCGGATCAGTCGAGCTCTTTGGTTGTGCTGGTTCCTCTGTGAAAGGATCTTCTTTGACTGAGGGAAGGTGGAGGTGCTCGAGGCAGACGTCACTCGGGACTGGTCTCCGAGTGGATCCGAGTTTTCCCAACTCATCAGCTGCTTGGTTCTTCAGTCGTGGAACATGGTGGAGTTCTAGACCTTCAAACTTCTTCTCAAGCTTCCTCACTGCATTGCAGTATGTGGTCATGGTGGGGTTCCTGACGTCCCACTCTTTCATCACTTGATTAACCACCAAATCCAAATCGCCATAGACCAGCAGGCGACGGACGCCGAGTGCGATGGCCATACGTAGTCCATAAAGGAGAGCTTCGTACTCTGCCTCATTGTTGGAGGAATCAAAGTGTATCTGCAGCACATATTTGAGTTTATCGCCCTTTGGCGATACGATCACAACGCCAGCGCCGGAGCCATTCAACATCTTGGACCCATCGAAGAACATTGTCCAATGAGCCGAGTAGATGTGAGTCGGTTGCTGTTGTTCTACCCATTCTCCTATGAAGTCAGCGAGAGCTGGAGACTTAATAGCTTTCTTGGCCTCGAACTTGATATCGTAGTACAACATCTCCATTGCCCACTTCGCCACTCGGCCTGATGCGTCTCGATTGTGGAGGATTTCCGACAACGGAGCATCAGAAACGACAGACACCGAGTGGTCTTGGAAATAATGTGTCACCTTCTTCGCAGTCATGTAAATCCCGTAGATAAGTTTTTGATAGTGGGGATACCTCTGCTTGGAAGGAGTCAGGACTTCGGAGACGTAATACACTGGCCGCTGAACTTTTTATGCTTTGCCTTCTTCTTCTCGTTCGACTGTAAGAACAGTGCTGACGACTTGATTTGTAGCCGCGATATACAGAAGAAGGGGCTCTTTACTGAGCGGAGCAGTAAGAACCGGCTGGGTGGAAAGTAGGACTTTGAGGTCGTCGAATGCGACTTGGGCTTCGTCTGTCCACTCGAAAGTATCTGATTTCTTCATGAGTCGGTACAGAGGAAGTGCTTTCTCGCCGAGTCGACTGATGAACCTTCTCAAAGCCGCTAGGCAACCTGTGAGACGTTGAACATCATGTATTCTGACCGGCCTCTCCATTCGGACGATGGTCCCGATCTTTTCGGGGTTGACATTGATCCCTCGTTCGGAAACGAAGAAACCGAGTAACTTCCCGCTAGGAACACCGAATGAACATTTGTCGGGGTTGAGCTTGATATCGTACCTACGAAGGTTGGAGAATGTTTCTGCCAAGTCAGTGAGCAGGTCGGAACCTTTGCGTGACTTGACTATGATATCATCCATATACGCCTCGACATTCCGACCGATCTGGTCAAGGAGGCATTTTTGGATCATGCGCATAAAGGTAGCTCCTGCATTCCTCAAACCAAATGGCATAGTGATGTAGCAGAAGCACCCGAATGGGGTGATGAAGGCTGTTTTTAATTCATCGGGGCCATACAGACGGATCTGATGATAGCCCGAGTAGGCATCAAGAAATGACAAACGCTCGCAACCCGCAGTCGAATCGACGATTTGATCGATGCGGGGGAGCGGAAAATGGTCTTTCGGACAGACCTTATTGAGGTGCTTGAAGTCGATGCACATTCGGAGCGACTTGTCCTTCTTGGGAACCATGACAACATTAGCGAGCCACTCGGAGTGGTGAACCTCGCGAATGAACTTGGCTGCCAAAAGCTTGGCTACCTCTTCTCCGATTGCCTTCCTCTTGTGCGCGGCGGACCGACGCAGGCGTTCTCGGATAGGCCGAGCGGTGGGATCCACATGCAGTCGGTGCTCAGCCAACTCCCTGGGTACACCTGGCATGTCAGAGGGTTTCCATGCGAAGATGTCCCAGTTCTCTTACGGAGGAATTGGGTGAGTTCGGCTTCCTATTTAGGATCGAGGGTGGTGGAGATGTTCGTCGGGGCAGCAGTGGCGTCCGTCGGGTGGATGCTGACCTTCTTCGTCTCTCCCGCCGACTGGAATGCAGACTCCGAAGCTGGCTTCTTCGAACGCATCAAGTCAAAGGGGTCGACTGTTTTCTTGTACTCGTCAAGCTCGAGGACGGCCATCTGCTGGTCGGTGATTCTTGATCCCTGCTGCAGACACTCTTCGGCCCGCTGCCGATTGCCTGTGATGGTGATCACACCCTTCGGCCCCGGCATCTTCAGCTTCAGGTATACGTAACATGGACGGGCCATGAAACGTGCATACGCTGGGCGGCCCAGAATCGTGTGGTAAGCGCTCTGGAAGTCGACCACTTCGAACGTCAGCTTTTCCTTGCGGAAGTTCTTGTCGGAGCCGAAAATGACGTCCAACGCGATCTGGCCGAGTGACTTGGCCTTTCGTCCAGGGACGACTCCATGGAACTGCATGCTGCTCTCGCTGAGTTTGGACATCGGAATGCCCATCCCCTTGAGAGTGTCGGCATACATGATGTTCAAGCCACTGCCGCCGTCCATGAAGACTTTGCGCAGTCGGACTCCTTCCACCACCGGGTCGATGACCAAAGCCTGTCTCCTTGGGGTGGGTACGTGTGCTGGATGATCTGACTGGTCAAAGGTGATCGCAGTCTGGGACCATTTGAGGAACTTGGGGTTGGTAGGGGTGGCCATGTTCACCTCCCTGTTCACCAGCTTCAGTCGACTCTTGCTCTCGACGTCAGCGAAAATCATTAGTGTTGCATGGACTTGGGGGAACGGATCCTCCTTATCCTCCTCATCCTGTTCATTGTCCTTCTCACTCGGTTGCCCTTCACTGAACCCTTGGACCAGGAGGCGACACTGTCGAGTGGTATGCTTCGCATATATGGGGTTGCCCTCTTCATCCATCTTCGTATGAACCGGATATGGCTGGTTCAGGATGGGGTTATTGAACTGCTTTTTCTTGGGGGTGAACTGAGCCTTCCCTTTGCCCTTGAACTTGGCATTGGTTACAGCTGCAGCTTCTGCCTGCGGAGTAGACGGAGCTTTCTGCTTCTGCTTCCGAGTGTTGCCCCCATCTCCATCGGCGACTGTTTTGTGCTTGCCGCTTCGGATGCGATCCTCTTCTTCGCCATTTGCATAGCGTGTTGCTATCTCCATCATCTTGCTCATGGAGATGTCGCCTCTTCGGACGAACTTCAGGTACAGATCCCTGTACCGCACGGCTGCCTTGAAGGCGCAGACTGCTTGATGCTCCGTGATGTTCTCCACCGTGTGGTAGAGAGTTGTCCAGCGCTGAATGGAATCACGCAGGGGCTCATTCTGCTTCTGGACGCAGTGCTGGAGCTCCATGAGGCAAGCAGGGCACTTGCACGTCCCTTCGAAGGTCCTGATGAACACTCGGGCCAGATCTGCCCAGCTGTAGATGCTTGAGGGGGCCAACTGGTTCAGCCACGCTCGCACCGAGCCGTCGAGCATCAGAGGGAGGTGCTTCATGGAGACATGGTCGTCTCCTCCTCCGATCTGGACCGCTACTCGGTAATCATCCAGCCACATTTTTGGCTTGGACTCTCCTGTAAACTTGCTAATTCGCGTCGCCAATCGGAAGTTGGGAGGGATGTCAGCCGAACGGATGGCTCGACTGAAACACTCGGGACCAGAAACGATGGTCATGCTTCCACTCGGACGGTCAATATCGTAACCATCGCGGTGGGCTCGGCCCGTGTCGACCCTCCGCTGGGCGATATGCCCTCTCGCGTCGGGCCTTGGGTCGTAAGTGCCGCCGACTGAACGCCGATCATCATGATGTCGGGGCCCGTAGGGCCCACCCCGCGGAGGGGTGCGTGGACGGCGACGATCTTCGGGATTTATGGAACGACTGCCTCCTCTGTGTCGCTGATGAGAACCAGGGCTATGAACTGACCGATGTGTATTCGCATGAAGAGAACTATTGTAGATCATGTTGTGCGACTGGGAGACCGCTGAATTTTGCTGCTGCGCCGTGTGCAACAGGGCGCGGATTTGCTCGATCCCCCTGCCAGCCTCTGAATCATTCGGCTGAACGGAATCGGCTATCTTGGCAGCCGTGACCAAGTTGAGGAGGGGTGTGCGGAACAACTCCACGTTGCTCCGCCGAGTGTGCCGACTGGCAGAACGGCGAGGCGGACGACGCGCGCCGGACGTTTCGCCGATCTCGTGCTCGTTCCGGCCAGCTTGACGGGGATATTCATGGGAATTGGCCATGTGTACTTCTGCTGCAGGCCCGCGACCCGCGTACTCGGAAGGAAACTCAGTTGGAACCGAGCCCGAGCGCTGGGATAGCGGGGCAACCACAACTGACTCTAGAACCGCCACTTGTGAAGACGCGTTCTCGCGCGCCTGGGCGTGTTGCACCCAACGCTGGAGCCACGGACGGCGGGACCACTTGTTGCGGCGCGTGACGGCGGTGTAGGTCGACACCGGAGCTGACTGCTGGAGAAGAAGAATGCCGCGGGCGCCGGCACGGAAGTGCGTAGCCCCGCGACGGGGAAACGCCTCGACGTCGAGAGGGGCGTCCCGAAGCCATGCCGAATCGTCGACGATGAAGGAGAGAGCGCCGAAGAGGATCTCGTGACCCATGCTCGAATCTCCACCGGACGACATGACGAAGTGATGGAGTCGCAAACTCGCCGGAAGTCGCTTAGACGCCTGCCCCACGGTGGGCTCCAACTGTCGTGGGTATAAGTCTGACAGTAGATGTGTAGGGTACGAAAGGAATGGGCAGAGCCTTAGCTACGGCGAGGTTGTATGAGTTCAGGCCCCTCTGCGGTGGAGGTAATAGCCCTACGTCTTAGTGCTCAGGGAGCTTGTTGTTGAGTGGAATATCGAATACAGTGAATTGCTAACCCCTGCACCAGTGGGGGAGGGTGGCTTATATAGAGTGCGCTGCCCTCCACAACGGTTCGGTGCACAGGGGTGGAGTAGTGGCGAATAAATGTCTACGTTACAGGTAACGTACGTCTTAAATGCTAATTAAGGCATATGGAAACGTATGACCGTTTCCCTCTAGGGGGGTTACGATGCATAGAGTGGAATCCAGTCGGTTAGTTTGATAAACTCCGAATGCTAATCTCCGACTGGACGGTCGAGGATCTGTTACCGACTGGATGAATGGAACTCCTTAGTTCAGTCGGAACTGACTAAGGGCCTTGTCCCTTGTGAGGGGTAGTCCTTGGGTTGGACCTTTAGGGCAGGCCTATGACCCTACCCTAGGACTATAACCCCATCAGCTAGTTCGTTACGACACGGCGAAGACCCGCCGGAGTAGCTCCACCACCATCACCGCCACGTCATTGTGCTGCGGAGAATTCAGAAACCTCTTCGTCTCTCTTGCTGGATCAAGAAGGCGGAGATCGTCATCGAGTTGTACGTGTGCTCAACGCGGAGGTGTCATCCGTTCGGTACTAGATCGGAATGTAGTTCGTGGGACGCTTGCGATTCGGATCGCGATACGTTCGACTACATCAACCGCATTTCTTAATGCTTCCCGCTTAGCGATCTACAAGGATACGTGAATTCGATCTTCCCTCTCGTAGATGATCATCACCATGATAGGTTTTGCGTGTGCGCAGGATTTTTTTTGTTTTCCATGCAACGTTTCCAACACATCTATCCGGGCATCCAAGTTAAATATACCTGACCGATGTCAAAATAATGTTTCCAGCAGCTCATCCACCCGGTCATCTATCAATACATGTCCTCCCAGCTTCTCTACTCATCAGGTATATTTGGGGGACGGAGAGCTGATCCTCCAAATCAACTTCTCTCTCGCTCGCTCCTGTTCCGTGTGCATTGGGAGGTTGCAACACAGGAGGAGGACGACGACGGCACTCCCCCGACTCGCCCGCCGTCCCGAGGTATGTTGCACTACATCCTTTATTTTTTCCGATCCAGAGAGAGAAAGATAGATAGGAGGAAGAGGGATATTGCGGGAGGCGCTGGGGCCGGAATCGCCGCCATCCCTGGGAGGAAAATGCAGACGCCGAGAGGCGTTGGAGGCGGGAGGGCGGCTGGAGGCCGGAGCTCCTTGGACGGATGCGGGCGGAAGGGCCGGATGCGGGCAGCGGGCGGGACGCGGGCGCCACGGACGGATGCGTGCACGCGGGAGGTCGAAGCTCCTTGGTCGCCGCCGTCCCTGGGAGGAAGATGGGAGACAGGGGAGGCCGGTGCACCGGAGGCGATTTGGACCCTTTTTTTTTATCGTAGATCGACTGGCCGGTAGGCTGCTGGATTGATGGGGCTGGGAGAAGGGGCATGTGCTGGTCGTGATTGTGAAGCCCTCTTGCATTGATTCTAAATTTTGTAGATATGTGTATCTGTTTTGACATGTAGCAGAATCTAGCAGTGATTGTTTTCTTTGTAGGTGGTGTTTCTTTACAGGGACTTTTTGCTCTAGGGACTAAAAAAGCCCCTTTTAGTCCCATGTGAAAGAAACAGGAGGGACTTTTAGGGACTAAAAGGAGGTGTTTGGGACTAAAGGAAGAAGTCCTTATGGGAGGGACTTTTTTGACACCTTTTCCAACAGTGCCCCTACTTTTAGAATGTCATTTAATAACTTCTAGTACATTATTTGGGGTAACATGGTCTTTTTGCATGTCATTTAATGACTTCTAGTCCCTGTTTAGTCCTTGGAAAGAAACGGGTAGGGACTAGGGACTTTTTAGTTGGGACTAAAAAAGTCCTAGGACTTTTTAAAGAAACAGGCTCGTATAGATGGACAACTCACAGATGACCAACAATTCGTTTCTGGACATGTTGAACGGGATTTCCGATGAGATGAATTGGGGTGGCACACATGATTTTCAGTCCAATCGGTGAACAATTGACGATGCCAACATAAGATGTTTCCGCCGCTGAAAAACCAAAAGCGAAAAAAGGAGGCAACAAAGGGCCAAATTGGTCATCTCATGAGGACAAGTTGTTGATAGATGCATGGGCAAACACTGGTTTGGATGCGGTCGGAACGGATCAACATTTGATGTGTGGACTATTAGTTGTATGAACTATGTGATGTGTGGACTATTGATGAACGAAGTGGACTACATCACTCATTGCATAAATGTAAAACTAGATGAAAATAGATGGATTACATCACTCGTTGCATAAATGTAAAACTAGATGAAAATAGATGGATTACATCACTCGTTGCATAAATGTAAAACTAGATGAAAATAGATGGATCACATCACTCATTGCATAAATGTGAAATTAGATGAAACAAGATGAAAGTTCTACATCACTCCTTTCCAAACTTCTGCCATATATTTTCCACTAGATCATTTTGAAGCTGAGAATGATCAGCTTTATTTTTAATCCGGTGACGCATGTGAAGGAAGGCACTCAACTCTTCTGCATAATTACGAGATACCATGACTCTTTCTCCCATTCCCTCATAATGGTAGGTTTACGGACCATTGGCTCGCTCATCTTTAACTATCATGTTGTGCATTAATTCACTTCTGGAGCTTTGCCTTCGGCTAGCTTTGCAAACACAGGAGAACGATGAAGAACATTAATATCATTGTTCGACCCTGGTAAATCAAAAAAGCATGCCAAATCCAAAGATCATGTGAAGCAACTGCTTCCAAGATCATTGTGGGCTCATTCACGTGGCTTTTAAACATGCCATGCCATTTTTTGGGCAATTTTTCCAACCCCAATGCATGCAATCTATGCTCCCTAACATACAGGGAATCCTCTTTCCTTCCCTATTGCAATCAATCTTGTCGTATCTTCTTCATTTGGAGATCTTAGATACCTTTCCCCAAAGACTTCACAAACTTTGATCACAATGCAAGACTCTAGATTAGTAGATTCTGCGGAGCAGATGTACTCATCGGCACAATCAGTTGCTATTCCATAAGTTAGCATCCGCATTACCGCGGTCATCTTTTGCAGATGATTCAAACCAAGAGTTCCAGCAACATTTCTACTTTGTGTAAAGTAACCATCATAATGATGCTCAAGTATACCAATAGCTACGCGGTTAAATAAATCACGGGACATCCTAAACCTGTGTATAAAAATTAATGAGATATGGATAGAGAGGACCTTCTTTGAAATGTACAAACAAAGAGTAGCGCACTAGTTATGAACCTTCACCGAAAGGTCTTTTCGGGATAGTGAGGACCTTCTTTGAAGTAGTCATTCCATAGAAGAACAAATCCCTATTTACTTCCTCGATTGATTGTGTGACGCCCAGGCTTGGAACCGCCATGGCGTCGAGCATTTCCCTCCTCTTCCTCCTCGCACTTGGCAAATTCTGCAAGCATGAGTTTATCATCATCACATGAAGACGGCGATGAATTCATGATCACGCGGGAGGTGCTCATTGTATTTTGAGAGAGTGGATAGAGGAATTCGGGAGAGATCAGAGAAGCTATAGCCAGGGATATTGTGAGAGAGGTGTGAGGTGGTGGTATATATAGAGCTGAAAAATAACCGTTGAAAACAGAGTCGTTGGAAATAGAGCCGTTGGAAATATGGCCGTTAGAAATTGAGCGGTTGGAAATATAGCCGTTGGAAAAATAGTTGTTCAAAAGAGAGCCGTTGGAAAAAATTGTTGAATGGTAGTTATAACATCATATTAAAGTATAGGAGAGAGAATATAGATGTTCTGCTGTAAAACTGGGAACATCTATGTAGGAATCTTTTTAGATGATCATTTATATGAAGATATAGATGATGAAATATAGATGAGCTGTTGGAGATGCTTTAATACAATACAAAGTGGACCTCTATCAAGCCATACAATAATAATACTCTAAGTACGACTATATATGCTAAAAAATCTGCTACCCTATTTTGTTCTCGCTTAATTTTGAAAATAACAAACTCACTATCTATCATGAGATGTTTAATCTCGTTCACCACGTGACCATACGCCAATCTTGAAAGACCATCACAGGTCATCGAGGAGATAGTCACCGAGGAATATGATTGGATAATAATGGGCACATTACAATGTTGAATTGCTAATGTCATACCCTGCATTAGTGCATGCAACTCTATCTCCAATGCATAGTTACAGTTGAACAAGCACGCGACAAAGATGACAGACCCATAATGCCTCCTTAATACCATCCCTGCTGCCGTTGTACCATTGATGACCCACAAGTATAGTGGATCTATCGTAGTCCTTTCGATAAGTAAGAGTGTCGAACCCAACGAAGAGTAGAAGGAAATGACAAGCGGTTTTCAGTAAGGTATTCTCCGCAAGCACTGAAATTATCGGTAATAGATAGTTTGTGATAAGGTAATTCGTAATGGGTAGCAAGTAACAAATGTAAAAAAGGTGCATCAAGGTGGCCCAATCCTTTTTATAGCAAAGGACAAGCCTCGACAAACTCTTATATAAAGCAAAGTGCTCCCGAGGACACATGGGAATTTCTGTCAAGCTAGTTTTCATCATGCTCATATGATTCACGTTTGTTACTTTGATAATTTGATATGTGGGTGGACCGGTGCTTGGGTGCTGCCCTTACTTGGACAAACCTCCCACTTATGATTAACCTCTCTCGCAAGCATCTACAACTACGAAAGAAGAATTAAGATAAATCCATAGCATGAAACATATGGATCCAGATCAACCCCTTATGAAGCAACGCATAAACTAAGTTTTAAGCTTATGTCACTCTAGCAACCCATCATCTACTTATTACTTCCCAATGCCTTCCCCTAGGCCCAAATAATGGTGAAGTGTCATGTAGTCTACGTTCACATGACACCACTAGAGGAGAGACAACATACATCTCATCAAAATATCGGACGAATACCAAATTCATATGATTACTTATAACAAGGCTTATCCCGTGTCCTCAGGAACAAACGTAACTACTCATAAAACATATTCATGTTCATAATCAGAGGAGTATTAATAATCATTAAGGATCTGAACATATAATCTTCCACCAAGTAAACCAACTAGAATCAGCTACAAGGAGTAATCAACACTACTAGCAACCCACCGGTACCAATCTGAGATTTGAGACAAAGATCGGATACAAGAGATGAACTAGGGTTTGGAGAGGAGATGGTGCTGATGAATATGTTGATGGAGATTGACCCCCTCTCGATGAGAGGACCATTGGTGACGACGATGGCTTCGATTTTCCCCTCCGGGAGGGAAGTTTCCCCGGCAGAATAGCTCCGCCGGAGCTCTAGATTAGTTCTGTCGAATTTCCGCCTCGAGACGGCGGCGCTTCGTCCCGAAAGCTCTGATATGGTTTTTTCCAGGTCAAAACCCTTCATATAGCATAAGATGGGCACCGGAGGCCTGCCAGGGGGCCCACAAGTCTGCAGGGCGTGGCTAAGGGGGTAGGCCGCGCCCCCAGGCTTGTGACCTCCTGGTGGGTCACCTCTCGTATTTCTTTCGCCCAATATTTTTTATATATTTCAAAACTATTCTCCGTAACTTTTCAGGACTTTTGGAGCTATGCAGAATAGGTCTCTCAGATTTGCTCCTTTTCCGGTCCAGAATTCCAGCTGCCGGCATCCCCCCTCTTCATGTAAAACTTGTAAAATAAGAGAGAAAAGACATAAGTATTGTACCATAATGTGTATTAACAACCCATAATGCAATAAATATCAATATAAAAGCATGATGCAAAATGGACATGTCAACCATCCACTTAGGAAAAAGCCGTGTCGAGGCAAAATTCACTGTTTTGACCTTTTTCGTATAGTTAAGTCGGATGTGACCATGGTGGGAATTTTTTTAGGATCCAACCCATTTGCTACTGTCGGACCGCTTGACGGTAGGGTATAGCAACCTACTGCCGAGGTCCTTGGCGGTAGGGTTGCACGTCTGTCGTAAAAAAAAATTATAAGTTGTAGACATAGTGCGGGTGCGTGCCTACCGCTGGACTCCTTGATTGTAGGCTTACACATGCTACCGCCAGCCCGTGCAGCGGTAGGTCATTTTCCTACCACCAGGGACCTCGTCGGTATGTTATCATACCCAACCGCCAAAGGGCCCGCGATAGCAAAAGGGTTAGATCCGATTTTTTTTACATCAGGATCAGATCCGGCCGAACTATATAAAAAGGATCAAAACAGTGAATTTGGCCCCGTGTCGACGGACATAGCAGCTCGGTCTTGACGTGGTGACGGGCATGGTCTAATATCAACATCCTGGTGTGGAGCAGCAGGAGCAGCCTCCATTGCAGGCATCGCTTGGGACCTCTTTCCCATGGGCTAAATCCGGTCTCACTAACCATATCCCCCGTACTAACATTATCAATCAGTCCCGCATCATATTCGTATAGTTTGCCAAAACATTAAGTAACCAATCCCTCCGTGTATCCACGAGCACGTCTTTATTTGGTAAAGGCTAGATGGTGCGCATCTTTGCCCAGACTATGCATGCGAGCACAACCAGGGCGTGGAAGCTAGTTTCCTTTTCACATCCGCACAAAGGGCAAGTGTCCCGAGTAGAAATATGACGATACTTCTTGCAAGAATTCGTCGCTAGGGCACCCGATACATCCTTCCAAGCCATGATCTTCATTTTGAGGAGTACTTAGGCGCCCCAGATGCACTGCCATATAGGCCTCCGACCGGAGGGATTAGTGTTGGAAGCACCCAACGACGCGGTATAGCACTGATTTTCTGAAGCTAGGCGGTACGCACTCCTGACTATAAATTGACCACTGCTCTTCGGGAACCAGGCAAGAAAATCTTGACAGTTCCTTGGAGATGTGCAAATCTTCAGAATTTTCCGAAGATCCATGTCCCAAAAATGTTCGTGGAGTCTTTGTACGTTCCATGCACCATGCTCATTGAGTAAATTGACCACCCAATTTCTTTTAGTCCCTCCGTACCAATGCATTGGGCACCAAACGAAGAGTGAAGTCCAAAATAAACCTTGAGCTTGTACAGCTCCTAGGAATCAAACCCTCATCTTCGAATCCCTGAAATCCATACCCTATATTGTTTGATCCCAGCCAATTTTAACCCTGACCATGTTTGACGCGCTAGGAAAAGATCGTTCCTGACCAGGATCATCGGATACTCTCACTGACATCTTGACCCCACCTGTCATTTTCATCTTCCTCAGGTTTAGTTTTACGACCGGCTTAAAGCGAAGTTGCTATGATTTTGCTACGTATATAGAGTTAGCTGGGACCGGCATATTCTAACCGTTAAATAATGAAGGAATCTGGTTGTGCGTGCTCTCTTCTTTCTCCAGCTCGATCTCTCCTATCCCAAACTAAAAATCTTACCCAACAAATCCATGGCCACACACAACGGATTTTTTTCTTCGAAAAGGAGGCATCACCCCGGCCTCCGCATCGAGTGATGCATGCAGCCATTTATTAAGTAGTGAATCAGTCCAAAAGAATTACAAAGTAGTCCCAAAAACTTTAAAAAGAAATTACAAGGCGACCAACGCCAACACCGATGATAACAATAGGCGTGGATGACTAACTTCCTATTCTATCAGCATGTCGTCATCCATATCGGCTGAAGATAGCCTGAGCTACCATCTTCCATCGGGCACACCCAATAACCAAAGGCTCCCTGGTTTTCACAGGAGTGAGTAAGGACCACAGACAGCGGATATTTACGCTGGTTAGCAAAAATGAGACCTTCATACTCTTTCGTAATCATACATCCTATTTCCCCCTTCGGTTAGGCCTTCTAATGTTCCAATTTCTAAGCTCAAATCTCGAAGGCTTAAAAGGGAGAGATGCACTACACACGAATCATGGAGGCCATATTCCTTCGGGTTGCAGGGGATTTAACCCATCTGTCAACCTGTCATATTGCATTGACCTGGTTATGTACGCGTCTTTACTCTGTAGTCTTACCCGCCATTTTCCATGGTCTGGCTGGCTTAGGCAGACTTCGAGCAGGTGCGAGGAGAACGCCGGAATTCGTCTCTTTCACCTCCTCGTCACTTGCGCCGGTGCCATCCAAAAGGTCGAATAAGCTTTCGCGGCCAGCAACCTCACTGAGGCACACACAGTGCTAGCAAAGGAGGTCTCCAGAGCCACCTAGATTGGGATCGGCCGTCGTCACCAGCTGCTCCACCGCTGTGCTGGCCCAGTGTCTCTCCAGATGGTGACGAGGACAACGGGAATAATGGGGGACGGAGGATAGCGGCAAGAGTAGTGACGACGAAAGCTGGTCGGAGATGGAGAAGGGTTCACATAGGGAAGGCCAAGCCGCGACGGGGTCCATGGAAGGTGGAGGGAGATTTTTCTGGAGTCAAGTAGTCAACCAGCACGGGGAGAAGATGGACATGACAAGTGGGACAGCATAGTCAGCGAGAGTAAAGAGTTATCCTGGTGGGGTTGGTCTTTTTCCGGGTGCTCCAAACTAATCTACACTGGTATTAGGGTTGAGTTTGACCGGGATAAAAAAACTACAAGGTACCGATTTCAGGGAATTAAAAGTGAGGGTTTGATTTCAACGAGACACATGAGTTTAAGGTTTATTTTAGACTTTACTCCCAAACGAAAAACAGATAGTCTCAGAACACAAGTCGCGATTAGATGCCTTCTTTGGTACCCATGTGTATTAATTAACAAGAAAATAGCGCCATCTAGCCGCTTGTTACATGCATGCAGTTATGTTCCGTTAGTTGATTGGTTAGATGTGTGTGGGACGTGTGCTGAGGATGCCCATGGTGGAGAAGGGGAAGACTCGGGTATTAAATAGCTCTGCTACCGATATTTTCCAACACAAATTAAGGCCTTGATTGGATTGATGTTTTGGATAACCATACCCTTGTAAAATATATGGACCTCCATCGATCGTTTTGCAATCCAGTTCAAAATTAAGTGTGACCGGTATTATACACCTGTAAAATAAATACAGATGTATAGGAATACACTGGAACCAAGCAGGGGCTAACGAGTATTTAAGGCCAAACAATGCACACTCATTGGTTCAATTTTAAGGCCAAAGAATGCACACTCATTGGCTCAATTTTCTCTTCCTAATTTCACTGGCTCCATTCACGTTGTGCCTTGCTCGCGTTGCTCACTGTGGGATGCTACCTACAATAGTAGTAAAACAGGTAGTAACATAGATGTCACCTAAGCAAAAAAATATGACGTGACAACTAATTAATAAGAAGAAAGAGAAATTGAGTAATTTAGCTAGTATCAATAACATAACGCATACCAAGTCAAGATGAGTCTATAAGCTAATAAATGAAAGGCTCAATGTTACTACCCCTATGTTACTATCCACTCTGGAGGTAGTAACTTAGAGTAGTAACATATGCATGTTACTACTCTATGTTATTTCCCATTGTGAGTAGTCTAAGGCCTGTGCCAATGCTAGTTTCTTAACGCGGTTTCATAGGCATTTTGCTAACGTGGCATACTAGTTAATGAAGAAAGGGAGTGAGGTTGTATCTTAGCTAACACACAACCCTTGCATGTGGTCATAGACAAAAAATGGTTCTAATCCAATCATATGCATGCATTACCCCAAATTAATAAATGTAGATACAACTCATAAGAAACAGTGCATTGACATGGTTGTACCTTAAATTATTATTGCTCCTATGATAACGTGATAATAGACGATGCATTGACACATGGCTAATGCACTGGTACGGAGGGAGTAGGAGTAACCGGCCTAAGTTATGACCCCGCGGAATCCAAGCATCTCTCCATGTTTTTATCAAAGTACCATCACCCATGCGTCAAATTATCCCGTGCTTCCCTCCGTCACATCATCAATGCACCATTACTCCCTCTGTTCTTAAATATAAGTCCTTTTAAGGATTCTAGTACGGGCTATATACGAAGTAAAATGAATGAACCTACACTCTAAAATATGTTACATCCATAAGCAGTTCCTAGTGAAATCCCTAAAAAGATTTATATTTAGGAACGGAAGGAGTATATCTAAATAAAAGCACCCCACTACATGATTTTTCTTAACATGCAGCCTATCCACCTCATCACTTGACAGATCAGCACCTCTAAGAGCATCTACAACCTTAACTTGCAAATCTGGCCCCTCAAACGTTCGCGGAGGGCGTGTCCATTTTGAGCCCCTACTTTTTCATCTGTGCAGCCGCACCTCTAATATTTTTCCTCATATGTGCGGTCACTTGCACATGATTGGTGGAGTAGAAGAGAGAGAAAGGAAAGAATGAATAAAGAAAGAAAAAGGTGGTCTGGGGTGGGGTCGCTGTTGGAAATATGCCCTAGAGGCAATAATAAAATGGTTATTATCATATTTCCTTGTTCATGATAATCGTCTATTGTTCATGCTATAATTGTATTAACAGGAAACACTAATATATGTGTGAATGAATAGATCACAATGTGTCCCTAGCAAGCCTCTAGTTAGCTAGCTCGTTAGTCAATAGATGATCATGGTTTCCTGATCATGGACATTGGATGTCATTGATAACGGGATCACATCATTGGGAGAATGATGTGGTGGACAAGACCCAATCCTAAGCCTAGCACTAGATCGTATTGTTCGTATGCTAATGCTTTTCTAATGTCAAGTATCTTTTCCTTCGACCGTGAGATTGTGCAACTCCCGGATACCGTAGGAGTGCTTTGGGTGTATCAAACGTCACAACGTAACTGGGTGACTATAAAGGTGCACTACGGGTACCTCCGAAAGTGTCTGTTGGGTTGGCACGAATCGAGATCGGGATTTGTCACTCCGTGTGACGGAGAGGTATCTCTGGGCCCACTCGGTAGAAAATCATCATGAGCTCAATGTGACTAAGGAGTTAGTCACACGATGACGTGCTACGGAACGAGTAAAGAGACTTACCAGCAACGAGATTGAACAAGGTATAGGTATACCGACGATCGAATCTCGGGCAAGTTCTATACCGACAGACAAAGGGAATCGTATACGGGATTGATTGAATCCTTGACATCGTGGTTCATCCGATGAGATCATCGTGGAGCTAGTGGGAGCCACCATGGGTATCCAGACCCCGCTGATGGTTATTGGTCAGAGAGGTGTCTCGGTCATGTCTGCCTGTCTCCCGAACCCGTAGGGTCTACACACTTAAGGTTCGATGACGCTAGGGTTATAGGGAATTGTTATACGAGATTACCGAAAGTTGTTCGGAGTCCCGGATGAGATCCCGGACGTCACAAGGAGCTCCGGAATGGTCCGGAGGTAAATATTGATATATAGGACGGTTGGTTTCGGACACCGGATGTGTTTCGGGCATCACCGGTAACGTCCCGGGACCACCGGGACCACCGGAGGTGGTCCCGGGGGACCACCGAAGGGGGGCTGCGACCCCAAGAGGTAAGATGGGCTAAGTGGGGGTGGGAACCAGCCCCTAGTTGGGCTGGTGCGCCTCCCCACTCAGCCCATGGCGTAGGGGAAAGAAAAAAGAGGGGGGGAACCCTAACTTAGGTGGGCCTTAGGCCCACCAGAGGGGTGCGCCACCCCCTCCTCCCCATCTGGCCGCCACACCCCCCATCTGGGAGGGCTGTCGCACCCCCTAGGGTGGGAACCCTAGGGGTGGCACCCCCTCTCCCCTTCCCCTATATATAGTGGGCACTTTTGGCCTTTGGAGGACACAGTTTTTCCTCTCCCTCGGTGCAGCCCTGCACTTCTTCCTCCTCCTCTCTGCCGGCGCTTGGCGAAGCCCTGCCGGGAGACCTCGTCTCTCCACCAACACCACGCAGTCGTGTTGCTGGTCTTCTTCCCCAACCTCTCCCTCCTCCTTGATGGATCAAGGTGCGGGAGACGTCACCGGGCTGCACGTGTGTTGAACGCGGAGGTGCCGTTGTTCGGCACTAGATCGGAATCGCTGCGAGTACGACTCCATCAACCGCGTTCTAGCAACGCTTCCGCTTAGCGATCTTCAAAGGTACGAAGATGCTCTTACCCCTCTCTCGTTGCTGGTCTCTCCGTAGGAAGATCTGAACATGCGTAGGAATTTTTTTGATTTTATGCTACGTTACCCAACAGTGGCATCCGAGCCAGGTTTTCTATGCGTAGATTCTATGCACGAGTAGAACACAAAAGTTGTGGGCGATGGTTTGTCAATTTGCTTGCCGTTACTAGTCTTATTCTTTTCCGGCGGTATTGTGGGATGAAGCGGCCCAGACCGACCTTACACGTACGCTTACGTGAGACTGGTTCCACCGACAGACATGCACATCGTGCATAAAGGTGGCTAGCGGGTGTCTGTCTCTCCTACTCTAGTCGGATTGGATTTGATGAAAAGGGTCCTTATGAAGGGTAAATAGCTTTGGCATATCATCGTTGTGGCTGTCACGTAGGTAAGAAGGCGTTCTTGCTAAAAACCCAAATCAGCCACGTAAAACTTGCAACAACAATTAGAGGACGTCTAACTTGTTTTTGCAGGGTTTGACATGTGATGTGATATGGCCAAAGTTGTGATGTTGCATGTATGATGTATGAGATGATCATGTTATTGTAATAGGTTTCACAACTTGCATGTCGATGAGTATGACAACCGGCAGGAGCCATAGGAGTTGTCTTAATTTATTGTATAAGATGCAACGCCTTGTGCTTGCTACTTTTACTTCATTGCTAACGGTTAGCCATAGTAGTAGTGATAGTAGCAGTTGGCGTGACGACTTCACGGAGACACGATGATGGAGATCATGATGATGGAGATCATGGTGTCACGCCGGTGACGATGATGATCATGCGATGCCTGAAGATGGAGATCGAATGAGCAAAGATGATAATGGCCATATCATGTCACTATATGATTGCATTGTGATGTTTATCATGCTTTACATCTTATTGCTTAAAACGACGGTAGCATAATAAGATGATCCCTCCTAAAATTTCGAGAAAGTATTCCCCTAAGTGTGCACCGTTGCGAAGGTTCGTTGTCTCGAAGCACCACGTGATGATCGGGTGTGATAGATTCTAACGTTCGCATACAACGGGTGTAAGCCAGATTTACACACGCAAAACACTTATGTTGACTCGACGAGCTTAGCATGTACAGACATGACCTCGAATACAAGTGACCGAAAGGTCGAACATGAGTCGTATGGTTGAATACGATCAGCATGAAGTTGCTCACCATGGTGACTAGTCCGTCTCACGTGATGATCGGACACGGGTTAGTCAACATGGATCATGTATCACTTAGATGACTAGAGGGATGTCGATTTAAGTGGGAGTTCATACTTAATTTGATGAACTTAATTGTCATGAACTTAGTCTAAAAGTTGTCTTTATAAATATTGTAGATGTCCAACGTCAACCTCAACTTCAACGCATTCCTAGAGAAAAACAAGCTGAAAGATGATGGTAGCAACTATGCGGACTGGGTTCGCAACCTGAAGCTCATCCTTGAAGCAGCTAAAAAGGCTTATGTCCTTAATGCGCCGCTAGGTGACCCTCCCGCTCCCGCAGCAGCCCAGGACGTTCTAAACGTCTGGCAAGCGCGGAGTGATGACTACTCTCTGGTCAGGTGTGGCATGTTATACAGTTTAGAAACGGGGCTCCAAAGACGTTTTGAGCAACACGGGGCATATGAGATGTTCCAAGAGCTGAAGCTAGTTTTTCAAGCTCATGCCCGTGTCGAGAGATATGAAGTCTCCGACAAGTTCTTCAGCTGTAAGATGGAGGAGAACAGTTCTGTCAGTGAGCACATACTCAAAATGTCTGGGTTACACGGTCGTCTGACTTCACTTGGAGTCGAACTTCCGGATGATGCTATCATTGACAGAATCCTCCAGTCTCTCCCACCAAGCTACAAAGGCTTTGTGCTTAACTACAACATGCAAGGGATGGAGAAAACCATTCCTGAGTTGTACTCGATGCTCAAGTCTGCAGAAGTAGAAATCAAGAAGGAGCATCAAGTGTTGATGGTCAACAAGACCACTAGTTTCAAGAAAGGCAGGGGTAAGAAGAACTTCAAGAAAGACGGCAAAGCTGTTGCCGCGCCCGGTAAGCCAGATGCCGGGAAGAAGAAAAAGAACGGACCCAAGCCTGAGACTGAGTGCTTCTACTGCAAGGGAAAAGGTCACTGGAAGCGGAACTGCCCCAAATACTTAGCGGACAAGAAGGCCGGCAACGTTAAAGGTATATATGATATACATGTTATTGATGTGTACCTTACCAGCGCTCGTAGTAGCTCCTGGGTATTTGATACCGGTGCTGTTGCTCACATTTGCAACTCAAAGCAGGAACTGCGGAATAAGCGGAGATTGGCCAAGGACGAGGTGACGATGCGCGTCGGGAATGGTTCAAAGGTCGATGTGATCGCCGTCGGCACGCTACCTCTACATCTACCGTCGGGATTAGTATTAAACCTTAATAATTGTTATTTAGTACCAGCTTTAAGCATGAACATTGTATCAGGGTCTTGCTTAATGCGAGACGGCTACTCATTTAAGTCAGAGAATAATGGTTGTTCTATTTATATGAGTGATATGTTTTATGGTCATGCTCCGCTGGTGAATGGTTTATTCTTGATGAATCTCGATCGTGATGTTACAGATATTCATAGTGTGAGTACCAAAAGATGCAAAGTTGATAATGATAGTCCCACATACTTGTGGCACTGCCGCCTTGGTCATATCGGCGTTAAGCGCATGAAGAAGCTCCATACTGATGGACTGCTAGAGTCTCTTGACTTTGAATCATTTGACACATGCGAACCGTGCCTCATGGGCAAGATGACTAAGACTCCATTCTCAGGAATAATGGAGAGAGCCTCCGACTTATTGGAAATAATACATACTGATGTGTGTGGTCCAATGAACGTTGAAGCTCGCGGTGGTTACCGTTATGTTCTCACTCTCACCGATGATTTGAGTAGGTATGGGTATATCTACTTGATGAAGCACAAATCTGAGACGTTTGAAAAGTTCAAGGAATTTCAGAGTGAGGTTGAGAATCAACGTGACAGAAAAATAAAGTGTCTACGATCTGATCGTGGAGGAGAATATTTGAGTCACGAGTTTGGCACACACCTAAGAAAGTGTGGAATCGTTTCACAACTAACGCCGCCTGGCACACCGCAGCGCAACGGAGTGTCTGAACGTCGTAATCGCACTTATTAGATATGGTACGATCTATGATGTCTCTCACCGACTTGCCACTATCATTTTGGGGATACGCATTAGAAACTGCAGCATTCACTTTAAATAGGGCACTGTCTAAATCCGTTGAGACGACACCGTATGAACTGTGTTTTGGCAAGAAACCTAAGTTGTCGTTTCTTAAAGTTTGGGGCTGCGATGCTTATGTGAAGAAACTTCAACCAGAAAAGCTCGAACCCAAAGCGGAGAAATGCGTATTCATAGGATACCCTAAGGAAACTATTGGGTATACCTTCTATCTTAGATCCGAAGGTAAAACCTTTGTTGCCAAGAACGGATCCTTTCTAGAGAAAGAGTTTCTCTCGAAAGAAGTAAGTGGGAGGAAGGTAGAACTTGATGAGGTAATTACACCCCCTCTCGAACAGGAAAGTAGCGCAACGCAAGAAGTTGTTCCTGTGATGCCTACACCAACTGAAGAGGAAGTTAATGATGATGATCATGAAGCTTCGGATCAAGTTACTACTGAACCACGAAGGTCCACAAGGGTACGCTCCGCACCAGAGTGGTACAGCAACCCTGTGATGGAAATCATGTTGTTAGACAACGGTGAACCTTCGAACTATGAAGAAGCGATGGCGGGCCCGGATTCCAACAAATGGCTTGAGGCCATGAAATCCGAGATAGGATCCATGTATGAGAACAAAGTATGGACTTTGGTGGACTTGCCCGATGACCGGCGAGCCATAGAAAATAAATGGATCTTCAAGAAGAAGACTGATGCAAACGGTAATGTAACCGTTTACAAAGCTCGACTTGTCGCAAAGGGTTTTCGACAAATTCAAGGAGTTGACTACGAAGAGACTTTCTCTCCCGTAGCGAAGCTGAAATCAGTCCGAATCATGTTAGCAATTGCCGCCTTTTATGATTATGAAATTTGGCAAATGGACGTCAAAACAGCATTCCTTAACGGGAATCTTAAGGAAGAGTTGTATATGATGCAACCAGAAGGTTTTGTCGATCCTAAAGGTGCTAACAAAGTATGCAAGCTCCAGCGCTCCATCTATGGGCTGGTGCAAGCATCTCGGAGTTGGAACATTCGCTTTAATGAGGTGATTAAAGCGTTTGGGTTCATACAGGTTTACGGAGAAGCCTGTCTGTACAAGAAAGTGAGTGGGAGCTCTGTAGCTTTCCTCGTACTATATGTGGATGACATATTATTGATGGGGAATGATATAGAGATGTTGGAGAGCATAAAGGCCTATTTGAACAAGAGTTTTTCAATGAAGGACCTTGGAGAAGCTGCATATATATTAGGCATCAAGATCTATAGAGATAGATCGAGATGCCTCATAGGTCTTTCGCAAAGTACATACCTTGACAAGATATTGAAGAAATTCAATATGGAAAACTCAAAGAAAGGGTTCTTGCCAGTTTTGCAAGGTATGAGATTGAGTAAGACTCAGTCGCCGACCACGGCAGCAGATAGAGAGAAGATGAGTTCTGTCCCCTATGCTTCAGCCGTGGGCTCTCTAATGTATGCCATGCTGTGTACAGACCTGATATAAACCTTGCGATAAGCTTGGTAGGGAGGTACCAAAGTAATCCCGGTGCGGAACACTGGACAGCGGTCAAGAATATCCTTAAGTACCTGAAAAGGACTAAGGAAATGTTTCTCGTTTATGGAGGTGATGAAGAGCTCGTCGTAAAGGGTTACGTCGATGCTAGCTTCGACACAGATCCGGATGACTCTAAGTCACAAACCGGATACGTATATGTGTTGAATGGTGGGGCAGTGAGCTGGTGCAGCAACAAGCAAGAAGTCGTGGCAGCATCTACATGTGAAGCGGAGTACGTAGCTGCTTCAGAAGCGGCTCATGAAGGAATTTGGATGAAGGAGCTCATCACCGACCTTGGAGTGGTTCCAAGCGCGTCGGGTCCTATGACACTCTTCTGTGATAACACTGGAGCCATTGCCATAGCCAAAGAGCCCAGGTTTCACCGGAAGACGAAGCACATCAAGTGCCACTACAACTCCATCCAGGACCATGTCCAAACTGGAGTGATAGATATTTGTAAAGTACACACGGATCTGAATATTGCAGACCCGTTGACTAAACCTCTTCCACGAGCAAAACATGATCAGCACCATAATGCTATGGGTGTTCGATACATCACAATGTAACTAGATTATTGTCTCTAGTGCAAGTGGGAGACTGTTGGAAATATGCCCTAGAGGCAATAATAAAATGGTTATTATCATATTTCCTTGTTCATGATAATCGTCTATCGTTCATGCTATAATTGTATTAACAGGAAACACTAATACATGTGTGAATGAATAGATCACAATGTGTCCCTAGCAAGCCTCTAGTTAGCTAGCTCGTTAGTCAATAGATGATCATGGTTTCCTGATCATGGACATTGGATGTCATTGATAACGGGATCACATCATTGGGAGAATGATGTGGTGGACAAGACCCAATCCTAAGCCTAGCACTAGATCGTATTGTTCGTATGCTAATGCTTTTCTAATGTCAAGTATCTTTTCCTTCGACCGTGAGATTGTGCAACTCCCGGATACCGTAGGAGTGCTTTGGGTGTATCAAACGTCACAACGTAACTGGGTGACTATAAAGGTGCACTACGGGTACCTCCGAAAGTGTCTGTTGGGTTGGCACGAATCGAGATCGGGATTTGTCACTCCGTGTGACGGAGAGGTATCTCTGGGCCCACTCGGTAGAACATCATCATGAGCTCAATGTGACTAAGGAGTTAGTCACACGATGACGTGCTACGGAACGAGTAAAGAGACTTACCAGCAACGAGATTGAACAAGGTATAGGTATACCGACGATCGAATCTCGGGCAAGTTCTATACCGACAGACAAAGGGAATCGTATACGGGATTGATTGAATCCTTGACATCGTGGTTCATCCGATGAGATCATCGTGGAGCTAGTGGGAGCCACCATGGGTATCCATACCCCGCTGATGGTTATTGGCCAGAGAGGTGTCTCGGTCATGTCTGCCTGTCTCCCGAACCCGTAGGGTCTACACACTTAAGGTTCGATGACGCTAGGGTTATAGGGAATTGTTATACGAGATTACCGAAAGTTGTTCGGAGTCCCGGATGAGATCTCGGACGTCACGAGGAGCTCCGGAATGGTCCGGAGGTAAATATTGATATATAGGACGGTTGGTTTCGGACACCGGATGTGTTTCGGGCATCACCGGTAACGTCCCGGGACCACCGGGACCACCGGAGGTGGTCCCGGGGGACCACCGAAGGGGGGCTGCGACCCCAAGAGGTAAGATGGGCTAAGTGGGGGTGGGAACCAGCCCCTAGTTGGGCTGGTGCGCCTCCCCACTCAGCCCATGGCGCAGGGGAAAGAAAAAAGAGGGGGGGAACCCTAACTTAGGTGGGCCTTAGGCCCACCAGAGGGGTGCGCCACCCCCTCCTCCCCATCTGGCCGCCACACCCCCCATCTGGGAGGGCTGCCGCACCCCCTAGGGTGGGAACCCTAGGGGTGGCACCCCCTCTCCCCTTCCCCTATATATAGTGGGCACTTTTGGCCTTTGGAGGAAACAGTTTTTCCTCTCCCTCGGTGCAGCCCTGCACTTCTTCCTCCTCCTCTCTGCCGGCGCTTGGCGAAGCCCTGCCGGGAGACCTCGTCTCTCCACCAACACCACGCCGTCGTGTTGCTGGTCTTCTTCCACAACCTATCCCTCCTCCTTGCTGGATCAAGGTGCGGGAGACGTCACCGGGCTGCACGTGTGTTGAACGCGGAGGTGCCGTTGTTCGGCACTAGATCGGAATCGCTGCGAGTACGACTCCATCAACCGCGTGCTAGCAACGCTTCCGCTTAGCGATCTTCAAAGGTACGAAGATGCTCTTACCCCTCTCTCGTTGCTGGTCTCTCCATAGGAAGATCTGAACATGCGTAGGAAATTTTTTGATTTTATGCTACGTTACCCAACAGTCGCGTCCTACGTGGCAGACTGACCGGGCGTGCCCGGGCGCATCCACAAACCCTCGTATCGTCTCCATATTTGTGATGGATATGAGGGGTGCCGATGAGTCCGGACGTTTGAGATGGGTATGAGGGCTATGGCTGGATCGATTTTTTTATGATCTATCGGTGATGGGATGGGTTGTCCGGACGTTTGAGACGGGTTTGAGAGGTCCGGCTATAGATGCTCTAACTATGCGAAACGTGCAACGCCGCGAGACGCCAGCTGTTTTCAATCGTACGCGAACCCCTCTTGCGTTTCATTTTGAGTAGTAAACTACTTTCCCACTACTCCCTCCTTCACGGTTTAAAATGTACGGTTAAATTTACGTGCGTTTCCACAATAGACAAGGTCTAGGGCGCATTCCATTTACTCCTTGTTACTAATTAGTACTCCACTGTACTATTCCTATCTGTATGCATAGTGTGAATGCAGTTTTTGAGCCCATCTTACAGCCAATCAATAACCACCTAGGTTCCCGAGAATTTCCATGCACGCCTTCTAAACTGTGATGGAGGGAATACATTGTGTTAAATCATTGATTATTGAAGCCATCAATTGTTACTTTCCATGCTGAAAGCCTTTGAATGGTAGTTGTTTTTTTGGCTTCCATCCGTCCGCTTCACCTGCATCCCCATTCTGACTCCCAGTGTTTCACATCCCTCCTCCTAGAGTGTTTTCTGACTTTTCTATTTGAGTAAAATGCGCTAGACGTGCTTCAACTTGCCCAGGGAGCTTGCTTTGGTCACTGGATTTTAAAATACGGCCATTGCTGTCACTTTGTATGATGGGACGTGATTGTACGGTCACTGTTTACGTACACTAGTCGGTACGCCACCGGTTTCACGAGTCCACGAGCGCCATGTAGGCATGGGAGCGCTAGATGTCGTTAACAAAAGAAGGTTGGGGTGTTATGTGTAAAAATCCCTAGCTTCACCTATCTTCCCCTGAAAGCAAAATATGCTACCTTGGTGGTTTTCATAATTCATGACAACATACATTGTCTCTTGGACTAACACATTTACCTAGATATTTGAGGTTTAGTCCATGGAGAGCTTTGGCTAAAGGTTTATGTGGAGATCCCCCTTGATGCAAGAAAGGAATAGGATTAGCTCAAGCTTCAAGCTAGAAGACTCTTCATTTTATATTTGTGAGAAATCACTTTTGAGTCCATAGGAAAGCCAATACTATCAAAAGGGGGCGAGGTAGTAAAATGAACTGATTGCTCAAAGTGCTCAAAGTTAGTCACCAAAATACTCAGTCATTTTTCCCACATAACCATTCTGTCCAATTCCACATACTCAAATTTGGTGTCACCAACTTTCATATTTCGGACCCACCGAGTTTGACCTGAGATAGAAACCCTAGCCATTCCCACCAAATAGATGCAACTGAATCCATATCGGTGCTACCGAGTTCACTGCGACCAACATTGTGTTGCCTCGGTACACAAAATCGGAATTTCCGAGTTTGAGTATCGGTGCCACCGAGTTTGGCCATCTCACTATTTGCTACCTTTTCGGTGCCACCGAGTTGTGTATATCGGTCCCATCGAGATTCAAAAGTTCTGCCTTTTGTGCTAATCGGTACCATCGAGTTTGCCACTTTAGGTGTAACGGTTGGATTCTGTGTGCTTCCTATATATTCCCCTTCACCCACCTCTCACTCGTGGGAGAAGCACTTAGAACACACACTTCATTGCCAGATTCATTTTCTGAGGGAGAAGCACCTACTCATGTGTTCAGATCAAGATATTCCAATCCAACCATTTGAAACTTGATCTCTAGCCTCCCCAAACTGCTTTCCACCAAATCAATCTCTCCTACCCATGCATATTTTGTGAGAGAGTGATTTTGTGTTGAGGAGACTATCTTTAGAAGCACAAGAGCAAGGAGTTCATTGATCTACCACATCTATTACCTTTTGGAGGGTGGTGCCTCCTAGATTGGTTAGGTGTCGCTTGAGAGCCTCCTACTTCGTGTTGTGGAGTTGAACCAAGATGTTTGTAAGGGCAAGCATATCACCTACTTCGTGAAGATCTACCGTGAGTAAGGCTAGTCCTTCATGGGCGAAAGCGCGATAGAATAAACAAGGTCGCTTCTTCGTGCACCCCTTGTGGGTGGAGCCCTCCGTGGACTCCCGCAGCCGTTACCCTTCGTGGGTTGAAGTCTCCACTAACATGGACGTACGATAGCACCACCTATCGGAACCATGCCAAAAATCGTTGTATCAACCTCTTGGCGTTTGATCTCCTAAAGTCTACTCCTTTATATGTGCAAAGTCTTTACTTTTCTGCTGCCATATATGTTGACTAGTATGTGTAGGGTGTACTAGACTTGTTAAAACTGCTGAATTTCTGCCTTCCTTGTAATTGGGTTAGGCTAGGAATTTTATCTTGACAAGTAGTCTATTCACCCCCTCTAGACACATCTTCTATCGATCCCTCAATTGGTATCAGAGCAAGGTCTCCAAAACCTTGGTTTAATCAACGTTGGAGGAAGATGAGTGTGACTAGTTTCAGGATTTTTTTGTTGTAGAGTGCCTATTCTTGATGGGGAGTATTTTATGTTGGGGAACGTTGCACGGGAAACAAATTTTTTCCTACGAACAAGCAATACCTATCCATGGTGATGATCATCTACGAGAGGGAGATTGAATCTACATACCCTTGTAGATCGCTAAGCGGAAGCGTATATAACGTGGTAGATGTAGTGGAACATCTTCGTGATCCAAATTGCAGCCCGTCCCGCGATCTCATCATGATCTGTCCCGCGATTCCATCACGATCCATCCCGATCTAGTGCCAAAAGGACGACACCTCCGCGTTCAGCACACGTACAACTCGATGACGATCCCCGCCTTCTTGATCCAGTAAGATGGGCGGAGAGGTATATGAGTTCTCTAGCACGGCGGCATGGTGGTGGTGGTGGTGGATCTATTCCAGCAGGGATTTGCCTAAGCGCTGCTGAAAAATCGATCTAGAGGAAGAACAGATATTGAGAGAAGTAGAGGGAGCATGTGGCTGTTTTTATGTGTCTCAAAAACCCTAAATACCTCTAGTATATATAGGAGGGAGGGAGGGGAGGAGGGAGCCTCAAACCCTCAAGGTTTGGCAGAAATTGGAGGTGGAGGAGTCCTACTCCAATCCAACTAGGAGTAGGATTCCTCCTTCCCACATTTTCCACCTTTGGGTTTTTTGCCTCTCAAACCTCATGGGCCTTAGTGGGAGCTTATGTCAGCCCACTAGGGTCTGGTTTGTATCCTCCCACAACCCATAACGCTCCTCGGGGCCTGACACCCCTCCCGATGGTCCCCGATACCCTCCCGACACTCCCAGTGCACTGCCGATGAGCCCAAAACTTTTCCGGTGACCAAAGAAGGACTTCCTATATATCAATCTTTACCTCCGGAACATTCCGGAGCTTCTCGTGACGTCCGGAATCTCATCCGGGACTCCGAACAACTTTCGGTTACTAACACCTATAACTCAACTATACCGACACGTCACCGAACCTTAAGTGTGCAGATCCTGTGGGTTCGAGAACTATGCATACATTACCGAGACATCTCTACAGTCAATAACCAATATCAGGACCTGGATGACCATATTGGCTCCTACATATTCTACGAAGATCTTTATCGGTTGAACCTCTTTGTCAAGGATTCAGTTAATCCCGTATGTTGTTCCCTTTGTCCTTCGGTATGTTACTTGCCCGAGATTCGATCGTCGGTATCTCTATACCTAGTTCAATCTAGTTATTGGAAAGTCTCTTTACTCGTTCCGTAATACAAGATCTTGTGGCTAACTCCTTAGTCACATTGCTTGCAAGGCTTATTGTGATGTTGTATTACCGAGTTGGACCCCGAGATACCTCTCCGTCATACGGAGTGACAAATCCCAGTCTCGATTCACGCAAATCCAACAAACACCTTCGGAAATACGTGTTGAGCACCTTTATAGTCAGCTAATACGTCTACAACGTATCTATAATTATTGATCGTTTCGTGCTATTATCCTGTCAAAACTTTGGATGTTTTGTATGCCTTTTATATCTTTTTGGGACTAACTTATTAACTCAGTGCCAAGTGCCAGTTCCTATTTTTTCCGTGTTTTTGACCCCTTTCAGTGGAGGATTTTAAACGGAGTCCAAACGGAATGAAACTTCCAAAAAGATTTTTTCCGAAACAGAATAAGATCGGGAAACTTGAGAACCAAGGCAGGGGGCCACCAGGGACCCCACAAGCCCCCTAGCAGCGGCCAGGGGGGCCCGTGCCTCCCAGGCTTATGGGCTCCCTGGGCCACCTCTGCCCTAGGTCTTTCGCCTATATATTCCCAATAATTCCAGAAAAAATCAAGAGATCATCGGAAGTACTTTTCCGCCGCCGCAAGCTTCTGTCTCCGCAAGATCCCATCTGGGGCACGTTCTGGTGCCCTGCCGGAGGGGGATCCGGATACAGAGGGCTTCTTCATCAACACCATGACCTCTCCGATGATGCGTGAGTAGTTCACCATAGACCTACGGGTCCATAGCTAGTAGCTAGATGGCTTCTTCTCTCTCTTGGATCTTCAATACAAAGTTCTCCATGATCTTCATGGAGATCTATCCGATGTAATCTTCTTTTGCGTTGTGTTTGTCAAGATCCGATGAATTGTGGATTTATGATCAGATTATCTATGAATCTTATTTGAGTTTCTTCTAATCTCTCTTATGCATGATTTCATATCCTTGTAATTCTCTTCGAGTTGTGGGTTTTGTTTGGCCAGCTTGATCTATGATTCTTGCAATGGGAGAAGTGCTTGGTTTTGGGTTCATACCGTGCGGTGATGTCACACCTAGTTTTGGCTCTCCTGACTAATTAACTTATTTAAAAAATTAGGACCAATTTTTTTTGTGAATGCTTGTGATGCTTGGAGTGACTATTGTTTGCGTGTTTGCTCGAATGCATGTGATTGCTCCCCATTAATTCTTGCCATCCTCCTAATCACCTCCTCATCCCATGTTCTCCTGCCTAATGATCATGCCATGTGTTTAGGACAAATATCTACTTTTACCAAATATTATTTTCACCAAAAAGCATTTCTTGAATTAAACCTTAAAACCCCTCAGATGAGACTTGTACTACAAGTCCTCAAATTAGGGAATTTATTTTGCACCAATTATTTTATTTAAAATCTATTATCAGAATGTCTTCCAAAAACCACAATATTATTATTTTAAAATTTACTTTATTATTTTATTTAAAAGCCTTTCTATCAGGCCAGAAATGGTCTCTTATGAAGGAAAGTTATTTTTATTGCTTCCAAAATATTTAAGAATATTTAGGGAAACTCAGTGGATATATTTATTCCATATACATGAGTTTCAACACATGGTCATGTTCAAAATATTGGGCAAACCCCTCCAAAACCCTTCCTGCCTATTTCAAGCTTTTGAAATATTTCTATAAGAAATATTCTGAATAAATTACAGTGAAATTCCAGCATGTCACCTATGATATGATTGATGGCCTTGCCAAGTTTCAACCAAATCCAAGTTGATTTGACTCCCCTAATTATTCTAAAACCCTATCTGTTCAGATTCAAATTTGAGCAACTCTACATAGTGAAGTGTCTCCAATTGTGCTCAAATTTGGTGGACATGTTCTAATACTCCAATAAGGCATCGACACCAAGTGGTAGAGCAAGGAGAATAGAAGAACTTGTCCTAAGACCCTCAAAACCCTCTATGTTTATTTCTGACTTTGGTAAACTTTACATTATAAAGTTTCTCCAATTAACCTCAAACGTTTTGTGCATACCTTAATGATCAAATAATGCCCCTACACCAAATATTGGATTTGTGGGAGTTGATTCAAATAGGGTTGTAAGCAGAAAGCCATTTCTGCCCATTTCATGGGGTTTCCAAGTCTACATTGGAAAACATCTCCAGCAAATCCCAAATTTGGTGTGCAAGCTTATTTTCATCTATTATTTGATCCTATTAAATTTCATAGCCATTGGAATCCATCTGGTGGCCTAACCACAGATCAAACACCTTGTGTGCACTCGCTAAATTGGCTTCTTTGACCCCTTCCACTTTTACCCTTGAGCTCAACTTTTTACCACAGCCTCAGATAGTTACATTTTACCTCCAGTAACATTCCCATGGCCATTCGTCAATTATTGGAGAAGAACCCTTTGTAACTACTTCTCATTTTCACCTTGGCAACACTGTTTTACCTCTCTTCCCATACTTCTGCTTAACCCAAGGCTCCCATTTCTTTCCAGAGCATCTCTAGTATGCCAATGCTTCATTTCAAACCAAGAGATGGCATGCTCATGTGGAGAAAATAAGCATCACATCGACAAGTTCATTTCTGGCTGAAAGATAGCTTTGTACAGCAAGTGCTAGCTACACTTCTTTGCTTGAGCTGAATTTTTGCAGATGTGTAGTCCTTACATACCAGATGCTCCAGGACATGGTTTCACCTCCCATCTCTGCGTGTAAAAACCACTTGTATCAGCCCCTAGTTTCCTGCTGAAATGTTTACCTCAGTCAAACCCATTTCAAATCAACTCCACTAGCAGCCAAACTCCAGAGTGACCTTCCTGCATGTGTGCCTTGAGTGTTAGACCTGTTTGACTGGTCTTGGCAGCCCGTGGACACAAGTTGCCATGGTGACCACGCTGGCAGCATGTAGTATTGGTGCTCTGCACCCCTTCCTCCTTTTCCAGCTCGGGTCCCTCCTTGGCAGCATGTCCCAGCGTGCCAGGATGCCTCCCTTGACCAGTCCAACCCGTTCCGACGACTAGATGCAGCCATATGTTCCCTGGCACGCGTGCTCCCGACGTGCACCAAAGCTCCCGAGATGCTCCTGAGCTCCCTCCCTATCTCCCTCCTCCTCTATCATTACCTCCTCCCCCTTGAGCATTAGCAGCCGGGGCATCACTCCTCTCCTCCTGGGATCCATCCCGGATCCTCCTCGAGCTCCTCCCCCATCCTCCATGACCAAGGGGAAGAGCTTCGGCCTCCTCCAAACCAAGCACCTAGGGGTGCCCCCCCTCTTCCCTAATCCTTCCACAACCGCCCGAGGACCTTGGGTCTTCCCTGGAACCTCCCCCACCTCTTCCCTTACTTCGGAAGTGGCTGCCGCCGGGGGACGTTGATACGTCTCAAACGTATCTATAATTTTTGATGGTTTCACACTGTTATCTTGTCAACTTTGGATGTTTTATATACCTTCTATATCTTTTTTGGGACTAACTTATTAATTCAGTGCCAAGTGCCAGTTCCTGTTTTTTCTGTGTTTTTGACTATTTTCAGATCTGATTTTGGAACGGAGTCCAAACGGAATAAAATCCCCGAAATAAATTTTTCCAGAACAGAAGAAGATCGGGGGACTTGAGGGCCAAGGCACGGGGACCACAAGGAGCCCACAAGCCTTGTTGCCGCGGCCAGGGGGGCCCACAGTGACCAGGCTTGTGGCCTCCCTGGCGCTCCCCTGCCCTACCTCTTTGGCCTATAAATTCCCTAAAATCGCAGGAAAAAATCAGCGCATCCACGAAAACACTTTTCCGCCGCTGCAAGCTTCCGTTTCCGCGAGATCTCATCTGGAGACCCTTCCCGCTGCCCTACCGGAGGGGACTTTGGAGTTGGAGGGCTTCTACATCAACATCATCGCCCCTCCAATGACTCGTGAGTAGTCCACTTCAGACCTACGGGTCCATAGTTAGTAGCTAGATGGCTTCTTCTCTCTCTTGGATCTTCAATACAAAGTTCTCCATGATCTTCATGGAGATCTATCCGATGTAATCCTCTTTGGCGGTGTGTTTGTCGAGATCCTATGAATTGTGGATTTGTGATCAGATTATCTGTGATTTATATTGGAGTCTTTGCTGATTTATTATATGCATGATTTGATATCCTTGTAAGTCTCTCCGAGTCTTGGGTTTTGTTTGTCCAACTAGATCTATGATTCTTGCAATGGGAGAAGTGCTTGGTTTTGGGTTCATACCGTGCGGTGACCTTTCCCAGTGACAGAAGGGGCAGCAAGGCACGCATCATGTTGTTGCCATCAAGGGTAACAAGATGGGCTTTCATCATACATTTGAGATTGTCTATCTACATCATGTCATCTTGCTTAAGGCATTACTCTGTTCTTATGAACTTAATACACTAGATGCATGTTGGATAGCGGTCGACGTGGGGAGTAATAGTAGTAGATGCAGAAAGTATCGGTCTACTTGTTTTGGATGTGGTGCCTATAGATATAATCATTGCCATAGATAACGTCATGACTTTGTGCGGTTATATCAATTGCTCAACAGTAATTCGTTACCCACCGTCTACTTACTTTCATGAGAGAAGCCACTAGTGAACACTACGGCCACCGGGTCTATTCACAACTATAGTCTCCACTTTTACTTTTACTTTGCTTTGTTTACTTTTTGCTTTCAGTTCTCACTTTGCAAACAATCTATAAGGGATTGACGACCCTTCATAGCGTTGGGTGCAAGCTCTGTGTGTTTGTGCAGGTACTTGTGACTTGACGCGATCCTCCTACTGGATCGATACCTTAGTTCTCAAACTGAGGGAAATACTTACCGCCGCTGTGCTATATCACCCTTTCCTCTTCAAAGGGAACACCAACGCAAGGCTCCAAGGCCGCGGGGAAATCATTTGCATATTTGCCAAGGAAGTCCCTATAGGCGTAGCCCGTAGCAGAAGGATTCCCGGTGCCGTTGCGAGGGAAGGTCTGTTGTCGCACTAGCAGAAGGATTTGTGGCGTCGTTGCTGGGGAGGAGAGATCAAGTCAAGATCTATCCAAGTAGGTGTCACAAACTCATCTCTTGCATTTACCTTTTTTGCCAGTTGCCTCTCGTTTTCCTTTCCCCCACTTCGCATTTTCTGTTTTCATTTGCCTTTCTCCTTTGCCGTTTTCTTTCGTGTTTTGCCTTCTTTTTCCGCCTGTTTTCCTCGCTTGCTCTTGGGCTTGTTCGTGAGAGATCTTTCGTCATGGCCAAACCAAACTATTTCAGACTGTTGGAAGAGATTGAAACTAGTGTCAAAGGTTTCATGTCTTCTTAGTTTGACCAAAATAGTTACTTCCGTAGGGAATTAAAAGAGCAAAATTCTTTTATGGCCTGTTCGAATAAAGAAGTTGATGATATGGCCAAAGAATTTCTTGCACTAAATTCTCAGCTTGCTCACCTTGAAAAATTGGTGGGCCAAATTTCTGACAAGCAGGCTACCTTAGTCAATAAGATGGCAGCTAAACCTGAAATTTGTGATGGAGATCACGAAGATCTTAAAGTGCTTGGTGTGACTCCTCTTGAATCTTTGTTTTCGCGTGTCAAACCTATTGATGAAGAGGCTGGATATGAATCCACTTTGGTTGAAAAACGCCCCAATGATTTGGACTCCACCTATCTTGATGATAAAGGTGTGGAGAGTGGAGTAGAAGAAATCAGGTAGTAATGAAACTCCCACTTTGGATTTCAAGGAATTCAATTATGATAGTTGCTCCTTGTTTGAATGCATTTCCTTGATGCAATCCATTGCAAACTCTCCACATGCTTATAGCCAAAGCAAAGCCTTTACCGCTCATATCGTAGATGCTATGATGAAATCTCTTGAAGAGAAACTCGAATTAGAAGTCTCTATACCTAGAAAACTTCATGATGAGTGGGAGCCTACTATCAAAATCAAGATTAAAAACTATGAATGCAATGCTTTGTGTGATTTGGGTGCTAGTGTTTCCGCGATTCCAAAGTCTTTATGTGATATTCTTGGTTTTCACGAGATTGAAGAGTGTTCTCTTAATTTGCATCTTGCGGATTCTACTGTCAAGGAACCCATGGGAAGGATCGATGATGTTCTTATTGTTGCAAATAAGAACTATGTACCCGTGGATTTCATTGTACTTGACATAGATTGCAATCCTTCATGTCCCATTATTCTTGGTAGACCTTTCCTAAGGACTATTGGTGCTATCATCGATATGAAGGAAGGGAATATTAGATTTCAATTTCCTCTAAAGAAGGGCATGGAGCATTTTCCTAGAAAGAAAATAAGATTGCCTTATGAATCTATGATGAGGGCTACTTATGGTTTGAGCACCAAAGATGACTATACGTGATTCCATCACCTTATGCCTAGCTAAGGGCGTTAAACAATAGCGCTTGTTGGGAGGCAACCCAACTAATCTATCCTTTTTCTTTCTGTTTTGTACTCTCCACACTTCCATAATTCTGTTATGATTGTGTTTTTTGTGTTTCTTTTGCGTTTGTGCCAAGTAAAACCGTTATGATTAGTCTTGGGGATGATCGTTTGGTCATGCTGGAAAAGAAAGAAACTTTCTGCTCACGAAAAGAATTTTCATTTTTTTATGGAAGAGCTTTTGAGTTGATTCTTTTTTCTGCTGATTGCTACACAAATTCTTCAGACTGTCGTAATTTTTCAGAATTTTTGAAGTACCAGAAGTATACGAAGTATACAGATTGCTACAGACTGGTCTGCTGTTAACAAATTTTGTTTTTGTTGAGTTGGTTGCTTATTTTGATGAAACTATGGATAGTATCGGGGGGTTTAGCCATGGAAGATTGAAAATACAGTAACCCAACATCAACATAAGTAGAATTTAAGTTTGCTACAGTACCTAAGGAAGTGGTGGTTTCCTTTCTTATACTAATGTTATCACGAGTGTGTGTTTAAGTTTCGTGTTGTGAAGTTTTCAAGTTTTGGGTGAAGTTCGTATGGACAAAAAGATAAAGAGTGGCAAGAGCTCAAGCTTGGGTATGCCCAAGGCACCCCAAGTTGATTCAAGGATGCTGAAAAAGCCTAAGCTTGGGGATGCCCCGGGAAGGCATCCCCTCTTTCGTCTTCAATCCATCGGTAACGTTACTTGGGGCTATATTTTTATTCACCACATGTTATGTGTTTTGCTTGGAGCGTCTTGTATCATAGGATTCTTTTATTTTTGTTGTGTCACAATTTTCCTTGCTGCACACCTAGAGAGACAGACATGCACTCACCGTGATTTTGTCGAGCTTCACTTATATCCTTTGGTTAGACAATTCAGCTCACATGTGTTTCACTTATATCTTTTGAGCTAGTTGGTTTTGCTCTATGTGCTTCACTTATATCTTTTAGAGCACAGCGGCGCGTGGCTTGGTAGTTGATCTATGCTATGGAAGTAGTCTCAAAAGGGGTAGTTATCCAAAGGGATATGAAAACTTCCTCCTTCATGTGCATTGAATAGTTGGAGAAGTTTGATTCATCTCAATTAGTTTTGAGTTGTGGTTGTGGTAATATTGAAGTTATACTAGTAAGGTGTTGTGGATCTAGAGATACTTGTGTTGAAGTTAGTGATTCCCATAGCAAGCACGTATGGTGAACCGCTATGTGATGAAGTCTCAGCATGATTAGTCTATTGATTGTCATCCTTTGTGTGGCGGTCGGGATCGCGCGATGGTTTATACCTACCAACCCTTCCCCTAGGAGTATGCGTTGAATGCTTTGTTTTGATTACTACTAAAACTTTTGCAACAAGTATATGAGTTCTGCATGACTAATGTTCAGTCCATGGTTTAGATGCACTTTCACCTTCCACCATCACTATCTTCTTTATTGCCGTGCAACTTTCGCCGGTGCACAAAACCCACCATTAGCCTCCCTCAAAACAGCCACCATACCTACCTACTATGGTTTTTTCAAAGCCATTCCGAGATATATTGCCATGCAACTACCACCATGACATGTGCAACCACTCCTACATTGCCATTGCATGATCATAATATAGCTAGCATGATGTTCCCATTGATGTCTATGCCATGCTAGATCATTGTCACGGTACACTACCGAAGGCATTCCTTATAGGGTCATCATTGCTCTAAGTTTTGAGTTGTAAGTGTATTGATCATCATTGATGGAGCATTGTCCCATGTGAGGAAATAAAAGAGGCCAGCGAAGCCCATTTACAAAAAGAGGCCAAAGATGCCCACCATTTTTTTAAAAGAGGCCAAAGAGCCCACCAAAAGAATGAGAGAAAAAGAGAGAAGGGACAATGCTACTATCTTTCCACACTTGTGCTTATTAAGCACCATGATCTTCATGATTGAGAGTCTCTCATTTTGTCACCACCATATAGCTAGTGGGAAATTTTCATAATATAACTTGGCTTGTATATTCCAATGATAGGCTTCCTCAAAATTGCCTTAGGTCTTCGTGAGCAAGCAAGTTGGATGCACAACCACTAGTTTTCTTTAAGAGCTTTCACATACTCTTAGCTCTAGTGCATCAATTGTATGGCAATCCCTACTCATTCATGTTGATATCTATTGATGAGCATCTCCATAGCTCGTTGATATGCCTAGTCAATGTGACCATCTTCTCCTTGTTTGCCTTGCAACCTCCACCACACTCCATTCCACTTATAGTGCTAAAACCATGGCTCACGCTCATGTATTGCGTGAGAGTTGAAAAGGTTTGAGAAATTAAAGGTGTGAAAACCATTACTTGGTCAATACCGGGGTTGTGCATGATTTAAATTCGTTGTGCAAGGATGATAGAGCATAGCCATACTATATGATTTTGTAGGGATAACTTTCTTTTGGCCTTGTTATTTTGAAAGTTCATGATTACCTTTCTAGTTTGCTTGAATTATTATTGTCTCCACATCAATAGCAAACTATTGTTTTGAATCTAATGGATCTGAACATTCACGGCATATAAGAGGAGTTACAAAGGACATCTATGCTAGGTAGCATGAAAGCATCAAAAATTCATTCTTTATCACTTCCCAACTCGAGGACGAGCATGAGTTAAGCTTCGGGATGCTTGATACGTCTCAAACATATCTATAATTTTTGATGGTTTCACGCTGTTATCTTGTCAACTTTGGATGTTTTATATACCTTTTATATCTTTTTTGGGACTAACTTATTAATTCAGTGCCAAGTGTCAGTTCCAGTTTTTTCTGTGTTTTTGACTCTTTTCAGATCTGATTTTGGAACGGAGTCCAAACGGGATAAAATACCCGAAATAAATTTTTCCAGAACGGAAGAAGATCAGGGGACTTGAGGGCCAAGGCAGGGGGCCCACAGGGAGCCGACAAGCCCTGTTGCCGTGACCAGGGGGGCCGCGGCGACCAGGCTTGTGGCCTCCCTCGCGCTCCCCTGCCCTACCTCTTTGGCCTATAAATTCCCTAAAATCGCAGAAAAAATCAGGGCAACCACGAAAACACTTTTCCGCCGCCGCAAGCTTCCGTTTCCGCGAGATCTCATCTGGAGACCCTTCCCGGTGCCCTGCCAGAGGGGACTTTGGAGTTGGAGGGCTTCTACATCAACATCACCGCCCCTCCAATGACTCGTGAGTAGTCCACTTCAGACCTACAGGTCCGTAGTTAGTAGCTAGTTGGCTTCTTCTCTCTCTTGGATCTTCAATACAAAGTTCTCCATGATCTTCATGGAGATCTATCCGATGTAATCCTCTTTGGCGGTGTGTTTGTCGAGATCCCGTGAATTGTGGATTTGTGATCATATTATCTATGATTTATATTTGAGTCTTTGCTGATTTCTTATATGCATGATTTGATATCTTTGTAAGTCTCTCCGAGTCTTGGGTTTTGTGTGGCAAACTAGATCTATGATTCTTGCAATGGGAGAAGTGCTTGGTTTTGGGTTCATACCGTGTGGTGACCTTTCCGAGTGACAGAAGGGGCAACAAGGCACGCATCGTGTTGTTGACATCAAGGGTAACAAGATGGGCTTTCATCATAGATTTGAGATTGTCCATCTACATCATGTCATCTTGCTTAAGGCGTTACTCTGTTCTTATGAACTTAATACACTAGATGCATGCTGGATAGCGGTCGACGTGTGGAGTAATAGTAGTAGATGCAGAAAGTATCGGTCTACTTTTTTTGGACGTGATGCCTATAGATATAATCATTTCCATAGATAACGTCATGACTTTGCGCGGTTCTATCAATTTCTCGACAGTAATTCGTTCACCCACCGTCTACTTGCTTTCATGAGAGAAGCCACTAGTGAACACTATGGCCCCGGGTCTATTCACAACTATCGTCTCCACTTTTACTATTACTTTGCTTTGTTTACTTTTTGCTTTCAGTTCTCACTTTGCAAACAATCTAAAAGGGATTGAAAACCCCTTCATAGCGTTGGGTGCAAGCTCTTTGTGTTTGTGCAGGTACTTGTGACTTGACGCGATCCTCCTACTGGATCGATACCTTGGTTCTCAAACTGAGGGAAATACTTACCGCCGTTGTGCTACATCACCCTTTCCTCTTCAAGGGAACACCAACACAAGGCTCCAATGCCGCGGGGAAATCCTTTTCATATTTGCCAAGGAAGTCCCTATAGGCGTAGCCCGTAGCAGAAGGATTCATGGCGCCGTTGCAAGGGAAGGTCTGTTGTCGCAGTAGCAGACGTTGATGGCCAGCCGCTGCGGCCTGAGCTCCTGCTCGCCCTTGCTCCACTTGCAGGGATGGACCCCTAGGCCGACGCGGCTCCCTCCCCCAAGCGCCCTGGTGGCCGGAGCGGCACGAGATGCAGCCTGAGCCGCCGGATCCCGGCCCTGTCCTGCCTCCCCTCTCTCCCTTCTTGAGCGGGAGGTTAGGGATGAAGCTGACGGGCGGGGCCCCTCGCCAGCATCTCTCCAATCGGGCCCGCCCCTTTTAAGTGGAAGCACACCGCACGGGCTACGTGTTCCAGCCCCGCAAGCGTATTCTGGGACTGTGCCATCGGCGTGGCCACTTAGCTGGCCAGCTAGCGCAGCTGGGCCGGCCCGAAGGCCTATCTGGCGCCGGTGGCACAAGATAGTCCCCCCAAAGGCTGAGCTTATCTCATTTTCCTTTTCTCCATAACTTATAAATTCCATTATAAAATCATACTAACTCCAAATTGCTTGATTCAAATTTCTACAGGTTCATAAATTCAAGCTCTAACCACACATGTGCTTTGCACATTTTTCCAAGAATACTTTGTGTAGTATTATTATTCAAATCCAAATCTGGATATAAATGCCCCAACTTTCAAAATTCCTAGCAGTTTCAAATCAACTCCAAATGGAGTGATTCCAATTCCTAGGACCTTCTAAAATCATGCCCTATTTTTGAAGCCTTGGTCAACATTTTTGTGTGACTTACTTCTGTTGCAATAAATAAATAGCTTCCTATTACTATTTATTCCATATTAGAAAATTCCTAGGATATTCATATAAACTCCAAATCTAGTGAAACCACTTCCTAAATATTTCTAAAATCATGCTCTGATTATTGAGTGCCTCCACTCATTTTTAAGAGAATGGTTTCTGTAGGCTTCTTCAATAATCACCTATTGCTCTTTCCATCCATTCAACAATCCTTGATGATCCAAACCTCCTTGGCAAAGATTCAGGTATTTTTCTTATGACGAGAGAGGTCCAAGAAAAATATAACTTCTATTTTGTGGCACTTTTGTTTTCTGCTTACTGTGTGACTTACCGTGGTTGTTTCTGACGATAGTTGACGGGTAGACGGAGTATTCGGAGTTGGAGCAGAAGACCTCGAAGACCCTGAGGACTTACGTGAGCAAGGCAAGCAGCCCTTTGACCATGACTGAGCATATGTTACTTTGCATATTAAAATAGCAAGTATTTCCGTTGCATATGATCATAAGTGCCGGTAATCATTTGATATGATTTTAGCGAAGGCTCCCCCGGAGCACCTGCATTGAGCTTGACTCTACCCCTTGAGGGTCATGCTAGTACGATGTTGACAAGTAAAGGTAGAAGTAGTATTATCATGAGCATGTTAATGACATAAAACAAGAGTTTATGAAAACCCCGTCGGGTGTCACTAATGCCCGAGGGTGATGATGAGTTAGGTGGTCACTTTTGGTGAAGTGATGCCCCGGTATTTGTGTGAGTATGGTTTCAGAAATGGGAATAGATTTATGATGTGTCGACCGTCCCAACCTTACCAGTACGGCCACGTTACCCCTTATGGGACGGGGCTATGTTAATTACTCTGGTCGGTGCTAGCAAAGAGCCACATTACTAGTGGCGGGAGCGATGTGTGGTCACTCTCGTGATGGGGTCGTGCCGGGTAGGACGACTATGCCATTTTTATGAGTTCCAGTCATACCGTTAGTCCCCGCATGGTTGGTACTCTCCAGAGTTGGTGCTCGTAAGACGTACAACATGTGGGCTGGGTACCAATCGAGTGGACCTCTTTGTCTAGTATCGTCAGGGGAAAGGCATTGATCAGGTACTTACCTCGGGTATGTGATATACCGCGAGTCGTGGATGACACGGAAGTTTCCCAGATCTCGTGGGTCCAGCGTACTACCTCTATAGAGTGTAAACTATTCGAATAGCCGTGTCCACGGTCAAGGACAGTTGGGTAATCCTGCTTAAACTACGTCCAGTTGTTTCCGCATAAACCAAGTGTGTGAAAGTGTGTGTGTGGTGTTGAGAAAGGTGTTGCTATGATAGCAATGATATGACCAAGTTCGGTGACTTGGCATATAGGGTGAACCCGGATGGTTCAGCCCTCGACAAATATAATGATATCTGTAACCTGTTCTTCAAGAGTAGTTCTTTAACTTGATGCATATTCATGATCATCTACCCAGATGAGTTACACCAAAGATGCATGATATTGTTATCCTTCACTTTCGTTGTTCATGTCATGGGCTGTTTGCGAGTACATTCAAAGTACTCATTGGCTTGCCACTGGTTATTTCATTGACCAGGTGTGAAAGAACAGGATATGGTGAAGAATAACTCGGTGACGTTCCTGCGAGCTAGGACGCTTCCCAGTCAGAATGCCTGTAGGTTAAGGCTGATGGCATGGGTTCACGCTTACAACCAATAATTCCGCTATTGGTTCAGTTTGGTGTGTTGGCCTCATGGCCCTATATATGTAAGACTCAATCGAGGCGGTCATTTATTGTATCAAACATTATGTATGGATGTAAGACTCTTTTATTCGGTATCTGTGTTCGGTGAGCATTGATCCCTGGGATCACTGAGCACGACGGTCTCGACTCGTAAGTCGGGGTCCCCACAGGTGACCTCACCCAATGATAGAAGGGGTAGCGAGGCACGCATCATGTTGTTGCCATCAAGGGTAAAAAGATGGAGTTTTCATCATTGGTTTGAGTTTATCCCTCTACATCATGTCATCTTGCTTAAGGCGTTACTCTGTTCGTCATGAACTCAATACACTAGATGCATGCTGGATAGCGTTCGATGTGTGGAGTAATAGTAGTAGATGCAGAAAGTATCGGTCTACTTGTCTCGGACATGATGCCTATACGTATGATCATTGCCTTAGATATCGTCATGACTTTGCACGGTTCTATCAATTGCTCGATAGTAATTTGTTCACCCATCGTAATATTTGCTATTTTGAGAGAAGCCTCTAGTGAACACTATGGCCCCCGAGTCTACTTCACACCATATTTTCAGCCTTACACTTTTTCTTCGTTGCACTTTCCGCCTTCAGATCTCACTTTGCAATCAATCTTGAAGGGATTGACAACCCCTTTATAGCGTTGGGTGCAAGCTCTTTTGTGTTTGTGCAGGTACTCTGGACTTGACGACATTCTCCTACTGGATTGGTACCTTGGTTCTCAAACTGAGGGAAATACTTACTGCTCCTGTGTTGCATCGCCCTTTCCGCTTCAAGGGAAAAACCAACGCAAGCTCAAGAGATGGCAGAAGATATATGTCGCCGTAGCAGAAGAATTTCTGGTGCCGTTGCCGGGGAGGATCAAGTCAAGAACTCATCCAAGTAAGTGACGCAAACTCATCTCTTGCATTTACCTTTTCTGCCTCTCGTTTTCCTCTCCCCCACTTCTGAAAAACAAAAAATTTCAAAAAAATATTTGCCTTTTTCGTTTGCCCTTTTCTCTCGCTTTCTCTTTGTTCGCTTGTGTGCTTGCTTGCTTGCTTGCTGAAGTCACCATGACTGAAAACACCAAACTTTGTGGATTCTCGAATACTAATAATAATGATTTTATTAGTACTCCGATTGCTCCCGCCACTAGTGCGGAGTCATACGAAATCAATGCCGCTTTGTTGAATCTTGTTATGAAAGAGCAATTCTCCGCCTTCCTAGTGAAGATGTCGCATCCCATCTTAATACCTTCATTGAGCTTTGCGATATGCAAAAGAAGAAAGATGTGGATAATGATGTGATTAAATTGAAGCTTCTTTCCTTTCTCGTTGCGAGATCGAGCAAAAACTTGGTTTTCGTCTTTGCCCAAAAATAGTATTGATTCTTGGAATAAGTGCAAAGATGCTTACATATCCAAGTATTTTCCGCCGGCTAAGATTATCTCTCTCCGTGATGATATCATGAATTTTAAGCAACTTGATCATGAACATGTTGCACAATCTTGGGAGAGGATGAAATTGATGATTAGAAATTGTCCCGCTCATGGCTTGAGTCTCTGGATGATTATACAAAACTTCTACGCTGGCTTGAATTTCGCTTCTAGAAACATCTTGGACTCCGCCTCCAGTGGAACGTTCATGGAAATCACGTTAGGAGAAGCCACAAAACTCCTAGATAATATCATGATGAACTACTCTCAGTGGCACACTGAAAGGTCACCTACTAGTAAGAAGGTACACGCTATAGAAGAAATTAACTCGTTGAGTGCTAAGATGGATGAGTTAATGAATTTTGTTGCTAGTATAAGTGCTCCTTTAGATCCTAATGATATGCCCTTGTCTTCCTTGATTGAGAGTAGCAACGCTAGCTTGGACGTTAATTTTGTTGGTAGGAATAATTTTGGCAACAACAATGCTTTTAGAGGAAACTATGTTCATAGGACTTTTCCTAGTAACTCCTCTAATAACTTTGGCAACTCCTACAACAATACTCATGGAAATTACAATAGATTACCCTTTGATCTAGAGAGTAATATCAAAGAGTTTATTAACCCACAAAATATTTTCAATGCGTCCATAGAGGAAAAACTACTCAAAATTGACGATTTGGCTAGGAGCGTTGATAGAATGTCTAGTGATATTTATGCTTTGAAAGTTAGATGTGCTCCTCCCAAGATCAATATGGATGAAACTTTGAAAGCTATGGGTGTTTCCATGAGTGAGAGCAAAGAAAGAACCGCCCAAATTCGTGCTAGACATGAATGGCTTAAAAAGGTGTTTTCTCGTGATAAGAATCACGAAGATCTTAAAGTGCTTGGTGTGACTCCCATTGAATCTTTGTTTTCTTGTGTCAAACCTAATGATGATGGGGATGGATATGAATCCACCTTGGTTGAAAAACGCCCCAATGATTCGGAGTCCATCTATCTTGATGCTAAAAGTATTAAAAGTGGAGTAGAAGATATTAAAACTTTGAGTAGTAATGAAATTACTACTTTGGATTTCAAGGAATTCAATTATGATAGTTGCTCCTTGATTGAACGCATTTGCTTGATGCAATCCATGCTAAACTTTCCACACGCTGATAGCCAAAACAAGCCCTTTACCGATCATATTGTCGAAGCTATGATAAAATCTCTTGAAGAAAAACTTGAATTGAAAGTCTCTATTCCTAGAAAGCTTCATGATGAGTGGGAACCTACTATCAAAATCAAAATAAAAAACTATGAATGCAATGCTTTGTGTGATTTGGGTGCTAGTGCTTCCGCGATTCCAAAGTCTTTATGTGATGTTATGGGTTTTAATGAGATTGCGGAGTGTTCTCTTAATTTGCATCTTACGGATTCTACTGTCAAGAAACCCATGGGAAGGATCAATGATGTTCTTATTATTGCAAATAGGAACTATGTACCCGTGGATTTCATTGTGCTTGACATTGATTGCAATCCTACATGCCCTATTATTCTTGGTAGACCTTTCTTAAGGACTATCGGTGCTATCATCGATATGAAGGAAGGGAATATCAGATTTCAATTTCCTTTCAAGAAGGGCATGGATCACTTTCCTATAAAGAAAATTAGATTGCCTTATGAATCCATGATGAGGGCTACTTATGGTTTGAGCACCAAAGACGATGATACGTGATTCCATCACCTTATGCCTAGCTAAGGGCGTTAAACAATAGCGCTTGTTGCGAGGCAACCCAATGAATTTATCCTTTTCTTTATGTTTTGTTGCGTCCACACTATCATAATTCTGTTTTGATTGTGTCTTTTGTGTTCCTTTTTGTGTTTGAGCCAAGAAAAACCTTTATGACTAGTCTTGGTGATGGTTGTTTGATCCTGCTGGAAAAAGACAGAAACTTTTCGCTCACGAGATTATTTTTAATTTTTATTCAGAAAGAGATTTTGAGTTGATTCATTTTTCTTCTGGTTGATATGCCTTTTTCCCAGGCAGTCGTAATGTTTCAGAATTTTTGAGGTACAAGAAGTATATGAAGTATAGAGATTGCTACAGACTGGTCTGTTTTTGACAGATTCTGTTTTTTTGAGTTGGTTGCTTGTTTTGATGAAACTATGGATAGTACCGGGGGGTACTAGCCATGGAAAAGTGAGAATACAGTAATATAACACCAATATAAATAGAAATCAAGATTGCTACAGTACCTAAAGAGGTGGTAGTTTGTTTTCTTGTGCTAATGTTATCACGAGTTTCTGTTTAAGTTTTGTGGTGTGAAGTTTTCAAGTTTTGGGTGATGTTCTCATGGACCAAGAGATAAGGAGTGGAAAGAGCTCAAGCTTGGGGATGCCCAAGGCATCCCAAGCCAAATTCAAGGACACCAAAAAGCCCAATCTTGGGGATGCCCCGGGAAGGCATCCCCTCTTTCGTCTTCAATCCATCGGTAACATTACTTGGAGCTATATTTTTATTCACCACGTGATATGTGTTTTGCTTGGAGCGACTTGTATCATAGGAGTCTTTTATTTTTGTTGTGTCACAATCATCCTTTTTTGCACCTTTTGAGAGAGACATGCACTCATCGTGATTTTTGTAGAATGCTCATAGTGCTTCACTTATATCTTTTGAGCTAGATAATTTTGCTCTATGAGCTTCACTTAGACCTTTTAGAGCACGGCGGTGCGTGACTTGGTAGTTGGCTTGTGCTATGAAAGTAGTCCCCAAAGGTGATAGGTACCCAAAGAGGATACAAAAACCTCCATCTTCATGTGCACTGAGTAGAAAGAGAAGTTTGATTGCTCTCAATTAGTTTTGAGACGTGGATTTGGTAATATTAAGAGTTATGTTAGTAGGGTGTTGTGAATCTAGAAATACTTGTGTTGAAGTTAATGATCCCCGTAGCATGCATGTATGGTGAACCGCTATGTTAGGAAGTCGGAGCATAATTGATCTATTGATTGTCATCCTTTGTGTTGCGGTCGGGATCGGGCGATGGTTAACACCTACCAACCCTTCCCCTAGGAGTATGTGTTTAGCACTTTGTTTCGATTACTAATAAAAACTTCCGCAACAAGTATGTGAGTTCTTCATGACTAATGTGAGTCCATGTTATAGATGCACTTTCACCTTCCACCATTGCTAGCCTCTCTAGTGCCGTGCAATTCGCGCCGGTGCACAAACCCACCATATGCCTTCCTCAAAACAGCCACCATACCTACCTATTATGGCATTTTCATAGCCATTCCGAGATATATTGCCATGCAACTCCCACCGTTCCGTCTCATGACTTGTGCCATCACTCTCATATTTCCATTGCATGATCGTAAGATAGCTAGCTAGATGTTCCAATGTCATACGCCATGCTAGATCGTTGCACAACCCGGTACACTACCGGAGGCATTTCCTATAGAGTCATCATCGTTCTGAGCTTTGAGCTGTGAGTAAATAAAAGTGTGATGATCATCATTATTAGAGCATTGTCCCATGTGAGGAAATTAAAAAAAAGAGGCCAAAGATCCCAAATAAAAAAAAGAGAAAAAAAGAGAGGCCCAAGAGCCCAAATAAAAAAAAGAGAGAAGGGACAATGCTACTATCTTTTTCCACACCCGTGCTTCATAATAGCACCATATTCTTCATGATTGAGAGCCTCTCGTTTCGTCACCACTGTAGGCTAGTGGGAATCTTCATTATATTACTTGGCTTGTATATTCCAATGATGGGCTTCCCCAAAATTGCCCTAGGTCTTCGTGAGCAAGAAAGTTGGATGCACACCCACTAGTTCTCCTTCTGAGCTCTCACATACTTATAGCTCTAGTGCATCCTTTGTATGGCAATCCCTACTCATTCATATTGATATCTATTAATGGGCATATCCATAGCCCTTTGATACGCCGAGTCAATGTGACCATCTCCTCCCTTTTTGTCTCACAACCACCACCACACTCTATTCCACTTATAGTGCTATATCCATGGCTCACGCTCATGTATTGTGTGATAGTTATAAAAGGTTTGAGAAAGTAAGAGTGCGAAAACAATTATTTGGCCAATACTGGGGTTGTGCAAGATTTAAATTAGTTGTGTGGGTATGATGGAGCATAGCCAGACTATATGATTTTGCAGGGATAACTTTCTTTGGCCTTGTTATTTCGAAAGTTCATGATTACCTTGCTAGTTTGCTTGAAGTATTATTGTTTTCATATCAATAGCAAACTATTGTTTTGAATCTTATGGATCCGAACATTCATGTCACACGAAAGAAGTTGCAAAGGAAAACTATGCTAGGTAGCATTCCACATCAAAAATTCAGTCTTCATCACTTCCCTACTCGAGGACGAGTAGGAGTTAAGCTTGGGGATGCTTGATACTTCTCCAACGTATCTATAATTTTTGATGGTTTCATGCTATTATCCTGTCAATACTTTGGATGTTTTGTATGCCTTTTGTATCTTTTTGGGACTAACTTATTAACTCAGTGCCAAGTGCCAGTTCCTGTTTTTTCTGTGTTTTTGACCCTTTTCAGAGGAGGATTTTAAACGGAGTCCAAACGGAACGAAACTTCCAAAAAGATTTTTTCCGAAACAGAAGAAGATCGGGAAACTTGAGAACCAAGGTAGGGGGCCACCAGGGACCCCACAAGCCCCCTAGCCGCAGCCAGGGGGGCTTGCGCCTCCTAGGCTTGTGGGCTCCGTGGGCCACCTCTGCCCTAGGTCTTTCGCCTATATATTCCCAATAATTCCAGAAAAAATCAAGAGATCATCGAAAGTACTTTTCCGCCACCGCAAGCTTCTGTCTTCGCAAGATCCCATCTGGGGCACGTTCTGGTGCCCTGCTGGAGGGGGGATTCGGATACGGAGGGCTTCTTCACCTACACCATGACCTCTCCGATGATGCGTGAGTAGTTCACCATAGACCTACGGGTCCATAGCTAGTAGCTAGATGGCTTCTTCTCTCTCTTGGATCTTCAATACAAAGTTCTCCATGATCTTCATGGAGATCTATCCGATGTAATCTTCTTTTGCGGTGTGTTTGTCGAGATCCGATGAATTGTGGATTTATGATCAGATTATCTATGAATATTATTTGAGTTTCTTCTGATCTCTCTTATGCATGATTTCATATCCTTGTAATTCTCTTCGAGTCGCGGGTTTTGTTTGGCCAACTTGATCTATGATTCTTGCAATGGGAGAAGTGCTTGGTTTTGGGTTCATACCGTGCGGTGACCTCACCCAGTGACAAAAGGGGTAGCTAGGCACGCATCGTGTTGTTGCCATCAAGGGTAAAAAGATGGGGTTTTCATCATTGGTTTGAGTTTATCCCTCTACATCATGTCATCTTGCTTAAGGCGTTACTTTATTCGTCATGAACTCAATACACTAGATGCATGCTAGATAGTGATGACCCACAAGTATAGGGGATCAATCGTAGTCCTTTTGATAAGTAAGAGTGTCGAACCCAACGTGGAGTAGAAGGCTCTGGTAAACGGATTTCAGCAAGGTAATAACTACAAGCACTGAAAGTAGCGGTAACAAGTGATTGTGTAGCGAGGTGAAACATAGCAAGCAAAAAGTAACAACTAGTAGCAATGGTGGAGCAAGTGGCCTAATCCCTTTTGTAGCAAGGGACAAGCATGAACAAAGTCTTATAGGAGGAAAAACGCTCCCGAGGACACACGGGAATTTCTGTCATGCTAGTTTCATCATGTTCATATGATTCGCGTTCGTTACTTTGATAGTTTGATATGTGGGTGGACCGGCGCTTGGGTACTGCCCTTACTTGGACAAGCATCCCACTTATGATTAACCTCTCTCGCAAGCATCTGCAACTACAAAAGAAGAATTAAGACAACCTCTAACCATAGCATTAAACTAGTGGATCCAAATCAGCCCCTCACGAAGCAACGCATAGACTGGGGTTTAAGCTTCTGTAACTCCAGCAACCCATCGTCTACTTACTACTCCCCAATGACTTCCTCTAGGCCCAAGTATGGTGAAGTGTTATGTAGTCGACGTTCACATAACACCACTAGAGGAAAAGACAACATACAACATATCAAAATACCGAACGGATATCAAATTCACATGACTATTATCAGCATGACTTATCCCATGTCCTCAGGAACAAAAGTAACTACTCACAAAGCATAATCATAATCATGATCAGAGGTGTAATGAATAGCATGAATGATCTGAACATAAACTCTTCCACCAAGTAATCCAACTAGCATCAACTACAAAGAGTAATCAACACTACTAGCAACCTTACAAGTACCAATCGGAGTCGTGAGACGGAGATTGATTACAAGAGATGAACTAGGTATTGGAGAGGAGATGGTGCTGATAAAGATGTTGATGAAGATGCCTCCCCTCCGATGAGAGGAGTGTTGGTGATGACGATGGCGATGATTTCCCCCTCGGGGAGGGAAGTTTCCCCGGCAGGATCGTCTTGCCGGAGCTCTAGATTGGATCTGCTCAAGTTCCACCTCGTGGCGGCGGCGAAACCACGAAAAAGCTCCCGATTGATTTTTTCTGGAACGGAACCCTTCATATAGCAAAAGAGGGGGGCTAGTGGGCTGTCAGGGAGCCCACAAGCTTGCCCTCCGCCACCAGGGGGCTGGCGGTGGCAGGGCTTGTGGCGCCCTGGTGGCCCTCCTCCGGTACTTCTTTCGCCCAATATTTTTTATATAATTCCAAAAAATTCCACGTAACTTTTCAGGGCATTTGGAGATGTGTAGAATAGTGCACTAAGATTTGCTCCTTTTCCAGTCCAGAATTCCAGCTGCCTGAATTCTCCCTCTTCAAATAAACCTTGCAAAATAAGAGAGAAAATGCATAAATATGGTACCACAAAGTAATATAACAGCCCATAAAGCAATTAATATCAACATGAAAGCATGATGAAAAATGGACGTATCAGATAGCGGTCGATGTGTGGAGTAATAGTAGTAGATGCATAAAGTATCAGTCTACTTGTCTCGGACGTGATGCCTATATGTATGATCATTGCCTTAGATATCATCATGACTTTGCGCGATTCTATCAATTGCTCGAAAGTAATTTGTTCACCCACCGTAATATTTGCTATTTTGAGAGAAGCCTCTAGTGAACACTATGGCCCCCGGATCTACTTCACACCATATTTTCAGCCTTACACTTTTTCTTCGTTGCACTTTCCGCCTTCAGATCTCACTTTGCAATCAATCTTCAAGGGATTGACAACCCCTTTATAGCGTTGGGTGCAAGCTCTTTTGTGTTTGTGTAGGTACTCTGGACTTGACGAGATTCTTTTACTGGATTGATACCTTGCTTCTCAAACTAAGGGAAATACTTACTGCTCCTGTGCTGCATCGCCCTTTCCTCTTCAAAGGAAAAACCAACGCAAGCTCAAGAGACGACACAAGATTTTTGTCGCCGTAGCATCAGCCAGTTATGTTGTGACGTTTGATACACACAAGGTATTCCTCCGGTGTCCGGGAGTTGCATGATCTCATGGTCATAGGAACAGATACATTGACATGCAGAAAACAGTAGGAATAAACTGACACGATCATAAGCTACGTTTATAGTTTTGGTCTTGTCCATCACATCATTCTCCTAATGACGTGATCCCATTATCAAGTGTTTTGTCTATGTATCGACACATGTATTTGAGTTTCCAATCAATACAATTATAGGATGGATAATAAACGATTATCATGAAGAAGGAAATATAATAATAACCAATTTATTATTGCCTCTAGGGCATATTTCCAACAGTCTCCCACTTGCACTAGAGTCAATAATCTAGTTCACATCATTGTGTGATTTTGATGAATCTAACACCCATACAGTTCTGGGGTTTTATCATGTCTTGGTTGTGAGAGAGGTCTTAGTCAACGAGTCTGAACCTTTCAGATCTGAGTGTGCTTTACAAATCTCTATGCCATCCTATAGGTGCTCCTACCAACGTGCCATTTTGGAACTATTCCAAATGACTGCTCCACTATACGAATCCGGTTTACTACTCAGAGTTTTCTGGATTAGTGTCAAAGCTTGCATCGGTGTAACCCTTTACGACGTACTCTTTTAACACCTCCATAATCAAGAAAAAAAATCCTTAGTCCACTAGTTACTACGGATAACTTTTGACCGTTGTCCAGTAATCCATTCGTGGATCGTACCCCTTGACAAATTCATGGCAAGGCACCCATCAGGTGCAGTACACAGCATAGCATACTATAGAGCCGATGGCTAATGCATAGGGGATGACCTTCGTCCTTTCTCTTTCTTCTGCCATGGTCGGGCTTTGAGTCTTACTCAAATTCACACCTTACAAACAGCCAAGAACTCCTTCTTTGGCGATCTATTTTGAACTCCTTCAAAACCTTGTCAAGGCATGCATTTCATTGAAAGTTTTATCAAGCGTCTTGATCTATTTCTATAGATCTTGATGCTCAATGTTCAAGTAACTCAATCCAGGTTTTCCTCTGAAAACACCTTTTCAAATAACCCTATATGCTTTCGAGAAATTCCACATCATTTCCGATCAACAATATGTCAACCACATATACTAATCAGAAATTATATAGTGCTCCGACTCACTTCCTTGGAAATACAAGTTTCTCACAAACTTCGTATAAACCCAAAAGCTTTGATCATCACATCAAAGCGCATATCTAACTCCGAGATGTTTACTCTAGTCCTTAGAAGGATCGCTAGAGCTTGCATACTTGTTAGCATCCTTAGGATCGACAAAACCTTCTGGTTGTATCACATACAACCTTTCCTCAAGGAAACCGCCGAGGAAACAATGTTTTGACATCCATCTGCAAGATGCAGCAACTGCTAACATAATTCCAACAGACTTTTAGCATCGCTACGAGTGAAAAAGTCTCATCGCAGTCAACTCCTTGAACTTGTCAGAAACCTCTTTGCAACAAGTCGAGCTTTCTTAAATGGTGACTTTCACCATCATTGTCTGTCTTTTTTTAAAGATCCATCTGTACTTAATAGTCTTACGACCATCAAGTAGTTCTTCCAAAGTCCACACTTTGTTTTCATACATAGGTCCTCTCTCGGATTTCGTGGCCTCCAGCCATTTGTCGGAATCCGGGCCCACCATCGCTTCTCCATAGCTCGTAGGTTCATTGTTGTGCAGCAACATGACCTCCAAGACAGGATTACCGCACCATTCTATAGTAGCGCGTATCCTTGTTAACCTATGAGGTTTGCTAGTAACTTGATCCGAAGCTTCATGATCACCATCATTGGCTTCCACTTCAACTGGTGTAGGCGCCATAGGAACAACTTCCTACGTCCTTCTACTCTCTGGTTGAAGTGTTGGTTCAGTAACCTCATTAAGTTCCTCCATCCTCCCACTCAATTCTTTCAAGAGAAACTCTTTCTCGAGAAAGGACCCGTTTTCTGAAACAAACACTTTGCTTCTGGATATTAGATAGGAGGTATACCCAACTATTTTGGGTATCTTATGAAGATGCATTTATCCACTTTGGGTTCGATCTTATCAGGTCGAAGCCTTTGGACATAAGCATCGCATCCCCAAACTTTTAAGAAACGACAGCTTAGGTTTCTCCAAACCATAGTTCATACGATGTCATCTCAACGAAAATATGTGGTGCCCTATTAAAGTGAATGTTGTTATATCCAATGCATAACCCCAAAACGATAGTGGTAATTCGATAAGATACATCATAATATGCACCATATCTAATAGGGTGTGGCTACAACGTTCGGACACACCATCACACTATGGTGTTCCAGGTGGCATTAGGTGTGAACCAATTTTCACATTGTCTTAAATGTATACCAAACTCACAACTCAGATATGTACCTCCACGATCACATCGTAGACATATTATCCTCTTGTCACGACGATCTTCAACTTCACTCTCAAATTGCTTGAACCTTTCAATAATTCAGACTTGTGTTTCATCAAGTAAATATACCAGTATCTACTCAAATCATCTGTGAAGTAAGAACATAATGATATCCACTACGTGCCTCAGCACTCATTGGACTGCATACATCAAAATGCATTACTTCCAAAAAAGTTACTTTCTTGTTCCATCTCAATGGAAAACGAGGCCTTCAGTCATCTTGCCCATGTGGCATGATTTGCATGTCTCAAGTGATTCAAAATCAAGTGAGTCCAAACGATCCATCTGCATGGAGTTTCTTCATGCGCTTACACCAATAGGGATTGTTCGTATGTCTCAAACGATTCAAAAATGAGTGAGTCCAAAGATCCATCATCATGGATCTTCTTCATGTGTTTTACACCAATATGACTCAAGTTTTAGTGCCACAAGTAAGTGGTACCATCATTACTACTTTGCATCTTTTGGCATCAATATTATGAACATGTGTATCACTACGATCGAGATTCAATGAACCATTCATATATTCAATGAACCATTCATATTGGTGCATGACCATTGAAGGTATTATTCATGTAAACAGAATAACTTTTATTCCCTAACTTAAATGAATAACCGTATTGCAATAAACACAATCCAATCATGTTCATGCTCAACACAAACACCAAATAACATTTATTTATGTTCAACACTAATCCCGATGGTAGAGGGAGCGTGCGATGTTGATCACATCAACCTTGGAAACACTTCCAACACATCGTCACCTTGCCTTTAGCTAGTATCTGTTTCTTCTGTAGCTTTTATTTCGAGTTACTAACACTTAGCAACCTGAACTAGTATCTAATACCCCGGTGCTACCAGGAGTACTAGTAAAGTACACATCAAAATCATGTATATCCAACATACTTTTGTTGACTTTGCCAGCCTTCTCATCTACCAAGTAACTAGGGTAGTTCTGCTTCAGTGACTGTTCCCCTCATAATAGAAGCACTTAGTCTCGGGTTTGGGTTCAACCTTGGGTTTATTTACTAGAGTGGCAACTAGTTTTCCATTTCATAAAGCATCCCTTTGAACCCTTACTCTTCTCGAAACTAGTGGTTCTACTAACCATCAACACTTGATTCTCCTACTTGATTTCTACCTTTGCGATGTCAAACATCGCAAATAGCTCAAGGATCATCAATTCTATCACTGGCATGTTATACTTCATCACGAAGCTCTGTAGCTTGGTGGCAGTGACTTTGGGGAACTGTGCCAATCACTATCTTATCTGCAAGATCAACTCCCACTCGATTCAAGAGATTGTAGCACCCAGACAATCTGAGCACATGCTCAACTATTGAGATTTTCTCCCTTACTTTGTAGGCAAAGAATCATGTCGAAGGTCTCATACCTCTCAACATGGGCACGAGCCTGAAATCCTAATTTCATCTCTTGGAACATCTCATATGTCCCGTGACGTTCATAACATCTTCGACGCCTTACTTCTAAGCTGTTTATACATTACACACTAAACTATCATGTGGTCATAAAAAATGTGTATGTGAGATGTTCACAACATCTAGAGATGACACTTTGGGTTCAGCACACTAAGCGGTGCATTAAGGAGATAAGCCTTTTGTGCAGCAATGAGGACAATCCTCGGTTTATGGACCCAATCCGTATAATTTCTACTATCATCTTTCAACTAAATTTTCTCTAGGAGCATATCAAAATAGTAGAGCTACAACGCAAGCTACAACATAATTTGCAAAGACATTTGGACTATGTTCATGATAATTGAGTTTAGCTAATCATATTACTAATAACTCCCACTCAAATAGACATCCCTCTAGTCATTCGAGTGGCGCATGATCCAAATCCACTAACTCAAGTCCGATCATCACGTGAGTTGATGATACGTCTCCATCGTATCTACTTTTCCAAACTCTTTTGCCCTTGTTTTGGACTCTAATTTGCATGATTTGAACGGAACTAACCCGGACTGACGCTGTTTTTAGCAGAATTGCCATGGTGTTGTTTTTTCAAGAAATAAAAGTTCTCGGAATGACCTGGAAATTTACGAGGGTTTTTTGTGGAATATATAAAAAATACTGGCGCAAGAATTACCTGCAGGGACGGAGCCAGGAGCCCACAAGCCCAGGATGCGCGGGCCCCCCTGGCTGCACCTGGCAGGCTTGTGAGGCACTCGTGGCTCCGCCGCCTCCAACTCCAGCTCTATATAGTCTCTCTCGCATAGAAAAAATTAATAGAGAAGAGTTCATCGCGTTTCATGACACGGAGCCGCCGCCACCACCTGTTCTTCCTCCGGAGGGCAGATCTGGAGTCCGTTCTGGGCTCCGGAGAGGGGAAAATCGACGCCGTCGTCATCACCAACCATCCTTCATCGCCAATTCCATGATACTCTTCACCATTCGTGAGTAATCTCATCATAGGTTTGCTGGACGGTGATGGGTTGGATGAGATCTATCATGTAATCGAGTTAGTTTTGATGGGGTTTGATCCCTAGTATCCACTATGTTCTAAGATTGATGTTGCTACTACGAACCTATTATGTTTTCATCAATATATGTGTGTTCTTGATCCTATCTTGCAAGTTGTAGTCACCTACTATGTGTTATGACCCGGCAACCCCGGAGTGACAATAGCCGGAACCACTCTCGGAGATGACCATAGTATGAGGAGTTCATGTATTCACTAAGTGCTAATGCTTTGTTCCAGCTCTCTATTAAAAGGAGACCTTAATATCCCTTAGTTTCCATTAGGACCCCGCTACCACGGGAGGGATGGACAATAGATGTCATGCAAGTTCTTTTCCATAAGCACGTATGACTATATACGGAATACATGCCTACAATACATTGACGAACTGGAGCTAGTTACATATCTCCCCATTTTATAACCGATACATGATGAATGTCATCCGGCATAATTATCCATCACCAATCCAATTCCTACGAGTCTTTTCCTACTGGTCCTTGCTATGTTACTTTACCGCTGCTACTGTTACCGCTGCTACCGTTACTATCACACTACTCTGTTACTGAAACTTTGCTGCGGATACTAAGTCTTTCAGGTGTGGTTGAATTGACAACTCAACAGCTAATACTCGAGAATATTCTTTGGCTTCCCCTTGTGTCAAATCAACAAATTTTTGTTGAATACTCTACCCTCGAAAACTGTTGCGATCCCCTATACTTGTGGGTTATCAAGACTATTTTCTGGCACCGTTGCCGGGGAGGCATAGCTCTATTCTCTGAGTCACTTGGGATTTACGTCTGTTGATCACTATGAGGAATGTGAGAGATCCAAAAACTAAAGCTACGAGGACAGGTAAGGAGCTGCCATCTAGCTCTGCACTTGATTCACCTTTAGTTATGAGTAAGTTTGCTACACCACCACCTACTAGAAATTCTAATGTGTCGCATGTGCTTGATGATGCTACTTCTGCTATCCATGATGCTTATGATGATGCTTTGCTTGATACTGCTTTGCCACTGGGTGCATTCCTTGATGCACAAATTACTAGAGTTGCTGCTGAATGTGATGATACTTTTGAAACTGCCGAAATTATTGAAGTAGAACCTGCTGCTTCACCTGTTAGAACTAGCTCTCCTAGATATGAATTGCCTGATATACCCGAGGGTTATGTTATGGAGGGAGGGGTAGCTGAGGACTTTCTTGCTTGTAAGGATAGCTATGATCTTGAGAATTTATTGCGCAAGTGGAAAGAAAATCTCTGAACGCTAGGATGAAATATGATCCTAAGTTTGCTACTTCGCCTATCTTTGTTACTAATAAGGATTATGAATTCCCTGTCGATCCTGAGTTAATCACTTTGGTCGAATCTGATCATTTTCATGGTTATGAGTCTGAAACGGTTGTAGCACATCTTACCAAACTGCACGATATAGCCACCCTATTCACGAGTGAGGAAAAGATCCGCCACTACTATATCCTTAAGTTTTTTCCTTTCTCACTAAAGGGTGATGCTAAGACTTGGTTCACTTCTCTTGCTCCTGGTTGTGTGCATAGTCCCGAGGATATGATCTACTACTTCTCTGAGAAATATTTTCCTTCCCATAAGAAACAAGCTGCTTTGCAGGATATATATAACTTTGTGCAAGTTGAAGAAGAGAGTCTCCCACAAGCTTGGAGGAGGCTTGCCCAGTTACTGAATGCTTTGCCTAATCACCCTCCTGAGAAAAATGAAATACTTGATATCTTTTATAATGGACTAACCGATGCTTCTAGGGACCACCTAGATAGTTGTGGTGGTTGTGTTTTCAGGGAACAAACTATGGAACAAGCTGAGATTCTATTGAATAATATCTTGATCAATGATAATGCTTGGACTATTCCCGAACCACCTCCGAAGCCAACTCCGAAGAAAAGAGGTATTCTATTCCTCAGTCCTGAAGATATGCAAGAAGCCAAGAAATCTATGCAAGATAAAGGTATTAAATCTGAAGATGTTAAGAATCTACCACTTATTGAAGAAATACATGGTCTTGATAACCCGACACAGGTAGTAGAGGTAAATTCTCTTCATAGATTCAATGAGAGTGATATTCCTGTTGATAAACCTGCTAGCTTATGCTTAGATGAATTTGGTAACTTTCTTGCCAAACAACAAAGTTACAATGATTATGTTAGCAGACAATTAAGGCAAAATGCTCGTATGATTGATCATATAAGTGGTCACTACTCAAGTAGAACAAGTACTTAAGGCTCAAAATGACTTGCTCAATGAGCTGAACGGCAAGTCTGTTAGAATTGTCACTAGAGGTGGTAGAATGACCCAGGAACCTTTGTATCCTGAGGGTCATCCTAAGAGAATTGAACAAGTTTCTCAAGGAGTTATTACTGAGGCACCTAGTCATCCTAGTAATAGGAAGAAAAAGAAAGATGATAGGAACTTGCATGCTAGCAAACCTGCTGCTGTTACACCCGAGAATCCAAACGATGTCTCTGTTTCTGATGCCGAAACACAATCTGGTGATGAACATGAGCCTAATGATAATATCGATAGTGGTGTTCATGATGATGCTCAAACTAGCAATGATAAGGATGTGGAGATTGAACCAGTTGATCTTGATAACCCACACCCTAAGGATAGGAGATACAATATGAACGACTTCATTTCTAGGAAGCATGGTAAAGAAAGGGAACCATGGGTTCAGAAACCCATGCCCTTTCCTTCGAAACCATCCAAGAAAAAGGATGATGAGGATTTTGAGCGCTTTGTTGAAATGATTAGACCTATCTTTCTGCAAATGTGTTTGACAGATATGCTCAAAATGTCTCCCTATGCTAAGTACATGAAAGATATTGTGACTAATAAAAGGAGGATACCTGAGGTTGAGATTTCCACCATGCTCGCTAATTACACCTTCAAGGGTGGAACTCCTAAGAAACTAGGTGATCCCGGAGTGCCCACTATACCTTGCTCCATTAAAGGAAACTACGTTAGAACTACTTTATGCGATCTTGGAGCCGGTGTTAGTGTTATGCCTCTCTCTCTTTATCGTAGACTTGAATTGGATAAGTTGACACCCACTGAAATGTCTTTGAAAATGGCCGACAAATGAACTGCTTTTCCGATCGGCATTTGCGAGGATGTGCATGTTGTAGTTGCTAACGTTACTATCTTATCAGACTTTGTTATTCTGGATATTCCCGAGGATGATGCCATGGCGGTCATCCTTGGAAGACCCTTTTTAAACACTGCAGTGGCTGTTATTGATTGGAACAAATGCAATGTCACTTTCCATGTCAATGGTAATGAGCATACGGTGCACTTTCCGAAGAAACAATATCGAGTTCATTGTATCAATGCTATTGAAAAAACTTCATAAATCCTCATTGGGAGCTTTGAATGCCCTATACCTACTGTCAGGATGAAGTATGATTTGCTTGTTGGGGATATGGACATCCCCATTGAGGTAACTTAGTGATTATTCGAAAATTCTCCGGTTTCATGTGATTCGAAAAAAGTTTGTCAAGGAGACTTGATCAACCTCATTGATGGATTTCTTTTGATGACCATGAGATGGATGAATCTAAGAGTCACAACCTTCTGTTCTGAACTTTTATTTTCTGTTGTTTAGAAGAAAAATGATAAATTTAGCTTTAGTTTTTCCTGTTTTCTGCGTTTTGCGTCCCTTAGAAAAGTGTCCTGAAAATAAAAGTTCTTCAAATGCCCTGAAAATCAAGTATGATTTTTTCTGGAATTTTTGAATTTTTTTGAGATAGAGAGCTAGTCAGGGGGATGCACCAGTGGGCCACAAGCCCAGGACGCGCGGGCACCCCGTGGCCGCGCCTGACACGCTTGTGGGCCCCACGTGGCCCCCTCCACTTATTCCAGCTCCCATCTCCTTCTCCTAGCTCTAGAAAAAAACCATTCCACAGCTCCAACCCGTGTTCTTGCTCTTCTTGCTGTGTTTTTCGATCTCCTTGTGCAAAGCCCCTTTCACCAAACTGTTTGGGGGGAATTGTTCCTTGGTATGTGACTCCTCCATTGGTCCAATTAGTTTTTTGCTCTAGTGCTTTATTCGTTGCATATTTTTGCTGCCTTGGTGACCCTGTTCTTGAGCTTTGCATGTTAATTTTAGTTGGTCCCAAGTAGTTTTGATGCATGATATGGCCTCTAGGAACTTGTAGGAGTAGTTTCTATGAGTTTTGTTGAGCCTTGTTCACTTTTCTTTTGAGTCACTAAAAATTTCAGAAATTTTCAGAGAAAGAAGAAGGAAAGATGAGGACGTTCCTAAGAGGATCTTCAAGCCATGACCCCAAGGATGATGAAAATGAGAAGAAGAAACCCAAGTACCCGGTCCCCCGAGTTGCAAAAGTTCAAGCGTGCGAGTGGCCAAGCGATGTGTTCTTACGTGCCGCCGGTCTTTATGAGGATTTTTATTACTTGGTGGAGAACGCAGGCCTTACCGCATTTGTTGATGACAAGTGTCCACAATACCTCCTCCTCACTAATATTTTCGTGCAAAGTTTTAATTTCTATCCAAGGAAGAGTCCTCCTATGGTTAGGTTCAAGTTATATGATATCCCCCAGCGCATGTCACTTCAGGATTTTTGCAATGTTTGCAAATTACCTTATGTTGGGGATATTCATGAACCTCGTCCACGGGACTTGGAGGCTTTCATTGATACTATTGTTGTAGGAGAGGAGAGACGAGTGTCTTGCACTAGAGTTGCTAGTGTACATTTTTCCCGTGCTTCGGTATCTCCCATTATTTGTGGGAAAATGTTTGATTGGCCGTGGGAAAGCTGGGGCTCTTAGCTCCCCAGATCTTGCGGTTTTGCACGACGCTCTCTATAATGATAAAACTTATAGCTTGGGCGCTATAGTGGCTCAACTGTTGAACACGAACCGTACTAAAGGCGCTGGTTATGGAGGTATCTTTACAACCCGTCTTGCTAAACATTTTGAGATACCTATTAGACTGTACGAGGAAGAAGAGATGCTTCTTCCTCAGAGATATCTAGATTATGATAGCATGGTTCGCCATGACTTTCTTGATAAAGATATAAATAAGAGGATGATTTATAACTTGGTATTTAGTCAGGGTACTCGTGAGACTATTACTTTGCCTGCTCCTTCTTTGTTCAATCGTCATCTAGGCAGGTACATTATTATGCCCTCGGACATCTACGCATATTGGGGCATAGCGCCACCACAGGCGCCCGTGCCCGAGCTACCAGTCGAGTACCAGACGCCAGTTTATCAGTGGGAGCCACAGGAGCTCACCCAGCAGTGGCACCCTCAGTACACTCCGGAGTACCCCAGAGATGGTTATTTCCCTCCATGGGAGTAGACCATCTTCGTCCAAAAGCCTAAGCTTGGGGGAGTACGTGTTTCTCATCAACTTTATATTCATGCTCACACTTTCACTTTGATAGTCGGTGTTCACACCTTGCCACTGTATCATCCATGCTAGTTTATTTCTTTTTCTTGCTTTCTTCTCGTGTGTTTGTTTAGATTGAGAAAAACAAAAAAAATTAGTTGTAAGTTTACTTTCCAGCTTGCTTAGTGGTGTTCAAAAAGAAAACCCAAAAACATTTCCCGTTCTTCTTTTGCTTGTTGGGAGCTTTCCCGTGTAAATAGTTTTCTTTTTCTTTGGGTCAAGGTAGAAGACCATGGTTACAATGTTTAGTGGCTCTCGTATGCATACCTGTTTATCCGTCAAAGGGCCATATTACTTTGTCTTCTTCTCTGTGTTTGCTTGCAGATTCCAGCTTAGTCCAATGCACGAACACTCTCATTATTATTCACCTCATTCGGTCGTGCAAGTGAAAGGCAATAATGACGATATATGATGAAGTGACTGAGCCTGGAAAAGCTGGGATGAACTCGATCTATTCTTTTTTTGTAAATATGACTAGCTCATCGTTCCTAATTCAGCTTTGTTATGAGGGAAACATGTTTGCAATGACAACTTAGAGATCATAGTTTCTGATGCCATGCTTAATTAGCTAGGAGCTTATAATGGTTTGTCTTGGATGCCAACATGAATTTCAAGATGATTATGATGTAGTATGATAGGATGGTATCCTCCTTTGAATGATTCAAGTGGCTTGACTTGGCGCATGTTTAAGCATGTAGTTGAAACAAAATCAACATAGCCTCTATGATATTCATGTTTATGGTGATTTATGTCCTACTCATACTTGCACTCAACATTGGTTAATTTCAATGCACATTGATGACTGTTGTCGCTCTCTAGTTGGTCGCTTCCCAGTCTTTTGCTAGCCTTCACTTGTACTAAGCGGGAATACTGCTTGTGCATCCACTTCCATAAACCCAAAGTTGTTCCATATGAGTCCACCATACCTACCTATATGCGGTATCTACCTGCCGTCCCAAGTAAATTTGCATGTGCCACTCTCTAAATATTCAAGAAATAATCTATTTTGTATGCCCGAACTGCTCATGTGGTGACAAGGGGCGGTCAGTATCTTCCATGCTAGGCCTTTTATCCTCGATACGTGTTTATTCACTATCACTCACGAGAAAGGGGTCGGTAATTGGAATGCCCAGTTCCATGGTCAAATCAAAAAGATAATTGCAAACAAAACTCCCCCTGGATTGTTGTTGGTATGGACGACACCTGAGGATTCGGCTAGTCGTGGAGTGTGATTGATCGATGGTGGGGGAGTCAAAACTTTACTTTTCTGTTTGGGAACCGCCTATACTTTGTGTAGCATGGAAGATGGTGAAAACTCTTGGTCATCGCATTGACAATGAAAGCATGCCACCTAAAATTATTCATCTGTGTCTTCAAAGCTTGAGCTCTCGCACCTCTACAAATCAATGCTTCCATGTGTGAAGGGCCTATCTATTTATGTTTCTGTTGAGTCATCCTCTCCTTATAAAGGCACCAATTAGAGAGCACCTCCGTCATTTTTATGCTTTGCTATTAATTGTTATTGAGTATGAGTGTGACTGGATCTTCTTTGCCATGAATTACAATGTTCAGTCAGCCCTTGGTCTTTGAAGGTGCTCTGCATTTATGTTTTGCAGTCTCAGAAAGAGCTAGCGAGATACCATCTGTTTATATTGCTTCATGATTGTTTTGATTGAAGTGTTGACGTTTGAAACTTATTATTATTGCTCGCTAGTTGATTTCGCCATTGATATGAGTTTACCATGAGACCTAAACGTCATTTCTTATGTGGTTAGCTTATGATCTTGCTGAAAATCTGAATATGAGTTAGACATAATTACAACAACAAGATCAAACAGAGTTCGTAAAAGTTGTTCTTTTGTCTCTTTCAGTTTGTCAACTGAATTGCTTGAGAACAAGCAAGGCTTTAAGCTTGGGGGAGTTGATACGTCTCCATCGTATCTACTTTTCCAAACTCTTTTGCCCTTGTTTTGGACTCTAATTTGCATTATTTGAATGGAACTAACACGGACTGACGCTGTTTTCAGCAGAATTGCCATGGTGTTGTTTTTGCGCAGAAATAAAAGTTCTCAGAATGACCTGGAAATTTATGAGGATTTTTTGTGGAATATATAAAAAATACTAGCGCAAGAATTACGTGGAGGGATGGAGCAGGAGCCCACAACCCAGGAGGCGCGGGCCCCCCCCATGGCCGCGCCTGGCAAGCTTCTGAGGTCCTCGTGGCTTCGCCGCCTCCAACTCCATATCTATATAGTCTCTCTCGCCCAGAAAAATTAAGAGAGAAGAGGTCATCGCGTTTCACGACAAGGAGCCGCCGCCACCACATCTTCTTCCTCCGGAGGGCAGATCTGGAGTCCTTTCTGGGCTCCGGATAGGGGAAATCGATGCCGTCGTCATCACCAACCATCCTTCATCGCCAATTCCATGATGCTGTTCACCGTTCGTGAGTAATCTCATCGTAGGCTTGCTGGACGGTGATGGGTTGGATGAGATCTATCATGTAATCGAGTTAGTTTTGATGGGGTTTGATCCCTAGTATCCACTATGTTCTGAGATTGATGTTGCTACTACTTTGCTATGCTTAATGCTTGTCACTAGGGCCCGAGTGCCATGATTTCAGATCTGAACCTATTATGTTTTCATCAATATAGGTGTGTTCTTGATCCTATCTTGCAAGTTGTAGTCACCTACTATGTGTTATGACCCGACAACCCCGGAGTGACAATAGCCGGAACCACTCCCGGAGATGACCATAGTATGAGGAGTTCATGTATTCACTAAGTGCTAATGCTTTGTTCCGGTTCTCTATTAAAAGGAGATCTTAATATCCCTTAGTTTCCATTAGGACCCCGCTGCCACGGGAGGGATGGACAATAGATGTCATGCAAGTTCTTTCTCCATAAGCACGTATGACTATATACGGAATACATGCCTACATTACATTGACGAACTGGAGCTAGTTACATATCTCCCCATGTTATAACCGATACATGATGAATGTCATCCGTCATAATTATCCATCACCGTTCCAATGCCTACGAGTCTTTTCCTGTTGGTCCTTGCTACCTTACTTTACCGCTGCTACTGTTACTAGCACACTACTGTGTTACTGAATCTTTGCTGCAGATACTAAGTGTTTCAGGTGTGGTTGAATTAACAACTCAACTGCTAATACTCGAGAATATTCTTTGGCTTCCCCTTGTGTCGAATCAACAAATTTGGGTTGAATACTCTACCCTCGAAAACTGTTGCGATCCCCTATACTTGTGGGTTATCAGTTGAGTATAGTTTCAGTGGTGAACATCTCCATGTTGATCATATCAACTATATGATTCATGCTCGACCTTTCGGTCTCTTGTGTTCCGATTCCATGTCTGAACATGCTAGGCTCGTCAAGTTTAACCCGAGTGTTCCGCGTGTGCAACTGTTTTGCACCCGTTGTATGTGAACGTTGAGTCTATCACACCCGATCATCACGTGGTGTCTCGAAACGATGAACTGTCACAACAGTGCACAGTCAGGGAGAACACAATTTTATCTTGAAATTTTAGTGCGGGATCACCTTATAATGCTACCGTCGTTCCAAGCAAAAGAAGGTGCATAAAAGGATTAACATCACATGCAAATCATAAGTGACATGATGTCGCCATGAACTTGTGCTTCTTGATCTCCATCACCAAAGCACCGACATGATCTCCATCGTCACCGGCACCGCACCATGATCTCCATCATCGTGCCGCCATCGAGGTTGTCGTGCTATCTATGCTAATACTATTAAAGCTACAACCTAGCGATATAGTAAAAGCATCTGCAAGCACAAAAGTTAGTTTAAAGACAACCCTATGGCTCCTGCCGGTTGTCGTAGCATCGACTTGCAAGTCGATATTTAACTATTACAACATGATCATCTCATACATCCAATATATCATATCATGTCTTTGGCCATATCACATCACATGCATACCCTGCAAAAACAAGTTAGACGTCCTCTAACTTGTTGTTGCATGTTTTACGTGGCTGCTATGGGTATCTAGTATGATCGCATCTTACTTACGCAAATCCACAACGGTGATATGCAAATTGCTATTTAACCTTCTCCAAGGACCGCCTCGGTCAAATACGATTCAACTAAAGTTGAAGAAATAGACACCCGCCAGTCATCTTTATGCAACAAGTGGAATGTCACTCGATGAAACCGGTCCCTCATAAGCGTACGAGTAAAATTGGTCCGGGCCGCTTCAATCGAACAATACCGCGAATCAAGAAAATACTAAGGAGGGAAGAAAATTGAACATCAACGCCCACAAACTCTTTTGTGTTCTACTCGAGATATCATCTACACATGAACCTAGATCATGATGCCACTGTTGGGGAACGTTGCACGGGAAACAAAAAATTTCCTACGCACACGCAATACCTATCCATGGTGATGATCATCTACGAGAGGGAAATTGAATCTACATACCCTTGTAGATCCCTAAGCGGAAGCGTATATAATGCGGTTGATGTAGTCAAACATCTTCGTGATCCAAATCGCAGCCCGTCCTGCGATCTCACCACGATCCGTCCCGTGATCCCATCACGATCCATCCTGATCTAGTGCCGAACGGACGACACCTCCGCGTTCAACACACGTACAGCTCAATGACGATCCCCGCCTTCTTGATCCATCAAGAGGGGCGGAGAGGTAAATGAGTTCTCCAGCACGGAGGGATGGTGGTGGTGGTGGTGGATCTATTCCAGCAGGGCTTCGCCTAAGCGTTGCTGAAAAACCGATCTAGAGGAAGAACAGATCTAGAGAGAAGTAGAGGGAGCACGTGGCTATTTTTATGTGTCTTAAAAACCCTCAATTCCTATAGTATATATAGGAGGGAGGGAGGGGAGGAGGCAGCCTAAAACCCTCAAGGTTTGGCCGAAATTGCAGGTGGAGGAGTCCTACTCCAATCCTACTAGGAGTATGATTCCTCCTTTCCACTTGGAAACCTTTTCCAGCTTTGGGTTTTTTGCCTCTCAAACCTCATGGGCCTTTGTGAGAGCTTATGTCAGCCCACTACGGGCTGGTTTGTATCCTCCCACAGCCCATAAGGCCCCTCAGGGCGTGACACCCCTCTCGATGGTCCCCGGTACCCTCCCGGCACTCCCGATACACTGCCGATGAGACCAAAACTTTTTCGGTGACCAAAATAGGACTTCTATATATCAAACTTTACGTTCCGACCATTACGGAGTTCCTCGTGACATCCAGGATCTCATCCGGGACTCGGAACAACTTTTTTTTACCAACACCTATAACTCAACTATAGCAAAACGTCACCGAACCTTAAGTGTGCAGACCCTGCGGGTTCGAAAACTATGCAGACATGACCGATACACCTCTACGGTCGATAACCAATAGCGGGACCTGGATGCCCATATTGGATCCTACATATTCTATGAATATCTTTATCGGTTGAACCTCTATGTCAAGGATTCAGTTAATCCTGTATGCTATTCCCTTTGTCCTTCGGTATGTTACTTGCCCGAGATTCGATCGTCGGTATCTCTATACCTAGTTCAATCTCGTTATCGGCAAGTCTCTTTACTCGTCCCGTAATACAACATCTCGTGGCTGACTCCTTAGTCACATTGCTTGCAAGGCTTATTGTGATGTTGTATTACCGAGTGGGCCCCGAGATACCTCTCCGTCATACGGAGTGACAAATCTCAATCTCGATTCACGCCAACCCAACAGACACCTTCGGAGATACCTGTAGAGCACCTTTATAGTCACCCATTTACGTTGCGATGTTTGATACACACAAGGTATTCCTCCGGTGTCCGGGAGTTGCATGATCTCATGGTCATAGGAACAGATACATTGACATGCAGAAAACAGTAGCAATAAATTGACACGATAAGATGCTACGTTTATAGTTTGGGTCTTGTCCATCACATCATTCTCCTAATGATGTGATCCCGTTATCAAGTGAAAACACTTGTCTATGGCTATGAAACCTTAACCATCTTTGATCAACGAGCTAGTCAACTAGAGGCTTACTAGGGACAGTGTTTTGTCTATGTACCCACACATGTATTTGAGTTTCCAATGAATACAATTATAGCATGGGTAATAAACGATTATCATGAACGAGGAAATATAATAATAACCAATTTATTATTGCCTCTAGGGCATATTTCCAACATTTTAGACAATGGAAAGATGAAATTCTTGATATATTTGATGAGTTCCATTTGCGCAAATATGTTGAATATCCCTATGCGCCTCCCATTGATCCCATACATCCTTCTCATGATGATGAAATTGATATGCTTGGTAATCTTAACATTGCTAATCTAATCATTAGAGGATTACCAAGAAATGTGCTTAATCAGTTGGAAAACTTGGAGTGTGCGCATACCTTGTGGAAAGACTTAGAGAAAATGTATCCAGATTATTCCTTGAAAAATCTTCATATCCTTGTCCAAAAATGCATTGCTTTTCACAAAATGAAGCCAACCGATCCTAACTTTGATAAATGCCTATTTGAGCTTCATGACCTCATGCGTGCCAAAGGAGATGTCATTACTATTAACAATATCATTGTTGAAGCCATTTGAATTCATAAACATGAACATTGTCATAGTCAAAATTCGGATGAAACTCTTATTTCTTATGAGGGAACGTCATCCAATGATGATTATGTGGAGCATGGCTACTATGATGAAGATGAGGACTTTGATCGAGTATGAGAAGACCATGAGGAATCTTAGACTTATGGTGAACCTTAGAGACTACATGGCTGGTGGAATGGAGTGGGTTCTCGATAGTGGAAGCACCGATCACATGACCAGAGATAAAGACATGGTCCATGAGATCACACCAAACCGTGGACCTAGAAGGTATGTGACTTCTGGAGATAATTCCAAGACTAAGATACTTGGTCTTAGTAAGGTGGTCGTATCTCATGATAGTTCCATTCAAAATGTCATGCTTGTTGAATCCCTTGGCTACAATCTTCTTTCTGTATCTAGACTAGCAGACTTTGGTTTCGATGTGCTATTTATGAAAGGTGACTCGCGAGTGTTTTGTAGCGACAACCACAACATTGTCTTTACTGGTTTTTGTAGAGGTGATTTATACATTGTTTATTTCTCTAAGATATCCAAACCCCGTACATGTCTTATTGCAAAATCTTCTAAAGGTTGGTTATGGCATAGAAGGCTAGGACATGTTGGTATGCGTAATCTTGACGAACTTATCAAAGGTGATCATATTCTTGGTGTTAAAGATGTTATCTTTGACAAAGATATACTTTGTAGTGCTTGTCAAAGTGGAAAGCAAGTTCATGGAAGTCATCCCGTGAAGAACATCATGACTACCAGAAGACCACTCGAGCTGCTTCACATGGATCTGTTTGGTCCCAATGCTTACAAGAGTCTTGGTGGAAATTCTTATGGTTTAGTCATTGTTGATGATTTTTCAAGATTTACGTGGGTGTTCTTTCTTGATGAGAAGTCGCAGGTACAAAATATCTTCAAGAACTTTGCTCGAAAAGCTCAAAATTAGTTTGAAGTGAAGATCAAGAAGGTCCGGAGTGACAACGGAACAGAGTTCAAGAACATGAATGTGAATATTTTTCTTGATGAAGAAGGTATCACACGAAGAACCGTACTCTCATAGAGATGGCGAGAATGATGCTTGATGAATACAATACTCCAAGACACTTTTGGGTAGAAGCCGTGGAAACAGCTTGCCATGCCATAAAACGACTCTACCTGCACAAGCTTCTCGGTAAAATGGCATATGAGCTACTCACCGGTAAAAACCCCAAGTTGGATACTTTTGGGTATTTGGATCTAAGTGTTATATTCATGATAAGCATCGTCGATCTAAATTTGCTCCTCAATCTTATGAAGGTTTCCTACTCGGTTACGATCGAACTCTCACACTTACCGTGTCTACAACAACTTGAGAGGCAACTACGACAGTTATGACAAGTCAAATACACCCTACACATGCAGTTCTAATAGTATTTTAAGGGAAAGTAAACATGCAAATGTAAATAGAGGAGTAAGGAAGGGAGATCAAACGCATAAGGTTGACATTTGTGATTTTTGGCATGGTTCCGGTAGGTGGTGCTATCGTACATCCATGTTAGTGGAGACTTCAACCCACGGAGGGTAACGGCTACGAGAGTCCACGAAGGGCTCCACCCATGGTGGGTCCACAAAGAAGCGGCCTTGTCTATCCCACCACAACTTCCATCCACTGAGGACTAGCCTTACTCACGGTAGATCTTCACGAAGTAGGCGATCTCCTTTCCCTTACAAACATCTTGGGTCAACTCCACAACACGAAGTAGGAGACTCCCAAGCGACACCTAACCAACCTAGGAGGCACCACCCTCCAAAAGGTAATAGATGGGGTAGATCAATGAACTCCTTGCTCTTGTGCTTCTAAAGATAGTCTCCTCAACACAAATCTCTCTCTCAGATAATATGCATGGGTAGGAGAGGTTGATTTGGTGGAAAGCAGTTTGGGGAGGCTAGAGATCAAGATTCAAATGATTGGATTGGAATATCTTGGTCTCAACACATGACTATGTGGTTCACTCTCAGAAAATGGATCTGGAAATGAAGTGTGTATTCTGAGTGCCTCTCCTATGAATGAGAGGTGGGGAAGGAGTATATATAGCCAGTAGCCATAATCCAACCGTCATACACAGAAGAGGAAACTCGGTGACACCGAAGTGGACAACTCGGTGGTACCGATTAGCACTAAAGTGGTGAACTTCTGAATCTCGGTGAGACCAATATATAGAAATCGGTGGCATCGAAAAGGCGACTAACGGTAAGATGGCCAAACTCGGCGGCACTGATACTCAAACTCGGAAATTCCGATTTTGTATATCTTGGCAACATAATGTTGGTCACACTAAACTCGATAGCAGCGATGCAGTTTCGTTGCACTGATTTGGTGGGAATGGCTAGGGTTGTGTCTTAGGTTCAAACTCTGTGGGTCCACTATGGAAATGTTTGTTACACCGAGTTTGTGAATGTGGAACTTGACAGAGTGGATATGTGGGAAAAATGACTCAGTGTTTTGGTGGCTAACTTTGAGCATTTGAGCAATCAATTCATTTTACTACCTCACCCCCTTTTAATAGTATTGGCTTTCCTATGGACTCAAAAGTGATTTCTCACAAATATAAAATGAAGAATCTTCGAGCTTGAAGCTTGAGCCAATATTTTTCCTTTCCTGCATCTAGGGGCATCTCCACATAAACCTTATGCCATAATGTCTTTTGAACTTTTCTGAAATATACTTGGAAAACACATTAGTCCAATGATGCATATGTTGTGATCAATTATCAAAACCACCCTAGGGAGCAATTGTGCTTTCAATCTCCCCCTTTTTGGTAATTGATGACAACATATAGATCAAAGCTTCGACAAAATATATAATCAATGATTAGCATTGACGCTTTGATAAGTATGTGAAAAGCAAGAGCTCCCCCTAAATTTGTGCATTATTTAAAATTTGCGTTTGACTACAAATGCACAATCGATTAGGATCATGGGTTACTCTTCCATGTCACATACATCTTGGTGGTGCGTAAAAGTAAAAGTAATGCACATGACACCAATAAGATAAGTGAGTGATCATCACAAGGATAGCTAAAAGATAATATCGTAGCATCACACAGGATAAAGCGTATGATCACACACAGATAGGATAAAATCATCCAACAAACAAAGTTTTTAAAACCAAACAAGAGCAAATAAAGTCAAAAGCTCTCTCTCACATGAAGTCTATGATCTATACATTTCTCCCCCTTTGGCAACAAGTTACCAAAAAGTTCAAAAGTATAGAACTACTCGTCTCTCAGGGCAGCTGATGATGGAGTCGATAGAACGGTGTGTGCGAAGACTTCTGATGACGTCCCTGGAGCTGGAGGAGTTGATACTGAAGGAGCTTGAGTTGGAGCTGCTGCTGAAGGTGCTGAATCTTGTGCTGAAGATGTCTGTCTTGTCTCTGAAGCAGGAACAACAACTGACCGGGGCCTGGTGGTGAACTGTGTAGTAGTGGGAGGAGGATACTCATCCTCGTCATCATCATCTTCTTCTTCATCCTCTGAACGTGGAATCTCGACAGAGTCAACTTCATGTTGAAGCTATCTAACAATGGTGGTCAACTCAGTTACCTTCATATCCATGTTGTGCAATTTTGTCTCCACAACTCTCCCAAGGCTCTTCTGATTTTGCATGATCTCCTGAATGTTCTTCTACATGCCTTGAACAGTGCTTACTAGAAATGCCATTTGCTCAGCTTGAGTTCTGAGCTGTTGAACTGGAGGTGGCCTGTTTCTAGAAGCTTCAGCCTCTGTTGCCTCTGCTGCCATTCTTGCTGCAGCTGAGTTGGGATTATTGTCATCCATCACAACCTCATTATCTTCAAATTCTGACTGAATTGGTAGATGGAGACGATCAAGTTGATATGCATGCTTGGAATTGATGAGCATTTGAATATAAGATGCATATCCACATGATCTCTTTTGATCCGCAGCAGTCCTTCAGATAGTCTCAACTATCAACTCCATCACTCTAAATCTGGTATGGGTATCAAGTAGATGCAACAGGTTGCTTGAATATCCTCTAATCATCTTCTCATCTCCTGACTTAGGCATGAGAGTGTATCGCAATATAGTGTTTGTCATGGGAATACCAGCTTGCAGAAAATATACTAAGCCAAACTTGTGACTGGCCAAGTACTGATGTGGAATGGTCTTCTACATGTTGGCCATGGAGTTGTGATTCTACTTATCATTTGCATACACATCTACATCTTCTTCTTCCTGCTTGGGAACACCAATGATAGCAGCCCATTCAGCAATTGTAGAGTCGTACCTGTGTCCATCGGTCATCCAAACTAAAGAGTCATCATAGAAATGAAATGTTGCATAGAATTGCATGATCGTCTCGTCATTCCATGTGGTCATCTCCTTCCCAACAAAATCTTCTATGTCAACTAGCCTAAAGTTCTCTTTAACATGTGGAAAGAAATTCTCATTATCCTTGATGTATGCCGAGTTGACATACCTCATATCACTGACAGCTGGACTATTGTCATACAAGACAGTCTCATAAAAATCTTGTTGTTCCTTGGTGTGAAACCTAGGATCAACATCAGTTCTTCTTCTAACACCATATGTATCAACAACTCTCCAGTTTCTTAATCCAGCATCCTTCTCTTCTTCATGTCTTCTGCTACAAGATGAACATCATTGTGGAGTGGAAGGTATGGTCTAAGCTTCCTGAGAACTGGAGCATTCTCATCTCCTTCTTCTTCTGCAGCATGGGCACTGGATGCAGGGCCTTTGCTCTTAGCAGCTGCAGGTATATCTTTAGTGGTCTTCGTGGAAGCTACATCCTTCTTTGCTTTAGCAGCAGGCTTTGGAGCAGACTTGATTGCATCACTCATCAGCTTCTTCTTCTTGGGAGGATCTGGGATCTCCTCAGGAGCTTCTTCCTTAGCTTCTTCTAGGTCTTCAAACATAGAAGTCTTTCTGCCAATGAGATGGATTGTTATCTTCCCGGGTAGATGAATGTCCGATCACACTAGCCTTCTCTGCAGGTGCTTCCTTGGCAATAGATTTGCCCTTCTTGGCATAATCAGGTGCTCTCAGATCAGCAGCACTGGCAGACATCTTCCTAACAACTTTCCTTGGAGGAGCCTTAGGAGGTGCTGAAGTTTCTTCTGGCAAAAAGTATGAGCCCTCCTCATCAGAATTTAGCTTCCTCCTTTGCCTGGTGTGTGCCTTGGGCAATCCATGAGAACTGTATGATCCAGGGTCACAGTTTGTCCTCTCTAGACTAGTGCCAGCATCCATCTCGATACTCTGCTCTCTGAAATCATTCTGACTGTCATTTGAACCTGACATACTGACAAACTGTGACAGCCCGATGCCGACGTTCCAGAAGATTCCCCTTTATTTCCGTTTCCGTCGTGGGATTAGAGTTATTCGTTGCATCATCATTTAGTTTGCATCATCGCATCATGCATGGCATCATGTCATCGGTGTTTTTTCGGTGTTGCTTGTTGCTCCATGTTGTTAGGCGTTAGTGCTTCGTGAGTGGCGTTGTTTTGTTGGAGTGATGAGAGAGGGAGCGTGAGAGCCATCGCTAAACCCCGTTGCACCGCCGACCTAAACCTTCTTCCCTTCTCTCCTCTCTCATTTCGTTTTTGTGGTTTTGCTAAAGTCTTCGTTTAAAACCCCGATTTAAAAGGGTGCGTCTTCTTCTTTTCAATAAAAGTCTCTTTTCAATAAAAGTCCTTTTATTAAATGTAGGGGCAACCCTTAGGTTTTATTTTATTTCTCTGTTTGTGTTATTTTAAAAAAACCCTCCCATTTTATTTTCTCTTTTAAAAGGTTTTTAATTACCCTTTAAATAAAGAGTTTTATTTTAATTCTTTAAAAAGGGTTTTGAATTTTTAATTCTTTTAAAAGGGTTTTATTTTAATTCTTCAAAAGGGTTTTATTTCTGTTCTTTTAAAAAAGGTTTCATTTTTATTTCTTTAAAAATGCCCAAACTATTTATAGTTGGGGTTTGTTTTAAAGGGGTAAAAGGCACTTATTTTAGTTTATTTTATTTTGTTAAAAAACCTTTCTTATTTACAGATTTCTGTTTTAAAGGTTTTAAAAAAAACCAAGTGGGGGAGGAGCCAGCCCAGGCTAGCCGGCCCAAGGACCAGCTTCCCTCCCCCGTGACCTAGCCCGCGCCCACCTCGCCGGCCTCCTCCTCCCGAGCCGCGCCGCCCCCGCCGTTCTCGCCACCCAGCCGCCCTCGCCCCCGAGTTCCCCGCGTGCTCCTCCCTCGAGCTCGCCGTTTCGCCGCCGGCCTCGTCCTCCTCGCGCCCACCTCGCCGGCCTCCTCCTGCCGCTGCCTCGCCTGTCCCGCGTGCCGCCCTCGCCTTCTGCTGGCCGCCTCATCCCGCGAGCCCCTGCCCGCGTGCTCCGCCCCCGCGCCCCGCCGTCACCCGCGCCCGCGCCTCGCTGCCTCGCCCGCGCCGCGCCTACAGCTCCCTTGCCCGAAGCTAGCCGGCGCCGTGTGTCCCTCGCTGGAGCCGGCCCCGTGTAGCTGCCGACCCTACGCATTCCGCTGCCTCGCCGGGGGTCACCGCGGCACGCCTGTGCTTGCTGTCGCCGTGCTGCCGCTGTCGCTGATGCCTGCCTGGAGCGTTGCTGTTGCTGTGTGTTGTGCTGATGCTGCTGCGTGGTGTGCTGCTCCGCTGCCTGCTGCCGTGTGCATTTGCTGGTGCTAGTTGCTGTTGCTGCATGATAATTGCCTACCTGTGCTGTTGCTGTTTTTGCCGGCGTGCTGGCTAGCCAATGCGTGCCGTTGTCCTGCTGCTTGTGCTGCCACAGCTAGCTAGCTTAGCTGCTGCTAGGTGTGCCTACCGCCGCTAGGTAGTTGCTGTGTGTGCGTTTGCTGTTGCTGTCCCGTGCTGCTGCTTGCTGTGCCGATAGCTGCCTGTTGATGTCGCCTTTTTGCTGTTGATGTTCGTGCTACTTGCGTCGTAGTCCTGGCGTGCTTGCTCGCGTTTAGTTTCTGTTGCTGTAGTTAGGCTGCTGCCTTGCCGTTGCTTGATGTAGCTGCTTGCTAATGCTGTAGCTTGCTACTAGCTAGTCGTGCCATAGCTCGCTGCCGTCGCTATTGTAGCTGCTGTAGTCGTGTCGCCGTTGTCGCTGGTTGCCGTCGCCGCGTGCACCATCCCCGCCGCCGGGGAATCAACAAGCTCCGCCCCCGCGCCCCGCCGTCACCCGCGCCCGCGCCTCGCTGCCTCGCCCGCGCCGCGCCTACAGCTCCCTTGCCCGAAGCTAGCCGGCGCCGTGTGTCCCTCGCTGGAGCCGGCCCCGTGTAGCTGCCGACCCTACGCATTTCGCTGCCTCGCCGGGGGTCACCGCGGCACGCCTGTGCTTGCTGTCGCCGTGCTGCCGCTGTCGCTGATGCCTGCCTGGAGCGTTGCTGTTGCTGTGTGTTGTGCTGATGCTGCTGCGTGGTGTGCTGCTCCGCTGCCTGCTGCCGTGTGCATTTGCTGGTGCTAGTTGCTGTTGCTGCATTCTAATTGCCTACCTGTGCTGTTGCTGTTTTTGCCGGCGTGCTGGCTAGCCAATGCGTGCCGTTGTCCTGCTGCTTGTGCTGCCACAGCTAGCTAGCTTAGCTGCTGCTAGGTGTGCCTACCGCCGCTAGGTAGTTGTTGTGTGTGCGTTTGCTGTTGCTGTCCCGTGCTGCTGCTTGCTGTGCCGATAGCTGCCTGTTGATGTCGCCTTTTTGCTGTTGATGTTCGTGCTACTTGCGTCGTAGTCCTGGCGTGCTTGCTCGCGTTTAGTTTCTGTTGCTGTAGTTAGGCTGCTGCCTTGCCGTTGCTTGATGTAGCTGCTTGCTAATGCTGTAGCTTGCTACTAGCTAGTCGTGCCATAGCTCGCTGCCGTCGCTGTTGTAGCTGCTGTAGTCGTGTCGCCGTTGTCGCTGGTTGCCGTCGCCGCGTGCACCATCCCCGCCGCCGGGGAATCAACAAGCTCGCCGGGTACCTCGATGCCCCCAACGACCCCGAACATCTTCGGATTCATGAACGACTACCGACGCTGAAGATCGTCTGTCGACGCCGGGAGAATGACTACCGTCGACGAGACCGTGTACCACTACTTCAACTACCGGCACATGTACGACTACTTCCACGACGACCACGACGACCGTTGATCTCCTTCAACGACCCGTTCCGCTCCGATATGCACGCGTCGAAGGTATACCGAGGGGACATGTCATGTACCGTGTGCTAGTGATGAACGAATGTATGAGTTGTTTGAGTTGAATGCATGTATGCACTGTATGTATGCACCGTTGTTTGCCGTGCACGTCGTCTTCCTTTTCGTCGTGCCCTCGACACATGGGAACCCGAGATACGAGATCACCCCATCTTTATTTACCGTTCCCGCACGTGTTCGTATACGTTGGCACCGGTTTCTCCTCGAGTTATCGGGACCGAAACGTTGCCGTGGCATCGTTCCCGATTTGCCTCCATGGTTTCCTCTCGCTCGCCATGGTGACACCATGATTTTTTCCCTCCTTGTCGTGATGTGTTGAACTCTCATGCATGACGCATTCATGGCATATGTTATTGTGTTGCATGTCTCATGTGCCGTAGCTCCGATCTATGTTTCGCGTGGTAACCGACTAGGATGACTTGTAGGATCATCGCTTCACCCTTGCCATGATAACCACAATGTAATATTGCCGTGATAATTAACGGGAGTGAATTAAATAATTAAACGTGGAGTTTCCTCGATATGCAACCCGTTGCATATCGAGCTTCACTTAATGTGTAGAGTTTGCGTGAGATGAATTGCCATGCCACCCCTTGCATCAATGAACTGATCATGCATCATATTAGGGTATGCATCATGTCTTGCTTTTGTTGTGGTGAATATTTGTGTTGATGTTTGTTTCCGGTTTGCTCCGTCTCGATAGAGTTCCGCAAGCGTGTCGGTATGTGAGGACCCGTTCGACTACGTTGGTTCGCTGACTTCACCGAGATGTTCTTCTTCCAAGCGGGATCTCAGGCAAGATGATCATTTCCCCAGATACCATTACTATCATTTCCATGCTAGTTATCACTTCTATCGTTTACGTCTCGTTGCCTACCACATGTTTTCATATCAGCCTTTCAAGAATGCCATGATAACCCTCAACCTGTTCGACCTAGCAAACCACCGTTTGGCTATGTTACTGCTTGCTTAACCGTGTTGATAGCGTTGCTAGTTGCAGGTGCAGATGCTTCCATGTGATAACATGGGTTCCTTGTTATATCACCATATTTAAATGCTATTTAATTTAATGCACCTATATACTTGGTAAAAGGTGGAAGGCTCGGCCTTTCTAGCCTGGTGTTTTGTTCCACCTTTGCCCCCCTTAGTTTCCGGCTACCGGTGTTATTTTCCATAAATGAGCGCTCCTAAGACGATCGGGGTCGTTATGGGGACCCCCTTGATAATTTGTTTTAGATTAAAGCTGGTCTGGCAGGGCCCAACTTTGGTACTACATTTGCCTAATAACTAATGAACTGCATAGGGAGTAATTAACCCGAGGAAATTTAATCAACCCCCGGGCCAGTGCTCCTCATGAGTGTTGGTCCAAAACAGAGCAGCTTATTAACGCTACCCGGGGCAACTCGGCGTTTGGCGTGGTAACCATCGCTCATCCGTCGTGTCCTGAGAACGAGGGACGCGACTCCTATCGGGATCGTCGACACGTCGGGCGGCCTTGCTGGATTAGTTTTACCTTTGACGAAATATCTTGTGCATCGGGATTCCGGTGATGCTTTGGGTAATCTCAGAGTTGAGATTTTCCACTAGGGAATCCGACGAGATCGCGAGCTTCGTGATTGAGGATTTCTATGCGGCTTGTGGTAATTTGTGATGGACTAGTTGGAGCACCCCTGCAGGGTTAAATCTTTTCGGAAAGCCGTGCCCGCGGTTATGTGGCAACGTGGATACTTTGTTTAACACTGGTTCTAGATAACTTGAAGTTAATTTAATTAAAACTTTCCAACTGTGTGCGTAACCGTGACTGTCTCTTTCGTGAGTTCCTTCTCCGATCGAGGACACGGTGGGGTTATGTCTGACGTAGGTAGGTGTTCAGGATCATTCATTTGATCATCAGCAGTTCACGTCCGTTATGTGTAGATCTTCCCCCTCTTATTTCTTGTACTCGTAAGTTTAGCCACCAAATATATGCTTAGCCGCTGCTGCAACCTCACCACTTAACCATGCCTCACCCATTAAGCTTTGCTAGTCTTGATACCTTTGGAAATGAGATTGCTGAGTCCCCTGTGGCTCACAGATTACTACAACACCAGTTGCAGGTACAGGTAAAGATTACTTGACGCGAGCGCGTTGATTGTTCATTTGGAGTTGCTTCTTCTTCTTCTTCTTCATCGATCTAGGATGGGTTCCAGGACGGCAGCCTGGGATAGCAAGGATGGACGTCGTTCTTATTTTTCTCGTTTGTTTTCGTCCGTAGTCGGACCCTGCTCTTACTCTTGATGATATGTAATGTACTGATGCGACTCTGTTGTAGCTTGTGGCGAGTGTAAGCCAACTCTTTATATATCTCTTCTTTTCAGTACATGTACTTGTAATGATATCCATTCTTGCGACATGACGAGATGCGCTTCTATCCCTGACGAGGCCTTCGGGCCAAATTGAGGATAGGGTCGCATCTTGGGCGTGACACAAACACACTCAGCAGCAAACAACAGATCCTCTGAAGTGGATGTAGGAAAGACATAATGGATTAGCATCACAAAATTCAGATATTTTTTGAAAATTTGAAGTATGAAACTCAGGGTATGATCTTCTGCACGATGCAATTCGATGGCACCGAGTTGGCATTTCCGGTGTCACCGAGAAAACAGACTCCCTTAACAGAAACTCGTCACTCATTTTCGGTGGCACCAAAAATAGCCGCTCGGTCTCACCTTGACTTCGGTCTCACATTTTTGGTGGCACCCCCCCCCCCGGGGGGGGGGGGGGGAGGGGGTGTAATGCCCCAAGAGTGTAACTTGCCTTATTTGGAACCTTCTGTATGTGGGTCCATCTTGACATTGCAATGAGAGTTCAATGCATGTGTTATTTCATGTGATGCTTCCCTTGTCATGTTTTCCTTTGCATGCATGCATCCTTATCATACCATGTATTGTGTTTGTTGCCTTGTGAATCCATGTGATGTAGGGTATGTGATGTGTTGTTGTGATGATGATATGTGAGGTGATGTTGTGGTGTGGTGCAATTGAAGTAGGAAGCTCTATGTTAGTTTGCAATAGGATTCAAAACCTTCTTCCTCTCATTTGTCTCAAGCCCAATATTCACTTGCTCCTTCCCTGTTTTAAAAATGTCCATGATTTAGTATGTTTTGTGGTGGAGGTGAAGATATGTATTTGTTGTTTTGAAACTTTGCTTGTGAGGTGCAAATATTCACAAAACAGAGGATAAAATTATGTTTTGTAAATATTTAGTTGCTCCAAATGTTCCTTTTATATTTTATTCAAATAGGTCATAATTCCTTATGGCCAGGGGTATTTTTGCTTTATTTTTAGCATCAACAGTTTAACCTGTGTTTTTATTTCTTTGTCTGGTGTTGGTTTTAAATAAGAAACCCCAGTGGGTTTCTTTTCTCTTGTCTGTCGCCAACATGGGATTGCTTCTCCCTCCATAGGCCCATCTCCTCTCTCTGTTCCCCAGCGAGATCCCACCTAGCGCGTCCATCCCCTTCCTCCTGACGCCGTCGTCCTTAGAGAGAGACCGAGAGAGTTTGACGCCGTCCATCCCATCCACGGCTCATATAATCCTCGGCGTGCGTGCCTCCTTGGCCTAGGGTTCCGTGTCCCCCTCCTAGCGCTGCCACCTCCCTCCACTCCTTCTTCCCCCCCAAGTAAGCTCTCTGTAGATCGGCTAGCAGAGAACAGAGAAGTGCGCTGCCGTCGTCCACCGTGCGTCCCTCGCCTCCGGCGCCGACCAGCATGTCCGGGAGCTCGAGGAGAGCCCCCGCGTTCCATTCCCGTCGTCGATGAGGCCGGGGAGCGACCACACCGACGGGCAGCTCCTCCTCTCCGGCGTGTTCCTGGCGGCCTCGTCCGTGCTTCGGTTCTGCGATAGATAATCTACAGGTTGCTGATACGTCTCCAACGTATCTATAATTTTTGATGGTTTCATGCTATTATCTTGTCAAACTTTGGATGTCTCCAAGTGCGAGTTCCTGTTTTTTCCATGTTTTTGACCCCTTTCAGAGGAGGATTTTGAACGGAGTCCAAACGGAATGAAACTGCCAAAAATATTTTTTCCGGAACAGGAAAAGATCGGAGAGCCGGAGAATCAGGACAGGGGCCACCAGGGACCCCACAAGCCCTCATGGCGCGGCCAGGGGCGCGCGTCCCCCTGGCTTGTGGGCTCCCTGAGGCCCCTTTGCCCTAGGTTTTGTGCCTATATATCCCCGAAAATTCCACAAAAATCAGGAGATCATCGAAAGTACTTTTCCACCACTGCAAGCTTCTGTCTCCGCAAGATCCCATCTGGGACACATTCTGGTGCCCTGCCGGAGGGGGGATTCGGATATGGAGGGCTTCTCCATCAACACCATGACCTCTCCAATGAAGCGAGAATAAATCACCATAGACCTACTGGTCCATAGCTAGTAACTAGATGGCTTCTTCTCTCTCTTGGATCTTCAATACAAAGTTCTCCATGATCTTCATGGAGATCTATCTGATGTAATCTTCTTTTGCGGTGTGTTTGTCGAGATCTGATGAATTGTGGATTTATGATCAGATTATCTATGAATCTTATTTGACTTTCTTCTGATCTCTCTTATGCATGATTTCCTATCCTTGTAATTCTCTTCGAGTTGTGGGTTTTGTTTGGCCAACTAGATCTTTGATTCTTGCAATGGGAGAAGTGCTTGGTTTTGGGTTCATACCGTGCGATGACCTCACCCAGTGACAGAAGGGGTAGCGAGGCACGCATCATGTTGTTGCCATCAAGGGTAAAAAGATGGGGTTTTTATCATTGGTTTGATATTACCCCTCTACATCATGTCATCTTACTTAAGGCGTTACTCTGTTCGTCATGAACTCAATACACTAGATGCATGCCGGATAGCGGTCGATGTGTGGAGTAATAGTAGTAGATGCAGAAAGTATCGGTATACTTGTCTCGCACGTGATGCCTATATGTATGATCATTGCCTTAGATATCGTCATGACTTTGCGCGGTTCTATCAATTGCTCGATAGTAATCTGTTCACCCACTGCGATATTTGCTATTTTGAGAGAAGCCTCTAGTGAACACTATGGCCCCCGGGTCTACTCCACACCATATTTTCAGCCTTACACTTTTTTTACTTCGTTGCACTTTCCGCCTTCAGATCTCACTTCGCAAACAATCTTGAAGGGATTGACAACCCCTTTGAAGCGTTGGGTGCAAGCTCGTTTGTGTTTGCGCAGGTACTCTGGACTTGACGAGACCCTCCTACTGGATCGATACCTTGGTTCTCAAACTGAGGGAAATACTTACTGCTCCTTTGCTGCATCACCCTTTCCTCTTCAAGGGAAAAACCAACGCAAGCAAGTCTCCGACAATGTGTCAATTTCTGGCGCTGTTGTTTGAGAAGTAGCAAGAAGAATTTCTGGCGCCGTTGCTGGGGAGGAAGATCAAGTCAAGAACTCATCCAAGTAGGTGTCGCAAACTCATCTCTTGCATTTACTTTGTTTGCCAGTTGCCTCTCGTTTTCCTCTCCCCCACTTCACCAATTTGCCTTTTTCGTTTGCCTTTTCGTTCGCCCTTTTTCTCGCTTGCTCTTTGTTCGCTTGTGTGCTTGCTTGCTTTCCGAAGTCACCATGAATGAAAACACTAAACTTTCTGACTTCTCGAATACTAATAATAATGATTTTATTAGTACTCCGATTGCTCCCACCATTAGTGCGGAGTCATACGAAATCAATGCCGCTTTGCTGAATCTTGTTATGAAAGAGCAATTCTCCGTCCTTCCTAGAGAAGATGTCGCATCCCATCTCAATACCTTCATTGAGCTTTGCGATATGCAAAAGAAGAAAGATGTGGATAATGACGTGATTAAATTGAAGCTTTTTTCCTTTCTCATTGCGAGATCGCGCAAAAACTTGGTTTTCTTCTTTGCCCAAAAATAGTATCGATTCTTGGGATAAGTGCAAAGATGCTTATATATCCAAGTATTTTCCACCGGCTAAGATCATCTCTCTCTGTAATGATATCATGAATTTCAAACAACTTGATCATGAACATGTTGCACAATCTTGGGAGAGAATGAAATTAATGATTAGATATTGTCCCGCTCATGGCTTGAGTCTTTGGATGATTATTCAAATCTTTTACACTGGCTTGAATTTCACTTCTAGAAATATCTTGGACTCCCCCTCAGGTGGAACGTTCATGGAAATCATGTTAGGGGAAGCCACAAAGCTCCTAGACAACATCATGACGAACTACTCTCAGTGGCACACTGAAAGGTCACCTACTAGTAAGAAGGTACACGCTATAGAAGAAATTAGCTCGTTGAGTGCTAAGATGGATGAATTAATGAATTTGGTTGCTAGTAGAAGTGCTCCTTTAGATCCTATTGATATGCCCTTGTCTTCTTTGATTGAGAGTAGAAACGCTAGCTTGGACGTTAATTTTGTTGGTAGGAATAACTCTCGCAACAACAATGCTTTTAGAGGAAACTATGTTCCTAGGCCTTTTCCTAGTAACTCCTCTAATAATTTTGGCAACTCCTACAACAATACTCATGGAAATTAGAATAGATTACCCTCTGATCTAGAGAGTAATATCAAAGAGTTAATCAACTCTCGAAAGATTTTCAATGCGTCCATAGAGGAAAAGTTACTCAAAATTGACAATTTGGCTAAGAGCGTTGATAGAATTTCTATTGATGTTGATGCTTTGAAAGTTAGATGTGATCCTCCCAAGATAAACATGGATGAAACTTTGAAAGCTATGCGTGTTTCCATCATTGAGAGCCAAGAAAGAATCGCCCAAATTCGTGCTAGACATGAATGGCTCAAAAAAGCGTGTTCTCGTGATAAGAATCACGAAGATCTTAAAGTGCTTGGTGTGACTCCCATTGAATATTTGTTTTCTTGTGTCAAACCTAATGATTATGGGGCTGGATACGAATCCACTTTGGTTGAAAACTACCCCAATGATTCGGAGTCCATCTATCTTGATGCTAAAAGCATTGAAAGTGGAGTAGAAGATATTAAAACTTTGAGTTGTAATGAAATTACTACTATGGATTTCAAGGAATTCAATTATGATAGTTGCTCCTTGATTGAATGCATTTCCTTGATGCAATCCATGTTAAACTCTCCACACGCTTATAGCTAAAACAAGGCCTTTACCGATCATATCGTCGAAGCTATGATAAAATCTCTTGAAGAGAAACTTGAATTGGAAGTCTCTATCCCTAGAAAGATTCATGATGAGTGGTAACCTACTATCAAAATCAAAATCAAAAACTATGAATGCAATGCTTTGTGTGATTTCGGTGCTACTGTTTCCGCGATTCCAAAGTCTTTATGTGATGTTCTGGGTTTTAATGAGAGTGAAGAGTGTTCTCTTTATTTGCATCTTGCTGATTCTACTGTCAAGAAACCCATGGGAAGGATCAATGATGTTCTTGTTATTGCAAATAGGAACTATGTACCCGTGTATTTCATTGTGCTTGACATTGATTGCAATCCTACATGCCCTATTATTCTTGGTAGACCTTTCCTAAGGACTATCGGTGATATCATCGATATGAAGGAAGGGAATATTAGATTTTAATTTCATTTAAGGAAGGGAATGGAACACTTTCCTAGAAAGAAAATAAGATTTCCTTATGAATGCATGATGAGGGCTACTTATGGGTTGAGCACCAAAGATGACGATACGTGATTCTATCGCTTTTATGCCTAGCTAAGGGCATTAAATTATAGCGCTTGTTGGGAGGCAACCCAATGAATTTATCCTTTTATTTCTGTTTTTTTTTTGCGTCCACACAATCATAATTCTGTTGTGATTGTGTTTTTTGTGTTTCTTTTTGTGTTTGAGCCAAGCAAAACCTTTATGACTAGTCTTGGTAATGGTTGTTTGATCCTGCTGGATAAAGACAGAAACTTTTCGCTCACGAGATGATTTTTCATTTTTATTCAGCAAGAGATTTTGAGTTGATTATTTTTTATGCTGGTTGATATGCCTTTTCCCAAGGCAGTCGTAAGTTTTCAGATTTTTTGAGGTACCAGAAGTATACGAAGTATACAGATTGCTACAGACTGGTCTGTTTTTGACAGATTATGTTTTTGTTGAGTTGGTTGCTTGTTTTGATGAAACTATGTTTAGTATAGGGGGGGTACTAGCCATGCAAAAGTGAGAATACAGTAGCCCAACCCCAATATAGATAGAATTCAAGTTTGCTACAGTACCAAAAGAAGTGTTAGTTTGTTTTCTTGTGCTAATGTTATCACGAGTTTCTATTTAAGTTTTGTGTTGTGAAGTTTTCAAGTCTTGGGTGATGTTCCCATAGACAAAGAGATAAGGAGTGGAAATAGCTCAAGCTTGGGGATTCCCAAGGCATCCCAAGCCAAATTCAAGGACACCAAAAAGCCTAAGCTTGTGGATGCCCCAGGAAGGCATCCCCTCTTTCGTCTTGAATCCATCGGTAACATTACTTGGAGCTATATTTTTATTCACCACATGATATGTGTTTTGCTTGGAGCGTCTTGTATCTTAGGAGTCTTTTATTTTTGTTGTGTCACAATCATCCTTGCTGCACACCTTTTTGAGAGAGAGAGAGACATGCACTCATCGTGATTTTGCTAGAATGCTCATACTGCTTCACTTATATCTTTTGAGCTAGATACTTTTTCTCTATGTGCTTCACTTATATATTTTAGAGCACGGCGGTGCGTGACTTGGTAGTTGGCTTATGCTATGAAAGTAGTCCCAAAGGTGATAGGTACCCAAAGAGGATGCAAAAACCTCCATCTTCATGTGCATTGAGTAGAAAGAGAAGTCTTGGTTCCTCTCAATTAGTTTTGAGACGTGGATTTGGTAATATTAAGAGCTATGTTAGTAGGGTGTTGTGAATCTAGAAATACTTGTGTTGAAGTTAGTGATTCCCGTAGCATGCACGTATGGTGAACCACTATGTTAGGAAGTCGGAGCATAATTGATCTATTGATTTTCATCCTTTGTGTTGAGGTCGGGATCGCGCGATGGTTAACACCTACCAACCCTTCCCCTAGGAGTATGCGTTTAGCACTTTCTTTCGATTACTAATAAAAACTTCCGCAACAAGTATGTGAGTTCTTCATGACTAATGTGAGTCCATGGTATAGATGCACTTTCACCTTCCACCATTGCTAGCCTCCCTAGTACCGCACAATTCTCGCAGGTATGCAAACCCACCATATGCCTTCCTCAAAACAGCCACCATACCTACCTACTATGGCATTTTCATAGCCATTCCGAGATATATTGCCATGCAACTCCCACCGTTCCGTCTCATGACTTGTGCCATCACTCTCATATTGCCATTGCATGATTGTAAGATAGCTAGCGAGATGTTCCAACGCCATACGCCATGCTAGATCGTTGCACATCCCGGTACACTGCCAGAGGCATTTCCTATAGAGTCATCATCATTTTGAGCTTTGAGCTGTGAGTAAATAAAAGTGTGTTGATCATCATTATTAGAGCATTGTCCCATGTGAGGAAAAAAAAGAGGCCAAAGAGCCCAAAAATAAAAGAGAAAAAAAAAAGAGGCCCAAGAGCCCAAATAAATAAAAAAGAGAGAAAGAGAAAAAGAGAGAAGGGACAATGCTACTATCCTTTTCCACACTTGTGCTTCATAATAGCACCATGTTCTTCATGATTGAGAGCTTCTTGCTTTGTCACTACCATATGCTAGTGGGAATCTTCATTATATAACTTGGCTTGTATATTCCAATGATGGGCTTCCTCAAAATTGCCCTAGGTCTTCGTGAGCAAGCAAGTTGGATGCACACCCACTAGTTCTCCTTTTGAGCTTTCACATACTTATAGCTCTAGTGCATCTCTTGTATGGCAATCCTTACTCGTTCACATTGATATCTATTAATGGGCATCTCCATAGGCCTTTGATACGCCGAGTCCATGTGACCATCTCCTCCTTTTTGTCTCACAATCACCACCACACTATTCCACTTATAGTGCTATATCTATGGCTCAAGCTCATGTATTGCGTGATAGTTATAAATTTTTTGAGAAAGTAAGAGTGCGAAAACAATTACTTGGCCAATACCATGGTTGTGCATGATTTACATTAGCTGTGTGAGGATGATGGAGCATAGCCAGACTATATGATTTTGTAGGGATAACTTTCCTTGGCCTTGTTATTTTGAAAGTTCATGATTACCTTGCTAGTTTGCTTGAAGTATTATTGTTTTCATGTCAATAGCAAACTATTGTTTCGAATCTTACGGATCTGAACATTCATGTCACGTGAAAGAAGTTGCAAAGGACAACTATGCTAGATAGAATTCCACATCAAAAATTCATTCTTTATCACTTCCCTACTCGAGGACGAGCTGCTTTAGATCGTCGTCAGATCTTCGTCAGGCTTCTTCCCCAATCGGCGTCCTCTTCTCCTTTCTCTAGGTGAGCCTAGCTCTTCCTCCCTTCCCCCTCGTTAGATCCGACCGATGATCGTTGCCGTGCCTCTGTTTGAAGAGGAGAACGACAGTGCCTGTATGGATGTGTTGTTCTTGGTGTGTGTGCTCTGCTCGTCGTGGCTCAGGGCAACGACGTTCCACGCAGCGCAGTAGTAGCGTTAGATGACCCACTGGCGCAACAGTAGTATTAGGAGGCCGCTCCGGTGAGCGACACCGTCTTCGTCTTGTGTGCAGGTAGATCAGGGCGGCCTTGTAGGTTACCTTGTTAATTTCCTCGGTTCTGTCAAGTCTCCGTTTGTAGCCCAGTGGTTTGCAGTGCATGTGGTGTGTTGGGTTGAGGGTGTGGGTTGGAGTCCCAGCGGCAGCACCCCCTTTTAAATTCTGGTTTTGGCACAGTAGCGCAGGGGAGTAGCTTACCCTGCTTAACTCCCCTGATCTGTCGAGCTAGGTGCAGTAGCAGAGTGGTCTGCTTGTGTGTGTATGACCAGGGGGTCTTGGGTTCGATCCCTCCCCCAACCCTTTTATTGTTTTGCATTTTCTTTGATGTTTTTCTTTTTTGCTTGCTAGTCTATTGTTGTGGCATGCTAGGTTAGCATATAAGATATATTTTTTTGCCTTCCTCCTTTCAGCAAGTAGTTGTTCCTAGTAATATGCTAGCAAGTGTAGATATAGCATGTGTAGGTGTTTGTGTGCTAGTGTAGGTGGAGCTATCTACCATGTATGATATGTGAGTGTTTAGCATGTGTGTATTGCACTAGGCTAGAGTGATGATGGTGTGGTTACCCTTGTGCATAAGTGATGAGCTTGGGCACTAGTGTGTCCAAGAGATGTGAGTGTGTGTGTGTGTGTGGGTTTTCCCCCACATACTTTGTGATTCTTGTTGTGCTTCTGCATATGTCTTATGTGGTACAAGCACCCAAGGAGTGTGTAGGTGTATGTTATATGTGCATGTGAGTGTAAGCTAAGATGTGTGTGATAACTAGCATGTGTAGGTGTATTATATGTGGTGCTTGTTTTATGTTGTGCATGATGTAGTGTATGTATGTGAGTGGTATATGCTTGATGATGGTGTGTGTGAATGGTGATGTGCTATAGCACACATACATGAGGTCTAAACCCTCACGTCACCATTGGACTTGTGAGAGTGTGCAAGTGCATGTGTAGGTGGTGTTCTAGTGAGAAGCACATGTGATGATGCACTATTCACCTCATGTGATTCCATGTTATTTTTCTTCTTAACTTTGTGCTCTTCTGTTCTATGCAAATGCCTATGTGTTATATATGTTTTTGGGGTAGAATCATCCGAGGAATCCAATGGTGGGTTCAGCTTCCACTTTGGAACACTTTCTGGGAATGTCATATTTCTGTTTTGTTCAATGTTTAGAGCTTGGTTCCATGTGATGTGATGAGTCCAATAGGTTGATTCCTCGTTGTGGCAGTAGAGGGTGAACCCCTCTATAGCATGTTGGTTTTTTTATGCTTAGGAGTTCATGTGTGCAAGTTGTGCCTAGTCAAAGTAGGCATGTGGCTGAAAAGTGCAGTTTAGTGAAAATCACAGTCTGAGAAACTGCTGTTATTTTCTTCCCTTGTAGTTGTGCTTGTAGAAGTGTGTGTGTTGGGTATCAGCCCCTGCAATCAACTGGGAAGTTGAAGCTTTTGTGTTTGTCTAGCTCTATGTAAATTTTCATTCCATTTGGCTTCCTGTAGATATTGTTTTGGGTGCTGTCAAAATGCTTCAGAGCATAAACAGCTAGTGAGAATCTGAGATTTTCACCAAGTCCCTGAAAACTGTTATTTTTGGTCAAGTTAGCAGCTGTAGATCGTTCTGTGTGAAACTCCTTTGTATTATATTTTTGCTCATGTTTGTAGAGATTTTGAATACCTTCTGCCACATATCCTATTTGGCACATTTGGGTGGCTGTAGGTGCTTTGCATGTAGCTCTCAAACTGCTATGATGCTGTTTGTGATAGATTGTATAGTTTTGATGTTTTTATGCTTGTGAGTGCATAGTTGATGTTGTGGTGATACTCCTTGCATCACCCCATCCATACTTGTTTGTTTTATGTCTTGGCAACCTGGGAGTACCAGAAGTATGCCATTAGAGTGTGTTGTGATGGATTTGAACCGTAGGACTCCATTTCTTGTTTCGTTGTTTCCAGTTGATCCGTAGCTCCGTTCATAACGTTCTTTATATGTTTTTGCATCGTTTTCACGTGACGCATCTTTTCATGACATCTTCATGCACGTCAAGATAGCTTAGAGTGCAGTTCTGTCCAGGAGCTTGTATTTCCTTCTCATGCATGGGCTAGTGACTAGAATAGAGATGCATGTTCATTTTCATCTCATGCATCATGTGTTTCTTGCATCTTGTTGTGCTGTTGTTCATTGGATGCTATTTTCATGTTGGGTAGAACCGGGATCGGAGAACGAGTACGTGGATCCAGGAGAGTACGTGCAGGACGAACAAGAGCACTTCCAAGCTGAGGACATCACAGGCAAGATGATATGACCTTGATTCCATCTCAAGACTTGTTATGCTAGATTAACGTTTCCTTCGTCTTATGCTCCCTGCCTACCACTGAAATAATTGCCTCCTGATATTGCCATGAAACCCAAACACTTATCCCTTCCTAGCAAATATTGAATGGCTAAGTAGGCTTGCTCAGCTACTAATGTTAGCATTTCTAGTTGCAGGTGAATTTGTCTCATGTGATAACATGAGCTTGATATCATTATGTTAAATCTGGTATTTAATTAATGCACCTATATACTTGGTAAATAACGGAAGGCCTAGCCTTTTGTCGGGTGTTTTGTTCCGTTATTGCCGCCATAGTTTCCGGCTACCGGCATTTGATTCCGTAACTGATCGCTCCTAACACGTTCGGGGTTGTTATGGGGACCCCCTTGATAAATCATGTAGCGTTAAGACTTGTCCGGCAGGACCCAACATTGGTTTTAATTTGCTAATCACTTAATAATAATCTGCATAGGGAATAGCTACCCCGAGGAATTAATCAACAACCCGGGCCAGTGCTCCTCATGAGTGTTGGTCTAATCCAGAGCAGCTTATTACGCTCCCTGGGGCAACTCGGTGTTTTGGCGTGGTAACCATCGCTCATCCGTCGTGTCCTGAGACTGAGATACGTGGCTCTTATCGGGGTCGTCGACACGACGGGAGGTCCTACTAGTCTGGTCTTACCTTAGCGATATATCTTGCGTATAGGAATCTCGGTGAAGCTTTGGTTCTCCCCAGAGTTGAGGTTTTCCTCTAAGGAATCCGACGAGATCACGAGATTCGTGATAGAGGATTACTTTGCGGCCCGTGACCGTTTGTGATGGACTAGTTGGAGCACCCCTGCAGGGTTTAATCTTTCAGAAAGCCGTGCCCGCAGTTATGTGGCAACTTGGAATATTTGTTAACATCCGGTTATAGATAACTTGAAGATAATCTAATAAAATTGCCAACTGTGTGCGTAACCGTGGTTGTCCCCTCCAAAGACCTCTCTTCGATCGGGAACATGGTGGGGTTATGTCTGACGTAAGTAGGTGTTCAGGATCACTTGTTGATCAGCTAGTCATCGACCGCTAGAATAGACCACCTTCAATAACTTGTTCTACGTAAGTTAGCCACCATATATGCTTAGGATGTTGCAACCTAAACACTGAACCTACCTTACCTAATAACTTGACTAGTTCTGGCACCGAGGTCATAGATTGTTGAGTCCTCGTGGCTCACAGATTCCTTCAACACACCAACAGGTACAGGTATGCCCGACACAGGTGATCCGGATGGCACACAGCTGGCGTGGCAGTACGATGAGGAGAACGACCACGTGTACATGAACTATCCAGAAGACTGAGGCGTGGTCGTGATCGTGGGCAAGCATGCAGGGTAGCATAGCCTTTTCTCATGTTATGTAGTCCGTAGCGGAACTACCTTGTTTGAATAAATGCGTGATGTAAACTCTGATATTATTTATGACATGGGAGATGAATCCCTATTTGTCATTCTATTATTATTTATGTGCTATGTTACCGTGCTTGCGAAACGCTTGGATGCGCTTCTTTCCTCTTTGGGGCCTCGTTCCCCTAAACCAGAAAGGACTGCATCTTAGTCGTTACATGGGGCGAAGCAAGACCCCACATAATCGCCTTGACTTCGCTTTCCTACTTCTCCTAATCTACTGATTTTATCTGGTGGACAAGAGGTTGGCACAAAGTGGATAGAAGAATTCAAAGATCCAATGCATGAGAAACAGACGGGGAACGCAAAGGGGGTCAAACCGTACCCTAGCTCGGTGGCGGTTCGACTACGACGATGATGAAGGAACATATTTCATTGACGACGGTGAGTCCCAGCAGCGGCGACGCTCGGGGAGTCAAGGCAATTACGTGGGGTCTTGGGGGGCAGTGAGGGTTTGGTAAACAAGCCGTTTTGACGAAGTGAAATCAAAAGGTCTGGTCCGCAGGTATATATACCCATGCGCTGTCGGTGTCAACGAGATGGCAAAATCGGTGTCACCGAGTTCCTCAACTGTCACTAGACAGGGAAACTCGGTTTAACCGAGTTGGTGATTCCGGTGGTACCGAGATGAGAAAACCTGTTCAACTTTGGAAAATCGGTGGCTCCAAGTTTGTGGAGTTGGTCACACCATGTTTTTCAAAGAGGTTTTGGAAGGCAGCCTTTGATGATACTGAACTCTAAGTGCACCTTCACACAGAGGGATCGACAAGTGCTTGTTCAAGTCTTGTGATGAAGCATGCATAGAATTTGAGATGAGATAGCATAGATAGCTAGAGAAGGGTCCTAGGAAGTCTTATCCATCCAATTGGCAAAAAATAAAACAAAAGCCATATAACAACAATTGGATGTCCTCGAATGATTAAATTCATGCAGACCAACATGCTCACACAATAAGAATGATGATACAATCATGGTGATCATGCAAAAACATCCTAGCAGCTATCAAGCACTTGGGTGATCACAAAGTCATCTGTATATGAGTATGTTGACATAGGAGCCAAACAAGAATACTTGATCATAGGTCATACTCATCGTAAGTGGGGTTATGTGACAGCCCGAGACCGATGCTCTAGAATATTCCCCTTTTATTCCGTTCTAGTCGTGTGGTTTGTTTGTTAGACGCATTCATCATCGCGTCATGCGTGTCATCACCATTGCACCAACACTCCGTTGCCACTAGTTTCCAAACTTGCATCAGTCAGTAGTTGCCGGTTCTCTCCGTGTTCGTCGTTCACCGTTCCGAGACCAATCACACACGCACGCGCCCACGGCATCGCTAAAATATTGTTTTTAAAAGTGCGTATAAAATATACTGGGATTGGGTTGAAACTTTGCGTGCGGTCTTGTTTTAGTGTAGGTAGACCGCCTGCCAAATTTCATCCCAATGGGAGTTCGTTTGATACCCGAACGGTCGACCGTAGCGGCGCCGTCTTCAGTTATCGTCGGACGTTTTTTTCGTTCTTTTAAACTGTGTCGTCGGGTGCCCGTTTTCCCTCTCATCTCATCCTGGATCCCTCTACGCATCCTAACCTGACCCACCTAACCCTAGAACGTTTCCGGAGCCGTCCAATCTCAATCGGAGGGTCCGAATTCGTCTGAAATGGCAAGCCCTAGCCTATGTCTATAAATAGTCAGCCTCCCCTTCCTAATTTGAGCAAACCCTAGCCACCTCGGTTCCCGTGCCACCCCAAACCCTAGTCTCCACTCGCAACCAGCCTGTGTCTCCCTCAGGCGCGGCCCGCCAGGCCCATCCGGGGCTCTCCCGGGCCCGAATAGCCGCCGTCGCCCCGAGCTCCCAGCGCTGCAGCCGTGCCAGAGGAAGGGAGCCCCCGAGCCAGCCCCTCCCGAGCTGTTGCTGCTGCCGTGCAGCTAGCCGACGCCCGTCGGTGACCCCCCACCGACCGGAGCCGATCCAGGACAACCCCGCCGTGTCCTTCTTCCCCTTGAGATCCTCTCCTCTCTTCCCTAACCCTCGTATATCTTCCCTGCCTGCCATGGATGCGAGTCCGGAGCTCGTCGCCGAGCATCGCCTCCACCTCGGGAACGGATCGATCCGGGAGGTCCCGCGCCAGATCCGTCGATCCCCCTCGCCCCGCACCTCAGCCTCGCCGTGCCCCTCGCCGGTACCCGCCGCCATGGCCACTGCCTCCATCGGGAGGAGGAGCGCCTCGCTCCCGCTCGCTCGCACGTTGACCTACTGGTGGGCCGACCCAGCCACGCGCTAGGCAAGGCCGAGCGCCTCCACCAGCCCGCGAGCCGACCTACCTCGCCTACCAGCCTCCCCACGCCATGGTCCGAGGACCACCAAGGTGAGACCCCTGCCGCCCTCTATTTCACGCCCTAGGTTCTAATTAATATCTTGTGCTGCCCTATTGAGCCCAATAGTAACCAAATTCGGCCCGGGTAGATTTCCCTATTAACCCACGATTGATTCTTTTTCAGAAAGTGCTAGATTTTAAAAACGCCCGTAGATTTTTATTCGTGCGTCGGATCACGACGAATGTTATATGTAACTTGGCTAGAATTGCGTAGAATATTAATTTACAACTTGCATGGATGTTTGGAGTTGTTCGAACCGCCATTTGCCTAGATATGCGTGCTGTCCTAATAGGTGAATTGTTGCGTAGATATTTTTGTGCGCGTCCGTCTTGTTCCAGTCCCGTATATAAAATGTTCACGTTGTTCGTGACCCTTTGCCATGTATTTTAGAATAGTGTCTCACTATTTTTTATGTAGGGGGCATCAATGGTTTTGCTATATTAGGTTAGGTCCTATTCTCGCGTTTAATTGTGGCAATAGAGTTATTTTTCGAACCCCACATATTGTATATGTTTTCAGGGTAGAATAAATCTGTAGAATTTGTCGGTGCAATTAGTTTTAGCTTTTGACCTAGCTAATGCGCATGATATTTTGTCGTGATGCCCTTTTGTTTATTTTGTGGGATTTATTCCGTGCATGATATGAATTAGTTGTGAACTAGAGATATGTTCTTGCATATGTAGGCTAGCCCCTGGTATTTTTGGTTGCTATAGAAGTCCATGTTTAGGTGTTGTTTGCATGTTGCCAACATACTAGAAAATAGTGCTGATTTGGAGATGCTGAAATATTTCTAAGTCTGAAATCTCTTATATTTTGTTGTTGTCTTGCCATGAGTTTTGCTAGTGATCCAGAGCTCCTTTGGGCTTGGTGCATGGAGTTATTTGTAGTGCATAATGTGCTCTAGCATGCGGTAGAATTTCATGCCATTCGGTGCCCTGTAGCATATAGTGTTGTTGCTATCAATATGCCTTCAGACTGAAAACTGCACTATCAAAGTGTTATTTTCACTATGTCTGAAACTGTGTGCGAGATACCATTTTGTGAGTCCTTCCCCTAGTGATCCATGCTTCCATGCTAGTTGCATTTAGTAGGTTGTTGTTGTGCATCTTGACCACTACCGCCTCATGTCTTGTTTGAGCATTTTAGAATTATGTTGCTCGTTGTTTTAGGGTGTAGAAAATGCCATGTTGTTGTTTTGGGTAGATTGTAGTTATTTCTTGTTTTGCTTGTAGTTGTTGAACCGTTGCTCCGTTTTGTTCGTGCCCTATATGAAACTTGCTTATAATCTCGTGTAGGTTCATATTACCTTGTTGGTCGTATGGTTTGGAATGCTTGTGACTATTATTGCATACATATTGCACTCATGGCATCATATCTGGCGGTGACCTTATCTTTTGAACCGTAGCTCCGTTTGGAACGATCTCTATATGTAAACCGACTAGAATGATGAGTAGTTTCACGTGAACCACTTTGTTTTGTCGTTTAACAACCATAAAAATGTGTTTAGGTTAAATCTGGACAGATTTAGAAAGTAACACATGGGGTCATATCGGAGATGCTATATGTTGTTTCCGACCTCATTTAAAATGCCTAGATAGGTAGTTTAATTGTGCTTCACCCCTTGCCATGTCTAACAAAATTTAGTATTGTCATGTACATAAGCGGGAGTGAACTAAATAATTAAACGTGGAGTTTCGCCAATATGCAACTCGTTGCATATAGCGCTTCACTTAATGTGTAGTGTTTGACTGTTGTGAATTGCCATGCCATGCCTTGTATATTTGAACTGATCATGCATCATATTAGAAGGTGCATCATATCGTGCTTTTGTGGTGGTGTTACCGTGTGTTTAATCTTTTTTCCGTTTGCTTCGTCTCGATGGAGTCCGAACCGCTTCGAAGTGTGAGGATCCGTTCGACTATGTCGGTTCGTCTGCTTCACGGAGTCGTTCTTCTTCCAAGCAGGATCTCAGGCAAGATGGTCATTTCCCTACATACCATTACTATCATTGCCATGCTAGTTGTCTCGTTTCTTTCATTATGTCTCGTTGCCTACCACCTCTTAAATGTCAGCATCTCAACATTGCGATGAAACCTTCAACCTTCTACAACCTAGCAAACCACTAATTGGCTATGTTACCACTAGCTTAACCATGTGCTAGCGTTGCTAGTTGCAGGTGCAATTGCTTCCATGTGCAAACATGGGTTGCTTGTTATATCACCATATTAATGTTATTTAATTAATGCACCTATATAATTGGTAAAAGGTGGAAGGCTCGGCCGTCCTAGCCTGGTGTTTTGTTCACCTTTGCCGCCTTAGTTTCGGCTACCGGTGTTATGTTCCATAAATGAGTGCTCCTAACATGCTTGGGGTTGTTATGGGGACCCCCTAGATTATCGTTTTGGGATAAATCTCGTCTGGCAAGGCCTAACATTGGTACTATATTTGCCCAACATAATAATTCTGTTAAAACTGAAAAACATAGGGAGTTAGCACTACCCGAGGAGTAGTTCAACATAATACAGGGGGCCAGTGCTGATGGCGTTGGTCCCAAACAGAAGAGCTTATTAACGCTACCCGGGGTAACTCGGCGTTTGGCGTGGTAACCATAGATCATCTGTCGTGTCCTAAGAACGAGATACGCGGCTCCTATCAGGATCATCGACACGCCAGGCAGCCTTGCTGGACTTGCTTTACCTTTCTCGAGCGTCTTGTGTGAGGGATTCCGAGGATGCTTCGGGTGATCTCGAGGTTGAGATTTTCCAATAGGAACCCGAGGAGATCACTGGTTTTCCTGATCGAGGTCATTCCGTCGCAGCGTGTGGTAGTTTGTGATGGACTAGTTGGAGCACCCCTCCAGGGTTAAATCTTTCGAAAAGCCATGCCCGCGGTTATGTGGCAACGTGGAAAGTTTGTTTAACATCCGGTTCTAGATAACTTGAAGTTAACTTAATCAAAACTTGCCAACTGAGTGCGTAATCGTGACTGTCTCTTTCGTGAGCTCCTTCTCCAGTCGAGGACATGGTGGGGTTATGTCTGGCGCAAGTAGGGTGATAACCCACAAGTATAGGGGATCGCAACAGTTTTCGAGGGTAGAGTATTCAACCCAAACTTATTGATTCGACCCAAGGGGAAGCCAAAGAATATTCTCAAGTATTAGCAGTTGAGTTGTCAATTCAACCACACCTGAAAGATTTAGTATCTACAGCAAGGTATCAATAGCAAAGTAGGGTGATAACAGCAGTAGCAATAGTAACCAGTAGCAGCAAAGTAACAGGAGTAGCAACAAAGTAACAGTAGCAGCAGTCACAGCAGTAGCAGGAAAGTAACATAGCAAGGACCAGTAGTAAAAGGCTCGTAGGCATTGGATCGGTGATGGATGATTATGCCGGATGTTATTCATCATGCAACAATTATAAAACGGAGAGATAAGTAACTAGCTCCACTTCGTCAATCTAATGTAGGCATGTATTCTGTATGTAGTCATACGTGCTTAGGGAAAAGAACTTGCATGACATCTATTGTCCATCCCTCCCGTGGCAGCGGGGCCCTAATGGAAACTACGGGATATTAAGGTTCTCCTTTTAATAAAGAACCGGACCAACGCATTAACACTTGGTGAATACATGAACTCCTCATACTATGGTCATCTCCGGGAGTGGTTCCGGCTATTGTCACTCCGGGGTTGCCGGGTCACAACACATAGTAGGTGACTACAACTTGCAAGATAGGATCAAGAACACACATACATTGGCGACAACATAATAGGTTCAGATCTGAAATCATGGCACTCGGGCCCTAGTGACAAGCATTAAGCATGGCAAAGTAGTAGCAACATCAACCTGAGAACATAGTGGATACTAGGGATCAACCCCCGTCAAAACTAACTTGATTACATGATAGATCTCATCCAACCCATCACCGTCCAGCAAGCCTACGATGAGATTACTCATGAACGGTGAAGAGGATCATGGAATTGGCGATGAAGGAAGGTTGATGATGATGATGGCGACGATCTCCCCTCTCAGGAGCCCAGAACAGACTCCAGATCTGCCCTCCAGAGGAAGAAGAGGAGGTGGCGGCACCTCCGTATCGTAAAACGCGATGAACTCTTCTCTTGGCTTTTTTTCTGGGAGAGACGGACTAAATAGAGCTGGATTTGGAGGCGGTGGAGCGTCATGGGCTCCACAAGCCTGCCAGGCGCGGCCAGGGGGCACCTGGTGGGCTTGTGGGCTCACGGCTCCACTTCCTCCGCTGATTCTTGCGCCAGTATTTTTCATAAATTCCACAAAAATTCTCCGTAAATTTTCAGGTCATTACGAGAACTTTTATTTCTGCGCAAAAACAACACCATGGCAATTCTGCTGAAAACAACGCTAGTCCGGGTTAGTTCCATTCAAATCATGCAAATTAGAGTCCAAAACATGGGCAAAATAGTTCGGAAAAGTAGATACGACGGAGACGTATCAACTCCCCCAAGCTTAAAGCCTTGCTTGTCCTCAAGCAATTTAGTTGATAAACTGAAAGAGACAAAAGAAAAACTTTTACGAACTCTGTTTGATCTTGTTGTTGCAACTATGTCTAACTCATAACCAGAATTTCAGCAAGATCACAAGCTAACCACATAAGCAAATGACATCTAGGTCTCACGGTAAACTCATATCAATGGCATAATCAACTAGCGAGCAAATAATAATAAGTCTCAAATGTCAACACTTCAATCAAAACAATCATGAAGCAGTACGAACATATGGTATCTCGCTAGCTCTTTCCGAGACCGCAAAACATAAATGCACAGCACCTTCAAAGACCAAGGGCTGACTAAACATTGTAATTCATGGCAAAGAAGATCCAGTAACAGTCATACTCAATCATAGTTAAAAGCAAAGCATAAAAATGATAGAGGTGCTCTCTAATTGGTGCTTTTATAAGAGGAGGATGACTCAACGGGAACATAAATAGACATGCCCTTCGCAGAGGGAAGCATTGATTTGCAAAGGTGCCAGAGCTCAAGCTTTGGAAACAGAGATAATAATTTTGGGTGGCATGCTTTTATTGTCAACGCAATGACTAAGAGTTCTCACCATCTTCCACGCTACACATGTTATAGGCGGTTCCCAAACAGAAAAGTAAAGTTTTGACTCCCCCACCTCCAATCAATCACACTCCACGACTAGCCGATTACTCGGGTGCCATCCATACCAACATCAATCCTGGGGTAGTTTTGTTTGCAATTATCTGTTCGATTTGAGCATGGAACTAGGATTTCCAATTACCGGCCCCTTTCTCGTGAATGATAGTTAATAAACACATATCTAGGATAACACGCCGAGCATGGAAGATACTGATAGCCCCCTATCACCACATGAGCGGTTCAGGCATGCAAAACAGATTATTTCTTGAAGATTTAGAGAGTGACACATGCAAATTTACTTGGAACGGCAGGTAGATACCGCATATAGGTAGGTATGGTGGACTCATATGGAACAACTTTGGGTTTATGGAAGTGGATGCACAACCAGTGTTCCCGCTTAGTACAAGTGAAGGCTAGCAAAAGACTGGGAAGCGACCAACTAGAGAGCGACAACAGTCATCAAAATGCATTGAGATTAACCAACATTGAGTGCAAGCATGAGTAGGACATAAATCACCATGAACATGAATATCATAGAGGCTATGTTGATTTTGTTTCAACTACATGCCCGAGCATGCGCCAAGTCAAGCCACTTGAAACATACAAAGGAGGATACCATCCTATCATACTACATCATAGTCATCTCAAAATTCATGTTGGCATCCAAGGCAAACCATTATAAGCTCCTAGCTAATTAAGCATGGCATCAGAAACTATGATCTCTAAGTTGTCATTGCAAACATGTTTCTCTCACAACAAAGTTGAATATGGAACGATGAGCTAGTCATATTTACAAAAACAAAATAGATCGAGTTCATACCAGCTTTTCCAGGCTCAGTCACTTCATCATATATCGTCATTATTGCCTTTCACTTGCACGACTGAATGATGAGAACAATAATAAGAGTGTTCGTGCATTGGACTAAGTTGGAATCTGCAAGCAAACACAAAGGAGAAGACAAAGTAATATGGCTCTTTGACAAATAAGCATATATGCATGCGAGAGCCACTAAACATTGTAACCATGGTCTTCTACCTTGACCCAAAGAAAAAAGAAAACTATTTACATGGGAAAGATCCCAACAAGCAAAAGAAGAAAAATAAAATCTTTTTGGGTTTTTCTCAAACTAGACAGACACATGAAAAGAAAACGAGAAAAAGAAAATAAACTAGCATGGAAATAACCAGCTCTGGGGTACTCCGAAGTGGACTGAGGATGCCACTGCTGTGTGAGCTCCTCTGGCTCCCACTGATAAGCTGGCGTCTCGTACTCGACTGGTGGCTCGGGCACGGGCACCTGTTGTTGGGCTAAGCCCCAATATGCGTAGATGTCCGAGGGCATAATAATGTATGTGCCTGCATGAAGATTGAACAAAGAAGGAGCAGGCAAAGTAATAGTCTCACGAGTACCCTCACTAAATACCAGGTTATAAATCATCCTTCTATTTATATCTCTATCAAGAAAGTCATGGCGAACCATGCTATCATAATCTAGATATCCCTCGGGAAGAAGAATCTCTTCTTCCTCGTCCAGTCTAATAGGTATCTCAAAGTGTCTGGCAAGATGGGTAGCATCGATACCTCCATAGACAACACCTTTAGAACGGTTCGTGTTCAACCGTTGAGCTACTATAGCGCCCAAGCTATAAGTTTTATCATTATAAAGGGCTTCGCGCAAGACCGCAAGATCTGGGGAGCTAAGGGACCCAGCTTTCCCACGGCCAATCAAACATTTTCCCACGAATAGTGAGAAGTACCGAAGCACGGGAAAATGTATGCTAGCAGCTCTAGCGCAAGACACTCCTCTCTCCTCTCCTAAAGCAATAGTATCGATGAAAGCCTCCAAGTCCCGTGGACGAGGTTCATGAATATCCCCAACAAAAGGCAATCTGCAAACATTGCAAAAATCCCAGAGTGACATGCGCTGGGGGATATCATAAAGTTTGAACTCAACCATAGGAGGATTCTTCCTCGGATAGAAGTTAAAGCTTTGTACGAAGATATTAGTAAGGAGGAGGTATTGTGGACACTTATCTTCAACGAAGGCGGTAAGGCCGGCGTTCTCCACCAAGTGAGAAAAGTCCTCATAAAGTCCGGCGGCGTGTAAGAACACATCGCTTGGCCATTCGCACGCTCGAACTTCTGCAACTTGAGGGACCGGATACTTTGGCTTCTTCTCACTTCCATCATCCTTGGGGTTACGGCTTGAAGAGCCTCTTAAGAACCTCCTCATCTTTTCCTTTTCTATCTCTGAAAATTTCAGAAATTTTTAGTGACTCTAAGGAAAAGTGAACAAGGCTCAACAAAACTCATAGCAACTACTCCCACAAGTGCCTAGAGGCCATATTACGCATCAAAACTACTTGGGACCAGCTAGAATTAGCATGCAAAGCTCAAGAACAGGGTCACCAAGGCAGCGAAAATACGCGAAGTATAAGGCACTAGAGCAAAAACTAATTGGACCAATGGAGGAGTCACTTACCAAGGAGTAATTTCCCCAAAACAGTTCGGAGAATGGTGCTTTGAGCAAGGAGATTGAAAATTCCAGCAAGAAAAGCAAGAACACGGGTTTGAGCTGCGAAACGATTTTTTCTAGAGGTAGGAGAAGCAGATGGGAGCTAGAATGAGTGGAGGGGGTGCACGTGGGCCCCACAAGCCAGGTAGGCGCGGCCAGGGGGGTGCCCGCGCCTCGAGGGCTTGTGGCCCACTCGTGCAGCCCCCAGACTAGCTCTTCTCTCAGTATTTTTAAAAAATTCCAGAAAAAATCATACTTGATTTTCAGGACGTTCGAAGAACTTTTATTTTCAGGGTACTTTTCTACGGGACACTAAAACAGAAAACAGGGAAAACTAAACTAAATCTATCATTTTTCTTCTAAGCAACCGAAAGTGAAAGTTTGGAACAGAGGTTTGTGACTCCTCGATTCATCCATCTCATGGTCATCGAAAGAAATCCGTCAATGAGGTTGATCAAGTCTCCTTGACAAACCTTTTCGAATCAAAAAAGAAGACGAGAATTTTCGAATAGTCACTAGGTTACCTCAATGGGGATGTGTATCTCCCCAACAAACAAATCATACTTCATCTTAACAGGAGGAATAGGGCATTCAAAGCTCCCAATAAGAATCGACGAAGTTTTTTCGATAGCATTGATGCAATGTACTCGATATTGTTTCTTAGGAAAGTTCACCATATGCTCATTACCGTTGACATGAAAAGTGACATTGCCTTTGTTGCAATCTATAACAGCCCCTGCAGTGTTTAAAAACGGTCTTCCGAGGATGACCGCCATGGCATCGTCCTCGGGAATATCCAGAATAACAAAGTTTGTTAAGATAGTGACGTTAGCAACCACAACAGGCACATCCTCGCAAATGCCGATAGCGAAATCAGTTGATTTGTCGGCCATTTGCAGAGAGATTTCAGTGGGTGTCAACTTATCCAGTTCAAGTCTACGATAAAGAGAGAGAGGCATAACACTAACACCGGCTCCAACGTCGCATAATGCAGTTCTAACGTAGTTACCTTTAATGGAGCAAGGTATAGTGGGCACACCGGGATCACCTAGTTTCTTAGGAGTTCCACCCTTGAAGGTATAATTAGCTAGCATGGTGGAAATCTCAACCTCAGGTATCCTCCTCTTATTAGCCACAATATCTTTCATGTACTTAGCATACAGAGACATTTTGAGCATATCTGTCAAACACATTTGCAGGAAGACATGTCTAATCATTTCAACAAAGCGCTCAAAATCCTCATCATCCTTTTTCTTGGATGGTTTGGGAGGAAAGGGCATGGGTTTCTGAACCCATGGTTCCCTTTCTTTACCATGCTTCCTAGAAGCAAAGTCATTCTTATCGTATCTTCTATTCTTAGGTTGTGGGTTATCAAGATCAATAGGTTCAATCTCCATATCCTTATCATTTCTAGGTTGGGCATCATCATGAGCATCACTATTGATATCATCATTAGGCTCATGTTCATCACCAGATTGTGTTTCAGCATCAGAGACAGAGACATCGTTTGGACTCTTAGGTGTAGTAGCAACAGGGTTGCTAGCGTGCATGTTCCTATCATCTTTCTTCTTCTTTCTAGGATGACTAGGTGCATCGGTGCTAACTCCTTGAGAATCTTGTTCAATTCTCTTCGGATGACCCTCAGGATACAAAGGTTCCTGGGTCATTCTACCGCCTGTAGTGACGACTCTGACAGAATTGTCATTCAACTCATTGAGCAAGTCATTTTGAGCTTTAAGTACTTGTTCTACCTGAGTAGTAACCATTGAGGC